>NC_072423.2:85265000-86507500 GCF_028878055.3 Symphalangus syndactylus
TATGCCATAATTCTGTTACATATCATAGGAAAATTATTTTCTCCCTTTATATTTTAGTTTCACAAATCAAAAGATACAAATGTGAAAGTGTATCAGCGATTTTAAAGATTGATGTGCCATTAACTTGGAGAATCTAATGAAAGCTCTGCTCCTTTCCTGTGGAATAAATGTGCATAGACCTTAACACACAAACTTTGGACTTCACGGCCCTCCAAAATTGCAAGCCTAACATCTTAGTAATGCTTTCAATTAATACATGAGACAATTTTGTTATCTTAATTGATAAGTTGATGCTGCCATCTAGTGGCAATGCTTAACAACTTAAGAAGAAACCACGACCGTGTTATTTCCCTGGGAATGCTGTTTACCCTTAAACGTATTATACATTCGCTGAGACCGTGTTAACAAGAGTTGACTTAAGAGTTAGAGATATACAATATATTTCTTAGTGAAATATTTTATATAAACTTAGAGTAATTTTTAATTAAAATTTAGTTTCGAAAAATATAATCCTTATACAAATCTGATAATTTCTCAGGAAAAAAGTTCTATAGAAAGTTGTCACTGGAGTAACTCAATTAAATTAGTTATTTCTTTTCCCTCACAATTTCTTACCTAATATTACTAAAAGGAAGGGGAAAAAGATGTTTCATAAAGAATATGAAAATGATATTTAATGAGTACTGAAAGCAAACATTATAAAAGCAAAATTTAATGGGTTGGGAAATTGAACTAATATTTAAAATTAGGTTTTGAAAACTCAGGATGTAAGGTCATTTTGAGGAAATCTTTACTAACAGAGAAATTGGAGAAAGATGAATCAGCCTTAATAGTTAATCCTTCCTCACATTTCTTTCCAAATGGACCTGAAGAAAACAAAAGCCTGTTATGCTCCGTTGGGTTTAACAAACTTTTATTGAATAACTACTCTGTGCCAGACACTGTACAAGGCTCTCATGATAAACAAGTAGTAGCTCCTCGGGACATATGATTAGGATGAATTCCTCTATTTCTAGGTAAATAAAATTCTGTTTTAATCAGGAGCAGATGATGTCCCATGCCTTCCAACATCCATAAAGATGACTATATGAATATCAATAATAAGAAGAAAAAGAATATCAGCAATAACAATAATAGAAACATCATCCAATACTTATGAATACTCACCTGCAATATTTTATTTAATTTTGATAGTAATACAATGCCCTAGATAGTGTTATCCCCATTTTATAGCTAAGAATACAAAAAAATTTCTATAAATTATGTGTAATTTTGGATACTGATTTTATTTTGAATTTTGCAGTATGTAGCCTCACTTGTGTAACCTTAATATAGTTATGCCATTCATATTTAAATTTATGAATATAATATAATATAGATATTAGATTCTCCAGAGAGACAGAACCTATCAGAGATAGATAGATGTAGACACAGATAGAGATATAGATGCATAAGAGGGAATTTATTAGGGGAACTGGTTCATGATTATGAATATTAAGTCCCAGACAGATAATCTGCAAGCTAGAGACTTTAGGATGCCAGTAGCATGGCTCAGCCCAAGCCTAAAGGCCTCAAAAACAGGGAAGCTGATGATGTAACTCTAAGTCTGAGGCTTCAGGACTGAGAACCTGGGACCACTGGTGCAAATCCTGGAGTCCAAACGCTGGAGAGCCTGGAGTTCTGATGTCCAAGAGCAGGAAAAGAAGAGTGTCCCAACACTAGGAGAGAGAGAAAAAAATAGAATTTGCCTTTCTTCTGTCTTTTTGTTTCATCCAGGCCCCAAGACGATTGGATGGTGCCTGCCCCCACTGAGTGAGGGACGATTTTCCCACCTCAGTCTACCTACTCACATGCCAATCTCTTCTGGAAACACCCTCTCGGACACACCCAGAAATAATTGTTTACCAGCTATCTAGTCATCCCTTAATCCAACCAACTTGACACCTACAATAGACCATCACATCCCCCTCTCTCTTTCTCTCTCTCACATACTCACAGCATGCACACACATCACTGAATCTAATAGAATTAGAAATAACCTTTTCCTCTCTCTTTCTTCAAAACATCTTTAAATCTTTTTCTTTCTTTCCTCGAAGTTCCATTTTAAATATGTTTGTCTTCCAAATCAGATGTCCCTTTTCCCTTCTTTTGGCAAAAGAACCACTCTTTTAGTGGTTCTAAGATAAGTCGCTCCCACACCTGGTGTTGCTGTCAACCATGAGGCCCTGAATCTTCAAAACCACAGAGGTAGGCCCTGATCCAGGAGAATAAGTCAGTTGGAGGATACCAGTACCCTGGACACAGCTACCAGGTAAGTAAAAAATAAGTGGGTAAATCAAAGACAGTTTTTGTTTCTTTTGAATGGTGTCAAATAGTGACAGAAAAGAAATGAGTAGAAAACTTCTCCCAACTATATTGTCCCAATTTTATTTTCCTTTAATGCGCTAAAGCTTAAAAGCCAAACCAATAGTCGACCAAAGGTGTTATGTGGATGTTCTTTCCCTACCTACCCCCAAAAAAGGGATTTTATCAGTTCAGATTAGGTTTACCTACATGTGATAGGAAATTTAAAATAGCAGTAACTTAAACAAATGGTTTAAACTTTATTTTTCTTTCTTATAAAACGAGTAAGTAAATAGCCAATGTAGGGCAGATATGGCTGCTATACAGTGACAGAAGCCCGAATGCTTCCCCATGGTACAAAATGACTGCCACTGAATCTACATTTAGGACACAAAAAGGAGACAGGTGACAGGAAGAATGCTAACCTGAACATCTAAGGAGACTTCCCAGAAGAACCTCACACATTTTCTTCTTACATTTCAGTACTTCATCATGTGGCAACAGCCATGTACAAAGGAGATTGGAAAATGTAGTGTTCTATCTTGGTTGCAATGTGCCCAGCTAAAAATGGGGCTTCCATTAAACAAGAGGAGAATGAAAGATGGAATTCCTCTTTAGTAGTATTTGCTACAGAGGTAAATGTAATTTATTTGGCTTCTTTTCTTCTTAGCCATTTTTTCCCCTTAGATGATCTTCCTATCATGATGGCATTTGTATGATAGCTAAAAGCACAAGTTTTGCTGTCTGAGGACATGAGTTAGAATCCCAACCCCACTATAAATAAAATGTATGATCCTGTCTCCATCATGAGATATATTTGATCCTTCTTTTTTTGTAGGATAATGATTCCTAGCTCTTCTTTTTTTGTAGTAGTGCTGATCCCTAGCTCTTCTTTATTTGTAGTAATACTAATTCCTAGCTGGTTTGCCGTTAAGTGCATGCTTCTCTCCCTCCAAAGGAGAAAAGAACTTTTCCTGTCTCATTTACTGCTATATCCTCAGGACTTGGAATAATGCCTGCTAATCAGGGGTCACCATATACATATTTTTTAACTTAATTTTGACAAATAAAAATCCTATTGTGAAGAATATCTAATAGCACATAATTTATTTTAAAATATTTAGGATTTATTTAGTTAAAAGCAAACTAAAAATAACATTTAATATAAAATCTTGTAAAAATCTTGTAAAAATATATATACCTACATATAAGAAAATGCTGGAAGAACGTAAACAATGGATTTAGCATAGATTATTTATACAAACAAAATTACATGACAAGAACGTGTGTTTTTCTAGATCCCATTGTCTTATAAAATAGACTATCTGCATTTTTATATTTCAGAATCCTATATATATGGTACAAACATATAAATTTTAAATAGTAGAAAAAAATATCTATTTTGATGTATATTACCATTGTTTTCATATGTGAGTAGTGAAATTATATGTGAGTTTTACTTTCTTTGTGTTATGCTTTCCAAACATTCTCTAATAATTTTAGGTCTCTAAAAGTATGTATTTATTGCTTTTCCTAGGCAACAAGAGAAAATATTTTTTTTAATTTAGGCACATATATTTTATATTCTTATTAGGCCAAAGACGTTTTGATTCAATTAATACTTTACATTATATAATAATTTTACTAAGTGGAACCATTTTCTCATTTCAAGAAAAATTTTGTTTACTACTTTTAAAATATGGTAAAAACTGTGGTTGGAAAAAGTGATTTCTGAAATCTCTAAGAGGGTGCAAATCCTCTCATCGCACTCAGGCTACAGACAGTCTGTTTTCTGTCAACATCATTAGATTTGCCTTCAACCCCATTATTTCTGGCAGTGGAATTGCTCAAGTGCAATTCAAGGAGATTGCAGTTACTGACCCATTGTTCTGAGTCCAGACAAGACCCCTTTCCATCTGAACATGTCTATTGGTCTCTCCTTCAATGAGACACCCATGAAATATTGAGAGCCTTGGGGAAAGGAGAGTGTCCACACATATCATCCCAATGTGTTCCAGGGAAGTTTGTAAACACTTGGAGAAGAACTGATAGCACCTGATTCATCCTGAAATTGGGGTTCTGTATGAAGAGTTATTTTAGATGCATGGGATCAGCTTTGCATCCACTTTTCTGACCAGAAACTCTTCCTTAATTTCAAAGAAACAAGAAGATGCTAAAACTATTTTAAAATTTTATCTATTATATTTCTTTTTCAATTTGGAAACAACAAAAAAGGGTAACATGAAAATAGGCTGTAAATTTTCTGTATTCTAATTTACCTCTAACTTTTCCATACCCAGTGCCTCTGAATTTTAAAAATTTTTCTGTTTTACCTATTCACTTTCTTGCATTTTATTTCTAGTTTCTATAATAAGTTATTCCCATTTATTTTTACCTTAAAGAACTAAGAAAAAAACTAAATATCAACAAATAAAGTAATAGCTGAAACGACTTAAGAGTCAAATACACAGAGAGTTATCTGAAAATTACCAGGATTTGTCTCTGTATGAAATAGTAAGATTCTAGGGTTTTTATTTTTATTGTTGCTCCTCTTTTGCTTATTTCTATTTTATATTTTCTGTGATAATGATGATTTATTTAGTTTTTAGAATATAAAGATAAAGAAAATAGGCATAAAATAAATTCAAAGGAATATAATAAGAAGAATTCCTTTTATTTAAAAAATTATTTTTAAGCAAAGTAACCTTTTATATTTTCAATTCTGTAGATAAGAATGAGGAACACATGTTTTTTTTCTAATAAATCACTCCTGGTCTGGACATTTACATTATTAAATATAACTAGTGTGCTAGTATTAACAGTCGCTAGATGGTTCTAACATCATTAGACTTTATCATATTTCTAGTAATGAAGATTTTGAGGAGATACATAATTGTTCTGACTCTGTAGGTAGCTAAGAATTTTTATCATTTATAGAAAGATGATGAAATGGATGTTTTTCCAAAAGTAAGTAGTAAAATAAAAGTCAGATGGAAGCATAGAAATATGCCATCCCCTAAATTTTGCAAATGTCTTAGTATGTTAGGATGATGACCAGGAAGTCTAACCATGTCTGGAAGCTTTTCCTTTTATCTATTTTTTGTTCTTGATGAGAATTAAAATTTTAATTTTCTTTAAAAAAAACTTCTTTTTGGTGATTATCCTCCCCACGGGAGCTTTTACTTGTTTTATTTTATTTTATTTTATTTTATTTTATTTTATTTTATTTTATTATTTTATTATACTTTAAGTTTTAGGGTACATGTGCATGATGTGCAGGTTTATTACATATGTATACATGTGCCATGTTGGTGTGCTGCAACCATTAACTGGTCATTTACATAAGGTATATCTCCTAATGCTATCCCTCCCCTTTCCCCCCACCCCACAACAGGCCCCGGAGTGTGATGTTCCCCTTGCTGTGTCCATGAGTTCTCATTGTTCAATTCCCACCTACGAGTGAGAACATGTGGTGTTTGGTTTTTTGTCCTTGCGATAGTTTACTGAGAATGATGTTTTCCAGTTTCATCCATGTCCCTACAAAGGACATGAACTCATCATTTTTTTATGGCTGCATAGTATTCTATGGTGTATATGTGCCACATTTTCTTAATCCAGTCTATCGTTGTTGGACATTTGGGTTGGTTCCAAGTCTTTGCTATTGTGAATAGTGCCGCAATAAACATACATGTGCATGTGTCTTTATAGCAGCATGATTTATAGTCCTTTGGGTATATACCCAGTAATGGGATGGCTGGGTCAAATGGTATTTCTAGTTCTAGATCCCTGAGGAATCACCACACTGACTTCCACAGTGGTTGAACTAGTTTATAGTCCCACCAACAGTGTAAAAGTGTTCCTATTTCTCCACATCCTCTCCAGCACCTGTTGTTTCCTGACTTTTGAATGATCACCATTCTAACTGGTGTGAGATGGTATCTCACTGTGGTTTTGATTTGCATTTCTCTGATGGCCAGTGATAATGAGCATTTTTTCATGTGTTTTTTGGCTGCATAAATGTCTTCTTTTGAGAAGTGTCTGTTCATGTCCTTCGTCCACTTTTTGATGGGATTGTTTGTTTTTTTCTTGTAAATTTGTTTGAGTTCTTTGTAGATTCTGAATATTAGCCCTTTGTCACATGAGTACATTGCAAAAATTTTCTCCCATTCTGTAGGTTGCCTGTTCACTCTGATGGTAGTTTCTTTTGTTGTGCAGAAGCTCTTTAGTTTAATTAGATTCCATTTGTCAATTTTGGCTTTTGTTGCCATTGCTTTTGGTGTTTTAGACATGAAGTCCTTGCCCATGCCTGTGTCCTGAATGGTAATGCCTAGGTTTTCTTCTAGGGTTTTTATGGTTTTAGGTCTAACATGTAAGTCTTTAATCCATCTTGGATTAATTTTTGTATAAGGTGTAAGGAAGGGATCCAGTTTCAGCTTTCTACATATGGCTAGCCGGAAATCCTTTCCCCACTTCCCTGGTGGTCTAGTGGCTAGGATACTTCTTTATTTATCAAGCTGTAGATGAGAGGTTTCAACATGGGGATGTTGTATAGAACACCGACACTATTTTATTGAGTTCCAGGTAAAAAGTTGCACCTGGTCGAACGTAGCTAAAGAAGAGAGACCCATAAAAGATGGAAACAGCTGTTAAGTGGGAAGAGCAGGTGGAAAAAGTTTTTTTCCTCCCATCAGCAGAGCAGATCCTCAGAATGTCAGTAAGGATGTAAAAATAGGAGATTATAATGGTCAGGCTACTGACAACTAGTACAAATCCAGCCACAATGAAAACTAACAATTTATTGATCCGGGCATCAGTGCATACGAGAGAAAGAAGGGGAGACATGTCACGGAAGAAATGATTGATAATGTTGGAGTGACAAAAAGGAAGCTGAAAAGCAGCCGTTGTGTGAGTTATGGTGTTGAAGAAATCAGCGGCATAAGGTGCAACCACCAGCTGGATGCACAGTCTCTATTACATGGCCACTGAGTACAACAATCGGTTACAGATGGCCACATAATTGTCATAGGCCATGGAAGCCAAGAGAAGACACTCAATGACTACGAAGAACCCGAAGAACCCAAAGAACCACTGCTACAAGGGAGAACCCAGGAAAGAGATGGCTTTCCTTTCAGCAAAGAAGTCAGTGAGCAACTTGTGGCCCACAACGGATGAGAAGCAGATGTCCACAAAGACAGGTAACTGAGGACAAAGTACATAAGTGTGTGAAAGCGGGAATCGAGCCAGATGCGAACAATCATGCGCAAGTTTTCTGTCATAGTAATGAGGTAAAAAAGGTAGAAATGGTAAGGAAAGGAAGACTTACAGCTGAAGATGATACCTTAAGCCTACAAAAATGAATTCTGTGATCCTTGTATATTTCCATCAGCCATTGGTTGGTTTTAGTCTCTATAGTGAGAAAAATAGAGAACTGATCATGCATTCGACTTTGATTTTTTAAAATCATAACATATTGCACAGGAAAAGAAATATAGGTGGAACTAACTTAGAAACATTGATATTTTTTAAAAAGCCCAAATAAAATGCTAGGACATTAGATATATCACAGTTCTAAAAAGTAGTATGGTTTAAGTATTTTAAAGAGAAAATTGGGATTTAACTAAGAAATGGTTAAAACATTATAAACCTATATAAATTAATCACTATCCTTACAGATTATAGGAAAAGGCATTATTATTATTTCAGTCGAATTTGAACAAGAATTTGATGAAATGCAGCTCTCGAGAAGAACTTTCCAAAACTGGAAATAAAAATAACTATTTAATTTAATACAAAGAATCTTCCAGAAAAAAAAAAATGTGTGTAGTGTTAAGACATTAGAAACATTCACATTATAATCAGACACTATTTAAAGATGTCCATAACATATGTATTTAACATTTATATTAAAGATTGTAAAATTCTAAAAAAAAAAGATGAACTATAAGTACTGTAGTAAAAGTAGAAAGAAATAACTGTCACTATTAGCAGGCAAAATAATCACCCACATAGAAAACCGAGGAGAATCAACTGTTAAGATAAATTTTTAGAAAAAAATAATAAAAGTTTAACAACGTAGTGGAATAGAAAATCAATATGGAAAATCAAAAATAATCAAATGTAAATTATCTCAGCAAAAATCATATTAATCAACTGGAATTGATAAAAAATAACCATTAATAAGCCTAACAAAGAATTTTCAAGATTTCTTTGAAGAAAAATACAAATAATGGAACTTTACTGAAATAAAAGAAGAAATGACAAAATAAGCCAGAAAAACATAATGTTTTTGTTTTTTGATCTCTTTTGGATCAAAAGACTTAGTCATAAAGAGTCTTTTTCTCTTGGAAAAAAATAAATTAGCTCCTATTGGGAAAGTAAAAATCTAACTGGCCATTCTTCACACTGGACTAACAGACTTAGATAAATCCAACTGTAGAGTCAACAGGAAACAAGGTTTCTCCATGGAATATTCTGCAGCTGTAAAGTGTCCCAACAGCCCTTTTCTTTGAGTGATTACTATTTTATTACTCAAGTATGACTTCCTATTCTAAACTAGTAGGCCATCTAATTTTCTTTCAAATTATATTAGTAGATAAAACAGCTTACTCTCTTCTAGAAGATCTAAGTCACCTTGACATAGCAAAGCAGTCTAATTTCCAACACAGATACAGAACATCAAACAAGGGGCTTCAAGATGTAATATACCACATTTATCTTAACTTTGTAATTCCTAAGGAAGAAGGACCCTATGTCTGCTTTGTAATTTGAAACTGATGTTGACTGCTTTATAGACAACCCCACTTTGCTTGGTGTATATCAAAAATTCGCTTGGTATAAATTTCACCTAAACTCAGCCCTTCTCAATGATCCTATAATAACTATCTTTCCTTCATTTAATGAGACATCCATAGTTTATAAACTGTGTGGTCTCCCTCATTGTGATGGATCAATAAAGGTGATTTGGTGAGAAAAAGGCTTGCTCCTGGTTTTCTTAGGCTATTTGGGTTAAGATACTCACCAAATTATTTTACAAATTTAATGTAGCTCCAACCGAAATCTAAACATAATTAAACAATTTGATTTAAAAATGTATAAAAAAGAAAAATGTTCAACAATAGCCAACAAAATTTTGAAAATGAAAACCAAAGACAAGGGATGTGTTATGCCAGGTATCTGCACAGATTATAAAGCTACCATAATTATAACAACAAGGTGTTGTTCCTAGACTATACGGAAATATGAGTAGAAGACCCAAAAGCAGATTCATGAACATATGCCAATTTAATATAAATGTTTATTTCAAATTGGGAAAATAATGATGAATTAAACATAAAAGTTATTATAATATTTGAATGCATTTGAAAAAATAACAAATATTAACACTCTACCTTACACTACCTAAATTAAGTAATCCTAACTATAAATATGTGACAAGATATAATAAAGATAGAATTACGATTTTCTTGTAAGAATGGTCTTCTTAAATAGTACGTGAAGGTCATTTAAATTTTTTTTAATTAGCTAAATTTATTTATATATATATTTTATTATACTTTAAGTTTTAGGGTACATGTGCACAACATGCAGCTTTGTTACATATGTATACATGTGCCATGTTGGTGTGCTGCACCCATTAACTCGTCATTTAGCGTTAGGTATATCTCCTAATGCTATCCCTCCTGCCTCCCCCCACCCCACAACAGGCCCCGGTGTGTGATGTTCCCCTCCCTGTGTCCATGTGTTCTCATTGTTCAATTTCCACCTATGAGTGAAATCATGCGGTGTTTGGTTTTTTGTCCTTGCGATAGTTTATTGAGAATGATGATTTCCAGTTTCATCCATGTCCCTACAAAGGACATGAACTCATCATTTTTTATGGCTGCATAGTATTCCATGATGTATATGTGCCACATTTTCTTAATCCAGTCTATCATTGCTGGACATTTGGGTTGGTTCCAAGTCTTTGCTATTGTGAATAGTGCCGCAATAAACATACGTGTGCATGTGTCTTTATAGCAGCATGATTTATAATCCTTTGGGTATATACCCAGTAATGGGATGGCTGGGTCAAATGGTATTTGAGTGAGGAGATATCTTATTGCAGTTTTGGTTTGCATTTCTCTGATGATTAGTGATGTTGAGCTATTTTTTTTTCATATAACTGTTTGCCATTTGTATATCTTCTTTGGAGAGATATCTATGCAGAGCTTTTGCCTATTTTCAGATGTGATTATTCTTATGATTACTTGCTAAAAAGCTGTTTGAGCTCCTTATACACCATTTATTAGGCCACAAAAAATTCAAAAGTCTCAAAAAATTAAAAGCAATTGAAATAATATCACATATATTTTTCTGACCCCAATAGAATAAAACTAGAAATCAGTACAAGAGGAACTTCGGGAACTATGCAAATATATGAAAATTAAACAATATGCTTCTGAATTACCATTGGGCCAATGAAGAAGTTAAGAAGAATTTGTTTTTTCCAAAGGAAACAGTTAAAAATAAAACACTATATACCTAATGTATGCAATAGAAAAAAAAGCAGTAGTAAGGGGGAAGTTTATAATAAAAGCCTACATCATAAAAGTAGGAAGACTTTAAGTAAATAATTGATGCAGCTTAAAGAATTGTAAGAGCATTTTGTGGATTCTAGATATTAGCCCTTTGTCAGATGAGTACATTGCAAAAGTTTTCTCCCATTCTGTTAGTTGCCTGTTCACTCTGATGGTAGTTTCTTTTGCTGTGCAGAAGCTCTTTAGTTTAATTAGATCCCATTTGTCAATTTTGGCTTTTCTTGCCATTGCTTTTGGTGTTTTAGAGATGAAGTCTTTGCCCATGCCTACATGCCTATGTCCTGAATGGTATTGCCTAGGTTTTCTTCTAGGGTTTTTATGGTTTTGGGTCTAACATGTAAGTCTTTAATCCATCTTGAATTAATTTTTGTATAAGGAAGGTGTAAGGAAGGGATCCAGTTTCAGCTTTCTACTTATGGCTAGCCAGTTTTCCCAGCACCATTTGTTAAATAGGGAATGAACAGACACTTCTCAAAAGAAGACATTTATGCAGCCAACAGACACATGAAAAAATGTTCATCATCACTGGCCATCAGAGAAATGCAAATGAAAACCACCATGAGATATCATCTCACACCAGTTAGAATGGCCATCATTAAAAAGTCAGGAGACAACAGGTGCTGGAGAGGATGTGGAGAAATAGGAATGCTTTTACACTGTTGGTGGGACTGTAAACTAGTTCAACCATTGTGGAAGGCAGTGTGGTGACTCCTCAGGGATCTAGAACTAGAAATACCATTTGACCCAGCCATCCCATTACTGGGTATATAAAAAAAAAACAACAGATAGCCCCTCACTCTAGTTAAAATGCCTTTTATCAAAAAGTCATGCAATAATGTGTGCTGGTGAGGATCTGGAGAAAGGGGAACCCTCATACTCTTTTGGTAGGAATGTAAATTAGTACAGCTACTATGGAAAACAGTATAGAGGTTCCTCAAAAAACACAAATAGAACTACCATATGATTTGGCAATTCCACTGCTGGGTACATACCCAAAAGAAAATATATTTGTATATCGAAGAGCTATCTGCACTGCCATGTTTATTGCAGCACTAGTCACAATAGCCAAGAAATGGAATCAACCTAAGTGTTCATAAGCAGATGAATGAAGAAAATGTAGTACATATACACTACAAAATATTATTCAGTCATAAAAAGAATGAAATCCTGTCATTTGCAGCAACATGGAGGTAACTGGAGGACATCATGTTAAGTGAAATGACCCAAGCACAGAAAGTCAAACATCAGTATTCTCACTCATATGTTGGAGCTAAAAAAAAAAAATAAGCACATAAAAGAAAAAAAAAAAAAAAAATATATATATATATATATATGATGGAATACTACTCAGCCATAAAAAGGAATTAGTTAATGGCATTCACAGCAACCTGGATGAGATTGGAGACTATTATTCTAAGTGAAGTAACGCAGGAATGGAAAACCAAACATCATTATGTTCTAACTCATAAGTGGGAGCTAAGCTATGAGGATGCAAAGGCATAAGAATTACACAATGGACTTTGGGGACTAATGGGGAAAAGAGTGGGAAGGGGGTGACGGATAAAAGACTACAAATAGGGTGCAGTGTATACTGCTCGGGTGACGGGTGCACCAAAATCTCAAAAAATCACCACTAAAGAACTTACTCATGTAACCAAACACCACCTGTTCCCCAATAACCTATGGGGGAAATAAATAATATATAAATGTGTCTGGAAGGATATATACCACATGAGCAGTCATTAGCTCTGAGAACAAAGGGGTAGGGAACCCTATTTGAGTGAGTAACCAAAGCTAGCCCTACTTACAATTTTTAGATTTTGTTACAAAGAGAAAATATACAGTTGATCCTCAAACCACACAGAAGTCAGGAGCACCAACCCTCTAAGCAGTTGAAAATCCATGTATAACGTTTGACTCCCCAGAAACTTAACTACTGATAGCCTGTTGTTCACCGGAAGCCTTACTGATGCTAACACAGTCAATTAACATGTATTTTGCTTATGTTTTGTATACTGTATTCTTGCAATAACATAAGCTAGAGAAAACAAATAGTATTAAAAATCTTAAGAAAGAGAATATGCATGTATTATTCATTAAGTAGAAGTGGATCATTTTAAAGGTCTTTATTCTTGTCTTCATGTTGAGTAGGCTAAGAGGGAATAGGAAGAGGAAGATTTGGTCTTTCTGTCTTAGGGGTGGCAGAGGCAGAAGAGGTGGAATAGGTGGAAGAGGAGGCAGGAGAGGCAGGCACACTGGGTGTAATTTTTGTTTTAAAAAATCCATGTAAAACCGGACCTGCAGAGTTCAAGCCCATGTTGTTCAAAGGGCAACTTACATGCATTATGTTTGTAATTAAAAATAATCCAAAACCTGACTAAAAATAATGAAAATCAAAAGCAATTCCTTCAACTATTTCAGCAATTAAAAAAGAAAATAGCTACAATCATCCTAGTATAAAAACAAGAAGCAAGAAATGTGTAAAACCCAGAAGGCAAAGGATGAGGAACAATTTCAAAATATGCATTTGGAGTTCTAGATTTCTAAAATTCAAAGAAGCTAAGAGAGCCCCACCCTCATCCTTTATAAATGAGTGAGGCTCCACGATGTCTCACCCAAGACTATAGAAATGGTGGCAAATACAAAATCACTTTCCACCATGCAGTGCTAAAGACTGAGTATGACTGAATCTACAATGAATATTGTACAACAACAATTGTAAAGTATTCATGACCTACCAGACTCTGCCTCAAGTTCTTTACAAATGACCATACATTTGATTTCCACCCAAGCTGGGATAAGAAATATTTGGCCCTCCTCATTTCATAGAGCAGGAAATCAAAACTCCGTGGAAGATGATGAAGCAGTCCTAGCACTGCTACTTCCTTAGGGTGCTGAGATTAAGATATTGCCACGTCTGAATTTAGAGCCTCCATTATTAGTTTACCACTGTGGCATTCCACTGGGACATTACAATAATAATGGGAGATCTTTCAATGTCCCAATCCAATCCTGTATGCTGTTTCTGAAGTGTAGAATCCATCAATTCAAATGCACATTTAATAGTAAAGAGGCTACTACAAAGAAAGCAATGAGATTCCAGATAAATTTTGTGTAGGGCCTAAGTTAGCTTAAATATAGCAGCTCTCAAACACCTGCAAATTATGCTCTTATTTATAGTCATCTCATTACCTTTCACATCTCGTGCCTTCATTGTGATGCAGTGTTCCATACTGATGACACCACTCCCAGAATGGGTGCGGAACCTCTCTCCTGCTCAGGGCACAGTCGTCTATAAACGTGGACTAAGGAGAAGAATAAAGTTCTTTGGACTTGAAGACAAATTTAACTTGATCATAGCCTCTTTGTGCATCTTACAAGATTTCCCATTATTGTTGCTAGATTTTAATGCAGTATTCTAACCAGTTAATATCTGACATTGGATATTCCTCCATGTCACATTTTAAATGTCTATCATTTTCATTTTCCTATAAATACATTTCATTCATTTTTGTATTCTCAAAGAGTAAACAGAGAGACAGAAATGGATTTTAAAATTGACCTAAACTTACATTCTAATGAAATCTTTTCTTCTTTAAAGATGACAAAAAGGATTAAAATTTAAATGGAGTAGAAACTGTACTCCTTTTAAATATGCATTCTATCTCCCTCCTCAATCTGTGACTCTGCACAAAGAAGAGGTCAGACTTTCTGGGAGTGACTTGATTTTATTCTTAATCTTCTTCCCAATAAACTAGTAAAATTCTACTCGGGAATAAATTCAGCATCTTAATCACTTGTGTTAAAATTTGCAGGAGCAGTTATATCATTTTTCATTCTGGGAGAACTTTCTTCCCCAAAGTACGCTATACCCTGGGGATTTCATCATTAAGAGAAGTAAATTAAAATATTCTTGCTGTCTTCAAATGCTGTTTCAAAATCCACTTGGATCAGCTTATTTGTTTTCTGTGTTTGACTGGTAAACTTTTTCCCCCCACTTCCTTCCCAAACAATTAAATACTTACAGAGTAAAACTTTTGCACAATGATGTAACAACTGCTAAGATTTCCCAACAAGAAGTACTGCAAAAGTTTTGCAACTGCTCAGCCAAAGTATACTACACTAGAGGATTAGCCACAAGTATAACTTAGACCCCCCACTTCCCAAATGCCCTGCTTCTAAAACCTCTGAAACCAAAAGAATGCAGACGGAAATATTTACATAAGGTGTAATGTCGTAATGTTGAGGAAGAAGTCAAATCAAGTATAATTTCAGTCATTTTCAACCTTTGCCTTCAAAAATATCAATTCGTTCATGACTGCTCAGTCACCTCACCCTTTTTAGATACCAATGTCTTTGGGAAAATGTCCTCTCAACTTAAGTATTCTCTTTCTTTTATTTATTTATTTTTCACTCACATGATGTATACTGAAACTTAATCATCATCACAACACATGTGCACTGTAAGTCGCTACTGGTTCTTCATCCTCATCTCCTCTTCTCTTGCTTCAGTAGAAAAAAAAAACATACAAACACACACACGCAAACACATTCTTATTTTTTAATAACTTGCACATTAGGTTCTTTTCCAAATACAGTATCCTGCTCTTTCTCTGATTATGAAGCATTATTTCACAACTGTATATAATTTGTTCTTCTTTCCTTATCCTTGAATGAGAATAGAGGATTAATCAACCCATAGGATATTCACCTAGTGGAATTTGATAGCAGTAGAGAGAAATCTTACCCATCATATTAAATGCTCACAACCAGAACTTCTAACCCTCTGCATTATACAGCATTGTTTTTTACATTTTATTTTATTTTAATTTCAACTTTTATTTTAGATACAAGGTGTACATGTACAGGTGTTTTACATGAGAATATTGCCTGAGGTTTGGGGTATGGATCTGGTCACCCAGGTCATGAACATAATATCCAATAGGTAGTTTTTCAACCCATGCTCCCAGACCTGCCTGCCCCCTTTAGCAGTCCACAGTGTCTATTGTTCCCGTATTGATATCCATGTGTGCTCAATGTTTAGCTCCCGCTTACACAGGAGACCATGTGCTATTTGGCTTTCTATTCTTATGTTAATTTGCTTAGGATTATGGCTTCCAGCTCCACTCATGTTGCCGCAAAGAACATAATTTCATTTTTTATGGTGTGTAGTACTCCATGGTGTATATGTGCCACATTTTCTTTATCCAACTTACCACTGATGGGTACCTAGATTGATTCCATGTCTTTGTTCTTATGAATTTTGCTACAATGAATATATGAATGTGTGTGACTTTTTGGTAGAATGATTTATTTTCCTTTGGGTATATACCCAGTAATGGGATTGCTAAGTCACAAGGTAACTGTTTTAAGTTCTTTGAGAAATCTTCATACTGCTTTCCACAGTAGCTGAACTAACTTAACTTACATTCCCACCAATAGTGTAGCAGTGTTCCCTTTTCTCCACAGCCTTGCCATCATCTGTTGTTTTTGACTTTTCTTTTTTTTTTTTTTTTGAGATAAGATGTCACTCTGTCTCCTAGGCTGGAATGCAGTGGCTTGAACACAGAGCTCACTGCAGCTTCAATCTCCCAGGCTCAAGTGATCCTCACGCCTCTGCTTTCCAAGAAACTGGGACTACAGACAAGGACAGGTGCCACCATACCTGGCTAATTTTCGGATTTTTTTTGTAGAGATAAGGTTTCACCATGTTGCTCAGGCTCATCTTGAAACTCCTGAGCTGAAGCGACCCACCCACCTTGGCCTCCCACAGTGCTGGGATTATAGGCATGAGCCATCACGTCAAGCCTAACTTTTTAATAATAATTATTCTAACTGGTGTGAGATGGTATCTCATTGTGGTTTTGATATGCATTACTCGAAAAATACTGAGCATTTTTTCATATGTTTGTTGGCTGCTTGTACGTCTTCTTTTGAGAAAGTGCCCGTCATGTCCTTTGTTCGCTTTTTAATGGGGCTATTTGATTTTCACTTGTTGATTTAAGTTCCATATGGATTATGGATATGAGGTTTTTGTCAGATGCGTAGTTTGCAAATATCTTCTCCCATCCTGTAAATTGTTGTTTACTCTATCAGTAGTTTCTTTTGCTGTGCGGATGTTCTTTAGTTAAATCAGGTCCTCCGGTACATCGTGGAGGTTCAATTAATGATAATTATTAACGGAATTATTCAACAATTGTAATTGGGTTAACTGATCATCAAAGAAGTTACTTTAAGAATGCTCTGGGCTGGGTGCAGTGACTCACACCTGTAATCCCAGTACTTTAGGGGGCCAAGGTAAGCAGATCACCTGAGGTCAGGAGTTCGAGACCAGCCTGGCCAACATGGCAAAACCCAGTCTCTACTAAAAATACAAAAATTAGCCGGGAATGTTGATGGGCACCTGTAATCCCAGCTACTGGGGAGGCTGAGACAGGAGAATCACTTGAACCTGGGAGGCGGAGGTTGCAGTGAGCTGAGATCATGCCACTGCACACCAGCCTGGGTGACAAGAGTGAGATTCCATGACAAAAACAAAAACAAAAAAAGAATGCTTTGATCTGCAAGTAACATTTAAATAGAATAAATTTACAATTTAATCTAACTCCTAAGGTATGCTAAATAGTAAACTCAAAGTTTAGAATCTATTTTAAAAGTATTAAAGAAAATTTAACTGAGCATGGAATACTCTTATAAGCAAAGAAATATTGGGCAATATGTCAGATTTCTTGAATTGCAAGCAGCATAAATAGGAAATTCATTGCAAGAATACTGGGTAGCTCACAGGATGAATGGGAAGGTGAGAGAAACAGAGTATAAGCAGAATAAGAGCCAAGACAGCTTTTAGTGTCCCTATGGCAGAGGCTGTACAATCAAGAGACCTAGCTGAAATGAATGGGTCTCAACCATTTTCCTACTGTGTCACTTGGCTTACAATGCAAAGGCCAGGGAGAAATAATTTTAGCTTAGGTATTTGTCTATACCATGCTGTGGGAAGGCAAGGACAGTCACGGTCCCCCTAAAACTGTGTTCTTTAGGTGAGAGATAATGCACTAAAAGTAAATCAGGGTACCATTGTAAACATAGAGTACATGGATATCTGCAACCAAGAAACAAGTACATATTGCAGGGAAAAAAATGCAAAATATAAGGCTTTACCAGAAAGTCAAATAGAAATCATATCATTACAACTGCCATATAGTGATAAATGGAATCATAAAGAAAAATGTCACTTTTTTCTCTTTAAAAATTACCATTTTTGATTATCTTTTGCACGCCAAACTCCATGTTAAGTCATACATATATTTTAAGTGTGTGTTTATGTATACATATTGACTCTGATGCATTTTTCCATTCTGTGGGTAGGTCATTCATACAGGAAAATTTGGCCAGAGCTGTTTTTGAACCAATGCCTGTCCAACTTTAATGTCCATTAAAGAATTTCGTATTGACCATATATGTACCTTTCAATCAACGAATATATATTGAACCCTTACTATATTCCAGATTGTAGAGTCTCAAAACAAAGCAGTAAACACAAAATATCACTCAGTCCAGTGTCTTGCCTCTATTAAGTATCACTTCTCAATCTGCATTATAATTGGTATTCTAGTTCACCTAGCTATAAGAAACTTCTTTCTTTCAAACTTCCTTCTGAATGAATCTTTTACTTCCTTGTTTCTCAGGCTGTAGATAAGTGGATTCAACATGTGGATCACTGCTGTGTGGAACAGGGAAACCACTTTATTGATATCGAGAGAGAAACTAGAACTTGGACATACATAGGTAAAGAAGAGTGTCCCATACAAGATGGAGACAGCCATCAGGTGTGAAGAGCAAGTGGAGAAGGCTTTGTGTCTCCCATCAGCAGAGCAAATCCTCAGGATGGCAATGACAATGTAAATGTAGGAGACCAAGATGATCACACCACTGAGTACTCCCAGGGCCCCCGCCAAGATAAAAAGCAAATGTTTATTAATATGGGTATCTGCACATGCCAGGGAGAGAAGAGGGAGAAGGTCACAGAAGAAGTGATTGATGATGTTTGGACCACAGTAGGGTAGGCAAAAAGTGAAAGTCGGATGGGTCATGGTGCTTATAAGGCCCACGGCATAAGGCCCCACCACCAGCTGCACACAGACCTGCTGGGACATAATGAGTGTATACAACAAGGGCTTACAGATAGCCATATACCGGTCATATGCCATGGCAGCCAGAAGGAAACATTCAGTTACTACAAAATGGCCAAAAAACCATAACTGGGCAGCACAACCAAAGAAATTGATTACTTTTTTCTCCACGAAGATATCAGTCAGCATCTTGGGACTGATGGCAGAAGAGGAGAAGACATCCACAAAGGACAAGTGGCTGAGAAAAAAGTACATAGGGGTGTGGAGTCGAGAATCCATCCAAATAAGAGTGATCATTCCCAAGTTTCCCAGAACAGTGACGAGATAAACAAAGAGAAATACCAGAAAGAGAGCCACCTCGTGCTGAAAGAGATTTGTTAATCCCACGAAAGAAAGTTCAGTAACCAAAGTTTGATTTCTACAGTCCATTTCTCTGATTTAACCTGTTACAAGAAAGATAAATAATTTTATATGCGATATATTCATAATTAAATGCTTCTTAATTTCACATCTGAATTTAACTTTTATTTAAGCTAAGTAGTACAACAGTCTTAAGTTCTACTCCTGGTGTCCTACTCACTCTCTGTGAACCATCTCGGTGATACTGAATTATTTATGGAACCTCACTAGGTTCCTCAGTTTCCTTCTTGATCAAAAGAGGATTTTCTTACAAAATTAGAACTTTAGACCTAGAAGTAAACTCTGGAGATTATTTAATGCAATCTTCTAACTGTGTCAGGTTACCTTTCTAAAAACATCTGCCTTCTAACCAAGGATATTTTAAGAAACATATCATAGAAAAGGGAATTATGAAAGCAATGAATTCAGGCTAATACCTATCATCACACCAGATTAAGAGTAAATAGATATTGGCCCAGCACAGTAGCTCCTACCTGTAGTCCCAGCACTTTGGGAGGCTGAGGTAGGTGGATCCCCTGAGGTCAGGAGGTCAAGACCAGCCTGGCTAACAAGGAGAAACCCCATCTCTACTAAAAATACAAAAAGAATTAGCTAATGTAATGCACTTTCCAATTCACTTAGATTCTATAGCAACAGTTAATCAAATTGTCTAAAATAATGGAGGGAAGGCTGAAACAAGAGAGCCTGTCTTCGGAACAGGACTCAAACAACTCAACAGCATCCTCTCTGGGATGCCTTCTTAGATCCTCCTGTATTCCTTCATATATCATTGGTGTATATACCCATTAACGCATTCACTCTTCATTGAATTTTGTCCATCAAAGAAGAGACTAGTTCTTCAATATTGAGGAGGTACTATGATCCAATCAGTGTTATCAGTTTCTTGGAAAAGAAAGACAAAGAATTTAAGAAAGAAAGAGGGAACTCCTGGGCATTTATCCCAGAGAAATGAAAACATGTCCATATAAAAACCTGTACAAGAGTACTCATAACATCTTTATTTATAATAGCCAAAAATTTGAAAAACAAATGTCCTATAATAAGTGACTGGTTAAACAAACTGTGGTACCACCATACCATAGAATACTACTCAGTGATAAAGAGGAACAAACTATGATTCAGGCAACAACTTAGATAGATCTCAGGGACATTACACTGAATTGAGGAAAGTCCTTCTCGAAAGGTCCAATACTCTACGATTTCACTCATTTAACATTCTCAGGATGGCAAAATTATAGAGATGGAGAACAAGTTAGTGGTTGCCAGAAATTAGGGATGGTTAAAAAAAGGTTGGTGGTGTGATTATAAAGAGTAGCACAATAGAGATATTTGTGGTGATGAGATAGTTATGTATTCTGATTCTGCTTGTGGTTAAACAAATCTACACATGACATAAAATGATATGGAATTCTATACATGCATCATACAACATTAATAGTATAATTGATATCAGTTTCCTGGTTTACATATTGTACTATAGATACATAATATGTCAGTTTGAAAAAACTGGAAGAAGGGTACATGGCACCTCTTTGTGCTATCTGTGTACCTCTTGCTAATCTATAATTCTTTTAAAATATAAATTTAGAACAAAATTAAAATGAAAGAGAAGGGAGAAGAAGGGGGAATGAGGATGGAGGGGAAAAAGGAAAACTGGGGAAGTCAGGCATACAATTTTTATCTTGAAATACTCATAATGATTCCAACAGAGGAGAAGTAATGAAAGAAGTTCTAACAACATTCTCCTCTGATCTAAAAGTTTCAAAAGGATTTGGTTACCTGAAAATTCATGTAATGAAAAGCCACTGGCTTTGTATGGTCTCAGAGGCAAAGGAGATTGAAAAAGAAAAGGCTTGAAGAGATGTAAATTTCAGATTAATAAGGAAAATCTATTACTTTAATAGTAAAATGTTTCAAGAATTCTAGTTTTTCTAAACATAGACACTAGCCCCAGGTTATTTATATTTTCATTACTTATTATGCAAAAAAGATGGAAATAGAATTTTAAGCATCAAAATAAATTTAGGTTATGGAAAAATTTTAGAAAACTGGAACTGGAATATACACATTGATGGCCTCAAATAATTACCTCTGTAAATAAAGTTAATGAAGTACATACACCATTAATAATTGTTCTTTTTTAAAACTTGGTATTAAACCTGAAATCTTGTGCAAAACAATAGTTGCTGCAGAAAAGGCTATTAAGCTTTATTTTTCCCAGTCTCATACAAGCCAAAGATTGTAATAGAGAAAATCGCAATACTATACATGATTGTGATTTGGGGCATGAGCAACTCAGCTGATCCAGAAGTTTGTCTTCTACTTATAACACACATTCTAGTTGAAGTGAAGTAATTACAAGCCAGAAAAGCCAAGGTTTCTTAATTCTAATATTCTATGAATCCATAAACCTTCCAGCAAATTTCACTGTCTCTATGCCAAACACAAAATTCAACTGAAGTGTACATTTAAGTTGGGCCAATGAAACCAAAAAACACAAATATTCTATGTTTACCAAACCATCCTTCAGGGTGCTCTTAGAGATCACGTTTTTCCAGGCTTCTAAGCTTATTTTTTGCATACGTGGCTTCCTGAATATAATTTGGGTGATCATTTAACTCCCCCATCTGAAGAAACCAGCCCTAGACTCTGTGTGCCTATGTCAAAGTGAATCACAAAACCCATAGTTTCTAATATTAAAATAAATTACCCTACAAATGTAGACTTGTCCTCCTTCTCAGATTCTTCAGGCGTCCAAGAAGAAAATAATATAGTGATACCATCTTGAAAACTGAACCTTCGAATAGCACTTTTAAAAAAGAGTTCATTGACCCAATTCTGCACAAGACACAGGAGAGATTTCTCTAAAGAGTTTTTCAGTAAATTGGCACCAACTACCTCAAGGAATCGGAAGCTAGGAGGATCAGCTCCATAGGGAGGATATTAACATTATTTTCTAAGAAAATAATCTTGGGAGTTTTAAGTAAAGTGTAATTACACAAAGTATAACTATATCTCTTTCTGTCTCTCCTTGAGTCTGCCCCAAAGAGAAATTCTAGTTGTCAGCCTGCAACTGCTGCCTAATGAGCACCAGCCGTTGGCACTATGCAGATGTGAGAATTCTAAAAAGAGAGCCCTGCTTCAGAGATTACAGTCAAAAGTGGGGTCTGGGTGCACAGCAGCTCTGGGAACCCTGTGATTGGTGCAGGAGTTCTAGGAAGGTGACATCTCTGTAACCAGAAGGGTTTGCACATAGTCTCATGGGGGTGATGAATCTCAAGAGGAGGCTAAGATATAGGCAAATAAAAGGAAAGTGGACTGGAGGTTTCTATGCAGCAATGAACAGCTATAAATTTGGACAGCATCTCTGCGAGACAAAGAGAGTCCACATCGACTGTATAAAAAATTTCAAATGTTAAGTCCGAAAACATATATTTGGCCTTAAACTTCATATAGATTTTAACATTAGGCAAAGGAGTTTGAATTTTTTTCTGTAAATAATGAGGAGTCTATCAAGGCATTTCAGAAAACAGATGAAATTTACTTACACAATAGATGCTACAGGACATTAATCTTATTGTTGTTTACTAATGTGTCACGTTCTTCTAAGTGGTTTGAAAGAACTAACTCAATCAAATGGCAAAGGAACCCAACAAAGAGGATGAATAGAAAAGCCTAGGATCTCCTATCTTTCCCCCACTCACCCAGTCCACTTTGCCTTCTTGAAACCAGCAAACCAAGATCCTTCCTCAGAATCTTTGCTCTCTTTTTTCCTTCTTCTCAAAACAATTTTCTCTCCAAATAGCTGCACAATTTGTTTCATTTTATCCGGGTTTCTGCTACAATATCCTCTCATCAGAAAGGCTTTCTCCAATCATCCTTTGGAAAAGAGTATAGCTGACCCCAACCCAGCCTCGTTCACTTCATTTCTCTTTGCCCAGTTTTATTTTTATTCAAAGTAATTGGTATTAACTAACATTGACTTGTTATTGCATTCATCTACCCCATAAGAATGAGCAGGGATTTTGTAGGATTGTCCACAATATATTCCCAAGCTTCCAAAGAATTCATTAAAAAATAAGTGCTCGATGAATATTTTCAGACAAATGAGTAAGTGAATAAATGGACAAATACTTCTAAGAGCATGGTTGTAAAAAGAGGAGTTAGGAAATTGATCTAACTTCTTTTAGGGGTTGGATCATGAGAACCCTTATCTCACACCACATACAAATATCAACTCAAAATGGATTCAAAATTTAAAACCTGAACCTGTGAGATTAATAGAAAAAAATATAAAGGGTAAAACTCCATCACATTAGTCTGGGCATTATTTTTTTGTGTGTTTGTTTATTAGCCCAAAAGCACAGGCAACAAAAGCTAAACTAGATAAATTAAATTGCAAACTACAAAGCTTCTGAACATGAAAAGAAAAAGTTACCAGTGAAAAAAAAACACCCATGGATTGAGAGAAAAAATGTGAAAACCATACATCTGATCAGGTGCTTCATTTCTTCCTTATCCAAAATGTATAAGAAACTCATATAACTCAATAGCAAAAAAAAAAAAAAAATGGCCAAAAAGCCTTGATAGACACTTCTCAAAACAAGACATACAAATGGCCAACAAGTATGTAAAAAATATTCAACATTATTAACAATCATGAAAATGTAAACTAAAACTCCAATCAAATATCAACTAGCATCTGTTAGAATGAGTATTATCAAAATACAAAAATGACCAATATTGGTAATAATGTGGAGAAAAGATAATCCTTGTACACTGTTGGTAGAAATGTAAATTAGGGCAGACATAATTAAAAACAGTGTGGAGATTCCTCAAAAAACTAAAAACAGAATTATCATACATTCCAACAATCTCATTTCTGGGCGTATATCCAAAAAAATCTAAATCAATATGTTGAAGAGATATCTGCACTTCCATTTTTATTGCAGCATTATTCACCATAGCCAAGATATGGGAGCAACTTAAGTATTGATCAATGGGTGACTGGACGAAGAAAAGTTTATGTATTTAGTAGTATATTCAGCCATAAAAAATAAGGAAATTTGGTGACAGCATTGATGAACCTAGAAACATTATGCTAAATAAAATAAGCCAGGCACAGAAAGATAAATACCAAATGATCTCACTTACACGTGGATTCTAAAAAAAAGGTAGACTCAGAAGTAGAGAGTAGAATGACAGCTACCAGGATCTGGAAGTAGGGGTGGGGATAAAAAGGAGACTTTGGTCAAAAGATACAATTATTCAGACTATATTAGAGTGAATAAATTTACATAGAGGACAAGATTATGAATATTATAGAATGGAAAAATAAATACCACAAGCAATGATGATATGACAATGACAACAACCAAAAGCTATCGAGAGTGAAAAACAGAATAAGAAAGAGTTTGGCAAGTGGAATACATCCACCCATCTTCTCATCTCATAGGAAATTTCTATCAGAAACTATTTAAAGTTGACAGCATTCCATGTATATTTTGAAAAGGAAAAAAATTAACCACTAGAACCAACAAGAATAATACAACTTAAAAGATGCTAGAATGACAACAAAAAGACACATAAGTATCCTTTTTAAACATTTTTCTTAGCCTGGAATTAACTGATAGAGTTTAAAAATGCATGATCAACCACTTGAAGAGATAAAAACATATTATAAAGTTATCAAGGGAATATATACCTTTACATAACTCCACAAAACATAAAAAAATTTACACTGTGTAGCCATTAAATTTTTTAAAGCATTAAATGATAACTTAAAGTTGATAACTACACTATGGTTATGTAAGAAAATATTCCTTTTCTTAGGAAATACATAAGAAAGTATTTAGGGATAAACAACCATAATAAATGTAATACATGTAACCTACATTTAAATGCTTTTGTATGTGTGATAATATATATGTGTACATGGGAGTAGTGGCAAAGGGAATGGAAAATATTAACAGGAATCTGAGCAAAAAGTATGCGAGTGTTCTTTGCATTATTTAAATGTATCTATCTATTCTGTATTATTTCTCTAAGGTTAAGAGTATTGTCATATAAAAAGCTTTAGGGAAAAGCACTTAAAAGCGAACATCATTTTTAAAAGAAAAGAGAAAACTAAGACAAAACACATTTCTAATGTGGTTGTTGCAAAATTAGATTTTATTACAGAGAACCAGAAAGTAAATATTTACCACTAAGGGACAGGTCAAACAAATAGTCAAGGAGAAACAGCTATGTGTTTTTTTGTCAAATAATATCCAATAAAATTCTTAAGAAAGCAAAAAGTGGTGCAATGTGTACAGTAAACTCTCATTTGTTTTCTTTTTACTTTCTAACTTTTATTTCAGGTTCAAGGGGTACGTGTGCAGGTTTGTTATCCTGGTAAATTACATGTCATGGATGTTTGGTGTACAGACAATTTTGTCACCCAGATAATCAGCATAATACTTGATACGTAATGTTTTAATCCTCACCCTCCTCCCACCTTCCACCCTAAAATAGGCCCCAATGTCTATTGTTCCCTTCTTTGTGTCCATGTGTAGTCAGTGTTTAGATCCCGCTTACACATGAGAACATGTGGTATTTGGTTTTCTGTTCCTGAATTAATTTGCTTACGATAATGGCCTCCAGCTCCATCCATGTTGCTGCGAAGAACATGATATCATTTATTATGGCTGTGTAGTATTTTGTGGTGTATAAATACCACATGTTTAAAATCCAGTCCACCGTTAATGGACATCTAGGTTGATTCGATATCTCTGCTATTGTGAATAGTGCTACAGTGAACATATGCACATGTATGTCTCTATGGTAGAACAATTCACATCCCTTTGGGTATATAACCAGTAGTGGGATATCTGGGTCGAATGGTAGTTCCATTTTACATTATTTGAGAAAGCATCAGACTGCTTTTCACAGTGCTGAACTAATTTTCATTCCCACCAGCTGTGTGTAAGTGTTCCCTTTTCTCCACAACCTTGTCAGCATTTGTTACTTTCTTTTTAATAACAGCTATTTTGACTGGTGTGAGATGGTATCACATTGTTGTTTTGATTTGCAATTCCCTAATGATTAGTGATATTTAGCACTTTTTCATATGTTTGTTTGTCACATGTATGCCTTCTTTTGAAAAGTATCTCTTTATGTCCTTTGCCCACTTTTTAAATGGCATTTTTTGTTTGTTTGTTTGTCAATTTAAGTTTCTTATAGATTCTGGATATCAGACCTTTGTTGGACACATAGTTTGCGAATATTTTCTCCCATTCTCTAGGCTGTCTGTTTGCACTGTTGACAGTTTCTTTTGCTTGTGCAGAAACTCTTTAAGTAGGTCTTGCTTGTCAATAATTTTTTTTGGCCTTTTGGCTAAGATCAATTGTAGTATCTACTCTTATCAGTCTGTTGTAATTGCTTTTGGAATTTTCATCATGAAGTCTTTGCCTAAGTTGATGTCGAAAATGTTATTTCCCAGGTTTTCTTCTTGGATTTTGATAGCTTTAGGTTTTATATTTAAGTCTTTAATCTATATTTGAGTTGATTTTTTATATTCTGAAATGTAGGGGTCTAGTTTTAATCTTCTGCATATGGCTAGCCAGTTATCCCAGCACCATTTATTGAACAGTCCTTTCCTTATTCCTTATTATTTTTGGCTTTGTTGAGATCAGGTGATTCTAGGTGTGTGGCTTTATTTCTGGTTTCTCTAACCTATTCCATTTGCCTATGTGTCAGTTTTTTGTATCAGTAGCACATTGTTTTAGTTACTATTGCCTTGTTGTATAGTTTAAAGTCAGGTAATGTGATGCCTCCAGCTTTGTTCTTTTTACTTAGAATTGCGTTGGCCATTTGGGCTCTTTTTTGGTTCCAAATAAATTTTAGAATTTTTTTCTAATTCTGTGAAAAATGTCACTTGTAGATTGATAGGAATCGCACTGAATCTGTAAATAGCTTTGGGCAGTATGGTGATTTTAACAATATTATTCTTTCTATGCATGAGCATGGAGTGCCTTACCATTCCCTTGTGTAGTCTCTGATTACTTTCAGTAGCATTTTGCAATTCTTATTGTAAAGATCTTTCACCTCCCTGGTTAGCTGTATTTCTAGGTATTTTATTCTTTTTGTGGCTATTGTGAATGGGACTGCATTCTTAGTTTGGCTCTCAACTTAGATGTTATTGGTGTTTAGAAATGCTACTAATTTTTGCACATTGATTTTGTATCCTGAAAGTGCTGAAGTTATTTACCAGATCTAGTAGCATACAAAATATGAGCATGCTTAACATCTTGGAAATACCTCTTTATCAACACAATTCAAATTGAGACAGAAAAGTTTCCCTTTTGGGTAATCATATCCCTGAATTCCTTCTACTTTTTTATATATTTGTCTCAGCATCACAGGATGAACAGCACCAAAACAAAGCTACTAGAATGGTGGGCACTCATCTTTTAGATACAGATATTACTTGGAGTAAGACTTCCTTGGCATAACTGTTTTAGATGTTAACTTTAAGCAGGACTTTTAAGGAAGTATCTATATAAAATAATCAAGGTCATAATAGTACTTCAAAGAAAATAAATATTGGTTTCTAATAATTATGTGATGAAAACAAGATTCACAATGTATTGTTTCATTTTAAGATGAAATGAACTACAATTAAAAGTTATGCTTTCTTTTACAACTTCAAATGAATATTACTCATAAAATTAAAAGATCATACCTTCATAAATATTAAAGCCTATCGTAGAATTGGTAGCAATTAATATTAGCTTTTTTCTTAGTCTCTCTATATAGTAAACAAACAGATTATTTTCTCCCTATTGTGCAAAGCCAAATAGTCAATGTAATTGATTTCAGATTGAGCATTTTTTAGAAAATAAATATATACAAAGTTAATACTTCGAAGAATCATAGGAATATAAACGAAAAGTTTTAAATTCTTGCACTTTTTACTGTTAGAGAGTTCTAATACAATAAAAAGTGCTTTCTTTTTAACCTGTAACAGAATAATAATGTGCAGAAAAAGTTAAGATGTTTTTGTTATGCAGGCGATAGTTGCGCTTCAGACTGGAATCTTTTTGAATTTATGTCATTTTCCCTCTAAAGAGAAATGAGAAAGAAAAAAGAATACTGTGAAATGAATAAAACATCCCAGTTGCTTTCAACTGATATATTTTTTATACAGGAACTTCTAAGCAATCACACTGTTGTCATTATAAAGGTTTTTTGGGGTGGTTGGATATTTTTCCTTCACTCCTCTTCTTCCTCTAGTAGACCCAGTAAAGTTAACTACAGAGATCTCAGGGGAATGGTACCTATAAATAGAGAGGCCTATATCTCCTCTGAAGGCAGTTGTGTCCCTGTAATTTTCTTCTCATGGCCAAATCAGCTAGTCTCCATCCATTGATAAGGCTAATACATAATAAAAACAAAAAATGCAAAAAGAATTATTGAAATCTCATTTTTTTCTGCTACACAAAAGTGGAGCTATAGCTCTCAGTGTAAACCACATAATCTGAAAATATTCTGTGCAATACCTGTATGTGGTCAGAGTCTCCTTTGGCCTCAATCCCCTCCTCCACTCCTCTTCTTCTTTCCCCTGTCACTTCCCTTTATTTCCATATGCAAGTATTGGTGAAATAGATCATTCAAGCATGCTATAACTTCATTGGAAGTCCACTCTCTCATTTGTATAACTTTTCAGAATCTACACATGCACATACACTTATACTTGTTTCTATATGCAAAAAAAGTTCTCAAAAAATACAACATAAATTCTGTTTGGAATGGATAGGAAGCTTATCTTGTTTACATTTCCTAGTGTACTATTTGAATTTTGTACCATGTACAGTCATACTGTATTATAAAATATACTTTAAAATATAAAAATACTTTAATGTAGTAAGTTGTATGAAGTTTTTAATCAAATGAAAGGTATTTATATCAATAGATAGAAATCAGGATGTAAAACAGCAGGTACAGTATATCCATTCACAGAAAAGACTCACAAATCAGGACCAAAACTTCTATTTTATGAATGTCTTCTCCAAACTTGTAAATTCTCTTTACTGCCACACTTTTGCAAAAACATAAGTAATAATACTATTCCCCAACCACTGAACAAGAAGAAATTCATTTCTTTAAGCCAAAATATGAATACTGATATTCCCAGCAGTTTATTTGAATCAGATTTGTATATTCTCCTGACCCACACACAGTCATTCAAAATGAAATGTGGTCACTTTCTCACTGGGCAGGGTCAGTGCATGATGCAACTCTTCCTCCCATTACTAGCAGAGAATAAGAAGGTTAAAATCAGCTCCTGACTAAGTGACAGTCCCTAGATAAAGTATAGATGAAAGCTATTTCCATTTGTTGCAATGATCAGTATAGCATACTTTGTTTGTGCCTCTCTCTTATCATTTCAGTGCACTTCAGTTCCATCTTCGACTGCTAATACCAAAGGTTTTTGTGTGTGGATTTTTGTGTGTGTGAGGATTTATCTTCCCGCCACTTTTCTACCTGCCCAACAAGCCAGAAGTGGCAGAAAGTGAACACTTTCCAGGAGCAGCTCTCAACCAAAGACTGGCTTATGTAGACATTTCTTGACTCAGGCCCTCTCAGGTGGGAATACTCTGATTCCTGTGTTTTATGCACTGCTACCTAGAGATCTCCAGCATCGGCAGTGCTCAGTTGACCACTGCAGTGATCTTCTCATTAACACTTCAAATAGCTCAATAAATAGATGTATACTAAATAGAATCCAAAAGGTAACCACTAGAAGAGATAAGAACTGATTACCATGTTTCTAAATTATCAAAAGGAATACACACCCTTATGCCGTCACTCCTAAAATAAATATACGAAACTCCTCCAGAGAGTGTTAATTTCTTTCCATTCATTATCTCACTTCTAACTTCCCTGTCAGTGTTTTAGTTGCTTCCCAAATAAACTATTATCAACCAATGCCTGCACTTGAATCTTTTCCTCAAGGCTTGTTTCCTGGAAAACTCAAACTAAGATGCCTCGTACCAGAGTGACCTTTAAGGTGCAGATTATTGGGATGTAATTCTGGAATCAAATTACTCACTGGAAAGATGGCAACAATACCCATTGCTGATGGAATGGAATAGTCATAACCATGGGCATGCCTTAGCATCTCAGTTACCAGGACTCACCTGCAGTGAATTGGGATAGTGTACAAGTGAGAGATGTATGCTGACTTATGCAACAGGAGAAATGTGGGGAGCAATGATAATTATTAAACTATGAAATTAATTTATGTTAAATGTCTTTAATATGCTCAGTGATGAAAACAGACTCAAATAGGACAATTTTCAACTCAGGCATGGTGTCAAATTCAGAAAGACAATGTTCAAAAATCCTTCATCTTCAATTAGATACCAGACTGCATGAAAACTCAACCGAGACTGCATGAGAACTCAATCAGATTTGTATATTATAGATGTTATACATCTTGTACCAGGTTGCAAGAAGTAATAATAAAAAAGCTAAATTCAAAGCCTCTTTAGAGCCACAGAACTCTGACAGGGGAAAAGCTGAACACTGAGAATTGGGATTAAGACATCAGCGTGAATGTGCTTGAGATTTTCCAGTACCCTTGAAACCTTGAACCTGCAGAAGTAGTCCTGTTCCCCTTGCCGGAAGGCAGCAGCCTTCCTTTGCTTAGAGAGAATAAAGAGGCCTCACATGAGTCACAGCATTCACAAGAAAGTAATTTCTTTTCTCAGGACGTAGTCTTGCTTCCCCTCATGGCTCTTAGACTTAGCAACCAGGGACAAGGCTTAGAATGATGAGGTGTGATGACTAAGGAGAACTGGCTCTGCTTTAAGAGGAAAATGATTACCCACCAGGAGTTAAAAGAATTGGCTAAAATATGCCACAAGAACAAGGAGAACATGTTAAAGCATATATTAATATCTTGAGGGTAATTCTAGGACTGGGGAAAGAAAAAGCTGAGTAGGGGAGAATTTTCTGACATAGGAGAACCTCAGTGACTGAGAAATTAGCTTGCAGGCAGGACACCAGAAACTGATTCTAATGCACTGTTAGGATGGCTCCTTGAATTCTGGAAAAAGTAACACCACGCAGTAAAAAAGGTAGGGATGCCATTATTGCCGTGCAGAGTGTTGAAGAGAAGGCCCAAATGCTCAAAGAGGTAGAGATGCTTAAAAAGGATTTATTACACAAGACCAAAGAAGCTACAGATACATGTGTTCCTGAGAAGACTCAAAGGACACTTTTTCCACTAAAGCAATAAAGAGAAGCACTAGAGAGCCACCAGCTTGGAGAAAACCTCAGTGGTTTGAGATGCTGCTATGGATCTAGGCTTCCTAGAGTCACTGGAGATGATAGGATTCCAGAACACTTGAGTTGGAAATTAATGCCACCACTAAAGACATAAAAGATGTAGGAGCAGTTGTCTCTTTTCTCTCTCTATTTAATTCATCAGCCTGGACCCTGAAGACCCATATGTTTTCTAGAGAATGAATGCAGACTGCCTTGAGTTCAACCAAGTAGTAGCCCCAATAGCAGTGTTATACTAAACACAGAATCATTTAAAAGGTCTCCAGTATATGATACAGTCAGTGATTTGGGGAATGAATTATTTTCTATTGCGGTTAGAAAAGAGGATCAGAAATGACCTACATTCATGTGAGATGAACGATACTGTATTCATTTTCAATTATGTCTCAAGACTATGTTAGTTTTCCTTCCCAAGGAAATATAGACTGAAGATATTGTCCACCTAGGCATTTCTCAAAACATCATACTGATTTATTACATTGATAACATCACAATGACAGAGCAAGTTACACAAGTAGTTACTAGAATATTGGAGATCTTGGTAAAGCACATGTGCTACAGGGGGTATGAGATAAACCATATTAAGATTTGGGAATTTGGACACTTAGGGAAAGCTTTTGCAGGTTCAGTGCTTGGGGGAATACTAGAATAACTCCTTCGAAGTGAAGATCACCCAGGCAGTGTCTTGGTAGGACCTTGGGTTTTGGAAGCAACATACTCCACAGCTAAGAATATTGCTCCAGCCCCTATACCAAGTGGCACAAAGGCTGCTAGTGTTAACTGGAATCTGCTGCAGGAAAGGGCTCTGCAGCGGATCCCAGTTACAGTCCAAGCAGCCCTGCCACTTGAGCCACATGATGTACAACAGATGTTATGATGTTGAAGGTTGTAGTAGTGGGAAAAGGAGCAGTATGGAGCTTATTACAAGACTCAGTGGGAATTTGCCGTTTGACATTTGAATGCATTCTTAAGTAAATGTGTTTGTATTATACATCATTCTAATGGACATGTCTCACTTTATGTTTTTTTTGCTAATGACTTATTACTTGCCATTTATTTTATGTTTATTTTAGACTATGGAAATGATGTTAGACAAAAAGCAAATTTGAGTGATTATCTTATTCAAGTTCAAAATGGTTGTAAAGCAGCAGAGACAACTCTCAACACCAACAATGCATTTGGCCCAGGAACTGCTAACAGATGTACAGTGCGGCAGTGGTTCAAGAAGTTTTGCAAAGGAGACAAGAGGCTTGAAGATAAGGAGCATAGTGGCCGGCCATCAGAAGTTGACAATCACCAGATGAGAGCAATCATCGATGCTGATCTTACAACTACACAAGAAGTGGCCAAAAAGCTCGATGTCAACCATTCTACAGTCATTCAGCATTTGAAGCAGATTGGAAAGGTAAACAAACTCAATACATGGGTGCCTCATGAGCTGAGCAAAAATTTTTTTAAAATGTCATTTTGAAGTGTTGTCTTCTCTTGTTCTACACAACAGCAAACCATTTCTCAATTGGATTGTGAGGTGCAACAAAAAGTGGATTTTATATATCAGTCGTCAATGACCAGCTCAGTGGTTGGACTGAGAAGCTCTAAAGCACTTCCCAAAACCAAACTTGCGCCAAAAAAAGGTCATGGTTGACAGAGCAGGAGAACCATTATCTCAGACAAACACTGCTACTTTAAGTTCCAGTTCCCTTTCTAGCTTCATGGATTCCAAGGAATCACTTCTCTTCTAACTACAAGCAGCCAGAAAAAAGCAGACAGTAAAACACAGATAAGACAGCTCAGGTACAGAGGAGGGTGGGGAGGAAGTCTTTTGGATAACTGTCAAACTTCACGCTCATTCGATGGGGCCCCAGTAAAACAGTGGGCCTTAATAAGCACATTCCTTTCCTTTCACGTCCACTAAGATAGGGAAGCTTAAGGCAGACTTGGACGATGTGCTTGCAGCTACAGAAAGATGTATGGGAACCGACACACAACTTTCCCTCCCAGGTAAGCACAACAAAGAGACACAGAAGCCATTCAAGCCTCTAATAAACTCTCCCACCCTGAATCCTTAAAAACTCTTAGTCTGTAAGAGAGTGTGGCTTTTGACCTAACTCAGTCAGAAGTCCCTCCCATGTTTGTTTTCTGAAATAAACCTGTTAACTGTCAAGCCACCCTTTGTGTTTCTCTCCTCTTTCTTTAATTCTTACAATGGTTGCTGTTATGTGGTCTGCCACCAGTCAGATCCACTACAGCTTTCTGAATCCAGGTGAAACCATTACATGCTCAGAAGTATACTCAGCAAATCAATGAAATGCAGTGAAAACTGCAATGCCTGCAGCTGTCACTGGTCCACAAAAAGGGCCCAATTCTTCTCCACAACAATGCCAACCACATGTTGTACAACCAATGCTTCAAAACTTGAATGAATTGGGCTACAAAGTTTTGCCTCATCCACTATATTCACCTGAGCTCTCACCAACCGACTACCACTTCTTCGAGCATCTTGACAACTTTTTGCAGGAAAAACACTTCCACAACAAGCAGCATGCAGAAAATGCTTTCCAAGAGTTTGTTGAATCTCAAAGCAGATTTTTTTTTTTTTTCTGAGATGAAGTCTTGCTCTGTTGCCCAGGCTGGAATGCAGTGGTGTGATCTCAGCTCACTGCAACCTCCACCTTCCAGGTTCAAGTGATTCTCATGCCTCAGCCTCCCAAGTAGCTGGGACTACAGGCACGTCCCACCACACCTGGCTAATATTTTGTATTTTTAGTAGACACAGGATTTCACCATGATATCCAGGATGGTCTCAACCTCCTGACCTCGTGATCTGCCCAACTCGGACTCACAAAGTGCTGGGATTACAGGTGTGAGCCACCATGCCCGGCCAAAGCACAGATTTTTATGCTACAGGAATAAATAAGCTTATTTCTCGTTGACAAAAATATGTTAATTACAATGTTTCCTATTTTGATTAATGAGGTTGTGTTTGGGCCTAGTTATAATAATTCAAAATTCACAGTTCAAAACCACAATTACTTTTGCACCATCCTAAATATATATTTTTAGCAATTTGCATTCTCATTTTTGTGAATTGCCTATTCATGAGTTGGCCCATTTATCTATTGTTTTTCTCTTTGATCAATTGTGAATTTGGGGATGTTCTTTGGATATTAGGGATATTGTTTGCTTAGCACAGGTACACAACTATTTTCTCTCATTTTATTATTTGTCTTTTAACATTGTATGTAGTGCTTTAATCTTTTCTTTATAACTTTTCATTTTTATGTCTGGATTTAAAAGTATTCACACACTCAAGATTTTTCAGATGTTCACTTACATTTTCTTCTAGTTTATTTTTATATTTATATTCTCAGTCCATCTCTATATTATTTTGAGATTCTCATTATGTCACAGAAAATAAGACTGAGGCAGAAAAATATTTTAAAGCTTATCCATTTTTAAATAATCTATGACCTTTCAGAATCAGTACTCACATGCAGCTTCTGGTTCTCAGTCCAGTTTTGTTTTTACTACATATTTTGCACCAACATCTATGCTGCAACACAAATAGAATTCTCTTTTACCTACCTATAATAAATTTTTTCCTTTCAAATTTTCTTCTGAATGCATCTTTCACCTCCTTATTCCTCAAGCTGTAAATAAGGGGGTTAACCATGGGGATTACCACAGTGTAAAATAGAGAAATCACTTTATTGATACCTAGGGAGGAACTTGAACTTGGCCGAACATAAATCAAGAAAACAGTCCCATACAGGATGGAGACAGCTGCAAGGTGAGAAAAACAGGTGGAGAAAGCTTTTTGCTTCCCATCAGCAGTCTGGATCTTCAAGACGGTCATCAGGATGCAAATATAGGAGACCATGATGATCAGACCACTGAGTACTCCTATAGCTCCAGCCAAGACAAACAGCACAAATTTATTCACCCAGGTGTCTGCACATACTAGGGAAAGCAGTGGAAAAATATCACAGAAAAAGTGATTGATAATATTTGAACCACAAAAGGGTAAGCAAAAAGTGAAAATTGTATGAGTCGTGGTGCTTATAAGAGCCATGGCATAAGGCCCTACCACCAGCTGCATACAGACCTGCTGAGACATAATGACCGTATACAACAAGGGCTTGCACATGGCCACATACCGGTCATATGCCATGGCAGCCAGGAGAAAACACTCAGTTGCCTCAAAGAGACCAAAGAACCACATCTGTGCAGCACAACCCAGAAAAGTGATGCCTTTTTTCTCTGCAAAGATATTACACAGCATCTTAGGGGCAACAGAAGAAGAGGAACAAATATCTACAAAGGACAAGTGCCTAAGAAAAAAGTACATAGGAGTGTGGAGTCTGGGATCAATCCATATGAGAGTGATCATCCCCAAGTTACCTCCCAGGGTGATAAGATAAACAAAGAGAAACATGAAGAAGAAAACAATCTTCTGATAGGAATGATCTGTGAGGCCCAATAAGAGAAATTCAGTCACTACTGTCTGGTTCTTATCTTCCATTGGTTCCATTGGTTCATTGTAATCTGTCATAAGAAAGAGGAATTATTTTTATTACAAAGGAAATCAATGATTAATAGCTACAAATAGTATTTGAAGCTAATGATAGATTATTTTAAACAGGGTTATAAGAGACAATTGTGAAATAGTGTTGGTCTGGGAGATACTCCTAGATACTAGATGTGAGCAGTTGTGCAAAGATCCTGTGTAAAAGTGAACAATTTACTCTTTACCTCTTTGGATCCCGTGCACCCTCCCACCAAGAGCCATCCAGTTGTGGCTCACATCTGTAGTCCCAGCTACTCAGGAGGCTGAGGAAGGAGGATCAACACTTGAGCCCATGTGTTCAAGGTTGCTGTGAGCTATGATCCCACCACTGCACTCCAGCTTGTGTGACAGAGTGAGATCCTGTCTCTAAAAAATAGAAAATAAATAGTCATCCAACTATATGACCTCAAATGACCTCAGATTATAAAATTATGTTTGAAATGAGAATGATTTTACTCTCCATATTCCATGTCACCATATAATGAGATAATAAACCCACTTAGGAATACCCTAAAGATGTAAAGTGAAGGATATGAACAGACACTTCTCAAAAGAAGACATTTATGCAGCCAAAAAAACACATGAAAAAATGCTCATCATCACTGGCCATCAGAGAATTGCAAATCAAAACCACAATGAGATGCCATCTCACACCAGTTAGAATGGCCATCATTAAAAATTCAGGAAACAACAGGTTCTGGAGAGGATGTGGAGAAATAGGAACACTTTTACACTGTTGGTGGGACTGTAATCTAGTTCAACCATTGTGGAAGTCAGTGTGGCGATTCCTCAGGGATCTGAAACTAGAAATACCATTTGACCCAGCCATCCCATTACTGGATATATACCCAAAGGACTACAAATCATGCTGCTATAAAGACACATGCACACATATGTTTATTGCAGCGCTGTTCACAATAGCAGAGACTTGGAACCAATCCAAATGTCCAGCAATGATAGACTGGATGAAGAAAATGTGACACATATACACCATGGAATACTATGCAGCCATAAAAAATGATGAGTTCATGTCCTTTGTAGGGACATGGATGAAATTGGAAACCATCATTCTCAGCAAACTATCGCAAGGACAAAAAGCCAAACACCACATGTTCTCACTCATAGGTGGGAATTGAACAATGAGAACACATGGACACAGGAAGGGGAACATCACACACTGGGGCCTGTTGTGGGGTGGGGGGAGGGGGGAGGGATAGCATTAGGAGATATACCTAATGCTAAATGACGAGTTAATGGGTGCAGCACACCAACATGGCACATGTATACATATGTAACAAACCTGCATGTTGTGCACATGTACCCTAAAACTTAAAGTATAATAATAATAAAATTTAAAAAATACTTAGAAAAAATCTAAAAAAAATAATAAAGTCTGCAATCAGAGCATTCACCCAAAAAAAAAAACCAATGAGATATTCGGATCCTAACATTAGATGTCAGGAAAAAGATAAGCAGGGGAGTTCTCATTCTTTTTAAATGATTAGTAACATCCTAATGTTATTAAAGCATAATTCACAAGTGTGTTTATCACTCTCTTCCCTATTCTCCCTTATATAATGATGTGGAAATGATAATACACTTAACAAAAAGGTTGCTTATTGAAAATTAGTAAAAATAAATTTTAGATGTTCATGTTTATAAAGACCTGCCCTCAGACCTATGACAGATCTGAGGTCAAAAGAGGCATCAGGAATCAAGAATATAAGATGATAGATTGAAAAGGAAGGGTAGGGGCTAGAAATTTCTCTCAACCATGTAATTCCAATAAAGGAAGATGATGCTGTGGGAGGAATTGAGAGATCTTCCCTGCCTTTGAGATCAAGTGATCTGACAAATGTTGTACAGAAACTTGTGATGGAAATTATGTAGAAAATTAAGATCTGCTGAGCTAAAGTAACACATAATTATTTTACATGCTTTCCTATATTTTATGTAAATATTTTTAAGGCACTTATCTTGAAGTCTGTGAAGCAATATCAATTATAGTAATAATATGTGAAATGTCAAATGCTTAATACTTTATACAGGGAAAACCTTCAAGAAAATACTATGTTTGTGACACATTTATCAAGAAATAACAAATAAAACTGCTTAAAATTTGTAGAAGAAGACAATCATGTAGGATGATTTATGAAAAAAGAACCTGGTTTATACAACATCATCACTTCAATTAATGTCCTGTGTGGATAAAATACAAACAGCATACCGTTCTTGAATTAAATACTAATTAATATATGAAACTCAGTATATACTCTCAAACAGTTAATAAATAGTCACTGCATCTATCTGATTTATGATAATTCTATCATTATCATGATTGTTTGCTTCATGCTATTGTGGAATGTATTTTCAGCAGTCACAAGGACAATTTTAGGCTTACATTAAGAGTATTCTCCATTGCAGAAGTGTTTCTGTTTATCCATATTCAAATATGTCAAGATTGGTGTGTGGGGATAAGAGGTGTACAGACTGATTCTAGTTTTAGTCCAAATACTACTTATTTATTTACTTGATTGTAAGTCATTTTGAGTTTTCTATAAAATAAAGAGGATGTTCTGTATGCCTTTCAATATCTAACATTCCGTGGTCTTAGAATTCTTCATGAACATTACAGTGCCTTTCTCTTTTATTATTTTACAGAATCATTTTATTTTATATAATTATTTTATTTTTAATTTAAAAATAAAATTGTTTCTATTTCTTAGGTACAACATGATGTTTTGAAATTTGTATCCATTGTAAAATGGCTAAATCAGGCTAATTAACATATGCATTACCTCACATATTTATCATTTTTTGCTGGGAGAACACTTAAAATCTCTCTTAGCAACTTTTAAGAACATAAAACATTGTTACTAACAATATCTCCATATTATTTTTAAAAAACAGGGAATTCAGTTGTTTCATTCCACAAAGATGTGAACAAAATGCCAACGTCTGCTCTCTATAGAGAAAGTGAGGTGGAAGGTCACGTTCCCAAAGTTCAAACTAATCCTGAGGTTCTGCTACCAAAGGTTGCCTCTACCAAAAAGTTTATGTTTTCCAAATGCAGTTTACTCACTTCTTTATGTATCTCCTTTAACTTCTTCAAAGCAAATGATCATTGTCTATTAGTAAGAATGGAAGATGCAGCTCCCTCCATGGTGGTAACCATTTTCAAGAAGCATTAATTTCCAGGTACCTGATGAGGAAGACAAGTCCCTCATATTGATGAGCCTAGGTTAAAGAGATACTTTTTGACACACATATTCATTCACATACTGCACAAAATAAGGGACATTTTTAAGGAGTTTTCAGTAATTTAGAGTCAGGTCCCCAAAGAACTTAAACCTCAAGAGCTTACACCTGAAGGGACAAAATTAAACTGGTATCAGTAGCATTGGGGCAAAGCAGTATCTCTTTATTGTATCTTAAAGAGAGGATTCCCAAGAACACTCTGTATGTGTGTGTGTATGCTCATGTGTTTGTGTGTGTGTGTGTGTGTGTGTGTGTGCCCCTTTAGGATTCTCCTTGCCAAAGAGAGACCACTTTTCCATCAGTGGAAAATGATGCATTGAGGAGTAAGCACAAGCTGGGATGAGGTAGTTTGCTGGCTGGATTCTCACCCTGCAAATCTCCTACAACCCAGAGCTCTGCTCTAAACATCTGAAATACAAAAGAAGCATTTCCAACATCCAGGGCACACTGCTGCAAGGAGTGAGCTTCCAGGTCTTGGGCAACTCTACCCCTGTTGCTTTGTAAGGTTCAGTCCCCACAGTTGCTTTCGGGGGTTGGAGTTGAATGACTGTGGCTTTTTCAGGTGCAATATGCAAGCTCCTGGTGTATCTACCATTCAAGGGTCTAGAGGACTGTGGCCCACTTCTCACAGCTCCACTAGGCAGTGCCCCATTGGGGATTTTGTGTGGGGCTCCAATCCCACATTTTCTCTTGGCACTGCCCTAGTAGATGTTTCCTATGAGGGCTCCATCCCTGTTGAAGGCTTCTGCCTGGGCACCCAGGCTTCCTATAAATCCTCTGAAATCTAGGTGGAGACTACCAACTGTTCTTTACTCTTACATTATGTTCACCTTAAAGTTTAACACCACATGGAAGCCACCAAGGCTTATGGCTTGCATTCCCCAATGTGGCAACCCAAGCTGTACCTGGGTCCCTTTGAGCTCTGGCTAGAGCTGGAGTTGCAGTAGCCAGAATGCAGAGAACAGTGTCCTGAGGCTTTGCAGGGCAGTGGGGCCCTTGACCATTCCCATTAAAACATTCTTTCCTCCTTAGTCTCTGGGCTGTGATGGAAGGGACTATTGCCAAAGTTTCTGAGATGCCTTTCCGGCCTTTTCCCTGTTATCTTGTATAGTAGCACTTGGCTCCCTTTTAGTTATGCAAATATCTCTAGCAACTGGTTGCTCCACAGCCTGCCTGGATTCCTCTTCCCAAAAGCTTTTTCTTTCTCTGCCACATGACCGGGCTGCAAATTTTCCAAACATTAATGTTCTGCTTCCCTTTTAATTATAAGTTCCATTTTAGTTTTTTGCTCCTGCATCTGAGCATAGGCTGTTAGAAGAAGCCATATCACTTCTTGAACACTTCTAGAAATTGTTTTCACCTGCATCACTCTCAAGCCCAAACTTCCACATATCCCTAGGGCATACGAAGAATGCAGCCAAGCTCTTTGCTAAGGCATAACACGTGTGATCTTTGCTCCAGTTCCCAATAAGTTCCTCATTTCTATCCTCATATCATTTCTCCTCAACCTGGACTTCATTGCCCATATTACTATCAGCATTTTGATCACAAACATTTAACCAGTCTCTAGGAAGTTTCCAACTTTCCTTCAACTTCCTGTCTTCCTCTCAGCTCTTCCCACTTCCAAAGTGACTTCCACATTTTCAGATATTGTTATCACAGTGCCCTACTTTTCAGTACCAACTTTCTGTATTAGGTCATTCTTTAATTGCTATAAAGAAATACTTGAGACAGGATAATTTACAAGAAAAGAGGTTTAAATGGTTCATATTTTCATGGTTTTGCAGGCTATACATCTGCTTCTGGGGAGGCCTCAGGGAAATTTTATTAATGACAGAAAGTGAAGCAGGAGCAGTCATTTCACATGGAGAAGTCAGGAGCAAGACAGAGAGAGAGAGAGAGTTGGGCAGTAGGGAGCTGCCATACACTTTTAAATGACCAGGTCTCATGAATCCTCACTCACTATTATTAAAAAAGAACAAAGCCACGAGGTATCTGCCGCCATAATCTAATCACCTTTCACCAGGCCCCATCTCCAAATTAGGGGTTGTAATCTAACGTGAGATTTGGGCAGGACAAATGTTCAAACTATATCATGTTTTGAGAATTAAAGATGGCATAGTCATTTTAAGAAAGACCCAAACAGAACTTCCAAAATTGAAAAACTCACTATAAGAATTTTATAGTACAGTTGGAAGTATTAACAATGGAATAGACCAAGCTGAGGAAAGAATCTCAGAGCTCAAAACCATTCATTCAAATTAACACGGTCAGACAAAAAAAAAGATGAATAAAAGAATAAATTTTTTTTAAAAACTCTGAGAAATATGGGATTATGTAATGAGACCAAATATAGGATTCACTGGCATTCTTGAGAAATAAGGACAAAGAGTAAGCAACTTGGAAAACATGTGGGAAGATACAGGCCTCACAAAATTTCCCAAGTGCTATAGTGGTTGGCATGCAAATTCAAGAAACTCAGAAGAGAGCCACTGCAAGATGCTATAAAAATGACCATCCCCAACACACATAGTCATCGTGCTCTCCAAAGTTAACATGGAAGACAAAAAATCTCAAAGGCAGCTAAAAAAAGAAAAAACGAAAGGGGTCAGGTCACTTACAAAAAAAGAGCCCCATTAGGCTAACAACATACTTTTCAGTAGAAATCTTATAAGCCAGAAGAAATTGGGGGTCTATTTTTAGCATCCTTAAAGAAAAGAAATTCCAACCAAGAATTTCATATTTCACCAAACTAAGCTTCATAAGCAAAAGAGTAATAAAATTCTTCCAGATGAACAAACACTAAAGAAATTTGTTACCACTAGACTAGCCTTACAAGAGGTCCTTAAGGGAGTTCTAAATATAGAAACAATAGAACAATATCTGCTACCACAAAAACACACCCAATGTATTTATAGCGGGTACACAATTGAGTTTACAAAGCAAGCAGCTAACAACACAATGACATGATTAAAATCTCACATATCAATATTAAACTTCAATGTAAATGATTGAAATGCACTGCTTGGCAGAGTGACAAGTTAGAAAAAACAAAACCTAACTATGAACAGTTTTCAAGAGACCCATCTCACATGTAATGACACCAACAGGCTCAAAGTAAAGGGATGGAGAAAGATCTATTATGCAAATAGAAAACAAAAAAGAGCAGAGATTACTCTTCTTAAATCACTTAAAGGAGTCTTTAAAACAACAATAGTGTAAAAGGACTATCAGTGGAAACAGCCCCCAGTATTTCAATGGAGGTTCTTTTCTATATTCCCTAAGTGTTGGCCAGTCTGAGAAATAAAGAGAAAGAGTACAAGAGAGAAATTTCACAGCTGTGCCTCCGGGGGTGACATCACATATTGGCAGTTTCCGTGATGCCCCTTGAGCTGCGAAACCAACAAGTTTTTATTAGGGATTTCAAAAGGGGAGGGGAGTACAAACAGGGAGTAAGTCACAATGATCACATGCTTCAAAGGGCAATAAAAGATCACAAAGGCAGAAGGGCAGAGCAAGATCACAAGGCCAGGGCAAAATTAGAATTTCTGATGAGGTTCCATATCCCCACTGGGCATGTATTGTCTTGATAAACATCTTAACAGGAAACAAGGTTTGAGAGCAGACAACTGGTCTGACTAGAATTTACCAGGCTGGAATTTCCCAATCCTCATATGCCTGAGGGCACTGCAGGAGACCAGGGCATATTTCATCCCTTATCTTCAGTCGCATAAGACAGACACTCCCAGAGTGGCCATCAATAGACCTACCCCTGGGAATGCATTCCTTTCCCAGGGTTATTCCTTGCTAGGAAGAAAATTTGGTGATATTTCTCCTATTCGCTTTCTGCAAGAAAAGAAATATGACTGTATTCTGCCCAGCCCTGCAGGCAGTCAGACCTCATGGTTATCTCCCTTGTTCCCAAAAATCACTGTTATCCTGTTCTTTTTTAGGATGCTCAGATTTCATATCTTTCAAACACACATGTTTTACAAACAATTTGTACAGATAATGTAATCATCACAGGATTCTGAGGTGACATACATCCTCAGCTTACAAAGATGATCAGATTAAGAGATTAAAGTAAAGACAGGCATAGGAAATTATAAGAGTATTGATTGGGGAAGTGATAAATGTCCATGAAATCTTCACAATTTATGTTATTCTGCCATGGCTTCAGCTGGTCCCTCCATTCAGGGTCCCTGACTTCCCACAACAAAGGACAAAGAAAGGCATTATATAATGATAAAGGGTTCAATTCAACAAGAAGACTTAACTATCATAAATATATACACACCCAACATTGGAGTACCCAGATTCATAAAATAAGTACTTGTAGACCTTTGAAGAACTTAGCTACAAAATAAAAATGAGATCTTTAACACCTCACTAACAGTGTTAGATGCATGAGGCAGAAACCTAACAAAGAAACCCTGGACTTAAATTAAACACTTGAATCATTGGACCTAACAGAAAACCACACAATACAACACATAACAACCACAGAATATACATTCTTCTCAACTTCACATGGAACATACTGTAAGATTAACCACATGCTCAGCCTTAAAGCAAGTCTCAATAAATTCCAAAAGATTCAAAATCACATCAGTCATACTCTTGGACCACAGTGAAAAAAAACATAAATCAATACCAAGAAGATTTCTCAACACCACACAATTACATGTAAATTAAACAACTTACTCCTCAATGACTTTGGGATAAACAAAAAAATTGATACAGAAATTTTAAAAATTCCGTATTATTATTCTGTATTATTATTATTCTGTATTATTATTATTATGTATAATAAATTTCATTAATTTCAAAATTTCAAAATTTCAACCTTTGAAATTAATGAAAACAGAGACACAACATACGAAAATCTCTGGGATGCAGTTAAAGCAGTGTTAAGAGGAAAGTTTATAGTGCTAAATGCCTGCATCAAGAAGTTAGAAAGATATCAAATTAATAATTTAACATCATACCTGTAGGAACTAGAAAAACAAGAAAAATCAAACCCCAAAGATAGCAGAAGAAAACAAATAACTAAAGTCAAAACAGAAACCTACAAAATTGAGACGTAAAAATCCACAGAAAAGATCAATGAAACCAAAAGTTGGCTTTTTGAAAGAATAAACAACACTAATAAACTACTAGCTAGATTAACAAAGGGAAAAAAAGGAAAATCCAAAAAAGTACAATCAGAAACAACAAAGATGACATTACAACCAATCCCACAGAAATACAAAACTCCTCAGAGACTACTATGAGCACCTCTGTATACACAAATTAGAAAATCTAGAGGAAATAAAAGAATTTCTAGAAATACACAAATTCCCAAGCTTAAACCAAGTAGTAATTGAATCCCTGAACAGACCAATAACAAGTTCTAAAATGAATCAAAAATAATAAAAAAAAAACTAGCAACAAATAAAAGCCCTGGATGAGATGGATTCACAGCCAATTTCTACCTGACATACAAAGAAGAGATGATATCAATCCTACTGAAACTATGGCATAAAAACTAAGAAAGAGGGATTCTTCTTTAAGTTATTCTATGAAGCCAACATTACCCAATACCAAAATCTGGTGGAGACACAATAAAGAAAGAGTACTACAGGCTTATATTCATGGTCAACATAGGCAAAAAAGTCCTCAACAAAACATTAGCAAACCAAATCCACCAATGCATTAAAAAGTTAATTCACCATGACCAAGTAGGCTTTATTTCTGTGATGCAAGTTTGGTTAAACATATGCAAATGAATAAGTGTGATTCACCACATAAACAGAATTAAAAATAAACTATATGATCATCTCAATAGATGCAGAAAAAGCACTCCATGAAAATCAAAACTCTTCATGATAAGAGCTCTCAAGAGACTAGGCATTAAAAGAACGTCTCTTAAGAGCCACTTATGATAAACCCATAGTCCACATCACACAGAATGGACAAAAACTGGAAGCACTCCCTTGAGAACTGGAACAGGACAAGGATGCCCACTCTTACCATCCTATGCAACATCATACTATAAGTCCTAGCCAAAGCAATGAGGCAAGAGAAGTAAATAAAAGGCATTCAAATAGGAAAAGAGGAAATCAAACTACCTCTTTTCATGGGTAATATGATTGAATCCCCAGAAAACCCTAAAGACTATGCCAAGAGGCTCCTTAAACTGATAAACCACTTTAGTAAACTTTCAGTATACAAAATCAATGTACAAAAATCATTAGCATTTCTATACACTAATAATGTTCAAACTAAGAACCAAATCAAGAGCATAATACCTTTTAAACAATATCTACAAAAAGAATAACATACCTAGGAATAGATCTAAACAAAAGATGAAAGATGTCTACAAGAAGAAATAAAAAACACTGCACAAAGCAATCAGAGACGACACAAATGGAAAAAATTCCATGCTCATGGATTGGAAGAATCAATATTATTAAAATTATCATATTGTCCAAAGCAATTTACAGATTCAATGCTATTTCTATCAAACTACCAATGACATTTTTCACAGAACTTGAAAAACAAATTAACAATTCATATGGAATCATAAAACAAGCCAAATAGCCAAAGCAGTCCTAAGCAAAAAGAACAAAGCTAGGGGAATGACATTACCCGACTTCAAATTATACCCCAAAGCTACAGTAACCAAAATAGCATGGTACTCACACAAAAATAGACACATAGACCAATGAAACAGAATAAAGAAGCTAGCAATAAAGCTGCACGGCTACACCCATCTGATCTTCAACAAAGTAAAAAAAAAACATAAGCAATAGAGAAAGAACTCTCTGTTCAACAAATGGTGATGGGATAACTGGCTAGCCATATACAAAAGAATGAAACTGGGCCCCTATCTTTAACGACGTACAAAAATTAATATAAGATGGATTAAAGACTTCAGTTTAAAACCTCAAACTATTAAAATCTTAGAGAAAACCTGGAAATACTCTTCTTGACATGAACCTTGGCAAAGAATGTTTGACTAAGTCCCCAAAAGCAACTGCAACAAAAACAACAATTGGCAAGTGAGACCTAACTAAACTAAACAGCTTCTGCACAGCAAAAGAAACTATCAGCAGAATAAACAGGCAACCTACAGAATGGGAGAAAATATTTACAAACTATGCATCTGACAAAGGCCTAATGTCCAGAATGTATAAGCAACTTTTAAAAATCAGCAAGCAAAAAATAAATCTCATTACAAAGTGGGCAAAGAACATGAACAGACACTTCTCATAAGAAGAAAACCATGCAGCCAACATACATATGAAAAAAGTGCTTATCATCACTAATCATCAAGGAAATGCAAATCAAAACTACATGAGACACCATCTCACACCAGTCAGAAAAGCTTTTGTTAAAAAGTCAAAAAAAAAATGTTGGCCAAGTTATAGAAGAAAGAAAATGCTTATGTGCTATTGGTGGGAATGTAAATTAGTTCCTGCATGGTGGAGAGCAGTTTGGTGGTTTCTCAAAGGACTGTGTTGAACCAGCTATCCCATTAGTAGGTATCTACCTGAAGGAATACAAGTTTTTCTACCAAACAGACACCTCCACCTGTATGTTCATCACAGCACTATTCACAAGTGCAAAAATATGGCATCAACCTAGGTGCCCATCAATGGTGGATTGGATAAAGAAAATATGACATATATGCACCATTAAATATTATCCATCCATAAATAAGAATAAAATTATGTTCTTTGCAGTAACATGGATGCAGCAGGAGGCCATTTTCCTAAAGAAAATAACAGAAAAGCAAATACCGTATGTTCTCACTTCTAAGTGCAACCCAAACATTGAGTACACATTGACATAAAGACAGGAAAAATAGACACTGGAAAATACAAGGAGGAGGAAGGGAGGAGGTCAAGGGCTGAAAAATCACCTATTGGGTACTGTCTTCACTTCTTGGTTATGTTAGTCCATTTTTGCACCGCTATAAATACTTGAGGCTAGGCAAGTTATAAACAAAAAAAAAGAGATTTAATTGTCTCACAGTTCTGCAGGCTGTACAAGAAGCATGGCACCAGCATCTGATTCTAGTGAGGACTCTGGAGCTCACAATCACGGCAGAAGGTAAAGGGAATGTAGTCAATGTCACATAGCATAAGTAGGAGCAGGAGATGTGGGGGAAGAGTCACACACTTTTAAACAATCAGATATTGTGAAAACTCACTCTTTAACTAACCATGAGGACAGAACCCAGCCATTCATGAGGGATCAACCCTTGCAGTATCTTCTGCAAGGCCCCACCTCCAACATGGGGAATCATATTCACCATCAGATTTGGAGGAGACAGACACTCAAATTATATCACTGTCTGACAGGTTCAATCATCTTCCAAACCTCAGGGTCATGCAATATACCTTTTAACAAACCTGCACATGTACCCCCAGGAATCAAAAGTAAAACACATAATAGACAAAAGAAAAGGAAAGTCAGATATTAGTTACATTTCAGGCACTCCTAAAAGTGTAGTCTACGTACTGCTTCCCTTTCTTACAACAGTTAATGTGGCAAACCCTGTGCCTCACCCTTATCATTTCAGTGCACAGTAGCCAATTTTCTTGATGCCAGCTACATTTCTTTATCTGAGGATCATCTTCCCACTACTTTTCCACCACCCAGCAAGCCAGAAGTGTTAAAAAATTTAACACTCCCAAAGAGCAACTTTCAACCAAAAACTTATTCAAAAAATGAGAAAAAGAAGCAAAAGTGAAAAAATAACTAATGAGACAAAAGGAAACAACAGAAAGACTGTAGATTTATGTGCAAGCATATCAATAATCACTCTAAATGAAAATGTTCTATATACCTCCAATTAAAATGTAAAATTTATATTAGTATGAATAAAGCAAGATCAAAAACATACCTTCTAAAAGAAACTTACTTTAAATATTAAGGGACAAATAAGTTAAAGTTAAAAGGATGGGAAAAGATAAGCCTTACTAAAACTAACTGAAGGAGAGCTGGCACAGCTGTCTTAACATCAGACTAATTAAATGCTACAACAAAGAAAATAACCAGGGATAACGATGGTAATTCCATATTAATAGAGGAACCAATTTATCAAGAAGACACAACAATCCTAAGCATTTATGCACCTAATAGCAGAGCTTCCAAATATATGAAGCAAATACTGATAGAAATGTAATGAGAAATAAATAAATCCACAACTAGAGTTGGAGATTTCAACATTGTTCTCTGAAAATTAATAGAACAAGTCAATAAAAGATCAGTATTGATATAAAAGACTTAGACAACACTATCAAAACAAACATTATCATTTATAGAACACTTCAATGAATAGCAGAAAACACATTGTTTTAAAATGCACTTAGAATAGTAGCCAAAATAGATTATATTTTCTCTCAATAAAAAGCCTCAAAAATTTAAAAGAATTCAAGCCATGGAAAGTATGTTCTCTAACTCAATGTACCTAAATGAGAAACCAGTGATAAATAGAAAGCTTTCTGGAAAATTCCTAAATAGTTTTAAAATAAATAATTTAATTCTAAATAATCTATGAGTGAAAAAAGGAACAAAAATAACTAGAGAAATTATTTTTAATGGATAGAAGAGGAAAACACAACGAATCAAAAATTGGTGGAAACCCAGTAAAGCAGCACTTAGAGGGGAGTTTGTAACACTAACCACCAACATTAGAAAAGGAATACTTCTTAAATGACTCTTGGCCAGAATTCCTCTGATGCCAAAATCATACAAAGACGTTACATGAAAAGAAGATGACAGATACCACACTTTGTTCTCTCGTAAGTGAAACTTCGTTCCAACCAACCTCACTGTTCCTTTCTCTTTGCCTCTGTACATCTTCTTATTCCAACCTGGAATGCCTTTTCTGTTAACTGTGGATAATCACTAACTTCTTGCATGAAATTTTTACCGACCACTATAGCAGACAATCATCCATCCTTCTTCTAAAATTCTGCAGCACGTTTTGCCTTGAACAAAACAAATGATACTTTGAACTTCAGGTTTTCTTTATTCTCTTCTCTTTTTTTAAACACAGGGTGAACTTTTTAAGTATGAAGATTTTTTCTCTTTTAAAATATTTAATTGGCAAATAAATATTGTATCTATTCAAGATGTGTAATGCAATGATTTGATATATGTATACATTGTGTAACAATAACTGCAATCAATTTAATTAACACTCATGCTGTACATGAGATCCCCAGAACTTAGTCATATTGTAACTTAAAGTTTGAACTTGGACCAACATCTCCCCATTTTTTTTACACCCAGTGCCCAGAAACCACAGTTTTACTTTGCTTCTGTGAGTTGGACTTTATAAAAATTTCACATATAAATAAGATTATGCAGTTTTTGTCTTTCTGTGACTGGCTAAATATACTTATAATAATGTCTTCCAAACATTTATGTTGTCACAAATGACAGAATTTTCTTCCTTTCAAAGTCTGTATGTATTATATTGTGTATAAGTGTCACATTTTCTTTCTTCATTCAAACACTGATGGACACCTTGGTTGATTCCATATCTTAGCTATTGTGAATAATGCTGCAATGAACCTGGGAGTGCAGATATCTCTTCAATACACTGATTTCAATTACTTGAGATTTGCACCAGAAGCAGGATTGCTAGAGCATATGGTAATTCTATTTTTAGTGTTTTGAGAAACCTCCATACTGTCTTCCATAATGGCCGTACTAATTAATATTCTCACCAACAGTGTACAATTGTTCTCTTTGCTCCACATCTTGGCCAACACTTGTTAACATTTCATCTTTTTGATAATTGTTATTCTAACAGGTGTTGTCTTTTATCTTTTTGATACTAGTCATTCTAACAGTGATAAGATGATATTTGTTTATAGTTTTTAGTTGCATTTCCATGATGATTAGTGATGTTGAACAGTTTTTGAGATATCTGTTAGCCATTTGTACATCTTCTTTCAAAAAATGTTTACTCAGGTTTTTGTCAGTCTTTAATGGAGATATTCGTTTTCTTGCCATTGAGTTGAGTTCCTTATATATTTTGGATATTATTTGCTTATCAAATGTATGATTTGCAAATATTCTCTCTCAGTCTATGTGTTGTGTCTTCACTCTGTTAATTGTTTGCTTTACTATGCAGAAGTTTTTAGTTTGATGCAATCTCATTTGTCTATTTTTGCTGTTGCTACTTTTGCTGTTTCTGGAGTCACATCTAAAGACATCATTGCAAAGACCAATGTCATGGATGTTTTTCCCTGTGTTTTATTCTATTAGTTTTACAGTTTCAGGTCTTATATTTAAGTTTTAATCAACTTTAAATTATTTTTGTATATGGAATGAGATAAGGTCCAATTTCTTTCTTTTGTGTGTGGATATCCAATTTTCCCAAGAACATTTATTGAAGAGACTCTCCTTTCTCCATTGTGTATTCCTGGCATCTTTGTCAAAAATCAGTTGATCATAAATGTGTGGATTTATTTCTGGGCTCTCTATTCTTTTTGACTGGTCTATGTGTCTATTTTTATTCCAGTACCATGTTCTTTTGATTACTATGTCTTTGTAAGTCATTTTGAAGCCAGGTAGTGTGATGCCTCCACTTTCATTCTCTCTACTCCAGATTGCTTTGTCTATATGGCATCTTTTGTGATTCCATATGAACTTTAGAACTTTTTTCCATGTATCTGAAAAATGCCATCGAAAATTTGAGGAGCATTGCAATGAATCTGTAGATTGATTTGTGTAGTATAGACATTTCAACAATATTAATTCTTCCAATTTAAAAACATAGGTACCTTTCTATTTACTTGTGTCTTTTTCAATTTATTTCATCAATGTATTTCCATTTTCATTGTAGAGATCTTACACCTCCTTGGGTAAATTTACTCCTAAGTACTTTTTGATGCTATTGTAAATGGGATTATTTTCTTAGTTTATTTTTCACATAGTTCATTGTTAGTGTATAGAAACACTCTTGATTTTTGGAGGGTGGAGCCAAGATGGCCGAATAGGAACAGCTCCCGTCTCCAGCTCCCAGCCCCAGCGACACAGAAGACGGGTGATTTCTGCAATTCTGCTTGAGGTACCGGTTTCATCTCACTAGGGAGTGCCTAACAGTGGGTGCAGGACAGTCGGTGAAGCGCACTGTGCGCGAGCCGAAGCAGGGCGAGGCATTGCCTCACTCGGAAAGCGCAAGGGGTCAGGGAGTTCCCTTTCCTAGTCAAAGAAAGGGGAAACAGACGGCACCTGGAATATCCGGTCAGTCCCATCCTAATACTGCGCTTTTCCAACGGGCCTGGAAAACGGCACACTAGGAGATTGTGTCCCGCACCTGGCTCGGAGGGTTCTATGCCCACGGAGTCTCGCTGATTGCTAGCACAGCAGTCTGAGATCAAGCTGCAAGGCGGCAACGAGGCTGGGGGAGGGGCGCCCGCCATTGCCCAGGCTTGCTTAGGTAAACAAAGCAGCCAGGAAGCTCGAACTGGGTGGAGCCCACCACAGCTCAAGGAGGCCTGCCTGCCTCTGTAGGCTCCACCTCTGGGGGCAGGGCACAGACAAACAAAAACTCAGCAAGAACCTCCACAGCCTTAAATGTCCCTGTCTGACTGACAGCTTTGAAGAGAGTAGTGGTTCCCCCAGCATGCAGCTGGAGATCTGAGAACGGACAGACTGCCTCCTGAAGTGGGTCCCTCACCCCTGAGCAGCCTAAATGGGAGGCACCCCCCCAGTAGGGACAGACTGACACCTCATTCAACCGAGTACTCCTCTGAGACAAAACTTTCAGAGGAACTATCAGACAGCTGAATTTGTGGTCTCACGAAAATCCGCTGTTCTGCAGCCACCTCTGCTGACACCCAGCCAAACAGGGTCTGGAGTGGACCTCTAGCAAACTCCAACAGACCTGCAGCTGAGGGTCCTGTCTGGTAGAAGGAAAACTAACAAACAAAAAGGACATCCACACCAAAAACCCATCTGTACATCACCATCATCAAAGACAAAAAGTAGATAAAACCACAAAGATGGGGAAAAAACAGAGCACAAAAACTGGAAACTCTAAAAAACAGAGCACCTCTCGTCCTCCAAAAGAACGCAGTTCCTCACCAGCAACGGAACAAAGCTGGATGGAGGATGACTTTGATGAGTTGAGAGAAGGCTTCAGACGATCAAACTACTCTGAGCTACGAGAGGAAATTCAAAACAATAGCAAAGAAGTTAAAAACTTTGAAAAAAAATTAGAAGAATGGATAACTAGAATAACCAATGGAGAGAAGGGCTTCAAGGAGCTGATGGAGCTGAAAGCCAAGTTTCGAGAACTACGCGAAGATTGCAGAAGCCTCAGTAGCAGATGCGATCAACTGGAAGAAAGGGTATCGCTGATGGAAGATGAAATGAATGAAATGAAGAGAGAAGGGAAGTTTAGAGAAAAAAGAATAAAAAGAAATGAACAAAGCCTCCAAGAAATTTGGGACTATGTGAAAAGACCAAACCTACGTCTGGTTGGTGTACCTGAAAATGATGGGGAGAATGGAACCAAGTTAGAAAACACTCTGCAAGTTATTATCCAGGAGAACTTCCCCAATCTAGCAAGGCAGGCCAGCATTCAGATTCAGGAAACACAGAGACGCCACAAAGATACTCCTCGAGAAGGGCAACTCCAAGACACATAATTGTCAGATTCACCAAAGTTGAAATGAAGGAAAAAATGTTAAGGGCAGCCAGAGAGAAAGGTCGGGTTACCCACAAAGGGAAGCCCATCAGGCTAACAGCTGATCTCTCAGCAGAAACTCTACAAGCCAGAAGAGAGTGGGGGCCGATATTCACTATTCTTAAAGAAAAGAATTTTCAACCCAGAATCTCCTATCCCGCCAAACTAAGCTTCATAAGTGAAGGAGAAATAAAATACTTTACAGATAAGCAAACGCTGAGTGATTTTGTTACCACCAGGCCTGCCCTAAAAGAGCTCCCGAAGGAAGCACTAAACATGGAAAGGAACAACCGGTACCAGCCACTGCAAAAACATGCCAAATTGTAAAGATCATCGAGGCTAGGAAGAAACTATAGCAACTAACGAGCAAAATAACCAACTAACATCATAATGACAGGATCAGATTCACACATAACAATATTAACGTTAAATGTAAATGGGCTAAATGCTCCAATCAAAAGACACAGACTGGCAAACTGGATAAGGAGTCAGGACCCATCAGTGTGCTGTATTCAGGAAACCCATCTCACTTGCAGAGACACACATAGACTCAAGATAAAGGGATGGAGGAAGATCTATCAAGAAACTGGAAATCAAAAAAAGGCAGGGGTTGCAATCCTAGTCTCTGATAAAATAGACTTTAAACCAACAAAGATCAAAAGAGACAAAGAAGGCCATTACATAATGGTAAAGGGATCAATTCAACAAGAAGAGCTAACTATCCTAAATATATATGCACCCAACACAGGAGCACCCAGATTCATAAAGCAAGTCCTGAGTGACCTACAAAGGGACTTAAACTCCCACACAATAATAATGGGAGATTTTAACACCCCACTGTCAACATTAGACAGATCAACGAGACAGAAAGTTAACAAGGATATCCAGGAATTGAACTCAGCTCTACATAAAGTGGACCTAATAGACATCTACAGAACTCTCCACCCCAAGTCAACAGAATATACATTTTTTTCAGCACCACACCACACCTATTCCAAAATTGACCACATAGTTGGAAGTAAAGCTCTCCTCAGCAAATGTAAAAGAACAGAAAATATAACAAACTGTCTCTCAGACCACAGTGCAATCAAACTAGAACTCAGGATTAAGAAACTCACTCAAAACCACTCATCTACATGGAAACTGAACAACCTGCTCCTGAATGACTATTGGGTACATAATGAAATAAAGATGTTCTTTGAAACCAACGAGAAAAAAGACACAACATACCAGAATCTCTGGGACATGTTCAAAGCAGTGTGTAGAGGGAAATTTATAGCACTAAATGCCCACAAGAGAAAGCAGGAAAGATCCAAAATTGACACCCTAACATCACAATTAAAAGAACTAGAAAAGCAAGAGCAAACACATTCAAAAGCTAGCAGAAAGCTAGAAATAACTAAAATCAGAGCAGAACTGAAGGAAATAGAGACACAAAAAACCCTTCAAAAAATTAATGAATCCAGGAGCTGGTTTTTTGAAAAGATCAACAAAATTGATGGACCGCTAGCAAGACTAATAAAGAAGAAGAGAAGAATCAAATAGATGCAATAAAAAACGAAAAAGGGGATATCACCACCGATCCCACAGAAATACAATCTACCATCAGAGAATACTACAAACACCTCTATGCAAATAAACTAGAAAATCTAGAAGAAATGGATAAATTCCTCGACAAATACACCCTCCCAAGACTAAACCAGGAAGAAGTTGAATCTCTGAATAGACCAATAACAGGTTCTGAAATTGTGGCAATAATCAATAACTTACCAACCAAAAAGAGTCCAGGACCTGATGGATTCACAGCTGAATTCTACCAGAGGTACAAGGAGGAACTGGTACCATTCCTTCTGAAACTATTCCAATTGATAGAAAAAGAGGGAATCCTCCCTAACACATTTTACGAAGCCAGCATCGTCCTGATACCAAAACCTGGCAGAGACATAACCAAAAAAGAGAATTTCAGACCAATATCCTTGATGAACATTGATGCAAAAATCCTCAATAAAATACTGGCAAACCGAATCCAGCAGCACATCAAAAAGCTTATCCACCATGATCAAGTGGGCTTCATCCCTGGGATGCAAGGCTGGTTCAACATACACAAATCAATAAATGTAATCCAGCATATAAACAGAACCAAAGACAAAAACCACATGATTATCTCAATAGATGCAGAAAAGGCCTTTGACAAAATTCAACAACCCTTCATGCTAAAAACTCTCAATAAATTAGGTATTGATGGGACATATGTCAAAATAATAAGAGCTATCTATGACAAACCCACAGCCAATATCATACTGAATGGGCAAAAACTGGAAGCATTCCCTCTGAAAACTGGCACAAGACAGGGATGCCCTCTCTCACCGCTCCTATTCAACATAGTGCTGGAAGTTCTGGCCAGAGCAATCAGGCAGGAGAAGGAAATAAAGGGTATTCAATTAGGAAAAGAGGAAGTCAAATTGTCCCTGTTTGCAGATGACGTGATTGTATATCTAGAAAACCCCATTGTCTCAGCCCAAAATCTCCTTAAACTGATTAGCAACTTCAGCAAAGTCTCAGGATACAAAATTAATGTACAAAAATCACAAGTATTCTTGTACACCAATAACAGACAAACAGAGAGCCAAATCATGAGTGAACTCCCATTCACAATTGCTTCAAAAAGAATAAAATACCTAGGAATCCAACTTACAAGGGATGTGAAAGACCTCTTCAAGGAGAACTACAAACCACTGCTTAATGAAATAAAAGAGGATACAAACAAATGGAAGAACATTCCATGCTCATGGGTTGGAAGAATCAATATCGTGAAAATGGCCATACTGCCCAAGGTAATTTATAGATTCAATGCCATCCCCATCAAGCTGCCAATGACTTTCTTCACAGAATTGGAAAAAACTACTTTAAAGTTCATATGGAACCAAAAAAGAGCCCGCATCGCCAAGTCAATCCTAAGCCAAAAGAACAAAGCTGGAGGCATCACGCTACCTGACTTTAAACTCTACTACAAGGCTACAGTAACCAAAACAGCATGGTACTGGTACCACAACAGAGACATAGATCAATGGAACAGAACAGAGCCCTCAGAAATGATGCCGCATAGCTACAACTATCTGATCTTTGACAAACCTGACGAAAACAAGAAATGGGGAAAGGATCCCCTATTTAATAAATGGTGCTGGGAAAACTGGCTAGCCATATGTAGAAAGCTGCAACTGGACCCCTTCCTTACACCTTATACAAAAATTAATTCAAGATGGATTAAAGACTTATATGTTAGACCTAAAACCATTAAAATCCTACAAGAAAACCTAGGCAATACCATTCAGGACATAGGCGTGGGCAAGGACTTCATGTCTAAAACACCAAAAGCAATGGCAACAAAAGCCAAAATCGACAAATGGGATCTCATTAAACTAAAGAGCTTCTGCACAGCAAAAGAAACTATCATCAGAGTGAACAGGCAACCTACACAATGGGAGAAAATTTTTGCAACCTACTCATCTGACAAAGGGCTAATATCCAGAATCTACAATGAACTCAAACAAATTTACAAGAAAAAAACAAACAACCCCATCAAAAAGTGGGCAGAGGACATGAACAGACACTTCTCAAAAGAAGACATTTATGCAGCCAAAAAACACATGAAGAAATGCTCATCATCACTGGCCATCAGAGAAATGCAAATCAAAATCACAGTGAGATACCATCTCACACCAGTTAGAATGGCCATCATTAAAAAATCTGGAAACAACAGGTGCTGGAGAGGATGTGGAGAAATAGGAACACTTTTACACTGTTGGTGGGACTGTCAACTAGTTCAACCATTGTGGAAGTCAGTGTGGCGATTCCTCAGGGATCTCGAACTAGAAATTCCATTTGACCCAGCCATCCCATTACTGGGTATATACCCAAAGGACTATAAATCATGCTGCTATAAAGACACATGAACACGTATGTTTATTGCAGCACTATTCACAATAGCAAAGAGTTTGAACCAACCCAAATGTCCAACAACGATAGACTGGATTAAGAAAATGTGGCACATATACACCATGGAATACTATGCAGCCATAAAAATTGATGAGTTCGTGTCCTTTGTAGGGACATGGATGAAACTGGAAAACATCATTCTCAGTAAACTATCGCAAGGACAAAAAACCAAACACCGCATGTTCTCACTCATAGGTGGGAATTGAACAATGAGAACTCATGGACACAGGAAGGGGAACATCACACTCCGGGGACTGTTGTGGGGTGGGGGGTGGGGGAGGGACAGCATTAGGAGATACACCTAATGCTAAATGACGAGTTAATGGGTACAGGAAATCAACATGGCACATGGATACATATGTAACAAACCTGCACATTGTGCACATGTACCCTAAAACCCTAAAGTATAATAAAAAATAAAAATAAATAAAAAAATAAAAAAAAAAGAAACACTCTTGATTTTTGCATACTGGTTTTGTATCCTCCGAATTTACTGAATTTATTTACTACTTCAACAGTATTTGGTGGGGTCTTTAGGATTTTCTTTTTTTTTTTTACTTTAAGTTTTAGGGTACATGTGCACAACTTGTAGGTTTGTTACTTATGTATACATGTGCCATGTTGGTGTGCTGCACCCATTAACTCGTCATTTAGCATTAGGTATATCTCCTAATGCTATCACTCCCCCCTCCCCCCACCCCACAACAGGCCCTGGTGTGTGATGTTCCCTTTCCTGTATCCAAGTGTTCTCATTGTTCAATTCCCACCTATGAGTGAGAACATGCCGTGTTTGATTTTTTGTCCTTGCGATAGTTTGCTGAGAATGATGGTTTCCAGCTTCATCCATGTCCCTACAAAGGACATGAACTCATCCTTTTTTATGACTGCATAGTATTCCATGGTGTATATGTGCCACATTTTCTTCATCCAGTCTATCATTGCTGGGCATTTGGGTTGGTTCCAAGTCTCTGCTATTGTGAACAGCGCCACAATAAACATACGTGTGCATGTGTCTTTGGATAATGTTGTCAGCACACAGAAACAATTTCACTTCTTCCTTTCCTTTACGGATGCCTCATTTCTTTTTCTTCCCTATTTTTTTGGCTAGGACTCTAGTAGTATGTTGAATAAAGAGATGAAAGAGGCATCCTCATCCTGCTCCTGATCTTAGAGAAAAACTTAATTTTTAACCGTTAAGAATGATATTTGTTCTGGGTTTTTCATGTATGGCTTTTATTGTTTTGAGGTAAATTTCTTCCATATCTGATTTGTTCAGCGTTCTTGTCATGAAAATATGTTGAATTTTGTCAAATGTCTTTACTGCATCTATTGAGATAATCAAATGGTGTTTTACTTCCACTTTAATATAATATATTACATTTATGGATTTGTATATATTGAACCATTCTTGCACCCCAGGGATAAAGCCTACTTAATCTTGATGACTTTTTAATGTGCTGTGAATTTAGTTTGCTAGTATTTTATCAGGGGTTTTTGCCTCTATCTTCATCAGGAATGTCGGCCTGTAATTTTCTTTTCTTGTAGTGCCTTTGTCTGGCTTTGCATTAGGATAGTGCTGGCTTCATAAAATGTTTTACAAGTGTTCCCTCCTTTCAATTTATTTTCAATCTCTATCAGGTACAGTATAGAAGTATATTATGTTCACCTGGAAAGGATAGCAGTATACATTAAGTTTTGCTGCAGGGATATTTTAAATTTCCTCTTCTCGTATATAGTACACTTTGAAACAAACTTGATTTTTTGGGCATTCTGCAAGAAATCATCATGTTATTGAAAGGGAAAGTTGCCTGAACTAAAAATACACTCAAACTTCTGAGATGTTGCAAATAGTTCAACTGGTTACTCCAATATCTGGAAAAAATGATTGGAAGATATGAGACAAAGAAACCTGGATAAGAAGTATGTAGCTATAACTATGGGTATGTGCACAATGGGTGCAGACTGTTTTGTCTCATATCAATGTCAATGAATATTACTCCCTGAACAGGTAGATGGGATGACTTGACCAGTTGATGGCAACCACCCTTTTTCTTCAACCACCTCAGTGCTAACACAGTGGATTCATGAACAGCATAACCATGGTGGCAGGGATAGAAGCTATACAGAAATACAGCAGCATGGGCTTCTCCTGCCAAGGTTGATCAAACAGCCTCACTAATGCTGTTGATGTTGCTGTTGCTGAACATTCATCTTGCAATAGAAAGGCCTGATTCTGGGCCATCAATATAATCCCATTCCTTGACTATCCCATCCCCTGAGCCACAGGTGTTAAGCTGAGCCTATCAGACTCCTTCCACATTGCAAGAAGCAATGTTTAGATCTCACTGGGATTAACAAAATTTTTAGATATGAATTTGCCCTTCCAGTCTATGATGCTGTATTAGTCCACTTTCACACTGCTATAAAGAACTGCTCAAAACTGGGTAATTTACTAAAGATAGTAGTTTAATTAACTCAGTTCTGCATGGCTGAGGAAGCCTCAGGAAAGTTACAATCACGGTGAAAAAGGAAGCGAACAGGCCCTTCTTCACATGGTGGCAGAAGAGAGAAGAGCTGAGCAAAGGGGGAAAAGCCCCTTAGGAAACTCAGATCTCGTGAGAACTCACTCACTATCACAAGAACATCATGAGAGTAAGAACCCCCAAGATTCAATTACCTCCCACCAGGTTCCTCCCACTACATATGGGGATTATGGAAACTACAATTCAAGATGAGATTTGGGTGGGGACACAGCCAAACCATATCATTTCACCCCTGGCCCTTCCCAAATCTCATGGCCTCACATTTCAAAACACAATCATGCCTTTCCAACAGTCCCCCAAAGTCTTAACTCATTCCAGGCTTAACCCAAAAGTCCAAGTCCAAAGTCTCATCTGAGACAAGGCAAGTCTCTTCCACCTATGAGCCTGTAAAATCAAAAGCAAGTTAGTTACTTCCTAGATACAATGGGTGTACAAGCATCAGGTAAATACACCCATTCAAATAGGAGAAATTGTACAAAGCAAATGGGCTACAGGCCCCATGCATGTCTGAATTCCAATAGGCCAGTCATCAAACCTTAAAGTTCCAAAATGATCCTTTGACTCCATGTCTCACATCCAGGTCATGCTGATTGATGCAAGAGGTGGGCTTTCATGATTTAGGCAGCTCTGCCTCTGGGGCTTTGCAGGGTATAGCTCCCCTCCTGGCTGCTTTCATGGGCTGGCATTTCATGTCTACAGCTTTTCCAGGCACACGGTGCAAGCTGTCAGTGAATCTACTATTCTGGGATCTGGAGGATGGTAGCCCTCTTCTCACAGCTCCACTAGGTAGTGCACCAGTAAGGATTCTGTGTGGGGGCTCCATCCCCATGTGTCCCTTCCTCATTGCCCTAACAGAGCTTCTCCATGAGGGCTCTGTCCTTACAGCAAACATATGTCTGGACATCCAAGCATTTCCATACATCCTCTGAAATATAGGCAAGTGGTTTCCAAACCTCAATTCTTGACTTCTGTGTGTCTACAGGCCCAACACCATCGGTAAACCACCAAGGCTTGGGGCTTGCACCTTCTGAAGCAATGGCCTGAGCTATATATTGGCCCTTTTTAGCCATGGTTGGAGCAGTTGTGATGCAGGGCATCATGTCCTGAGGCTTCATAGAGCAGGGGGTCCCAAGGCCCAACCCATGAAACCATTTTTCCCTCTTAAGTCTCTTGGCCAGTGATGGGATGGGCTGCTGTAAAGGTCTCTGATATGACCTGGAGACATTTTCCCTATTGTCTTGGTGATTAATATTTGGCTCCATGTTACTGATGCAAATTTCTGCAGTAGGCTTAAATTTCTCCCCCCACCCCCCGCCCCCAGAAAATGGGCTTTTCTTTTCTATTGCATTGTTGAGCTGCAAATTTTCCAAACTTTTATACTTTGCTCCATCTTGAAAGCTTTGCTGCTTACAAATTTCTTCCACCAGATACCCTAAATCATCTCTTAAGTTCAAAATTCCACAGATCTCTAAGGCAGGGACAAAATGCCGCTGGTCTCTTTGCTAAAGCATAGCAACAGTCGCCTTTGCTACAGTTTCCAAGAAGTTCCTCATCGCCTTAGCCTGGACTTCATTGTTCGTACCACTATCAGCATTTTGGTTAAAGCTATTCAACAAGTATCTAGGAAGTTCCAAACTTTCCCACATTTCCCTGTCTTCTTCCGAGCCCTCCAAACAGTTCCAACCTCTGCCTGTTACCAGTTTCAAAATTGCTTCCACAGTTCGGGTATCCTTATAGCAGCACCGCACTCTACCAGTACCAATTTACTGTATTCATTCATTCTCACACTGCTAATAAAGACATACCCAAGACTGAGTAATTTGTAAAGGAAAGATAACACGTCCTTCTTCACATGGTGGCAGGAGAGAAAAGTGCCAAGCAAAGGGGAAAATGCCCCTTATAAAACCATCAATCTCATGAGAACTCACTCACTGTCATGAGAACATCATGAGAGTACCTGCTCCCATGATTCAGTTACCTCCCACTGGGTCCCTCCCATGACACGTGGGGATTATTGGAACTACAATTCAAGATGAGATTTGGGTGGGGACACAGTCAAACTATGTCAGATGCTTTGTCTATATTATAATTTGAAAGCTCACAGAGCGTCTAAATCATCATGGGATTCCATCTAGCATTATCTCAGACCAAGGGACATAGTTTATGATGAGAAAGGAGCAATAAGCATATGACTATAAAATCAATATGGCTTCCTTCATGCCACATCACCCAGAAACTACTAGCCAACTGAATGTTGGAATGGCCTTATGAGTAGTTCTAGGGTACACTTTGCAGATGACACCTAGCATGATTGGTACACTGTTTTCCTGTATGTTCTACATACTTTATTTCCTAAATCTCTCTTCAGAAACACCAAAGATAGGATAAACTTCCTCTCACTGACATTTACAATGGAACTAAGTTTTTGTTTGTACATGTGTCTAAGTGTGAATGCATGTGCATATGACTGTCATCTCCCTGAACACTGGAATCCCCACACTATTTTAGCTGAACCCCTTTCATTGTGGACCTCACAAATATACATAATAAATCATATGACACAGGTCTCTATTTGTCATAATTCTTTCTGAGGATTGGATCTTTATTAGAATAAACTGTGTATTCCCCCTCCCTACATTGTGTATTCCCCCTCCCTACATTGTCATAATTTTTTTGTACAAACAGAAAAAAACTAATTATATATATAGTTTTTTCAAATACCAGTTTTTAAAAGTTTTGTAGCATATTATTGTCAGCTGCATCAGGAAGATAAACAAACAGTGGGACACACCAGTTAAAGTGGTCAGCTATCAATTAATCTAAGCCTTAGTTTTCTTGTTCTATAAAACAGAAAGGATAATAGTATCTGTTTTATACTATTACAACAATAATTAAAGGAGGAAACTTATGTAAAAATCCTAGTTTGTTGCCAAATAGCAAGTTGTTGATAAGTGTTGGCGATCATTAAAGTTAATTCAATTAGAAAAGAAGTAGAAAAACCAGAGCTGGAAGAAACTTTGCAAAACATGTTTACAATCATGGTCAAATCCTAGCTCTGCCATTTAACAAACAAATTACTTGTTCTCTCTTTGCCACATTTTCCTTAATTGCAAGTGGATATAATTGTTTGGCTTAAGTCCTATAACACATCTGAAGTATTTAAAAAATATATTGTAATCATAAAAAAAATTAGGCTAACATGATCAATATTTTTGGCTTCTTTGCAAATGAGAAAACCACCACCCAGAGTAGTTATGAGTAGCCCAAAATCACAGAGCAAGTTGCTCGCATTTTTGGAACTAGAATCCATTCCTTCTGATTCCCGTCCTAGTGCAAAAAAGTCTGGAAGCTTACTAAGATCCCAGGAGCAGAAAACTGGAATGAAAAGTCTAGATTCAACAGCTTTTGAAACCTCGTCAATGACAAGAAAAGACCAACAGGTGGCAGCACGTCCACATACAAAGAGGTCGGCTATACTGATTTCCTGTCAGCAAATTCTTTCCTCTTCCTGCTGAAATGTAACAGAAAACCTGACACTCAGCCGTTAATATCTTGACCATGCCACAGTATCTCCTTTTCTTGTGTGAACTTCTAATATCCTAATTATGAACTTTGTTAACCAACTCAGAACAGAATGTCTCACAGCAGTTTTGCTCCTGAAATCCTTGTTAGTTGATTTGCAGAACCAAAAACAACCACGACAAATTTAAAAAGCATCATTGCACCTAGCATTTACCGATTAAATCATTCTAGTGTTTATCAAGTAGCAAATGTTACCTTATGTTTTGTAGGTAGTTCACTAGGGAAAGTTAAGATGCCTCATCTCCACCCTGACAGCCTCCTCCTACCCAAAACAAATCTTTGAAATAAAAGGAAATTAGGATGGCTCATCCTCAAGTTAGAACCACAAGTGAGTGTAAAATAATTGGGAACAACAATATACAAAGTCACTTTTGAAAGATCTGTTTTATTACACTGGATGGCAATAAAAGTAAATTATTTCCTTATCTAAATTAGAGCTGATCCATTAGAAGAGGAGTTTGCTGAATAGAACCACAAAAAAAAAAAAAAAAAAATCTCTGAAAACACAGTAAGGAGTAAGTAGAAAATGAAGTAGGGAATTCTGCAGTGTCAATCTTATGGCAGCCGAGCCAGATGCCACTAATATTCCCTACCCATGTCATGTTCACCAACCAAGCTTCAAATGAACATATGGCATGCCCCCCCCACACAATAAAGCCTCTCCCCAGGAAGCCAGAATGAATCTGGCCCATGTGAGTGTCCCTGCCCAAGAAAAATACATTTCTAATGAAACCTGGCACTCCACTTTTATGTATCATTCTCTTGCAAGCTTTGGGGGGACTTTTAGGTATCATCTTGGATATTCTTTGGCTGAATTCAGTACCCATAAATCCAATTGCCCTTGAGACCAAGATTCTGTACTTAAAAACCTATTAGATCCTGGACTAGATTTCTCCAAAGTAAATTTTTTTTTAGATCTCTTGGCAACCACGAAGCTTCCTCGCATGACACCTAAAGTCTATGGGACTTACCTTTCATACATCAACTTATCTACTTTGGGTGTATTCAGTTTTCTTACAAATATGCTCTTATTTTTGTCCTCTGCCAGGATGGAAATAAAGGTCACTCGCTTACTTCATAGACTTTATGATGGCTACTAATTTGCCATGTAGTCTCCTTCTCAGCCTTATGGGCAATCAGACAATTGGATGATATCAGAAAGAATATCAAAGTCAATTGGGTAAGTATATTCCAGGAGGAACCAAATTTGCTGTAATATTGTTTTAGGCCAAATACTATGACAAATGAAAATGTCACGCTTTTTTTTCCCAGTTCAAATACGACTTGTTAATCTTTCATGTACAACTCCTTCCTTCCATTTGCCAAGACAGTGAAAGGTGACTGATCTCACTGATTTCACACAAAGCACTTCTTTCTACTTAAGTGTATCTAGGTGAATGATGTATTCATGGTCACATGAAATATTCAGCTGACAGACACACCAGAGATTATGGAATTCAACATTTTATTTTGCAAATAAGGAAATGAAAATTTCACACAAGCAACCTGACTCATGGTTATGCAGCTATTTGGTGGCACAGCTTTAGACTGACTGCCATGCCATGGTGGCCACCTGTGCCATGCTAAAAATAACCTCAATAAAAATAATATTGAGATTTCACTTAGGGTAGAATCGACCCCAACTTAAACTAGATGAATATTCACTGATATTTCCAGCTTCCAAAGTGGATTTATGGTCAAAAGAATCTATGTGTCTCCATTTGAAGTTTCTGTGAAAGTCCCTGCTGCCCCCACTAAAAACATATGCAAACACTTGAGTTACCTAGAGTCTGTCAACATGTGACATGCCACGATTAAAATAGCATTACTTTAGCCTAAGGTTTTATCCACCTGGTACACTTGGAATGCAAATACACCTGTGAGATATGTTGCCAGTCAGTCAACACTTGAATAACTCTTGTAAAAGAACTTCTTTATCTATAAAGAGCTATTTGTTAATTCATTGACTTCTTTCATAATGCATTTAAAGAGTTCCTGCTCTTACAAGAGAGTGCTAAGAATTAGAAATGAGTAAGATGGGATTTCTGTTTTCACAGATTTCACAGTCTATCAGGTGAGATAATGATAAAATAGGATGTGATGTGTCATAGCAGTTTTGTAAAAATACAAGTCTTGTAGCTGCAGAGGGCTGGAAACTAATTTTATTTAATGAAAATGGGGTAGAAAAGAATTAGGGAAGTTTCTTAGAGCAATCCACAGAAGGCATTGATGGGAGGATATTAGAAAAATTATGAGGGTATTCTATATCTAAGGGGAATGAGGAGAAGAGAGTGAGAAAGAGGAGAAGCAAAAGCCAGATATCTGGCTTACTTAAAGCCTGACTTTCTCAATTACCATTTGATCTAGTCCAGCTAGACCTAAGACACTTTAGACGAGTTGAAAAAAATATACAGACCTTTTACTGTATCATATTCCAGAGTGAACACAAAACTAACATGATGCATCAATACACAGGGTTGAACAACTGAAATGACTCATAAGACTCCACAGAGTACAGTCTTAATAAAGGTAAAGGATACTATAAAGCAGGGGAAAAAAAGCACAGAAAACCTCAGAAAGGTCCAAGACCTTCAGACCCAGCTTCCAGGATCATTTCTCAATTGATTAGGATGTGATTTTGATCTGAATCATGAACTACCAAGATATATACAAGAAAACTTGAGCTCTGGAGAATCACAGTCTTGTCCAAAGAGTGGTCTTTCATATCTGTCTGGTCTCATAACCAAAATTGGGCTGCATGACAAAAGTGAACAGAAGAAACGAAGAGAACATAGTAGAAACTAGGTAAAAAACACCAATCTGGATTACTTTGTTGTTTTTTTTAATGAACAAAGCTAATAAACTACTACAGATCGCTCACTTGGCCTGTCTCAGGTCCTAGGACAGGAATATTTGTCAGTTGAGTTTATTCTGAGTTGGCTAAGGCTCCAGCAGTGTCTCCAAGAATCTCTGGAAATAAGTCAGTCCTCCCTCCAGACAACAATGGCTCCAAGCATCCCTGGAAATAAACATAGGATTGCAATAGACCAGCTAAGATTAATCTTGTATTTATGTATATAACAGCACTTCCTCAAACCAGAAGAAGACAATTAAGAAACAGTTAAAACAATGACAGAAACAGTATATTTGGCTCCATTTCCACTCTTCATCCCTACCTTCCCCCTCATTCAAATATTTCCCTTTCAGCCTTTATCAGGACTCAGAATGTGTCTGAAATCTTGAACTCCAGCTTCAATTGAGACTGATTCCTGCTCTTTCTCCTGGAGCCAGAGTTAGTTGTGAGAATCACCAATACCCAACTCATGGCTGACTACTCTTATGTCTGTTGCTGGAGTTAGTGAGTTCTCTCTCCAGCCTCAATAACTGTGCTGCTCCCAGGTGCAAACGGGATGTAACTGTTTCTGTCCCCGCTACAGATTAAACCTTTTCAGAGGTCAGAGCATGCTGGCAGCCCTCGCAGCCCTTGCTGGCTCACAGCCCTCGCTCGCTCTCAGCGCCTCCTCAGCCTCGGCGCCTGCTCTGGCCATGCTCTAGGGGCCCTTCAGCCCGCCACTGCGCTGTGGGGGCCCCCTCTCTGGACTGGACGAGGCCAGAGCTAGCTCCCTCTGCTTGCCGGGAGGTGTGGAGGGAGAGGCGAGGGCGGGAACCCAAGCTGCCAGCGGCAATTGCGGTCCAGCGCGAGTTCCGGGTGGGCATGGGCTCGGCAGGCCGCACTAGGCAAGGCTGGCTGCAGCAGCCAGCCCCCGGCAGTGAGGGGCTTAACACCCAGGCCAGCTGCTGCAGAGGGTGCGCCAGGTCCCCCAGCAGTGCCGGCCTGCTAGCACTGTGCTCGAATTCTCGCTGGGCCTCAGCTGCCTCCCCACAGGGCAGGGCTCAGGACCTGCAGCCAGCCATGCTGGAGCCTCCCCAGCGCTCTGGAGCTTCCCGGCACTTGGATAACTTTTGTGTCTAGCTCAGGGATTGTAAATACACCAGTCAGCACCCTGTCAAAATGGACCAATCAACTCTCTGTAAAATGGACCAATCAGCAGGATGTGGGTGGGGCCAGATAAGGGAGTAAAAGTAGGCTGCCAGAACCAGCAGTGGCAATCCGCTGCCAATCGGTCACCTTCTGCACTGTGGAAGATTTGTTATTTTGATGTTTGCAATAAATCTTGCTGCTGCTCACTCTTTGGGTCCACACTGCCTTCATGAGCTGTAACACTCACCGCGAAGGTCTGCAGCTTCACTAGTGAAGCCAGCGAGACCACAAACCCACTGGGAGGGAGGAACAACTCCGGACACGCCACCTTAAGAGCTGTAACACTCACCGCAAAGGTCTGCAGCTTCACTCTTAAAGCCATTGAGACCACGAACCTACCAGAAGGAAGAAACTCTGGACACACCATCTTTAAGAACTGTAACACTCGCTGGGAGGGTCCACGGCTTCATTCTTGAAGTCAGTGAGACCAAGAACCCACTAATTCCGGACACACTTTTGATCTTCTGCAATGGTTAAGACTGGACACTCTGAGCCTTGCCTGCTCATGTGGCGTTGGCCTCATATCAAGCTTTGGAGCCTACTTGCATAAATTGCTTTCTACCCAGATTGCAGGATTTGCATGGTGAACTCTCCAGCAGTAGAAATGGAAAGGACTTTGAGTCAAGGGAGGAACACAGAGCAGGCAGCACAAAGACACACATATCCAGAGATATCTCTGGGATATTTTGCAAGCCTTCTCCTGAGGGCTCTTGATGGACTTGAATCCATTAAAATTGCTGCTTCTCTAAAAGACTGACTGACTCTCCTAGAAACAACGTATACCAGGGTGGACTACAACTAGGATTTGGATGACAGTTTAACAATTCAGGTCCTGACTTGAAAAACCACTATAGCATGCCATCCTCCAGCACGCCGTTTTCCGACCACAAAAGCAATAATGCTTGCAAGCTCATAAGCAACTAAGCTGAGTTTTTGATTGAGCAATATAGTTAGGACTCACTAAATAAGGTTGGGAATTATCCCTATGCCAAGGAGCCAAATGCTACTTGAATGTAAACATGACTTGGGAACACAGAAAGTGAATCTCATGTACAACAGGATGCAGAACTGAGAAGCAAACCTCAAGGAGGGCCCTGCAAGTGTTAATGGGTGAATGCCATCCCCACCACAGCCAGCCTGAGTGCATGTTAGAGACCGCATGCCCCGGGTTTCTTCCCACACAGCACAGAAAGGAGTGGTCAGAGTCACGCAGTGATTTACATTCACCCTCTGATCGGGAAGCCCAGAAAACATGGACTAAATCCCAATACAGTGGAGTTAGAGATAAATATCTACTGGCTGCTTTCCTCTTTATTTCATTTCCTGCTCATAGCAAAGAATCTGGTCATGAAGAGGGAAGCCTAATTCTAATAAATCTACTCTTAAACAAAACTGCTTCCCAGCCCAGGGTTTTTGCAGGGACGATAATGTTTTCAGCCAGGGTCTGCCCAGCAGCAATTCCAGAAACATCAGGGATAAACTCGCAATTCAATAAAAGGCTACAGAAGCAAACTAGGCATGGATGTCACTCCACAGGAATACACAAAGATTGATCATGGTAAGAGTGTGATGAACAAAAACAGTCCTCATATCTAGATTTACAGCCTTCTCTTCTCAGCTCCCCAGTCCAGGCAAAAGATTTAGCCGTGGTCAATTTAGTGTTATGCTTCCTTTTTCTGTCTCCAAAAGGAAAGGTCAGAAGTGGGGTGAACAGACCCTTGCAAGAAAATCAGAGTGAAAAATAAACTGCCCTCTCCGGGGAGCTGAAACCAGAAAATGTATGACATCTGAGTAGCTCGTCACATGGAGGGGAGAAATACCAAAAGACAAGAGAGATCAGGGAAGGTATGGCAGAAATGAGAGGAAAAATTTTTCTGAAGTAGAAAAGTGAGTGGCTCCTGTAAGTTGCGAGTGCTAGAAAATAACAGAGGACAGGTGGAAAATAGGCACTTTGAATTTAATAGGCTTTTGGTAAATGTAAAAAACAGTTTCTTCCTTTGAAAATGTTTTTAAAAAGCAAGATATTCACCAAAGACATATGAATGCCCATTAACAGATCAAAATGTGTTGAAACAAAATTGTGATTAAAAAGGCATCACATTGACTCTACCAAAATGGCGTGTGCCAGCGGGGGACCCACAGAGATGCTGCCATCCCTGCAGTTCTCAATCCCAGTCCTAAGAGGTTCATTACGCTAACAGAACTTCTGTGCTGCGTTGACTGCATGGCTAATTTGCAGCCGCTATCCCTCCAGCTAAAAATGTCTAGACAGGGAGGCTCCTGACACAAATAGAGACATTAATGATTAACATGAAATTCATCTTTACATCAGTAGCAGGATAATGGAAGTTTATAGGAATAAAAGGCCGGTTGTCATTTGGCAGTTTGTGAGGATGAGTACGTCGTATTTTAAGGTTTAGGGTCTTTAGACACATACTCCCTTAGAATACTAAGGACCTGGGGGCAATCTTGCCAGACTTCCTCTGCAGGCATCTTTAATTTTCTTGTATCATAAATTTTTATCTTACATTCTATACAAAGGGGAATTACTGAGCTGGTGAGTGAGCCTAACCATTTGCCCATAAGTATGAGGCTTTGTTGTTTTATATTCAGTGTGAATATGATAACTCACATAACCTCTCTTATGAACCCCTCTTTTTCTCTTTTTGGGTGGGGGGGTGATTTTTTAAATGGCCTTAAAAAGAAAGCCAACTTCTGGTATTGGAGATGGAAGCAAAGAATAATAAAGAGTAAAAGTAATGGTTCTCAGACTGAAAACAAAAGATTTGCTATAATGTAAAAATGGAAAATCAAATTTAGTAAAAGCTTGTATCTACAAGTTGAATAAATTCAAATGCTGCCTACACAGAAATAGGAGAAAAATTTAATAGAACTATTTCAGGAGCATTGCCAATGCTGAAAAAGCTACTTGTCAAGGAAGAGATACAACAGTAATGAAATCGGAAAAAGTGGTTTGCTTTTCATGCCAGGATTAGCACAGGAAAACAAATGCTTCTTAGTAGAAATGTACTTCAGGACAAAGTCAGAAACTTGGCAATACACATTCTTAAATTACACGTAGTAAAATGTTCTAGTGAGCTTGCCTAATCCAAGTCTACCATTGAGTAGAAGTTTACCACTGAGTTGGTAAGAGAATTTTAATGGCTGTTTTCCCTGCTTAATATAATCAAACAAAGAACATTGACTGACTTTCCTGATTTATCAGATATTTTTGTTTTTATGTTTTTCCTGAACTGAAAAGCCGAAGTGGCTCATTGCAGAGGAGGTTAGAAACCAAAATAAATGCTCAACACAGACAGCATATATCTATAGTAGATGAAAGTGCTTTGGCACACAAATATCCCCAAGAGAGATGAGCTTCTGGGTTAAAGCAGGTAAAAAGTGACTCATCTTCTTTAGGACAATGCTGAAGTCTTCATTTTAAGCTGGACTTGTTTCACCATTTAGGAAAACCCCCATGATGCCAAGAGAGAACAATAAGAACTTACTGAGGGTAAATTGACAGTATAAAAAAAGGAAAGAATAATACTGCCAGTATTTTTTTTCATGTATTAAAACATGTATCCCAGATAAAACATGTATCCCAGAATTTAAAGTAAAATAAATAAATTAATTAAATCAAAATGCTTCAACAATGCCATATGAAACAAATTTTAGTATTTATTTTAGTAACTTTATCCATTACTTTAGTCTTATATTTATAGAAATATTAATGCCCAAAGAACCAACTGAAAAGTAGAGAACAGAAAGTTCTCAGAAAAAGAAAAGTAATTGCAGCCCTAAACTTATGAATAATGCTCATCCCTCTCATACAATGAAAATTAAGACTACACAGAAATAGCATTTCTCACCTATTTGGTAAAAATTCAAAAGTTTAATAATACACCAGCTTCTGGGGAAACTGTAGAGAAACAGGCACTCTCTCACGTTTCTATAATGAATGTGCAGTATGTTTCAACTTCTAAGGAATGCAATTGTGTAATATCTGTCAAAATTATAAATGCAAAATATCCATTGTTCTTTATCCATTGACAGATGAATGGATAAACAAATGTGGTATATACGTACAACAGAATATTAGTCAGCCTTAAGAAAGAGAGAAATCCTGCCATTTGTGGCAACATGGTTATACATTAAGCAAAATAAGTCAGATACAGAAAGACACTGTATGATTTCACTTATATGTGGAATCTAAAATAGTCAAATTCATAGAAGCAGAGGGTAGAATGGTGGTTGCCAAGAGCTGGGGAGAGGGGAGAATGAGGAGTGATGGTTAAAGGGACAAAGTTTCAGTTATGCAGGAGAATTTAATACTGGAGATCCAACGTATAGCATAGTGCCTATAGCAAACAATGCTGTATTGTATACTTTAAAATGCAAAGGGGGTAGATTTTACATTATGTTATTATTTTATCTTTCCACAAAATAATAATAATAAAAGAGCAGAAGGAAACTTTGGGAGGTGATGGATATAATTATGGCCTGGATGATTGTGATGGTTTCATTGATGTGTGCTTTTATTCCAAAACCTATTGAGATGAATATATTAAATATATACAACTTTCCATCTGGCAATAATGCCTTGAGAAATGGTTTAAAAAATGCAAATGCATTTACATTTTGACTTTGGTATCTTACTACTGGGACTTTATCTGATAGATATTCCTGCATATGTTCAAAATTACTTTTGTTAGTTATCCACTGCAGCATTGTTTAAAAGAGAAAAAATTAGAAAGCTCTCAAATGTGCATTCATAAGAGACTGATAGATGGATTGTAATTAAAAATGAATGAAGAAGCTCTCTGCCTATTGATCTGGAAAGATGCCCAGGATATATTAATAAAAGCAAAGCAAAGGATTATGAGCATACTGTGTTACCTTTATATGACAAAGAGGTGGAGTGGGGACCAACAACTAAATTCCTGCTTATATTTACATTAAAGAAACACTGGACAGATACTAAAGGAAGTAACAGAAGTTGTTGCTGGGACAGCCAGGTGAGAAGGACTCCCTGGCAGAGCTTCCAATCAGCCTGTGCACTAGGAGGAATGTGCAATGGGATATAGTCACAGAAGTTTGCACCATTTTCAGCCCCTCCTCTTCCTGTGTGGAACCTGGGATTCAAGCTGACAGGCAGGAAGCACACTAGCAGTAACTCTGGCCTTGCAGAGATTCTCTGCTCCCCTTTCTTTCCTTTCCCCCCAGAAAAATCCTGCCTCACTCACCCCTAAAATCGTCTGCAAGCCTAAATTTTCTTGGCCGTGGGACAAGGACCCCATCTTTAGCTAAACTAAGGAAAAGTACTACATCATTTTCAATATGAGATTTGGGGGATGGGATGGAGTAGATAGGAATAGAGGTAGGGTAGAAATGAGGTTTCTACAAGTCTATAGTATTTACCTGTCTGAATATATATCTTTTAAAATAAATAAATGAAAGCCTAAAAAAGGGTCACTTAAATTTTTTAGTAAGTTACTAAAAGAGAAAGTGCCATTTATGAGAGAAATTATGGGGGGGACATAATGCAGAAATTTTTTTGTGGAGGTCCCACTGATATTTAAGTGGACAAGTTCCATAGATGGATCTGAAGGTGTCTATTGAACCTTGAAATTGAATACAAAATGTTAGCTCTCTTCCCATATGTGCATATTTCCAGGGGAATTATCTATAGTTCTCATTAGATTATCAAAGAACCCCATAATGCAAAACAAGTTACAAAACTGAAAATTTAGGAAAGTCTCTAGACTTACTTTTCCTGAATATCAAGATACTGTATGACTTGGTTGTTATAAGGTCTGGATTCAAAAGACCTGGGATTACCATCAAACTTCACCACTTACTAGTCGTGTGTCTCTGGGCAGTTTATTCAAACTTTCTAGCCTCGCTTTTCTTATCTGCTATAGAAAGACAATAGTAATATCTACTTAACATGATACTGTAAGGATTAAACTAAATAATGCATGTAAAGTGCTTAGCAAAATGCCAGACATGTAAGTATTCAAAAAATAGTACCTACTATAATCATTCAACTTAATATCAGTACTGTGCTTACATAGCAAGTTTTGAAAGAGGTCAGATAATGCACTGAGTTTTGGACCTGTTAAATTTGAGGTGCCTGGAGATACCTAAGTGGAGATATCCAACTGAGAGCTGTATTTAAAGGCCTGGGATGCCAAAAAGTGCTCAGCCATGTTATTACATTTTTGTTTTGTCTACACTCACTCCCTTGATGATCTCATCTAGTTTCATGCCTTTCAAAACCATCTATGTGCTGATGATTCACAAATTTATATGTCCAGCTCAGACCTGTCCCTTAAAGTCAGACTCCAAATACCTACTCAACAAATAATTATTGGATGTTTTATAGGCATCTCAAAATTATTATGTGCAAAAACCAACTTCTAATCTTTCCCTCAACCTAACGCACCTAAAGCCTTCCACATCTTAATAGTGATTCCATTTTTCTAGTTAATCCAACAATTTTGAAGACATCCTTGATTTTCATATTTTTCTTCTACCCCACATCCAATCCATGCTATTGAGTGGTTCTACTACAAAATATATTCATATCTAATTATTTCTCCCACTCTCTCTTGCTGCTACCCAATCCCAAGCTACTAATATCTCTCTCACTAGAATTATTGTGACAGTATCCTAACTGGTTTATCTGCCTCAACTTTTCTCCTAGAATAGTAGAGAGAATCAATTCTCAGCACAGCAAACAAATGACTCTTGAAATCAGACCAGGTTTTTCCTGTGCTCAAGGGCTCAAGGGCTCCCATCTCACCTGGGAAACAACCAAGAGCCTTTTCCATGATCAAGGCCCTACTCCTTTATTTCTTTAGCCTCATTTACGGATTTTCTCCTCACCAGACAGTACCTTCCAGCTCTAGTAATCTCCATCCTGTGCTTCTAACATATACCAGAAACAGTACTACCTTCTCACTGGAATTCTCTTCTTTCAGATATCCAATCACGCGGCTCACTTCTTTACCCTCTTCAAGTTTTTGCTCAAATGTCATCTCAGTGAGACATTCTCTGTTCAAACCAACTTAAATTGCACTCCCCACTCTACCTGTATCCTCCTTCCTCCTTTATTTCTTTTGACATTTATCACTAGTTAATGTGCTGCATAGTTTACTTAGTTATGTTATTTATTATCTGACATCCTTTCCTGAATAGAAGCTCCAGAAAGTTGGATAATTTTGTCTGTTGTTGTTTTTTTTTCCTTCTCACTCCTCCCTCCAGCCCCATTGTTTTTCCCTCAGTGCCTAGAATAGTGCCTGGCACATGGTAGGTGTTCAATAAATATCCATTTATATTTTTAGTTGCTTTAACTAATCTCTTGTAGTGTACTCATTCTTCCTCTGAACTTGGAATAAATTTTGCTGGGATAGGTTAAGAGATTGAGATTCTTAACTCTGAGTCAAACCCAAATGTTCCTTTCCAATCAATATCCACTCACTGTCCAGGAACCAGAGTACCTCATGGCTTGTCTAACTCAGAGAGGTCACTTCACCTATAAAGAGAACATCCTGCAAAGTTGGATGGTGGGTAGGAGAGAACGGTTATGGTATTTTTTTCAGGAGTCTGAGTCCCTGATCTTTGAATCCTCCTCAAGATTCCTCTTAATGATGTTAATCAAATCCTTCTAGCAGAACTCCTGGCTATTCCCCCTAAATTCATTGACTAATCAAAAGAATTTTCATCACTTCTTCTCCCTTCCCACTCTCAACTCAGTATAAGCTAATTTGGAAAGAGATATTATAAGGTGGAGTGGTGGATAGAAGGTACACTCTGAAGCCTAATAGTAGGAAAAATCTGAGGTCTAGTTTGCTTTAAACACCTAGCTATATTGACCTGTCTATGAACTGACTTGGCAGATATCTGAGCCTTTCAAAACTTTCTGCACCTCTTCTTATAACACACGCTATCATCACCAGCTGAACCAAAGTGAGAACTTGGAGACAGGGAAGAACACAGTTCTTGTTCTCATGACTGTGCTTAAAGAAGAGGCCAGGACATCACCAGCTAAGGAAGCCAGTAAGGTGAGACCCAACTAGGTTGACAATAAAGTTACCATAAGAGCCAGGGAAGCCAGAGGGTTCTCATGTAAATCCAAGAGACTTCTCCCATTCCATTCACCATAAATTATCCTAAAGCCCCTTTCTCATATCTCTAGAGGCCAATCTGGAGAGGTATATGGAGAAGAGGCATCTGAAATGCAGGGTTTTTGAGATCAGCAGTGTAATTGCATTTAACAAATTCAACTCAGTGTAGTAGCCCCTGCTACTCAGCATTATGTGGGCTCATAATAAAGATGAAATTAATTATAGAAAAAAATTAAAAGTACAGATCATTTGCATATCTAAGTGTAATACGCATGAGTTTCCCTTCCTGTTACATTTGTAATTTGCAGTCTAATACCAACAGCCTGTATTTCTCAGGGGCATCCTGATGGATCTTCTGTTTGGGTCTACTTTGGCCAGGCTAGCTTCTCCATCCCTGAGGGTTGGTGAATTGTCCTGGCTATAGTTCTTTTACTCATCCAATCATTCATTCATTTTTCTTCCAATCATTAAAATAAATGGGGGCAATTGAGACAAAGTGAGAAGAGTCCACTTAGAGACAGAAGTGCTGGTACCAGCCCTCACAACCACCAACTGTTACCTGTTCTGCGACTTTGAGAAATCCCTTATCTGTGAAACAGAGATAATACAACCAGCCTCAAACTACTGGCATTTGTTTTAAATAAGATAATAAATATGAAAGATTCTAGTTTGAGATCAGCCTGGGCAACATGGTAAGGCCCCTGTCTGTATAAAAGAGAAAGAGAGAGAGAGAGAAAAGAAGAAAGAAAAAGAAAGAAAGAAAGAAAGAAAGAAAGAAAGAAAGAAAGAAAAGAAGAAGAGAAGAAGAAGAAGAAGAAGAAGAAGAAGAAGAAGAAGAAGAAGAAGAAGAAGAAGAAGAAGAAAGAAAGAAGAAAGAAAGAAAGAAAGAAGAAAGAAAGAAAGAAAAGAGAAAAAAAGAAAGAAAGAAAGAAAGAAAGAAAGAAAGAAAGAAAGAAAGAAAGAAAGAAAGAAAAGAAAAGAAAAGAAAGAAAGAGAGAAAGAAAGAAAGAGAAAGAAAGAAAGAAAGGGAAAAGGAGGGAAGAGAGGGAGGAAGGAAGCAAGGAAGGAAGGAAGGAAAGAAGGGAGGGAGAGAGGGAAGAAGGAAAAAAGGAAGGAAGGAAGGAAAGAAGGAAGGGAAGGAAAGAAGGAAGGAAGGAAGGAAGGAAAAAGAAGGAGAAGGGAAGGGAGGGAGGAAAGAAGGAAAGAGAGAGAAAGAAAGATCTCTATTTCAAAGATCTTTGTAAAGTTAAGGCATTGTTATTATAAATACTAAAAAATAACCAACTCATTGACCACTACATGCCAATGAAGAGTGCAAACTTGAACAACACACATTCCCTGCCTTGAACTCCTGATAATCCAATGCAGTAGTGCCTCAGGTGCAACTGATTTTCTGTCTGGGTTCTGCTCTGGCTTATCAGAAATCAGTTTATTTCATGCTGGGAAAGTTTAGGCAGGAAAATCTTAAGGTTTGGCTCCAATATCTTTTCCTGAAATGAGTCACGTGATCATCTACAATTCCCTGATCCATGAAAGCAGCACCTGCACAGAGCTATTCCCTCATGTGCCAAGTGAACAAGAAGTAGAACACAGACAGATACACACACTGCCAGACAAGATTAGGGATGAAATGAATCTTGCCAGAAAGCATGTGCCTCTCCAAACTCACACCTTAGAAATTTCTGTTATGCTACAAAGTACAAAGCAGAATATTTTAAAATTCCCTTGTATGGTGTTTTTAATATTGTACATAAATCTCCCAGCTTGTTTACCTCACTATTCCACTCTATATATGTTTGGTGGGAAATTAAAGTAATCAAACAAATAATGAACACTTCAAAATTTGCTACTGAGGGGCCTGGAATCAGCCAGAGAAGCTACTGACATTAGGCAAAATGGATAGAAAATAGTTCGCCTCTCCACCTCATTTTGTTGAAAAATACACACACACACACACACACACACACACACACACTCAGGTATTTACATATAATTTTAGATTATTATAATATATATTTTAAATTAAGCATGAGAACATGTCTCTGAGAGGCCCCATTGTGCTTGGGCATAGAGAAAGGGAGTTCAAAGGAAGTAATATGTGAATTAGGGAGAACTTAACTTACATCACCGCACACATGAAACATGTTATGTTCAAGGGTTTAACTCCTTTATGTCATTCTAAATATTTGTCTAGAAAACCAGAAACAAAAGCTGTTAAAAAATATTTGCAAAAATTTAAATGTGTGTGTGTGTGTGCATGCGCACTTGTGCATCGTTTTTCTCTGCTGCTTCCATTCCTAAGGTGAAGTCAAGTTCAAAGATATTACCTTTCTTGAAGGGGTAAAAGAAGAGGAAACAGACAAGGAGTTTCTCTCCCAATACTCTGCAGAAGGAGGAGATAATTGAGCTTCCTCTCTATAATAAGACATGCAAACAATTAGGAGCCATGATCTGATGCCAAGGTCGGAGAAGCTGTGGGGCTGCTTTTATTCTTAGCCCATATTGTAGAGAGGGCATGGTTCTTTGGTTTCACACCAAAGTCAAAATAAGACAATAATGAGTCCGAGAGAACACCAGAGGTCTAATTAAATGTAAAAGTTTGATTCAGGGAGTGAGATGGTGGCCTTCCTTTTAGAAAGTCTTTTAAATTTATTTAATTCTTACTCCAAATGCTATCCATCTAAATTAAGTCTTACTTCGAGGTTATACAAAGAAATAAATATATTCTTACAAGCTAGTAACTTGCATAACTGAAGTGTGGAAATAATGTCCAATACAGTATGACCTCTGCTATGTAGCCAATGATAGAAATAGCTAAAAGTAACTGAGCCTCTTCTACGCAGTCTGCATTGAGTATAACATTTATTCATTCATTTAAAAAATGTCTTGGACATGGAGCATGGTTCTAAAAAAATTTAGAGAGAGAGCATGAAGTTCAGCTAATGATAAGACGCTATGAAGAAAATGAAATAGAGAAATAGACCAGAAAGAAATGAGTGGGACAGAGACTATATTACATATTAGAGTGGAGTGTCCAGTGATCAGATGGAGTTCTCCAAAGCCCAGGCAGAGCCCATTCCACACAGAAGGCACAGACATGAAAATGTCTGGAATCAAGAAAGAGCTTGATCTGTGTGAATAATTGAAAGAAGGTTCTGTGTAGATGCTGTTTTCCCCATTTCATAGATGGGAAAGTTGAGGTTCAAGAAGTTTAAATGACTTACTCAAAGTTAAGTATGTGCCACTGCTGAGATTTCTTTTATTTTACTTTTTGGAAAAGTAAATTATTAACATATTCACCAAAGCACTGTAATGTGTTACTCATTGGGAAGTCTCCTTATTTCTCCTTTGTCCCTGTCCACACCATTCCATCTCTCATCACCCTTCCCTTGCATGAACTAAAAATGACTTAGCTTTAGCTGCTTGGGTATCATTCAAATGCTTACACAAATACAAGCAAATACAGTATTATACTATATCCCCCCCTTCCTTATATAGTATACTATATATAGTATCCAAATATAGTATGCTATATATAGTATCCAAATATAGTATACTATATATACTGTACTGAATTTTCCTTGTTTTATTTAAAAATATATCCTAGACACATTTCCATGACAGCGTCTAGAGTTTCTCATTTTACCACATACTACTTTCCTGTAGAAGTGAACAATAGTTTATATGATCAATCCTCTATTGATGGAAATCTAGCTGGTTTCTAGGTGTTTGCTAGTATAAACAATGAGTAAACTTGTACGTATTCCATTTTGCATTGGAAAGCTCACTGCCTCAGAGGAACAGATAAAATTTGCTTTATTCCCTTCCTTTGTGGTAGTAAATTTTTACTCCTACTAGTACTTCATGAGGTGTTTTCTCAAAAATCCATCAGAAAAGTGTTTTAGAAACTTTCGGATTTTTGCCCATCTGATTGGTTTGAAATGGTATCTCTGTGTTGGTCTTAATTGTGGCACCTCCTTTTTATTTATTTATTTATTTATTCATTTTTATTTTTTGAGACAGACTCGTTGGGTCACTGCAACCTCTGCCTCCCACGCTCAAGTGATCCTTCCGCCTCAGCCTTCAGCAGCTGGAACTACAGGCACATGCCACCATGTTCAGCTAATTATTTGTATTTTTGTAGAGGCAGGGTATCACCATGTTACCCAAGCTGGTCTCAAATTCCTGGGCTCAAGCAATCTGCCCACTGTGGCCTCCCAAAGTGCTGATTACAGGTGTGAGCCACTGCGCCCGGCCAGCAGCTCTCTTTATATTAAGAAAATTAACCTTTTGTCTAGGATATGAGTTGCAATTTTTTCCCTCAATTTGATATTTGCCATTTCATTTTATGTATAGTGTGGGGGGATTTTGTTCTTTTGTTTTGGTTTGTGCGATGTAGAAGACTTTCTTTTGCCTTTCATTATGTTTTTGTTCTTTAAGGTGATCAAATTAATCAATCCTTTTATAGCACATTGATTTTTTGTTATAGTTACAAAGGCTCTCTTCAACTCAAGATTATACAAAACTTACCTATGCATTCTCCAAGCAATATTTTTTTTCTGTTTACATAGATATTATGCTATCTTCTGGAGTGTATCTTTTTTTTTTTTTTTTTTTTTGAGATGGAGTCTCATTCTGTGGCCCAGGATGGAGTACAGTGGCACAATCTTAGCTGACTGCAACCTCCGCCTCCAGGGTTCCAGTGATTTTCTTGTCTCAGCCTCCCACGTAGCTGGGATTATGCATGCCTGTCACCACACCTGGCTAGTTGTGTGTGTGTGTGGGGGGGGGTGTGCCTGTGTATGTTTTTAGTAGAGATGGGGTTTCACTATGTTGGCCAGACTGGTCTCGAACTCCTGACCTCAAGTGATCCGCCCACCTCGACCTCCCAAGGTGCCAGAATTACAGGAGTGAGCCACCATGCCCAGCCTAGAGTTTATCTTTGTGTATAGTAACGAGGTATGGATATAACTTCCAATAACTGCAGTATGAACTCAGATCTGCCTGTGCTGTCTGACTATACTCTAAAGTCAGGCAGTAGCCTCAAAAAGAAATCCACCCAAATTCTAATATATGTATCTAACCTATTCAAAATCAGCTTGGTAGCACTAAGTATCAGAGGTTTCTTGGCAGGCTGTTCTTGGCAGGCTGTTTTGGGAAACCTTCATTCTTCTCTAGCCTGTCCTAAGGGATAGGAACCCACAAGACTGGGGTGTGTATTAGACGCCAGTGAAATAGGGATGCCAATGAAGAAGGGACTAAGTAACTACTCCAAGCATCCTTCTTCCCTATAAAGCACAGGCATGCGATGGTGTGCTTGAAAGGCCCACCTTCCAACAGGAAATCTGTCCTTTGGTCATGTCTTAGGACCTTCCTAGCTGTGAGATTTTGAAAAGCCGCCCCATTCCCATAGGCCTTAGTTACACCAACTCCAGTGGGAAAGAGTTTAGATCCTTTCTGCTTTGATATTCTTAGCACTGGTGGTTACTTACGGTCTACAATGATCCAGCCAGAACTTGAATCCAGAGATAGGTCTACTATTTTATCAATTTCTAGCTATAATAATAACAATAATAGCATAACCATTTACTGCATACCAGTCATTGTTATAAGCACTTTTCATGTATAAACATATTTAACCCTTACAACAATACTAGGAGGTAGATACTGTTGTTATTCTCATTTTGTTGGTGGGACAGTAACGTACAAAGTTTTCAAAACCCAGCCAAGATGAGAGAAAGTATGACGGAAGAAAAAGCAAGAACATAAAAACACAGCAATATACTCAATTGTAGTAAAATGTCTTTCTTTTACAAATTTTACAAAAACATATGTTCATGTGAGTACATTGCTGGGGTCTCTCCCATGGTCTTGGAATGCAACAATCCAAGTAAGGGGTTTCCCAGCAAGTCTGCTTCTAAAGGAAGGACTCTTAGGAAACATATTTATTTAGAGATTTAAATAATGAGAAAGCAGTAAATTGTGCAAAAATATAGAGAAAGGATTTTTTGGAGGAGTGACTTATCAATGAATAAATTGAAGATGTTTGAGGCATTAAAAGAAAGCCATTGTGTAAGGAATATACCTTCACTAGCTACTAACACAAAGATGCTAGGAACTCAATGTGTAACTTTTGCCTGAAGACTCATGTATAACTACGAAGACCTTAAAGGAACATGTAAGATCAACTAATAATGATCGCTGAACTTCTTACAATGTTTCATGGATCTCCAGAGACTAGAGGTAGAAGTGTTTATACAGAGGCTCAGTAAGCAGGATTCAAGCTCCTCACTGCAGCCTCTTCACTACGTTTTTCATGTATTATCTGTTTCATATTTTGGACTCCTCATAAGAATTTATTTAAACCAAAAACTCCATCATTGTGAAAAGTTAAAAACCCCTGAACCCCAACTTCATCACTTGATCTGGGTGGATACTGAAGCTTGTCAAAGCCACAGTTAGATAGAGATACAGCCATTACAAAACCTCCATCCTATGACTCTCAATCAGAGGCTCTTTCCAGTATTCCCAACCCTAATCATGCCCAAGCCTAGTCTCCAATACATTCTATTTCATGCAGTTACTATTCTTTTAAAGAACAGGGTGGTTGGTAGATGATTTCCATCCATTTATATTCTCTAATCATCCATAAGACAAAGAGATAGAGATCTGTAGAACTTTCTCAGGGTAAGGCATTCTCTATTTGCCTCACTGGAAGCTGGAAAGGGGTAAGTGAATATTTTACAGCTATAATTATGCCAAATGGAGCTTCCACTAGAAATATTACTTACTGAGGCCAGGTGTGGTGGCTCACACCTGTAATCCCAGCACTTTGGGAGGTCGAGGCAGGTGGATCACTTGAGGTCAGAAATTTGAGACCAGCCTGGCCAACATAGTGAAACCCCATCTCCACTAAAACACACAAAAAATTAGCTGGACATGGTGATGCACATCTGTAGTTCCAGCTACTCAGGCGGCTGAGGCAGGAGAATTGCTTGAACCCAGGAGACAGAAGTTGCAGTGAACCGAGATTGTGCTACTGCACTCCAGTCTGAGCAACAGAGTGACACTCTGTCTCAAAAAAAAAAAAAAAAGAAAGAAAGAAAAAAAAAAAGAAATATTACTTATTGGAAGCTCCACAACAGAGTTAAGGAATGATGCCTGTGGTTGGAGTGAAAAGATTAGATGTCAAGCACCTCTCCTTTCCATTCCTACCACCCCCATTCTTTCTCAAGTCCTCATCACCTCTCACCTTAATCCACTGCAGAAACTTCTGACTGTTCTCTCTGCCTCCAGTTCTTCACCCATTCCAGTTTGCCCTCCACAGTCTTGACCAATTAGTCACCTTGTTTGAGACCAGCCTGACCAACATGGAGACACCCCATCTCTACTAAAAATACAAAATTAGCAAGGCTTGGTGGCACCTGCCTGTATCCCTAGCTACTTGGGAGGCTGAGGCAGGAGAATCGCTTGAACCTGGGAGGTGGAGGTTGTGGTGAGCCGAGATCATGCCATTGCACTGCAGCCTGGGCAACAAGAGTGAAACTCCATAGAAATAAAGAAAGAAAAAAGAAAGAGACAGAGAGAGAGAGAGGAAGGAAGGAAGGAAGGAAGGAAGGAAGGAAGGAAGGAAGGAAGGAAGGAAGTAAGTAAGTTACAAAGTCTCTAATAATATTAAAATCCAATTACCTAAACTTGGCATTCAAAGCTTTCTGCAATCCAATGCTAACATTATAATTCTCATTTTATCTCCAGTTCTTGCTTTAATTCATGCTGTAATCCAGAAATTCAAAACATTTCCCATTCCTACTCTATGCTCTACATCTTCGCAAATGGAGGTCTTTGTTCATCTTGTTACCTGTGCCCACATGTCTTCCCCTGACTAATGTCACTGGAAAGCTTCTCCATCTTTCGTGATCTAATACCTTGTTATCTCCTTTATGAAGCCTTCATTGACCATGTCAAGCAAATGAGAATTCTTCCACCTTCAACCCCGTGTTATGGATCATATAGACATTCTCATGGCAGTGTTAACATACTGCTTTGTGTCATCATGAATTCTGAAGTTATTTTGTTTCCATTATAGAGTGTGAGCTCTCTGAAGGCAAAACTAACCTATTTATCTTTATATCTCCTAAAAGGCCTAATACATCTCTAGGGGCACAGTAAGCATTTAGTTCCATATTTGACGAAAGGACAGGGCTGAGTGATCCTTAGTGTTCAACTCCTCCATTTTAGAACCAGACCATATAGAATAGGTCAGGAATTGAAAACAGATATCTTTATGAAATATCCAAACAGAGGGGAAAGGATCATTTGGATGCAGCTTGACAACAAATAAACATCCAATAAAACTAGTCATAGCTGAGTGACACTGTGCCAAATTAGAAAGAACGTCAGCTAGAAAGCCAGATCCAAATATGTCAGATTCCCAAGTCACTTTCCAGCTGTGGAACTTTGTACGGGTCCCTGTCCATTCTCAATCTCATTTGCAAAATGAGGCTACAGTTCTGCTGTGAAGACAGCTGGAGAAATTGCAATTAACATTTTAGAACATTATAGGTTATGCGGTAAAAACAACAACTACAAGAATCAGCAAATCAACCACAGAGCTGAATGTGTTATTGAGCCTCATGTGCAGGGGCATGAAAGGGAGGTTTGTGACTGTATCTGGTCAACTGAAGGGTTCATTAGACCTTCAGAAAGCACCTTTTCCCTTCTGTGAGAATTTGTTTTGCAGGCTCTGCAATTATCATCATATCATCATCATCAGACGATGCAGAGGACATAAGACTGAAAACAGCACATCCAAAAAATAAAAAAGTATGCACCTAGAATGAAATACCTAAGGACACTTCTAATTAAGGAGGGAGAGAGTAATCAGGGATGATGCTGAAAGGAGATGTCAGGCCTGGCATTGCTAAAATCAAAGGGAAGGGAAGCTAGGAGTTATTTTAACTGAAACTTGCACCCACCCACCCAGCCTCCTCCATTTCAGAGAATCGATGACAGAATAGAATTTGAACATCTCTGGGTTTTAGTTAGCCATTGACACATTGATTCCTTCTATAATCAAGTATTGAGCACTAGTTAGTGGCAGGTTTAGGAAACTGAGAAATAAGGAATTCATGGTCTAGTGGAGGAAAGATACAAATGAGGTATGACAAGAGCTATAATCTCACCATACCCAGGTACAGAAAGAATACAAAGGAGTTCCATCCCTACCAAGAGTGATCATTATAAGATAAAAGTGATACGTAAAACTGAGTTTTGAAAAATTACCAAGGGGTTTCCAAGAAGGCAAGGTGTGTGGGGCACTCCAGGCAAAAGGAGTGGCCTCTGTGTGACTCTACACATAATCTAGTTCCTGGCAAGTTTCAGGAGCACAGAAAATGCAAGAGGGTGGCAGATGGCAAACCACAGGTGGGCAGAGACCACACACTCTCCCTTTCCTGTCTACCTCCCAATGATTCCTAGCAGGATATTTGGAACATTATATGTTCTCAGGAGATCGGAGTTCTTAAACATCGTGTTATCTGCAGACCTAACCTTTATATCTAGTAGGGAGAATTCAGAAGTATACTTTATCTATGGTCAACAGGAGGAGACTGATTGCCTGAAGATGATCTGGTAGCAGCCAGGCTCCTGGCCCCATTCTGAAGAACTTGACATAGCTGGAAAATCAGACATGGCTGGAAGAAACTTCAGATATATTGTTTCTTAACTTGGCATCTCAACAACTCTAAGAAAAAATCCATTTTTATTTAAATTGTAAAAATAATGTGTCTATTAAGATTACCACCCTTGTTATCAAGTTCTGACATGCAATTTTGATACTCAATTTTTGTGTTTGTTGTTTTGAATATCTTGACCCCAAATGAACATCCAAAGTGACCACTTTTGACTTCTAATTCAGTATTTTTGGGGATTTCCAAGTCCTCTAGCTTGAGAACAACTTCATTGGATACACTGTCTCAATGGAAGATAAAGATATGGAGCCCCAGAAAGGAGAAATAACTTTGTAGTGCATCCGGCTGCTCAGTAAGGAGACTAGAACCCCGGGTGTTTAGATCAATGTTTGCCATATCCCAGTCCAGCCACCACCCCTCTGAAAAGGCAGTCAACAGTACCATCACTTCCAAGATCTCCAGATATAAATCCAAATTTGAAATTCAGCTCACAATTCACAGTGGTGCATTTGACCTTTATGGTAGAAGTTACAGTTTCTGGTTTATCTTGGACTATATCCATGCCCTACCTCTCTGAGAAGCAGACAGAATAGTTCAGGATAAATAACTCCTATTTAGGGTAATAAGAATAGCTTTTCTGTAAAACCAAGTTCTCTCATTGTATAGAATTTGTGACTTCACACATACTTTACTTACATTATGAAGAGATGATACCATGAAATTTCTGACTGTGGAGAAAACATTGCATTATTGTTAATTTAAGAAAGGTAGCCATTGCTTTTCTGTTAGGAAATTTTGAAAGCAGAGCAAGCCATCAATTTGTGATGTCTTTTACATATATTTAGTAACAAGTAGTCACTGAATACATGACAAATTGATGTTACCTAAATACTCAGTGCAATAAATAGCTTAGAAGTGGGAGATGAGTGAGCCACAGAGTATGGGGATTTGTGGAACTCTAAGAACACGGCTATTCAGCAGAATCACCTGGGGAACACTGAAAAATGCAGACTCTGTAACCCAACCCCAGACTAACTGAATCAGAATTTCCACAGGCTGGTATCCAGAACCTGACATTTACACAAGCTTTTCAAGTAACTTTGATGATTATCTAATCCACCCACCCAAATGAACTCCTGCCATATTTTTCAGAGCAAATTTTCTAAGTCAAAATGATGAAACCAACAGTCAGTCAATTATAATCCTACATGAAATATAAAACCTTCCAAGATCAAAATAATTCAGAACAGCTGCCACTTTTTTTTCATTTAACTGTTTCCTCCACTTGAGACCCTATTTACTTATTCATTGAACAAATAATTATAAAATGCCTACTGTACTACAACTGAGGATATAATTGTGAGTATAATATATATGGCCATTTTATCAGGGAACCTATATACCTCAGTCACTGGAGTACTATGAGAGTTCTATCCAGGAAGTTTTTCTGAATTTATAAACTTGACTTCTTCCTGGCATCTCACTTTTCACACTTGCTGCAGACAAGCTTCTTGGCTTCCTGGTCTAAGTGGTGGAAAGTAACCACTGCCAACAGCTCTCAGATTCACTTCTCCTCCATTCATGATGATAACTACTTCCAAAGGAAATTCACTGGCTCGACATGGGTTAAGTAGGTCTCCTGGACCAGCCAGTGGCCTGGAGGAAAGAGTTCCATTACAAGGACATGATGCTCCAATGGACCCATGTCCTTCGAAAGAGGTTAGGGCAATTCCATTGGAAAGAGATGAATAGACAATCTGATACATTCCAACTGCACTTCTCTGAGGACAACGCGTGCACCTCACAGCATGAATCCTATGCCATTCATTTGGGCTGCTCAGAGTTTTCTTCTTGTCTGAATTTTGGCTCTGTTCAGGTAATTGAGTTACTTTTCATTCTTTCATTATACATTCATAAAACATTTATTAGACATTGACCTGGTCCACATCTTGGGGATAAGCAAAAGAAAAAAAGAAGCACCATGTTGTTTCTCTTGGAGCTCACAGATTACTGAAGGAGGCAAATGTATAGACACGTAATGATTATTTACTGTGACAGAGGCATGCACTAAGTACCAAGGAAACCCGGGGAAATTTAATAATTTCACAGATTTCCCTAAATGAGTCATAATGAATACAAGGGAGTTTTCTAGATTGGCTAGACTGAGGAGGCTCCCAAAGTATATTATGATAACAAAGTTAAGGAATGTGTAGCAGAAGGAAGTTTCATGGCTGAGAGGTGAAGTAGTGACTATAGATGGAATAATAGAAAAAAAAGTCTTCCCAGCCATATCATTGGCAAGCTATGTAAACTTGGGCAAGTTACTAAAACTTTCTATATTTACCTCATAAAATTGTGGTGAGAATTAACTTTCCAGTGGAGGTGAAGTTAATTTTTAAAGTAGTGCTGGAATGTCTTGAATTCTTAATAATTTTTTAGGTATTAATGTTTTATTACTATATTTAATAATGTTTTATTATTGTTATCATTATTATCATCATTATTTCAAACAAATATGTGACTTCAAGATATGCTTCTAAAATTTTACTTGTGAGAGGAGAGTTGATTTTGTTTATCATCATATCACAGAGATTGTGATTTGAACTTGGCCCAGGGTACAAAGTAGTGTAAAAGGAAAATAAATCTTGGGACCCCAAAATCACTAAGCCAGAGGGAAAAGTCAAGCTGTAAACTGCGTAGGGCAAACTTCCCTCCCATATTATTCCTAAATAACAAGCTACAAAGATAAGAAGCTACATTCATTTCTCACAATTTTCCCAGAAGGAAATTTCTTGTGGACAAAGAACAGACAGAACTCAAAGTCATCCCTTTGAGCTCACCTGAGACAAATATAGATCTGATTGTTTCCTCTGCCCTACAGTTTATGTAAAAATTCAGATTCACTGATCCAGACTAAATTGTGTATTCAGAAGAGGGCTGATCAAGGACTCCAAAGAATGCAACCTTTTGTCTCTTATCTACTTCTAATGTGGAAGCCCCCAATTCGAGTTGTCCCACCTTACCAGACCAAACCAATGTATATCTTACACATATTGATTGATGCCTCATGTCTCCCTAAAATGCATAAAAGCAAGCTGTACCCCGACCACCTTGGGCACATGACCTCAGGACCTCCTGAGGCTGTCACAGGTGCATCCCTAACTTTGGCAAAATATACTTCCTAAATTGACTGAGACCTGTCTCAGATATTTGGGGCTCACATTTTGGTAACCATGAAGGGATTCTGAGTGCAGATACCCCTGACCTTTGGCAAATTTCCTGTTAGTGCTTGGTATCAACTCGAGCTATCTTTGTGGCTCAAACTGTAACCACCCAATGGATTCATTCTGCCCACTCCCTAGACAGAGCTGATTTATCAAGACAGGGGAGTTGTAATATAAAGAGTCATTCACGCAGAACGGAGTTTTATTATTACTCACATCAATCTCCCTGAGCATTTGGGGATCAGAGTTTGTAAGGACAACTTGGTGGATGGAGGAAAGCCAGTGAGCCAAGAGTGCTGATTGGTTAAGTAGCAGATGAATCATAGGGAATTGAAGCTGTCCCCTTGCACTGAGTCAGTTCCTGGGTGGGGACCACAAGATCAGATGAGCTACTTAATCAATCTGGGTGGCACCAGCTGATCCATCAAGTGCAGTGCCCAAGACGATGGGAAGCCACCTCTTACATCAGCATGACCTAGATGTGAGACATGGAGTCAAAAGAGACCATTTGGAGCTTTAAGATTTGACTGCCATGCTGGATTTCAGATTTGCATGGGGCCTGTAACACCTTTGTTTTGGCCAATTTCTCCCGTTTGGAACAGCTGTATTTGCCTGTACCCCATTTTATCTAGGAAGTAACTAGCTTACTTTTGATTTTACAGCCTTATAGGCAGAAGGGACTTGCCTTGTCTCAGATAAGATTTTGGACTTTGGACTTTTGAGCTAATGCTGAATGAATTAAGGCTTTGGGGGACTTTTGGAAAGGCATGATTGGTTTTGAAAAATGAAGACATGAGATTTGGGAGGGGCCAGGGACAGAATGATGTGATTTGGCTCTGTGTCCCCACCCAAATCTCATCTTGTAGCTCCCATAATTCCCACATGTTGTGGGAGGGACCCAGTGGGAGATGGTTGAATCATGGGGGTAGGTGCCACTCACCTATTTTGAGGTGTTCTGTTTTCTTTGTGGGATTTCAACAGTCATGGAAAGATTCTTCTTAGGCCTAAAGATCTGCTCTTCTCTACTGCATTACCAGACCTCCTTGGCTTTAGGGGTACCAGGGAAGACCTTGTACTGTGAGATGATTTGACCTTGGCTTGTGTAATGGCAGATGGGAGCTACAAATTTAGGGGTGGATAAGGATACTTTACAGAAGGTGGTCTGGGTTGTTTTATTGTTTATTTTCTTTCCCAGGAAGTTGTTTACGGATCCTACTTTTAATTCGGAAGTGCATTCTAAAGGGTCTTTTCCATTGCTTTTTCTCCCAAAATTAATCTTGATTTGGCTTGCCTGTGTGCATTTTTGTGAGGAACTGAACTGTTGTTTACACAGGTAAATTGGAGACTGAGTTTCCTCAGCTCAGAAGAGAAAGGGCATTTTGCTCCTCCCAACCGAAAGGCACACTTTGGGCGACTGAGGACCTCATGGGAGTGTCTGGGAGTCCTGACCCCCTGTGACATGCAGAGGCCCTACAGGGAAACCCCAACAAAATTAAAGAGAGACTCATACAGGAAGCACATAAGGCAGCTGGTCACTCTGCACTTGAGCCCTCCTGGAGGTGCCAGACCTTTAGAGAGAGAAACTGAGACACAGAAGAAGGTGGCAAGGACTCAGTGGTGACATACTGTGGAGTCCCACTTGCAAGCAGCACACTTTCACCCACTCTACAAAACCCTAGTCCACAGCTCAGTTCCTCCTTTTAAGAAAAAAAGAAGTGGGAAACAATCTACGAATGAGGAGAAAATGACCCCTTTCAGGTACTCCATCGGTTTTATGGCACCTCTAATTGCTAGATAGAGTTTGTGTAAAATGGAAATGTTATGATCTATTGCATCAAGGAAAAAGACCCCCAAGGTCTCTAGAATTCCTAAGTTCTCTTTTCCTCTATTTTTTTTCTGCCTGCTTTAAATCTGCTGTTACTTTTCTACTGAGATAAAAACCACTATTTGAATCCAAGCTTTTTTTTTTTTGGAAGCCAGTGAATTTTATCTATCTCATGGCTAGAGTTCTAAAGTAAAAGCTATAGAATCTTTTGTGTGTGTGTGTGTGCAAATATATATATATATTTATTTAAAAGACTTCTATAATTTTATGTTTTATGTTTAACTGGCAATTAAATTGATTTTCATTTCCCTTTAGCACACCAGATTTTTTCTCTCTATAGTTTGAGATGTAAATTTTACTATCTGATTTTCACCTAAGCGTGGTTTCCTTTAACCTGAAAATTCAGAGCTATTCAGCTGACAACTGCCTAGGGTAATGAAAAAGGTTATCAATAATTTGCAAGTTTATGATAAGAAAAAGAAGAGGTCTTATGAATCTGTAAAATGTACTTCTATTGGCTTCCCTAATACATTTATGTATTTATGTGTTGTGTACACAATGTTTCACTACTGAAAATATATAAAATATCTCTAATTGGCTTAAAGAAAAATAAAAGCACTTAAAGCAAATACTTTCTTAAAAAAAGTCAAATGCAATACCACATGACTTAAGTAAGCTTTTAATAAATAAGCTGGCTTTAAAATTATTGGTAAAATAACATTAGAAATGTCTTAAGCACTGTTAGCATTTTTATTTTTTATTTGCATTTATTGATCAAGTAGTTTTTTGCTTATTCCTGCAGAATACTATGAGATTGACCTTAAGGGTTACAAAACTATAAAACACAGCCCAAGACAGAACGATCTTTGCTTGTGTAATTTTTGATAAATAAGACATGGAATATTGTTGGTTTAATGAAAACAGCTAAATCCTGAATTATTGTTTAAAAATATACCCTTATATTTAATATTAAGGTTCTTAAGTAACACTTGAAATTCACAGCTATAAAAATGGTTAACAGAGAAATAACTTTAAATAATGACTATCACAGTTAATCTAGGTAAACTATTAAATATATTAATTAGGTAAATGTAACAGATTAAATGCTTGTAAACAAACTTGTCATATAATTTAGGATCTAAAGTTATTAATAGATATTAAGTGAGAAATTTTCAAATTTAAAAATTATTTTAAAAACTTTAAAAAGATGTTCTTATTAAAAGATAAAAATGTCTTGTTCTAATTCATAGCTTATTTAAAGGTTATATATAAAAAAAGTAAAAGGAACCAGGAAATAAGAGAGATATAAAGAAAGTTATAGAAATAAAGAGATATTTTTGGTAAGAATGCTTAAACAAAAATAATTTTATATGAGACAGAATCTTGTACAGTAAATTTTATCCTAGAATAAAATGACTGGTTGTTTAAGAAAAAGAGACGTTTAGGACAAACCAGAAAGTTCAAGCATGCCATGAATGCTCTGTGTAAATCATAATAAAAGGACTTATTTTAAAAATCTTTTATATGATCAAGTTTTCTATAATTAAAGGGAAGTTATAATCATTTTTCTGAAGATTTTGTTTTGATTAAAATAATTATACACTAAATAACTGGTTCGAACTACAAAATTTTCTTCAGATACTGCTTTACACGCTTCATAAATTATAAGACATTATAATTTTTTCTGCAAAGTTCAACTTTTATTGCATCTTGCTATTTTCAGCTTTCTCTCCCCCTTTAAAAGTCCTGAAATAATAACTTCATCCTTCAACTCATTTTCAGTTCCTGTAACTTTTTTGCCCCCTTCGAGTTCTAACTGTTGTGGTTTGATGCTTTAAAAAAAAGTTATATCTTAAAGATCTAAAGGAAATGTTTCCTTCCAATATAATATTCCTCATAGGGAAGAGCAATCACACTATGGAAGGTGTTTTCTTTTGCCTTTGGGTAACTGGCCTAATAAACAGATCTTATGCTTTATTGAAATAATTCCTATGTCATTATTCCTAAGTTTGGCTTGCTTATGAAAAACTGAGATTAAAAAAAATTTTAATTTAGGTTATTGCATACATGTAAATTTCTGTATGTGCCTTTAAGTCTTTGTGCCATTAAGTTACAGGGCTTTGACAGCTGGGTCTAAAAAGGACACCAAGTCTTGCTAAATCTTAACACTGATGGCAGTTAAACCCTCATCTTCAGACCCAGTAAAAGATGCAAATCAAAGTAAATTGTGTTCGTAAGACACCAGGCCAGAAATTAAAGCTATTCCACTTCTCATGGCCTGGGAACTATCACAGAAGAGGTGGGCATGTAAAATTGTAAGGGCCAATTTTGAGAGATAAAATAAGTTCAGTTTGTCTATAAATCAACCATTAATATCAAAGGCACACTGATGCAAGGCCAGCATATGGACCCCTGTGGCAGATTAACAGGGTTTTCTTGAAACATTAACACACTCCTTAATTAAGGTTATAAAAGGCTTATGGAAATTTTATCTTATGATCAAGATTATTATAATTTTATAGATAGTTTATAAAATTTTGAAATACAAATTTAATTTGCCTCATGCTGTTTCTATTGGGGCTTATTATTTGAAATATTAAATCTCCTCTCTTAAAGAATAAAGGTTTTACACCTTTTTATTGAAATCCTTGAGTTATCACTTTGGTTAAATGAATAACTTATTTTACAGTGACCTGTGATGCTATTTTGTGATATCAAGCATTTTAAATCTTTGGTATTTGACAAACTTTCCAAAATCAAATTATAAATTATAATGTCTTTTTCTGACCTAATTAATCCTTTAAGATATTAGATTCCCTAAAGTCCAAAAATGACATATTTGGCTTATTTAGTATAAAAATCATATAGGAAGCATTGTCAAATATGAAATGGTGTTTGGCTTCCTTTGGACTGTATTTGTATAAATATGTTATTAGTATGTGTTTCAAAATTATGGGAAACTCCTATAATTCTGATACGATTTGGTGCACTTTATCAGTAATAATTATAATTGTTATGTTAAAATATTGTGTGCCAGAGAGATAACAAATTTCCTTGTCAATTGTGTCTTTGACTATGGCACCTTTAAAACATTTTGTCATCCACAGACAATTGTTGTTTTGGTCTTCTTTAGAGGGTAGTTTTATAACCAGCTATAAAACTCTACCAGGTGTTCTTGAATGCAGGGTTCTGATACCTTTCAGCTTGTGACATAAGAATAGATTGAAAAACTCAGTACTCTCATGTAGAGATGGAATGTTCATGAATATCATGCAGAACAGGAGTTTACTGCGTGGACTGAACTAATAGAAGACTGAAATAATCTGTTTTGACTTTCTTGCTTAAGACATTGCTGATCCTTTGTTTTGTTTTTCAGAGTCAAGAAAACATTTTGGGCAGTGCGTGGTGGCTCACACCTGTAATCTCAGCACTTTGGGAGGCTGAGGTGGGTGGATCATCTGAGGTCAGAAGTTTGAGACCAGACTGGCCAACACGGTGAAACCCCATCTTTACCAGAAAATACAAAAATTAGCCAGGCATGGTGGTGCATGCCTATAGTTTCAGCTACTAGGGAGGCTGAAGTGGAAGAATCACTTGAATTCAGAAGGCAGAGTTTGCAGTGAGCCAAGATTGCACCACTGAACTCAAACCTAGGGGGCAGAGTGAGACTTTGTCTCAAAAAAAAAAAGAAAAAAGAAAAAGAAAAAGAAAAGAAAACTTTTTGAGCTATTTACAGCTTGTAGGAATTGAGGTAAAGTATACTCCTGTGAACAAAATTTGGAGCATATTTATTTCCCTCTGCCTGATTTTTCCAGAATTTGGAAACTATTTGTGAGTATTCTTAACTTATGACAGTATATTTATTGGCATAAGAGCAATATGCCTGTTTTCTTTTGCAACAGGACACCATTGCAGAAACTGGTTATTTTACCAAGGCTTTGACTGGAATGGTGTGCTTCCCTTTATGGAATCAAACTTGACTTTTGGAGCTAATAAAAGCCCCTTGGGAAAACTGCTCTCTTACCTTGTCTACAACAGTCTCTAGACAGAGTTCCCGACCTGTGGTAAGTAAAGAATGCCACTTTCTGACAGGCTCAGGAGCCCCAAGTTATCTTGGGACCTCAAGAGGAGAGGAATCTACCCAACTTATAGTTATTTGATGGTACAAAGCCATGGCTGGGTTTGGCTTTAAAGAAGTCTTATCTGAGATTCCTTCTATGGAACAAAGTTCCATGAAAGCCAATTAAAAAGGCCTATATGAAAAAAATAATTATTCCTGCTGCACTTTATACAGATAATCAGGCCACATATAATAAAGCAAATTGGTCCTGCCATGGTTTGTCTTTAGCAAAAATGGGAAACTTGAGAGAGAAAAATTATGTTTTAGAAAGTATAGTATACCTTTTACTAGATTCTAGTCTTGCCTAATGGTTTTCCATTTTTATTATTTTCCACAGCTTGGGCTGAATCCTAATATTTCCTGGCTACAAGTCTCCAAAATAATGTTTTCATTTTTTTCCTTCTTTCTGTTCCTCTCACTCCCCACCCCTATTTTTCCTAATTTAGAATCACTGAAAACTAAGCTGTGATTTCTTAAAGTCTTGCAAACTGAAGCTAGATAACTTAAACTTCAGAAGAAAATAACAACCAATTTACATACACTTTCATACCTGCCTATTGATGCATGGACTTCAGAATAATATGACCTATTACAATTTTCCAGGATTGTTTCTTTTTTGTTTGTTGTTGTTGTTCTCCCTTCTTCTCTTACGTTATCTTCATAGAACGTGAGACTTCACAACCTGCTAAAAATGAGCTTTCCTAATACAGTGGGACCTACTCATCTAGGGATAAGCCATCCCAGCCATGAGAGATTAGACAAAACTTGAGACCAGAGACTCATTTTCTTCTCAAATGCTTTCTCCAAAAGATTTTAAAAAGAAAAGCGTGGGGGGAAATGTGAAAGAAAAATAAATCTTCAATGCCCCAAATCACTAAGTCAAAGGGAAAAGTCAAGCTGGAAACTGCTTAGGGCAAAAACCTGTCCCCCATTTTATTTCTTTTTTTTTTTTTTTTTTTTTTTTTTTTTTTATGTATATCTACTTTTATTATACTTTAGGGTTTTAGGGTACATGTGCACAATGTGCAGGTTTGTTACATACGTATCCATGTGCCATGTTGATTTCCTGCACCCATTAACTCGTCATTTAGCATTAGGTGTATCTCCTAATGCTGTCCCTCCCCTATTTCTAAATAAGATAGTTACAAAGATAAGAAGCTACATTCCTCCCACACAATTTGCCGACAGGGAAATCCCTTGTGGACAAAGGACAGACAGAACTCAAAAGTCATCATTCTGACACTCACCTGAGGCAAATTCATATCTGATTGTTTCCTCTGCCCTACTGTTTATGTAAAAATGCAGATTTGCCTAGCTAGACTAAATTGTGTATATAGTGGAAGGCTGATCAAGGACTCAAAAGAATGCAACCTTCTATCTCTTATCTACTTCTAACCTGGAAATCCCAACTTTGAGTTGTCCTGCCTTATTGGACCAAATGAATGTACATCTTACACATATTGATTGATGTCTCATGTCTACCTAAAATGTATAAAAGCAAACTGTACCCCGACCACCTTGGACACATGTCTTCAGGACCTCCTGAGGCTGTGTCATAGGTGCATTCTTAACTTTGGCAAAATAAACTTCCTAAATTGACTGAGACCTCTCTCAGATATTCGGGTTTCACGGTAGTAAGTTCAGAGATCACATGCACTAGGTTGCTGACAAAGTCATGGTGGATCTCGATTAGCAGAGGAAATTCCATTGCAGTGTAACCTCCCTCCTTATGAAATGCAATCCCACACAGCAGCAGGCCCAGGTGAGAACACATACTGCTTTTGCATAGTTGCATACCTTGATCTCAAGTTGCCAATCCCACTTTGTTTGATAAAAGACTGTTACTGGATGCACCATTCAGCCCATTTCCCTAGTGGAGACTGTAAATAAAAATCCAACCATTTTCTTTCAAATCCAGCCATTTCTATTTTAACCATTGGGGGGGAATGTTCCAAAGAACAAATTAATTTTGTAAAACACACCATGCTCCCCAAGGAGCTAGATTTCAACTTTAGAATGATTTCTTATAGATATTCTTTGGAGTTTGGCTCAAGTGATGATACCAGTGCCCTTTTAGGTTTTGGTGCAAATTACAGAATTCTTCTTAGCCCTTCTTCTCCTTTCTCTATCTCTTCAACCAGTTACCAAAAATGAGGACAGTAACATTTTGAACCAGAGTATTTGATTCTGAATCTTTTCTGATTCTATTCATTTTCCCCATGATTTAACCACAGACCTTTTTGGGCCAGCTTCTTCTTGCTATATATAATGCTATATAATAATATTCTTCCTGCTAAAATCTTCCAGTCACTGTACAGGTGGTTGAAAATGGAAATAGGAAAGTCACGGCCTCTGCCCTTAAGTGTGTATGGGTGGCAGGAGTGAGGGCAGAGTGTCAGTGAGAGACGGGACTAGCTGGATTTCCTAGGCTAAGAATTCCTAAGCCTACCTGGGGAAGGTGACTGCACCCACCTTTAAACATGGGCTTGTATCTCAGCTCACACCCGACCAATCAGGTAGGAAAGAGAGCTCACTAAAATACCAATTAGGCTAAAAGCAGGAGGTAAAGAAATAGTCAATCATCTATCGCCTGAGAGCACAGGGGGAGGGACAATGATCAGGATATAAACCCAGGTATTAGAGCCGGCAGTGGCAACCCCCTTCGGGTCCCCTCCCATTGTATGGGAGCTCTGTTTTCACTCTGTTAAATCTTGCAACTGCACACTCTTCTGGTCCATGTTTGTCTGGCTCAAGCTGAGATTTTGCTCACCACCCACCACTGCTGATCATCGCCGTCGCAGACCCCCCACTGACTTCCACCCCTCCAGATCCAGCAGGGTATCCACTGCACTTCTGATCCAGCGAGGCACCCATTGCTGCTCCCAATAGGGCCAGAGACTCGCCATTGTTCCTGCATGGCTAAGTGCCCAGGTTCATCCTAATCAAGCTGAACACTAGTCACTGGGTTCCACGGTTCTCTTCCATGATCCATGGCTTCTAATAGAGCTATAACACACACCGCATGGCCCAAGGTTCCATTCCTTGGAATCCGTGAAGCCAAGAACCCCAGGTCAGAGAACAAAAGACTTGCTGCATCTTGGGAGCTCTGAGAACATAGACCCGCCAGTAACACTGGGAAGGGGGTTGCCTGTGTGGTAGCAAAGCTAGACAATTAAAGAGACACATACGGTGTAGTAGAAACCAACTAAGACTAGCATAAAATAGACACAACACAAGAATATCTTCCATTGATACAGTGAACCATATAAAACTAACGATATTTGAGCAGTTTGACTTGCAAAAAATGGCAATGCAATACAGGTTCTGATAGGACTAAGCATTAGGTATTATAGAAATATAGTGGAATAGTTATATGGACCCAGGAACTGCCTTTTTAAAATTCAACTTTAGGGTCTTTTCCTGGTTAGAAAAGCAATAAATCAGGGAAGAATCTTGAAGGATGAATTTGGTTGGACAACTCTCCATTTCCACTGCCACTCTTCTTACCCAATCTACCATCAACTCTTGCCTGGGCTAGTACAAGGTTTTCCTAACTCATCACTTACATTCTTCTCCATCCTCTTTCTACATAGTATCCAGAATAAATGATCCTTGAAAATCTCAAATCGGATCATGTCCTTCAGCTACTTAAAACCTGTCAATGATGACCAGTTGTACTTCAAGTAAAATCCAAATGCTCTCAAGGTACCAAGGTACAAACATGATCCTGTATTCGCTACCTCTCTTATCCTTTCCACACCACTGCTCTCTCTGTCTCATTTGAAAGCTCCAGGTTTACAGGCCTTCATTTTCAACTTCTCCAATAAGCATTTTTATATCTGTGGCTCAAGCTCAGAGGAAGGTTTCTTCATTGAGAGAATAATGAGAAAGTCATATAAATCTCAACTCTGTGTTAAAACCTTATTAAATACAACTTTTATTATTTATACAGCACAAATAAAAAGCAAAGAAACATGGCCCTTTTATTAATCATATGGTAAGAGACCATTTTCCTTCAGGCATTTTGAATTATTGAAGATACCTCCCCTCTCTCCCCCATGTATTCTTATCTTTCTTCCTTTGCTTTTGGTTGTGTTGTTTCGTGTGTCCATAATTGATGTGACAAAGAGCATTTAATGAGCCCTGGTCTGGTGATCTTTTCCTGCCCCACACCACCGCCTGACATTTGTTCTAATTTGGACTTCTGCTTCTGACCTTTGCAAAGCTCTCTAGGTAATAAGCTCCCAAGATAATAAGCTCCCTAGATAATATGTTCTCTAGATAATACGTTCTGTAACATCAGAGCTCACAATACATCTCCCATGGCTACCACAATTTCGTGTACATCAATAAGCATTCATGGAAAACAAGTTGTGGATTCACCTCCAACCATATATGTGTGGCCTATTAAGGTATATGAATAAGGACCTGTCACCTAATATTTCTTAGCTAATATGTTGGCAGGGGAGAAGGAAGAAACAATACAAGAATTGGCCTCAGGAAATCTTTATTCTAAATCCAGCACATGCAAAACCCTGAGATAGCCATCAAAGACAAAAGTCGTCACTGGGAGGTGGGAAGCCCTGGAGGAAAAGCACTAGTCTTGGTGTCAGGAGACATATGCTTGTGTTTTCATGCTGACAGGATGTGTGGATTTCGACAAGTATCTTCATCTTCTGAACCTATTTCCTCATCTATAAAAGGTCACTAACACCCATTTCGAAAAACCACATGTAGGTTAGGAGGATTCAATGTATGTGAAAGAGTTATTCAAACTCCTAAACACTTGCTGTGCTGATGGTAAAGGTGATAATGAGGAGGAAGGAGTGTCTGCTTTGGGCAAACCACTGTGCTAAAACTTTTAAACACATTAAGTTAATCTTCACCAATAAGTCTACGAATTAGATTCTATCATAATCTCAATTTTACAGATGAGGTTCAGAGAGACGACAAATTTTGAACAATATCACACAGTCAGTTTAATGTTGGAACTGAAATTTTAACCTAAATCTATCTGGCTCCAAAGTTAACAATCTTAACTACCATATTATATGGCCAATCTAACTCCCTTATCTTTGGGAAACACTTTTATTTACAGGTCACTGACACTGAGTTACAGATCCTGGGTACAGCCTGGGTCTGTAACTTACTCAATGTATAATGCTGGGTAAGTCTTAACCTCTGTGCCTCATCTGTTAAATGAGGGAGCTGAACTCTAGGATCTCTCAAGTTCATTCCCTTTCAGTTCATCTAACATTGTATGGTCTTCGTTCTTGTTGGTACAATAGTTTATTAGGTAATTGTTTATTAGGTAATTAACAGTCCAAGTCACCTTGGCTATCTGCCAAATGAATAGAAGCACACTGCAGATACTAGGAGGGGTTGAAGGGAAAAGATTTCCAAGGGCTTTGGCAGGTGGAGAAGGCTTTTTGGAGAGGATAGGCCTGAACCATTTCACCATTAAAAGCACTTTTATTATTTTTCTCCATAGTCACTACATTTACAAAGATTTTATGTTTACTTAACATTGTGGCATGGTCTGGTGAAAGAGAGCATCTGCGGCCCCTCCAGGAAAGAAGCCCTAGAGAGAGTCAAGCAGGAAGACAAAATTAGTGGCTGCATGCTTACTGCAGACCAGCACGGGATAAGAACAGTATTTTGTCATCAGCTGTGAGTCAGCTAAACGTTGAAGCCAAATGTTCAAGCGTTGTTAGGAGTTGAGTCTTTTCTTTGATGAAGCATATGGGAGCCTCATTCATCCACACTTTCCTTGCCTCCACATCCTTGCCATTATGGGAATGGCATATAAGGCAGTGATTCTCAACCAGAAGTGACTTTGTCCCTTATGAACCATAGGCGATATCTGAAGACAGACTAAATGCCATGACTTGGCTGGGGAGGAAGTGGGAGCTTGCTACTGATATCTAGTGGGAAGAGGCCAGGAATACTTACGGCAGGCTCCCCACCTTCCATCCCCAGCAACAGAGAATTATCTGGTCCAAAATTTCAATAGTGCTGAGGCTGAAAAACTCTGATACAAGGGAACAGCAGTTACAACAAAGAAAAAGAAAGCCAACTCACCAAGAGCAGCTGTAAATAGAAACATCTTATTTTTACTCTCTCCTCACCTCCCCAGCATTAAACGGAATAGAAAGGAAAGCACTTGGAATCCCCAGGCCAGCTTGTGGAAGGTTTTGGGGTAGTGTGGGTGGAGCTTTAAACTGAACATGAGATTGATTTTTAAAATAACTTTTTATTTTGAAATAGTTTAAGACTCACAAGAGTTGCAGAAATTATAGTATAAAGGCTCCATATACTCTTTAGCTAACTTCTTCCAATAATAATGTTATATAACCATAGTAAATGGCCAAAACCAGAAAAGTGACTGTGATGCAACAATACAGTTAACTCAGGTGCAGATATTATTTGGATTTCACCAGGATATACATGCACTCTTTTTGTCTATTAGGTAAATAGTTATATAGTTGGTATATAGTTCTGTGACATTTTATCACATCAGTAGACTCAAGTACCCATCACCATAATCAAGATACAGAAGTGCTCCAAATCCACAAAGAAATTCTCTCATGTGTTACCCCTTAACAGGCACACGCTTCCTTCAACCCCAGTCTCTAATAAACACTGATCTGTTCTTTATTGCTGTAATTTAGTCATTCCAATAATTGTATATAAATATAATTATACAGTGTATTGCCCTTTGAGGTTTTGTTTACTGTTTTATTTTTCATTCAGCATAATGCACTTGAGTCATCTAAGTTGTTGTATGTATCAATAGTTTATTCCTTATTACTGATAGCCCATTGTATGGATGTACCAAAGTTTATTTAACGATTTACTTGTTGAAGGATATCTGGATTGTTTCCATTTCTCGGCTGTTATAAATAAAGCTGCTATGAGCTTTTGTGTTCATATTTTTGTGTGAACATAAGTTTTCGTTTCTTTAGGAGAAATATCCAGGAATGTGATTGCTGGATCATTCATATGGTAAGTGCATATTTACCTTTATAAAAAAAAACACCAAACTGTCTTATAATAGAACTGTACCATTTTATATTCCCATTAACAATTCATGAGAAATCCATTTATAAGGCTGATGTTTTAAAATAGAAGCACTATGTGAAAATAACTCAAATGAGATTGTTTTAATAACTAAAATGACTTCACAGCTAAGACATCTGAGTACAATCATATTAAAGGAATCCACTGCTACCACGGAAAGGGAGGTTTCAAAGCACACAGGAGGTAGCAGTTATTAAGGAAAATAACAATTATTGTGCATCAAGCAGATTCTCCTCAGTCAAACATATTATGTCATTAAATATCATTTTCTTTGAAAGGTAAATTTCTGTTTTCAGTTTTTATTTGTAAAGGATATAAGTCACTGTTATTTGGAGCCTCTGATTACCATGTGATAAGACATAGCATTACCCTGAGATAAACTAATTCCAGCCAGGTGCAAAGAACCAGACTTCCTAGTGAGACTAGTTGACCTCATGTGAAAAATTAGTACTTTTAATAAACCTGGAAGCAACTGGATCTGTCAGTTAATGATATGGCTATAATATCCAGTAAGGGACTTAACCTTCCCAGTCTATCATAAATTATAGCAAACAACAGTTCTTATCTCATATACTTTTTTAAATTTGATAAGGTATGCAAAACATTTAACACAATATCTGAGACATAGTGAATACTTAGCTCAATCTATGAGATGGAATGAAAATACCTACCTGTCTATTATGAAGAAGAATAAAATAGCAAATGTGAAGCATGTAACCAGCAATAGAAACATGATAAATGTGAGCTGAATATATTGCCACCTTGAGTTTTTACTCCAGGAGGTGCACACAGTACCAAATTAAAAGGGAGTGCTGGAAAGGGGCCAGTTGAAAATTTACCTGGTTCTTTCCTCAACGCCTTTGAATTATTTGACCGTAAAGATTTCAGATGGGCTGATCATCATGCTTTCCGAGTTTTTTCGTTGTAATTGTATTTAATTATTGTGATGAAAATGACACTGTTCCCCATAAATACTCAAGACCCACTCACAGTTTCTTATATTTATATTCATATATCTAGGTTCTCTCAAGTTCATTCCCTTTGGGTTCATCTAACATTATATGGTCTTCGTTCTTGTCGGTATAATAGTTTATTAGGTAATTGTTTATTAGGTAATTAACAGGCCAAGTCACCTTGGCTATCTGCCAAATGAATAGAAGCACAGTACAGATACTAGAAGGGGTTGAAGGGAAGAGATTTCCAAGGGCTTTGGCAGGTGGAGAAGGCTTTTTGGAGAGGATAGGCCTGAACCTTTTCACCATTAAAAGCACTTTCATTATTTTTCTCCATAGTCACTATATTTACAAAGATTTTATTTTTACTTAACATTGTGGCATGGTCTGGCAAAAGGGAGCACCTGTAGCATTGTGTGTGTATATATATATATATACATATGTATATATATGTTATAGTTATATTCTTTAAAAGTTATTGTATGTTTCTTGAATCATATTGATTTGTATACTATTGGGAATGTTGTTCAGGAGATACAACATTTCTGCTGAATGTGTTCATTCAACATTTAACATTTCTTCTCCTGAATGTGTAGAAGTGTTGTGTAGGAGTGTTGTTTCCTGCATAACAAACATGTAAGCTCCCTTTGTTTATTTCTTTAAGTTCTGCTCTGGTTCAAGCAATTTATGCAGTATCAACAGAAATAAATCCACAAGCATCTCATGAGCATCTATTAGAAGCTCAGCACCAACCCAAACTCTGGGGAGGAGTATAGTCATCAGTCAATGAATCTCCTAGTAGGATAGTACATTCTGGAAAGTAACCTCAGAGTAGATGACAATATATATTTATGGCAATATCAATCAAGAAACTTAGAAAGATGCATTTCTTTGGCGTTGCAGTTATTAAGCCTTTAATGAAACTTTTAATGGCAGCATAAATGCTGAAAGGTAATTTGATAAGTAGTGTCAATAACTTTAGCATACATTCTGAAAGGTAATTTGATAAAAGGTGTCAATAACTTTAAAAACAGTCAAACCCTTTAACGCAGCATTGCCTACTCAAGGCATTTATCCTACAGAAATAATGCAAATAAATACTATCAAAAAGGGTTTAATTACAGCATTATTAATAGTGGAAACAATTGGAGATTCACATAACCAATAATAATGGCATTTCTAAATAGAGGATGGTACATACTTAATTTGGAAAATTATGTAGCCATTTAAAATTGTGTTTTTTAAAAGAATATTTTAAATAGAGAAAATATTAAGAAAAAAGATGTTCATTGGATAAAAGCAGGATACAAAACAGCAATACTATTCAATGTGTGCAGTTTTATTTCAAACATATGAGTAAATGTGTGTATATTTGTAAATATATATATGTGTGTGTGTGTGTGTGTGTGTGTGCATGCACGTGCGTCTAATGATCTCCCTAAAAGGGACAAGGCCATCAGTATGTAGTAGAATTACAGGTCATTTAAAAAAATTTTTTATATGTCCTATAGAGTCAGAAAAATATAGAAAGATGACTAATAGGTTTCTATCCTCAAAAAGAGTTAACATCCCAGCAGAAAAGATATAATTTACACATGGCATAATAAAAAAAATACAACAGAATATGAGAACTAGACTTCTGCTGTCTCATCCTCTGTTCCTCCTTTGGGAAATTACCTCTCCCTCAACGTGATTGTGTCTCTAGTAAGGCAACCTCATCAGGTAGACTTGCAATTTCTTGGGCTCAGTCACAGGTGGGGTCCACGATCCAGGCCAGCTCACCTGGTATCGCTCTTTGTCGGGCTGGCCTCAGCTCTTTGTCGGGCTGGCCTCAGCTCTTTGTCGGGCCACAGAATGAGTGACAGTCCATCTGGGTCCCATTTTTACACTTTAGAAAAGAGAAGCTCTTTGTATGAATTTGAAGCCCAAACTTCTAGCATTGACAAAGGAAGTAATATACCTGAGAATGAAGCTAACGCGGAGAAGAACCGAGTTGAACATTGAGAAAGAGAGACATTAGGACAATATCCTGAAAAAAAGTAATTTTTGCCCGATAGAACCAGCCATGCTTGAAGACATATGTAATCCTGAACTTTTCTGTTTTGTGAGCCAATAAATACCTTTTTATTTTCATTTTTTCAGATAGTAAATTCCATTTTCCCTTAAATCCATTTGATCTATGTTACTTGTCTTTCAACTCACAGGGTCATTATTGATATAAACACATCTTTCAAAGATATAGCATGAGTTATTGAATCAGGGGAGAAAGAGCTCACTTCCAGCCTGATGACTGGGAAAGGCTTCTCAGAGAAGAGGCAATCCGAGCTGGACCTTGGAACAAAGGAGAGAGTAAGCATAAGGACCAGAAGAAAGCTGGAATTTATAGAGGTATAAATGTAAGGTATTTGGTAAGATGCTTTTACTGAAGGAGAGACTTTGTGTTGGGAAGCAGGAAGTGATAGGCTGGGGCCAACACTGTAATTGTCAGGCTAGTGGGTTTAGAAATTATCCTATAAGCAATGAAATATCCATTAAAGAATTTTAGTAAGGGTTACCTGTTGAAAATCATCCTTCCAGAAAATTTAGTGTGAGAGTTATGTCTAATAAAGTATAAAATTGGCACCCTCTTCATCGTTTTCCTCCTGTAATCTCTTCCCAAGGAAATTCACTAGCTAATCTCCTGGTCTTCAGTTTTCCATACTGATTTATCCTCCATACGTTTTCTGGTGGACTTTTTAAAAATATGTCTAACTGTGGCACTTAAAAAGTCAGGGTGTTTCTTAATGTCCATGCTGCAACATGGATAAATCTCAAAATAATTATGTTGAGGGAAAGAAATCAGACCAAAAAGGAAAAATGCATAGTATATGATTCCATTTATATAACATTCTAGAAAAAAAAATGACAGAAAGCAGATCAGTGGTTGCCTAGCAATGGGGAGAAGGTGAGGAGGAGGGGTGAGAGTGTAATTACAAGGGGATGAGAGGACTTTAGGAGGCAATGAGATAATCACTGTCTTGTGTGCTAATGGCTTCAAGGGTATATATACATGTCAAATTTTGCACCTTACATACATGCAATTTAGCATTTGTGGAATTGTTATACAGTTATACTTCAATATCAATTATACCTCAATAAAGCTAGTTTAAAAATAAAGTGACGATGTGGTCCAGTCTGAAAGCAGAAAGCTAAACAGTACAACTAAAAACCAGTTTTTAAAGTAGTTCAGGCTATTTTCATGTATTTTCTGAACTCAACAGCATCAACTCTCTAAAGCACCCTTATTGTTTCTTGCTCCCACTTCTTCCAAATTCCTTCACTGTTCCCACATCCCTTTATTCTAAATTCCTTGAAAATTTTACCTTCTACCACCAGCCATAAGCGAATAGATTCTCTATTTTTTTCTAAATCATATTAAATCCAGTTCCAGACTCCAAATTTGGCAAGAAGTTCTCAAATCAGGTATTTTTGGTATTAACCACTGTCCTTTTATTGTTTAAGGATCTCAGGGTACCAGAAGAAAAGAAATATTAGAAGATGCCTCATCTTCATTCTGTGGTAGTCATCCTTATCACTGTTGATCGTTCTGCTATACAAGGCTATTTTTTTTTTTTTACCAGTTAGCATTCAGTAGTTCTTTCACTGTGCCAGGCATTAAGCTAAATGCATTTTCTTACTCCTCATAACAACCCCATAAGAAAAGACACACGGTACCCCCTTTTCCCACTCACTTGCCGTCTTAGTTAGGGCTAGTCACTTACCTTCTCTGATCACCAGTTGTCTCTTGTAAAGCGAGATGTAAAACTAGGTGGCTCTTCAAACTCTGACATTGTTTGAAGTTCTTTATTTACACATTAGAAGTTCTTTATTTACTATATATACCAATGCCAAATAAGGTGCCATAAGAAAGAAGAAAGGTGGATTGCACACTGAAATTCGGCTCATTTCTATAGACTGGACCTATTTTTTTTTTTTTTTTTTTTTTTTTTTTGAGATGGAGTCTTGCTCTGTCACCAAGCTGGAGTGCACTGGCACAATCTCGGCTCACTGCAACCTCCGTCTCGCAGGTTGAAGCAATTCTCCTGCCTTAGCCTCCCAAGTAGCTGGGACTACAGGTGCATGCCACCATGCCCAGCTAGTTTTTGTATTTTCAGTAAGGACGGGGTTTCACCATGTTGGCCAGGATGGTCTATCTCCTGACCTCGTGATCAGCCCTTCTAGGCTTCCCAAAGTGCTGGGATTACAGGCGCAAGCTGCTGTGCCTGGCCAGTAACTTTATTTCTTGTTCAGCATACTCAGAACAAATTAAGACTACAGGAAATCCCTGAATACACAGACACATTTAAAGTTCTTGGAGATCATCTGATCCCTGGAAGAATTCAAGACTTGATTTCTGAGCACACAGAAGTCTTAGGCTAAGCAGGTTTTCTCTGGGATCTGGCAGGGACCCAGCCAGGACATGGTGTAACACAGCCAGTGGTATTCCAAGGACAGGGTGATGGGAGCAGTCTACACTGGTAGAAAGGATGATTTTATCACTGGCTTTACAAAATTATTTTTAAGTGGCAATCTTCAACCGTATGTGCTGCTACTTCCAGCAGTCTATTCCAGGACTGCTGATTCAGCAAGCAAACTTTCCCAAAGCATCCAGGGCCACAGTGCCAAGTGGCAAGTATCCCTGTGCCCCAAAGATACCACACAACACAATATATACCCAGCTTCAATATGACAACACTGGGCTCTGCCTCACAGAAAGCTCAAAGCCTCATCACAGGAAACTCATACATTGCTACTGACAGTATAAGATGATACAACCCCTATGGAAGGCCATAGAACAAAACTGCCTATATTTTCACCTTTTGACTCAGCAATTTCACATTAGAAGTTTACCCTAAAGATACACGTCCTAGATATCCACACAATGAATATCATGGATATTAATTATCTGTAAAAAATAATACACTCTGCGGTGCTTGCGGGTGAGGTGTCACAATGTCAGTAACTATCAGATGAATCAGAAAAAAAGTGGATGGGTAGTTGAACTGAATGAATATAGATGGATGGATAGAGAGCAAAGGATGAATGGACAGAAATGAATAATGACAGGTATGATTGACTGATTGACTGATAGCACATGCAACGTGAAATAAATAAAGCAAATATGGTAAAATTCTGACAACTCGTGAATCTAGATGATAGAAAGATAAGTTTTCACTTCCCTATTCTTGCAATTTTAGGTTTGAAATTTTAAAAAATAAAATGTTGGAGAAAATTAAACCAAATTACTTTGTTCTTAAATGACTGAGGTACCATGGGCCAAGGACCTCATGAAACTGTAGGATAAACCTACAGCATTTCCCAAAATTGAACTGAGGCTAAACAGGATATTACTGAGCAGGAAGCAAAATAGCCATGAAGTTTTAAAATAAAACTGCATCAACCAGTCACTTGAAGCCACTTGAAGCTTGAACCCTAGAGTGTACATTTATTTTCCTTAAATATTAGACAGTATTTGGGGAAAAATTTGAAGAAGCCATCTTCATCTCCAAACCTTTCAAGTTATCTAACTCCTTGCATGAGATTTCATCTCTTTGAACCTGATTTCTCCTTTGAGAGAAATAGCATTAACACTTATCACACACTACTATTGTGAGAATTAAGTAAAGTGTCACATACCACTTACCACATACCCTTATTGTGAGAATTAAGTAAAATTAAGAGGTAAGTAAACATAAGGGATGCATGGCAAATGCATCACAAGTGTCTCTTCTCTTCACTTTCTTTCTACCAATAGTGTACCTAAGAGAGCAGCTAAAGGTCACTGGCAAACCTAAAACCATGTTCCATTCCCCCAGATATTCATTCATGCATTATTCATTTACTTAGCAAATATTTAGCAAGGACCTAATTTTATGCCAGTCTCTACAAACAGTGATGAACGAAACAGGCAAAAATCCTTGCCTTCCTGGATGTTGGAATTTAATCTGCTGCTCTTTCCGACACCCCTCCCTGTCTCTTACTTGACTAGTTGAACACCATTTTGGGTGTTGCTGAGAACAGGCCTCTATTTCTCCTTTTCCCCCATGAGATAAGGCGGCAGCTGAGATCACAGAAGTAAATGATTGCTTTGAGTTTTTGTGAAAACAAGGCCACACTGCCCCACTTGAATCCTGCCCATGGCAGGATCAGGGCTAGCCAATAGCAGGCTGTCAGCACAGATAAAGCAGTCCTTCCTGAATGTCTGCTTTGAGACAATAAGACTCTTTTAAGCCAAGGCACCAGTAGCCAATTTGAGTGTTTTTCAAACAAACTTTGTTGAAATTATAAAGCAGCACTTCAGAACAGTTGCCCTGGGAAAAATGGGAGTGCAGTTTACACAGTGTTCATACACACAGAGCCAGGGTGTGCCTCAAGTTAAATGAACCCATCTGGGGAGCAGACTGGCCCTGATCATAATGAGCAAATCAGCCCCTGATAAAAATAGAGCTGCACTCACATGCACTTATATAGAGTAGATCTCAAGGAGCTCAAAGCACATTATAAACAGATAGGTAAGTAGTGAGCCAACAGAAGAATCCCTTTATGTTCAGTCCAGCATTCTATATGGTTCCGTAGCTAAGCAGAAAGGTTATGTTTTTCTCTGTGTGACAAACTGGATCCAACTGGAATAGTTCCTATGGAGAACGTAGAATATCTTGTACTCATTGTAAAATCACAATTATCATAATAATATTAGCTTGGTGCAAAAGTAATTGCTGTTTTTGCCATTACATTTATGACATTAACGCTATTTTTTTTTATTATACTTTAAGTTTTAGGGTACATATGCACAACGTGCAGGTTAGTTGCATATGTATACATGTGCCGTGTTGGTGTGCTGCACCCATTAACTCGTCATTTAACATTAGGTATATCTCCTAATGCTATCCCTCCCCCCTCCCCCCACCCCACAACAGGCCCCAGTGTGTGATGTTCCCCTTCCTGTGTCCATGTGTTCTCATTGTTCAATTCCCACCTATGAGTGAGAACATGCGGTGTTTGGTTTTTTCTCCTTGAGATAGTTTGCTGAGAATGATGGTTTCCAGCTTCATCCACGTCCCCACAAAGGACATGAACTCATCATTTTTTATGGCTGCATAGTATTCCATGGTGTATATGTGCCACATTTTCTTAATCCAGTCTATCATTGTTGGACATTTGGGTTGGTTCCAAGTCTTTGCTATTGTGAATAGTGCCGCAATAAACATACATGTGCATGTGTCTTTATAGCAGCATGATTTATAATCCCTCGGGTATATACCCAGTAACAGGATGGCTGGGTCAAATGGCATTTCTAGTTCTAGATCCCTGAGGAATCACCACACTGCCTTCCACAATGGTTGAACTGGTTTACAGTCCCACCAACAGTGTAAAAGTGTTCCTATTTTTCCACATCCTCTCCAGCATCTGTTGTTTCCTGATTTTTGAATGATTGCCATTCTAACTGGTGTGAGATGGTATCTCATTGTGGTTTTGATTTGCATTTCTCTGATGGCCAGTGATGATGAGCATTTTTCATGTGTTTTTTGGCTGCATAAATGTCTTCTTTTGAGAAGTGTCTGTCTGTTCATATCCTTCACCCACTTTTTGATGGGGTTGTCTTTTTCTTGTAAATTTGTTTGAGTTCATTGTAGATTCTGGATATTAGCCCTTTGTCAGATGAGTAGGTTTCAAAAATTTTCTCCCATTCTGTAGGTTACCTGTTCACTCTGATGGTAGTTTATTTTGCTGCGCAGAAGCACTTTAGTTTAGTTAGATCCCATTTGTCAATTTTGGCTTTTGTTGCCATTGCTTTTGGTGTTTTAGACATGAAGTCCTTGCCCATGCCTATGTCCTGAATGGTATTGCCTAGGTTTTCTTCTAGGGTTTTTATGGTTTTAGGTCTAACATATAAGTCTTTAATTCATCTTGAATTAATTTTTGTATAAGGTGTAAGGAAGGGAGTTGGATTTTGTATAAGGTGTAAGGAAGGTAAGTTGGATTCCAGTTTCAGCTTTCTACATATGGCTAGCCAGTTTTCCCAGCACCATTTATTAAATAGGGAATCCTTTCCCCATTTCTTGTTATTGTCAGGTGTGTCAAAGATCAGATGGCTGTAGATACGTGGCATTATTTCTGAGGGCTCTGTTCTGTTCCATTGTTCTATATCTCTGTTTTGGTACCAGTACCATGCTGTGTTGCTTACTATAGCCTTGTGGTATAGTTTGAAGTCAGGTAGTGTGATGCCTCCGGCTTTGTTCTTTTGGCTTAGGATTGACTTAGAAACATGGGCTCTTTTTTGGTTCCATACGAACTTTAAAGTAGTTTTTCCAATTCTGTGAAGAAAGTCATTGGTAGCTTGATGGGGATGGCATTGAATCTATAAATTATCTTAGGCAGTATGGCCATTTTTGCGATATTGATTCTTCCTATCCATGAGCATGGAATGTTCTTCCATTTGTTTGTATCCTCTTTTATTTCATTGAGCAGTGGTTTGTAGTTCTCCTTGAAGAGGTCCTGCATGTCACTTGTAAGTTGGATTCCTAGGTATTTTATTCTCTTTGAAGCAATTGTGAATGGGAGTTCATTCATGATTTGGCTCTCTGTTTGTCTGTTATTGGTGTATAGGAATGCTTGTGATTTTTGCACATTGATTTTGTATCCTGAGACTTTGCTGAAGTTGCCTATCAGCTTAAGGAGATTTTGGGCTGATCCAATAGGGTTTTCTAGATATAAAATCATGTCATCTGCAAACAGGAACAATTTGACTTCCTCTTTTCCTAATCGAGTACACATTATTTCTTTCTCCTGCCTGATTGTCCTGGCCAGAACTTCCAACACTATGTTGAATGAGAGTGGTGAGAGAGGGCATCCCTGTCTTGTGCCAGTTTTCAAAGGGAATGCTTCCAGTTTTTGTCCATTCAGTATGATATTGGCTGTGGGTTTGTCATAGATAGCCCTTATTATTTTGAGACACGTCCCAACAACACCTAATTTATTGAGAGTTTTTAGCATGAAGCACTGTTGAATTTTGTCAAAGGCCTTTTCTGCAACTTTTGAGATAATCATATGGATTTTGTCATTGGTTCTGTTTATATGCTGGATTATGTTTATTGATTTCTGTATGTTGAACTAGCCTTGCATCCCAGAGATGAAGCCCACTTGATCATGGTGGATAAGCTTTTTGATGTGGTGCTGGATTCGGTTTGACAGCAGTATATTGAGGATTTTTGCATTGATGTTCGTCAGGGATATTGGTCTAAAATTCTCTTTTTTTGTTGTGTCTCTGCCACACTTTGGTATCAGGATGATGCTGGCCTCATAAAATGTGTTAGGGAGGATTCCCTCTTTTTCTATCAATTGGAATAGTTTCAGAAGGAATGGTACCAGTTCCTCCTTGTACCTCTGGTAGAATTCGGCTGTGAATCCATCAGGTCCTGGACTCTTTTTGGTTGGTAAGCTATTGATTATTTCCACAATTTCAGACCCTGTTATTGGTCTATTCAGAGATTCAACTCTTCCTGGTTTAGGCTTGGGTCGAGGAATTTATCTATTTCTTCTAGATTTTCTAGTTTAGTTGCATAGAGGTGTTTGTAGTATTTTCTGATGGTAGATTGTATTTCTGTGGGGTTGGTGGTGATATCCCCCTTTCCATTTTTTATTGCATCTATTTGATTCTTCTCTCTTCTCTTCTTTATTAGTCTTGCTAGTGGTCTATCTATTTTGTTGATCTTTTTAAAAAACCAGCTCCTGGATTCATTGATTTTTTGAAGAGTTTTTTGTGTCTCTATTTCCTTCAGTTCTGCTCTGATTTTAGTTATTTCTATCCTTCTGCTAGTTTTTGAATGTGTTTGCCCTTGCTTTTCTAGTTCTTTTAATTGTGATGTTAGGGTGTCAATTTTGGATCTTTCCTGCTTTCTCTTGTGGGCATTTAGTGCTATAAATTTCCCTCTGTACACTGCTTTGAATGTGTCCCAGAGATTCTGGTATGTTGTGTCTTTGTTCTCGTTGGTTTCAAAGAACATCTTTATTTCTGCCTTCATTTCATTATGTACCCAGTAGTCATTCAGGAGCGGGTTGTTCAGATTCCATGTAGTTGAGCGGTTTTGAGTGAGTTTCTTAATCCTGAGTTCTAGTTTGATTGCACTGTGGTCTGAGAGACAGTTTGTTATAATTTCTGTTCTTTTACATTTGCCGAGGAGAGCTTTACTTCCAACTATGTGGTCAATTTTGGAATAGGTGTGGTGTGGTGCTGAAAAAAATGTATATTCTGTTGATTTGGGGTGGAGAGTTCTGTAGATGTCTATTAGGTCCACTTTGTGCAGAGCTGAGTTCAATTCCTGGATATCCTTGTTAACTTTCTGTCTCGTTGATCTGTCTAATGTTGACAGTGGGGTGTTAAAATCTCCCATTATTATTGTGTGGGAGTTTAAGTCCCTTTGTAGGTCACTCAGGACTTGCTTTATGAATCTGGGTGCTCCTGTATTGGGTGCATATATATTTAGGAAAGTTAGCTCTTCTTGTTGAATTGAGCCCTTTACCATTATGTAATGGCCTTCTTTGTCTCTTTTGATCTTTGTTGGTTTAAAGTCTATTTTATCAGAGACCAGGATTGCAACCCCTGCCTTTTTTTGTTTTCCATTTGCTTGATAGATCTTCCTCCATCCCTTTATTTTGAGTCCATATGTGTCTATGCAAGTGAGATGGGTTTCCTGAATACAGCACACTGATGGGTCTTGACTCCTTATCCAATTTGCCAGTCTGTGTCTTTTAATTGGAGCATTTAGCCAATTTTCATTTAAAGTTAATATTGTTATGTGTGCATTTGATCCTGTCATTATGATGTTAGTTGGTTATTTTGCTCGTTAGTTGATGCAGTTTCTTCCTAGCTTTGATGGTCTTTACAATTTGCCATGTTTTGGCAGTGGCTGGTACCGATTGTTCCTTTCCATGTTTAGTGCTTCCTTCAGGAGCTCTTTTAGGGCAGGCCTGGTGGTGACAAAATCACTGAGCATTTGCTTGTCTGTAAAGGATTTTATTTCTCCTTCACTTATGAAACTTAGTTTGGCTGGATATGAAATTCTGGGTTGAAAATTCTTTTCTTTAAGAATGTTGAATATCGGCCTCCACTCTCTTCTGCTTGTAGAGTTTCTGCTGAGAGATCAGCTGTTAGTCTGATGGGCTTCCCTTTGTGGGTAACCCGACCTATCTCTCTGGCCGCCCTTAACATTTTTTCCTTCATTTCAACTTTGGTGAATCTGACAATTATGTGTCTTGGAGTTGCTCTTCTCGAGGAGTATCTTTGTGGCATTCTCTGTATTTCCTGAATCTGAATGTTGGCCTGCCTTCCTAGCTTGGGGAAGTTCTCCTGGATAATATCTTGCAGAATGTTTTCCAACTTGGATCCATTCTCCCCATCACTTTCAGGTACAACAATCAGACGTAGGTTTGGTCTTTTCACATAGTCCCATATTTCTTGGAGGCTTTGCTTGTTTCTTTTTATTCTTTTTTCTCTAAACTTCCCTTCTCTCTTCATTTCATTCATTTCATCTTCCATCACTGATATGCTTTCTTTTTTTTTTTTGAGACGGAGTCTCACTCTATCACCCATGCTGGAGTGCAGTGGCGCAATCTCGGCTCACTGCAAACTTCGCCTCCCAGCTTCACACCATGCTCCTGCCTTAGCCTCTCCAAGTAGCGGGGACTACAGGCGCCCACCACTACGCCCGGCTAATTTTTTTGTATTTTTAGTAGACACAGGGTTTCACCGTGGTCTCGATCTCCTGACCTCATGATCCGCCTGCCTTGGCCTCCCAAAGTGCTGGGATTACAAGCATGATCCACCGCCCCCAGCCACTAATAGGCTTTCTTCCAGTTGATCGCATCTGCTACCGAGGCTTCTGCAATCTTCACGTAGTTCTCGAAACTTGGCTTTCAGCTCCATCAGCTCCTTTATGCACTTCTCTGCATTGGTTATTCTAGTTATCCATTCATCTAATTTTTTTTCAAAGTTTTTAACTTCTTTGCTATTGTTTTGAATTTCCTCCTGTAGCTCATAGTAGTTTGATCATGTGAAGCCTTCTTCTCTCAACTCGTCAAAGTCATTCTCCATCCAGCTTTGTTCCGTTGCTGGTGAGGAACTGCGTTCCTTTGGAGGAGGAGAGGTGCTCTGCTTTTTAGAGTTTCCAGTTTTTCTGCTCTGTTTTTTCCCCATCTTTGTGGTTTTATCTACTTTTGGTCTTTGATGATGGTGATGTACAGATGGGTTTTTGGTGTTGATGTCCTTTCTGTTTGTTAGTTTTCCTTCTACCAGACAGGACCCTCAGCTGCAGGTCTGTTGGAGTTTGCTAGAGGTCCACTCCAGACCCTGTTTGGCTGGGTGTCAGCAGCGGTGGCTACAGTGGATTTTCATGAGACCGCAAATTCAGCTGTCTGATAGTTCCTCTGGAAGTTTTGTCTCAGAGGAGTACCTGGCCGAGTGAGGTGTCAGTCTGTCCCTACTTGGGGGTGCCTCCCATTTAGGCATCTGGGGGGTCAGGGACCCACTTTAGGAGGCAGTCTGTCCATTCTCAGATCTCCAGCTGCGTGCTGGAAGAACCACTCCTCTCTTCAAAGCTGTCAGACAGGGACATTTAAGTCTGCAGAGGTTCCTGCTGAATTTTTGTTTGTCTGTGCCCTGCCCCGAGAGGTGGAGCCTACAGAGGCAGGCAGGCCTCCTTGAGCTGTGGTGGGCTCCACCCAGTTCCAGCTTCCTGGCTGCTTTGTTTACCTAAGCAAGCCTGGGCAATGGCGGGCGCCCCTCCCCCAGCCTTGCTGCCACCTTGCAGTTTGATCTCAGACTGCTGTGCTAGCAATCAGCCAGACTCCGTGGGCATAGGACCCTCTGAGCCAGGTGTGGGACACAATCTGCTTGTGTGCCGTTTTCCAAGCCTGTTGGAAAAGGGCAGTATTAGTGTGGGACTGACCCGATTTTCCAGGTGCCATCTGTTAGCCCTTTCTTTGACTAGGAAAGGGAACTCCATGACCCCTTGTGCTTCCCGAGTGAGGCAATGGCTCGCTCTGCTTCAGCTCACGCACAGTGCACTGCACCAACTGTCCTGCACCCACTGTTAGGCACTCCCTAGTGAGATGAACCCGGTACCTCAAACAGAAATGCAGAAATCACTCGTCTTCTGCGTCGCTCATGCCGGGAGCTGTAGACCAGAGCTGTTCCTATTTGGCCATCTTGGCTCCACCCCCCTCTAGTTCTTTTAATTGTGATGTTAGGATGTCAATTTTAGATCTTTCCTGCTTTCTCTTGTGGGCATTTAGTGCTATAAATTTCCTTCTACACACTGCTTTGAATGTGTCCCAGAGATTCTGGTATGTTGTGTCTTTGTTCTCCTTGGTTTCAAAGAACATCTTTATTTCTGTCTTCACTTCGTTATATACACAGTAGTCATTCATGAGCAGGTTGTTCAGTTTCCATGTAGTTGAGTGGTTTTGAGTGAGTTTCTTAATCCTGAGTTCTAGTTTGATTGCACTGTGGTCTGAGAGACAGTTTGTTATAATTTCTGTTCTTTTACATTTGCTGAGGAGTGCTTTACTTCCAACTATGTGTCAATTTTGGAATAAGTGCAATGTGGTACTGAGAAGAATGTACATCCTGTTGACTTGGAATGGAGAGTTCTGTAGATGTCTATTAGGTCCACTTTGTGCAGAGCTGAGTTAAATTCCTGGATATCCTTATTAACTTTCTGTCTCGTTGATCTGTCTCATGTTGACAGTGGGGTGTTAAACTCTCCCATTATTATTGTGTGGGAGTCTAAGTCTCTTTGTAGGTCACTAAGGACTTGCTTTATGAATCTGGGTGCTCCTGTATTGGGTGCATATATATTTATGATAGTTAGTTCTTCTTGTTGAATTGATCCCTTTACTATTATGTAATGGCCCTCTCTGTCACTTTTGATCTTTGTTGGATAAAGTCTGTTTTATCAGAGACTAGGATTGCAACCTCTACCTTTTTTTGTTTTCCATTTTCTTGGTAGATCTTCCTCCATCCCTTTATTGTGAGCCTATATGTGTCTCTGCACGTGAGATGGGTTTCCTGAATACAGCACACTGATGGGTCTTGACTCCTTATCCAATTTGCCAGTCTGTGTCTTTTAATTGGAGAATTTAGCCCATTTACATTTAAGGTTAATAATGTTATATGTGAATTTGATCCTGTCATTATGACATTAGCTGGTTATTTTGCTCATTAGTTGATGCAGTTTCTCTCTAGCCTTGATGGTCTTTACAATTTAGCATGTTTTTGTAGTGGCTAATACCAGTTGTTCCTTTCCATGTTTAGTGCTTCCTTCAGGAGCTCTTTTAGGGCAGGCCTGGTGGTGACAAAATCTCTCTGCATTTGCTTGTCTATAAAGGATTTTATTTCTCCTTCACTTATGAAGCTTAGTTTGGCTGGATATGAAATTCTGGGTTGAAAATTCTTTTCTTTAAGAATGTTGAATATTGGCCCCCACTCTCTTCTGGCTTGTAGAGTTTCTGCTGAGAGATCAGCTGTTAGTGTGATGGGCTTCCCTTTGTGGGCAACCCAACCTCTCTCTGGCTGCCCTTAATATTTTTTCCTCATTTCAACTTTGGTGAATCTGACAATTATGTGTCTTGGAGTTGCTCTTCTCAAGGACTATATTTGTGGTGTTCTCTGTGTTTCCTGAATTTGAATGTTGGCCTGCCTTGCTAGATTGGGGAAGTTCTACTGGATAATATCCTGCAGAGTGTTTTCCAACTTGGTTCCATTCTCCCCATCACTTTCAAGTACACCAATCAGATGTAGATTTGGTTTTTTCATATAGTCCCATATTTCTTGTAGGCTTTGTTCATTTCTTTTTATTCTTTTTTCTCAAACTTCTCTTCTTGCTTCATTTCATTCATTTCATCTTCCATCACTGATACCTTTTCTTCCAGTTGATCAAATCAGTGGAACAAAGCTGGATGGAGAATGACTTTGACAAGTTGAGAGAGGAAGTCTTCAGAAGATCAAACTACTCCGAGCTAAAGAAGGAAGTTCAAACCAATGGCAAAGAAGTTAAAAACTTTGAAAAAAAATTAGACAAATGAATAACTAGAATAATCAATGCAGAGAATTCCTTAAAGGACCTGATGGAGCTGAAAACCGCGGCACAAGAACTACATGAAGAATGCACACCTCAGTAACCGATGTGATCAGCTGGAAGAAAGGGTATCAGCAATTGAAGATGAAAAGAATGAAATGAAGCATGAAGAGAAGTGTAGAGAAAAAAGAATAAAAAGAAATGAACAAATCCTACAAGAAATATGGCACTATGTGAAAAGACCAAATCTACATCTAATTGGTGTAACTGAAAGTGACGAGGAGAATGGAATCAAGTTGGAAAACACTCTGCAGGATATTATCCAGGAGAACTTCCCCAATCCAGCAAGGCAGGCCAACATTCAAATTCAGGAAATACAGAGAATGCCACAAAGATAGTCCTCGAGAAGAGCAACTCCACGACAAAGAATTGTCAGATTCACCAAAGTTGGAATGAAGGAAAAAATATTAAGTGCAGCCAGAGAGAAAGGTCGGGTTTCCCATAAAGGGAAGCCCATCAGACTAACAGCTGATCTCTCAGCAGAAACTCTACAAGCCAGGAGAGAGTGGGGGCCAATATTCAACATTCTTAAAGAAAAGAATTTTCAACCCAGAATTTCATATCCAGCCAAACTAAGCTTCATAAGTGAAGGAGAAATAAAATCTTTTACAGACAAGCAAATGCTGAGAGATTTTGTCACCACCAGGCCTGCCCTAAAAGAGCTCCTGAAGGAAGCATTAAACATGGAAAGGAACAACCGGTATCAGCCACTGCAAAAACATGCCAAATTGTAAAGACCATCAAGGCTAGGAAGAAACTGCATCAACTAACAAGCAAAATAACCAGCTAACATCATAATGACAGGATTCAATTCACATATAACAATACTAACCTTGAATGTAAATGGTCTAAATGCTGCATTAAAAGACACAGACTGGCAAATTGGATAAAGAGTCAAGACCCATCAGTGTGCTGCATTCAGGAAAACCATCTCACATGCAGAGACACACATAGGCTCAAAATAAAAAGATGGAGGGAGATCTACCGAGTAAATGGAAAACAAAGAAAGGCAGGGGTTGCAATCCTCATCTCTGATCAAACAGACTTTAAACCAACAAAGATCAAAAGAGACAAAGAAGACCATTAAATAATAGTAAAGGGATCAATTCAAAAAGAAGAACTAACTGTCCTAAATATATATGCACCCAATACAAGAGAACCCAGATTCATAAAGCAAGTCCTGAGTGACCTACAAAGAGACTTAGACTCCCACACAATAATAATGGGAGAGTTTAACACCCCACTGTCAACATTAAACAGATCAACGAGACAGAAAGTTAACAAGGATATCCAGGAACTGAACTCAGCTCTGCACCAAGTAAACCTAATAGACATCTACAGAACTCTCCACTCCAAGTCAACAGAATGTACATTCTTCTCAGTACCACATTGCACTTATTCCAAAATTGACCACATAGTTGGAAGTAAAGCACTCCTCAGCAAATGTAAAAGAACAGAAATTATAACAAACTGTCTCTCAGACCACAGTGCAATCAAACTAGAACTCAGGATTAAGAAACTCACTCAAAACCGCTCAACTACATGGAAACTGTACAACCTGCTCTGGAATTACTACTGGGTGCATAACGAAATGAAGGTAGAAATAAAGATATTCTTTGAAACCAATGAGAACAAAGACACAACACACCAGAATCTGTGGGACACGTTCAAAGCAGTGTGTAGAGGGAAATTTATAGCACTAAATGCCCACAAGAGAAAGCAGGAAAGATCTAAAATTGACACCCTAACATCACAATTAAAAGAACTAGAGAAGCAAGAGCAAACACATTCAAAAGCTAGCAGAAGGCAAGAAATAACTAAGATCAGAGCACAACTGAAGGAAATAGAGACAAAAAATACCCTTCAAAAAATCAATGAATCCAGGAGCTGGTTTTTTGAAAAGATCAACAAAATTCATAGACCACTAGCAAGACTAATAAAGAAGAAAAGAGAGAAGAATCAAATAGAGGCAATAAAAAATGATAAAGGGGATATCACCACCGATCGCACAGAAATACAAACTACCATCAGAGAATACAACAAACACTTCTATGCAAATAAACTAGAAAATCTAGAAGAAATGGATAAATTCCTGGACCCATACACTCTCCCAAGACTAAACCAGGAAGACTTTGAATCTCTGAATAGACCAATAACAGGCTCTGAAATTGAAGCAATAATTAATAGCTTACCAATCAAAAAAGTCCAGGACCAGACGGATTCACAGCTGAATTTTAGCACAGGTAGAAGGAAAATCTGATACCATTCCTTCTGAAACTATTCCAATCAATAGAAAAAGAGGGAGTCCTCCCTAACTCATTTTATGAGGCCAGCATCTTCCTGATACCAAACCCTGGCAGAAACACAACAAAAAAAGATAATTTTAGACCAATATCCCTGTTGAACATTGATGCAAGAATCCTCAATAAAATACTGGAAAATTGAATCCAGCACTACATCAAAAAGCTTATCCACCATGATCAAGTGGGCTTCATGCCCGGGATGCAAGCCTGATTCCAAATATGCAAAACAATAAACTTAATCCAGCATATAAACAGAACCAAAGACAAAAACGACATGATTATCTCAATAGATGCAGAAAAGGCCTTTGACAAAATTCAACAACCTTCATGCTAAAAATTCTCAATAAATTAGGTATTGATGGAACATATCTCAAAATAATAAGAGCTATTTATGACAAACCCACAGCCAATATCATACTGAATGGACAAAAACTGGAAGCATTCCCTTTGAAAACTGGCACAAGACAGGGATGCTCTCTCTCACCACTCCTATTCAACATAGTGTTGGAAGTTCTGGCCAGGGCAATCAGGCAGGAGAAAGACATAAAGTGTATTAAATTAGGAAAAGAGGAAGTCAAATTGTCCTGTTTGCAGATGACATGATTGTATATTTAGAAAATCCCATCGTCTCAGCCCAAAATCTCCTTAAGCTGATAAGCAACTTCAGCAAAGTCTCAGGATACAAAATCAATGTGCAAAAATCACAAGCATTCCTATACACCAATAACAGACAAACAGAGAGCCAAATCGTGAGTGAACTCCCATTCACAATTGCTTCAAAGAGAATAAAATACCTATGAATGCAACTTACAAGGGATGTGAAGAACCTCTTCAAGAAGAACTACAAACCACTGCTCAACAAAATAAAAGAGGACACAAACAAATGGAAGAACATTCCATGCTCATGGATAGGAAGAATCAATATGATGAAAATGGTTATACTGCCCAAGGTAATTTATAGATTCAATGCCATCCCCATCAAGCTACCAATGACTTTCTTACAGCATTGGAAATAACTACTTTAAAGTTCATATGGAACCAAAAAAGAGCCCGCATTGCCAAGGCAATCCTAAGCCAAAAGAACAAAGCTGGAGGCATCACGCTTCAAACTATACTACAAACTGACTTCAAACTATACTACAAAGCTACAGTAACCAGAACAGCATGGTACGGGTACCAAAACAAAGATATAGACCAATGGAACAGAACAGAGACCTCAGAAGTAATGCCACATATCTACAACCATATGATCTTTGACAAACCTGAGAAAAACAAGAAATTGGGAAACAATTCCCTATTTAATAAATGGTGCTGGGAAAACAAGCTAGCCATATGTAGAAAGCTGAAACTGGATCCCTTCCTTACACCTTATACAAAAATTAATTCAAGATGGATTAAAGACTTACATGTTAGGCCTAAAACCATAAAAACCCTAGAAGAAAACCTAGGCAATACCATTCAGGACATAGGCATGTGCAAAGACTTCATGTCTAAAACACCAAAAGCAATGGCAACAAAAGCCAAAATTGACAAATGGGATCTAATTAAACTAAAGAGCTTCTGCACAGCAAAAGAAACTCCCATCAGAGTGAGCAGGCAACCTACAAAATGGGAGATAATGTTTGCAATCTACTCATCTGACAAAGGGCTAATATCCAGAATCTACAAAGAACTCAAACAAATTTACAAGAAAAAAACAAACAACCCCACCAAAAAGTGGGCAAAGGACATGAACAGACACTTCTCAAAAGAAGACATTTATGCAGCCAACAGACACATGAAAAAATGCTCAGCTTCGCTGGCCATCAGAGAAATGCAAATCAAAACCACAACGAGATGCCATCTCACACCAGTTAGAATGGCCATCATTAAAAAGTCAGGAAACAACAGGTTCTGGAGAGGATGTGGAGAAATAGGAACACTTTTACACTGTTGGTGGGATTGTAATCTAGTTCAACCATTGTGGAAGACAGTGTGGCGATTTCTCAGGGTTATAGAACTAGAAATACCATTTGACCCAGCCATCCCATTACTGGGTATATACTCAAAGGATTATAAATCATGCTGCTATAAAGGCACATGCACACATATGTTTATTGCAGCACTATTCACAATAGCAAAGACTTGGAACCAACCCAAATGTCCAACAATGGTAGACTGTGTTAAGAAAATGTGGCACATATACACCATGGAATACTATGCAGCCATAAAAAAATGATGAGTTCATGTCCTTTGTAGGGACATGGATGAATCAGGAAACCATCATTCTCAGCAAACTATTGCAAGGACAAAAAACCAAACACCGCATGTTCTCACTCATAGGTGGGAACTGAACAATGAGAACACTTGGACACATGAAGGGGAATATCACATACTGGGGCCTGTCATGGAGTGGGAGGAGGGGGGAGGGAAAGCATTAGGAGATAAACCTAATGTAAATGATGAGTTAATGGGTGCAGCACACCAACATGGCGCATGTCTACATATGTAACAAACCTGCATGTTGTGTACATGTACCCTAGAACTTAAAGTATAATAAAAGAAAAAAATAAAGTTAGCCGAGGCTGTGCACGGTGGCTCACGCCTGTAATCCCAGTATTTTGGGAGGACAAGATGGGCGGATCTCCTGAGGTCAGGAGTTCAAGACCAGCCTGGCCAACATGGTGAAACCCTGTCTCTACTGAAAATACAAAAATTAGCCAGTTGGGGTGGTGCCTGCCTGTAATCTCAGCTACTTGGGAGGCTGAGGCTGAAGAATCGCTTGAACCCATGAGGCAGAGGTTGCAGTGAGCCGAGTTCGCGCCATTGCACTCCCACCTGGGTGACAGGGCGAGGCTCCATCTCAAAAAATAAAATACAATAAATAAAATAAAATAAAATAAATAAAGTTAGCCATCTTTGCTGATCATTGACTTCAAGTTTTGATTGGAGATTTGAGCTTCTGTTGTAATGTTTTGGATACAATTACTGGACCTAGGAAGTCTTTATAAAACATGGACTGCTAACCAGTTTGCTGTAATAAAATGTAGCTAGTAAGTTTTGTCATTAGTAGATACATTCGAATTTTCCATGTGCAGACCTTGTTTACTAATTAAACAGCTATTTTAATTACCACCTAATAAATTCCTGACAATTAACAGATGCTGGGAATAAAATAATGAGCAGAAAAGTCATCCTTCTCTTAACAGAGGTTTCATTTGAGTGTTTTTCATTTACACAGCTATGGTAGAATGAGTTATATCCTGATCTGGATGTCAGTTGAAAACAAATTACTCTGAGTAGAAATCTACTATGGTGTGGTAGGTTATAAAAATGACCACAAATTGTTTCCTTTATTGCATTCACACCATTAGGATGAGATGTACAACCTGTGTACTAAAGCTTTTCTGCAAACAATTTCTCTTCTTGACTTAAAGGTTTCATGACCTCCCTTTGAATTCCCATTGAGTTTCTGTAATTTAAAGTTATTCACCTGAACAAAATGAATGGTATGCCTTTTGTAAATAAATAATCACTGGCTAGGCTTTTAGGTCCACCTATTTCTAGATTATCTTTATCAAAGATAGAAAATAATTGCAAAAGTTCCCTTTTTCCTAGGCAAGAAAGAGTTAGATGCAGTATAAAGAGGGTAGCTAATGATAGAAATAAGTGTTTTTTTAAGTGCCATAAAATGTAACAAATATGGGAATATAGGGTAGAAAAAAATAGCCTGAGTCGTAAGAGGCTTTTTAAGGCAATGCATTTATTTATCTTACATTCATATTTTTGCAATAATTTGGACATTCAGATTTTTGCAATAATTTGGACAGAATTTAAAGGGCCTCATATGTATTGTTTTTGTCACTATGTTGTGATATATCATGGCTTTGACTGTTTTTCTTAATTGGGAGGTTTAAAATAGGCCATGTTGAGGTACTCAGACTCAACTCATTTGAAGCCTAGAGTTTGAATTTTGTTTTGGACAGCATATTTGTCTTCTGTGAATAAGCTTTTTTCTTACTTTGTAAATAAGCTATTTCTTTATTTGTAAATATGCTTTTCAACTACCGCCCACCCCCATTTGGTCGCAGGCTGGGATGAGGGTCAGGGCCTCTTGGCAAAAGGATTAGGTTGGCAGGAACTGTAGGATTTAGGGTAGTGGCTATTTACTGGCTGACATGGTAGTATCCCAGTATTTTAACAACTGATGCAGGTTAACTGGCCGAATATTATCTGTGCCTGTAGGATTAGCAGGAAAATCTGGACATGTGCCGTTTCAGTGGTATAGACCAGAACTTTCCAACCCACATCCTGGGAGATCCTAATTTGCTGAAATATTGATCCCCTCCTCTATCAGTTTAGTCAAGAGGGGCCTGGGCCAGCCATTGTTTCCAGGTGGTCATTAGGGAGAAGAGGATCCTGTTCCATTTACCCTTAATGTTTCATACAAAGTTTACAATTTTATGTTTGTGCTATTTCAGAAAATTTGCTTTTTGCAGTGTGCAAATTAAGATCTCTCTCAGTGTGTTTTAAAATGATGAGAAGCTTTCAAACATTAGCAAAATAATCCTTTTAGGATACAGTAGCAACACATCCACTATACATTCATCAGCCTGGATGTTTAGTTCCTTCTTGGTAAGAACCCAACTCAATGTTTTCAAACTGAACAAAGTTGGTCAAACATGAAATTAAATGGGCTTGCATCTATAATGCCTTCTCTCAGGATGTGTCTTTGTTTATTAGCCATACCTCTAGACTTTCTCCTCTCCCACCTTCTGCATCATACACTGTCTTATGTTTCCTGCTAGGTCTCGGTTAATCCTTTTTTATCACTACTGGTCCCGCTTTCTTATCTCTCTTCTGCAGTGAAAACAGCTTTAAGATTCTCTGTCAAATCAAGTCTCTTTCTCTATTTTCCTTAGTGAACTCTCTGGGGAGTATACTCAAGTTGGAAGCTTTTGTCCTTATTTTCCTTTTAAGATCCAGAAGGACATTTTCTCCAATTGTCTGCTGGACATCTTCATTTAGGTTTTCTTTTCATACCATAAACTCAAGGTGCTTAAAAGCAACCCTTAGCTTTTGCTTCACATTCAACTTTTCTTCATCCTCTACTTTGCTGCCACCTACAATCCAAACTTTGGTGTGTCTTTGGATTCCCCTGAATGTTTAATTACTTACCATAGTCTATGGATCCAGTATCCGCAATGTGTCTCTGTGTATTCCCTTACATTGCATATTTTTACCATCAGCCAAACTCATTATCTCTCACCCAGGTTTCACAATAGGAACCTCATTGATCTCTCCACCTCCACGCTATTCACTCTTCCAATCTTTCCTTTATGTGGTTTTAAGTTAGGTTTTTCCAGAGCTGAATTCCAATTAAACTACTCCCTGGCTCACAGGCCTTTGCACTTGCCCCTCATGATCTTGCCCATCAGGATCTCATGTCAGGTTTCTTTGCGTTCTTCTCTATGGATCCATCTGGTCTACTAAACCAAGCACAAACTTTTCAGCTAGAATTTTAGATTTTTTTTTCCCAACATGAGCTCAATTTAACTTTCTAGACTTATCTATCATTGCTCTAATTAACTAACAAACTAATCATTACTAAAATATTTATTGAACATCCACTCTATGTCTCTATGCCAAACAATGGACCCCAGTCCATTGTTAGGATAAAATGCTAAGGATTTGATCACTAGGGATACATTGCTAGGGATAAAATGGTGAATAACAGCATACAGAGTCACTGCTCTCATGGAGTTTTCAGTCTAGTGAGTGGCACAGGCAGAGATCATTTGTATCAGTGAGGTGCACAGGGCACAAAAGCGTATAAAGGGAATATTAACCTGGTAATTTAAATCTGGGATAAGTGTCCAGAGAAAACTATGCTTGTATAAGTAATAGGAAATTATTTTGAATGCTGTCAAAAAGCCAAGGCCAACCATACTTACGGAGGAATGAAATTTAAGTGATAGTGAGGAAACCACCTTGCAAACAGTTCTACAGTCACATAGGCCTCCTACTCTGCTGTCTGAACAGAAATTTGCTCCTGCCTCAGGGCCTTTGCACTTGCCTTTGATGATTCTGCTTCTCAGGATGTCACGGCAGGCTCCTTCAGTATTCTCAGATTCCCTTCTGCCTGACCCCCTGAACTAATCTAGTCCTCTGCTTATCATTCTCTCTCACCTCATCCTATTTATTTTCTTTAAATGTAATCATCTTGTTATTTCTTACATTTACTTGTTTATTGACTGCCTTCTGCATTGGAATATAAACTCCTAGAGGTAGGGCTTCTGACTCTTCATTCACATCACCTAGGTCAATGCCTGATAAATGGTAAGTGCTCAATTAATGTTGCAAATGAAAGAGAATAATAAAGATATATATGAAGGATCATGAAGATATATATATATCTCATATATATCTCTATCTGTATATCTACATGTATTTTTATATATAGACATCTATTTTTCTATTTATATATCTGTCTAGATAGGTACATAGATATTTCTCTCTAGATATGTCTCTGATATGAGAGATAAGTAGATATATATGAGAATATATATAGATATCTATATATATCTATAGTGATATCTCTCTATATATGAGAAGGTCTATTCTGTGGGGAGTTAATAATTGATTTTTCAGAAATGATAACTACATTATGTTTTCTTAGAGATGCGGCTGCTACACAATTTTTGCCAATTTGTTTTTCAACTTTTATTTTAGATTCTGGGGTACATGTACAGGTTTGTTATAAAGATATATTGCGTGATTCTGTGGTTGTTGGGTGGAGTATTCTGTAGATGTCTATGAGGTCCAGTTGGTCAAGTGTCAAGTTTCAGTCTAGAATTTCCCTGTTAGTTTTCTGAATTTGTACCAATTCTTTATTGAAGAGGAAAAAGATAATTTGTTGTCTGAAATATTTGACGTTTAGTTTTAAAAGTACCCTCAGGAAATTTACTTGAAGTGCATAAAAATAAAATGGATTAATGGATATATTGAGAGGTGGGTAGATGAATAGACATGGGATGGAGGAAATTTACTGAAATAGTAATGTTGAAATCAAGTGATGGCAATATAGATATTCACTATAAAATTATTTCAACATTGCTGTATTTTCAAACTTTCATAAACAGTTCTGGGAAAGAAAATATGAGTATATCCCCACTTTCAACAGAGCTCAAGTTTAATTTCCTATGCATTCTGCACTTTTAGGATTGTACCAGAAGTGTCTCTGACTAGCAAGAAAGCAGAAAAAACCGTCCTTTATTTACACTGACTAGGCAACAAATATTATATTATATGCCATTGGTAAGATTTCCAACAATAAGAATTTTGCAGTCACATGGTTAATCAGAAGTTTGGATAACTAGAATCTTGGCTTCCTACTATCTGCCCCACAGCCTCTGAGATCTGCAGGCTGGTACCAGGGGATTAATTACAGTCAGAGGTGGAAGATGACTCATGGATGTTACTTGTTGCAACAGGAGAAATCATTTTTTCACTTGTGACTCATACGACTCTCATAAGCCTCTGGGGAAAGGTACCCTGTCATTGTTAAAATGATTCAGTGTCTTTCCATCCTGTAGGTCTCAGTGACTCTGTGGCCTTTCATGCTTTTTGTGGATCTAGGATGGGAAGAACCCTCATTACAAGAATATCACTAACTAGAATGTGAATGGGGGTTGCCAGCTTATAAAACCATTCCATTTGTCTTACTTCATGTAATTGTCACAATCATCCTATGATGCACATAGGCCAGGAAATATTATGTATCACACCTATACAAATGTGGGGATTGAGGTATGAAGTGTGGAAGTGACATGCCCAGATTCACTGTAGGATACTAAGTTAATAAACTGAAATTAGAGTCTAGATTTCTGACTTCTAATCCAGGCACTCTTACTTGATGTCCAACTAAAAATGCCGGCAAATTCTCCCTACCTAATTCTGCCAAGAAGAGTAAAGCTTTGGAGAAAATAGGATCAAGGAAAGCCATATGAAGATAGCTGTAAAGAAGATGAATTTTCCCTGGCTGGAATTTATGCCACTTCCTTTTACTTTAGATTTCCTGGCATGGGAATTAAAGAGCATTGACTGTGGAGTTAGATATTCCTGGATCTGAAACTCCACTCCACCAATTTCTACCTGCAACATCAGGCAAATTGCTTGGCCTCCCCAAGCCTCGGGTTTTATATCTAAAAAATGAGGTTAATTATAGCACCTATGCCCAATGGGCATGTTTTGAGGATTAAATGCAATAATGCCCATAAAGGGCATATATCAGTACTTACTGATAGTAGATCCTTATAAGTAAAGAATTTTATCTAGCAATCCTACTTCTGGGTATTTATCAAAAAAATTAAAATCAGAATCTCAAAGATACATTAGCAAGCATTCTGATGTTCATTGCAACATCATTGACAATAGCCACAACGAGGAAAGAATCTAAATGTCCATCAATGGCTAAATGAATTAAAGATGTGGTGTATACATACAATGGAATATTATTCAGGCTTAAGAAAGAGGAAATCCTGTAATAGCAACAACATAAATTAACCTTAAAGACATGATGCTAAGTGAAATAAACCAGTCACAGAAGAACAAATACTGTAGGATTCTATTTGCATGAGGTATCTAAAATAGTCAAACTCGTAGAAACAAAAAATAGAATGGTGGTTGCCAGGGATTGGAGGAAGGGGAAAATGGGAAGTGCCAATCAACAGGTATAAAATTTCAGTTATGCAAGATAAATAAGTTCTAGAGATAGACTTCACAGTATTGTGCTTATAGAAAACAACACTGTATTGTACACCTAAAAATGTTAATAGGATAGATGTCATAATAAGTGTTTTTTGTTTTTTTTTTTTTTGAGACGGAGTCTTGCTCTGTCTCCCAGGCTGGAGTGCAGTGGTACAATCTTGGCTCACTGCAAGCTCCGCCTACCGAGTTCACGCCATTCTCCTGCCTCAGCCTCCCAAGTAGCTGGGACTACAGGCGCCTGCCAACACGCCCAGCTAATTTTTTTTTTTTTTTGTATTTTTAGTAGAGACAGGGTTTCACCATGTTAGCCAGGATAGTCTCGATCTCCTGACGTCGTGATCCGCCCACCTCGGCTTCCCAAAGTGCTGGGATTGCAGGTGTGATCCACCATGCTATGCCCATAATAAGTGTTTTCACCATTGTAAAATTAAAAAAATTCAAAATTAGAATATGGAATTATTCTCATATATTTAATACAATTTAATTGGAAGAAATTACATAAACGTATTTTTGGAATCAGAAAATTCTTGCAATAAGAGAACTTTAAATGGTTTTCTAGGTATACAGTATAAGCTTAAGGTACAGACATTAAAAATGAAGGAGGAGGAGAAGTTTCTTTTGGTGAGTTGTTAAACAAAAGGATGGATTTCCATGAGAGAGGCCAAGGAGGACTTTTTTTGTTGTAGCCCCTTAGAATTAGCATCCATCCATCCATTCATTTCTTCTTCCATTTAGCACATCTTTACTGAGTGTCTCTAACATGTCAACAAATCCTTGCTTCATGGATATTGCAGGCTAGAGAGGGAGACACACAAATTAACACACCACATAAATTAATGTAAAATTATACCCATGGTAATTGCTACAGAGTATATCACAGGAAGCCTTGACTCAGTGAGGAAGCACTCTGGGATAGTGGGTAAAGCTATGCTGAGATGTGATAATAGTGCTGAGATCTGAAAGTGAGTGGCAGACTGACCAGGTGAGATGGAGTGAGGGCAGGGAGTTGACAAAATGGCTCAGCCATTGGGATCAGCAGCAAAGAGCCTGTGGCAGAAAAGAGTGTGAAGACTTGAAGAGAAGCAGTGGGCTGAAACAGAGATAGCAAGAGCCAGAGTAGTACAAGGTAGGGTAGCGGCCCTGGGGCAGTCTTGGGGTTTGGACTTTATTCCAAGAGTCATGGGAATCCATTGAAGAGTTTCAGATAGGGCTATAACATAACTGCCAGGAGTTAGTTTAAAGAGACATGAGCCTGGTTGATGAAGCCATTTTCATTCCTATGCCCATAAAACAGAGCCCTGTAGCCTGAAGGTTAGAAATAAAATGACCTGCAGGATCAGTTATCTGAATTTAACTCAGTGTTCAGTGGTATTCAAAGCTGTGAAAGCAGTAGGCTTTGGTTCTCCTCCTCTGGAAAGTATATTGAACAAGCAATAAAAATATGGCTAATGCCTCACGAAGTGCAAATGCCAGTCACCACAGGGTGAGAGAGAGACATCGGTTGAGATAGTGAGTACAGAAAAATGATGATTTTCTTAACAACCTGCTAAGCAAATTAAAATTTACCTCACTTATACATTTTTATTCTTACCTAGCACCTTTCCCCCACTATATCCTCATTTTTGTGTTTACTATTCTCTTGCTTCTGTTTATCACGTTACTACATATTTATGAATCCTTAAACAACACATTGTTTAGTTTGCACATTTTTGTAAACCATAGAAATACAAAGGATCATAAGAGCCTACTGTGAACAACTATGCACAAACGAGTTGAGTAACCTAGAATATATGGATAAATTCCTAGAAACATACAACCTACCAAGACTGAATTATGAAGAAAGAAAATCTGAACAGGTCAATAATGATTAAGGAGAGTGAAGCAGTAATCAAAAACCTCCCAGCAAAGAAGAGCCCAGAATCGGATGGTCTAGCACCCTTTTTGAATTATGAATTTTATTTATTTATTTATTTTTTATTTTAGAGACAGAATCTCTAAAAAAAACAAAACTCTAGTTGCTCAAAAAATCTCTATGTTGCCCAGGCTGGTATTGAACTCCTGGGCTCAAGAGATCCTCCTGCCTTGGCCTCCCAAGTGTTGAGATTACAGATGTGAGCCTGGCCCAAGCACCTTTTTTGAATTGATTTCATGTTTCCTTATATAATCTGTCTAAATCTCCCAGCTTTCTTCAAATTACACGGTAACCAAGTCTGTTTGGAGATTTACAAAGTGGGCTATTTTTTAACACTGAGTGGGGAACACGTTTGAGATAGTAAATGTGCCTAAGGAGAGTCGGATTGCTATTTCTAAGTAATTAGGAGAACGAGCAGTGCTTGAGAGTCTCTGGTTTGGACCAGGGGAGAAAGAAAAAGCGAACCATTGAGCCTACTCCCACTTGTAACCCTGAATTGAGGCAGGAGAAGTCATCTAGAATCCACCAGCAGGAGGATATGGGCACTTGCCTGCCTATCAAGAGTCTTGAAATCAAAATATCTTTTTATTCTTTTCATCTCCTCCCCAACTTTCCTATTTGATACTAGCCATTATCATTTTAATAATGCCTCTTCCTCCCAGACAACCAGTTTTTGTTTTCTTAACTTTGACATGTGTGGCTAAGTCCCCAGGAGCTATGAGTAATTTAATGTGTTATTTTCCAGTAGGGGTTTAATTGAGAAACAAACAAAGCTAAAAGAGTATTTTGCAGAGCTTGAAGTAAGGGAATGAATGTATACTGGTAGAATTTCAGGCAACAGATAATCCAGTAGCGCCGATTTGCTTGGAGCTGGGGAAGCAAGCTTGCACTATTGTGCTTTCTGCAGCTAAGGTAACCTTGAATAAAAGTATAGACACTAGAGATCAGTATGTTACTAAGAGTATCCACTTATCCTTCTAGCACTAAGACTCTCTCTTGCGAGAGAGAAAGCCCTCTTGTTCTAAGACATGCTTACTTTGGTGTCAAACTTGAAAACAGCCTTGTCAATGCCTGGGGTTTCCATCAGAGAAAACAAAACTCTTTCTTTCATCAGGGTAACTCAGTTACAATGTACTGCATGGTGGGTAGGGAGTAGGCAACAAAATCTTATACTTAAAATATAGTCTATTCCTTAGTGAAACACAACACATCTTTAAATACAGAACATTAACCTGCTTGATCTGTTGCTATTAGGACTAAATGTAGGAAGTTCTTTTAAGATCTTTCATAGATATTTTATTTTTTCCACTTGGAAAGAAAATGTATATATGCATTAACGACACAGGTGCAGTTACAGTAATGAAGATCTGAAGTCAATATTGAAATATTTGAAGAAATTTTATTGTTAATTATACTCAGTTTTTAAAGAAAAAGAAGTTCACACATCTGAAAAGAAATAAGTAAAAAGCGTTTGTGCTTCAACAGGAAATTCTTAAACATATGATTCTTTTCTAAGAGCAATTGCACTAATTTCCAAAGTACCCTGTTAGATGGCTGTCTTTTGGCTGACTTCTCCCTGTGTCCACTTCATCCATAAAAATTTGCCTGGTTCTTGTACTTCTGGCCCTTGACTGAGATGATCTGACTAAGGTCTATTGGGAGGACTGAATTTAAGGTACTAATGGAAAAACAAAAATGTTGGGCTCCATTTCCTCTTTTGTCACCCTGGTCAATGTCATCTTGTGTTTCCTAGGTTCTTATTTGCAGAGAAGACTTTCAGAGAAGGGGTTGATTCATATTCCTACAACAGCACAGTCAGGTATACCAATGGTGATAACTAATTCCCAGTTAGGCAGAGAAGAGCTCCTGCACATGCACCAACCCTCATCAGAGATGCAATTACATGTGTGTCAAGGCTGACATTCGGCATCATGTTTCATAGTAAGCATCTGCCCAGAGGGCTGCAGATTTCTTCAAGGCTCTGTGAAAGGAATAAACAAGATCATCAAGAGGTGAGACTGTAATGTTAAGAAAGCTCCTACATGGAATTTGCTCCTCTGCCTGGTTCAGAACAATGTTGTCATTTCCAGCTATATCTGATAAATGTCATCCTCTGCTGACCAATTTTGTTGACTAAATTGTTTTTAGCAGGTGAATTCATCTTTCCTTTATGGAGAACATTGAGATTTTCTTTCATTTTATTCTTTTCTGAGCCTGTATACCTGTAAATCCACCCATCCTATATTTACCTGTCAACCCTATTTTATAATATGGAGGACATTTTTCTAGGCTCTGGTGGGACAGCAATGAGTAGGGTAGATGTGAGTCCTGTCCACATGAAATTCCTGGTCTAGCTTGGGAGACACATATTAAATAATTTATTACCCAATATGTTATTTGAATACAATTGTGATAAACTTCACAAATGAAGAGAAGCAGGTGCTGCAAGAGCATGTGACTAATTTAGTTTTGGGGGTCAGAGGAGATAGACATGAGGAAAAGGCATTTGAGTTGAGCCTTGGAGAAAGAATGGCAATTGACAAGATGATGTCAGGGGAGGTGGAGGTTTGGAGGAACATTCCAGGCAGAAGAAAAACTGGCAAAAGGATAAGACAACTAGGGAAGGGAGTTTCACAGCAACTTAAGGTAGGCCAATTGCACTAACTTCTGCAGGAAATTATCTGGAAGACAGAGAAAGAGGAGGAGTGTGGTGGAGAGTCTGGAGCTGGGACACTGGTCAGGGATCAGATCAGATCAGGCCTGGCCTCGTTGGCCTCATTTAAGGTTGTTTTTTTTCAACCCTAAACTAAAGAGAAAGTTATTAAACCCAGGTTACTGGTTGTTAATTTAACCAGCACAACATTCTTTAGGAAATTGTATATGAATGCCTAAGGATGAGTATGGATTTTCAATTTCTGCATGCCTCACTACTCTTAATTAATCACCCCAGCCTAAGCTGCACATTTATACCCCACTGGACCCTGCAGGCATCTAAATTTGCAACACTGGACCGGATGATCTGACAGTGTCTCCCAATACTTAAATTCTAACATTTATAGGAAGCTCTGTGGGGGATAAAAAGGCAAATAATATACAACCTTGGTTTTAAAAAATTTGAAATTTAGTAGGACAGTAAAGCATTTTCACTAAGCTGTACCTATAGGTAAAAGGTCAGTATTATTATTATTTTGTTGTTGTTGATACGGTTCCCTATGGTGCCATGTAGCCACGCTGAGCACACAGGTGACCCTTAATAAATGGTTGTTATATGAATGATTCACAAGCCACTGAATAGTCTGGGGAGTGGCAGTAAATACAAATGAGAGCTGTGAGCCAAGAGAAATTATGTTATTACCTGACAATATCTCCAAATGCCCTCAACATGGGTTTATTCACATACTGCAATCCGTGCTTGGCACACAGTGACCTCACCAGAGGCGCCACTTTGTGATAATTATGGCGTGGCATTGTGGGGAACAGACTGGAGAAACATACAAGAGATATAAAATTTAGACCTAAAGAAAAACCCTGAGTTTTCTTCCTTCTATTACCAAATAAAACTATATCAGCAACGCAGACCCAACCTTGACCTTGCACAATACTGCTGTTCTGGGAAGTTCAAAAACTCCTTCCAAAATACCCTTGTCTCTTAACAACTCTGCAAGCCAAGTGGGTGGTGAACGTTTGGGAAATGCTAACAGAATAAACGTTATCTTCATCGAATATGTTTATATTTGGCCAGTTCAGATGAAGGTATGGATTGTCTATCACATTGAATTACCTAGGGGACTTGAAGATACCCCTGTCCTCCATCTCTGTCTCTGTCTTTGTCTCTCTCTTTCTCTCTATCCATCTGATATGGTTTGGCTGTGCCCCCACCCAAATCTCAACTTGAATTGTATCTCCCAGATTCCCACGTGTTGTCGGAGGGACCCAAAGGAAGGCAATTGAGTCATGGGGGCCAGTCTTTCCTGTGCTATTCTCATGATAGTGAATAAGTCTCACGAGATATGATGGGTTTATCAGGGGGTTTCTGCTTTTGCTTCTTCCTCATTTTCTCTTGCCACTGCCATGTAAGAAGTGCCTTTTGCCTCTCACCATGATTCTGAGGCCTCCCCTGCCATTGGGAACTGTAAGTCCAGTTAAACCCCATTTTCTTCCCAGTCTTGGGTATCACTTTATCAGCAGTGTGAAAACAGACTAATACAATAAATTGGAACCAGAAGTGGGATGTTGCTGAAAAGATACCTCAAAATGTGGAAACGACTTTGGAACTGGGTAACAGGCAGAGGTTGGAACAGTTTGGATGGCTCAGAATAAGACAGGAAAATGTGGGAAAATTTGGAACTTCCTAGAGACTTGTTGAATGACTTTGCCCAAAATGCTGATAACGATATGGACAATAAGGTCCAGGCTGAGGTGGTCTCAGACGAAGATCAGGAACTTGTTGGGAACTGGAATAAAGGTGACTCTTGTTGTGTTTTAGCAAAGAGACTAGGCGGAGGTTCCCAAACACCATCTAACTCCTATCCCATGAAGAGATGAATATTCAATAAGTTCTAGTCACGGCATACAGGAAAAAGTCCTGGGATAGGAATAAGGAGCGAGGAGATACAGGTTTTTATCTAAGGTTTTCCACTAATCACCCAGGTAACTTTCTTGGGTTTTAACTTCCTCTTTGATAAAATGTGAATAATAGTCCTTTTTTGTTTTGCTGAGGTTTTTAAGGAATAACATGAAGGAAAGGATGAGAAAATTATATGAGCAGGTGTAAGAGCTCTTTCCTTCTCTGCCTATCCTAGATATGGCTTAGGTAAAGAGGATGTGGACAGTCTCTCCCTTGAATATTCTGGAGATTGACTCTCCAAGTGTTAACATTTTCTCTTTGTTTTATGGCCACCTAACTGACTCATTGCCAATACCATTTGAATATTGCGTCAGGGAATGGGTTTTATCATTGATTATTTTGTAACTTCAGATCTAAAGAGATAGATATTTAAATTAAATTTCAACACAACTTGGTTACCCACTTCTCAAGCCTTCAGGTAACAGAAAATGGAATCAGTGGCACTTTTCCAAGATTTCACTCCAGTTACTCACAATCAATCTTTATTTCTCTCCCTTTCTTTCTTTCTTTCTTTCTTTTTTCTTTTTCTTCTTTCTTTCTTTCTTCTTTCTCTCTCTCTTTTTCTTTTTTTCTTTCTCTTTCTCTCTCCCTCTCTCTCTCTCTCTCTCCTTCCTTCCCTCCTTCCCCATCATTGCTAATAGAAAGATAGCAGCCTGTAGAAAATGCTGGTTCATTTTTTCCCCTCTGAGACCTTGAGCCTAGGGCCTGATCTGGATTATATTTGGGGATGTTATAAGTGACTGCACTTGCCCTACTAAGGACTATTCTTGTTACTGGTGCTCGATTTGGAAGTTCAGGTGCCCAGTGAACCAGTCATTGAAAAAGGACTGTTCAATATTACAGATGGCCAAGACCTGCAAAGAAAATGCTTATATTAGTTATAAATGAGCCCAAGTGTCAAACAAAGAAAATATTTGAAACCACCTTTGCAAAATTATGACAGTAAGATAAATCTGACATAATTCACTACATCTTGCTTCTGATCTCCAAACTGTCCTTTGTAATTCCTGGGTGTAGGCTAAGCTACCTTTGGGAGGAACTTATTTTGTAGTTTAACCTTAAAGAAAGGATGACAGTAGCCATTCCCAAAACTAAACTGCTTTTGTATAACTAATAAAAGGCCACAATGTTAGAATTGTGAGAGGGGCCTGAACTCTGCTAAGATAGAGGCATAGTTTCTATAATTCTTTACTGCTCAGGAGTCATGCAGCCAGAGGTGACAGGATTTGTGACCTTCCCAATTGTGCTTGTGGATAACATCACTATTATAGAACCTAAGGTTAATTTTTTGAGATGTTTTTCAGACTGTTCCCACTTGGACCCATGCGTGACTCATGACTTGATGGGTCCTGTGGCCCCACCCGAAGGTGGACTGGGAACATTTTCCACACCCCTGTAATGTCTTCCCCAACCAGTCAACTAGCACCCATTTCCTAGCCCTCTTCCCATCAAATCGTCCATTGATACAGTTTGCCTGTGTTCCTGCTCAAATCGCATCTTGAATTATAATCCCCAAAATCCCCATGTTTCAAGGGAGGGACCTGGTTCTAAGTCAGTGTGGTTTGAAAGATTCTCCCCCAGGAACTCCATCATTACCTGAGTGCTGAGCCAGTCCCGGTTCTCCTCTGTGCTCATTCTCATTGGTACATGGCTCATCTGGGTAACATATGCTATCCAAGGACTTTCAAGAAACCTTTTGGAGGAATAAAAGGAGGAAGTGATGACTGTTTGGGGTGTTTCAATAGCAAGCACTGGGCTTGCATAACCCCTGGTAGAGCTGGTTGAGCATTGGAGGAAATGAAAGAGACTCAAAGGTTCCAGTAAAATGGTGATCTTTCTTTGTCTTCTTTGAAAGATCTTTATATCAAGAGATGACACACTAAGCATTCAGCCACATGACTGCCAAATGTATAGGAGCAGAGCCTCTAAAGTTTTCTGTAGCTCTAGTGCAAAGATCAAAACCACTAGGGAAATTTAAGGGCATAGTTAAACTGATTGACAGCCTGGGCTTTGTCCTCAGATAAGAGCTGGATTCAAGTTCTGTTTTGGCATTGGCCTTGGCTCTTACTTGCTCTTACATGCCCTTGGGCATATGATTTAATCTCCTTAAACTTCAGTTCCTTTAGCAGAAAAATGGCCATGATACTATCTACACTGCAGAGTTGTGTGAGGATTACATCAAATAAGATAATGCATGTAAATCCTTTAACAAAGTGTCTGATGCATAGTAGCTATAATTATTCTTATAATTATTTAGGACTTAGAATAACATGGCAACAGAATGAGGGAGGATTACATTGGAAAATTGGAGAGGACTATTCAAGCAAAAATGCGTTGGAAGTCATTTTGCTTTGGGAAAACCTCTAGTCATAAAATAACTTAAAAAAAAATCCTTCCCTGTCATTCTTTAGTAGGGATTACTATGTCTACCTAGATTACAGTTTTAAGGACTTAGGGTTCAACTGAAATGCTTCAATGAAGAATCCAGAAAGTGGGTAAAAAATGGAGATTGGGCAAATTTTTTTTGCAAAGAGCTAGTCTTATTCAACTATTTCAACTTTTTTTTTTCACATTTGCTTAAAAACACCTCAGCTGCAAGAAATGGGGCATGATGTCATAATCTAATCTCTCTTAAAGCTAATGACAAATAGCTCTGATAGGGAAGGTACGAGGATCATCTGGATTACTGGAATAAAATAGTATTCTTACTTGACCAAATATATGAGCAACACGGTCCCGAAGATTCCATAGTAAGGGCCAAATGTGATGAAATATCGGATGTAAAAGCTGCTAACCCAGGCGATGTCCTGCAGAGAAAAGCACTTGAAAGTTATACACTCTGAACATGATTTCATTTCCTCTTCATTGGCCTGGGGTCCTTTCATGTTCTGGCTAAATCTTATGCCCTGTTATTCAAGGACGCTCCATCTGAAGAGGACACAGCATTTTCATTTTCCCTCTTCTACTTGGTCTAGTTTCGGAGAATGAGCCACATTACTCACCCCCCAATATCTTTGAAGGTACATCGCTTGCATGGATTTCAGGTTGAGATATACTGGCATGAGGAGTGGGAGCCCAACTGAAATAGAACAAAAAATGATGCTGAATAAATAAACACAATGTGTTCATGTGTATTTAGTGTTTAGCTCCCACTTAGAAGTGAGAACATGCAGTGTTTGGTTTTCTGTTCCTGCGTTAGTTCACCTAGGATAATGGCCTCCATCACCATCCATGTTGCTTCAAAGGACATTATCTTATTCTTTTGAATGGATCTGTAGCATTCCATGGTGTATATGTACCACATTTTTTCTAAGCAGTCTACCATTGATATGCATTTAGGCTGATTCCATGTCTTAGCTATTGTGAGTGGTGATGCCTCCCGAGACACACAATTTATCTGTATAACAAATCTGCACATGAACCATTGAAACTAAAATAAAAGTAAAAAAAGGAAAATCACCGGTAATCTTACTACCCAGATAGTACCATAAACATTTTGAATACAGATTTTTTTTTATTTTATTCTTATACTTTAGGTTTTAGGGTGCATGTGCACATTGTGCAGGTTTGTTACATATGTATCCATGTGCCATGTTGGTTTGCTGCACCCATTAACTCATCATTTAGCATTAGGTATATCTCCTAATGCTGTCACTCCCTCCTCCCCCGACCCCACAACAGTCCCCGGAGTGCGATGTTCCCCTTCCTGTGACCATGAGTTCTCATTGTTCGATTCCCACCTATGAGTGAGAACATGCGGTGTTTGGTTTTTTGTCCTTGTGATAGTTTACTGAGAATGATGTTTTCCAGTTTCATCCATGTCCCTACAAAGGACATGAACTCATCATTTTTTATGGCTGCATAGTATTCCATGGTGTATATATGTTCTAAAAATTGGTATTATGCTACATGTAGTACTGTTTTGTACACTACCTTTAAAAAGAAAACATATCATGACCATCTTCCCATTTCTCTAAATATTTTCCAGCATCTTTTTTTTTAATTATACTTTAAGTTCTGGGATATATGTGCAGAACGTGAAGGTTTGTTACATAGGTATACACATGCCATGGTGATTTGCTACACCCATCAACCCATCATCTACGTTAGGTTGTTCTCCTAATGTTATCCCTCCCCTAACCCCCAACCCACTAACAGCCCCCGGTGTGTGATGTTCTCCTTCCTGTGTCCATGTGTTCTCATTGTTCAACTCCCACTTATGAGTGAGAACATGCAGTGTTTGGTTTTCTGTTCCTGAGTTAGTTTGCTGAGAATGATGGTTTCCAGCTTCATCCATGTCCCTGCAAAAGACATCCTTTTTTATGGCTGCATAGTATCCACAGTATATATGTGACACATTTTCTTTATCCAGTCTAACATTAATGGGCATTTGGGTTGGTTCCAAGTCTTTGCTATTGTGAATAGTACTGCAATAAACATATGTGTGCATGTGTCTTTATAGTAGAATGATTTCCAATCCTTTGGGTATATACCCAGTAATGGGATTGCTGGGTCAAATGGTATTTCTGGTTCTAGATCCTTGAGGAATCACCACACTGTCTTCCACAATGATTGAACTAATTTACACCCACCAACAGTATAAAAGCATTTCTATTTCTCCACATCCTCTCCAGCATCTGTTGTTTCCTGCCTTTTTAATGATTGTCATTCTAACTGGTATGAGATGGCACCATATTATGGTTTTGATTTGCATTTCTCTAATGACCAGTGATGATGAGCTTTTTTTTCATATGTTTGTTGGCCGCATAAATGTCTTCTTTTGAGAAGTGTCTGTTCATATCATTTGCCCACTTTTTGATGGGGTTGTTTGTTTTTTTTCTTGTAAATTTGTTTAAGTTCCTTGTAGATTCTGGATATTAGCACCTCGTCAGATGGATAGATTACAAAATTTTTCTCCCATTCTGTAGGTTGCCTCTTCACTCTGATGATAGTTTCTTTTACTGTGCAGAAGCTCTTTAGTTTAATTAGATCCCATTTGTCTATTTTGGCTTTTGTTGCCATAGCTTTTGGTGTTTTAGTCATGAAGTCTTTGCCCATGCCTATGTCCTGAATTGTATTGCCTAGGTTTTCTTCTAGGGTTTTTATGGTTTGAGGTCTTACATTTAAGTCTTTAATCCATCTTGAGTTAATGTTTGTATAAGATGTAAGGAAGGGGTCCAGTTTCAGTTTTCTGCATATGGCTAGCCAGTTTTCCCAACACCATTTATTAAATAGGGAATCCCTTCCCCATTGCTTGTTTTTGTCAGGTTTGTCAAGTATCAGAAGGTTGTAGATGTGTGGCATTAGTTCTGAGGCCTCTGTTCTGTTCCATTGGTCTATATGTCTGTTTTCATACCAGTACCATGCTGTTTTGGTAACTGTAGTATAGTTTGGTATACTTGTAGTATAGTTTGAAGTCAGGTAGCGTGATGCCTTGTTGTTCTTTTTGCTTAGGATTGTCTTGGCTATATGGGCTTTTTTTTGGGTTCCACATGAAATTTAAAGTAGTTTTTTCTAATTCTGTGAAGAAAGTCAATGGTAGCTTGATGAGGATAGCATTGAATCTATAAATTACTTTGGGCACTATGGCCATTTTCATGATATTGATTCTTCCTATTCATGAGCATGGTATATTTTTACATTTGTTTGTGTCTTCATTTCCTTGAGCAGTGCTTTTTAGTTCTCCTTGAAATGATCCTTCATGTTCCTTGTAAGTTGTATTCCTAGGTATTTTATTACCTTTGTAGCAATTGTGAATGGGAGTTCACTCATGATTTCGCTTTCTGTTTGTCCATTATTGGTGTATAGGAATGCTTGTGATTTTCGTATGTTGATTTTGTATCCTGAGACTTTGCTGAAGTTGCTTATCAGCTTAAGGAGATTTTGGGCTGAGATGATGGGGTTTTCTAAATATACAATCATGTCTTCTGCAAACAGAGACACTTTGACTTCCTCTCTTCCAATCTGAATTCTTTCTCTTGCTTGATTGCCCTAGCCAGAAACTTTCAATACTGTGTTAAATAGGAGTGGTGAGAGAGGTTGTCTTGTGCCAATTTTCAGCGGGAATGCTTCCAGCTTTTGCCCATTCAAATTTATATTGGCTGTGGGTTTGTCATAAATATCTCTTATTATTTTGAGATACTTTCCATCAATACCTAGATTATTGAGAGTTTTTAGCATAAAGGGGTGTTGAATTTTATCGAAGGCCTTTTCTGCATCTATTGAGACAATCATGTGGTTTTTGTCATTGCTTCTGTTTATGTGATGGATTACATTTATTTATTTGCATATGTTGAACCAGCCTTGAATCCCAACTTGATCTTGGTGGATAAGCTTTTTGATGTGCTGTTGGATTTGGTTTGCCAGTATTTTACTAAGGATTTTCTCACTGATGTTCATCAGGGATATTGGTCTAAAATTTTCTTTTTTTGTTGTGTCTCTGCCAGTTTTTGGCATTAGGATGATCCAGCATCTGTTTTGTAATTACTGTGTTGTATTTTTATAATGTACTTAATACATTTATTTAATAAATCCAGTAAATGTATAATTAAAAAATGTGACCCCAGTGCAAGTCAGCAGGAGTCTATCTTCTTAATGCAGCATTCCTGGAATGCTGGCCCCAAGGAAAGATGCAAGGTGGAGATCCACAGCCTCGTCCTGGACTGCACTGCGCATTTCAAGGCTAGGAATTTGGTCAGTAGCTCCAGGCTCAAGGAAAGCTTGGGAGATTTGAGTCATTTTTGATGAAAGCATCCCTGAAGAGCTTCTGCTATCAGCTTTCAAGTTTTTTCAAAGTACTTGGAGTCCTTCAGTCTCCCTGGATCTTTGGGATTTAGCCCCATTAAAGTATGTCGAGATGTCAGAGATAAAGAAGGTATACTCATTTCCTGGTCAGAGTTATTTACCTGCCTCTCCCCCAGCATCACTGAAGCTTCCCAGGCACAGAGGATCCTTAAGGAGATCCTCTGGCTTTTGACAAAGGCTGTCTCCCTGGTCAAACTTTAGTTAGGATCCTCTGAGCCCTCTTCTTGACTAGGCCTCAACCTTGGCCTACAAGAATTGCAGACTCTCAGCACAAATGATTTCTTCCACTCTCCAAACTAAGAAACTTGAACAAACACTAGCATAGTTTCTCAAAGCTCAAGGCCATCTCTCTGGGATAACCCCAGCATCCTTGAAGTTTTACCTGAGAAAGCTCAATGCTGCCAAAATAATTTACTGTTTATTCTGGCCAGTAACTGAATATAGGCACCTGACACCCCTTTTTCTTAGAGCATTTACTTTAGGACACTGACAATTGTAAATCCTTTGTGTCTTCCTTTGAGATGTAGCTTCTGCACTCCAGAAATGTCTTTCTCAAGGGCCTGGTAACAATCCCTTTGAAATGTGGCCATCAAGAAGGATGGGTCTCTTATCTGTCAGTCTATTTGGGAGGATAGGAACCAAACTTTGATAAGTACCAGTTAGCAGACACAGACAGCCTGGACAAATCTTATCAACCAACTCCTTCACCCCCTACCCCCTCTCCCAGTGTCTTTCAGTACTTTTCCTTTAGTATGCTCCAGCATTTAAAAGCCTCTCTCTCACTTTTGCGTCAGGAGAATTAAGCTCAGTTTATGGTGAAGTCTCTCTCCCCTAGTGCAAAACGACCTTGTTTGTCTTGCTGCCTTTAACAAATGTCTGGTTTTGTTTCTTTTTGGCAGTTTGAGCATGACTCATTTGCACCCGAGATGTTAAGCTAGCATTTGCCGGGAAAGGCCACAATAAAACAGCTCTTGGTGGTGGCAGTGTGGTTTGTAAGGTGGGCATTTTGCAGTGAATTCACACCATTCCCTCATTTCTCATAAGGTAAGGGCATATTGCCCCACTACAGACAGGGGAGGTAAACACGTTTCTCAGGAAAGTTCACAGAAGAAAGTCCAACAGCAGTTTCTTATGCAAACACACATCTAGTTAGGTTGGGAATCGGCTACCTTTTAAAAATGGAGTACCAATATCCTCATTCCTCTTTTAGGTTATGCAAGAGAAGCAGGGCAGGTGAGAGTGCAGGATGGCGGAGGCTGAATTCCAACTGTGGAGGAGCCAGCAGTGATGGTCAATCTTACACTTGAAAAAATTTGCCCCCTGCGGTCCTCCTCTGGCATTATAGGGGTGGCCACTTGTGGCCTACACATGGGCAAATCAGATCATCTGCAACTGTGTTTCTCAACCCCAGCACTGCTGGCAATTTGGGTGAGATGATTATTTTTATGAGGGGCTGTCCTTTGCATCATGGAATGTTTAGCAGCATCCCTGGCTTCTATCCACTGACTGCCAATACGTTCCCTCTTCCTCTGTTGCTATAACCAAAAAAATGTCTTTAGACCTTGCCCCTGGGAGACAAAATTGCTCTGGTTGAGAACAACTGGACTACAGGAAATGTTTGCTTCCTTCCCTGATTTTGGTTTATTCCCCAAATGTATGTTTTAGTTGGGCAGATTTGGGAGTTTCTTTTTTTTTGTGAGCTGCTATGAGTTTGATATTGGTTAAGAGCAAAGGCTCTTTGCTTATGATGTTCTTTTACTGGTATCAGATTTACTCAGCTACATTTATTTTCCTTCAAACTTGACCCACATGCCCACACTCAGATATACGTCTCATGCCTTCCCACAGCTGTATGCAAGTCATGAGAGCAGACAGCTTTCTTCCACACAAGAGCACTGCAGGTGCCCTTTATTCCCCGGCCTCTCCATTTCTGGTGTCACACTGCAAATGCTTCAGATTTATTTCCCCATCTCTACTTCCTTCCTACCCAAACACCATTATTCTTTTCTCTTAATAGATGTTTGGTCTTTCCAGAATGACAGTCCTAGATGCAGGCCCCTTGACTGGCAGCCTGCCTTCCCTCCCTCGTTGGGTATCTCCTTCCTTCCCCATCCAACTCTCAGAATGATGAGGTGCCCTTTAAAAAGACTGTTTACTTTTCCATTTCTCTTTGCTGATTTCCACCCCAGTGAGTCTAAATAAGGCATTCTGCTTTGCTCAGTAGCAAAAGGACATGGGCTGGTCTCTGTGAGAGCATTCCAGTCGTGCCTTCTCCCTTGACAAGTACTTGCTTCAAGGAAATGGGATATAAGGAATATGGCTCTGGGAGACTCACCTATGTAGAAGTACAGGTTCTGCTTTTCATAGTTGATGTATTTGATTTTCTTCTTGCCGTATTGAATAGAGAGAGAATAAAACTAAAATAAGAGACCATACTTCTGGTCATCACACTTGAGGATGCATGTGTATGTGTGTGTGTATGTGTGTGTGTGCACATGCATGTGCATATGTCTAAAATCTTTATGGAAAGAGTCATCTGATCAGTGTTCTTTGACTTTCAAGTCTGAGGAACTAGAAGAACTAGAACCAGGATGGGAGGAAATATTGTGGCATCTTTTTGCTTCAATTATATGTGTGTAATTCTGGCACAAATGGAATATTCCATTTGAGTGTAGGAATTGTGATCTTTTTTTTGTTCTTATGGGAATCATTTTGAATTTTTTTCTCTTTATGTGAGGTGGAATGGTCACTGAAATGGGACATTTCTGAGTTTTTCTTGTGCTTCTTCAACTATGGCATTTAGGATTCTGCTCCATATTCATTCATTCATCCAACAGATGTATGATTCATTCATCACAGTCAAGAATTTTCTTTTAAATTCATTCATCCAAAAGATACTAAATGGTAATATGATAGAAGATAGAGTCGTGGCCCCTCCTGTCTGTATCATCTTTCTTCTTTGTGTTCTCATCATGGAAATCACACTATCATTTATTATTTTAGCACACGATGATAGCACATATAATATCTATTATACATTATATAATTACTATATAATAATATAATTATAATATCACATTCGCTACTGAAAATTTGATTCATTTTCTAGGAGTCTTCTTAGTTAATCTGGCATATATTCAGGGCACAAAGCAAATGCTTTGAAAGGAGGATAGAAGTAATGATTATATCTCTAGTATCTGGCAGACAATAAATGTTTATTGAAGGAATTAACGAATGAATGATAATTCACACTCACTCTGTATTTTTGCCCTTCAGTTACAACTCTGGGCAGTGTTTCACTCTTGCTTTCTCCTTTCCTTTGATATCTTTCCTCCTATGTATAGATTTCTTCTTGTATTTGGATTGTATAGTTGGTCCTTCCTTCTCTTATTGTCAAAAATTACAAGAAATATCATAATAATAAAGTAATAATAGCTATTTGCAGTTATTCCTAAACCTTTAAATGTTTTAGGAACAGGAAACATGGTAAAGGGACTAGTTGGAAGTGCGTGAGAGTGGACAAACCATAATGGACAGATTTTGAGTATTACCTCAAAGGAGGATTCTGTCTTCCAAGATATAAGCACAGGACATAGAAGAATATAAATGCTTGCTGAAGAAACTTAACATTTGAATAAAGTATTAGAAAGGCAGACAGTAAAGAAGGAAGAAGGGAAAAGCCCAGGGCTGATTAGAAATGTTTTTGATGTGAAACTACTGAATTTTAGAGTTTAAATAAATAATTGTAAATAATGTCTTGTGCAGTGGCTTTGAAATTACATTATATAGAACTCTAAGGTTTTAGGGTTGTCCCAGGAGCAGCTTCAGAACTTGGAGAGGTAGCCTCTATCGTTTGTGAAGAGGTAGCACGTGTGCTGAAAATAGCTCTGTAGAAGTCATGTCTGAACTCATGCTGCTTCATGAACTTCCCTGAGACAAACTCCCTTGCTCTCTAGGGGGAAGGGGAGATATGAGGGGACAATTGGAGAAATCAATACTTCAGAATTCTAATGATGATCATAGAAACCCACAAACATCAGGGAAGTCCAATGTGTTTGTGGAATCATTGTCAAAACAACTGATTTGTGATCACAGCACCAAGAATTTTTTCAAAGCAAGAGACCCTTGTTTTCTATTTCAGCTAGGGAAAAGGATGAGTCTCCCAAAGATGAAAAAAGCTACTTTCAAAAAGTTGCACAATTTTTGGTTAATGTACCAGACAGGCAACAACTGAGAAGGCTATACCGTTTTATTTTTATAAAACTCCTAGTTTTTCTAGGAGATAGCAACCTCTTCCCAAGTACCTGACTCTGAGGTACCTCATTTGAGGGAAGGCACTTTTCTTTGGTTATCCTTATATCTCCTTTGCTTAAGAAAGACTCCCTCCTAAAAATCTTGGTAATTGACATTGTCCTTTACATGATGATTTTAAGTTGGAGTTTTAAAAAGTAATAATTAACTGAGAAATTCTGAAGATGACTTTCCCCCTCCTTTTTCTGTTGTTTAAGAAGCTCAAATTAGACGTGAGACCTCTAGATCTCTTCCATGGCATTTGGGCTGTAGTTCATGTGTAAATGCACCAAAATGAACATGAACTAAATATAACAGCATAGTCTCTTCTAACTGGGCTAGAATTAGTTGAGATAACTAGGTACGTGAATGTATGTGACTTAGTGCTTACTGAATCTATTGACCTATATTCTCTCAGTGAATGTTTCTCCACACCCTGTTTAAACCTCAGACAGTCATTGCAACTCCAGTCATCTGGTTCCACGATCTAACCTTGGCTTGTATTGCCTCAGAGAAAATGGCAGGCACTGGGCAGGGACCCATCTGTCACTGGGATTGCTCAAACAGAGTAACGTGGATTTCCATATTTCCTGCCATGGGAGGTTGGACTGGATGATCTCTAGGGTCATAGACTTAATGGTTACAGCTCTAAATCCCCTTGTATTCTTACAGCGCCAGATTCAGTTATTTCAAATCTGTATTTTGAACCTAAAGGAAGGAGAGATGTTCTCAGATTGTGTGTGAAGCCAGAATTTCCAGCTTGATCTTTCCAAGGCAAGGCTGTAAGCCTTTCCAGGAACCACTTCCAGGAACATTTCCTTGGTGCTCAAGATTTCTAAGTGTACCTTGACAGGTTGTGAATCTCCAAGCAGAAAAAGTGGACCCGTGTCAATATCCGGGTCTTTGGGGTAGATGTTCAGCTTTACGTGATGTTGAAAGTGCCGGTAATTCCACCAGTTTGCTGACAGGCCCTGAGGAGAAGAGAGGGCTCGTTACTTGAAATAATTGTTTCCTGAAATACCCTTCACTGTCAGAGTTTTCTGCATGCATCCCCAAAGTCAAAATAAGATATTTGAGTTTCTCTAGCTTGCCTCCACTGCTGAGCCACAGCATGACTCATCGGACAGAGGCGCTCATAGCTTACAAAGAAATAATTCTCTGATCCAGAAACACAACTTTAGGCTAAAAGTCTTGGTAATGAAAATCGTAAAAGCTGGTTGAAAAGAAATGTTTTCCCATCCTTCTGTTATTTGATCTTCATTAAAAAAAAATCTAAGGGTAGGTGGGGCAGAGAGTATTTTTTCTATTTTACATATAAAGAAGACTTAGCTCCGAGACTTTAATTAGTTCTGGGGAAAAAGAAGCGGCCCCAGGTATCTTACTTCAATGAGTGTTTCAAAGAATCATGGATCTGAAGTGGTCTCCCTGGGGGGCTTGGCTCAGATCCTTGCATGTCCCGGCTTCAACGCTCTCATACAAAAATAAACGAGAATAAAAAGATTTTAGCAGATGCCAATCTTGAGTCGCCTCTGATTAGGTTGTTTATGATTTTTTTTTAATCATAGAAAGTCTGAAATTTTAATAGAGCAAAGAATTTGGAGGCGCATCAACCTAGTTACATATACTGGATGTATAAATACTGCTGCGTGGTTTCGGCAAATCACCCAACCTCTTTGAGGCTCGGTTCTATCTCCGGTAAATAACATAAGGACATTTACCTCCATGGGTGGTCTGGGGAGTTATGAGATGACGTATGTAAAATGTTGGCATGTTGGGATATTCAGTTTTTCCTCCTTTATGTTAATCATTTACAGAAGAATGAGCAGCAGTAGTAGTTTTTGTTGCATATTTGACATAGCTTAGCAACCAGTCTACATGCGTTCTAGTCTGCTCTGTCCAATGCAATAGCCATTAGCACATGTGGCTATTGAGCACTTGAAAAGTGACCGAATAAAGACAAGCTGTAAGTATAAAATACCTACTGGATTTTGAAGATTCAGTATGAAAAAAGGAATGTAAAATATTTCATCAATAATTTTTACATTGATTACATGTTGAAATAATACTGTTTTGAATATATATGGAGTAATAAACTTATCTTTTAAATATGACTATTGAAATACTTAAAATGCATATGTCATTTTAATATGGTGCATTGTCCTTCTGTTGGAGAATGCTGGTCTGGATACCATATATCTATAGTAGAAGGGGATGGCTCTTTATTTGAAAACCTGTAAGCATTAGCATTGTCTTTCCATAGTCTTCTTTGCAGTTGTTTCTTAGCAACCCCCATCGCATCCCCAATTAACACTCCCTAACCTTCTTGCAACCCTCCAGCCTGAGTCTCTATCCTGAATCTTATGCCTGAATGGGGACTTTCCAAATATATATATATTTATATATATATTTTTATATATATTTAGATCTTTCTCTCTCTCTACTCCCCACCCAGAAAGGGGGGACAGAAATTGTTAAGTGTAGTTTGTGACACGTTGAGCTTGAGTATCATGAAATATCATATATATATGAAATATATGTGATATATATATGTTTATGTTTATGTATGTGTATATATATATATATATATTTGGATATTTCATGATACTCAAGCCTCAACATGTCACAAACTATACTTAACAATTTCTGTCCCCCCTTCAAGGGCCCCATCAGTGCTCTGTGTTTCTTCCATCAAATTGCATATGATGGGTACAAAGTTACAGCTAGACAGGAAAAATGAGTTTGGCGTTCTATTACACATAGGGCAAGGGTCCCCAACCCCCTGGCCACGGACCGGTACCAGTCTGTGGCCTGTTAGGAACTGGGCTGCATAGCAGAAGGTGAGTGGCAGGCGAGCAAGGGAAGCTTCATCTGTATTTACAGCTACTCTCCATCATTCTCATTACAGCCTGAGCTCTGCCTCCTGTGAGATCAGCTGTGGCATTAGATTCTCATAGGAGCACAAATCCTATTGTAAACTGCACATGTGAGGGATCTAGGTTACTTGCTCCTTCTGAGAATCTAATGCCTGATGATCCGTCACTGTCTCCCATCACCCCAGATGGGATCCAGTAGTTGCAGGAAAACAAGCTCAGGGCTCCCACTGATTCTACATTATGGTAAATTGTATAATTATTTCATTATTACGATGTAATAATAATAGAAATAAAATGCACGATAAATGTAATGTGCTTGAATCATCCTGAAACCACCCCCCACCCACCGGTCCATGGGAAAATTGTCTTCCATGAAACCAGTCCCTGGTGCCAGAAAGATTGAGGACCACTGCAGTAGGGTGACTGTGGCTAACAATCAGGTATTATATATTTCAAGATAGCTAGAAGAGAGGATATTGAATGTTACAACAAAGAAACGATAAATGTTTAAAGTGATGAATATCCTAATAACCTTGACTTGGTCATTACACAACGTACATATGTATTGAAACATCACAGTGTAGCTCATAAATACATACAATTGCTATGTGTCGATTATAAATAAAAATAAAATAAAATGATAAAAGATTTTTTAAATTGCATATGACCCACTTAATCTTACAATTGTGTATTTCTTCACACATTCATTATTTATTTGGAATTATGTCCTAGGTGTCAGATACTTACTGAGCTAGGCATTTGGAACATAAAGATAAACATGATAAAATGGGGTTTCCACACTTAGGAAACATATAATCTAATGGGAGCAGTAGACAACTGAACAAGGGCAATGTGCTAAGGAGAGAGTCTCCTTTTCAGTTAAGTCCCCTGAGAACCAATGTTTGGTTTCTTCCGCCAGCTGACTGTACTCTTTCAGCCAATGACTATCTGTGGTGAGTAGTAATGTGGGAGTCTGGTTTGGGTCTATGATATGACGGGGAGCAGATCTTAACAGGTAAAGCTTAGAATAACGGTCAGAGTAATTATGGGTGTGATCCAAATAAGTGCCTTCCCTTGGCCCCTCTTTCTGGAAGCCACTATTTCCAGAGACAAGGGAAAGAAAGTACTCCACAGGCAAGAGGATTATCAGCTGCATGCCAAATGGGCTGCCCCTTCGCCATATTCTAGGCAGGAGCAACCCTGTCATTCCTCATTTCCACATTAGGTGTATTCTCAGTGCGGTAGAAAAAGGGCGGGGAACATCACACACTGGGGCCTGTTGGGGGAGGAGGGATAGCATTAGGAGAAATACCTAATGATGAGTTGAGGGTTGCAGCAAACCATCATGGCACATGTATATCTATGTTTCAAACCTGCACATTGTGCACATGTACCCTAGAACTTAGAGTATTAAAAAAAAAAAAAAGAATGAACCCAGGCTTTGGAATGCAACCAACCTGAATTTAATCCCTGCTTGGCCATCTATTTAGGTGTGTGACCTTGGGCAATTTCCTCATCTGTAAAATGGATGAGGCTTCTTAGAGGATTGCAGAAAATAACACACTTGACACTGTCCTTTTCCTTACCAAAATAAAATGTTTTAGGATGTCATCATGGAATCAGTATAGGCCAGATTTTCTAGTAAGATCTTAATTTCAAATGTTCTGTCCCACTATCCCTGTAATGAGACTTGATTCTTAGTTTTTTTTTATATGTGCATACTGATGAATATGAAAAATATGCTACAAGGAGTCCACTTTGATTTTAGTATTGCACAGTAGTCCAAAATGTATGCAAACATTTCATGGTTTATTTTGGGAAGTGCGCTTTTATTGTTCAAACACTGGAAAGACCAGAGCATATACATTTTTGCACAGTTGGTGAAAGAAAATTCTAAAGAATCTCCATATTGGTGCCTTTTCCAGGAGGTGGTGGGAGGAGGTAATTGACATGAAGTTAAATTTTAAATTTTAAAATTGTGATGCATGTCTAAGGCGGGGATGTTGCTGTTTATATTATAATTTTCTTTGTCACATCCTCCCCTCCCACCTTCCCTTTCCACAGGTAGTTTTCTCCCCTGCACATAGTTGAAGCCAATGTTCATTTTGCTCATGAGTCACTGTTTTTGTCTGCAAAAAACGCAGAGTACACTTGATTTGCTTTTAGAGCCACTTCCCATTTTCTTACTCAGTTCACAAGTCATCAAGGTTATATTCATTTCGACTAGTGCAAAATTGTTTCTGGAGACACAACTTACATAGAAATAGCTGTGTACAAATCTGGATCAATGGGAAAGCAGTGATTTTTTTTTTAAAGTGCCAGCATGGGTGGGGCTGATCTGAAATATTTCACATACTGGCACTGAATCAACGGCCAGCTACCTCCCAGGCAGATGAGTCTTACCTTTCCTCTGACTCCTCAGAACAGAGGAGGAAAAATGGGATGGTCTATTACCTGAAACTCACAATAGCAGAAGAAACCGCCTCTGCTTTTATTCTGTGCTGAGTATGTCTGAGTGAATCCATAAACAGCCTCATCTATCTTACACTGGTGAAGAGAGGTTGGAATAGAATGCCCATAGGAATTTTCTGGTTAAATGTGAGCTATCACATGAAATAACAACTTATTATTCATTCTAACTATTTTGGAGGACACGTCTCCAATATGAATCAAAATCCAACTCTGTGTTATCTGATTGACTTAAGGCTCAAACTGCTCAATGGGAGAGAGGGTAGATAAAAGTAGGTGATTCCAGGTACCTTGCAACTCAGTGTTGATGTGATTTATCTCCATCTTCTTAACGTTTCAATGATTAAATATTTTTTCTTATTGATTCTGAGTCTTCATTTTGATTATGGAAAGACTGTTCCTAGTATTAGTAACAACTAACAATTATTAAGCATTTCCTGTATGCCAGACACTTTGCTGAGCATGACACATGAGTATTGCGTATAATCCTAACAACATCCTTATCAGGTTGAAGCCATCATCTATCATCATTTTACAGTTGAAGAAACTGAGGCTCAAAATCATTAAGTAATTTGTTCGAAGTGACTCAGCTCATGAGTGCCTGAATTCTCACAGAAGGCAGGTTCATTTTTGCAGGTTAGAATCACCTGGGGAACTTTCAAAAACACTGATGTCTAGACTCTACTGGGGACAAATTTAGAATATCTAGAGATGGTGCTTAGGCATTAGGACTTTAAAAAATAACTTCTTTAGGTGGCTCCAAATGATAGCCAGCATTGAGCAGCTCTGCTCTAGTGCCTGCATTATTTAGTGCTATGCTATGAATTCTCCACTGACCAGTTTATGGCCATTGGCTTAAATACTTAACCCCTCTGAACATGAATTTCAACTGAAAACTAGGAGTGCTATGTCCTCATGTCATTAGAATTACTTGAGAAAATAGCCTAACGGGGCAAGTTCCGAACCTGGCACTTGTCAGGCCCACAAAATGTGAGTCCCCATCTGCGCTTCCTTATCATTTGCTGTAAGTAGTTATTGCTCACTACTCTCTGTGGGGCTGACTCCAGCATTGTCTTCACCCTTTTATTAGTTGGCTACTTCTAAGCCACTATGGGTTGGGAAAGCAGATAACCAGAACGAGATATATGTATAAAATCACTGTGTTAGGGAAGAACTAATAGGCTCTGAGTCAGTGCCCATAGGCACTTTTCCTAAGGGGTCCCGGTTTGAATGCAAGGATTTGGTTTAGTAGAAGGCTCAGAGACATTTGCTTCCCTTCTAGGCCAGAGTACATAGTCACCAAACCCTAGAAAGTTCTAGAAAAGCAGAGATCTAGTTTAACTCCTAGTAGTACTGATGGGAACACTGACGGCCAGAGATAGAATGTGATTTACTAAAGATCTCACAATGAGCACTGCCAGAGCCAGGGCTGGAAGCCATGCTTGGAAGTCCTGCACTGTTAACTGGTTCATTCATTCACTCTTTCTTTCTTTCTTTCTTTCTTTCTTTCTTTCTTTCTTTCTTTCTTTCTTTCTTTCTTTCATTCTTTCCTTCAACAAAAGCTTATTGAAGACCCCCCCATGCACCAGGCACTCTCTTAGGAGCTGCACTGCAGTGGTGCATAGGACAATGTACCTGCTTCCTGGAGCCCAAGTAAGGGGGGATAAGACCAGCTGTCATATCACTACCTGCTTTTTCCAGCAGTCTGGATTTTGCAATCCTCCACTCTTGAACAGAGCCATCTGGCTTTTCCTGACTAGTCTTTCTGTTCACTAGTATCTGTTTTGCATCTTTTCCTTTATTTCTTCATAGCTGCCTCCTCCTTGCCCCCACCCTTAGGACTAATCAGGCTTGCTGGTTTCCCCTAGCTTCCCAACAATAAATCTTCAAATCCCTTCTAAGAATATTCCCACTTATGATTTCACAATGCACATCTTCATTTTTCAAGGCACGCACTTTCTTCTGTGAGGTGGTTCCTTAGGGCAGGGGGGTGCCAGGGATTTAGCCAAAGAGTCTACCAGGGTAATACAAAATATAAGAGCTTCTTAAATAGAACTAAATAATTCCTCACAAAAAATTTAATTTAAAATTCTCATTTCAGCACATATTTTATAGTGTTGTTGTATTATATATTAGTACATATTATCTACCTTGTTAGTACACTTACATTTATTTGTGGGGTATCATAAATATTTTTTACTGATATCAATGCACCAACATGGGAAGCACTCCTTAGGAACTCATGTTCAGGAATCCCCCTCACGCTCCCTGACGTCCCATACCTTGAGATGGCACATCACAAATTTATGCATCACATGGTTCCACTTGGACTTCTTAAATATGGAAAGGTGCCCCACGTCATGCTGCAAAAATAAGCTCTGAGCCTAGGAGAGATGAGGTTACTGTTAGAGAAACTGGGACCCTAACAAGAAATCAATCAATGAGTCCCATAGTAGATTCATAACCTTATTTGGGAACAGTGGGTGATCTTGTTCGACCTCCAACCAAAATTAGTTTCTATTTCCCATACATATCCTGCCTGTTCTTTCCAACTTTTATGCCTTTGTTGTCTCAGCCTGGAATGCTCTCATTGTCACTTTCAAAGGTTTCCAGTATAGAGTGCAAAGACCATGGTCTTTGGTGTCAGACAGATTTGAATTCTAAACTGTTCTTCACCACTAACGAGCTTCACAACTCTGGGCAAGTTACTCGGTAGCTCTCACCTTCAGTTCTTCATCTGATAGAAGGGGACGCTAATACCTGACTCATGGAGTTGTTGTGCTACATAGCTATATGTAAAGTGCCCAGCTTATGCTAAGCACCAAACAAATATTTGTTTCCTTTCTTGTTTCCAAAATTCACTTTTCAAGAAATAAAACAAGAGGATTTAAGAAAAAGAATCAACATCCAGAATTCTGGAACCTGGAAACACATTGCAGTTAATTCTCTACGAAACCTTTTCCAGTCATTCTAATGAGAATTAAATGCTCCTTTCTGCTCCAACAGTACGCACTTGTTCCTCAATTTGGGATTAATATCATTGATTTGTGCCAGGCAGTGTGTTTAGCTGTTCGTGAAGGACTATTTCCTCCACTAGATGACTTCTTTCTTGGGAGCAGGGAGCATGTTGACTTTTCCTTTGTATCGACAACATGGTATCACGCTCATAGAAGGCTACATTCAGAGATTCATACTTCATTCAACAAAGATTTATCAAATGCCTGGCTAAGTGTCAGTTACTATTTATCATTTATGGAGGAACTCACACGTTCTTATTCTCACATAGGATATCACATCTGCCCTTGAAGAATTCATGGTCTGATGCATTCATAAATGTTGATTGATTAAAGAATAAAAGATAAATATGTGTGTTGCATGGCAAAGGACAGAACTTCAATCACTGAGATGGTGGGGATAAAACAGGGCAAACAGCAGCAATTGTCATTAATTAAACATTTACCATAGGCCAGACACTGTGCTTTATATTTTACACATTTGCCTGATTAGTCCTTCTCAGAATAATTCCACATTCATTATTATCCTCACTTTAGAGAGGAGAGAACCAAATCCCAATGAAGCTTGGTCACTTGCTGGTAAGTGCCTGACATTGATGAGTACCTTGCCAAGAAGTGTCAGGCAGCAGCTGACACCAATCTAAAGAGAGAAGAAGAAATTCTGAGCCTTTCTATGAGGACGCTGCCTGGGCTTAGTATACCTGCTTACCTGAGAAATTGTGAGAAGAAAGGAAATGAATATAGTAACAGGCCAGCCACTGCCAAAATAATATACTATTAGCCACGCCAGCACTTCCAAAATTAAGATCTGGGCAAAGTGAAGAAAGAAGAACCCCAGGTTGGCATGGAACATGTTCATAGCTTCTGCGATCCTCCACAAGTCTTGGAAATCTTTCACCAACTGGGACTATGAAATAAATATTCAAAGAGTAAATTAGCTCTTTCAGGGAAAGGGAATAGAGATGAACATAATTAATAATTTATTTTATTTTGTATACATCTCTTTTATTAATAGAATTTTATTAATACATTTAATTGTCCAGAATTAAAACCCCAAAACAATGAACCAGCAAATAAAACCTTTAAAAAAAGTTTATGAAATTTTTTTTTTGTTTTCTGCAGAAGTGAAAGGTGAATAATGACTTGTAAACTGTCCTAAAGCTGTTATGGAATTCAGAATTAGGTTTTTTCAGGGGAGGGGGAAGGAGAGGAGAGTGCAGTGGAGAGATACATATGCCTAACAGTCGCCATTTAAACCACCAGAATTATTTCAGGTGTTGAGTGACCTCTGGTTCTATGTGGGGGAACTTGGTCATCTATATGGATCCATGTTACCATAGTTACTGGTATAGTTTACAAAGTGCTTTCCAGGCCATAAGTTGCTTAATGTGTAGAAAGGGTTGTTTCATGGAAGACAGAGATCATAGTTCACTTAGATTAGCTCTCAGGATGAATTTTCTGAGAGCTGCTTAGTGGATCCCCCAAAACAAGGCAGGGCTTATTAGCGTGTGTGTACTCGGTTGGAGAGGTCTCATTTAAGGGCCCTGTGTGTATGTGCATGTGTGACTGTTCATGTACATTAGCATTGGTTTACAAGCTTGCCACATCATACGGGGGAGCGCACAAGGTTGGAAAGAAGTATCTCTTTCCTAGGACAGCTGGGAAAGTGACCAGGTTATGAGAACTATAACAGGGTTGTACAGATGTAAGAAAGGAGAAATGTTAGAAACAAAAAAAGAAAGAGCTATGAAAATAATTCTAGAAGCCAAAAATTTCAAAATTCACAGATACAAGTTTTAAAGGACCCACTGCCTGGCAAAAGTTCTGGATAGGCTCATCTCCCAAGCCCCCATCAATCTTAGAATTCTTGTGGCCACAGATTATTTTAATAATTATCTAATATTAATTTGTTATCTCTAGGGTGCCTCCAGCCTGGTCATCCTTTGCAAAACATTTATTGCAGAGTTGAGGGAGGTCAGCAAAACCCAGAAGAGTGACTAGCTTGAAGTCGTCAACAAGTCAGTGACAGGTGGTGAACTTAAACCCATACCTGACACCCAATTTTATGCTCAAATACTAATTTTCTATATACAGCAACTTGAATATCCACATAAATGTATTAAAGAAAAATTATGGTAGACCTTTATCTGCAGAGACCAACACTCTTTTAGATAATGATTATCTGATAGGTCTCAGTTGTTAGTGGGATTTTATTTTTCTTACAGAAAAAATTCAGAAAAAACAATAAAGTTTTGCATCACCTTCACTTTTTAACCTAGAGCCACATGACCCAAATGATGGGGACATATCTGAAAGTTTTAAAATTACTAGTACCGTCATCAGTTCATGATTATGATAATAAGTAAAATGTATTGAGCATTTACTGTGTTACAGGCATTGTTCTAAGCACTTTAAATGATGACTTTACTTCTTTCGATTGTTTTCCCAATGACTCTCATAAGGTTGGTACCATTGTTTTCAGTATCTTATGGGGGAGAAATTGAGCCAAAAGAGGTTTGAGAACTGGCCTAGACTCACACAATTTGAAAATGGCAAGGTTAGGGTGTGAGTGCAGGCTGTCCACCCTACCAACCCACTCTTCGGAACAGAGCTGGGCTGTGGGATGAACATGGGCCTAAAGATTGAGCTTAAGTATTAGTCTCAGATTTGCCCGTAACCAGTTCTGTGTCCTCAGATTACTCCTGCTCCCTTTGTGAGTCTGTTTCTTCATTTTTTAAAGACAGAATAAAATCCTTGCTCTCTCTGCCTCACAGGGGTCTATGGATCCATACGTTATAAAAATTATTTCAAGAGTCAGGCAAATGTAAGCTGTCACAAAAAAATAAATTTCAAAAAATGGAATTGCTCAATATTAAGTAAAATTCCTCGCAGCATTATGTAAAACCATCCCAGTGAATTTTTAGTCCTATGGAGACTCTGTCCTTTAGAAGACAGTATTCTTGTAGCCAAAATATTAAAGAAAGAATGGCATTTTTCCTTGGGAATACCTAAGGGATTGGAGCCAGAGAAAAGTGATTGATTTGGAGTCTCAGCTCATTGATACATCAGCTGTTGGACTTTTAGAAAGTAATTTATTTTCCCTGAATGATAATTTCCCCAAATGTAAAAAGGCTGTAGTTAGGATACGGTGACATCTTTCAATCAGTAGCTGTTTTTGGAGTTCCTACTACATATTGATCCTGTGAAAGGAGGTCTTCAGGATCTTCTTATCAGGGATAAGAAAAGTGGACATAGTCTCACCTCTCATGCAACTTAGTTGGGCTGGGAACATAGACATAGATATAAAACATAATTACAAGCAGTCAATGAAAAGGAAATTATATCCGTAAGTTCCCTGGCATGAGGTAGGTGCTTAGAGACATGAAATTACCGTCTGATGAAGGGATAAGAATTTAATTCTTTTGCTTCACAAAGATTTAAGAGTTCTCATGATCTAAAGAAAAAGGCATTGTTTTGAAATACGTGGACTCCATCCATTGACTCTACTGTGGTCCCACCCTTCACAGAAAACAGTTAATTGGCTTTAAAATATGCCTCGTCTCCATCCTTCTACACCCATGGATCCTGACATCTCACTCACATTTTTGTGTCTTTCCTAGCCGGGCTCTCCTGGGGCAAGTTCTCCAACGAGCAGTGGCTTCAGGTACAACTGCACAATGTCAAGATCTGGATGCGTGGCCCTGAAGACATCCTGTAAATCAGAGATACCTGTTAGAGGCTTTGAAGAGATATGCTTATCCACAGATTAGTTCCTTTCCTTATCTTGTCCTGTGCTCAGTCTGGGAATCAGCACAGACCTCATTGCAGAGGATTTACTTGTAACTCCAAGTTGATGTTTCAAGTTGATTGATCAAAATTATCCCTGAAAACCACCTCTGTGAAAACTTCCGGCTGGAGACACACCTACTACATGTACTGCTTCTCTAGGTATGACCAACACAGTCAGGAGATCCTGGAGCATTGATGAGATCACTGTTTTATTTATCACCAGAAGAAATAATTGAGTTTATGGGTTGGGATAAATCTTTATAAAAGTCCAGCATCAGTCTTAATGTGAAAGTTGCTCACACTATCTGAGACAGTGCAGCAACCAAGATTGGCTATGCAAATTATATCTTCCATTGAGGGCTCTCTCTGGGTTCTTGGCCAAACCCAGGGGAATAAGGCCCCTTGAATTAGTTAATTCTAGAGAAGGACAGGTTAAAGTTGATGATTCCTTAAGGCAAAGGCATGAGAGATTATAAGAGCACAGCCCTAGAGCCCTGGGTGGTCTAAAATAGTACACCTTTGGCTAAGCTTGTCACTGAAGGAGTCTCCTCACTCTCTATTAAAAAAATGCAGTGGTGGCTTGTGCAGAGACTTGGTGACAGCCAGAAACAGAATAGAGGTGACAAACTATATTTTTCCACCTCAGGTGCATGTTAAGTAGCAATTCCATATGGCTATGAGAAGCAGTGATGGTTCCTATATCCTGCTTATGTTCGGAAGAAAGAGAGTCTTCTCTTTCAGGGATTTAAATTGTTTTTGGAAAGAAGAAAGATTTTCCAAGACAGAGATGCTAGACTTGTTGCTATTATGGTTTGGGGAAGGGAGTAATTAAAAATGAAGAAATATTACCAAAGTTGTGAACTGTATATATGGAAGCCATACAAATTACTCTGCAGTGGTGATATTGCATTATACTGATTACGAAAATGGACCCTGGAGCCAGCTTTCCTACATGCAAATTCTGGCATTGCTACTTACTAGCTAAGTAATTGTAGGCACATCTCTTGAATTGCCTGTGACACTTCTATATTCTCTTTCCTAAATGGGGGTGATGATAATAGCCGCTCAATTCATGAAGTTATTATGAGGGTTAAGTAAATTAATAATAATGCCGAATGGCATTTACTATGTTTTAAATACACATCAGATATATTTCTTATGTGTATCCCTCCACTGATAAGAACCCACTGCCTACCTTCTCTTCGATATTCAGAGATTTCCTCCCTTTACCTCAATGCCTAACGTGGAGTGAGCTCTGAATTATATTAGTGAATATAATGAGTGCTACATCTTCAAATAGTAAATCAACTTTAGATATATCCAAGAATTACATATGAGCCTACTTATTATTGTAGTATTGTAATAATGCTATATTATAACATAATTACTTATAGAAGTAAGAAGGTATTTTTATAATGAACAAGGTTAATTAGAAGGATAGAAATCAACTCTTTAGACTCATTTCACCTATGGGTCTCCAGATGCAATGATGTAAAATGGGCCTTTATCTGTTAGAACCAGTCCAGGCAGTGAGGTTCCATTGCTTCTTTTGTACAGGTAGTGCAACTAGTGTCCATTCTGCTTCTGTACACTCCCCCTGAGTCCCTTGGGAAATGCTGGACTAAATAATTTCAAAGATGTTTAAATTTTTCACATTTATGATACTAAAGCTTAGGTCCCCTAACCAGGAAGAGTGATTCAGTGATGAAAAGGGTGATTAAAATATCTCATTGTGACCCGTACTGAAAAATCATGTGCTGCTTGTTGTTTCAGAGCAGATTAGGATGGAAGACATCCTGATGGATCAAGATCAAAGTGTAGAATGTAATCTATTGCAATTTCATTGTACTCTGAGCAGCTATCTAGAGTCCTGGAACGGTGTGCTGACAATAATATTCTTCTGGGTTCATTGTTTCTTCAAATCCCCAGGAAGGTTCATAGGTTAAAACTGTGCCAACACATCCGGGAATGCTGCAGAGATTTTCAGAATAGTAGACACTGGCCTGCTCTGTGGAACTCTTTCCAGCATTAGTGGGGCAGTACAACAAAGGAGTTTAGGTAGAATATTCTATTTGAAAGAATTTTCGAAGAGAATCTAGATACTAAGCTGTGAAATTCTCTTCATGAAAAGACTGCAATAATGCAAGTCCTGTTACCAACATTCTTGGGCCAAATGTGTTCCTGCTGAAAGACGGAGAGGGGATAAAATGAAGAGTAGAAGGGGTAGTGTCAGTGTTTATGAAGTGTGTCCTGTATACAAGGCATTCTATGGGCCAACTCATAGTCACCATTTTAGTTTTGTAAGGGTCTATCACTTTCATTGTACAGATCAAGACACTAAGTTTCAGAGGGGAGACGTATCTTGCCCCAAATGCCACACTCAATAGCAGAGCCAGGGTTTGAATTCATGGTTATGCAATTCTAAAGCCTTAAAGCCCTAAAGGTCCATTCCAGCCTTAACACATTTAGTTTGTTTTCTTAAAGTCCTCCCAAGAAAGGAGTGATGACAGATTGGGGATGATGCTAAATCAGTATGTATCTGCTTGGCAGATGGTAATGGCGTGTCCCCACCATAGGGTTGAGTCATGTATAACGGTTTGCCTCTGTCTCCAAGCTGCCTCCCTAGACTCACCTTCTCTATACCCTTCACGCATCATCTTCTCTACTGGAGCCTCCCCACTCAGTATGCATTCCATGGCCTTCTGTAGTTCTGAGGCTTTACACTTACTGCTCTCTCAGCCTTGACTACCTCCTTCATTTTCTCTCTTTAAAAGCTCCTCTCACCCTTCAAGGCCCAGATCAAACACTGCTTCCCCCAATCACTCAGGAAAATGATTCACGATTGCTCCTGTGTTCACACGACATTTTGTTCCTAGAGCTTTTTAAATTTATACTATACTATACTATACTATACTATACTATACTATACTATACTATACTATACTATACTATACTATACTATACTTATACTATAATGAATCTGTGTACTCACCCCTTTTTTTAGTGGTTTGTGAGTTTTTTAAAGACTGGGACCATGTACTATTATTGGTTAATGTATACCTAATGTCGATCACTGTGCCTAAAGTATAGCATGTCATGAATAGACATCTGACAAATAAGGGAAAGGGTGAATGAATGAATGGATATAGCATTTCTATAACAAGATATTAGGATAATCAAAGTGTGGCACTCAAAGTATACAGGTATTAAGCGCTGCTGTATCTTCCTATCCACGGCATCTCTATTTTTTTACCTTTTTGTGACTTCAGCATCTCACATTTTTGTCTGTTAGCCTTTTGGCTTCCTTCTCAATCATCATCTTTACTACTTAAATTATTTATAAATTTATACCATAGCTCATCTCATAATTGATTATTTCCAAAATAGTAACAGCATGGAGAAGATGTGATTAGTGCTTTGCTTTCACAAATACCTTGGATAAACTGCTAAATTTTTTGCTGTTATTTGGTGGGAGATGGAGTCATGCGCTTTCCTGTAAAAGCTAGTGGAAGAGAAAAGTATATAAAGTCAGAGGGCGTGACACAAAATTCTGTTTTTACAACTTAAATGCTGTATACAGGCTGTGACCTGTACAAAGGCACTCGGCCAAGATGGCAAGTGTGGCCTGACTTCCAGTGGACACTCCATTTGCCTAACCTTGTGCCTATAGGGCTGCAATCACCCAAAAAGTGTGCCTTTCCTAATTCACACTAAGGCATAGTATGGGGTAGCAGAGGAGTAGGCTGTTTCACACACAGAAATTACTTAATTTCTCCTAAATGTAGATAATACTACCTAATCTTCTCTATGAGCTCATTAATTCCTTCATTCATTCATTTATTCAGTCATTCTAAAACCTATGGAAGACCCAGCCTAGAGGTTAAGAGCTTAGATTTTGGAGTCAGAAATCAATAAGTGGCCATGATTATATATGATTATTACTTAGTTCATTTGAGGTGGGTTGGAATTTCCCAAAAGAAATTTACTAAGGAACAAACATAAATTTAGAAACCGTCCATGGAGAGTGTTGTATATGCAGTTATAAAACAAGATAACTAGAATATAGACCTTGATGTACTCACTGCAAAAAAAAAAAGCTCACGAGACTGTTCTATATCCAGCCACAGATGAAGACTCCTGCTCCCACACCTTTGGGTAATTCCTCTTCTGCTTCCTTCTCAGATTTCACCTGCCCTAAGGCAATGGCTAGAACAAGTCTCTACAAATTTCAGATGGACAGTGAGTTCTGAACAGGCCAATTTGTGTGGAGAAAGCATCTTTGCCCTTGTCCTGGGAGACAGCTGCTTTGGAGTGGGAATGATCACAGAAAGTCACCAGATTCCTCTTCACCCCTAAGGATAAGCGGAGGGTTATCTTCCCAGTGCAACTCATTCTATTGTTTGAACACTTTTGTTTCTTGAAAACTCTTCCTTATATTGAGACTTTTTTCTATAATGCTTTCAGCTGAGCTCCAGCCCAAAGGAACTCAACTCTCCCCTCCCCTCCCTCTTCCTTTCAAACCTGGGCTTCCTTGTGATAGATATCAGCACTTAGTTGCCCAAGCCAGATATCTATAAGTCAGCTTAGACTCTGCAATCCTGCTAGTTTATCAAGTCACTCATCAAATATTAGAAATTATGTCTTCTAAAACTCCTTCCCACCCATCTCCTCTTCTCCATTCCTGTAGCCAACACCTTGCTTAGGCCTTCAACATGTTCCCTGGACTCCACCCTGGTCCTCCCTCATTTTGGGAGGCTCTTCTGGATTTCATCCTTCACTTAACTGCCAGACTCACCTTCCAGAAAGGCAGTGTCTCCTCATGGCCCATTTTCATCTCTTAGCACTTGAACTTCTTTCTCTCTCCTCTCCTCCATCTATTTTACAACTAGAACTATCATTTCCATGAGAATCAGATAATTTTAAAAGTTTTGATGATGCAGGAAAGATGTAATTATCACTGATTATTGCTTTTCTTTTACCAACAGCTTAGAAATGCCAGGTGATTGTGTTGTGAGGATGAAGGTGGGAGGGATGCTGTGCTAGGGACACATTCTCATGTATAGTAGGAAGAGAGGCAGCAATGCAGTAAGGATAAAATGCAAACTCCTTAGCTCAGCACACAAGATCCATTCTCTCCCTCTTCTTTCTCTTTTCTCTTCCTCTATCTCTTCTCTCTCTTCATCTTCTATCTGTCTTCTCCTTTTCTCATAGCCAGTGAATTCCTCTGTCATAACCACTAACATTAGTTAGCATGTAGTTTCAGCCAATACTGTGCTAAGTAAAGGAAGTGTCCAGGCTGGGGTGCCCATTCTGGTGGGGTGCTTATTCATGCCATGAATCATATTTGTACTCCATTTCTCTATACACCCTCCCTTTCCCCCGCCCCAGCCTTGCCTCTGCTGGCTCTGCTCATCTGAAACCATTCAGAATGCCCTCTTTTGGTGCTGCACGCAACTCTTCCTTCTTCCACATACCAGTCCTCCAAATAGTTGAAACGGATCCTGCCATATTTCCTATAAGCTTTGTCATTCTTTCTCATCATATTGGACTCTGACTCTCATGAGAAAGAACTTCAGTTTCTTAGTCTCTCTACTAGAGTGTTGTGTTCAGAAATAAGGAGTGTGCTAAACAGCACACAAGATAATAAAACTTGCTTTCTTTGTTCTGATTATGCTGCCTCTCTGAATGCATCATAAGATTGCAATTATGTTTTTCGTGGAGCTCAGAACATACTGTTGTTTTATATAAAATTTGTGGCCAGCTATTTATTCATATATATTTACTATCATCAAAGTGTTTTGTAGGCCAGGTGCAGTGGTTCATACCTGTAATCTCAGCACTTTGGGAGGCCGAGGCAGGAGGATGGTTTGAGGCCAGGTATTAGGAAACCAGCCTGGGCAATATAGTGATACCCTATCTCTACAAAAAATTCTAAAAATCTGGCTGTGATGGCATACACCTGTGGTCTCAGCTATTTGGAAGGCTGAGGCTGAAGGATCACTTGAGCCCAAGAGTTGGAGGCTGTAGTGGGTTATGATCATGCCACTGCACTCCATCCTAGGCAGCAGAGAGAGACCCTTCTCTAAGAAGAAAAATATGTTTTATAATCCTCATTTTAATGATTGCAAAATAGCTTATTGTATTGTAATTATAATCTATAGAATCAATCCTCCTTGTTGTACTTACAGGTTGTTTCTGGATTTTCCTGGGAGAGCTCTTACAGATAAAAAGACTGTGGCCATAACTCTAGTTATTAGCATAGTGACATTAGTTTTAAACCATTATTAGTTTGAAAATACTAGATAACTCATATGTGCAATAATAGGAACTTATATACCAATTTTGTTTTATAGATTTATTTTTCTTAGTAAAGTTCCTTGGAGAAAATGGAAGCCCATCTCAGAAGAGTGAAGTAATAATAAAATACAAGAGCTGCTATTTTTTGAGTATCTAATCTGTACCAAGCACCACAGTGAGCACTTCATTTGATCTCTGCTGATTTTTACGGTAATGCTAAGGTGAAGGTATTATCCTCATTTTCTAGATAAGGGAGCTGAGGCTCCAAGAGCCTCAGGACATTCCTAGTAAATGTGGAGCCCAGATGCAAAGCAGACCTGTTTCATTCCCATAAGGCTGGAACCCTAGCAAGAGTTTTGGAAAAACTGACTGCATGAGTGAATGAATTAATGACCCTGTGGGATAGATTATGTAGATACCATCATTCACCTTTTATGAGGATGATGGAGACCTAGAGAAGAGTTACTATGTATATAAGAAAAGGGTGCTTTCTCTGGGCAGGTGCAGCCATGGGCCCGGGGCTGGCACACAGTGAGAGTACTTTGCCTCACACTTGCCACTCAGAGGCTAGACCTGCAAACATCTCTTAAGCTATAGGGTAAGCATTTGATCTCAGGCCTTCTGACTTTATGATCTTCCTTCCTTCATTGGAAAGCATGATGCTTCATTATATAGCCCTCTGTTCCCAATCAGACGACACCAAATATAAACAGGATTTCTAAGCTAGTGGTGAACAAACAAGAAATAATAATTATATTTCTGAGGATAAAGATGCTGGTGATAAGACTGATAATAGCTATGATTGAATGAACTTTTACTAAGTATCTGGCACCAACGACAAACACTTTACATGCGTTGGTTCTATTTGCCATAAATCACTCAGATGGGTAATGTCAGCCTCATTTTGCAGATGAAGAAGCTGAGGCTCAGAACATCCCAATAACATTCCTAGGTTCACATAACATATTCCAAAGCTCAGGCTCCCTGTACTCTGAGTCATGGAGTACTGTGGATTGTTCTGGCACTCTCCGTTTCTTCTTAAGCCATTTTCTCTAGGAGAATCTTTTCTCTGGACATTTTTTATCTATTTTCCTAAAGTCTAAGATACATTACTGACCAACTTATGATTTTCTTCCTTGACATAGGTAAATCCTAAGGCGGCATGGGTATTTTCCCAAAAGATTCTGATGGTTTCTATTATATTAGTCAGTTCCTCCTTGTTAGCTATAATTGGACACAAACTCAGGGTCTTTTCTTGACTTCTAGGAGATAAAAATCATTAGCAAATCAAAACTTTATCGTCTATCTGGGCTGCCTCAAACTGAGTGAGGCTATCAGTTATTTTTAAGGTGGTTGAAGGTTCATGTCTTTGCGAACACATCCTCTGAGCTAATTCTGTGACTTGTGTTAGCAAAGCCTCTGTATTTTCTGTGAGTTGTGGAAATGAGAGGGTGGGATAGATAGGCATCTGTAGTATGCTTTACATTTTCTTCTTGTTTTTTTTTTCTTCTGTTGTTCTTACATAAATGCTCTTCCTCTTTCTTCTTCTACCCTCTGCTCTCTGATTTCTGGGCACTGTGTACAAGCTCATGCTTATTTTCCAAGGAAAGTTTGAACTTTGTTTAAAAAGTATATCTGAGAGAAGTGGTGGGGCTGTAGCAGGGCATACTCAGAAAGGTATTCATCTGATTGTAGAAACAAGATAGGAAGATGGTAGAAGAACAAGAACCTAGACAGAGAAGAGGGATGAGAAATTGGGGGGAAAATATGAACTGAGGAAAAGAGATGCAGATGGCATCAAAAGATGAAATCTTGCAGGTAATTGTGAATTTTGTTATTATTAGTACAGCACCATGTATAGACTGGTACTTAGCAAAATAATGTTTTCAATCCGATCTTTAAAACCAGTTAAAGAAGTTGTATGCTAAACTGTAAAACCAACAGGAGCCACGTACTTTTTAAAAGCCTGCATTTAAATTTCTATTCTGTCATATATTAATTTTTGATCTTGAGTTAGTTGTTTAGTTCCTCTAATTCTGTTTCTTCGTCTGTACAGTGTGGGAAATAAAAGTCCCAATTTGAGAGAAAACTGACTTCTTTATGGAATATTTTTTTTTGTTTTGTTTTGTTTTGTTTTTTAATTTTTATTTTTTTTTTATACTTTAGGGTTTTAGGGTACATGTGCACAATGTGCAGGTTTGTTACATATGTATCCATGTGCCATGTTGATTTCCTGCACCCATTAACTCGTCATTTAGCATTAGGTGTATCTCCTAATGCTGTCCCTCCCCCCTCCCCACACCCCACAACAGTCCCCGGAGTGTGATGTTCCCCTTCCTGTGTCCATGAGTTCTCATTGTTCAATTCCCACCTATGAGTGAGAACATGCGGTGTTTGGTTTTTTGTCCTTGCGATAGTTTACTGAGAATGATGTTTTCCAGTTTCATCCATGTCCCTACAAAGGACACGAACTCATCAATTTTTATGGCTGCATAGTATTCCATGGTGTATATGTGCCACATTTTCTTAATCCAGTCTATCGTTGTTGGACATTTGGGTTGGTTCCAACTCTTTGCTATTGTGAATAGTGCCACAATAAACATACATGTGCATGTGTCTTTATAGCAGCATGATTTATAATCCTTTGGGTGTATACCCAGTAATGGGATGGCTGGGTCAAATGGTATTTCTAGTTCTAGATCCCTGAGGAATCGCCACACTGACTTCCACAATGGTTGAACTAGTTTACAGTCCCACCAACAGTGTAAAAGTGTCCCTATTTCTCCACATCCTCTCCAGCACCTGTTGTTTCCAGATTTTTTAATGATGGCCATTCTAACTGGTGTGAGATGGTATCTCACTGTGGTTTTGATTTGCATTTCTCTGATGGCCAGTGATGAGGAGCATTTCTTCATGTGTTTTTTGGCTGCATAAATGTCTTCTTTTGAGAAGTGTCTGTTCATGTCCTCTGCCCACTTTTTGATGGGGTTGTTTGTTTTTTTCTTGTAAATTTGTTTGAGTTCATTGTAGATTCTGGATATTAGCCCTTTGTCAGATGAGTAGGTTGCAAAAATTTTCTCCCATTCTGTAGGCTGCCTGTTCACTCTGATGATAGTTTCTTTTGCTGTGCAGAAGCTCTTTAGTTTAATGAGATCCCATTTGTCGATTTTGGCTTTTCTTGCCATTGCTTTTGGTGTTTTAGACATGAAGTGCTTGCCCACGCCTATGTCCTGAATGGTATTGCCTAGGTTTTCTTGTAGGATTTTAATGGTTTTAGGTCTAACATGTAAGTCTTTAATCCATCTTGAATTAATTTTTGTATAAGGTGTAAGGAAGGGATCCAGTTTCAGCTTTCTACATATGGCTAGCCAGTTTTCCCAGCACCATTTATTAAATAGGGAATCTTTTCCCCATTTCTTGTTTTTGACAGGTTTGTCAAAGATCAGATAGTTGTAGCTATGCGGCATCATTTCTGAGGGCTCTGTTCTGTTCCATTGATCTATGTCTCTGTTGTGGTACCAGTACCATGCTGTTTTGGTTACTGTAGCCTTGTAGTATAGTTTAAAGTCAGGTAGCGTGAGGCCTCCAGCTTTGTTCTTTTGGCTTAGGATTGACTTGGCGATGCGGGCTCTTTTTTGGTTCCATATGAACTTTAAAGTAGTTTTTTCCAATGCTGTAAGAAAGTCATTGGTAGCTTGATGGGGATGGCATTGAATCTATAAATTACCTTGGGCAGTATGGCCATTTTCACGATATTGATTCTTCCAACCCATGAGCATGGAATGTTCTTCCATTTGTTTGTATCCTCTTTTATTTCATTGAGCAGTGGTTTGTAGTTCTCCTTGAAGAGGTCCTTCCAACCCTTGTAAGTTGGATTCCTAGGTATTTTATTCTCTTTGAAGCAATTGTGAATGGGAGTTCACTCATGATTTGGCTCTCTGTTTGTCTGTTATTGGTGTACAAGAATGCTTGTGATTTTTGTACATTAATTTTGTATCCTGAGACTTTGCTGAAGTTGCTAATCAGCTTAAGGAGATTTTGGGCTGAGACAATGGGGTTTTCTAGATATACAATCATGTCATCTGCAAACAGGGACAATTTGACTTCCTCTTTTCCTAATTGAATACCCTTTATTTCCTTCTCCTGCCTGATTGCTCTGGCCAGAACTTCCAGCACTATGTTGAATAGGAGCGGTGAGAGAGGGCATCCCTGTCTTGTGCCAGTTTTCAAAGGGAATGCTTCCAGTTTTTGCCCATTCAGTATGATATTGGCTGTGGGTTTGTTGTAGATAGCTCTTATTATTTTGAGATACGTCCCATCAATACCTAGTTTATTGAGAGTTTTTAGCATGAAGGGTTGTTGAATTTTGTCAAAGGCCTTTTCTGCATCTATTGAGATAATCATGTGGTTTTTGTCTTTGGTTATGTTTATATGCTGGATTACATTTATTGATTTGCATATGTTGAACCAGCCTTGCATCCCAGGGATGAAGCCCACTTGATCATGGTGGATAAGCTTTTTGATGTGCTGCTGGATTCTGTTTGCCAGTATTTTATTGAGGATTTTTGCATCAATGTTCATCAAGGATATTGGTCTGAAATTCTCTTTTTTGGTTATGTCTCTGCCAGGTTTTGGTATCAGGACGATGCTGGCTTCATAAAATGTGTTAGGGAGGATTCCCTCTTTTTCTATCGATTGGAATAATTTCAGAAGGAATGGTACCAGTTCCTCCTTGTACCTCTGGTAGAATTCAGCTGTGAATCCATCAGGTCCTGGACTCTTTTTGGTTGGTAAGTTATTGATTATTGCCACAATTTCAGAACCTGTTATTGGTCTATTCAGAGATTCAACTTCTTCCTGGTTTAGTCTTGGGAGGGTGTATTTGTCGAGGAATTTATCCATTTCTTCTAGATTTTCTAGTTTATTTGCATAGAGTTGTTTGTAGTATTCTCTGATGGTAGATTGTATTTCTGTGGGATCGGTGGTGATATCCCCTTTTTCGTTTTTTATTGCATCTATTTGATTCTTCTCTCTTTTCTTCTTTATTAGTCTTGCTAGCGGTCCATCAATTTTGTTGATCTTTTCAAAAAACCAGCTCCTGGATTCATTAATTTTTTGAAGGGTTTTTTGTGTCTCTATTTCCTTCAGTTCTGCTCTGATTTTAGTTATTTCTAGCCTTCTGCTAGCTTTTGAATGTGTTTGCCCTTGCTTTTCTAGTTCTTTTAATTGTGATGTTAGGGTGTCAATTTTGGATCTTTCCTGCTTTCTCTTGTGGGCATTTAGTGCTATAAATTTCCCTCTACACACCGCTTTGAACGTGTCCCAGAGATTCTGGTATGTTGTGTCTTTGTTCTCGTTGGTTTCAAAGAACATCTTTATTTCTGCCTTCATTTCATTATGTACCCAATAGTCATTCAGGAGCAGGTTGTTCAGTTTCCATGTAGTTGAGCGGTTTTGAGTGAGTTTCTTAATCCTGAGGTCTAGTTTGATTGCACTGTGGTCTGAGAGACAGTTTGTTATAATTTCTGTTCTTTTACATTTGCTGAGGAGAGCTTTACTTCCAACTATGTGGTCAATTTTGGAATAGGTGTGGTGTGGTGCCGAAAAAAATGTATATTCTGTTGACTTGGGGTGGAGAGTTCTGTAGATGTCTATTAGGTCCACTATATGTAGAGCTGAGTTCAATTCCTGGATATCCTTGTTAACTTTCTGTCTCATTGATCTGTCTAATGCTGACAGTGGGGTGTTAAAATCTCCCATTATTATTGTGTGGGAGTCTAAGTCCCTTTGTAGGTCACTGAGGACTTGCTTTATGAATCTGGGTGCTCCTGTGTTGGGTGCATATATATTTAGGATAGTTAGCTCTTCTTGTTGAATTGATCCCTTTACCATTATGTAATGGCCTTCTTTGTCTCTGTTGATCTTTGTTGGTTTAAAGTCTATTTTATCAGAGACTAGGATTGCAACCCCTGCCTTTTTTTGTTTTCCATTTGCTTGATAGATCTTCCTCCATCCCTTTATTTTGAGTCTATATGTGTCTCTGCACGTGAGATGGGTTTCCTGAATACAGCACACTGATGGGTCCTGACTCCTTATCCAGTTTGCCAGTCTGTGTCTTTTGATTGGAGCATTTAGCCCATTTACATTTAACGTGAATATTGTTATGTGTGAATCTGATCCTGTCATTATGATGTTAGTTGGTTATTTTGCTCGTTAGTTGCTATAGTTTCTTCCTAGCCTCGATGGTCTTTACAGTTTGGCATGTTTTTGCAGTGGCTGGTACCGGTTGTTCCTTTCCATGTTTAGTGCTTCCTTCAGGAGCTCTTTTAGGGCAGGCCTGGTGGTAACAAAATCACTCAGGGTTTGCTTGTCTGTAAAGTATTTTATTTCTCCTTCACTTATGAAGCTTAGTTTGGCGGGATAGGAAATTCTGGGTTGAAAATTCTTTTCTTAAAAATGTTGAATATCGGCCCCCACTCTCTTCTGGCTTGTAGAGTTTCTGCTGAGAGATCAACTGTTAGTCTGATGGGCTTCCCTTTGTGGGTAACCCGACCTTTCTCTCTGGCTGCCCTTAACATTTTTTCCTTCATTTCAACTTTGGTGAATCTGACAATTATGTGTCTTGGAGTTGCCCTTCTCAAGGTGTATCTTTGTGGCGTTCTCTGTATTTCCTGAATCTGAATGCTGGCCTGCCTTGCTAGATTGGGGAAGTTCTCCTGGATAATATCTTGCAGAGTGTTTTCCAACTTGGTTCCATTCTCCCCATCATTTTCAGGTACACCAATCAGACGAAGGTTTGGTCTTTTCACATAGTCCCAAATTTCTTGGAGGCTTTGTTCATTTCTTTTTATTCTTTTTTCTCTAAACTTTCCTTCTCTCTTCATTTCATTCATTTCATCTTCCATCAGCGATACCCTTTCTTCCAGTTGATCGCATCTGCTACTGAGGCTTCTGCAATCTTCGCGTAGTTCTCGAAACTTGGCTTTCAGCTCCATCAGCTCCTTGAAGCCCTTCTCTCCATTGGTTATTCTAGTTATCCATTCTTCTAATTTTTTTTCAAAGTTTTTAACTTCTTTGCTATTGTTTTGAATTTCCTCTCGTAGCTCAGAGTAGTTTGATCGTCTGAAGCCTTCTTCTCTCAACTCGTCAAAGTCATCATCCATCCAGCTTTGTTCCGTTGCTGGTGAGGGAATATTTTAAAAGAGATTCCTTAAGGCATTTAAGATTTTGAGACACCTTTTTAGCAAATATTAAGTAGAAATTTTATTTTGTTTTTTACAATCCTGATATTTAGTGCTTTAGGATCAAACCGACCTGATTTCAAAATTTGGCACCATTACTTGCTTGCTGTGTGACATGTTATTTACATCTTTGAATGTCAACTTTGTAAGAGTCTTATAAATTTGTATTTGGGTTCAGATGTTATTTTTTTCCAGATTTTACTCTCACATTTGTCATTTTCTTCTTATAAGACAGTGACTCAGCTTCAAAATGAAGCAAAACCAAAGAATAAAACAAAACTCAGAATATGCCAACATAGTATTCACTGGCAGCATCTGAACTCATCCCAAACCAGGTGCAGCACATAGCTAGACTTTGAGGCTTAATTTACTACTAAAATTTTGCTAGAGAGGAGTCCTGAAAAATTGGTTTGGGAGGAGATGAGTGATTGTGGAATGCTTTTGGGAGGAGAGCCAAGATCTCAGCCACCCAGCATCTGGGGGAAAGACGGAGAGGGTTGTGGGGAAAGCTTGGAGTTTCTTACCGTGGCATTTTCCCCAGCACAGTGGTTGAGGACCCGGCGCCCACCTGGATGCCTGTCGGCCCAGCTGGAGACATTGTAAACCTTGCAACTGTTGATCAGCCACTGGTCGGTCTTCTGATTATGCTTCTGGATCTCCTGCCAGGTATACATGTTGAAGCTTTTCCTGGGCACGCTGCATTTCCCATTTGCCTCCTGCTTTGCATCGACCTCAGCTTCCCCATTTGCTATGGGTTTTCCTTTTGGCTGATGCTTCTCACCCGGGTATGACTGATTCCTTCCTACAATGCTCCCATTGTCCCCATACTTTTCTTCAAATTTCATTGTCGCTGAATCCCTAGGATTTCTGGGTTAATGCTTGAGATTTCTAATCCTCACCTCTGATTGAACCATAAAATGACTGCCTTTCTCCCTTTTCATTCCATTGCAGTATGATACCTACACCGAAAACTTCTGAGCCTAACTGTCTTTTCACAAACCTGATAGTGAGCACCTTCCCAACTTCTCACTTCTTTGCCTGTCCTGAATCTTTTCTGCCTTGATGAAGGCTAGGCCACCTTCCTTCCTTCTTTCTCTCTTCACCTCTCCTCTCTCTGCTGCCTAGGCTCTTGGAAGCATCCTCCTTCATCATTAAATGCTCCTTAGTAAAGACCCTAGGCCAATCACACTCTGGCCTCATGTTGTGGCCCTCCCTGAGAGAGGAGGGACTAAGCTGTGGTCCTGGTGATTCTCCTGCACAACCTCAAGGCGTGCTGGGTTCATTAGCTCTCGGACTTGCCTGTGATCAGAGACTTTTAGATGTGCTAATCCAACATATGAGCAAAAGCTTTCAAAATCTCCAGGATGACACAACTTGGACTTGGGAAATGTTCTTTGGACAGCTGTTACTTATCCCGAGGGCCTTTCAATTCTTTTAAACTTTTTTAAAAGAAAGGTTTGGATCACGATAAATTAAATAAGCCAGGAACAGAAAGGAAAACATCACATGTTCTCCCTTATTTGTGGGATCTAAAAACCAAAACAACTGAACTTACGGACATAGATTGTAGAAGGCTGGTTACCAGAGGGTGGGAAGGGTAGTGGGGGTTTGGGGGAGTGAGGTGGGATGGTTAATAGGTACAAAAATATAGAAACAATGATTAAGACCTACTATTTGATAGCACAACAGGGTGACTATAGTCAATAATAACTTAATTGTACATTTTAAAATAACTTAAAGGGGATAGCTAGATTGTTTGTAACTCAAAGGATAAATGCTTGCGAGGATGGATACCCCATTCTCCATAATGTGCTTATTTCGTATTGCATGCCTGTATGAAAACATCTCATGTACCCCATAAATATAGACACCTACTATGTACCCAAAAACGTTACGAATAAAAAAAAAATAAAGAAAGGTTTGGGTTTCATTTTACCAAAAAAGCACATCAACATAAACTGGTTTTCTCTCTTGTGATTTCCCTTTGAAAGCTGTTTAAATCTGTTAGCACACGTAAAGGTCATCACAACTGATGTTTGCAGGACCACATGATGGTTTACAAAGACGTTGTCACATGTTTGATCTGATTTAAGCTTCAGTTCAATCTTTTGAGGGAGGTGCTATTAGTGCCCCATTTTCCAGCTGAGAAAACATGTGCGGAAAATCTCTCAGGTAACATTCCAGAATCACCTTGTGAGTGAGAAGTGAACTGGTGCATTGATCTAGATTTTCTGATTCCGAATCTCCAGCTCTTTCACTCTGCTTCCCATACCTCGATGTAGACGTATGTAATAATAACTCTGTGGCTTATAAACAAAGTGGAAGAAATAATTTCAGGGTAGTGGTGGGGGGAAGGGTCTTAATTTTAAGGAAAGAGGTTACATAAAATAGAAAAGATATATTCTCACATTTGGGAATCTGTACTAAGGTAATTATCAGTCTTTCAGTTCAAGATTTATGGAGAAGGAGATTTATTTCAATATTATTTATAATTGTTAAAATCAGAAATGATCTAAATATTTAGCAATAAAGACTGTTACTATATAATAAAGTGTGTACATACTCAATATTACATAGATATTAAAATAAAGTATAAAGTATGTATGTACTGAATATTATATAGATACTAAACAGGAAATTTTTAATGGCATGGACTCCTGCTTGCCATATAAAAAAGAAAAATTTAGTCCATAAATTGTATTTACTAGATGGTATATAATTGGAAGGAAAGATGCCAAAAATACTGGCATTATTTCTCTGCATTAAAACATTGTTCAATATTATTTTCTTTATTTTTTGTGATGCTTTCTAAGTTTTCTACAAATTAGTATGTTACTTTTATAATGTAAAAGGCTGTTTCTTTAATAAAAATAGGGAATCAAAGAAAGAAACTGATTTTGAAGTTTGGATCATATTTTGGCTTCCTCATTATTAGCTGTGGAAGATCAGGCAAATTATTTATTTAGGCTTTAGTTTCCCATCTGCAAAGGGGAAGAATGAGCACAGATTTCAGCATTACATTAAATTCACTTAGGTGCAGTGGTATTAACAGAAATCCCCTGTACTGCCTATGATTTCTGAATGGGAATTTTATAAATCCAACATATGCACACCGAGTATTTGTAGGTCCTAGGCATAAATTCAAGGCAGCTCCAGAGTTCCAGTATAAGTGAGGTTTTAGGGCAAGAATCTGGTTGGAAGTTTGGTGAGGGCAGGTCAGGGGCTTGTCCAGAGGAGTTGCCTGGCACTTCAAGTAAATTTAAGAGAATGTCATTTTGCTGTATCATGATGATACGGTTTGAATGTTTGTCCCCTCCAAGATTCATGTTGAAATTTAATTGCCATAGTAACAGTATTTAGAGGTGGGACTTTTAAGAGGTGATTAGGCTATGAGGGCTCCATCTCATGGGTGGGATTGGTGTCTTTATAAAGAGGCAAGTTCAGTCCCCTCAAGCCCTCTCTGTCATCCTATTGCCTTTTGCCCTGTAATGACATGGTAAGAAGGCTCTCACCAGATGCTGGCATTTTGATATTGGATTTTTCAGCCTCCAGAACTGTGAGCCAATAAATTTCTGTTCATTGTAAATTACCTAGTCTCAGGTATTTGCGCGCAAAGTGTTTGGAAGACTCAGAAAGTATTGGTAATGAGAGCTTTCCTAGCAAAAGCCCTCTGTATGCTTGGCAACTTTAAAATGTTCCTTTTCAGATTGGATGCAGTCAGAATATGGGGATATGTTAGCTGTGTTCAATTTTTTTCCCAAAGTCAAAAACAAATGTCCTAGCATCACAGAGAACCGACCCCTTCTCCATAACCACTCCCCACCCCCTTCCCCTGGCTCCCTCATAATATTTTAATGCTTTCTGGTGGAAAATTTGGTAAATTCCTTGCCTCAGATGTAATGCTGAAGATTACAACGATTATAAAAAGTGTTTAAACCAAAGTTCTTTTAAGGATAAGATTCTGAGATGTGAATCCCACCCTGAGCTATTTGAAAAGTAGGCATCTTTTGTTGGTTGAAGGTGAATGATTCATTCATTCATTTATGAATCCATCCACCAAACCCATATGGAGTGGCTTCCATGGGTCAGCATTGTGCCTCCAGGACTTTTCACCATATTTAAAACAATTGGGCCATTTTCACATCATCTCTCAACAGGGCAGCAAAATAGGGATTACTGTGACTCAAATATGTGTATTTAATTACTTAAGATACTCAAGGCAGTATCCCTTGGCCAAAGGAGTTTGACCTTCAAAATCCCAGTGCCCCTATTTCTCAGCCTGAAACTGGTCAGAGGTATTATATAAGTTTTTCCTGCTGCCAAGAGCCATCTTCTCTTCATGTAATTTATTGAAGTTTTCACAAGAACTTATTATTTTCTGATGGCTACACTAGATAATCTGGAGATGTGAGATTAACAAAACTTTCTTTTCTCTGTATGAGGAGCTGCTGAAATGAAACAAAACAAATAAAGAAAACACACTGCCCAACTCCCTCCATTCCTAAGCATGTGGTTTCCTTGTAGAGAGCTAGATTTCCAGGATTCAAAATCCAGGATCGCTGCTTCTAGTGCTGTGAACTGGGACAAATTCCTTAACCTTCCTGTGCCTCAGTTTCACATTTCTAAAATAGAAAGGAAGCTAATAATACTAACGCCTAATAGACTTTCCATTGTAGAGATTAAATATGTTAATTCATGTATCGTGCTTAAGATAATACCTAGATGTCCTAGAAGTAAATGTTAGCTACTGATATCATTTATTTATCTCCGAGTCAGCATATTACTCAACCTCAGCAATGTTCAGTGAGCACGTGCAATCGCCAGGCACTGAAGTCTGAACTAAATAATTCAGTGTTCCTAAAGGAAATGGGAATACAGTCAGTCAATGGGCAGGAAAAAGAGACAAACATGTTTTAGTTCAATAAAAGAAGCGGGAGAAAAAATATCAAAGCATTCATCACAGACTGAAGAAGCACCCTCATCTTTCCTTCTCCCACAGACAAGGGCTTGATTTTTGGGATCACAGTTGTCCCACTTTGAATCTCTCTTCTTCAGGCTCCTTCACTCCTTTTAAATTAGTAAATGACCATTCTTCAGCTCTGCAATGTCATAAATCAACCAAAAGATCAAGTTTATGGACAGTTCTATAGTAACACCCTCAAAATCAAAGCATTGCTCTTTATGGTAAAAAAATGGAAATCATTAAAAAGAACTCTACAACAGGCTTGGATGTCAGCCTGTGTCACTTTGAGGTTCTGAGGATTCAGACTCTGTAACCAACAGAGAAAGAAGATCTTTTTTGAAGATATCAAAGAGAGCAAAAAAGTGCCAGTGTTAGCATAAAAACTGTTCATGTCTCTTTTTTGCTGCTTCTTTCTAAAAAGTTGTGCATCTTTATATGAGGCACTTACCCTTCGGAACTTCAGTTTCTTTCCCTGTTCAATTAGATATGATACCTATTCTCCTTATCATTTTTTTATTATAATTATACTTTAAGTTTTAGGGTACATGGGCACAACGTGCAGGTTTGTTACATATGTATACATGTGCCATGTCGGTTTGATGCACCCATTAACTCATCATTTAGCATTAGGTATATCTCCTAATGCTATCCCTCCCCCCTCCCCCCACCCCACAACAGTCCCCAGTGTGTGATGTTCCCCTTCCTGTGTCCATGTGCTCCCATTGTTCAATTCCCACCTACGAGTGAGAACATGCAGTGTTTGGCTTCCTGTCCCTGCAATAGTTTGCTGAGAATGATGGTTTCCAGTTTCATCCATGTCCCCACAAAGGACATGAACTCATCATTTTTTATGGCTGCATACTATTCCATGGTGCATATGTGCCGCACCTTCTCAATCCAGTCTATCATTGTTGGACATTTGGGTTGGTTCCAAGTCTTTGCCATTGTGAACAGTGTCACAATAAACATACATGTGCATGTGTCTCTATAGCAGCATGATTCATAATCCTTTGGGTATATAACCAGTAATGAGATGGGTGGGTCAAATGGTATCTCCAGTTCTAGATCCCTGAGGAATCGCCACTCCGACTTCCATAATGGTTGAACTAGTTTACAGTCCCATCAACAGTGTAAAAGTGTTCCTATTTCTCCACATCCTCTCCAGCACCTGTTGTTTCCTGACTTTTGAATGATGGCCATTCTAACTGGTGTGAGATGGTATCTTGTTGTAGTTTTGATTTGCATTTCTCTGATGGCCAGTGAAGCTGAGGATTTTTTCATGTGTCTGTTGGCTGCATAAATGGCTTGTTTTGAGAAGTGTCTGTTCATATCCTTTGCCCACTTTTTGATGGGGTTGTTTTTGTCTTGTAAATTTGTTTGAGTTCTTTGTAGATTCTGGATATTAGCCCTTTGTCAGATGAGTAGATTGCAAAAATTATCTCCCATTCTATAGGTTGCCTGTTCACTCTGATGGTAGTTTCTTTTGCTGTGCAGAAGCTCTTTAGTTTAATTAGATCCCATTTGTCAATTTTGGCTTTTGTTGCCATTGCTTTTGGTGTTTTAGACATGAAGTCTTTGCACACGCCTATGCTCTGAATGGTATTGCCTAGGTTTTCTTCTAGGGTTTTTTTTTTTTTTTTTTTTGAGATGGAGTCTCGCTCTGTCGCCCAGGCTGGAGTGCAGTGGCACAATCTCAGCTCACTGCAAGCTCCGCCTCCCGGGTTCACACCATTCTCCTGCCTCAGCCTCTCTGAGTAGCTGGGACTACAGGTGCCCGCCACCACGCCTGGCTAATTTTTTGTATTTGTAGTAGAGACGGGGTTTCACCATGGTCTCGATCTCCTGACCTCGTCATCCGCCCGCCTCGGCCTCCCAAAGTGCTGGGATTACAAGCATGAGCCACTGCGCCCAGCCTCTTCTAGGGTTTTTATCGTTTTAGGTCTAACATGTAAGTCTTTAATCCATCTTGAATTAATTTTTGTATAAGGTGTAAGGAAGGGATCCAGTTTCAGCTTTCTACATATGGCTAGCCAGTTTTCCCAGCACCATTTATTAAATAGGGAATCCTTTCCCCATTCGTTGTTTTTGTCAGGTTTGTCAAAGATCAGATGGTTGTAGATATGCGGCATTATTTCTGAGGGCTCTGTTCTGTTCCATTGGTCTATATCTCTGTTTTGGTACCAGTACCATGCTGTTTTGGTTACTGCAGCCTTGTAGTACAGTTTGAAGTCAGGTAGCGTGATGCCTCCAGCTTTGTTCTTTTGGCTTAGGATTGCCTTGGCAATGTGGGCTCTTTTATGGTTCCATATGAACTTTAAAGTAGTTTTTTTCCAATGCTGTAAGAAAGTCATTGGTAGCTTGATGGGGATGGCATTGAATCTATAAATTACCTTGGGCAGTATGACCATTTTCATGATATTGATTCTTCCTATCCATGAGCATGGAATGTTCTTCCATTTGTTTGTGTCCTCTTTTATTTTGTTGAGGAGTGGTTTGTAGTTCTTCTTGAAGAGGTTCTTCACATTCCTTGTAAGTCGGATTCCTAGGTATTTTATTCTCTTTGAAGCAATTGTGAATGGGAGTTCACTCACGATTTGGCTCTCTGTTTGTCTGTTATTGGTGTATAAGAATGCTTGTGATTTTTGCACATTGATTTTGTATCCTGAGACTTTGCTGAAGTTGCTTATCAGCTTAAGGAGATTTTGGGCTGAGACGATGGGATTTTCTAAATATACAATCATGTCATCTGCAAACAGGGAAAATTTGACTTCCCCTTTTCCTCTATGTCTTTCTCCTGCCTGATTACTCTGGCCAGAACTTCCAACACTATGTTGAATAGGAGTGGTGAGAGAGGGCATCCCTGTCTTGTGCCAGTTTTCAAAGGGAATGCTTCCAGTTTTTGCCCATTCAGTATTATATTGGCTGTGGGTTTGTCATAAATAGCTCTTATTATTTTGAGATATGTCCCATCAATACCTAATTTATTGAGAATTTTTAGCATGAAGGTTGTTGAATTTTGTCAAAGGCCTTTTCTGCATCTGTTGAGATAATCATGTGGTTTTTGTCTTTGGTTCTGTTTATATGCTGGATTACATTTATTGTTTTGCGTATTTTGAACCAGCCTTGCATCCCAGGCATGAAGCCTACTTGATCATGGTGGATAAGCTTTTTGATGTAGTGCTGGATTCAGTTTTCCAGTATTTTATTGAGGATTCTTGCATCAATGTTCATCACGGATATTGGTCTAAAATTATCTTTTTTTGTTGTGTTTCTGCCAGGCTTTGGTATCAGGAAGATGCTGGCCTCATAAAATGAGTTAGGGAGGACTCCCTCTTTTTCTATTGATTGGAATAGTTTCAGAAGGAATGGTACCAGCTCCTCCTTGTACCTCTGGTAAAATTCAGCTGTGAATCCGTCTGGTCCTGGACTTTTTTTGATTGGTAAGCTATTGATTATTTCCTCAATTTCAGAGCCTGTTATTGGTCTATTCAGAGATTCAGCTTCTTTCTGGTTTAGTCTTGGGAGGGTGTATGTGTTGAGGAATTTATCCATTTGATTTTCTAGTTTATTTGCGTAGAGGTGTTTGTAGTATTCTCTGATGGTAGTTTGTATTTCTGTGCGATCGGTGGTGATAGCCCCTTTATCATTTTTTATTGTGTCTATTTGATTCTTCTCTCTTTTCTTCTTTATTAGTCTTGCTAGTGGTCTATCAATTTTGTTGATCTTTTCAAAAAACCAGCTCCTGGATTCATTGATTTTTTGAAGGGTGTTTTGTGTCTCTATTTCCTTCAGTTCTGCTCTGATCTTAGTTATTTCTTGCCTTCTGCTAGCTTTTGAATGTGTTTGCTCTTGCTTCTCTAGTTCTTTTAATTGTGATATTAGGGTGTCAATTTTAGATGTTTCCTGCTTTCTATTGTGGGCATTTAGTGCTATAAATTTCCCTCTATACACTCCTTTATATGTGTCCCAGAGATTCTGGTATGTTGTGTCTTTGTTCTCATTGGTTTCAAAGAATATCTTTATTTCTGTCTTCATTTTGTTATGTATCCAATAGTCATTCAGGAGCAGGTTGTTCAGTTTCCATGTAGTTGAGCGGTTTTGAGTGAGTTTCTTAATCCTGAGTTCTAGTTTGATTGCACTGTGGTCTGAGAGACAGTTTGTTATAATTTCTGTTCTTTTACATTGGCTGAGGAGTGCTTTACTTCCAACTATGTGGTCAGTTTCGGAATAGGTGTGGTGTGGTGCTGAAATAAATGTATATTCTGTTGATTTGGGGTGGAGAGTTCTGTAGATGTCTATTAGGTCTGCTTGGTGCTGAACCGAATTCAATTCCTGGATATCCTTGTTAACTTTCTTTCTTGTTGATCTGTCTAATGTTGACAGTGAGGTGTTAAAGTCTCTCATTTTCATTGTGTGGGAGTCTAAGTCTCTTTGTAGGCCTCTAAGGACTTCCTATATGAGTCTGGGTGCTCCTGTGTTGGGTGCATATATATTTAGGATTGTTAGCTCTTCTTGTTGAATTGATCTATTTACCATTATGTAATGGCCTTCTTTGTCTCTTTTGATCTTTGTTGATTTAAAGTCCGTTTTGTCAGAGACTAGGATTGCAGCCCCTGCCTTTTTTTGTTTTCCATTTGCTTGTTAGATCTTCCTCCATCCCTTTATTTTGAGCCTATGTGTGTCTCTGCACGTGAGATAGGTTTCCTGAATACAACACACAGATAGGTCTTGACTCTTTATCCAATTTGCCAGTCTGTGTCTTTGAATTGGAGCATTTAGCCCATTTACATTTAAGGTTAATATTGTTGTGTGTGAATTTGATCCTATCATTATGATGTTAGCTGGTTTTTTTGCTCATTTGTTGATGAAGTTTCTTCCTAGCATCGATGGTCTTTACAATTTGGCATGTTTTTGCAGTGGCTGGTACCAGTTGTTCCTTTCCATGTTTAGTGCTTCCTTCAGGAGCTCTTTTAGGGCAGGCCAGGTGGTGACAAAATCTCTCAGCATTTGCTTGTCTGTAAAGTATTTTATTTCTCATTCTCTTATGAAGTTTAGTTTGGCTGGATATGAAATTCTGGCTTGAAAATTCTTTTCTTTAAGAATGTTGAATATCGGCCCCCACTCTCTTCTGGCTTGTAGAGTTTCTGCCGAGAGGTCAGCTGTTAGTCTGGTGGGCTTCCCCTTGTGGGTGACCCGACTTTTCTGTCTGACTGCCCTTAAAATTTTTTGCTTCATTTCAACCTTGGTGAATCTGATAATTTTGTGTCTTGGAGTTGCTCTTCTCGAGGAGTATCTTTGTGGCGTTCTCTGTGTTTCTTGAATTTGAATGTTGGCTTGCCTTGCTAGATTGGGGAAGTTCTCCTGGGTAATATCTTGCAGAGTGTTTTCCAACTTTGTTCCATTCTCCTCATCACTTTCAGGTACACCAATCAGACGTAGATTTGGTCTTTTCACATAGTCTCATATTTCTTGGAGGCTTTGTTCATTTCTTTTTATTTTTTCTCTAAACTTCTCTTCTCACTTCATTTCATTCATTTGATCTTCCATCACTGATACCCTTTCTTCCAGTTGATCGAATCAGCTACTGCAGCTTGTGCATTCATCGCGTGGTTCTCATGCCATGGTTTTCAGCTCCATCAGGTCCTCTAAGGACTTCTCTGTATTGGTTATTCTAGTTAGCCATTTGTCTAATCTTTTTTCAAGGTTTTTAACTTCTTTGCGATGGGTTCGAACTTCCTCCTTCAGCTTGGAGTAGTTTGATCATCTGAAGCCTTCTTCTCTCAGCTCTTCAAAGTCATTCTCCATCCAGCTTTGTTCCATTGCTTGTGAGGAGCTGCGTTCCTTTGGAGGGGGAGACGAACTCTGATTTTTAGAATTTCCAATTTTTCTGTTCTGTTTTTTCCCCATCTTTGTGGTTTTATCTAACTTTGGTCTTTGATGATGGTGACGTACAGATGGGGTTTTGGTGTGGATGTCCTTTCTGTTTGTTAGTTTTCCTTCTAACAGTCAGGACCCTCAGCTGCAGGTCTGTTGGAGTTTGCTGGAGGTCCACTCCAGACCCTGTTTGCCTGGGTATCAGCAGCAGAGGCTGCAGAACAGTAAATATTGCTGAACAGCAAATGTTGCTGCCTGATCATTCCTCTGGAGGTTTCATCTCAGAAGGGTACCCGGCCGTGTGAGGTGTCAGTCCACCCCTAGTAAGGGATGCCTCCCAGTTAGGCTACTCAGGGGTCAGGGACCCACTGGAGGGGATAGTCTGTCCATTTTCAGATCTCCAGCTGTGTGCTGGGAGAACCACTACTCTCTTCAAAGCTGTCAGACAGAGACATTTAAGTCTGCAGAGGTTTCTTCTGTCTTTCATTTGGCTATGCCCTGCCCCTAGAGGTGGACTCTACAGAGGCAGGCAGGCCACCTTGAACTGTGGTGGGCTCCACCCAGTTCAAGCTTCCTGGACGCTTTGTTTACCTACTCAAGTCTCAGCAATGGTGGGTGCCCCTCCCCCAGCCTTGCTGCCACCTTGCAGTTCAATCTCAGACTGCTGTGCTAGCAAAGAGCAAGGCTCTGTGGGCTTGGGACCCTCCGAGCCAGGCGCGGGATATAATCTCCTGGTGTGCCATTTGCTAAGACCATTGGAAAAGCACAGTATTAGGGTGGGAGTGACCCGATTTTCCAGGTGCCATCTGACACAGCTTCTCTTGGCTATGAAAGGGAATTCCCTGACTCCTTGCAATTCCCGGGTGAGGCGATGTCTCGCCTTGCTTCGGCTCATGCTCCGTGCACTGCACCCACTGTCCTGCGCCCACTGTCCAACAAGCCGTGGTGAGATGAAGCCAGTACCTCAGTTGGAAATGCAGAAATCACCCATCTTCTGCATCGCTCACGCTGGGAGCTGTAGACTGGAGCTGCTCCTATTCAGCCATCTTGGAACTGCCCACCTAGTTAGCTCTTCTTGTTGAATTATCGATCCCTTTACCATTATGTAATGGCCTTCTTTGTCTCTTTTCATCTTTGTTGGTTTAAAGTCTGTTTTGGCTAACTTTATTTTTAAAAAATATTAGTCTAGACTCTGATGGAAGAAATATGGCATCATACAGTGAGCATTTTTGGACAGAAATAACATAGGGAAGAGAATACCTACACAAGCTGAAAGACAAAGAATTTATTTATTATTCCATATGTGTATTCCATTGTTGTAATAAAATATAGTTGGTTGTCTACCCACTATTCATTCTCCTTTATTTCTTCCTGAAAGGACAATTATTTTATGTGGAAGATAATGCAGCCACATAAATAAATACCTTATTTCCAAGCTTCCATTGTAGCTATGGTGGCACTTGTCTTAGTTTGCATTCCTGAGATATGGCTGTGAGTAAAGGTCATGTATTTAGGGGAGAAAATGTAGTGAAGAATGAAGCTTACATAAAGACAAATCTGTTATTCAGAAGGCAGCAGAGATGACACAGGGAGAAAAGCAGGCACCGCAGCAACCAGGCAACCTCATTCATGAGCCAAGGTAGAAAAATTTGACTATATATACTGTCTTAGTGGTTGGAGGTCAAGTGTGTGTAACTGAGATGTATCCTAGATACAAAGTGAGTGCAGAGTTTTGTTCTCCCACAAGGGAAATGGCCAGAGATGGATGAAGAGATTCTCAGAGTGTGCAAAATATCCCCAGTAGTGGGGGTTCAGTACACAAGGAAAAGTTCAGACACAGAGACTGATCAAAAATGGGAAACAGAAATTCTAGACCTAGGGGACAAAGGAAAGAGGGAGCCAAAGAGAATCCCTCTGACATTTTCCTGGATACTCCTTTGGGGAGAATGCTGCAGGTTTGGAGGACAACCCTCAAACCAGGGACAAGGAAAAGCAAAAGATGATAAAGTATTCCTGTCTTTTCTGGCTCAAAGTCCTCATTAATAAGCCTTCAATGTTTTGGCCTAAATTTGGCTCAGATGAGGATTGGGTGTGCCAAGCTTTAATTCTCCATGTGAATGATAAAACCCCATCCTCACAAGAGGAGATAGTTTATGCTCTTAGTTGTATCAAGGAATTAGTCCCCAGATTCCCCCTCAAAGAAGAAGAAAAAAAAACTAGTAAAAAGCCCTTGCCCAGTGAAAAGCCCTGGGACCCCCTATCATGCTTGCCCCCTCCATATGTCTCACAATATAGGGGACAGGAAGATCAAGGGGCAGCAGGTGGGTTAGAGGAAGAAAGACCTGGAGACCACGGGGGAGCCAAACCAACTCCTCCTTTCAATCCTTACCCAAATTTAAGAAAATAATTAGAACAGCATAAGAGGAATATTGAGAAATTCCCTATTCCTTTCACACAACAGGCATCTAGCATGTTTCCTCTTAGGGAAGTTCTCATGGGACAGTGAGAGATTGGCTTTGTAAATGCTCCTCTTACAAGTACTGAAGTTAAGAATTTCAAGAAGGAAATGAAACCACTCCTGACACATCCCCTCAGTTTAGCAGACCAACTGGACCAATTCCTAGGACCTGGCTTTTACACCAAGCATGACCATTTAATAGAGGCAATACCCTCTCAGGCAAGAAGTTTTGCCAGATGAACAAAAATTTTCAAATGTCGATCCCAAATGGTATAATAATGATTCCAGGGAACGGGCCCAAATGCAGGACCTCAGGGAACTATAATTAAAGGGATCAAAGAGTCCACTTCTAGCACACCAAATGTCTCCAAAAGCATTCAAGATTCAACACAAAAAAGAGGTAACTCCCTCTGAATTCCCACAGAGGCTCAGAGATCAAATGAGAAAATACTCCAGATTAGATCCAGAGGACCTAGTAGGGCAAAGCCTTCTGAAGGTTAACTTTGTAACTAAGAGCTGGCCTGACATTATAAAAATAGTTACTAAAAAACTGACAAATTGAATGAGAAACCGATTGAGGAATTACTGAGTGAAGCTGAGAAGGTCTTTGTAAGAAGAGAAGAGAAGCAGAAACAAAAAGCCAAAATCATAGTTTCCACTGTGGAAGAGGTAGTCAGAAAAGGGTTAGATCAAGATCTCCCTCAAAGTAGATAAGGTTTTGACACAGAGAAAGAAGGGAAACTCAGGGAAAACTCCTAAGACTAACTGGATGTTACAATTGTGAAAAGCCAAGGTATCTTAAGAGAGAATGTCCTGAATGAAAGAAAGAAGAAAAGGTTATCCCTCTCATGACCATTGATGAAGACTAGAAGGGTCAGGGATTCCTTCTCAGTAGGTCTCACCAGGAACCCTTAATATATTTGAAGATGGGACCATGCTCAACACTACTACTTATCAGGGAAATGCAAGTCAAACTACAATGAGATATTTCTTCATGCTTGAAACACAAAAGATAAGTGTTATAGGGATGTGGAGTAAAGGAAACCCTTGTATACTGTTGGTGGGAATGTAATTTGGTACAGCCATTATGGGAAACAGTATAGAGGTTCCTCAAAAAGTTAGAATTAGAATTACCATATCATCAAGCAATTCTACTTCTGGTTATTATCCAAAGGAATTTAAATCAGGATCTCCAGGAGACATCTTCATGCCCATATTTTTGCAATATTATTCACAATAGCCACAATATTAAAACAATCTAAATGTCCATCAATGCATGAATGAAGAAAAGGTAGTACACACACACACACACACACACACACACACACAGGAATAGTATTCAGTCTTTAAAAAACAAAGATAAAGGTATTACACTATCTGAGTTCAAATTATAAGGCTACAATAATCTAAACAGCATGGTACTGTTTTGACACAATCACAGACACATAGATAAATGGAACAGAACAGAAAACTCAGAAATAAAGCTGCTCACTTACAACCATCTGTTCTTTGGCAAGGCCAACAAAAATAAGCAATGTGGAAAGAACTTCCTATTCAATAAGTGATACTGAGATAACTGGCTAGCCAAATACAGAAAATTGATTTCACCATATACAAAAATCACTCAAAATGGATAGAATATTTAAATGTATGACCTCAAACTATGAAAATCCTAAAAGAAACCCTAAAAAATACCCTTTCTCTACATCAGACTTGGCAAAAAAATTTTGGCAAAGTCTTCAAAAGCAACTGAAATAAAAACAAAAATTGACGAGTGAGACCTAATTAAAAATCTTCCTCACAGCAAAAGAAACTATCAATAGAGTAAACAGACAACTTACAGGATGGTAGAAAATATTCACAAACAATACATCCAACAAAGGTCTAATATCAACAATCTATAAGGAATTTAAACAAATTTATAAGCAAAAAATAAACAACCCCATTAAAAAGTGGGCAAAGAACATGAACAGACACTTCTCAAAAGAAAAAAAATATGCAGCCCACAAACATGTGAATAAAAATGTTCAGTATCACTAATCATCAGAGAAATGTAAATCAAAACCACAATGAGATACCATCTCACACCAATTAGAATGGCTACTATTAAAAAGTCAAAGGACAATAGATGCTGGCCAGGCTGTGGAGAAAAGGGAATGCTTATACACTGTTGGGAATGTATATTAGTTCAGCCACTGTGGAAAGCAATCTGGAGATTTCAAACAACATAAAACAGAACTACCATTTGACCATTACCCATTACTGGTATATACCAAAAAGACACATGTACTCACATGTTCATCACCATGCTTTTCACAATAGCAAAGACATTAAATCCACCTTGCTGCCCATCAGTGGTGAATTGGATAAAGAAAATGTGGTACATATACACCATGGAATACTATGCAACCATTAAAAATAATGAAATTATGTCTTTTTTAGCACCATGGATGGAGCTGGAGGCCATAATCCTAAGTGAATTAATGCTAGAATGGAAAACCAAATACTGCATGTTCTCACTTATAAGTGGGAGCTAACCATTGAGCACATATGGACATAAATGTGGAAACAATAGACTCTGGAGACTACAAGGGGACAGAAAGGGAAGAGGGTATGGGTTGCAAAACTACCTATTGGGTTCTATGCTCACTACTTGAGTGCAATATAGTCATGTAAAAAACCTGCACATGTACCCCCTGTATTTAAAATAAAAGTTGAAATTTAAAAAAAATTATATGTGTTTGTGTATGTGCATGTGTATGTGAGTGTATGTATGAATTAATCCATTTTCACACTGCTATCGAGAAAGTACCCAAGACTGGGTAATTTATAAAGTAAAGAGGTTTAATTGACTCACAGCTTCTCATGGCTATGAAGCCTCAGGAAACTTACTATCATGGCAGAAAACAAAGGGGAAGTGAGGCATGTCTTACATGGCAGCAGGCAAGAGAGAAGAATGCAGGGGAAAGCTGCCAAACACTTTTTTAAACCATCAGATTGCAAGAGAACTCACTCACTGTATTAGTCCATTTTCACACTGCTAAAAAAGACATACCCTAGACTTGGCAATTTATAAAAGAAAGAGGTTTAATGGAGCTAAAGTTCCACGTGGCTGGGGAGGCTTCACAATCATGGCAGAAGGCAAGGAGGAGAAAGTCACATCTTACATGGATGGCAGCAGGCAAAGAGAGAGAGCTTGTCCAGGGAAACTCCCATTTTTAAAACCATCAGCTCTCATAAGACAAGTTTAGTATCACGAGAACAGCATGGGAAAGACCTGCCCCCATGATTCAATTACCTCCCACCAGGTCCCTCACCCAACACATGGGAATTCAAGATGATATTTGGGTGGGGACGCAGCCAAACCATATCACCCACTATCATGAGAACAGCATGGGGGAAGCACGCCCATAATCCCATCACCTCCCACAGGGTCCTTCCCTTGGCACAAGAGAATTACAATTTGAGATGAAATTTGAGTGGATACACAGAGCCAAACCATATCAGTGTAAATATACACATTTATGTATGTACGTGTGTGTATGTGTGTGTGTTTGTGTGTGTGTGTCTACATAAAAATAAAACTTTTCTGCATAGCAAAAGTAAGCAAAGTAAAAAAATTAATATTGAGATATAAACAAACTAAATATCAACTCGTATAAAGGAGGGTACTTAACTCAAAATATCAATTTTAAAACAAAATACTTTTTCAGATGGCAACATATATAACAGATAATTCACATAAAATAAAAAATTAATTATTCTGAAAAATATAAAAAGATATCCAACCTCGTTCACATGAGAAAAGGGCAAACAAAATATATTATTTTTCACTTATAAAAGTAAATTTTAATAAAAGTTTCCTAACTATTAGAATTTAGAGAAATAGTCACTAGATTTGGTAGAAGTAGTATAAATTGGTACAGCCTCTGGAGGGTACCTGAGCAATAAGTATCAAAAGTTATCATTATTATATCCTTTACACAGTTTCCTCTCCAAAATACCTTTTAATCCTACAGATATATTCACAATAATTTACAGTAACATTGTTTGTATTAGTAAAATATTGAAAACAATCTAAATGTCACCAGTGGGTGGGGGAAAGAGTCTGATTAAACAGAGTAATGAATGCAACTGTTCAATAAAATATAATACAAACAATAAAAAGAGTGAGGCTTCTCCATACTGATGGAGACAAATCACCCCCAAAAATGTGAATAATATGTATGAATAAGACATACATTGTCTTTTGTTGCAGGGGGAATAAAGTATATGAACATAATATGTTTTCGAATGCAAGGCAAGTCTTGTACAGCTGGAAGAATAACATGAGCTTGTAACAGTGGTGATCCCCAGGGAAGGAAACTGAAGATCAGAAATCAAGGGAGGAGTGGGGACATGGTTGATACTCCATACACTTTCATATTTCTGAATTTTTACCATAAAATGGTTTGTTGTTTATCCCTCACACTCAAAATGAGAGAAGGTGAGGGTAAGAAATAAAAGCAGGAAGAAAGAAAAAAGAGGCAAGAGAGGAAGAATAAAAGGGAGGAAGAAGGTTAAAAATAAATTATCAGTAGCAGGGCAATTCTCAAAAATGAAAGCAAAAAGTCCCTGCTGGCATTAAGACAAGAATTTTCTTACCCCTGGAGAGCTTAACTTTGCTTCAGCAGAAAATAACTAGCAAATATTGTTTTTCCCAATTACATCTGAGCCCCTGGAACTTCAGGTTCTCCAGGGAGTGGGTATTGATCTCTTATGCCCCAGCTATATACTCACTGATGAGGAGGAACTGAAAAGAGAGACCTTGATCAGCAATCAGTGCCAGTTGCCTAAAGAGAAAGTGTAGGCAACCTCAAAGTAAGTAAAACAAAGCAAATAGCATTTTGTTCAAAGTCTGCCATGTATCATCCCAGTGCATGCTGGAAATTTTGGAACAAAAGGTTACTCAAATCCCCAGCATGTTTCACCCCAAAACCAGGAGGAATTACTTCATCCCTGGTAGTTTGATTCAGGCTGAGTATTACCTGGGAAAGAATATGAATGAACAAATGATTGAATGAATCAGTCAATTGACTGATCAATCGACTGATCAATTAAGCAATCAACACAATATGCCTTTAATGTATTATTTGCATTGTTATTAAAGTCATTTGCTGGGCATATCTTCCATTCCCAGCCCCATGTTGGGAATTTACATAAATTTGCTCACTTAAACCTCACATCACTGCACAACAGACCTTACTTTTTTGCCTTCATTTTTTAACTTTTTATTAGGAAATACAGATTCACAGGAAGTTTCAAAGATAATAGGGAGAAGTCTCATATATCCTTCACTCACTTTTCCCTCAATGGTTCAATCTTACACAATTATAATACGACATCAAAACAGGATTTTGATGCTGGGACAACTGTATGTAAAACTCTATGTCATTTCAAATGTGCGTAGATTTGTGTAGCTACTACTGCAGTTTAGGTACAGACTTGTTTGATCACAGATCTCAGATTCTACATGTCTTCTTTGTGCTACCCCTTCTGGTCATACCACACCCCTTCACTAACCACCCCAACCTCTAGCAATCATCAATCTCTTCCATATTTCCATAGTGTTGTAATTTTGATAATATTTGTAACTGGAATTATATGGTATATGATCTTTTGATGTTGAATTTTTACACTCACAATAATGCCCTTGAAATTCATCCAAGTTTCTGCATATATCAGTAGTTTATTTCTCTTTTATTTTGAGTAATATTCCATAGTATGGATGTACCACAATATGTTAAACCATTCACTTATCATAGGACATTTGATCATTTACAGTTTTTGGCTATTACCAATATAAATGTTATAAAAAATTTTGTACAGGATTTTGTGTGAATAAAAGTTTTATGCAAATATAATTGCCCGCAAGTCCAAGGACTGGGTTGTATAGTAAGTGTATGTCTAGCTATCTACACAACTGCCAGACTGTTTTCCAGAATGGCCACCATTTTCACCAGCAGTGTATGAGAGATCTAGTTACTGTGTCTTTGCCAGCATTTGCTATTGTCATTGCTTTTTCATTTTAGCCATTCTGCAGTGACATCTCACTTGTAGTGTAGTGATATCTCATTTTGTTTTTACTTTGCATTTCCCTAATGGCTAATGATGTTGGACATCTTTTCATCTGCTTATTTACCATCCATATAGCACTTTTTGTAAAATGTCTGTTCATGTCATTCACTCGTTTTCTAATTTGATTTTTTTTTTTAGTTTCAGAGTTTTTATATTCTCTAAATGCATGTCCTTTATCAGATATGGCATTTTAAAATATTTTATTTTAGTCTGTAGTGTGCTTTTTCATCCTCTTTAACAGAGCAAAAGCTTAATTTTAATGAGATTCAATTACTGAGGATTTTTGGGGGGCAGGGGGATTGTTGTTTTGGTGTCATGTCTAAGAATCCTTCACAAGACCCATCCTAAAAATTTTGCCCTGAAGATTTTGTCTTAGATTGCTCTCTAAGAGTTTTAAGGTTTTATATTTCACATTTAAAGCTATGATTCATTTTGAGTTAATTTTTATATAAGGTATGAGGTTTAAGTTGGGGCTCATTTTTTTGCCTATGAATATCCAATTGTCTCATCACTGCTTATTGGAAAAAGGCTTCCTCCATTGAATTGTTTTTGAACCTGCTCAAAAATCAAATGGCTGCACTCGTGTGGATCTATTTGTCAGTTCACTATTTTGTTCCATCTTTGTATCTATCATTCCACCAATATCACAATGTTAATTAGTGTTGATATATAAAAACTCTCAATGTTAAAGTGATTCATCTCATTTTTTCTTCTTTTTTAGAATTCTATCAGCTATTGTAACTTCTTTGCTCTTCCCTATAAATTTAGAATATTCTTTTCCACATACTGAAAATACTATGCTCAGATATTCATTGCACTTGTGTTAAACCTGTACATCAATTTGGGGAGAATAGACACCACTATATTGAGTCATAATTCCCAAAAGCAACATATCTTTATTTAGATCTTCTTTGATTTCTTCCATCAGCATATTATAATTTTCATCATCAAGTACTATACTGGTTTGTTAGATTTATACTTAAGTATTTCATTTTTGAACTATTATCAGTGGTACTGTGTTTATTCCAGTTCCCACATGTTTACTGCTAATATGGAAATACTATTGCTTTTTTATAACTATCTTGTATTCTGTAACTTTTCTAAACTCACTTATTACTTCTAGAAGTTTTTGGTATATTCTTGGAATCTTCTACATATACCATCATGTCATCTACAAATCACAGTTTTATTTCCGCCTTTCTGATCTGTATGACTTTTATGCCTATTCTTCCTTCACTGACTAGAACTTCCCCAGCTATGTTGCATAGCACTGGGGAGAGTGAGAATTCTCTCCCATCTGTTCCCAATTTTAGGGGCAAGCATTCAGTTGGTAACTATTAAGTAGGACGTTAGCTATAGGTTTTTCTGTAGATATTCTTCATCAAGTTGAGGAAGTTGCCCTATTTTCCTCATGTTCTGAGATTTTTTAAATTACGAGTAGATGTTGAATTTCATCAAATTCCTTATGTTCATCTATTTATATGATCCTGTGATTTTTCTCCTTTAGACCTGTAATATACCCCACTTGGTCACTGTGTATAATTTTTTACATATCACTGAATTCTATTTGCTAACATTTTGTTAAAGATTTTTGCATCTATATTCATTAAAAATATTGGGCTATGGTCTTCTTTTTTGTGTGTGCCATTTTGTCTGCTTTCTCTAATAGGGTAACACTGGATTCATAGAATAAGTTGAGAAGTGTTCTTTCCACATCTGTTTTCTGAAAGAAATTGTATAGAATTGAAGTTAATTCTTTTTTAAACATTTAGTGAATTATGCTGTGATACTGTTAAAAGGAAGTGTTTACAACATAAATTCAATTTTCATGGCTGTAGGGCTATTCAAATTATCAATTTCATATGGGTTAGCTTATACTTTTCAATTAATTTATTTATGTCATTTCAGTTGTCAAATTAATATGTGTATAGATGTTTGTAGTTTGTAGTATTCTCTTATTCTCTTTTTGTGTCTGCAGGGTCTGTAGTGATATCCCTGTTTTTCTGGACTTAGTAATTTGCATCTTTTCTCTCTTATCTTGGACAAACCTTCTGGAGGTTTGTCAGTTTTATTGTCTTAAAAACAAGCCTCTCGCTCACAGTTTTCTTTCCATTGTTTTTCTGTATCCAATTCATTGAATTCTGATCTTAGCCTTATTATTATTCTTCTGCTTGCTTTGGATTTGTTTTCTTCTTGTTTTCTACTTTGCTTTTCTTCAACATTTTTGAAGTAGAGGCTTAGATTATTGATTTTAGCCTTTTTCTTTTTTTAATGTAAGCATCTAGTACACTATGATGCCCACTAAACATTGATTTAACTGTACCCCATAAATTTTAAGTACTGTATTTTTATTGTTCAATATTTTGTATTTCCCTTGTGACTGCCTCTTTGACCCAAGGATTGTTTATAAATGTGTTATTTTGTTTCCAAATGCCTGGAGAGTTTCCTGTTACATTTCTGTGTTTTTATCTCCTTCAATTTCTTTGTGGTCAGGAACACACAGTGTGAATTCCATTCTTCTAAAATTATATAGATTATGTACAATCTGTCTTGATATATATTGTGCAAGTGCTGGAAAAAACATGTATTCTACTCATGTGAGGTGGACCGTTCTATAACTATTAATGACATCCTGTTGGTTGATGGTGGGTGTTGGGTTTCTCTATATCCTTGCTGATTTTCAGTCTACATCTTCTATAAACTGCTGAGAAATAAATATTAAATTCTTCAACTATAATTGTATATTTGTCTTTACCTCAATTCAGTTTATTATATTTTCCTTTATATATGTTGTAGCCCACTTGTTTGGTGCCTACAAATTTAGGATTGCTATTTCTTTTTTTTTTTTTTTTTTAGACGCAGAGTCTCGCTCTCTCACCCAGACTGGAGTGCAGTGGCGCGATCTCGGCTCACTGCAAGCTCTGCCTCCCGGGTTCACGCCATTCTCCTGCCTCAGCCTCCCGAGTAGCTGGGACTACAGGCGCCCGCCACCATGCCCGGCTAATTTTTGCATTTTTCGGTAGAGACAGGGTTTCACCGTGTTAGCCAGGATGATCTCGATCTCCTGACCTCGTGATCCGCCCACCTCAGCCTCCCAAAGTGCTGAGATTACAGGCGTGAGCCACCACGCCCGTCCTAGGATTGCTATTTCTTTGTGATGGATTAACATTTTTATTAAGTAATGTCCGTCTTTGTCCTTGGCAACTTTTTTGCTGTGAAATATACTTTGTCTAATATTTATATAGCCATAGTTTCATTCTTTTAATTCGTGTTTGCATGATATATCCTTTCCTTCTTTTTATTTCTAAGCTACATGTGTTACTATATTTGAGGTGAGTTTTTTTGTACACAGAATATAATTGTGTCATTTTTGTTTCCACTCTGCTATATTGTTTCTTTTATTTGTTATTAAATGAAAGAGATATGAAACATCAGAAGGTAAAAAAAAAGTTTAAAGAGTAAATACAACAAACTTTTCTTCTCTTTTGAGTTTTAAAAATTATGTTTGAGAGTTGAAGCAAAAAATGATAACACTGCCTAATGTGGTATTCAGTGTATGTGGAAGAATTGCTTAGGACAATTATAAGTGAGAGAAGGTAAAGAAGTTAAAAAGGAAGTAAGGTTTCCCCACTTCACTCAAACTGATAAAATGGACAGCAGTTATGATTTTACAGGCATACCTCAGAGATATTATGGGTTCAGTTCCAGACCACCTCACTTAGGTGACTATCACAATAAAGCAAGTCACACAAATTTTTTGGTTTCCCAGTGCATATAAAAGTTTACACTATACTGTAGTCTATTAAATGTGCAATAGCATTATGTCTTAAAAAAGTATATGGCTTAATTAAAAAATACTTTATTGCTAAAAGTGCTGACACAGCAACACTAAATGGGCTCATGCTGCTGGAAAATGGTGCTAATAGACTTGCTTAATGAAGGATTACCACAAACCTTTAATCTATTTAAAAAATACAACAATATATGTAAAGCAAAATAAAACAAGGTATGCCCATATAATGCAACACCTAGAGAAGCCACTAAAAATGCTATAAAAAGATATCTAATAAAAACAGTATACAAAAAAAATCACTATAGGTGCACCAAAATGGGATTATAAGAAAAAGTTCAAGTGACCCACAGAAATGCAGGAAAAAGAAAAGAGAGAAACAAGAAAGAAAAACAACAGTTAATTTTAAAAATGGCAGACAATGGCAGACAATTTATATAAATATATAATATACATATATAATATATAAATACATAAATTGTACATTGTTTTCTTCATTTTTAGAACAATAAAAATGTAAAAGTGAAAGTAAAAGCTCAGAAGTTTATACGTTTGGAAAATAATGTTCTTTTTCACCTAATCCCACATCCATGAATAACTGTACTTGAATGTGCTGTGCACACTTTCTGGCAATTATCCATGAATAAATAAAGACAATGGAAGCAAAAGACAGTAGGAGTGAGAGTTTGGTTTTTCAAAGAATCCACAAGCTACATATTTTTTGGTGGCGGGGTGGGGGGGCGTCTTTATTTTCCTTTGAATTGTTATTTTAAGTTCAAGGATATATGTTCACAATGTGCAGGTTTGTTAGACAGTTCCATGTGTGCCATGGTGGTTTCCTACGCAGATCATCTCATCACCTTGGTATTAAGCCCAACATCCATTAGCTAGTCTTCCTGATGCTCTCCCTACACCCACACCCAACGACAGGCCCCAATCTGTGTTGTTCCCTGACATGTGCTTATGTGTTCTCATTATTCAGCTCCCACTTATAAGTGAGAACATGTGGTGTTTGGTTTTCTGTTCCTGTGTTAATTTGCTGAGGATAATGGCTTCCAACTCCATCCATGTTTCTGCAAAGGACAAAATCTTGTTCCTTGTCCACTAGTATGTCATGGTGTGTATTACCACATTTTCTTTATCGGGTCTATCATTGATGGGCATTTGGGTTGATCCATGTCTTTGCTATTGTGATTAGTGCTGCAATGAACTTAAGTGTGCAAGTATCTTTATAATAGAATGATTTATATTCCTCTGGGTATATACTCAGTAATGGGATTGCTGGGTCAAATGGTATTTCTGCCTGTAGGTCTTTGAGTGATCATCACACTAACTTCCACAATAGTTAAACTGATTTACACTCCCACCAACAGTATAAAAGCATTCCTTTTTCTCTGCAACCTCACCAACATCTGTTGTTTTTTGACTTTTTAATAATTGCCATTCTGATTGGCATAAAATGCTATCTCAATGTGGTTTTGATTTGCATTTTGTTAGTGATCAGTGATATTGAGCTGTTTTTCATGTTTATTGGCCGCATGTATGTCTTTTTTTGAGAAGTGTCTGTTCACGTCCTTTGCCCCCTTTTTAAAGGGGTTGTTTGTTTTTTGCTTGTAAATTTAAGTTCCTTGTAGACTGGATGTTAGATCTTTGTCAGATGTATAGACTGCAAAAATTTTCTCCAATTCTTTCGATTGTCTGTTCACTCTGATGATAGTTTCTTTTGCTGTGCAAAAGCTCTTTAGTTTAACTGGATTCCACTTGTCAATTTTTGCTTTTGCTGAAATTGGTTTTGCTTTTGGTGTTTTCTTCATGAAATAGTTGCCCATGCTTATCTCCTGAATGGTACTGTCTAGATTTTCTTCTAGAGTTTTTGGTAGTTTGGGGTTTTACATTTAAGTCTTTAATCCATCTTGAGTTTATTTTTGTATAGGGTGTAAGGAAGGGGTCCAGTTTCAATTTTCTGCATATGGCTATTTATGCTTGTTTTTGTCAGGTTTGTCAAAAATCAGATGGTTGTATAGGTGTGCAGTCTTATTTCTGAGTTCTCTATTTTGTTCCATTGGTCTATGTGACTGGTTTTGTTTGTTTGTTTGTTTGTTTTTACCAATACCATGATGTTTGGGTTACTAGGGCCTTGTAGTATAGATTAAAGTCAGGTAGGGTGATACCTCCAGCTTTGTTCTGTTTGCTTAGCATTGTCTTGGCTATTCTGGCTCTTTTTTGGTTCCATATGAATTTTAAAATGGTTTCTTCTAATTCTGTGAAGAGTTTCAATGGTAGTGTAATGGTAATAGCATTGAATATATAAATTGGGCAGTATGACCATTTTCATAATATTGATTCTTCCTACCCATGAGCATAGAATATTCTTCCATCTGTTTGTGTTCTCTTTGATTTCCTTGAGCAGTGGTTCCTAGTTCTCCTTGAAGAGTTCCTTCACTTCCTTTATTACCTGTGTTCCTAGGTATTTTGTTATCTTTGTAGCAATTGTGAATGGGACTTTATTCATGATTTGGCTCTCTGCTTGCCTTTTGTTGGTGTATAGGAATGCTTGTGACTTTTGCACATTGATTTTGTATCCTGAGACTTTGCTGAAGTTGCTTATCAGAATAAGAAACTTTTGGGCTGAGACGATGGGGTTTTTTAGATGTAGAATAATGTCATCTGCAAATAAAGACAATTTGACTTCCTCTCTTCCTATTTGAATACACTTTATTATTTTTTTCTTGACTGATTGCCCTGGCCAGAACTTCCAATAGTATATTAAATAGGAGTGGTGAGAGAGGGCATCCTTGTCTTGTGCCAGTTTTCAGGAACATTTCCAGCTTTTGCCCATTCAGTATAATATTGGCTGTAGATTTGTTACATATGGCTTTACTATTTTGAGGTATTCTCCTTCAATACCTAGTTTATTGAGAGCTTCTAACATGAAGAGATGTTGATTATTGAAGGCCTTTTCTGCATCTATTGAGATAATTATGCAGTTTTTGTCTTTAGTTCTGTTTATGTAATGAATTACATTTATTGATTTGCATACATTAAACCAACCTTGCATCCCAGGGATGAAGCCTACTTGATTGTGGTGGATAAGCTTTTTGATGTGCTGCTGGATTCAATTTGCCAGTATTTTATCGAGGATTTTTACATTAATGTTCATCAGGGCTATTGGCCTGAAGTTTTCTTTTGTTGTTGTATCTCTGCCAGGTTTTGATATCAGGATGATGCTGGCTTTATAAAATGAGTTATGGAGGAATCTCTCTTTTCAATCATTTGGAATAGTTTCAGTAGAAATGGTACCAGCTCCTCTTTGTACCTCTGGGAGAATTCGTCTGTAAATCTGTTTGGTCCTGGGTTTTGTTGTTGCTGTTGTTGTTGGTAGGCTATTTATACTGCCTCAATTTCAGAACTTCTTATTGGTATATTCAGGGATTCAATTTCTTCCTGGTTCAGTCTCAGGAGGGTGTTACATGTCCAGGAATTTATCCATTTCTTCTAGATTTTCTAGTTTATGTGCATAGAGGTGTTTATAGTATTCTCTGATGGTTGTTTGTATCCCTGTGGGGTCAGTGGTGATATCCCCTTTATCATTTCTGAGTGTGTCTATTTTATTCTTCACTCTTTTCTTCCTTATTAGTCTAGCTAGTGGTCTACCTATTTTATCAATTTTTTTTCAAAGAACCAGGTCCTGGATTCACTGATTTTTTGAAGGCTTTTTTTTAATGTCTCCATCTCCTTCAGTTCTGCTCTGATCTTGGTTATTTCTTGTCTTCTGCTAGCTTTGGGGTTTGTTTCCTTTTGGTTCTCTAGTTTGTTTAATCACGATGTTAGGTTGTACATTTGAGATCTTTCTAGCCTTTTGATATGGTCATTTAGTGCTATAAATTTCCCTTTTAACACCACTTTAGCTGCATCTCAGAGATTCTGGTACATCATCTCTTTGTTCTCATTAGATTCAAAGAACTTCCTGATTTCTGCCTTGATTTCATTACTTACCCAGGAGTCATTCAGGAGCAGGTTGTTCAATTTCCATGTAGTTGTGTGATTTTGAGTGAATTTCTTAGTCCTTGATTCTAATTTGATTGCACTGTCGTCTGAGAGACTGTTATGATTTCAGTTATTTTGCATTTGCTGAGGAGTGTTTTGCTTCTGATTATGTGATCAATTTCAGCATAAGTGCCATGTGGCAATTAGAAGAATGTAGGTCTCTAAGAACTCGCTTTATGAATCTGGATGCTCTTGTGTTGGGTGCATATATATTTAGAACAGTTAGCTCTTTTTCTTTAATTGAATCCTTTACCATTATCTAATGCTGTTCTTTGTCTTTTTTTTTCTGAGTTGGCTTAAAGTCTGTTTTTTCAGAAACTAGGATTGTGGCCCCTGCTTTTTTCTGTTTTACATTTGCTTGGTAAATTTTCCTCCATCCCTTTATTTTGAGCCTATGTGTGTCTTTGCATATGAGATGGGTCTCTGAAAGACAGCATATCGGTGGGCCTTGACCTTATCCAGTTTTCCATTCTGTGTCTTTTAATTGGGACATTTAGCCCATTTACATTTAAGGTTAATATTGTTATGTATGAATTTGATCCTGTCATCATGATGTTAATTGGTCATTTTCCAGATTTGTCTATGTGGTTACTTCATAGTGTCACTGGTTAGTGTACTTCAGTGTGTTTTCGTAGTGGCTGGTAACAGTTTTTCCTTTCCATATTTAGTGCTTCCTTCTGGAGCTCTTGTAAGGCAAGCCTGGTGGTGATGAATTCCCTCAGCATTTGCTGGTCTAAAAAGGATCTTTTTAGGCCAGGCATAATGGCTCATGCCTGTAAACCCATCACTTTGGGAGGCCAAGGTGGGCAGATCACCTGAGATCAGGAGTTTGAGAACAGCCTGGCCAAAATGGAGAAACCCCGTCTCTACTAAAACTACAAAAATTAGCCGGACCTGGTGATATTTACCTGCAATCCCAGCTACCCAGGAGGCTGAGGCAGGAGAATAGTTGGAACCAGAGAGGCAGAGGCTGCAGTGAGCTGAGATTGTACCACTGCACTCCAGCCTGGGTGACAGAGCAAGACTCTGTCTCAAAAAAAAACACCAACAAAAAAAAACACCTTTTTTTTTTTTACTTTAAGTTCTGGGCCAAAAATCATCTTATTTCTCCTTCACTTATGAAGCTTAGTTCAGCTAGATTTGAAATTCTGGGTTGGAAATGGTTTTCTTTGAGAATGTTGAATATTGGCCACCAATCTCTTCTGGCTTGTAGGGTTTCTGCTGAGAGATCCACTGTTAGTTTGATTGGCTTCCCTTTGTAGGTGACCTATCCTTTCTCTCTGGCTGCCTTGAACATTTTTTCCTTCATTTCATCCTAAGAGAATCTGAAAATTATGTGTCTTGGGATTGGTCTTGTGGAGTATCTCAATGGCATTCTCTGAATTTCCTGAATTTGAATGTTGGCCTGTCTTGCTAGGTTGGGGAAGTTCTCCTGGATGATATCATGAAGTATGTTTTCCAAATTGGTTTTGTTCTCCTCATCTCTTTCAGGTACCCCAACTAGTCATAGGTTTGGTCTTTTCACATAATCCCATATTTCTTGGAGGTTTCCTTTGCTCCTTTTCCTTCTTGTTTCTCTATTTTTGTCTGTCTGTCTTATTTTAGAAAGATAGTCTTCATACTCTGAGATTCTTTCCTCCAATTAGTCTATTCTACTATTAATACTTGTTATTGCATTATGAAGTTCTCATGTTGTGCTTTTCAGCTCCATCAGGTCAGTTATGTTCCTCTCTAAACTGGCTATTCTGGTTATCACCTCCTGTATTGTTTTATTGAGTTCTTAATTTCTTTGCATTGGATTACAGCATTCTCCTTTAGTTCAACAAAGTTTGTTATTACTCATCTTCTGAAGCCTACTTCTGTCAGTTCAACCATCTCAGCCTCAGCCCAGTTCTGTGCCCTTGTTGGAGAGGTATTGCAGGCATTGAGAGGAGAAGAGGCACTCTGGTTTTTTTGAATTTTCAGTGTTTTTGAGTTAATTATTTCTCATCTTTGTGGGCTTATTTACTTTCAATGTTTGAGGCTGCTGATCTTTCAATGGGATTTTTTGTGGGGTCTTTTTTGTTGATGTTGTTGTTTTCTGTTTGTTTTACCTTTAACAACCAGGCCACTTGTCTGTAAGGCTGCTGCAGTTTGCTGGGGGTCTGTTCCAGATCCCAGTTGCCTCCGTTTTTCCCAAACCTGTAGGTATCACCAATGAGGACTGTGAGAAAGCAAAGATGGTAGCCTGCTCCTTCCTCTGGAAGGTCCATCCCAGGGGGGTACTGACCTGTTGTTGGCCCAAGTGCTTTTGTAGGGGGTGTCTGGAGACCCCTGTTGGGAGGTCTCACCCAGTCAGAAGGGACAGGCTCAGGGACCCACATAAAGAAGCAGTCTGACTGTTTTCTGCTAAAGCAGGTGTGTTGTGTTGGGGGGACCCTTCCTTGTCTGGACCACCTGGACTCTCTAAAGCCAGCAGGGTGGGAAGGCTGAGTCGAACAAACTACAGAGATGATGGCCAGCTCTCCACGTGGGGGCTCTATCTCAGGGAGAGATCAGAGTTCTGTTCGTATAACTCCGGCTGGAGTTGCTGAAACTCCCACAGGGAGGCCCTGCCCAGCAAGGAGGGACAGATCAAGGTTCTACTCAAAGAAGCAGTCTGGCCACAATCTGGCAACAGCTCTGCTATGTTATGGGAGACCCCTCCTTGACCAGACTACATGTACTCTCCAGAGCCGACAGGCTGGAACAGCAGAGCTGACCAAACTGCAGAGATGGTGGCTACCCCTCCCTGCCTCCCAGGAACTCTATCCTATCTCAGGCAGTCTCCAGCCTGTTTCCTTTGGCTTGCTGGAATTCTAAGCCAGTGGGCCTTAACTTGTGAGGTGCTACAAAATGGCACTGCTTGGCTCCCTAGATTCAGCTGCCTTCTTAAGGGAATGTTCAAACATGTCTTTCATATTGCCAGAATTCCTGGGACCTGAGTATGTAAAATTCCCGGGTCTCTGCATGCGCCTGAGTGGCTGGTCTGCTGTGATGACTCCACACAGCTTTGTGGATTAGATCCAAGGCCATGGTGGCATGGGCTCCTGAGGGGATCTCCTGATCTGTGGGATGCAGAGATCCATGAGAGAAGCATGGTTTTCCAGGTGGGGTTGCAAAATCACTCACCACTTCCCTTAGCTGGAGATGGGGATTCTCTTGGCTCCACGCTGCTCCAGGGTGGGCCATCACCCCACCCCACATTTTTTCATACTCCGTGGGTCAGGTTGTTTGCCTAGTCAGCCCCAGTATGAGAACCTGGATATTTCAGTTGAGGGTGTTGAATTCATTTGCCGCTTTCCTTCCTCTCTGTGAGTGCTACAGACCACAGCTCCTTCTAATTGGCCATCTTTTTTTTCCCCACAATCTACATATTTTTCTACAACTTGCTTTTCTTTTCTGACTCCAGAGAGTATATATTTATTTCACTGCTTTAGACTATGTATTAATAAATAATACAAATCTACTAAAATTTATACAATTCTATCTTCCAATTTTGCTATTAGAAAGTTGTTCTTAATTAAAAATACAAGTTACATAACATTATATTGTACATACTATAAACAATCTAATGAACATTAATTAACTTCTAGGTAAGTTCTGTGATCCCCATTGCACAAAGAAAGTAAGTGGGACTAAAGGGAGTTCTATCCTTTTTTCTATTAATTGGTGAGACAATAATTCAAAACCAGGGCTACTTATTTCCTTTCTACTGCAAAATGTTGCATCTAAATGAAGCCTGAGAAACCCAGCACTACCCACTTGTTAGGCATGTTTGAAATGCTTGAGTAGTTGGCCATTTTCCTTGTAGCATTTATTTGATCAGAAAACACCTCAACGTAGATGAAACAAAATATTTTATACTAAACCAACCTACAATTAGCTCAACATAAACCCAGAAATGTACAGATTCTGTATGAAGGGGTAGGTGGTGGGGCTTGTATTAGTTTCCTTAGTCCTTGAAAAGAATCCTCATAATTTCATATTATTTTATTTCAATCCAGATAACTAAAGTCAAAAATGATATAATAAATGTCATTACTCTGTCAAAATTCTAGCTTAAATGGACCTCTCGCCTATTCTAACAAGTGTTTATCACAATGAAAGAAAGACTCCTTGAAAGGGCTGCATTTCTTTCATTTTACAGTAAATTTACCCTAGGAAAAAGCTTATACCAGCTTATTATATCTCAGACCTCACTAAATGTTTAATTGAAGAGAATTATTTCTTGTTTCTTGTTCCTGCACTACATAATTTTTGTAATAAGCAATAGAAAATATAAGGCCATTTCTCAGACATCCATTATATAACAGGGTTATTATACTTGTAAAGAATATCACCTAGATGGAAGTTGCATTCTAAGAATACTAGTAGAAAGACACTTTGAAGCCTTCAGACATATGTGAACATGAACATATTTTGGGAAATTGCTCTCTAATTGATTCTACTAATTTCAAGAACTAGAAAGAGAAATAAAATGATAAGTGGCTGTGAATAATTATGTTTCTAAAAAGGTATAAAATTACATTTTAACGTTATTTAAAATAAATACGAATACCTGTTTAAAATAGTGAAAAAAATGCTTATCTATGTTTCTAAGAACCACGCACATTAGAAGTCAGTCTTCTTCTAAGAAAATCTTCTCCATTTTGAAGATAAATCTGTTTCATCTTTCATCGAGTAACTCTCTTTACTTGATGATTATAATTTTTTTTAATTTGGAAATAACACTATTGTATTTGTTATGAAAAGTCAAATTGAAAAAAGTGACTTAAAATATACAGCCATTTTATTGCAAAAAGTCACAAGGATTTTCTTTCTTTTCTGGGTCCTTCTCTTGGTCCTTTCTAGACTTTTGGTAGTCATGGCTCGAGGAAACAGCACTGAAGTGACTGAATTCCATCTTCTGGGATTTGGTGTCCAACACGAATTTCGGCATGTCCTTTTCATTGTACTTCTTATCTATGTGACCTCCCTGATAGGAAATATTGGAATGATCTTACTCATCAAGACCGATTCCAGACTTCAAACACCCATGTACTTTTTTCTACAACATTTGGCTTTTGTTGATATCTGTTATACTTCTGCTATCACTCCCAAGATGCTCCAAAGCTTCACAAAAGAAAATAATTTGATATCATTTCGGGGCTGAGTGATACAATTCTTAGTTTATGCAACATTTGCAACCAGTGACTGTTACCTCCTGGCTATTATGGCAATGGATCGTTATGTTGCCATCTGTAAGCCCCTTCGCTATCCCATGATCATGTCCCAAACAGTCTACATCGAATTGGTAGCTGGTTCATATATTATGGGCTCAATAAATGCCTCTGTACATACAGGTTTTACGTTTTCACTGTCCTTCTGCAAGTCCAATAAAATCAATCACTTTTTCTGTGATGGTCCCCCAATTCTTGCCCTTTCATGCTCCAACATTGACATCAACATCATTCTAGATGTTGTCTTTGTGGGATTTAACTTGATGTTCACTGGGTTGGTCATCATCTTTTCCTACATCTACATTATGGTTACCATCCTGAAGATGTCTTCTACTGCTGGGAGGAAAAAATCCTTCTCCACATGTGCCTCACACCTGACAGCAGTAACCATTTTCTATGGGACACTCTCTTACATGTACTTACAGCCTCAGTCTAATAATTCTCAGGAGAATATGAAAGTAGCCTCTATATTTTATGGCACTGTTATTCCCATGTTGAATCCTTTAATCTATAGCTTGAGAAATAAGGAAGTAAAAGAAGCTTTAAAAGTGATAGGAAAAAAGTTTTGTTAAATTAGACACAGTTGTTAAAATTCAACACAGCAAAGCATCCAGCACAGCTAATCTGCCAAAACTTGATATTTCTAAAATAGGGAGCATGTAGGAAAATCTCAAATTAACCATCTAACATCACACCTAGAGCAATTAGAAAAATAAAAACCAACCAATCTCAAACCTAGCAGAAGGAAAGAAATAACTAAAATCAGAACAAAACTGAACAAAATTGAGACCCAAAAATCCATACGAAGAATCAATGAAACCAAAACTTGTCTTCTATTTTGAAATAATCAATAAGATTGGTAGGCTTCTACCTAGATTCACAAAGGAAAAAAAGGAAAGATCCAAATAAGCACAAGCAGAAAGGACAAAGGTGACATTATAACCAATCCCACAGAAATACAAAAGATCCTCAGAGACTATTATGAACACTTCTATGCAAATAAACTAGAAAATCTAGAGGAAATAGATAAATTCCCAGGAACACACAACCTCCCAAGATTTAATCAGGAAGAAATTGAAACCCTGAATGAATCAATATCAAGTTCTGAAGTGGAAGCTAAGTGCCATCCAAAAGGGGGCCCAGACAAGACAAATTTGGAGTCAAATTCTACTAGATGTAAAAAGAAGAGCTGATACCAATGCTATTGAAACTATTTCAAAATATTGAAGAGGAGGAACTCTTTTGTAACTCATTCTACGAAGCCACAATTACCCTGATACCAAAACTTAGCAAAGACAAAACAAAAACAAAATAAAACTACAGGCAAATATCCCGATGAACATAGATGCAAAGCCAACAATGAAATACTAGCAAATCGAATTGAACAGCACATCAAAAGTTAATTTACCATGATCAAGTAGGCTTCATTCTTGGGATGCAAGTTTGGCTCAAAATATGCAAATTATTAAATCTAATTCACCACATCAATAGGATTTAAAACAAAAACCATATGATCATCTCAATAGATGCAGGAAAATTCTTCAATAAAATCCTACACCCCTGTATAATAAGAAACCCTCAACAAACTAGGCATCAAAGCAACATATCTCAAAATAAGTGCCATCTATGACAAATTCACAGCCAACATTATAATGAATGAGCAAAAACTGGAAGCATTCCCCCTTGAGAACTAGAACAAGACAGGGATGCTCACTCTCACCATTCCTATTAAATGTAGCACTGGAAGGATTAAGTAGAGTAACTAGACAAGAGAAAGAAACAAAAGGCATCCAAATAGAAAAAGAATCAAACTATCTCTCTTTGTGGACAACATGATTCTATATCTAGAAAACTCCAGACTCTGCCAAAAGACTCCTGAAACTGATAAATGACATTAGTAAACTTTTAAGTTACAAAATCAATATACAAAAATTAGTAGCATTTTCATACACCAATAAAGTTCAAGCTGAAAGCCAAATTTAAGAACGCAATCCCATTTACAATAGCCACCAAAAAAAAATAAAATACCTAGGAATACATCTAACCAAGGAGATGAAATATCTCTACAAAGAGAATTACAAAATATTGCCCAAAGAAATCAGACTGACACAAACAAATGAAAAAGCAGTCCATGCTCATGGATAAGAATAATCAATATCATTAAAATGGCCATACTATCCCAAATAATCTACAAATTCAACGCTATTTCTCTCAAACTACCAATACCATTTTTTTTTTACAGAATTAGAAAAACTATTCTAAAATTTAAGTGAAACCACAAAAGAGCCCAAATAGCCAAAGCAATTCTTAGCAAAAAGAACAAAACTGGAGACATCACATTACCCACTTCAAAACATACTATAAGGCTACAGTAACCAAAACAGCATGATACTAGTACAAAAACAGAAATATAGACCCCGTGGAACAGAATAGAGAACCTAGAAACAAAGCCATCCACATACAGCCATCTGATCTGTGATGAAGTCAACAGAAGTAAGCAATGGAGAAAGGACTTCCTATTTAATAAATTGTGCTGGGATAACTGGCTAGCTAGCCATATGCCAAAAAATGAAACCGGACCCTACCTTTCACCAGACACAAAAGCTAATTCAAGATAGGTTAAAGATTTAAATGTAAGACCTCAAACTATAGAAATCTTAGAAGAAAACCAGGGAAATGTCATTCTGGACATCAGCCTTGGGAAAGAATTTATGACTAAGTCCTCAAAAGCAATTGCAAAAAAAACAAAATTTGACAAGTAGGACCTAATTAAATTAAAGAGCTTCTGCACAGTTTAAATATATATATATATATCTCAACAGAGTAAGCAGACAACCTACAAAATGGAAGAAAATATTCACAAACTATGCATCTAACGAAAGTCTAATATCCAGAATTTATAAGGAACTTAAACAACTCAACAAGCAAAAAAAAAACCCTATTAAAAAGTGGACAAAGGACATGAACAAACACTTCTCAAAAGATATACAAGCAGCCAACAAACATATGAAAACAATGCTTAACATCACTAATCACCAAAAAAATGCAAATCAAAACCACAATGAGACAGCCACCACACACCAGTCAGAATGGCTATTATTAAAAAAGTCAAGAATAAAACCAATAGATGCTAGTGAGGCTGCAAAGCAAAGATAATACTTATACACTGTTGTTGGGAATCTAAATTAGTTTACTAAATTAGCCACTGTGGAAAGCAATATGTAGATTTCTGAAAGTACTTAAAACAAAACTGTCATTCAACCAAGTAATCCCATTACTGGATATATATTGAAAAGAAAATAAATTTTTCTACCAAAAAGACACAGGTGCTGGCATGTTCATCACAGCACTATTCACAATAGCAACAATACAATCAACCTAAGTGCCCATCAGTGGTGGATTGGGTAAAGAAAATGTGGTACATATACACCATGAAATACCACACAGCCATAAAAATGAACAAATTCATATCCTCTGCAGCCACATGAATATAGCTAGAGACCATTATCCTAAGTGAATTAATGCAGGAACAGGAGAGCAAATATTGAATGTGCTTACTTATGAGTGGGAGCTAAACATTGAGTACACAAGGACACAAAAATGGGAACAATAAACACTAGGGATTACTAGGGTGCAAGTAAGCAAGTGGGGCAAGGATTTAAAAACACACTGTTGGGTACTATACTCACTACCTGGGTGACAGGATTGTCCATATCCCAAACTTCAGCATCATGCAATATACAAACTTGTGCATGAACTTCTGAATCTAAAATAAAAGTTGAAATTATAAAAAAACAAAATAATGAACATGTCTACATCATAAACCAATGCCCTTCTTTCCATAGACAAGCTCTTACATTTTGGAAAATATAACAGAAATATTTCCGGGAGCTGAAAAATGCTTCACAGGAAATATTGACAATACACAGTTTTAAAGTTTCTGACTTCACCAGTACAGCAAAAAGAAACTAAATGAAAACACTCTCTCTGTAAAGATAGTTTAGGGAGATGCCTAATTAAACAGGAAATGTTGTAACATCTTTCTTGCTATCTGATGGTTAATTTTTTTCTTTATTGGCTCTGAAAGATGGTGTGATCCATCCTGCCACGAGGAAAGATGAACATTCCCACCAACACAGAACATAAAGGTGAGCAATCCAACTTTCTCAGCATTGGATCCCCAACATCCAGCATATTTAGCACACTGTAGTTGATCAATAAACATTTGTTGGCTGGGCATGGTGGCTCACACCTGTAATGCCAGCATTTTGGGAGGTTGAGGTGGGTGAATCGCCTGAGGTCAGGAGTTTGAGACCAGCCTAGCCAATATGGCGAAAACCTGTCTCTACTAAAAATACAAAAATTTAGCCAGGCATGGTGGTGTGTGCCTGTAGTCCCAGCTACTCAGGAGTCTGAGGCAGGAGGATCACTTGAGCCACGGAGGCAGAGGTTGCAGTGAGCCAAGATTGTCACTGCACTCCAGCCTGGACCACAGAGTGAGACTCTGTCTAAGTGAACTCGGGAGGCGGAGCTTGCAGTGAGCCGAGATCGCGCCACTGCACTCCAACCTGGGTGACAGAGTGAGACTCCGTCTCAGAAAAAAAAAAAAAAGAATAAATAAATAAATAAACAAACAAACATATGTTGAAGGAATAAATGGACAAAAGAAAGCAGAAAGGAAAGACCAGAAATCTAGACAAAGCACTCTCAGTGGAGTTGAGAGGAGTCAGCTGCAGTCCAGTGCAGCTGTTTCTGGGTTGAAAAGTGAAGCAGCAACAAGAGCTTTGCCAAGCTTACCGGGTGATGCAACTACTTGTAACAACATCGAAGAATGTTGTTGTAAATAAACACACAGAAAGTACATGTCTGTCATTTTATATGCAGAAGTGTAGAATAAAAGAGCAACAGGATACAGGTGACCAAGTCAATTCCCTCAGTTTTTCAGTGTCTTAGCATTATTGGTTTTTCAATACACAGTTTATGGAATAAAACATGTGAAACCAGCTTGGTAGCTTGAGCAAGCTATCAGGGATCTCCAAGAACTGCTGGGTTTTTATTAATAACGTTTTCTTTTTATTTGTATGTATGTGTCACAGAAGACACAAAGGCAGAATATCTAATGGTACACAGGAATTATAGACACCAAGGAGAATGCGGGCAGAGCTATCACTTAACCCAGAGTAGTAGTGGGCAATTTTGTCAGTAGACGCATGTGTGGTATCTCCATCATTCCCCACCAAGAAAACTACATATATTATGAATTAATCCTTAACATCTGGCATGATTCTTTGCATAAATAACTTATTAGCACAGTTAAGAAAGAAGTCATGCTGCTTTCAAGGATATTGGAGCTGTAATATCCTATTGCCAATATCCTACTGCCAAGGATATTGATGCTCAATCGTCTATGAGGCAGAAGATAATGGTCATCTACCACTACAGTAAAAGGGAAAGTGATTTTGGGGAATAGTAAACATAATAGTAAATCAGAATTATGCCAGGTGGTGTGGAATGGAGTTGAATAGTGCAATTCTCTAAGACTTAAATTTTTGGATGAATTATAAGGTTACTTTACTCCTGTCTAACCTGAAAGGAATGCTTTCCACATTACATTTTTAAGCATGATATTTGCTGTAGTTTTAATTGATGACATTTATTGAGGTTAAATAAATTCCTGTCTATTCTTACTTTGCTAAGAGCTTTGCATAATAAATTTATGTTGACTTTTAGTAAATCTTTTTCTGTATCTGCTGGAACAAACATATGGTTTTCATCCCTTGATATGGTAATAATTAACCATATGTCAATGTATGTAATTGTTTTTCTGGAATTAAAGCAATCTTATGTTCTCAGGGTAAAAATACATAAATAAATAAGGTGGCTGTCCTCATCATATCCTCATTTAACTCATGAGTCCAGGACATACAAAATCCAAACAGATACTGGCAGAAAATTGACTACCACAATCTTAGCCAAATGGAAGCACCAATCTCAGTCACTTTACCAGATGTGCAATTGCTACTGGAACAAACAGCCTCTAGTACTATGCACTGGCACTAAATTGGAAATACATTCTTTTCCACATGTATCAGGAAGGAAGTTCAGAAGCAAGATATATTCTCTTAGCGTAGATATCACAAAACATCCCCAATCATTCCCAGGGCTATCTGAACTTTCCTAAGCCACAGTGTAGCCTATTGGACCTTGACCATTAAAAAAACCTGTAGAACATCACTCTGCTCCAATTTAGTGATGACATGATTGGACCTGAGAAAGAGGAAGTAGCAAGTACTCTGTGCTAGTTTGTTACAGAAGCAATAGAAACAGAAAACTAGTGCAAACTTCATGAAAAATAATTGTACCAAGTAACATGTACAATAAAATGTATAGCAATATTGTGTATAGTAGCAAAATCTGGGAACTACCCAAACATCCATTGGTAGAATGTTTTCGTCTAAATCCTCTAAGAAGCAGACACCAAGATGGGATTACACATACAAACACTTTGTTAGGGGGATGGCTATGTAAAAGGAAATAGGGAGGACAATGGGAAAAGCTAAGAGTGATGCAAGTCTGAAGAGAGGGACAGAAGATTGGGCAGAAGCAGGTGAGAATGTCATGAAGCAGAAAGATGATTTGGCAAACTTATTGAGAAATCCTTGAGCCAAAATGGGCTGACAAAGGAGTCCTGTGTTTCTCAGATATGGGTGTACCTTAGAATCCATACTGAATACAGTTATTTTCACATTCCCTTGAAAAACTACTACAAGGGAATTCAAAGTAAGAAGCTGAGATCCTTGGTGATTTATAACTAGTTGAAAGAGGTATACGAATTTATTAACACAGCTGCTACACTGGTGAAGGGATAAATTTAATTAAATTTTAATCAAATGATGGAATATTACACAGCAGGGAAAATAAATGAGCCACTGCTACTACGACACAACAGATAAGTTTTAGTACTGTTGAGTAAAAACAAACATCACAGAATAAAATAGAAGGAAATTTTTTATTAACTTCGATAACAGGCAAACTAGAAAGCATATGCTTTGTGTGTCTGTGTGTGTGTGTGTGTGTGTGTGTGTGTAAAGCTATAAATCAAAAAATAAAAGAATACAAAGAAAGATTTTGTGAATGCTGCCATTTGCAGATAAGGATGAGGCTAAGCAGGTGCACAATACAGGGAAGGAGTACCTTGGTTAGGTATATCTTACAGATAATTTTTGAGTCATTGGACTGGATTATCTACTTAATAAATTATTATGTAATTAATATTAAATAGGGTTGTGCATGGACTAATGGCAACAGTGTGTCATGAAACGGTGATGACTAATCGAATTCTCTGCATATTGTTATGGTATGTTAAATTAAAATAAAATTTCAAAATATTCAGAAAGCTCAGTGCTTTCTAAGAAACTGTTCTTTTTGTATAAAACAGGCTGTGACTTTACATTGAACATCCTCAGGGAGACTGTGTACTAACCCAACCACTGCTGTCACCCCCAGAATCAGGTCATTCAGGAGTCAATAATATGAAAGAGAACTTCTTTAAGAGACTAGCCCTACTCCAAAGCAAAAGAAATGACAGATTGCCCCTTCAGTGAATTCAATAAAATTCCATTTTCAGTGGTACAGTGTGGATTAGAAAGATTAGCTAGAACAGCTACCACTTATAATTAAATTTTGTAGCTAAATTCCATCAGTCTTAATTTCTGAAATGCTCAGTTAAAAAAAAAAAAAACCCTCAAGTTTTGTATGTCTTTCTGGGGAAAATTTTGGGCCTGGGGAAGAGGAAGTGGCAATTACCCTGTAGTAGTTTGTTACAGAAACAATAAGAGGAGGAAACTAGTGCAATATTCATGAAAAATAATTGTACCTGGTAACATGTACAATAAAGTTTACAGCAATATTGTGTATAGTAGAAAATAGTGTCTCATTCTTTTTAATGAGGCAAAAAGGGCAGTTCAAAATATCAATTTTAAAACAAAACACTTTTTCAGAGGGCAACATATATAACAGATAATTCACATGAAATGAAAAACTGATTGTGCTGAGAAATATGGAGATACTCAACCCAGCTCATATGAGAAAAGGGCAAACAAAATATATTATTTTTCACCTGTACAAATAGCAAATTTTAGCTGGGCACAGTGGCTCATGCCTGTAACCCCAGCAGTTTGGGAGGCTGAGGCAAGTGGATCACTTGAAGTTAGGAGTTCAGGACCAGCCTGGCTGGTTGGAACCCAGTCCCTACTAAAAACACAAATATTAGCCAGACACGGAGGCACGTGCCTGTAGTCCCAGCTATTTGGGGGGCTGAGCCAGGAGAATCCCTTGAACCCAGGAGGCAGAGGCTGCTGTGAGCAGAGATTACGCCACTGAACTCAAGCCTGGACTCAGAGCTAGACTTTGTCTCAAAAAAAAAAGCAAATTTTGATAAGGTTTTGGCACAGTCTGTTAGAATTTAGAGAAATAGTCACTAGATTTGGTAGAAGTGGTATAAATTGCAAGAGCCTCTGGAGGGTAGCTGGGCAATAGGTATCAAAAGTTATCATTATTATACCCTTTACTCAGTATTCTCTCCAAAATACCTATTAATCCTACAGATGTATTCACAATAATATTTACAGTAACATTGTTTATATTAGTAAAAGATTGAAAACAACCTGAATGTCAACCATGGGTGGAGGAAAGAGTCTGATTAAACAGAATAATGAATGCAACTGTTCAGTAAAATATAATACAACCATTAAAAAGAGTGAGGCTTCTCTTTTTGTACCGATGGAGACAAATCACCCAAAAATATTAGGAAAAATGAAAGCTGAGCAATGTGAATAATACATTGTCTTTTGTTGCAGGGGAAAACAAAGAATATGAATTTAATATGTTTTCAAATGCAATGCAAGCCTTGTATATCTGGAAGAATAACGAGAGCTTGTAACAGTGGTGATCTCCAGGGAAGGAAACTGAAGATTAGAAATTAATAGTCTGGGTGCAGTGGCTCATGCCTGTAATCCCAGCACTTTGGGAGACCGAGGCGGGCAGATCACCTGAAGTTGGGAGTTCGAGACCAGCCTGACCAACATGGAAAAACCCCATCTCTACTAAAAATAAAAAATTAGCCAGGCATGGTGGCACATGCCTGTAATCCAAGCTACTTGGGAGGCTGAGGCAGGAGAACCACTTGAACCCAGAAGGCAGAGGTTGAGGTGAACCAATATCATGCCATTGCACTGCAGCCTGGGCAATAAGAGTGAAACTCCATCTCAAAAAAAAAAAAAAAAAAAAAGAGAGAAAGAAAAAAAGAAATTAATAGATGGATGGGGATGGGGACATGGTTTGTACTCTATACACTTTCATACTTCTGAATTTTTTTACCATATAGATGTTCCGTTATTCATCCCTCACCCCTGAAGAAAAGAGAAAGTGAGTGTAAGAAGAAATAAAAGCAGGAAGAAACAGAAAAAAACGGGAGAAAAGAGGAAGAATAAAAGGGAGAGAGGGAAGAAGGTTAAAAGCAAAGTGTCAATAGCAGGGCAATTCTCAAAAATGAAAGCAAACAGTCCCTGATGGCATTAAAACAAGAATTTTCTTCCCCCTGGAGAGCTTAACTTCGCTTCAGCAGAAAATAACTAGCAAACATTGTTTTTCCCATTACGTCTGAGCCCCTGGAAGCTCAGGTTCTCCAGGGAGTGGGTATTGATCTCTTATGCCCCAGCTGTATACTCGCTGTTGAGGAGGAACTGAAAAGAGAGACCTTGGTCAGCAATCAGTGCCAGTTGCAGAAAGAGAACGTGTAGGCAACCTCAAAGTAAGTAAAACAGAGCAAATAGCATTTTTTCAAAATCTGACATGTACCATGCCAGTACATTCAGGAAATTTTGGAACAAAAGATTAGCCAAAGTCCTAGCATGTTTTCCCTCAAAACCAGGAGGAATTACTTCATCCCTGGTAATTTACTGGAAATAAAGGCATGGATTTGATTCAGCCTGAGTATTACCTGGGAAAGAACATGAATGAACAAATGATTGAATGAATCAATCAATTGATTGCTCAATTAACCAATTAATATAATATACCTTTAATGTATTATTTGCTTGTTATTAAAGTCATTTGCTGGGCATACTTTCCATGCCTAGCCCTGTGCTGAGAAATTTACATAAATTTGCTCACTTAAATCTCACATCACTGCACAATAGAGTTTATTTTTTCTTCTTCCTTTTTTTAACTTTTTATTTTGAGATACTTATAGATTCACAGGAAATTCCAAAGATAACAAGGAGAGGTCCCATATATCCTTCACCTACTTTTTCCTCAAGGGCACAGTTTTACATAATTATAACATGACATCGAAACAAGATTTTAATACTGGGACAGTTGGGTATAGCTTTATGTCATTTCATATGTATGTATACTTGTTTAGCTACCACTGCAGTGAAGATACAGACTTGCTTGATCACAGATCTCAGATTCTACAGGTCTGCTATGTGCTACCCCTTCTGGTCACACCACACCCCTCCCCTTACCACTACAACCTCTGGCAATCACCAATCCATTCTCTATTTCTGCAATTTTATCATATTGATAATGTTTTGTAAGTGAAGTAATGCAGTATATGATCTTTTGATGTTGGCTTTATTACACTCACAATAATGCCCTTGAGAGTCATCTAAGTTGTTGCATATATCAACAGTTTATTCCTCTTTATTTTGAGTGATATGTCATAGCATGGATGTACCACAATATTTTAAACCATTCATTTATTGTAGGGCACTTGATTGTTTACAGTTTTTGGCAACTACAAATGACAATGATATGAAAACTGTTGTACAGGTTTTTGTGTGAATATGTTTTATGCAAATATAATTGCCCACAAGTCCAAAGACTGGGTTGTATGGGGAGTGTATGTCTAGCAGCTTTTTACACACTTGCCAAACTATTTTCCAGAGTGACTACCATTTTCATCAGCAATGTATGAGTGATCCAGTTACTCTGCGTCTTTCTAGCATTTGTTATTGTCACTGTTTTTTTTTTCATTTTAGCCATTCTGTAGCGATACTTCATTTGTAGTGTAGTGATATCTCATCTCGTTCTTATTTTGCACTTCCCAAATTGTTAATGATGTTGGACATCTTTTCCTGTGCTTATTCACAACTCATATAGCCTTTTTGGTAAAATGTCTATTCATTTCTTCCACTTGTTTTCTAATTTAATTTTTTTTTAGTTTGAGAGTTCTTATATTTTCTAAATACATGTTCTTTATCAGATGCTGTATTTGAAAATGTTTTCCTCCAGTCTGTAGCATGCTTTTTCGTCCTCTTAACTAGGTCTTTAACAGAGCAAAAGTTTAATTTTAGTGAGATCCAATTGTGGAATTTTTTTCTTTTTGGATTGTGCTTTTGATATCATATCTAAGAACTCTTCACAAAACCCATCCTAAAAATTTTGCCCTGAAGATTTTGTCTTAGATTACTCTCTAAAAGTTTTAAGCTTTTCTATTTTACATTTAAAGCTATGATTCATTTTGAGTTAATTTTTATGTAAGGTATAAGATTTGGGTTGGGGTTCTTATTTTTGCCTATGAGTATCTAATTGTTTCAGCACTATTTATTAAAAAAAGTTTTTGAACCTGCTCAAAAATCAAATGGCTGCACTTGTGTGAATCTGTGAATTCACTATTTTGCTCCATCTTTGTATCTATCATTCCACCAATACCACAGTATTAATTACCGTGGATATATAATAAATCTCGATATTAGGTAAAGTGATTCATCTCATTATTTTTCTTCTTTTTCCGAATTGTATTAGCTATTCTAACTCCTTTGCTCTCCCCTGTAAATTTAGAATATTTTTGTCCACATACCAAAAATATTATGCTGAGATTTTGATTGCAGTTATGTTAAACCTGTACATCAATTTAGGAAAAATTGACACCACTATATTGACTCTTCTAACTCCTAAACACAATAGATCTATTTATTTAGATCTTCTTTGGTTTCTTTCATCAGCTTATTGTAATTTTCATCATCAAGTCCTATACTGGTTTTGTTAGATTTATACCTAAGTATTTCATTTTTTGAACTTTTATCAATGGTGTTGTATTTATTCCAGCTTCCACATGTTCACTGCTCATATGGTAATAGTGTTGATTTTTTTAGAACTATCTTGTATTCTGCAACTTTTCTGAACTCACTTATTACTTTTAGAAGTTTTTGATAGGTTCTTGGACTCTTCTACATAAACTATTGTATCATCTACAATGACAGTTTTATTTCTTCCTTTCTGATCTGTATCACTTTTTATGCCTCTACATCTTTTCCTCTGACTAGAACTTCCCAAACGGTGTTGAATAGCACTGAAGAGAATGAGTATCCTTGCCTGTTCCCAATTTTAGAGGCAAGCATTCAGTCTATAACTATTAAGTGGGATCTTAACTATAGATTTTTCTGTAGATGCTCTTCAGCAGGTTGAGGAAATTGCCCTCTTTTCCTAGTTTTCAGGGATTTTTTAAATAAGTAGATGTTAAATTTTGTCAAATTCCTTTTCTTCATTAATTTATATTATCTGGTGATTTTTCTCTTTTAGATCTGTAATATACCCCACTTGGTCATTGTGTATAATTTTATATACATAGCTGAATTCTACTTGCCAATATTTTGTTACAGATTTTGCATTTATATTTATTAAAGATATTAGGCTGTGGTTTTTTGTTTGTTTATTTGCTATTTTGTCTGCCTTTGCTAATAGGGTAATATTGAATTCATAGAGTAAGCTGCGAAATGTTCTTTTACATCTGTTTTCTGAAAGAAATTGTATAGAGTTGAAGTTAATTCTTTTTTATACATTTAGCGAATTTTCCAGTGATATTGTTGACAGAAAGTTTTTACATTATAAATTCAGTTCTTCATGGCTGTAGGGCTATTCAAATTATCAGTTTTTCATATAAGTTAGCTTATACATTTCAATTAATTGATTCATTTCAGTTGTCAAATTAATATGTGTAGAGATGTCTGCAGCGTTGCAGGTCTTTTCCTTAGTTCAGCTAAAGATGGGGTTCTTTGTCTCACGACCACAAAAATTCAGGCTTGCAGACAATTTGAACGGTGAGTGAGACATGGTTTTATTGGGTGAAAAGGAAGAAAAGGGGGAAACAGGGACTCTCGCGAGACCAGAGTCCCTCCTAGAGCACTTCCCGCCCACTGTTCAAATCCCAGCTTCCACACAGGAAGAGGAGGAGCTAGGCTCCTCACTGCTGCAAACATCGTGAACTTCCTGAGGTTCTCCCTCAGTGGGCAGGCTGGCTGGAGTTTCTCTGAGGGCCGCCTTCCACCTGGCTGTCTCATTCCCCCCTCTAAAGAAGTACATCTAACTGCCCTTAGATTAAGGATAAGGAAGAAGACCAATCTTAACTGCTTCCTGCTGACAGGGGCCGCTATTTTGGGGAAACAGCAAGAGCTTCCCTATTTAAGGGTTCCTGGCAGAAGGGGCCATGCTCTGAGACTGCAGATGCATGACTGTTTGGAGTTTCATGGCCTGAAGGCAAGAACAGATAAACCGGGTTATTAGAAAACATGTATCAAAGTGAAACAAGGGGAGGGGTAAGGACAGCTCAAAAATTCCAAGACCTTTTACCAGTTTACACAGGGAGAGGAAGGCCAAAAGCCCAACTGCGAGAAAACTTTTCCCTTTTGCTGGCACGCTGGGCGTCTGGGTTCCCTTCCCCTGAGCCCAATCCTAAGACAGCCGAAAATTAACTTTTCAGTTTGGAGGATGCATCTGAGGGGAGTGTCCTATAGTACAGAGACACAATTACCTATTAGTGAAGAGAAAACCAAGGAGAAGAAAGGAAAAATAAGGCATTTTTTAAAGGAGTCCCAAGGATTCAGGATGTATTTGAAAGGGGTACAGACTGAAGATGAACGGTTACCCATCTAGAAAGAGGGGAGCAGGGATCCCTGGTTCCCTTCTCTTTCTAGCAGCCAGAGATTGCTGGTTCAATTGCATTGTGGTCAGGAGCACAAACTGTGTGAATTCAATGCTTCTAAAATTACAGAGATTATATACAATCTGTCTTGATACATGTTCTGGAAGTGCTGGAAAAAATATGTATTGTGTTCATGTGAGTTGGACCTTTCCATAAATATCAATGATACCCTGTTGGCTTATGGTGTTGAGTTCTTCTATATCTTTGCTGATTTTCTGGCTAATGCAGTAAATTTCTGAGAAAGGAATATTGAATTCCCCAGTTATAATTATAGATGGGTCTTTATCGCAATTCAATTTTTTCAGTTTTTCCTTTATATATGTTATAGTTTACTTGTTTGGTGCCTACACATTTAGGATTGCTATTTCTTCTTGATAGATTAACATTTTTATTATTATGTAATATTCTTCTTTGTCCTTTGTAATTTTCTTTGCTGTGAAATATACTTTAATATTTCTATAGACATTCTTTCTTTTGATTAATGTCTGCATGATATGTTTTTTGCTCCCCTTTATTTCAAACCTATATGTATTACTATATCTTGAAGTGAGTTTCTTGTACACAGGCTATAATTGCATCATTTTTCTATCCACTCTGCCATATTCTTTCTTTTAGTTGTTATTAAATGAAAGAAACATGAAACATCAGAAGGTTAAGAAAGTAGAAAGGGTAAAATACAACAGACTTCCCTTCTCTCTTGAGCTTTGAAAATTACATTTGAGAGTTGAAGCAAAAATTATAATACTGCCTAAGGTGGTTCTCAGTGTACGTAAAGGAAATAGTTACAACAATTATATTATAAGTGGGAGACAGTAAAGAAACGAAAAAGGATGTAAGGTTGCCACACTTCACTAAAACTGGTAAAATGGACAAAAGTTGTGATTATACAGGCATATCTCAGAGAGATTGTGAGTTCAATTCCAGACCACCACAATTAAGTGACTATCACAACAAAGCATATCACACAAATATTTTGGTTTCCCAGCGCATACAAAAGTTATGTTTATACTGTGCTGTAGTCTATTAAATGTGCAATATCATTATGTCTAAAAAAGTATATGCCTTTATTTAAAATACTTTATTGCTAAAAAATGTCAACACAAAGACATTAAATGAGCATGTGCTGCTGGAAAATGGTGCTAATAGACTTGTTTAATGCAGGATTACCACAAACCATTAAATTATTTTTTAAAAATGCAATATCTGTGAAGCACAATAAAATAAGGTATGCTCATATAATGTAACACCTAGAGCAGCCACTAAAAAGCTATACAAAGATATCTAATAATAACGCTATACTACAAAATCACTATAGATGCACCATAATGGGATTATTTTTAAAAAGTTCAAGTGACCCACAGAAATGCAGGAAAAAGAAAAGAGAGAAACAAAAAAGAAAATGAACACAATTTAAAAAAATGGCAGACAACTTTAACGTATCAATGACCACATAAAACATAAACAATTTTCTAGATTTTTCAAACAATAAAGGTCATGAAGTCCTCTTATAAAAGTGAAAGTTTAGAAGTTTAGAAAATAACGTTCTACAATGAGCACACATGGACACAGGAAGGGGAACGTCACACTCCGGGGACTGTTGTGGGGTGGGGGGAGGGGGGCGGGATTGCATTAGGAGATACACCTAATGCTAAATGACCAGTTAATGGGTGCAGCACACCAGCATGGCAAATGGATACATATGTAACAAACCTGCACATTGTGCACATGTACCCTAAAACTTAAAGTACAGTAAAAAAAAAATACAAAATAACGTTCTATTTCACTTAATGCCACACCCATGAATAACTATACTGGAATTGATGTGCACACTTTCTGGCATTTATCCACAAACAAATAAAAAGAATGAAAGCAGCCAGATGCAGTGGCTCAGGCCTCTAATCTCAGCACTTTGGAAGGCCAAGGTGGGCGGAACACCTGAGGTCAGGAGTTCAAGACCAGCCTGGCCAAAACGGTGAAGCCCCGTCTCTACTAAAGATACAAAAAATTAGATAGGTGTGCGGCAGGCACCTGTAATCCCAGCTCAGGAGGCCGGGGCGGGAGAATTGCTTGAACCTGGGAGGCGGAGGTTGCAGTGTGCTGAGATGGCACCACTGCACTCCAGCCTGGGCAACAGGGCAAGATTCCATCTCCAAAAATAAAATGAATGAAAGCTAGAGACAGTAGGAGTGACAGAGGGTTTAGTTTTTTCAAGGAGTCCACAATTTACATATTTTTCTACAACATGCTTTTCTCTTTTGACTCCATAAGAGTATGTATTTATCTCACTGCTTTAGACTAGACATTAATAATATGAGTCTACTAAAATTTATACAATTCTATTTCCTAATTTTGCTATTAGAAGGTTTTCATTAACTTATTTTCAATGCAAGTTACATAATATTATATATAATATGCACATTACTGATACTATAAACAAGTGATGAATGAATATAATTAACTTCTAGATGAGTTCTGTGATCCCCATTGTACATAGGAAGTAACTAGAGCCAAAGGGAGCTATAGGCTTTTTTCTACTAACGGATGAGACAAAAATTCAAAACCAGGGCTACTTATTTCCTTTCCACTGTACAATATTGATTATGAATGAAGCCTGAGAAATCCAGCACTATTCATATATTAAGCATGTTTAAAATGCTTGGGAAAATTCCCATGACGTGAGTTTACCCATGTAACAAACCTTCACATGTACCCCCCAACATAAAATAAAAGTTTTAAAAAATGTTTAGGCAGCTGGCCATTTTCTTTGTAGCACTCATTTGATTAGAAAACACCTTCGACATAGATGAAATAAAATATTTCATATTGATTCAACCAACCACTAACTCAATATAAACATAGAAATGTATAAATTCTGTGTGAAATTGGGGGTGGGGGCTTGTACTACTTTTGTTAGCTTCTGAAAAGCATCCCCACAATTTCATATTATTTTATTTCAATCCAGATGATCAAAGTCAAATTGATAGATGAATGTCATTATTCTATCAAAATTCTAGCTTAAGTAGACCTCTGGCCTATTCTACCTTCCTCTAATAAGGATTTATCCCAATAAAAGGAACACTCCTTGAAAGAACTGTATTTCTTTCATTTTACAGAAAATTTACCCTAGGAAGAAACTTATACGAACTTACTATACTTCAGTCCTTGTTAGATGTTAAAACGAAGAGAATTGTTTCTTGTTCCTCAACTACAGAATTGAAAAAAAAAGTAATAGAAAATGTAAGGCTATTTCTCAGGCATCCATTACATAACGAGGTTATTTTGCTTGTAAAGAATATCACCTAGATGAGAGATGCATTCTAGGGATACTAATACAAAGACACGTTGAAGCCTTCAAACATATGTGAACCATGAACACATTTCAAAAAAATTCTGTCTAATTAATTCTACTAATTTCCAAAGCTGGAACCAAAATTAAAATGGCAAGTGGCTGTGAACAATTATAAGCTTCTAAGAAGGTAAAAAATTACATTTTAGAATTATTTTAAAAATATGGATAGTTGTTTAATATAGTGGAAAATTGTTAATCTATGTTTCTAAGAACTACACACCTTAGGAGTTATGCTACTTCTAAGACAATCTCCTTCAATTGTGAAGATGAATCCATTTCATCTTACATCAAGTAAATCACTCTTTACTTGATGATTATAAATACTTTTTTAAATTTGAAAATGAATAGCACTATTGTATTTGTCGTAAAAATACAAATTGAAAAAAGTGACTTGAAATACAGAGCCATTTCATTGCAAGAAATCTCAAAGATTTCCCTTCTTTTCTGGGTCCTTCTCTTGGTCATTTCTAGACTTTTAGTAGCCATGACACTAGGAAACAGCACTGAAGTGACTGAATTCTATCTTCTGGGATTTCGTGCCCAGCATGAGTTTTGGTGTATCCTCTTCATTGTATTCCTTCTCATCTATGTGACCTCCATAATGGGTAATACTGGAATAATCTTACTCATCAACACAGATTCCAGATTTCAAACACCCATGTACTTTTTTCTACAACATTTGGCTTTTGTTGATATCTGTTACACTTCTGCTATCACTCCCAAGATGCTCCAAAGCTTCACAAAAGAAAAGAATTTAATATCATTTCAGGGCTGTGTGATACAATTATTGGTTTATGCAACAATGGCAACAAGTGACTGTTATCTCCTGGCTATGATGGCAGTGGATCGTTATGTTGCCATCTGTAAGCCCCTTCACTATACTGTAATCATGTCCCGAACAGTCTGCATCCATTTGGTAGCTGGTTCATACATCATGGGCTCAATAAATGCCTCTATACAAACAGGTTTTACATTTTCACTGTCCTTCTGCCAGTCCAATAGCATCAATCACTTTTTCTGTGATGGTCCCCCTATTCTTGCTCTTTCATGCTCCAATATTGACATCAACATCATGCTACTTGTTGTCTTTGTGGGATTTAACTTGATGTTCACTGGGTTGGTCGTCATCTTTTCCTACATCTACATCATGGCCACCATCATGAAGATGTCTTCTACTGTAGGGAGAAAAAAATCCTTCTCAACATGTGCCTCCCACCTGACAGCAGTCACCATTTTCTATGGGGCCCTCTCTTACATGTATTTGCAGTCTCATTCTAATAATTCCCAGGAAAGTATGAAAGTGGCCTCTATATTTTATGGCACAATTATTCCCATGTTAAATCCTTTAATCTATAGCTTGAGAAATAAGGAAGTAAAAGAAGCTTTAAAAGTGATAGGGAAAAAGTTCTTTTAAATCAGCCCCAGTTGTTAACATTCAGCTCGACAAATCATCCAATGTAGCTGTTCTGCCAAAATTTAATTTTTCTACAATAAGGAATATGTAGAAAGATGTCAAATTAATAATCTAACATCATCTCTAAAGGAATTTAAAATACAAGAGCCAACCAATCCCAAAGCTAACAGAAGAAAAAAATAACTAAAATCAGAACAGAACTGAACAAAATTGAGACCCAAATATTTATACGAAAATTTAATGAAACCAAAATTTGGTTTCTTGGAAGTATAAATAAGATTGGTAGGCTGCTAGCCAGATTCACAAAGAGAAAAGAGGGAATATCTAAATAAGCACAGCCAGAAAGAACAAAGGTGACATTACAACCAATCCCACAGAAATACAAAAAAATACGTAGAGACTATTATGAACACTTCCATGCAAATAAACTGGAAAATATAGAGAAAAATGGATGAATTCCTGGGAACATACAGCCTCTCAAGATTTTATCAGAAAGACACTGAAACCCTGAGCCAACCAATACCAAGTTTTGAAATTGAATCTCTACTAAAAAAAACCTACCAACCAAAAAAAAAAAAAGATCCCAGACCAGACGAATTTGCTGTCAAATTCTATCAGATGTAAAAAGAAGAGCTGGGGGCCGGGCGCGGTGGCTCACGCTTGTAATCCCAGCACTTTGGGAGGCCGAGGCGGGCGGATCACGAGGTCAGGAGATCGAGACCACGGTGAAACCCCGTCTGTACTAAAAATACAAAAAAATTAGCCGGGCGTGGTGGCGGGCGCCTGTAGTCCCAGCTACTCGGAGAGGCTGAGGCAGGAGAATGGCGTGAACCCAGGAGGCGGAGCTTGCAGTGAGCCGAGATAGCGCCACTGCACTCCAGCCTGGGCGACAGAGCGAGACTCCGTCTAAAAAAAAAAAAAAAAAAAAAAAAAGAAAAAAAGAAGAGCTGGGGCCAATTCTAGTGAAACTATTTGAAAAAATTGAGGAGGAGGGACTCTTCTGCAACTCATTCTATGAAACTAGTATCAGCCTGATACAAAAATCTGACAAAGACACAATGAAAAAAGAAAACTGCAAGCCAGTATTCTTGATAAACATAGATGCAAAACCATCAATGAAATACTAGCAAACCAAATTCAACAGCACATCAAAAAGTTAATTCACCATGATCAAGTAGGCTTCATTCTTTGGATGCAAGATTGGTTGAAAATGTGCAAATCACAAAATGTTATTCACTACCTAAACAGCATTTAAAACAAAAACGATATGATCTCAATAGATGCAGAAGAAGCCTTCAATAAAATGTTACCTTCTTTTATAGTAAAAATTCTCAACAAAATAGGGATCAAAGCAACATACCTCAAAATAAATGCCAGCTATGCCAAATTCACAGCCCACATCATGAATGGGCAAAAACCGAAAGCATTCCCCTTTGAGAACTGGCACAAGACAAGGATGCCCACTCTCAGCACTGCTCTTCAAGATACTTCCAGAAGTCCTAAGCAAACCAATGAGGTAAGAGAAAGAACCAAAAGGCACCCACATAGGAAAAGAAGAAGTCAAACTATCTCTTCTTGTGGACTATATGATTCTGTATCTAAATAACTCTAAAAACTCTGCCAAAAGGCTCCTGGAGCGATAAATAAATTTACTAAAATTTTAGGTAACAAAATCAAAGTATAAAAGTTAGTAGCACTTCTAAACAGCAATAATATTAAGCTGGGAGCCAAATCACGAATGCAATCCGATTTACAATAGCTATCAAAAATAATAAAAATATTAGGAAAACATCAGACCAATAAAATAAAATATCTCTACAAAGACAGAATTACAAAACACTGTGCAGAGAAACCAGAGAGGACAAAAACAAATGGGAAAACAGTCCATGCTCATAGATTAGAATAATCAATATCATTAAAATGGCCAAACTGCCCCCAAGCAATCTACAAATTCAATGCTGTTCCTATCAACCATCAATGCCATTTTTCACAGAATTAGAAAAACTATTCTAAAATTCATATGAAACTGGAAAAGAGCCCAAATAGTGAAAGCAATCCTTAGCAAAAGAACAAAGCTGGAGGTATCACATTACCCGATGTCAAGACATACTATAGGGCTACAGTGGCAAAAAGAGTCTGGTACTATTACAAAAGCAGTGACATAGACTAGTGGAATAGAATAGAGAACCTAGAAAGAAAGCCACACACACACACACACACACACACAGCTGTCTGATCTTTAACAAAGTCAACAAAATTAAGCAATGCAGAAAGAACTTCTATTCAATAAAGGGTGCTGGGATAATAGGCTACCAATATGCCAAATAAATGAAACTAGACGCCTACATTTTGCTATGCACAAGAACTAACTCAAGACGGATTAAAGATTTAAATGTGAGACCTCAAACTAAAAGAATCCTAGAAGAAAACTTGGGAAACATCATTCTGAACATCAGCCTTGGTAAATAATTTATGACTAAGTCCTCAAAAGCAATTGTGACAAAAACAAAATTTGACAAGTGCAACCTAATTCAATTAAACAGCTTCTGCATAGCAAAAGAAACAATCAAAAGCATGAACAGGAAACCTACAGAATGGGAGAAAATATTCACAAACTGTGTATCCAACAAATCTAATATCCAGAATGTATAAATATCTTAAACAACTCAACAAGCAAAAACAAATAACCCCATTAAAAAGTGAGCCAAGGATATCAACAGATACTTCTCAAAACAAGACATACAAGAAGCCAACAAGCATATGAAAAAATGCTCAGCACTAATCATGAGAAAAATGCAAATCAAAACCACAGTGAGAAAGCCATCTCACACCAGCAAGAATGTCTATTATTAGCAAGTCAAAAATTAATAGATGCTGGACAGGCTGTGGAGAAAAGGGAATGCTTATACACTGCTGGGGATGTAAACTCGTTTGGCCACTGTGGAAAGCAATCTGGAGATTTCTGAAAGAACTTAAAACAGAACTATCATTTGACCTAGTAATCCCATAACTGGATAATATTTAAAAGAAAATAAAGTTTTCTACCAAAAAGACATAAGTGCTCATAAGTTCACCACATCATCGTTCATAACAGCAACAACATAGAATCAACCTAAGTGCCCATCAGTGGTGGATTGGATAAAGAAAACATGGTTGTATACACCATGGAATACCACACAGTCATAAAAATGAACAAATTCAAGTATTTTGTATCTACATGGATACAGCTAGATGCCATTACCCTAAGTGAATTAACGTGGAAACAAAAAAGCAAATACCACATGTTATCATGTATAAGTAGGAGCTAAACACTAAATACACAGAGACACAAAGACAAGAACAATAGATACTGGGGACTACTAGGGGGAAGGAGAAATTGGGGTAAGGGTTAGAAACACTAACTGTTGGGTACTATTGTGTATTAGTACATTTTCATGCTGCTGATAAAGAGATATCCAAGACTGGGCAATTTACAAAAGAAAGACGTTTATTGGACTTACAGTTTCACATGGCTGGGGAGGCCTCACAATTATGGCAGAAGGTTAAAGGTAGATGTCACATGGTGGTAGACAATGGAAGAGAGCTTGTGCAAGGAGACTTCCATTTTTAAAAACATGAAGTCTCATGAGACTCATTCACTATCACAAGAACTGCATAGGAAAGACTTGCCCCTGTAATTCAACCACCTCCCACCAAGTTTTATACATGACACGTGGGAATAGTGGGAGTTACAATTCAAAATGAGATGTGGGTGAGGGCAGAGCCAAATCTTATCATTCCAAACCTGGCCCCTCCCAAACTTCATTTCCTCACATTTCAAAACCAATTATGCCTTCCCAACAGTTCTCCAAAGTCTTAACTCATTTCAGCATTAACTCAAAAAGTCCACAGTCCAACATCTCATCTGAAACAAGGCAAGTCCCTTCTGACTATGAGCCTTTAAAATCAAAAGCAAATTAGCTACTTCCTAGATAAAATGAGGATACAGGTGTTGGGTAAATTTACAGCCATTCCAAGTGGGAGAAAATGGCCAAAATAAATGGGTTACAAGCCCCATGCAAGTCTGAAATCCCACAGGGCAGTCAAATCTTAAAGCTCCAAAATGATCTCCTTTGACTCCATGTCTCACATCCAGGTCTTGGTGATGTAAGAGATGGGTTCCCATAGTCTTGGGCAGCTCTGCCACTGTGGCTTTGCAGGGTATATTCCCACTCCTGGCTGCTTTCACAAACTGACCTTGAGTGTCTGTGGGTTTTCCAGGTGCACAGTGCAAGCTGTCAGTGGATCTACCTTTCTGGGGTCTGGAGGATGGTGGCCCTCTTCCCACAGCTCCACTAGGTGGTGCTGCAGTAGAAATTCTGTGTGGGGACTCTGACCACACATTACTCTTCTGCAATGCCCTAGCAGAAGTTCTCTATGAGGGCCCCACTGCTGCAGCAAACTTCTGCCTGGGCATCCAGGCATTTCCATACATTCTCTGAAATCTAGGTGGAGGTTCCCAACCCTCAATTCTTGACTTGTGTGCACTCTCAGGCTCAACAGTTTGGAAGTTAAAGCTTCCAAGGCTTGGGGCTTCCATCCAAAAGTCTCTGACATGCCCTGGAGATATATTCCCCATTGTCTTGATGAATAACACTCAAATCCTTGTTACTTATTCAAATTTCTGCAGCCAAATTTAACTCCTCCTCAAAAAATTCGATTTTCTTTTTTATCACATTATCAGGCTACATATTTTCCAAACTTTCATGCTTTGTTTCCCTTTTAAAATTGAATTTTTTTAACACCATGCAAGTCACATCTTGAATGCTTTGCTGCTTAGAAATTTCTTCCATTAGATATTCGAAATCATCTCTCTTGAGTTCAAAGTTCCACAAATCTCTAGGGCAGGGGCAAAATGTCACCAGTCTCCTTGCTAAAACATAACAAGAATCACCTTTGCTCCAGTTCCCAACAAGTTCCTCATCTCCAACTGAGACCAACTCAGCCTGAATTCTATTGTCCATATCATTATCAACATTTGGGGCTAAGCCATTCAATAAGCCTCTAGAGAGTTCCAAACCTTCCCACATTTTTCTCTCTTCTTCTGGACCCTCCAAACTGTTTCAACCTCTGCCTGTTACCCAGTTCCAAAGTCAGTTCCACATTTTCAGGTATCTTTTCAGCAGCACCCCACTCCTGGTACCAATTTACTCTATTAGTCTGTTTTCATGCTGCCGACAAAAACATACCCGAGACTGGGCAATTTACAAAAGAAAGAGCTTTATTGAACTTACAATTCCGCATGGCATGGGGAGGCCCCACAATCTTGGTGGGTGATGAAAGGCACATCTCACATGGTGACAAACAAAAGAAGAGAGCTCCCATTTTTAAAACCATCAGATCTCATAAGACTCATTTGCTATCATGAGAACAGCACAGGAAAACCCCACCCCTGTAATTCAGTCACCTCCCACCAGGTTCCTCTCATGACATGTGGGAATAGTGGGAGTTACAATTCAAGATGAGATTTGGGTGGGGACACAACCAAACCATATCATATTAAAATGAGAGACTTCCCTGATCCTCCTCAGAGGATGTGTGACAGGGGTGTGGCTTGCCTGTTTGGCTGCCACCAAGCAAGCCACCACTGCTCAAACCCCTGACAGGAGGGGGAGCATGCAGACGAGCAGTTGCAGGAGCCAGAATGAGTGCTTTGGGCTCCAGCCCCATGGTAGTGTCCAGGGGTGGGTGCCTGCGGCCCCAGTGTTACAATGCTCTTTTAGCCTTGCCATCTGCAGATGGCTTAAGTGTTAACCAGCTCAATGAATCCTCTGCCTATCCACAAGGGCAAAGGGCCAGTGTGACAGCTTTCTGCATCCCAAGCTCTTGTCCAGCATCCCAGAAGAATCAGATCACACATGAGCTTAAAGGGTGAATGTGTGGTTATTGAGGTGGTTCTCAGTGGGATGGATGGAGAACTGGAAGAGGGAAAGAGTAAGAGGATGACCTTCCCCTGGAGTTTTGGCCATACATCGGCCGAACTCCTCTTCGATTGCCCCTAGCTGAACTCCTCTTGGTGTTCAGTCATTCCTTTTCTTCTCTCGCTCTCTGCCACACCACTCTGCCATTTGTCTGCTTGTCTCCTTGTCTTGTCTCATCTGCTTCTGAAGCCTGGTGTTTGGGGTTTATATGGTTTCAGGATAAGGGGAGCATGGTGGGCCAAAAGGCAACTTTTTGGGTGCAAAAACAGAAATGCCTGTTCCTACTTAGGGCCATGTGTCTCCAGGCTTGAGAGCTGGGCCTTTGCCAGGGAACTGCCCTCTTCTACCCAGTGTTTCCCCGTCTCCTGTCCATGTCATTTCCCCCTCTGAGTAGGCACATCTAACTGCTGTTAGAATATGGGCAGTGACCAATCTTAGCTACTTCTTGTTGACAGTGGGCATAGTTTTGGGGAAAATGGCAGTCAGATTCCTCCCAGAGGTCTAAGAGTCCCTGGCAAAGGGGAGCCATTGTCTGAGGGTCAGATTGCCTGACTGTTTGGCATTTGATGGCCTCTATGTGACAGAGAAAAAAAACAAGTTTTGTAAGGTTAAGTATGCATAGGTTAAATGTGTATTATGCAAAGAAAGAATCTAGTGCCAAAGATTACAGAAATAAGAAGTGTACAGAATAAGAACAGTAATTATTCTAAAAACACTATTGTGCCCCATGGTATAGAACAGAACAAAGGTAAGAACAGCAAGCATAGGCAACACTATAAGGAAGATATCCATGGAAGGTAAATTATTAACACTTATCTTTCGTGATTTTTGGCTTGAGATCCCTGATCTCTTCACATTGGTACTTCGGGTGCTCTTCTGGGTCAACGGCAGTGACTCCATCAGCTTCCCAGGCCTTTACTCTGGTATAATGAATTCAAGAGTTTATTTCTGTGACCTTCACTGCCATAAGAGTAGAAAGAAGTAAAGTGTAAGGTCCCTCTCAACCTAGGCTTATAGAGGAAGAAAAGGAAGGAAATGCCTTTACTAGCACTAGGGCCCCTAAGTTAATAATGGAGGTGGCCCTGGTTCATAGGATTGGGCCTCCAACAATTGTTGCAGTTCCTGTTGGAAATGGGCCAACGAGGTTATGTATTTAATTAAATCAGAGGGTTCTTGTTCTAGAAGGGAATAATTGGTGAGAAAACGCTGTCCATACATCATTTCAAAGAGACTCAAACCCAGCTTTGAAGGAGTGTTTCTAATATGTAGCAGGGATAAGGGGAGAAGGGTAGTCCAGCAGAGACGAGTTTCCTGAGAGTTTCCTGAGGTATCTTTTGATAATATCATTTGTCTTTTCTACCTTTCCTAAGGACTGTGGTCTCCAGGCACAAAAAAGATGGTACTGTATACCTAGTGCCTTTGAGACCCCCTAGGTGACAGCCACCTTGAACAAGGAGCCATTATCACTCGGGAGGCACTTAGGGAGTCCAAAGTGAGGAATCGTCTCATTGATTAGTACTTTTATCACCTCAGAGGCTTTCTCTGTCCAACATGGAAATTCTTCTAACCAGTAATGAAAGCATCTATCCATACTAAGAGATACTGGATGCCTCTTGCTTTTGGCACATGGGTGAAATCCATTTGCCAAAAGGTAGCCTTTGTCCTCTGGGTTCTTGGGGGAAGAAGCCATCAATTAAGAGGATTGTTTTTAAAGCAGGTCTCACAAGCATTATCCACCTGTTTAATTGTTTGTATAAGGTTTTTGCCTGAGAACAATCTCTGAGACAGTTGATAAGGTTTATTCTTACCTAGGTGAAGGCCTGGTGAAGGCTTTTAAGAGTTTACCATTGGTTGGCAGCTGGTATATGAAGCTTGCCATTGTCTGATTGTAGCTATCCTGGGGACTGAAGGATGTTTCCCCAAGAGGTGGCCCATTCTATTTCCACAGGAGAATATTGAGGTTTTATTTCTCTTATGGGTCCCTCCCAGATCAGTGGGGCATCAAGTGGGTCAGAGACCTGGGTCCCCCTTACTGATGGATTTAGCTGCTTGGTCTGCCAGCCTATTTCTCTTGGCTATTTCATCCATCCCTCTTTGGTGGCCTCTACAATGTATTACTGCCACTTCCCATGGGAGGAAAGCGAGGAAGATAGTCTGTAAATTTCCTAATGGTATTTAATGGGAGACCCATTAGCTGTAAGGAAGTTCCTCTCTTTCCAGATAGTGGCATGGGCATGCAGGACAAGAAAAGCATACTTAGAATCTGTATAAATGTTAACTGTTTTTCCTTTGCTTGATTCAAGCACCCTCATGAAAGAAATTTGTTCAGCCAGTTCTGCACTTTTGCCAGAGGAGAGATGTGCACTCTCAACAATATCATTCAGAGTAACTATTGCATATCCTACTTTATGGGTTTCTTATTCTACAAAAGAACTCCCATCTGTAAAGAGAATCTAGTCTGAGATCTTGTCTGAGATCCTTAAGGTTCTCTCTGCATGCATAGGTTTGTGCTATTTGTTCACAGTCATGTTCGGGTCCCTCAGCTTCCTCTGGGAGGAAGGTGGCTGGATTTAGGGAGGGACAGGTTTTTAATTGGACTGCAGATCCTTCTAATAACAGAGCTTGATACCCAAGGAGGCAGTTGTCTGATACCCAGAGACTCCCCTTAAAAGATAGTAGTGCTGCCACATTATGTGAGGTATAGACAGTTAAATTATTCTCCATGGTTAACTTAGTAGCCTCTGGTACCAGCAAGGCCACTGCTGTGATTCCCCAGAGACAGGCTGGCCATCCTTTGGCTACCAAATCAAACTCCTTACTCAGGTAGCCTACAGGCTGCTGGGCTAGAACAAAGGCCTGTGTTAGAACTCCCACTGTCATTTCCTTTCTCTCTGACACAAAGATTAATTGCTTTTCCTATGGGGAGACTAAGGGCTGGTGCCTTAAGCAAGACTTGTTTTACTCAGTCAAAGGCCTTTCTAGCCTCTGATTCCCATATTAGAAAGTGAGGTTTAACTTCCTGAGTCTCCTTTCTTAGGTGTTATAAGGGACAAGCTATTTCACCATACCCAGGTATCCAGAGTCTGCAGAATCCTGTAATGCCTAAGAATCCCCTCAGTTGCTTGAGGGTTGCTGGGAGGGAAAACGGAAAATGGGTTTAATTTTCACTTCACCCAACACTCTTCTGCCCTCTGAGAACAGCAGGCTTAGGTACTTCACTGAAGTCTGACAGAGATGAGCTTTAGATTTTGAAACCTTATACCCTCTGTTAGCCAGCAAATTAAGAAAAGCCTTAGCGCCCTCCTGAGAGATTTCCTCAGTTGGAGCACAGAGAAGAAGGTCATTGACATATTATAAAACTTTAACCTAAGGATAAAGGACAGAGGATTATTGAGGCCTCTCAATAATCCCTGCCCAAACAAGTGGGGGCTGTCTCAGAAGTTCTGAGGTAACACTGTCCAGGGTGGTTTAGTTAGAGGGATCCTCAAATGCAAACAAATACCGAGAGTCAGAGGGTAATGGTATGCAGAAGAAGGCATCCCTTAGGTCCAGCACTGTGAACCATTTAGTTCCCTCAGATGTTTGAGCTAGCAGGGTATACAAATTGGGAACCACTGGGTGTATTGGAACCACAGCCTCATTAATGATATGGAGGTCCTGAACTAGTCCCCATTCCCCACTGGGTTTTTGTACCCCCCAATATTGGGGTATTGCAAGGGCCATTTCAGGGTTTGAGAAGGGCTTGCCTCTTCAAGTTATCAATGATGGCTTCTAGTCCTTTCCTAACTTCTGGTTTCAGGGGATATTGTTTCTGGTTAGGAAAGGAGGTAAGATCCTTAAGATGGACCTGGACCAGTATGGTGGTTGTGGCTCTGCCAATTTTCCCTAGAGTTGCCCAAACATTTGGTTTAAAATGGTCTCCACTAGGGGCAGACAAAGAGTTTGCCCAGGGGCCATCAGGATGGTGGTTCCCATATGAACCAGAATATCCCCATCCAACAGAGGATTTGGAGTTTCCAGCATAATTAGAAAAGCGTGGGTGAACCAAATGTCTCCCCAGCTACAACTAAGTGGTTGGGACTAATATCAGGTTAAAGCCCTTCCTGAGATGTTCATTATGGTCGTGCTAAGAGAGGAGAGAGGGCCCAGATTGGGGAAGAGAACTGAGAGACTAACCCCAGTGTCCAAAAGATGGTCTACTTTTTTTCCCCTTCAATTTCCAGAATTATCTGGGGCTCTCAGATGATAATAATGGTCTGGACCACCGGACTCAAGAAGAAGAGCCCCAGGACCTGTCAATCCTACTGCTGGTCTCCCCAGTGACAGTCTACCCTCCAGGGTTCCCCACGACAGATTGGACCGGTCAAAGTGGCTTCCTTATGCTGCCTGCACAATCCTTCTTCAAACGCCCTGGCTTGGCACATCTGTAGCAGTTAACAAGTGCACCCTGGGAATTCTGGGTTTGTGGGCTTGCCTGGCATCCATTAAAGCCTCTGTCTCTTTTCTGTATTTCCTCTCTCTCTCTCTCCTGGGCATCCCTATCTCTATTGTATAAGACTGACGTGGCTACTTGCAGGAGGTTCTGTAAAGTACTATCTGGCCCCAGGGCCTGTTTTTGCAGCTTCCTCCTGATATTAGGGGCTACATGAGTAATAAATTTATGCTTTAGGGTTAGTTTTCCATTGACTGAATCAGAAGATAGAGAGGTGTGCTTTATCAAGGCCTCTCTTAGCTTTCTCAGGAAGACAGTGGGATTTTCATCAAATCTCTGGTCAGTCATGGATAACTTAGTATAATTGAGAGGCTTAGTCTTAGTCCTTTGTAATCCCTCCATTATGCACACCTGAAAGTGTCTCCTCTTCCAGCCTCCCATCTTCTCACTGGGATCTCATTTAGGTCATCCATTGGTACTGCTTCTCTTCCAGTTAGAGGATTTCACCCCCTTCCCTGATGCTGTATGTGATACAAAGTTCATCCCCAAATCTCTCTGCCATTTGCAGTGTGGCCTGCTTCCCAGTCTCTATCAGGGTCTAATTCAAAAGTAACATAACATCTCTCCAGGAGAGTTCAAATTATTCAGTGAAATTCTGGAAAGCCTCTATATATTGATCAGGGCCATCTGAAAACTTGCCGTGATCCCCCTTAATTTGCTTTAACTCTTAAAAGGAGAAGGGGACTTGGACCTGACTGGGGCAAAATTCACCAGGCATCTGTTTGAGGGGCAAGAGTGAGACTGGGACTTGTCTATGGTGAGGATTTCTAAGCGGGGGCAAGTGTAAGGCTGAATCTGGATAGGGAGGTCAGGGTGGACCTGGAGGAGCAGGGCTGGAAGGAGCTGGCTCCTGTGCTAGGGGTGTTTCTGGAATTGTATTTTTAGTTTCCTTGGCTTGCCCCTTGCAGCCTTTCCTGAGATGGCTAACATGAGGGCTGGATTAATCCTACACTGTCAGCAAAGGCCTGGGTTGTTCTGCAAGTTATAGAAAGCCTGCAAATATGGGGCCTCAGACCATCTGTCTGCACATCTACAGAAAAGGTAACACTGCAGGATGGTGTTGAAATAAATTGTTCCTTCCTAAAGCAGACCCAGTCCTTCAAAATTTCACCAAACCTCTGTGCAGAGGGCTATGAGGCATTTTTCTTCCAGATTCTAAGGGTCAAAGCAGTCCCAGTGGTTCAGGATAGACTCCAAAGGAATATAAGCAAAAGGTGGTGAAAAGAGCTGGTTGCCCATTCGGAAAGACAAGGAAATAGAGGTGACTCTCATTTCCCTTCCTTCTTTCAGTGAAAACTCAGAGTGTGAAGAGAGATAAAGCAAGTGTCCCCTTTTTCTCTTCCATCTTTTGTCCCTGAGTCCTGGAGACCTTGGCAGCTCCCACCCATGGGTGCCAATGTGACATGTACCCATGATGCAGGGAAGGCCTAGAGAATAGGAATTATTTGCCCTCGCCTATGCCTCCATTCTCCCTACTACTGGCAACCTTTGAGGTCCCTGGGCCCATTTATGTTATGGAGCGTAGCCTCCTTCCATGTGGTGGGGGTTTAGTCATCAGGAATTGGTCCTGCTCATTCACATTGTGCCTGTTGCATGGCTTTGAATCCCTCAGATCTGGTTTTCCTTTCTAAGGATTCAGCCTGAAGCTTGCCATCGAATTTGAGACAAAAAAAAAAAAAAAAGGTATTTCAGGGGCTATCTGTATCTGTCTAGATGGTCTCAAATTAGCTATGTTGAATTTGCAGTTATCAGCCAGCAAGGGTCGCTCCTCCATTATTTTTCCTATCATAAGCAGCGTGCTGGGGATAGGAGCCCTCTCATTTAGAAAAGAAAAAAAATCATTTAAGAGGCAAAAGTGGGAGGTCCTGGGGGAAAAACACCTTGCTCGGTGCAAATAGGTTCCTTTGTCATTGTATCCTTCACCTGGTTCAGACCAGGGTGACCTTCTTGGCCAGGGGAGGAAAAGTTCCATCAGCATGGCAGGCGGGAAGTGCTGGACAGCCGACCACATGAGGCCCCCGCAGCAGTTGTGGTTTTCTTCCACCCCTCGTGGCCACTGGGCATGGCTTATGCATGCTGTGGACACGCCCAGGCACCCAAGCCAGGAAGGGAGTGGGCGAGGAGAAGAGGTGTCATGTGCTGCATGTCTGTGACTGTCAGGTTCAGGAGGGGGATGGTACCTCTAAAAATAAATAGAAACCACATTGTTCTGAATTTCACCTTTGATGGCTGCGCCAAATGCTCATTATATTTAGTATCGTTGTCGCGGTCTGTAGCAAAACCCTTAACATTATAAGGGAAGAGATAAGAGGCATTTCAAACCTTGGAGAGAAGTAAAGACACCAGGCAAAGTCTGGGAGTCTTGGCCAATGGAGTTGAGTCTTGGGGCCTTCCAGAAAAAAAAAAAAATCCCTTCGGTTGCCCTAGAGCTTTACTCCAGTTCTCTAGTGGATAGACGTCTCTGAAGAGAAATATAGTCCATGTTCTTTTTATCTGTAGGAAAGAGAGAGGTGGCAGGGTCTTGGAAAAGACACAGATCCTCATTTTAACTCACCCTTCTTTGTATCCCAGATGGGGCCCCAAATGAAATGGGAGAGTTCCCTGATCCCCTTTGCAGGATATGCAATAAGGGTGTGGCTCACAGGTTTGGTCACCACTACTGGTCAAACCCCTGATAGGAGGGAGACGGGGAGCACGCAGACAGTCACGTGCAGGAGCTGGGGTGAGTGCTTTGAGCTCTGGCCCCACAGGAGTGTCTAGGGGTGGGTGCCTGCTGCCCCTGTGTAAAAATGCTCTTTTGGCCTTGCCATCTGCAGATGGCTTAAGTGTTAACCAGTTCGATGGACCGTTTGCCTTTTTGCAAGGGCAGAGCGCCAGTGTGGCAGCTTTCTGTATCCCAAGCTCTTGCCCAGCATCCCAGAAGAATTGGGTCACACACAAGCTTGAAAAATGAATGCAGGGCTTTACTGAGTAGTGGAGGTGATTCTCAGCAAGATGCGTGGGTAGCCAGAAAGGCAATGGAGTGGGAAGATGATCTTCCCCTGGAGTTTTGGCCATCCAGCGGCCAAACTCCCCTCCAACTGCCCCCAGCCGAATTCCTCTCGGCATTCAGATGTTCCTTCTCTTCTCCCTCTCTCTTGCTGCGCCTTTCTTCCATTTGTCTTCTGTCATCTCCTCATCTCTTTGTCTGCCTCTGGAGTCTGGGGTTCAGAACTTATATGGGTATAGGATAGGGGGACATAGCAGGCCAAAAGGCCACTTTTGGAGTACAAAAACAGAAATCCCTGTTTTCACTTATTTCTGGCGGGTCTCCAGCCTTAAAGGTGGGGCCTTTGCCAGTGCACTGCCCTCTTCAACCCGGTATTTCTCTGTCCCCTGTCCATATCACTATACTCACTACCTGGGTGAAGGAATCATTCACATCCCAAACCTCAACATCTTGCAAGATACCCATATAACAAACCTGTGCATGAAACCTTGAATCTAGAATAAAAATTGACATTATTAAAAAGTAAAATAAAATAGGGACAATTCTGCTTTTTTAAATAGATAAGCTCTTTAATATTGGAAAATATAATAGATATATCTCCTGAGGCTAAAAATTGCTTCCCAAGAGATACTGTCACTATATTAGTTTTAAAGTTTCTGACCACCATTCAAGCAGAAAGGAATTAAATGAAAACACTCTCTCTGTAAAGATAGTTAGGGAGATGCCAAATCACAAAGAAAATGTTTAACATTTTTCTAGAAGTTATCTGGTATTATCTAGATGTTATGGATGGTTAATTAATTTCTTTCTTTATTGGCTCTGAATAATGGTGTGACTCATCCTGCCACCAGGAAAGATGAATGTCCTCACTAATATGGAACATAAAGGTGAGGAAAATACTTGCTCAATATGGGATTCCCAACATCCAGCATATTCTCAGCACATTGTAGTATCTGAATAAACATCTGTTGAAGAAATAAATGGACAAATGAAAGTGGAAAGGAAAGACCAGAAATCTAGACAGAGCATTCTCACAGGGATTGAGAGACGTCAGCTGCAGTCCAGCACAGCTGTTTCTCGGTTGAAAAGTGAGGCAGCAACAAGAGCTTTGCCAAGCTTACTGGGTGAAGCAACTGCCTATGACAACATTGAACAGTGTTATTGTAAATAAACACGCAGAAAGTACATGTCTGTCATTTTATAGGCAGAAAGGTAGAATAAAAGAGCAACAGGATAAATGTGAGCAGGTTAATTCCCTCAGCTCCTCCTTACTCTTAATGTTGTAAGTTTTTCCATACACAGTTTATGGAATAAAATACGTGAAACCAGCTTGGTAGCTTGAGCAAGCTATCAGGAACCTCCAAGGATTGTTGGGTTTTTATTACTAATGTTTCTTTTTGAATTTTGAGGTCAAGTTTGTGGGTGCATATGCATGTATGCATGTGCCACAGAAGACATATGGGCAGAAGGGTCTAATGCAATACAGGAAGTATAGACACCAAGAAGAGCATGGGCAGAGATGTCACTTAGCCTAGAGGAGTAGTGGGTAATCTTGGCAGTGGATGCATGTGTGAGGTCTCCATCATTCCTCACCAGAAAAATTACATATTTCATGGATTAATCCTCAACACCTGACACATGATTCTTTGCATAGATAACTTAACAGTACAGTTAAGAAAGAAGTCAGGCTGACGCCAAGGATATTGGTCCTACTGCCAATATCATACTGCCAAGGATGTTGGTGCTCAATCTTCTATGAGGCAGAAGATAATGGTTATTTATCACTACAGTGAATGGGGAAGTGATGTGGGGGGGTGGTTAACATAACAGTACATCAGAATTATTCCAGGCAGAGTGGAATGGAGTGGAATAGTGCCACTCTATAGGACTTAGATTAGGTAGTGGGCCTCATCATATTGTTACAGGATCCTTGGGGTGTTGCTTTTCTGGCCTGAAACCTCTGACTAGTGGCACCTTTGCCTGAGTTTTGCTTGGGCCCACTGGGCTCATTCCACCAACTCAGTCTGGCAGGCTGCACTCAGCTTACACTACCAGCCTGGATCCCGCTCCTGCCAAGGGCAAGTCAGGCATGGTGAGGGGTGTGTGAGCAAGTGTAGGGTCCAGCAACTGCACAGTCAGATATGATGGCTGCCACAGCAGAGCAGGAAGCTCTAGGTGCTGGCACAGGAACTGGCTCTCTGTGAGGCTGTGTCTGGACCAGGCACACTGCAAGCAGCTTTCCTGGCTGGCACCAGGTAACTTACTGGCACCTGGAAGCTTGGAGATGCCAGGCACCACAGGACCCCATAAAGGGAGGCATAGCCCTAGCTCAGGAAGCTCCTAAGTCTGTGCTCCCAAAGAGGCTGAACCTCTTCTTTCCTTCTCTTCACCCACAACATGGCAAGTAAGCGGCATGTTTCAGCTCCATTTGTGCTATAGCTTCTTTAGCTCCACCATTCAATGGGTCCTAAGTTCTTGTCCTGTGACCAGGAAGAATGTGGTACACAGAGAAATGGAAGGCGAGCAAGATACAGAGGAGCTTTATTGAGCAATAGAACAGTTCACAGCAGACTTGCATGGGGTAGTACCTTTCTGCAGCCAGGGTGTCCTGATGAGTGTTCAGATCCTAGCAAAGAGGAGACCCTGGAGTGGGAAGCTTCTCTCTGCAGGCAAGTTATCCTGTTGTCTTCCCGGCTCTCAGCAGACAGCAGGTCCTTGAGTGGGTAGCTTCTCTGTCCTGGTGGTCATCCTGATGTCTCCTGCTATCAGCAGAGAGGGTAGCTGCTCTCTGCACCTGGTCGTCCCATCATCTGCCAAGCTCTGGCTGAGCACGGGGCTTTTATGGGCCTCAGATGGGAGAAAGCCCATGCTGATTGGTCCATGAGCAGCCATGGGTAGGCCCAGAAAATACACGGCAAGATCTCCCTCTGGTCACTGGGAATCACATCCCAGCCCAAGCCTTCTGGCCCTCCCTGGCCTGAACATGGCATGCACCCTTCTGCCCAGGAATCTGGCTGCATCCTGCTGCCATTCATAGCTCCTGGACTTGGCACTGACTTTGCTCTGAGATCAGAGTGGGCACCCACAGCAGGGAAAAGCCAGGCAGTGAGAGCAGGCACTTCCAAGCCTATGGGGTCAGTGGGGCCTTCCTGGGACCTCAGGAGTGAAGGGATGCCTGAGTCTGCAGCTGTGGTTTGGGTGGTTGCAGCTGCACAGGGTTGGGGGGAGAAGCCAGGGATCCTGCCCTCTCTATGGAGCAAGAGGCCCTTTGCAGCCATGGTTTGAGCAGCAGCAATGACACCCAGGGAGCTCCCACCCTAATTCGAAAGGGGCAGGGCTCCCACTTGTCCCCAGCTTCTGCTGGGCCCATGGAGCATGCAGCCCCAGCCACACCTCCCTGCTGCAGCTGGTGTGTGATGGAAGCAACTGGCCATCAGGAGCAGCTGCTGCCATCAATATCCCCAATTAATCCACCAGTCCAGGAACTATGAAACCCACACTGATTATGGCAGAAAATAGACTATTACAATCTTAGATTACAATCTTAGCCTAATGGAAGCACCAATCTCAGCCTAATGGAAGCTGCCATCCCAGATGTGCAATTGTTACTGGAACAAACAGCCTCTAGAAGTATTCACTGGCATGAATTTGGAAATGTGTTCTTTTCCACACTTATCAGGAAGCAAGTTCAGAAGCAACCAATTTTCTCCTAGCATAGTTATCACCAAACATTCCCCAAAATTCCCAGGGCTATCTGAACTCTCCTCAGCCACAGTGTAGCCTGTGGGACCTTGATCATCTGGAAAACTGTAGAACATTGCTCTGGTCCACTATAGTGATGACATCATTGGAACTGAGGAAGAGGAAGTAGCAGGTATTCTGTGGAAGCAAGTACTCTGTAGTAGTTTGTTACAGAAGCAACATGAATAGGAAACTACTGCAATACTCATGAAAACTAATTGTACCAAGTAATATGTACAATAAAGTATATAGTGATATTTTGTATAGTGGAAAAATCTAGAAACTACTCCAACTTCCATTGGCAGAATGTCCTAAGAAGCAGACACCAAGATGGGATTACACATGCAAACATTTTGTTAGGGGGATACCTCTGTAAAAGGAAATAGGGAAGACAATGAGAAAAGCTAAGAAAGATGCAAGTCAGACCCCAAGTCAAGAAGAGAGGAAGACAAGATTGAGCAGAAGCATGTTAGACTGTCATGAAGTAGAAGCACAATTCAGCAAAGTTATTGAGAAATCCTTGAACCAAAATGGACTGACAAAGAAGTCCTGTGTCTCCCAGGTATGGGTCTACCTTAGAATCCATTTTGCACGCAGACATTAGCAAGGAGCAGCCCACGGGAAGTTGGGTGTCAGAAAAACTACTACAAGGAATTTCAAAGTGAGAAGCTGAGATCCTGGGTCATTTACACTCCTGAAGGAGATCTACAAATTCATTCACATGGCTGCTACACAGATGAAGGGATAAATTAATTAGATTTTAATCACATAATGGAATATCCTGCAGCAGTGAAAATGAATGAACCACTGCTACAACAACACAACAGATAAGTTTTAGTACTGTTGATTTTTTTTAAAATCACAGAATAAAATAGAAGAAAATGTTTCATTAACTTCAGTAATAGGCAAACTAGAAAATATATGTTTCAGGGCTGTGTGTGTGTGTGTGTGTGTGTGTGTGTGTGTGTATGTCTGTGTGTGTGTGTGTAAAGCTATACATCAAAAAATAAAAGAATACAAAGAAACATTCATAATGTTGCTATTTGCAGGTAGGGATGAGGGTAAGCCGATGCAAAGTACAGGGAAAGAGAACATTGGTAAGTATATATTTAGATAATTTTTGAGACTTTGGACTGGATTATTCATTTAATAAATTATTATGTAATTAATATTAAGTGGGGCTATGCATGGACCAATGGCAACAGTGTGTCATGAAGCAGGGTGATGACTAATCCAATTCTCTGCACATTGTTATGATGTTTAATTAAAATAAAATTTCAGAAAGTTCAGAAAATTGAGCGCTTTCTAAGAAACTTCTTATTGTACAAAACAGGCTATGACTTTACATTGAACATCCTCAGGGAGACTGTGTACTCATCTAACCACTGCTGTTGCCCCCAGAATCAGGTCATTCAGGAGTCAGTATATGAAAGGAAAATTCTTTGAGAGACCAGCCCTAATCCAGAGCAAAGTAAATGATAGGTTGCCCCTTTAGTTAATTCAATCAAATTCCATTTTCAGTGGTAGAGTGTAGATTAGAGAGATTCGATCTAACAGCTAACATTTATATTTAAATTTTATACCTAAATGCCATCAGTGTTAATTTCTGAAGTGCTCAATAAGAAAAAAAAAAAAAAACTTGAGTTTTGTATGCCCTTCTTTGGAAAATTTTAGGCCTGAGTAAGAGGAAGTGGCAATTGCTCTGCAGTAGTTTGTTCCAGGAGCAGTAGGAACAGGAAACTAGTGCAATATACATGAAAAATAATTGTACCAAGTAACACATACAATAAAGTTTATAGAAATGTTGTGTACAGTACAAAATATCGCCTCATTCTTTTTCACGAGGCAAAAAGGGGGCAATTCAAGATATCAATTTAAAAACAAAATACTTTCTCAGAGGGCAACATATATAACTTAATTCACATAAAATAAAAAAAAATCAGTCTTCACAGAAATATGAAAAGATATCCAACCTGGCTCATATGAGAAAAGGACAAACAAATTAAATTATTTTTCACCTATAAAAACAACCAATTTTATATAAGTTTTGTAATAATCTGTTAGAATTTGGAGAAATAGTCACTAGATTTGGTAGAAGTATAAACTGGTAGAGCCTTTTGAGATATCTTGATAAGTATCAAAAGTTATCATTATCATACCCTTTACTCAGTTTCCTCTCCAAAATACCTTTTATTCCTACAGATGTATTCACAATAGTATTTACAGTAACATTGTTTATATTAGTAAAAGATTGAAAACAATCTAAATGTCAAACAATGGGGGAAACAGTATGATTAAACAGATTAATAAATGCAACTGTTCAATAAAATATAACACAAACATTTAAAAGAGTTAGGCTTCTCTTTTCATACAGATGGAGACAAATCACCCAAAAATATTAAGTGAAATGAAGGCTGAGCAATGTGAATAATACGTTGTCTTTTGTTGCAGGAATGAATAAAGAATATGAATATAATATGTTTTCAAATGCAGTGCAGGGCTTGTATATCTGGAAGAATAACAGGAGCTTGTAACAGTGGTGATCTCCAAGGAGGGAAACTGAAGACTGGAAATCAAGGGATGAATGGGTACATGGTTTTTACTCCATACACTTTCATACTTCTGAATTTACCATTTGGTTTGTTATTCATCACCCACCCAAAAAAAGAGAAGGTGGGAGTAAGAAGAAATGAAAGCAGGAAGAAAGGAAATAAAGAGGAGAGAAATGGCGGAAGAATAAAAGACAGGGAGGGAAGAAGGTTAATAGCAAGTTGTCCATAGCAGGGCAAAAACTCCCTGATGGCATTAAAACAAGAATTTTGTTCCCCCTGGAGAGCTTAACTTTGCTTCAGCAGAAAATAACTAGCGAACATTGTTTTTCCCAATTACATCTGAGACCCTGGAACCTCAGGTTCTCAAGGGAGTGGGTATTGATCTCTTATGCCCCAGCTATATACTCGCTGATGAGGAAGAACTGAAAAGAGAGACCTTGGTCAGCAATCAGTGCCAGTTGCAGAAAGAGAACGTGTAGGCAACCTCAAAGTAAGTAAAACAAAGCAAATAGCATTTTTTTTCAAAACCTGCCATGTACCATGCCAGTGCATGGTGGAAATTTTGGAGCAAAAGATTAGCCAAAACCCCAGAATGTTTCACCTCAAAACCAGGAGGAATTAATTCATCCTTGGTGATTTACTGAAAATACAGGGATGGGCTTGATTCAGTCTGAGTATCACCCGGGAGAAAACATAAATGAACAAATGACTGAATGAATAAACTGACTGCTCAATTAACCAATCAGTATAATATGCCTTTAATGTATTATCTGCATTGTTATTAAAGTAATTTGCTGGGCATATCTTCCATGCCCAGCCCTGTGTGGAGAAATGTACATAAATTTACATAAATTTGCTCACTTAAACCTAACATCACTGCACAATAGGCTTTATTTTTTCTTCTTCATTTTTTAACTTTTTATTATGAAATACTTCTAGATTCACAGGAAGTTCCAAAGATAATAGGGAAAGTTCTCAAATATCCTTCACATACTTTTTCCTCAAGGGTTCAATCTTACATAATTACAATATGACGTCAAAACAGGATTTTGATACTGGGACAGTTGTGTATATAGCTCTATGTCATTTCATATGTGTGTAGATTTATAGCGCTACCACTGCAGTGAAGATATAGACTTGATCACACATCTCAGATTCTACATGTCTCCTTTGTACCCCTTCTGATCACACCATGCCCCTCCCCTTACCACCCCAACGTCTGGCAATCACCAACCTGTTCTCTATTTCTGTAATTCCATCATTTTGATAATGCTTTGTAAATGGAATCATATAGTATATGTCCTTTTGATGTTGGCTTTTTTACACTCAGAATAATGCCCTTGACAGTCATCTGAGCTGCTGCATGTATCAATAGTTTATTTCTCTTTATTTTTGATAATATTCCATAGTATGGATATAATAAAATTGCTAAACCACTCATTTATTGTAGGGCATTTGATTGTTTACAGATTTTGGCTACTACAAGTGAAAATGTTATCAAAAAATTTTGTACAGGATTTCGTGTGAATATAAGTTTTATGCAAATATAATTATCCACAAGTCCAAGGACTGGGTTGTATGGTAAGTGTATGTCTAGCAGCTTTTTACAAAACTGCCAAACTATTTTCCAGAGTGACTACCATTTTTGCCAGCAATGTATGAGTGATCCAGTTACTCTGAGTCTTTTCCAGCATTTGCTATTGTCACAGTTTTTTTTATTTTAGCCATTCTGCAGTGACATCTCACTTGTAGTGTAGTGATATCACATTTTGTTCTTACTTTGCATTTCCCTAATGGCTAATGATGTTGGACACCTTTTCATGTGTTTATTTACCATCCATATAGCCCTTTTCGGTAAAAAGTCTGTTCATGTCGTTCAGGCATTTTCCAATTTGATTTTTTTTTTTTTTTTTTAGTTTGGGAGTTCTTTATATTCTCTAAACACATGTCCTTTATCACATACGTTGTTCGAAAATATTTTCTTCCAGTGTAGCGTGCTTTTTCATCCTCTTCACTGGGTCTTTAATAGAGCAAAAGTTTTAATTTTAATGAGATCCAATTATTGAATTTTTGAGGAGGGGATTGTGCTTTTGATGTCATGTCTAAGAACTCCTCACAACACCTATCCTAAAGTTTTACCCTAAATATTTTGTCTTAGATTACTCTCTAAAGGTTTTATGGTTTTATATTTTACATTTAAAGCTAAGATTCATGTTAATTTTTATATAATGTATGAGGTTTAGGTTTGGGTTCATTTTTTTGCCTATGAATATCCAATTGTCTCAGCACTATTTTCTAAAAAGCCTTCCTCCATTGAATTGAACCTGCTCAAAAATCAAATGGCTGCACTTGTGTGGATCTATTTGTGGATTCACTATTTTGCTCCATCTTTGAATCTATCTTTCCACTAATTCCACAGTCTTAATTACTGTAGATATATAAAAAGTCCCGGTGTTAGGTAAAGTGATTCATCTCATTTTTTTCTTTGTTTTAGGAATTGTATTAGCTATTCTAACTTCTTTGCTCTTCCCTATACATTTAGAATATTGTTGTTTACATGCTAAAAATACTACGCTGAGATTTTGATTGCATTTGTGTTAAACCTGCACATCAATCTGGGGAGAACTGACACCACTATGTGGAATCTTGCATCTCCTAAACACAATATACCTATTTATGTAGATCTTCTTTGATTTCTTTTATCAGCATATTATAATTTTCATCATCAAGTCCTGTAACAGTTTTCTTATATCTCTACCTAAGTATTTCATTTTTTGAACTATTATGAATGGTGTTTTGTTTATTCCAGTTTCCACAAGTTCATTGTTATGAAAATAGTATGGACTTTTTAGAACTATTGTGTATTCTGCACCTTTTCTGAACTCACTTTTTACTTCTAGAAGTTTTTGGTAGATTCTTGGAATATTCTACATAAACCATCATGTCATCTACAAATGACAGTTTTACTTCTTCTTTTCTGATCTGTATCACTTTTATGCCTATATATCCTTTCCTTTGACTAGAACTTCCAAAACTATATTGAATAGTACTGAAGAGAATGAGTATCCTCACCCGTTCCCAATTTTAGAGGCAAGCATTTAGTCTGTAACTATTAAGTAGGATGTTAGCTATAGGTTTTTCTGTAGATGTTCTTCATCAGTTGTGGCAATTGCCCTCTTTTCCTAGTTTTCAGAGATTTTTAAGATATTAAGTAGATATTGGATTTTGTCAAATTCTTTTTGTTCATCAATTTATATGATACAGTGATTTTTCTCTTTTAGACCTGAATATACCCACCTTGGCCATTGTGTATAATTTTATACGTGTAGCTAATTCTATTTGCTAAATTTTTAAAAGATGTTTGCATCTATATTCATTAAAGATAAAGAACTATGGTTTTCTTTTTTGTGTGCTATATTGTCTGCTTTTGCTAGCAGGGTAATACGGGATTCATAAAATAAGCTGGAAAATGTTCTTTTCACATCTGTTTTCTGAAAGAAATTGTATATAATTAATTCTTTTTCATACATTTAGTGAGTTTTCCAGTGATATTTTAAAAGGAAGTTTTTAAATTATAAATTCAATTCTCTTCATGGCTGTAGGGCTATTCAAATAATCAGTTTTATATGGGTTAGTTTATACTTCTCAATTAATGGCTTCATTTGTCAAATTAATATGTGTAGAGATATTTGTAGTATTCCCTTATTATCATTTTTTTCTGTCTGCAGAGTCTGTAGTGATACCCCTGCTTTTCCTGACTTAGTAATTTGCATCTTCTCTCTTTTATCTTTGCCAGACCTTCTGGAGGTTTGTCAGTTTTACTGATTTTCTTCAAAACCCGCTTCTTGTTTCATAGTATTTTAAATTGTTTTTCTTTTTCCAATTCATTGAATTCTGTTCTTAGATTTATTATGCTACATATTTTAAACTTATTTTGTTCTTCATTTTCAATATTTTTCAAGTAGAAGATTATATTAATTATTTGAGGCTTTTTCTCTTTTTTAATGTAAGCATTTAGTGCTATGGGATGCCCACTAAACACTACTTTGGCTGCACCCCATAAATTTTAAGTATTGTATTTTCATTCAGTTCAGTATTTTGTATTTCCCTTGTGACTACCTATTTGACCCAAGGATTGTTTATAAATGCATTGTTTTGTTTCCAACTGCCTGGAGAGTTTCCTGTTAACGTGTCTGTTGTTTATATCTTGTTCAATTTCATTGTGGTCAGGAACACACATTGTGTGAATTCCATTCTTCTAAAATTATATAGATTGTGTATAATCTATCTTGATATATATTCTACAAGTGCTGGAAAAAGTATGTATTCTAGTCATGTGAGATGGACTGTTCCATAACTATCACTGATATCATGTTGGCTGATGGTGTTGAGTTCTTCTATATCCTTGCTGATTTTCCATATAGTCCTACAAATTTTTGAGAAAGGAATATTAAAATCCCCAACTTTAATTATAGATTGGACTTTACCTCAATTCAATTTTTTTTTTCAGTTTTTCCTTTATATATGTTGTAGTTTACTTGTTTGGTGCCTACACATTTAGTATTGCTATTTCTTCTTGATAGATTAGCACTTTTATTATTATGTAATGTTATTCTTTGTCCTTGGTAATATTCTTTGCTGTAAAATATACTTTATCTAATATTTACATAGCCATACTTTCATTCTTTTGACTAATGTTTGCATGATATATATTTCCTTCCTTTTATTTCAAACCTACACGTATTATTATATCTGAAGTGACTTTCTTGTACACAGAATATGATTGTGTCATTTTTCTATCCACTCTTCCATATTCTTTCTTTTAGTTGTTATTAAATGAAGGAAACATGAAATATCAGAAGGTTAAGAAAGTGGAAAGAGGCCAGGCGCGGTGGCTTATGCCTGTAATCTCTGCACTTTGGGAGGCCGAGGCGGGTGGATCACTTGAGATCAGGAGTTCGAGATCAGCCTGGCCTACATAGTGAAACCCAGTCTCTACTAAAAATAGAAAAAGTAGCCGGGCGTGGTGATGGGCACCTGTAATACCAGCTACTCGGGAGGCTGAGGCAGGAGAATCACTCGAACCTGAGAGGCGGAAGTTGCAGTGAGCCGAGATCACACCACTGCATCCAGCCTGGAAAACAGAGTGAGACTCTATCTCAAAAAAATAAAAAGAAAGAAAAGAAAGTAGAAAGAGTGAAATACGATAGACTTTTCTTCTATCTTGAGTTTTTAAAATGATGATTGAGGTTTGAAGCAAAAATTATAACGCTGCCTAAGACAGTTCTCAGTGCATGTGGAGGAAATGGTTAAGACAATTGTAAGTGAGAGACAGTAAAGAAATGAAAAGGGAAGTAACCTTTCCACACTTCACTAAAATTGGTAAAATGGACACAAGTTATGATTACACAAACATATCTCAGAGACATTGTGGGTTTAGTTCCAGACCACCTCAATTAAGTGACTCTCAAAATAAAGCAAGTCACACAAATATTTTGGTTTCTCAGTGCATACAAAAGTTATGTTTATACTGCACGGCAGTCTATTAAATGTGCAATAGCATTATGTCTAAAAAAGTACATGCCTTTATATAAAAAAACTTTATTGCTAAAAATGCTGACACAAGGATATCAAATGACCACGTGCTGCTGGAAAATGGTGCTAACAGACTTGCTTAATGCAGGATTGCCACAAACCTTTAATTTTATTTTTTAAAAATGCAACATCTGTGAAGCAGAATAAAACAAGCCATGCCCATATAATGCAACACCTAGAGCAGCCACTAAAAAAGCTATACAAAGATACCTAATAAAAACACCATACAAAAAAAAATCACTATGGCTGCACCAAAATGGGATTATAAGAAAAAGTTCAAGAAAAAGCCCACAGAAATGCGGGAAAAAGAAAAGAGAGAAACAAAAAGAACAGTTAAAATAATGAAATGGCAGACAACTTTAGGGCATCAATGACCACATAAAACATAGTTTTCTTCATTTTTAAAACAATAAAGGGCATGAATTCCCATTATAAAAGTGAAAGTTCAGAAGTTTATAAGTTTAGAAAATAATGCTCTTTTTCACCTAATGCCACACCCATGAATAACTATACTTGAATTTGGTGTGCACATTTTCTGGCATTTATCCACAAATAAAGAGAATGAAAGTAAGAGACAGTAAGAGTGACAGAGAGTTTAGTTTTTCAAATGGTCCAAATCTACATATTTTTCTACAACATGCTTTTCTCTTTTGACTCCATAAGAGTACATATTTATCTCTCTGCCCTAGGCTAGGTTTTAATGAATAATATAAATCTACTGAAATGTATACAATTCTGTTTCCTGATTTTGCTATTAAAAGGTTTTGTTAACTTATTTTCAATGCAAGTTACATAATATTATATTTTATATAATATGCATGTTATTGATACTATAAACAAGTGAATGAACATAATTAACTTCTAGATGAGTTCTGTGATCCCCATTGTACAGGGGAAGTAACTAGGGCCAAAGGGAATTATATACCTTTTTCTATTAACTGGTGAGACAAAATTCAAAACCAGGGTTACATATTTCCTTTCCACTGCACAAGGTTGACTATAAATGAAGCCTAAAAAACCCAGCACTACCCATATATTAAGCATGTTTAAAATGCTAGGGTAAACCCCCGTTGCATGAGTTTACCTATGTAACAAACCTTCACATGTACCACCAAACATTAATGTTAAAAAAAATGCTTAGATAGTTGGCCATTTTCTTTGTAGCATCCATTTGATTAGAAAACACCTTCAACACAGATGAAACAAAATATTTCATATTGAACCAGCCAACGATTACCTCAATATTAAACATAGAAATGTACAGATTCTGTGCGAGATTGGATGGGGGGGTTACACTAGTTTCCTTAGCTCTTGAAAAGCATCCTCATATTTTCATATTATTTTATTTAAATCCAGATTACTAAAGTCAAGTTGATATGATAAATGTCATTACTCTATTGAAATTCTAGCTTAACTAGACTTCTGGCCTATTCAAGCTTCCTCTAGTAAGTGTTTATCCAAATGAAAGAAACACTTGTTGAAAGGACTGCATTTCTTTCATTTTACAGTAAATTTACCCTATGAAGAAACTTATGCTAACTTAATATACCTCAGTATTCACTAAATGTTAAATTGAAGGGAATTGTTTCTGCTTTCTTGTTCCTCCACTACAGAACAGAAAAAAAAGCAATAGAAAATGTAAGGCTATTTCTCAGACATCAGTTATATAACAGGTGTATTTTGCTTATAAAGAGTATCACCTAGATGGGAGTTGCATTCTAAAGATATGAATACAAAGATACTTTGAAGCCTTCAAACATATGTAAAGCATGAACATATTTAGGGAAATTTATCTCTAATTTATTGTACTAATTTCAAGAGCTTTATCCAAAATTAAAATGGTAGGTGGCTGTGAATAATTACAGGTTTCTAAAGGGGTACAAAATTATGTTTTAATATTACTTTAGGTATGGATGCCTGTTTAGTATAGTGAAATATTGTTCATCTATATTTCCAAGAACTACACACATTAGAAGTCAGTCTTCTTCTAAGACAACCTTTTTCATTTTGAAAATAAATTCATTTCTTCTTTCATTTATTTAAAAATTTAATAAATTTTTTAAATTTGAAAATGAGTAACACTATTTTATTTGTCATGAAAATCCAAATAGAAAAAAGTGACGTGAAATACAGAGCCATTTCATTGCAAGAAGTCACAAGGATTTCCCTTCTTTTCTGGGTCCTTCTCTTGGTCATTTCTAGAGTTTTGGTAGCCATGGCACAAGGAAATAGCACTGAAGTGACTGAATTCTGTCTTCTGGGATTTGGTGCCCAGCAAGAATTTTGGTGTATTCTCTTCATTGTATTCCTTCTCATCTATGTGACCTCCATAATGGGTAATACTGGAATAATCTTACTCATCAACACAGATTCCAGATTTCAAACACCCATGTACTTTTTTCTACAACATTTGGCTTTTGTTGATATCTGTTACACTTCTGCTATCACTCCCAAGATGCTCCAAAGCTTCACAGAAGAAAATAATTTGATATCATTTCGGGGCTGTGTGATACAATTATTGGTTTATGCAACATTTGCAACCAGTGACTGTTATCTCCTGGCTATGATGGCAGTGGACCATTATGTTGCAATCTGTAAGCCCCTTCACTATACCGTAATCATGTCCCGAACAGTCTGCATCCATTTGGTAGCTGGTTCATACATCATGGGCTCAATAAATGCCTCTGTACAAACAGGTTTTACATTTTCACTGTCCTTCTGCCAGTCCAATAACATCAACCACCTTTTCTGTGATGGTTCCCCAATTCTTGCCCTTTCATGCTCCAATATTCACATCAACATCATGCTACTTGTTGTATTTGTGGGATTTAACTTGATGTCCACTGGGTTGGTCGTCATCTTTTACTACATCTACTTCATGGCCACCATCCTGAAAATGTCTTCTAGTGCAGGAAGGAAAAAATCCTTCTCAACATGTGCCTCCCACCTGACCGCAGTTGCCATTTTCTATGGGACACTCTCTTACATGTACTTACAGTCTCATTCTAATAATTCCCAGGAGAATATGAAAGTGGCCTCTATATTTTATGGCACTGTTATTCCCATGTTGAATTCTTTAATCTACAGCTTGAGAAATAAGGAAGTAAAAGAAGCTTTAAAATTGATAGGGAAAAAGTTCTTTTAAATTAGACCTAGTTGTTAACATTCAGCACAACAAATCATCCCACAAATTTTCTACCAAAATGTAATGTTTCTACAATAGGAAACACGTAGAAAGATGTCAAACTAATAATCTAACATCACATCTAGAGGAATTAGAAAAACAAGAGCAAATCAATCACAAAGTTGGCAAAAGAAAAGAAATAACTAAAATCAGAACAGAACTGAACAAAACTGAGACCCAAAAATTTATACAAAAAATTAATGAAACTAAAATTTGGTTTATTGAAAGAATAAATAAGATTGGTAGGCTGCTAGCTAGATTCACAAAGAGAAAAAAAGGAAAAATCCCAATAAGCACAACCAGAAAAGACAAAGGTGACATTACAACCAATCCCACAGAAGTACAAAAGATACTCAGAGAATATTATGAATACTTTTATGCAAATGGACTAGAAACTATAGAGGAAATGGATAAAATCCTAGGAACCCACAAACTCCCAAGATTTAATAAGGAAGAAATTGAAACCCTGAGCAGACTAGTATCAAGTTCTGAAGTGAAAACTACTAAAAATCTACCAACCAAAAACAAACCACAGACCAGATGAATTTGCAGTCAAATTCTACCAGATGTAAAAAGAAGAGCTGGTGCCAATTCTATTGAAACTATTTCAAAAAATTGAGGAGGAGGGACTCCTTTGCAACTCATTCTATGAAACCAGCATCAGGTCTCTGATACTAAAACCTGGCAAAGACACAATGAAAAAAGAAAACTGCAGGCCAATATTCCTGATGAACATAGATGCAAAACCATTAATGAAATACTAGCAAGCCAAATTCAACAGCACATCAAAAGTTAGTTCACCATGATCAAGTAGGCTTCATTCTTTGGACGCAAGGTTGGTTCAATATATGCAAATCATGAAATGTCATTCACCACATAAACAGCATTTAAAACAAAAACGATATGATCTCAATAGATGCAGAAAAAACCTTCAATAAAATGCAACATCCCTTCATTATAAAAATTCTCTATAAACTAAGCATCAAAGCAATGTACCTCAAAATAAGTGCAATCTATGACAAATTCACAGCCAGTATCATAATGAATGGGCAAAATCTGAAGGCATTCCCCCTTGAAAACTGGAACAAGACAAGAGTGCCCACTCTCACCACAGTTCAACATAGTTCTAGAAGTCCTAAGCAGAGCAATCAGGCAAGAGAAAGAAACAAAAGGCACCCAAATAGGAAAAGAAGAAGTCAAACTATCTCTCTTTGTGGACTATATGATTCTATATCTAGATAACTCTAAAGACTCTGTCAAAAGGCTCCTGGAGCTGATAAATGAATTCACTAAATTTTTAGGTTACAAAATCAATGCACAAAAATCAGTAGCACTTCTAAACATCAATAATGTTAAACTGAGAGCCAAATCAAGAATGCAATTCAATTAATAATAGCTACCAAAAAAGATAAAATATCTAAGAATACATCTAACCAAGTAAATGAAATATCTCTACTAGCAGAGAATTACAAAACACTACTCAAAGAAATCAGAGAGGACACAAACAAATGGAAAACCAGTCCATGCTCATGGATTAGCATAATCGATATCATTAAAATGGCCAAACTACCCCAAGCAATCTATAGATTCAATGCTATTCCATCAAGCCACAGTGCCGTTTTTCACAGAATTAGAAAAACTATTCTAAAATTCATATGAAAATGGAAAAGAGCCCAAATAGCCAAAGCAATCCTTAGCAAAAGGAACTAAGCTGGAGGCACCACATTATCCAATTTCAAAACATACTATAGGGCTCCAGTAGCCAAAACAGCATGATACTAGTACAAAAACAGTAACATAGACCAGTGCAACAGACTAGAGAACCTAGAAAGAAAGTCACACATGCACACACAGCTATCTGATCTTTAACAAAGTCAACAAAAGTAAGCAATGGAGAAAGGATTTCTTATTCAATAAATGGTGCTGGGATAATAGGCTAGCGATATACCAAAAAAAAAAAAACTGGACACCTATCTTTTAACATATACAAAAATTAACTCAAGATGTATTAAAGAGATAAATGTGAGATCTCAAACTATAAGAATCCTAGAAGAAAACCTTGGAAACACCATTCTAAACATCAGCCTTGGGAAATAATTTATGACTAAGTCCTCAAAAGCTGTAGCAACAAAAAATTTGACAACTGTGACCTAATTAAATTAAAGACCTTCTGCATAGCAAAAGAGACTATCAACAGAGTATACAGGCAACCTACAGAATGGGAGAAAACTCTCAGAAACTATGCATCCAATAAATCTAATTTCCATAAGGTATAAGGAGCTTAAACCACTCAACAAGCAAAAAACAACCCCATTAAAAAGTGGGCAAAGAATATGACCAGATACTTCTCAAAAGAAGACATACAAGAAGACAACAACCATATGCAAAAATCCTCAACAAGACTAATCATCAGAAAAATGCAAATCAAAATCACAATGAGATAACCATCTCATATCAGTTAGAATGTCTATTATTAACAAGTCAAAAAGCAACAGATGCTGGCCAGACCATGGAGAAAGGGGAATGCTTATACACTGCTGGGAATGTAAATTAGTTCAGCCACTGTGGAAAGCAGTTTGGAGATTTCTGAAAGAACTTAAAACAAACTATCATTTGACTGAGTAATCCCATTACTGGATAATATCTAAAAGAAAATAAATTTTTCTACAAAAAAGACACAAGTGCTTGTATGTTCATTACAGCACCATTCACAATAGCAACAACATAGAATCAGCCTAAGTGCCCATCAGCGGTGGATTGGATAAAGAAAATACGGTGTACATACATCATGGAATACCACACAGCCATAAAAATGTACGAACTGAGGTCCTTTGCAGCCACATGGCTAAAGCTAGAGGCCACTATCCTAAGCGAATTAACACCGGAACAGAAAAGCAAATACCACATGTTCTCATGTGTAAGTGCAAGCTAAATATTGAGTACACACAGACCCAAAGATGGGGAAAAAGACACTGGGAAATACTAGTGGGGACGGGAACAAGTGGGGCAAGGGTTTAAAAAACTAACTGTTGGGTGCTATTGAAACAGAAGAGTTCTCTAATCCCCTGAGCGACAGGGGTGTGGCTCACCTTTTCTGTCACCATTGCTGCTCAAACTCCTGATGGACAGGGGAGCACACAGACGGTCAGGTGCAGGAACTGGGGCAGTGCTTTGAGCTCCGGCCACATGGTAGTGTCTAGGGGTGGGTGGCTGTGGCCCCAGTATTACAACGCTTTTTTAGCCCTGCCATTCGCAGACAGCTTAAATGTTAACCAGCTCAATGGACCCTCTGTCTTTTTCCAAGGGCAGAGGGCCAGTGTGACAGCTTTCTGTATCCCAAGCTCCTGCCCAGCATCCCAGAAAAACTGAGTCACACACAGGCTTGAAGGATGAATGGAGGATTTTATTGAATGGTGGAGGTGGTTCTCAGCGGGATGCATGGAGAGCTGAAAGGGGGATGGAGTGGGAAGATGATCTTCCCCTGGAGTTTTGCCCAATCCAGCAGCAAAACATCCCTCTGACTGCCCCAGCCTAACTCCTCTCAGCATTCAGACGTTCCTTCTCCTCTCTTTATCTGCCACACCATTCCGCTGTTCCATCTGCTTGTCTCCTGTCTCATCTCCTCATCTGCTTCTGGGGCCTGGGGTTCGGGGTTTACATGAGTACAGGATAGGGGGACGTAGTGGGACAAAAGGCAACTTTTTGGATGCACGAACAGAAATGCCTGTTCCCACTTAGGGCTGTGGGTCTCCAGGCTTGAGGGTGGGGCCTTTGCAGGGGAACCACCCCCTTCTACCCAGTATTTTCCTGTCTCCTTTCCGTATCACTGTATTCACTACCTAGGTAATGGGATCATTCACATCCCAAACCTCAGCATCATGCAATATACCCATATAACCTGTGCATGAACCCCCACATCTAGAATAAAAGTTGAAAGTATCAAAAAACAAAATAGGGAACTTATTCACATCATAAACCAATGCTACTTTTTTCAATAGATAAGCACTTTAATTTTGGAGAATATAATAGAAACATCTCCTGGGGCTAAAAAATGCTTCCCAGGAGATACTGACACTACACTAGTTTTAAAGTTTCTGACTTCACCATTCAAACAAAAAGGGATTAAAGGAAAACACTCTCTCTGGGAAGATGGCTAGGGAGATACCAAATTACACAGGAAATGCTGTAGCATCTTTCTATCCATTTGATGATTAATTTCCTGCTTTATTGGCTCTGACTGATCATGTGATTCATCCTGCCACCAGAAAAGATGAATGTGCCCACCAATACGGAACATAAAGTTGAGGAAAATACTTGCTCAACATTGGATTCCCAACATCTAGCATATTCTTACCACATTGTAGTTGCTCAATAAACATTTGTTCAAAAAATGGACAAATGAAAGCAGAAAGGAAAGACCAGAAATCTAGATAGAGCACCCTCAGTGGAGTTGAGAGGAGTCAGCTGCAGTCCAGTGCAGCTCTTTCTGGATTCTGAAGCAGCAACCAGAGCTTTGCCAAGCTTACTGGGTGAAGCAACTGCCTGTTAAAACATTGAATAGTGTTGTCGTAAATAAACACACAGAAAGTACATGTCTGTCATGTTGTATGCAGAAGTGGAGAATAAAAGAGCAACAGGATAATGTGAGCAGGTCAATTCCCTCAGCTCCTCAGTGTCTTAATGTTATGTTTTTCAATACACAGTTTATGGAATAAAATATGTGAAACCAGCTTGGTAGTTTGAGCAAGCTATCAGGAATCTCCAAGAATTGTTTGGTTATTATTACTGATGTTTTCTTTTGATTTTAGAGGTCAAGTTTGTGTGTGTGTATGTGAATGTGTGTGTGTGTGTGTGTGTGTATATATATAATGTGTGTGTGTATGCATGTGTTACAGAAGACAAAAGGGCAGAAGGATCTAATAGCATACAGGAATTATAGACACGGAGGAGAGAATGAACAAAACTATCACTTAACCCAGAGGAGTAGTGAGCAATTTTGGCAGTGGATGCATATGTGGTGTCTCCATCATTCCCCACCAGAAAAATTACACATTTCAGGAATTAATCCTCAACACCTGAAATGATCCTTTGCATAGATAACTTACTACTACAGTTAAAAAAGAAACTACTGCCAAGGATATTGTTGCTGTGATATCCTACTGCCGAAGATATTGGTGATCGATCTTCTATGAGGCAGAAGATAATGGTCATCTACCATTATAGTGAAAGGGGAAGTGATTTGGGGGATAGTAAACATAACTACATCAGAGTTATTCCAGGTGGCGTGCAATAGTGCCATTCTCTAAGACTTAGATGAGGTGGTGGTCCCCATTACATCGCCATTTAATTCACCAGTCCAGGACCTATAAAACCCAAACAGATTATGACAGAAAATTGACTACCACAATCTTAGCCAAATGGAAGCACCAATCTCAGCCACTGTCTCAGATGTGCAATTGTTACTGGAGCAAACAGCCTTTAGTACTATGCACTGGCAGTAATTTGGAAATGCATTATTTTCCACACGTATCAGGAAGCATGTTAGAAGGAAGTTACGTTCTCTTAGCATAGATATCATGAAACATTCCTAGTCGTTCCCAGGGCTATCTGAACTCTCCTTAGCCACTGTAGCTTAGGGGACCTTGAGCATCTGGAAACCTGTAGAACACCACTCTGGTCCACTATAGTAATGACATCACTGGACCTGAGGAAGAGGAAGTAGAAGTACTCTGTGGTAGTTTGTTACAGAAGCAATAAGAAAGGAAACTAGTGCAATACTCATGAAAAATAATGCCAAGTAACAGGTAACACAAAGTGTATAGCAATATTGTGTATAGTAGAAAAATCTGGAAACTACTCCAACATCCATTGGCAGAATCTGTTAGCCTAAATCCTCTAAGAAGCAGACACCAAGATGCGATTACACAAGAAAATATTTTTAGGGGGATTCCCATGTAAAATGAAATAGGACAATGGGAAAAACTAGGAAAGATGCAAGTCTGACCCCAAGTCAAGAAGAGAGGAAGAGAGCATTGGGAGGAAGCATGTGAGACTGTCACAAAGTAGAAGGATGATTCGGCAAAGTTATTGAGAAATCCTTGAACCAAAATGGGCTGACAAATGAGTCCTGTGTCTCCCAGGTATGAGTCTGCCTTAGAATCCATTCTGCACAAAGTCATTGGTGGAGAGCAGCCCATGGGAAGTGGGGTCTCAGAAAAACTACTACAAAGGATTTCAAAGTGAGAAGCTCAGATCCTGGGTCACTTACACTCCTTGAAGGAGGCCTACAAATTCATTCGCATGGCTGCTACACAGGTGAAGGGATAAATTAATTAGATTTTAATCACATAATGGAATATTATGCAGCAGTGAAAATGAAGGAACTGCTACTATGACACAACAGAAAAGTTTTAACACTATTAAGTAAAAATAAACATCCATGAATAAAATAGAAAAAAATTTCATTAAGTTCAGTAACAGGCAAACTAGAAAACATATGGTTCAGGGGTGCATATGTGTGTGTGTGTGTGTGTGTGTGTGTGTCTGTGTGTTAAAGCTATAAATCAAAAAATAAAAAGATACAAAGAAACATTGGTAATGTTGCTGTTTCCAGATAAGGATGAGGCTAAGCAGGTGCATAGTACAGGGAAGGAGTACATTGGTAGGTATATATTGTAGATAATTTTCCAGACCTTGGACTGGATTATTCACTTAACAAATTATTATGTAATTAATATCAAGTGGGGCTGTGTGTGCATGGACCAATGGCAACAGTGTGTCATGAAGCAGGGTGATGACTAATCCAATTCTCTGTACATTATTATGATATGTTTAACTAAAATAAAATTTCAAAAAGTTCAGAAAGCTGAGTGCTTTCTAAGAAAGTGTTCTTTTTCTACAAAACAGTCTACGATTTTGCATTGAACATTCTCAGGGAGACTGTGTACTCACCCAACCACTGCTGTCACCCCCATAATCAGGTCATTCAAGAGTCAATACATAAAAGGGAAATTCTTCAAGAGACTAGCACTACTCCAAAGCAAAAAAAAAAAAAAAAAAAGATAGACTGTCTCTTTAGCTATTTCAAATTTCATTTTCAGTGGTAGAATGTGGATTAGAAAGATTAGACCTAACAGCTAACTCATACATTTTATACCTAAACGCCATCAATCTTAATTTCTGAAGAGCTCAAGTGGCAATTAATCTGTAGTACTTTGTTACAGAAGCAATAGGAACAGGAAACTAGTGGATTATTCATGAAAAATAATTGTACCAAGTAACATGTACAATAAAGTTTATAGCAATATTGTATATAGTAGATAATATTGCTTCATTCTCTTTAATGACGCAAAAAGGGGGCAATTCAAGACTGACCTCTCACTAACCAATTATAAGCACGATATTTTTATTTTTTTATTTTATTTTATTATTATACTTTAGGTTTTAGGGTACATGTGCACAATGTGGAGGTCTGTTACATATGTATCCATGTACCGTGTTGATTTCCTGCACCCATTAACTCGTCATTTAGCATTAGGTATATCTCCTAATGCTGTCCCTCCCCCCTCCCCCCAACCCACAACAGTCCCCGGTGTGTGATGTTCCCCTTCCTGTGTCCATGTGTTCTCATTGTTCAATTCCCACCTATGAGTGAGAACATGTGGTGTTTGGTTTTTTGTCCTTGCAATAGTTTACTGAGAATGATGGTTTCCAGTTTCATCCATGTCCCTACAAAGGACATAAACTCATCATTTTTTATGGCTGCATAGTATTCCATGGTGTATATGTGCCACATTTTCTTAATCCAGTCTATCGTTGTTGGACATTTGGGTTGGTTCCAAGTCTTTGCTATTGTGAATAGTGCCACAATAAACATACGTGTGCATGTGTCTTTATAGCAGCATGATTTATAGTCCTTTGGGTATATATCCAGTAATGGGATGGCTGGGTCAAATGGTATTTCTAGTTCTAGATCCTTGAGGAATCGCCACACTGACTTCCACAATGTTTGAACTAGTTGACAGTTCCAACAGTGTAAAAGTGTTCCTATTTCTCCACATCCTCTCCAGCACCTGTTGTTTCCTGACTTTTTAATGATGGCCATTCTAACTGGTGTGAGATAGTATCTCATTGTGGTTTTGATTTGCATTTCTCTGATTGCCAGTGATGATGAGCATTTTTGCATGTGTTTTTTGGCTGCATAAATGTCTTCTTTTGAGAAGTGTCTGTTCATGTCCTTCGCCCACTTTTTAATGGGGTTGTTTGTTTTTTTCTTGTAAATTTGTTTGAGTTCATTATAGATTCTGGATATTAGCCCTTTGTCAGATGAGTAGGTTGCAAAAATTTTCTCCCATTCTGTAGGTTGCCTGTTCACTCTGACGGTAGTTTCTTTTGCTGAAGCACGATATTTTTAAATGAGAGACAAAACATCAAGCATTTTACAGCAATATTGTAGGTGCTCAGAACAGACTGTCTGTTGGACTATCTCCTGCCCTGGGAGCAGAGCTAAGAGTTCTATCATGGAGAATGATTTAGCAGGTGAGTTACATATGTTTATATAATGCAGCTCTCTGGAGGAAGTCCAGATCAATCACATGTGTGTTAGCTTCCCACTGTTAAGGAGCACTGCAGGCATGAATAAAGCTGAGCCCAGGATATTGACTGATTCCTCAGCAATGCTGGGGCAGCATTTCAGTGTCTAGAGAACTTCCGTGTCATGCAGCAATGCCCTCAAGATGTCTGCAGGTGACAAGGACATATCCAAGAAGAATCACTCAGGTTAGAATGAACCTCCATAGCACTTTATTTATAATTTTTCATATATGTATATACATATATAAATATATATATTTCTTTATATATGGATACATATTTCTTTATATATGCATATACATATGTACTTTATATAAATATTATATATTTTATATTTTATATAAATATATATTCTATATAATATAATATATAATATATTCTATATAAATACATATTTACATATGTATATACATATATACGTGTGTGTGTGTGTGTGTATGGCATATATATATATATATATTCTGGCTGCCATCCTGAGGTTGCCTTCTGATAGAAAGAAAAAGGCCGTCTCATGAGTGTCTTCTACCTGAAAGTTGTCACCATTTTCTCTCTGCTGTCTCTGACACGTACTTACATTCTGTTTCTAGAAAGTCCCAAGGACAGAAGAAAGTCATCTCTGGATTTTGTAGCACTGTGAGACCCAGGTTAAATCTTACTGATCACAAGTCATAGAGTATTTTCACATACATTTTCTATTTCCATTCTCCTTATGGCCTGCAGAATCTAGAGTTAGCCCCATTTATCATGAGAAAACTAGGTTTCCTGCATCAAACCCAGGTTTTTGATTCCACAACTAATAATTCAGAAAAGGATACAAACTAAACCCATAGACAGAACAACACAGGATGAACAATCCTTACATTTAGTCACTTACAACAGTTTTTAAATGATCTCTTCTGAAAAGATTAGCTCTTAATCTGACAGTGATGTGCCAATGAATGTTGTATGTTTTTAGCTCATTTCAGTCCTCAGACACTGAGATCCTTACAGGACAAAAGTCCCATCCCCACAGGCCTCAGAAACAAAATGCCCCATTTGAAGCAATCAGAAAACCTTACCCTAGGAAGCAACCAGCCTTGCACCAGATGTGAAAAAGAAAGTTCCAAGATGAATCTAATAAAAAGCCTATGTTTTCACAATTAGTCATGCATTTTCCAATATCTGGAGAAAGCAGATGAATAATAAAGAGCATTATACAGAAACTTTGCCCCATGTCTGGGAAGCACATCGTATGTCCGGAAACACACTAATTCCAAAAAAGTAAATTCTGGAAAACTTCATTAGTAACTGGATTTTCAAAGCTTTAATTTTTAGATTTTGCACTGTATAATAAACAGTATTATAGTTCCAAATTTTAACAAAAGACAAGAAATCCACATAAATATATGCCATCCAGGCTTACATATTTGCTAAGTAGTACATACTGAACTCCGTCATAGCCTCAAAAATCACAGAAATTAAAAAACTTACCCAGAAAACAGGCCCAAGAGTTTGAATGGGTCATAGATCACAAAAAGCATAAATTCCAAGGGTCTCTGCTATTCTGTTCCAAGATCAATATTGGGAATAGTGCTTAAGAACACAGATATTAGGTTCAAAAAGTCTAAAGCACTATGGTACGTATTAAAATAAGTATGTGTCGGCTACATACATAAAGAATGCTGAAATGGCTTAGAAGTAGAAAAACATGAAAACATATGATCAGGTCAAAATAAGTAATTACAGGGTATTAATTACACGATTTACTATGTGGTTTTTCTTCTAGCTGGACAATAATAATAACAAAATGGAGGAGGAAATTCAAATGGGACATGTTCATCAAAATGTCAAACTATATGAGCAATGTAGAGACCTAGAGTAAAGCAACAGCTAAATGGGAGATTCTTTCAAGACATGTTTATAAAAAATAAAGAAAAAAACTGCAAAGTCCGCACAAATAAGGAACATTAACTAACATACCAGGAAAAATGGCTACAAACTTTAAGAGATGAGACCATGGAAAGTTGAAGAGTGATGAAATCAACTTCAAATTAGCGAAAGGCGTTTTTTAAAATGAGTTTAGACACATTACTTTATGCCACCATTCTCGGGTATTTTAATACACCGTTCCATTTCAAAGAAAAATTTAACAGATTAAGAACGCAATGAAATATCACTAAATAACTATATAATGGATACAATTGTATTTAATTGTGAAAACACTAAATACTATTGAGGACACAGAAAAAATCTATTTTTTCTCATGTATTAGTTGATGGGATTGTAAAATAATACAGCCACTCAGGAAAACAGTTTGGCAGTTTCTTAAAAACTCAGCTTGCAACTACCATATGGCCCAGCACACCCAGCCATTTATTCCAGTGAAATGAAGGCTCCTGTTTATATAAAAACCTGTACATGAATGTTCACAGCTGCTTTATTTGTAAGAGACAGTCACTAGAATCAGCCCAGATATCCTTCAACATGTTAATGGTTAAATAATCTGTGGTACATACATATCATAACAACTTGGATTAATCACTTGGGAATCATGCCAAGAAAAAAGCTAACCCCGAAAGGTTATACCCGGTATGTATCCATTTATATAGAATACTTTAAATGACAAAGTTTTAGAAATGGAGGAGAGATTAGCGGTTGCCTGGAATTAGGGATGGAATGAGAAAGGCATGTGGACAGGATGGGATGGCTGAAGTTATAAAAGAGCAGCACAAGGAATCTTGGTGGTTTGGGAAATATGTGGCATCTTGACTGTGGTGGTGAATACAGGAACCCACACAGGTGATAAAGTTTCATAGAACTTAATACAAACACAGTCACACAAGTAAAGACTGGGAAAATTTGAACAAGATCAGTGTCGTGTCAACGTCAATGTCCTCCTTGTGATGTTACACTATACGCTCACAATATGTCACCAATAGGGTGTATCTGTTTTCTTTCTTTTTTTTTTTTTTTTTTTTTGATACGGAGTCTCGCTCTGTCACCCAGGCGGAGTGCAGTGGCTCAATCTCGGCTCACTGCAAGCTCCGCCTCCCGGGTTCACGCCATTCTCCTGCCTCAGCCTCTCCAAGTAGCTGGGACTACAGGCGCCCGCCACCACGCCTGGCTAATTTTTTGTATTTTTAGTAGAGACGGGGTTTCACCGCGGTCTCGATCTCCTGACCTCGTGATCCGCCCATCTCGGCCTCCCAAAGTGCTGGGATTACAAGCGTGAGCCACCGCGCCCGGCCAGGTGTATCTGTTTTCTATTGCTGCTATAACAAATCACAACAAAAATAAGTGGCTTAAAACAATACAAATTTAACATATTATAGTTCTGGAAGTCAGATGTCCAAAATAGGTCTCAAATCAAGTTACCAGCAGAGCTGTGTTCCTTTCTGGAGGCTCTAGGGAATGATCCATTTTCTTCCCGTTTCGGTTTGTAGAAGTCAGTGGCATTCCTTGGCTGTAGCCCCTTTCCTATCTTCAAAGCCAGCATCACAGCATCTTCAAGACTCTCACTCCACTCTTCTGCCTCTTTCTTCTGTTTATAAGGGCCCCTGTGGTTATACTGGCCCTAACTGGATAATCCAGAATAACCTCCCCTCTCAAGGTGTGCCTATTAGCAATCTTAATTTCATCTGCAAACTTAGTTCTTCTTTACCACATAACCTAATACATTCACAGATTCTAGGGATTAGGATGCAGACATCTTTGGGGAATCATTACTCTTCCCGTCACAGGAGAAAATTAGGCAAAGCGTGCAAGGGAGGCCGAAGTGGCTCACACCTGTAATCCCAGCCCTTTGGGAGGCCCAGACAGGTGGATCACCTGAGGTCGTGAGTTCAAGACCAGCCTGACCAACATGGAGAAACCCCATCTCTACTAAAGATACAAAATCATCCAGGCATGGTTGCATATGCCTGTAATCCCAGCTACTTGGGAGGCTAAGGCAGGAAAATCACTTGAACCCGGGAGGCGGAGGTTGCGGTGAGCCAAGATTGATCCATTGCACTGCAGTCTGGGCAATAAAAGTGAAACTCCATCTCATTAAAAAAAAAAAACAAGCAAAAAGCGTGCAAGGGAGCTCTCTGTATTATTTCTTACAATGGCATGCAAATCTACAATGATGTCAATACAAATTCAATTAAAAATACATGTAGTAAAAATAGTTGCTAATCTATGCTGGAGTTTACTTGAATGTCACTATGCTGCTCGTCACCTTCAAGTACACACATATCTTCCATCATCCTGAGCTTGCCCTCTGCTATGGGTCTCTTTCCACAGTTGTCTTTCACCCGACAGCTGTCACCGTTTTCTTTGGAGCTCTCTCTTACATGGATTTACAACCTGAATCTACCGTGTTTCAAGAGCAAGAAAAGCCAGCATCCACATTTTGTGGCATTACGACTCTCGTGTTAAACTTTCTTATCCACTGCCTGTGAAATTAGGAAGTAAAAGCAGCTCTATAGTCAACAAGGAAAAAGTATTAATACATGTAGACTGAGGGTAAATTACTAACACTGAGTGTCAGAAGTATCCTGTGGTGAGCACCCTGCCATATTTGCTGATAGCATATTGGTCAAAGCAAGTTGCAAGGCCAACCCAAACCTGGATTCAAGGTGTTGGAGTAACAGGCTCTCCTGTCTGATGGAAATATCTGCACCACTGCATCACAATGATATGAATGTAACAAAGGAAAAACTTGGGGACCATTTTTATAACCTACCACAACATGTTCTTACTAGAATAAATTGTTTTTTAGCTGACACCCTAATCAGAATACGAATCATCCTGCCACAAATGTAGACATGAGAAACAAACTGAATCTCTATAAAGTCACAATAATTTATATTTGCTCATTATTTTATCCCCAGTATCTACCAATTGTCAGGAATATATAAAGTGCTCACTACGTAGTTGTTGAATTAATGAACAAAGAATTCAACAAATGAATTAATGAACAAATTCAAGCCTCTTTGTTTGCCAGGAGGCTTTGGTCACTGGAAAGTCCAACAATGTGGTTTATGATGGGGCCTTTGGGACATGCCATATCAGTTCTGATTTCCAGAGAACGGGGGATAAAAGTCATTATGCTGATCCTCCAGAAAGGCTGGGAACTAAACATCAATTACATGAGCAGTATGCAATCAAGTCCTGATAAAAACCCTGAGCACCACAGGCTCAGGTGAACTTTCTGGGTTGACCTGAAGCCAATATGTATGACAACTCCATGCATCAATTGCCATACATTGATATGGCAAAAGTATGATGGAAATTTTATGTTTGCACTCCTCTCAGACCTGGCCTTATGTTTCTCTTTGTTTGTTGGCTTAATTTGTATTCTTTGGCTATAATAAATCTATAATTGTATGTATAGTCTTAAACAATTTCCTAATGTCTTAATTCACATTCTATACTAAACAACCATAGACTAAGTGACTTATAATTAAAGGAGGCCAGGCACGGTGGCTCACGCCTGTAATCCCAGCACTTTGGGAGGCCGAGGTGGGTGGATCATGAGGTCAGGAGATCGAGACCATCTTGCCTAACATGGTGAAACCCCATCTCTACTAAAAATACAAAAAATTACCTGGCGTGGTGGCACATGCCTGTAGTCCCAGCTACTCAGGAGGCTGAGGCAGGAGAATGGCGTGAACCCAGGAGGCGGAGTTTGCAGTGAGCAGAGATCACGCGACTGCACTCCAGCCTGGGCGACAGAGTGAGACTCTGTCTCAAAAAATAATAATGATGGGGGGTGGAGCCAAGATGGCCGAATAGGAACAGCTCCGGTCTCCAGCTCCCAGCCCCAGCGACACAGAAGACGGGTGATTTCTGCATTTCTGCTTGAGGTACCGGTTTCATCTCACTAGGGAGTGCCTAACAGTGGGTTCAGGACAGTCGGTGAAGCGCACTGTGCGCGAGCCGAAGCAGGGCGAGGCATTGCCTCACTCGGGAAGCGCAAGGGGTCAGGGAGTTCCCTTTCCTAGTCAAAGAAAGGGGAAACAGACGGCACCTGGAATATCGGGTCAGTCCCGTCCTAATACTGCGCTTTTCCAATGGGCCTGGAAAACGGCCCACTAGGAGATTGTGTCCCGCACCTGGCTCGGAGGGTCCTATGCCCACAGAGTCTTGCTGATTGCTAGCACAGCAGTCTGAGATCACGCTGCAAGGTGGCAACGAGGCTGGGGGAGGGGCGCCCGCCATTGCCCAGGCTTGCTTAGGTAAACAAAGCAGCCAGGAAGCTCGAACTGGGTGGAGCCCACCACAGCTCAAGGAGGCCTGCCTGCCTCTGTAGGCTCCACCTCTGGGGGCAGGGCACAGACAAACAAAAACTCAGCAAGAATCTCCACAGCCTTAAATGTCCCTGTCTGACTGACAGCTTTGAAGAGAGTAGTGGTTCTCCCAGCACGCAGCTGGAGATCTGAGAACGGACAGACTGCCTCCTAAAGTGGGTCCCTCACCCCTGAGCAGCCTAACTGGGAGGCACCCCCCCAGTAGGGACAGACTGACACCTCACTCAACCGGGTACTCCTCTGAGACAAAACTTTCAGAGGAACTATCAGACAGCTGAATTTGTGGTCTCACGAAAATCCGCTGTTCTGCAGCCACCGGTGCTGACACCCAGCCAAACAGGGTCTGGAGTGGACCTCTAGTAAACTCCAACAGACCTGCAGCTGAGGGTCTTGTCTGGTAGAAGGAAAATTAACAAACAGAAAGGACATCCACACCAAAAACCCATCTGTACATCACCATCATCGAAGACAAAAAGTAGACAAAACCACAAAGATGGGGAAAAAACAGACCAAAAAAACTGGAAACTCTAAAATACAGAGCACCTCTCCTCCTCCAAAGGAATGCAGTTCCTCACCAGCAATGGAACAAAGCTGGATGGAGGATGACTTTGATGAGTTGAGAGAAGAAGGCTTCAGATGATCAAACTACTCTGAGCTACGACAGGAAATTCAAAACAATAGCAAAGAAGTTAAAAACTTTGAAAAAAAATTAGAAGAATGGATAACTAGAATAACCAATGGAGAGAAGGGCTTAAAGGAGATGATGGAGCTGAAAGCCAAGTTTCGAGAACTACGCGAAGAATGCAGAAGCCTCAGTAGCAGATGCGATCAACTGGAAGAAAGGGTATCGCTGATAGAAGATGAAATGAATGAAATGAAGAGAGAAGGGAAGTTTAGAGAAAAAAGAATAAAAAGAAATGAACAAAGCCTCCAAGAAATTTGGGACTATGTGAAAAGACCAAACCTACGTCTGATTGGTGTACCTGAAAATGATGGGGAGAATGGAACCAAGTTGGAAAACACTCTGCAAGATATTATCCAGGAGAACTTCCCCAATCTAGCAAGGCAGGCCAGCATTCAGATTCAGGAAATACAGAGAACGCCACAAAGATACTCCTCGAGAAGGGCAACTCCAAGACACATAATTGTCAGATTCACCAAAGTTGAAATGAAGGAAAAAATGTTAAGGGCAGCCAGAGAGAAAGGTCGGGTTACCCACAAAGGGAAGCCCATCAGACTAACAGCTGATCTCTCAGCAGAAACTCTACAAGCCAGAAGAGAGTGGGGGCCGATATTCAACATTCTTAAAGAAAAGAATTTTCAACCCAGAATTTCCTATCCCGCCAAACTAAGCTTCATACGTGAAGGAGAAATAAAATACTTTACAGACAAGCAAACACTGAGTGATTTTGTCACCACCAGGCCTGCCCTAAAAGAGCTCCTGAAGGAAGCACTAAACATGGAAAGGAACAACCGGTACCAGCCCCTGCAAAAACATGCCAAATTGTAAAGACCATCGAGGCTAGGAAGAAACTATAGCAACTAACGAGCAAAATAACCAACTAACATAATGACAGGATCAGATTCACACATAACAATATTCACGTTAAATGTAAATGGGCTAAATGCTCCAATCAAAAGACACAGACTGGCAAACTGGATAAGGAGTCAGGACCCATCAGTGTGCTGTATTCAGGAAACCCATCTCATGTGCAGAGACACACATAGACTCAAAATAAAGGGATGGAGGAAGATCTATCAAGCAACTGGAAAACAAAAAAGGCAGGGGTTGCAATCCTAGTCTCTGATAAAATAGACTTTAAACCAACAAAGATCAAAAGAGACAAAGAAGGCCATTACATAATGGTAAAGGGATCAATTCAACAAGAAGAGCTAACTATCCTAAATATATATGCACCCAACACAGGAGCACCCAGATTCATAAAGCAAGTCCTCAGTGACCTACAAAGGGACTTAAACTCCCACACAATAATAATGGGAGATTTTAACACCCCACTGTCAGCATTAGACAGATCAACGAGACAGAAAGTTAACAAGGATATCCAGGAATTGAACTCAGCTCTACATAAAGTGGACCTAATAGACATCTACAGAACTCTCCACCCCAAATCAACAGAATATACATTTTTTTCAGCACCACACCACACCTATTCCAAAATTGACCACATAGTTGGAAGTAAAGCTCTTCTCAGCAAATGTAAAAGAACGGAGATTATAACAAACTGTCTCTCAGACCACAGTGCAATCAAACTAGAACTCAGGATTAAGAAACTCAGTCAAAACTGCTCAACTACATGGAAACTGAACAACCTGCTCCTGAATGACTATTGGGTACATAATGAAATGAAGGCAGAAATAAAGATGTTCTTTGAAACCAACGAGAACAAAAACACAACATACCAGAATCTCTGGGACACGTTCAAAGCAGTGTGTAGAGGGAAATTTATAGCACTAAATGCCCACAAGAGAAAGAAGGAAAGATCCAAAATTGACACCCTAACATCACAATTAAAAGAACTAGAAAAGCAAGAGCAAACACATTCAAAAGCTAGCAGAAGGCTAGAAATAACTAAAATCAGAGCAGAACTGAAGGAAATAGAGACACAAAAAACCCTTCAAAAAATTAATGAATCCAGGAGCTGGTTTTTTGAAAAGATCAACAAAATTGATGGACCGCTAGCAAGACTAATAAAGAAGAAAAGAGAGAAGAATCAAATAGATGCAATAAAAAACGAAAAAGGGGATATCACCACCGATCCCACAGAAATACAATCTACCATCAGAGAATACTACAAACACCTCTATGCAAATAAACTAGAAAATCTAGAAGAAATGGATAAATTCCTCGACAAATACACCCTCCCAAGACTAAACCAGGAAGAAGTTGAATCTCTGAATAGACCAATAACAGGTTCTGAAATTGTGGCAATAATCAATAGCTTACCAACCAAAAAGAGTCCAGGACCTGATGGATTCACAGCTGAATTCTACCAGAGGTACAAGGAGGAACTGGTACCATTCCTTCTGAAACTATTCCAATCGATAGAAAAAGAGGGAATCCTCCCTAACACATTTTACGAAGCCAGCATCGTCCAGATACCAAAACCTGGCAGAGACATAACCAAAAAAGAGAATTTCAGACCAATATCCTTGATGAACATTGATGCAAAAATCCTCAATAAAATACTGGCAAACAGAATCCAGCAGCACATCAAAAAGCTTATCCACCATGATCAAGTGGGCTTCATCCCTGGGATGCAAGGCTGGTTCAACATACGCAAATCAATAAATGTAATCCAGCATATAAACAGAACCAAAGACAAAAACCACATGATTATCTCAATAGATGCAGAAAAGGCCTTTGACAAAATTCAACAACCCTTCATGCTAAAAACTCTCAATAAATTAGGTATTGATGGGACGTATCTCAAAATAATAAGAGCTATCTACAACAAACCCACAGCCAATATCATACTGAATGGGCAAAAACTGGAAGCATTCCCTCTGAAAACTGGCACAAGACAGGGATGCCCTCTCTCACCGCTCCTATTCAACATAGTGCTGGAAGTTCTGGCCAGAGCAATCAGGCAGGAGAAGGAAATAAAGGGTATTCAATTAGGAAAAGAGGAAGTCAAATTGTCCCTGTTTGCAAATGACATGATTGTATATCTAGAAAACCCCATTGTCTCAGCCCAAAATCTCCTTAAGCTGATTAGCAACTTCAGCAAAGTCTCAGGATACAAAATTAATGTACAAAAATCACAAGCATTCTTGTACACCAATAACAGACAAACAGAGAGCCAAATCATGAGTGAACTCCCATTCACAATTGCTTCAAAGAGAATAAAATACCTAGGAATCCAACTTACAAGGGATGTGAAGGACCTCTTCAAGGAGAACTACAAACCACTGCTCAATGAAATAAAAGAGGATACAAACAAATGGAAGAACATTCCATGCTCATGGGTTGGAAGAATCAATATCGTGAAAATGGCCATACTGCTCAAGGTAATTTATAGATTCAATGCCATCCCCATCAAGCTACCAATGACTTTCTTCACAGAATTGGAAAAAACTACTTTAAAGTTCATATGGAACCAAAAAAGAGCCCGCATCGCCAAGTCAATCCTAAGCCAAAAGAACAAAGCTGGAGGCATCACGCTACCTGACTTTAAACTATACTACAAGGCTACAGTAACCAAAACAGCATGGTACTGGTACCACAACAGAGACATAGATCAATGGAACAGAACAGAGCCCTCAGAAATGATGCCGCATAGCTACAACTATCTGATCTTTGACAAACCTGACAAAAACAAGAAATGGGGAAAGGATTCCCTATTTAATAAATGGTGCTGGGAAAACTGGCTAGCCATATGTAGAAAGCTGCAACTGGATCCCTTCCTTACACCTTATACAAAAATTAATTCAAGATGGATTAAAGACTTATATGTTAGACCTAAAACCATTAAAATCCTACAAGAAAACCTAGGCAATACCATTCAGGACATAGGCATGGGCAAGGATTCATGTCTAAAACACCTAAAGCAATGGCAACAAAAGACAAAATCGACAAATGGGATCTCATTAAACTAAAGAGCTTCTGCACAGCAAAAGAAACTATCATCAGAGTGAACAGGCAACCTACACAATGGGAGAAAATTTTTGCAACCTACTCATCTGACAAAGGGCTAATATCCAGAATCTACAATGAACTCAAACAAATTTACAAGAAAAAAACAAACAACCCCATCAAAAAGTGGGCAGAGGACATGAACAGACACTTCTCAAAAGAAGACATTTATGCAGCCAAAAAACACATGAAGAAATGCTCCTCATCACTGGCCATCAGAGAAATGCAAATCAAAACCACAGTGAGATACCATCTCACACCAGTTAGAATGGCCATCATTAAAAAATCAGGAAACAACAGGTGCTGGAGAGGATGTGGAGAAATAGGAACACTTTTACACTGTTGGTGGGACTGTAAACTAGTTCAACCATTGTGGAAGTCAGTGTGGCGATTCCTCAGGGATCTAGAACTAGAAATCCCATTTGACCCAGCCGTCCCATTACTGGGTATATACCCAAAGGACTATAAATCATGCTGCTATAAAGACACATGCACACGTATGTTTATTGCGGCACTATTCACAATAGCAAAGAGTTGGAACCAACCCAAATGTCCAACAACGATAGACTGGATTAAGAAAATGTGGCACATATACACCATGGAATACTATGCAGCCATAAAAAATGATGAGTTCGTGTCCTTTGTAGGGACATGGATGAAACTGGAAAACATCATTCTCAGTAAACTATCGCAAGGACAAAAAACCAAACACTGCATGTTCTCACTCATAGGTGGGAATTGAACAATGAGAACTCATGGACACAGGAAGGGGAACATCACACTCCGGGGACTGTTGTGGGGTGGGGGGAGGGGGGAGGGACAGCATTAGGAGATACACCTAATGCTAAATGACGAGTTAATGGGTGCAGGAAATCAACATGGCACATGGATACATATGTAACAAACCTGCACATTGTGCACATGTACCCTAAAACCCTAAAGTATAATAAAAAAAATAATAATAATAATAATGATAAGTAAAAGAAATTTATTCCTCACAGTTCTGGAGACCAGAACAATTCCACCCCTAACCCCCAAAATTAATGTCCTGCTGACATGCAAAATACATTCATTCCTGTCCAACAGCCCCCAAAGCCTTAATTCATTCTAAAGACTAAAATGTCAACTAAATATTATCTAAATTAGACATGAATGAGACTCAAAATGCAATTTATCCTGAGGCAAAATCTTTCTTCAGTTGTGAACCTGTAAAGCCAAACAAATTATGTGCTTCCAAAGTGCAATGGTGGCATAGACATTTCCTTTCCAAAAGCAAACCCACTGGAGCAGAGGACACCCTTCCAGACCCACTGAGGTGGCAAAACTACCCCCACAGCTTGGGGAGCCACTGCCCATGCTTTGGCACTCTTCCCTGGCCCCTCATGCTTCAGCTCTATTGGGATGGGGATTGTACCACCACCAGGGTTTGGCAAGGTACCCCAACCCAACTTTCTAGGCATTGGTCCTATACTTTCGCAATCCCACCTCCTGGGCTCATGAATTCTAGGAAAGGTGACCCTGATGATTTCTTAATTGCCTTCCAGGTTCTTCTTTCCTTGTCTTGAAAAATGCTACATGTATACACCCAGGTAGTTCTACAGTTCAGTACTGTAGGGTCTAAAAAGTCTTATAGGCTGTTTTCATTTTGTCCTATCTTCTCTGTTTCCTTTAGCCCTATCTGGCAGTACTCCCACTGGCATAATCCCATCTCTATTCTTGTCTTTTGTTGAGATGACTGATTAAGCCTGTGATTCACATTTATACTAATCTTATCAAATGGACACTTGGCCACAGCCGTCGTGTTCTCTTCCAAATACACTTTCTCATTTTTGCAATACGAATAGGCTAAGAATTTGATTTTCTAAATCTTTAAGTTCTGGTTTGCTTTTGTTTAAAGAACCATCTTGAAACCATTTCTCTCTTTTTACATTTTACTATAAGCAGTCAGGAGAAACTAAGCTGTTCCTTCAATACTTTGTTTAGCAATCTTCTGCTCTCAACCTCTACCTTCCACAAAACTCTAGAACATAAACACAAGTCAGCCAAGTTCTTTTCTACCTTATAACAAGGATCTCCTTTTCTCCATTTTCCAATAACATGTCCCTCATTTTCATCTGAGACCTCATCAGAAGGGCCTTTACCTTCCATGTTTCTACCAACATTTTGTTCATGGTTACCTACATATTCTCTAAGAACACAGAAACTTTCTGTACAGTTACCTTTTCTTACTGTGCCGTCACCAAAATGCCTTTAAAAGTCTGTTCACATAAATCCAGGCTTCTTCTAAGATGCACCTAAAAACTCTTCTAGCATCTACCTATTTCCCAGTTCCAAAGCAGATTTCTACAATATTAGGAATTTCTTTTTTTATTATTATTATTATACTTTAGGTTTTAGGGTACATGTGCACAATGTGCAGGTTTGTTACATATGTATCCATGTGCCGTGTTGGTTTGCTGCACCCATTAAGTCATCATTTAGCATTAGATATATCTCCAATATTAGGAATTTCTAATGGGCGGCACCACCCCTTATACCAACTTCTCTCCTAATCAGTTCAGGCTGCTATAGGAAATTAGCATGGATTGGGTGGTTTATAAATAAAAGAAATTTATTTCCAATTCTGGAAGTAAGAAAATCCAAGATCAGGGTGCCAGCATGGTCAAGTTCTGATGAGGGGCCTCTTCGGGATTGCAGGACACTCAAAGAAGGCAAGAGAGCTCTCTGGGTTCTCTTTTATAAGGAAACACATCTCGTTCAGAAGAGCTCTACCCTCATGACTCTATCCTCCAAAGTCCTTACCTCCTGAATCACCAATTGAGGCTTCAGAATCAACAGATGAATTCTGAGGGAATACAGAAATTCAGTCCATAACAGCTGTATTTTTGAGTCACTCTAGTGAAGTATCAAACCTGAGGGTGAGCATGTAGTAAAAATTGCTCCCTCAGAAGATAGTTTTCTAAGCTCCTCGAGGGAGGTTTCCAAGGCCGCAGAGACTAGGAGCGAGAATAGCGAAATACAAAAGGAGAAAATCCAGGAATGGAGGAATTACTTTGCCAGTATACACTCTGGAAAACTGGAACTTGATCCTACAGGGGATTCTGATAAAAATATGTGGAATGTCCTTCAGAATTCTTCTTCTAAAAGACAGGAAGTTAAGACATTTTTTCAACTCCCCTCACCCATTGGTTTGGGATTGCCCAAGGATTTTAACATCCTCACACACCTGTGGTGGCCCTGATGAGTGATCTTTAACGTTTTCAGAGATATTTCTGAGGCAGAGAAGCAGAGAGATGTTATAGAAGATGGACTGCTGGTAGCACAGACAAAACTGTCTACCACAGATGCACTGAAATCAAGTACTAAGGAAGTGAGGTACAAGACACAAAGATATCTGCTAATCTATGTAACACAGTTCTAGCAAATAAGATGTACGTAAAAGTCTGCTGGAGAGTTTGCAGAAGGCATTATATATGTATATCATATATATCTGTCAAGGGTATATATGTGGTGTCACCCTGCTGTCTTTGTCCCTGTTTTTCTTTCTTTGAAAGAGAATGTGACATCTAGAGCTGAGATAAATTTAGGTTAAATTTAGATTCTTTCAGAAAACCAGGCTTATTACTGATTGTGGTGACAGGGATGATTAACTAGACCTAAAAATAATTTCTTAGATATATAAAAACATGCTCATCCTCATTCATCACAAGAAAAAAAAAGCAGCTGTTCTCTAACAAGACAACTCTTCAAAAAAAGAAGTCCCTAATGACAGTAACATTGGGAAAAAAATAGGCCCTCTAGAAAGTTTAAATTTTTGTCAGCATGAAATATGTAGTGAACATTATTTTTCCAAATTGCATCTCAGCCACCAAAACCTCAGATCTCAGGAAAGTGAATATCGATCTCTTAGGCCCAACTATAAACACCTGATAGAGAATAACGAAACAGAGATAGACCATGGTGGGTTATCAAGCTGCACAGTGGCAGAAAGAGACTCTGGAAGCAATCTGGGGGGAAAAAAAAACAAAGCAAAGCGCATCTTCAGCATCAGCCGTGTATCAGTGTATCATTGCAGTGTGTGCAGGTAATGGTAGAGCAAGAATCAGAGCCTAAGCACTAGCATGTTTCACCCCAAAAACAGGAAGAGTCACTTCATCCCTGGTGGTGTGATGAAAATGGCATGAGGGAACTAAATTGGGCTGTGTTGCCTGGAAATTACATGAATTAACAAATGATTGACATTGAATTAATGAGTGAATATAATATGCCCTTAATGCATTATTTGCATGTATTATTATGACTAATTTTGAGCATCCATTCAATACTTTCCTTGTGCTGGGACGTTCACATGAAACAGCTCCTTGTCATTACAATCAGGATTCTAGGTTAAGTGGACCCTGACTTTTTCTAGCTTCCTCTGACAAGTGCTTTTACCCACTGGATGGAAGGAAGCCCCCCTTGAAAGACCTGCATATCATATATTTTATAGCAAATTTACCTGAGGAATATATGTATATATGAGGAATATATGTGTATATATATATATACATATATTTATAATCATATAACAACTCATGTAACTACCATCTGACTTCTGCAACTTGCTTTTTATTTCTTAGCATTCCATTTTAAATATGTATCCATGTAGATGCTGTAGCACCATTTAACTAGCTTGTTTAATAGCTCGTATTTTTTTCTATGAGTATGCTATAAACATTCTTGTGGGTATATCTATGTATATACATGTTCGTAGATATTTGTATATCCTTCTATATGTGGTCATGAATTTTTCAAGAATATGTACCTACACTGGAAATTCTGGACCACAGAAAGGCATACATTTAATTTTACTAATATTTCCAAATTTGTTTACAACATAACTGTACTGATTCTCCTTCCCAGCAGAAATATGTGCATCCCTGTGGCTCCACATTCTCATCAAAATTTGGCATTTCAGATTGTTGAGCATAAAACTATATTTCAATGAAGTATTAATATGAAATTACCTGATTACTAGTGCGTTGTTCATTTTTCACATTTCTGCTGGTCATTTGGGTTTTCTTTTCTATAATTATCTAGTTTATGTCCTTTGTTAATTTTTCAAGTTTATTTATAAAAATTATTTATATGTACTAGACACTAAATTTTTATTTTTTTTAAGTTTGGTGGCTACATATTTTTTGGCATTTATATGTGTTTAAAATAAATTTACTTGAGAAAATTTCCAACCTGAGTAAATTTCCAGTCAGTATCCAGTCTTTTCTCTTTCATAATATCAATATTTTTATTTTAATATGGTTGAATTTTCAATGTTTTATGATTTGTGCTTTTACGTCTTCTTACATTTTATCCGTATATCTAAGTCATTGGTATACAACATAGTTGATTCTAGTGTTTTTGCACATAAATTTTAAAATATAAAATCAAATCATTTAATGATATTTTGAAATTTAAATATTTGGTACACACACACACACACACACATACATACACACCAACTACTAAATAATTTCTTTCCTGTTAGCTTTCTTTAAAAAAATAAATATTGAGAAAACACAAAAATATCAGGTTATATGTATGATATAAAGTATTATGATTCAACAAGCATCAGGTAGCAGCAACACACTATAAGAAGGAAAATAAGTTTTATCATTGCATTGGTATCTACAGAGAAAATGAACTAGAGAAAGGAATGAACTTCATTCCATTTTTTTTCAAGAGAACATAAAACAAAAACTGATCAATTATCATTTCAAGTTTAATAGTTTCTGGTCCATGAAAAGGGTATTATAGACAAAGTTAATAGATAATACAATGTTTGGAAATTTTTGTGAAGTCAACTGACAAGTTAAAAAGAATATTTATAAATCAACTCAATATAAATATTTGTAAAAAAATATGAACAGGCAAATTACAGAAAAGTAGATTCCAAAATTCTAAGAAGAATATTACACAGTGATCAAATTCATCTGCAGTTAGAGGAAAAAATTAAAATGGTATGTTACTTTACACCTGTTTTGTGGCCCAAGAAAAGAAAAAAGTAAAAATACCAGTGTTCACAAGGAAGTGTGGATATCGGAATTCCCACACGCAATTAGTAAGACTGTTTACTGGTGCCTCCATTGTGGAAAGTGATCTGCAATGCTTTGTCAAGTTAAATGTGTGCATATCCTGAGATTCAACAATTTTGTCTCTAGGAGTATATCACTGAGAAATTTTCACACCGAGTTACTTGTATCGGAGGCAAGTTGTAAGCAATTTGGTATCTATCCATAACTGGATAACAGATTGGGAATTATTTTTAAAATATGATCATTTGGCATAGATACTTGGATAAATACTTCCGTGAAGAGCTCTACATAGCCATGAGTTACGATGGCCATGGCAGAGTTAGTAAGAAGGGGAAAAGGGTAAAATGAGAATATGGAGAAAAGTTGAAACAAGGTCATATAGAACCCTAAGAAGAAGTCAAGATTTTTAGATATAAAATTACTATTTAGGTAAATTGAGATATTTTAATTAAAATATAAAGAACATAAAAGAAGTAATAATTAAATAAAAGAATATTTCATAGATTTCTTAACGGATAGATTTTTGAACTGCCAATCAGTTTCTACCCTGGGAATATAGCAACTGCTCCATTGCAATTTGTATGAACTGTAGATGAAATTCTAAGCTGGCTGTCAAGTTTCAGCCTTTAAAATAGAAGTCAATCATGTCACAGAAAGTACATGCTGACCCCACTATGAAACCAGATATTATGACATTTCCAAATCTGAAATAAGTTAAAACATCACAATGATTTTAGCTTTCTCTTTCTATTTGCTTCTTTCTTTGCATATTTTCAGCTGATAGGTAATCTATGCTAGCCATGGAACAAAATGATGGCACTGAAGTGACTGAATTCATTCTCCTGGGATTTGCTGGTCAACACAAGTCTTGGCGTACTCTCTTCGTAGCATTTCTAGCCATCTATGTGGTTACCCTAGTAGGTAACATTGGAATGATCCTACTTATCAAAATTGATGCTTCTCTTCATAGCCCCATGTAAATTTTCCTCCAACACTTGGCATTTGTTGATCTCTGTTACACCTCTGCTATCACTACCAAGATCTTGAAAAACTTTGTAGAAACAAAAAAACTATCTCATGTATAGGATGTATGGTGCAATTACTAGTTTATGGTACTTTGCAACAAGTGACTGCTACATCCTGGCTGCTATGGCAGTAGACGGTTATGTGGCCATCTGTAACCCACTCCATTATCCAGGGGTTATGTCCCAGAGACTCTGCATTAAGCTATCGGTTAGTTCATATGTCATGGGTTTCCTAAATGCCTCTGTAAACACAAGTTTTACTTTCTCATTGAACTTCTGCAAATCCAATACAGTTAATCACTTTTTCTGTGATGAACCTCCAATTATTGCCCTACCATACTCCAATATTGACCTCAACATCATGCTACTAACAGTATTTGTGGGATTAAATTTGATGTGCACTGTGATGGTGGTCATCTTTTCCTACATATATGTCCTGGTTGCCAACCTGAGGACATCTTCTGCTGCAGGGAAGAAAAAGTCTCTCCACATGTGCCTCCCACCTGACAGCAGTCACCACTTTCTATGGGGTTCTCTCTTACATGTATCTACGCCATCGTACTAATGAGTCTCAAAAACAAGAAAAAGTAGGCTCTGTGTTTTATGGCATTATTATTCCCATGTTAAACCCCTTGATTTACAGTCAGAGAAACCAAGATGTGATTGAAGCCATAAAACCAACAGAAAAAAAGTATTTCTAATTTGAACCTTGATTTCTATCTCAACATGGCTCAACAGGCCAGCCAGCAGTGCTCTTATTTCTCAATCTCAGAAAATATGACAAATGTCTATAAGACACAAATGCATTACTTAATTATATCAATAGCATTTGAAAGATAGAGAAAAACATTTCAAATGATTAAATAAACAAACTTCTAATCCACGTGCTCCTTAAAGAAAATGTGTCTAAAACAATACCTTTGAAATTGCATCTATACATTTTGATCAGCCTTTTTTGAGATATCTGCCATCAAAAAAAAAGTAAAGTAAATCAATGAGAAGTGCATAATCAATGTTGTGTAAGGACTTCCATTAAATAGAGTATAAAGACTCAGCAGGGGGTAGAGGGAATCTTTTCTTGTCTTCTCTTGAGAGGTATTTTTCTCTATAGCCAATCTATTTGTAATTGTAAAGTAAAATTTGAAAGATTATTTCTTTGGATAATATATGCAGAAAAGAAGGGAGGAAAGGAAAGACAGTGGAGTAAATCTTCACGGATATTGGGGTATTAGGGACAAATATCCATCTTTTCCCTAGTTTCCCTGACAAATTAGGAAATCAATGCAGGAGTCAGAAAAATATAGAGCATATCAATTTTGTCATTGGTAAATATGACTTCAGTATTCAGCTATAGCTTCTTGCAAGCGTGCATCTTAGGAAAACAACATACCACGCAGAGTCTGGTGCTACAGAGCAGGCTCATTTACCCAGAATTCATACCTTATATCCATCAATTCCCAATAATGAGAATTAATGCAGAATTATAGGCTTAAATCTAGAACTCAAATATGGGATCAGACTTTAGTGTTCCCGTTGTAAAAAAGTAAAATAAAATATGTGTAGTAAAACATACACAGATGTGTATGTATTATGTGAAATATATGTACATATATGTGTATATATATTACATACATACTTATATATATTATATACATACAGGAGATATATGATTACAGGAGATAAAATCCAAAATTGGGAAACTCAAGAGCTTATACAGCATTGCTAGTGACCTGCTCATCCTCCCTTCTATTGAAAGAAACCTTATTTTCACTCTAAAATGTAAGCAAATCTCCAGATAGGAAAGGACAAGTCTTTATTTACCTCCTGGACCATCTCTGGAGAGAGAGGCATCTCTAAGTTTTACTATCCTGATATATCTCCTCATGCAAACCTTCTTAAATGTAATGGCTATAAATGCCTTTGCTCATAGAAATAGGCTGAGAAGAAATGTGAATTATTCTTTGAGAATCTGTGTACCAAATAATATAGCTTTAATAGTCACAGAATTTAAAAAAGAAGAATAAACAGAAAATAAATGGAGAAAAGATACCCAATAGTAATAGCAAATGCTAATTCATCTCTTCCAATTTATGACAGACCAACTTGAGAAAAAAACTTTAGAATTAAGTTATAGAAGTTGTGTTATATAATTAGTAAGATAAATCAAATTCATATATAGGAACTTTGTTCAAACCTACTGACCAAACATGGCTGTAGTCCAAATTTTAGGTCTATTTTCCTTTTGCAGCACACATTCCACAGAGCTGTGAATATCTCAGTAAGAGAAATGTGAAAGGGGATTTTCATAGAGTATAGGCTTTGCTGAATGAATCCAAGAATGAAGGAAGGAATCAGTGGCTCTCTGTACATTTGGATACTCTGAGGAGTAGGGACAAGTCAGAAATCAGATATTTTAATATGCATTGCTCAAGAGGTGGGAAGAACAAAACAGAAATGATCATGTTATTGATGAGAAAGCAGTAGTCATTCAGAAGTGAAAAACTATAGCATAAAATGTGGGGTAGGGGAGAAGTAAAAATGTAGAATTTAATATGCAATTGGAATTAAGTTGTTATGAGTTTAAATTAGAATATTATGACTGTAAGATGTTTTATGTAAGCCCCGTGATAACTACAAAGTGAAAGCCTCTGGTAGATACAGAAATGACTTTTTAAAAAGGAATCAAAGCATAACACCACAAAAATTTAGCAAATTACAGAGACATACGGTAAGTATTGAAAAAAGGGACAAACAGACTAAAAAAGTCAGTGAACAAGTAACAAAACAGTAGTAGTAAGCCCTTGCCTGTCAATAATTAGTTTAAATGTAAGTGGATTAACTTCTCTAATCAAAAGACACAAAATGATATAATGGATTAAAAAACAAGATCCAACAATACGTTCTCTACAAGAGACTGATTTTAGACTTAAGGACACACGTAGACTGAAAGTGAAAGGATAGAAAAAGATATTTCACGCAAATAGTAAATAAAAGAGAGCAGTGGTAGCTATATTTACATGAGGTAAAATAGACTTCCAGTCAAAATCTGTCATAAGAGACAAAGAAAGTGAATATTTAATGATAAAGGGGTCAATTCACTAAGAGGCTATAACAATTATAAATATATATGCAGTCAACATTGAGGTATCTAAAGATATAAAGCAAACATTAACATCTCTGAAGGAAGAAACAGATAGCAATGGAATAACAGTGGAGGACTTCAACACTTCACTTTCAACTATGGATAGGTCATCCAGACAGAAAATCAATAAGGAACAGCAAATCTGTGGACTTGATCTATAGTATAGACCAAATCGACCTAATAGACATATATAAAACATTCTATCCATCAGAACTGGCATATACATTCTTTGCAAGCACATACAGAGCATTCTCTGGGATAGATCATATGCTAAGCCACAAGATGAGTCTTAACAAACGTAAGAAGACTGAAATCATCTCAAGTATCTTTTCTGACCGTAATGGTACAAAACTAAAAATCAATAGCAGGAGGGATTTTGGAAAATTTACAAATACGTGGAAATTTAAAAACACACTCCTAACAACCAATGAGTCAAAAAAGAGATCAGAAGGAAATTTTTTTAAATCTTGAGACAAATTAAAATAGAATACCACATACCAAAACTTATGGGATGCAGCAAAAGCAGTGCTAAAAGGAAGTGTATGGCATTAAGGACCGACATTAAGAAAAAAAAAGAAATCTTAAACCACCTAACTTTACACTTCAAGGAACTAGAAAACTAAGAGCAGCTAAACCCAAAGTCAGCAGAAGGAAAGAAATAATGTAGATTAGAGCAGAAATAAATGAAATAGACATGAGAAATGCAATAGAAAATATCAACAAAACTGAGTTGGTTTTTTGAAAAGACAAATGCTATTAATTAGCTTTTAACAAAACCAACCAAGAAAAAATGAGAGAAGATTCAGATAAAATTACAAATGAAAAAGGAGACATTACAACTGATATCACAGAAATATAAAGAATCAGAGACTACTATGAATAATTATATGTCAATAAACTGGTTAACTTAGAAGAAATAGACAAATTTCTAGAACATACCACCTGCCAAGACTAAATCATGAAGATATAGAAAGTCCAAATAGGCCAGAATGAGTAAGAAGATTGAATCAGTAATCAAAAATCTCCCAAGAAAGTAAAGCCCAGGACCAGGTGGTTTCTTGAGTATATTCTACCAAGCATTTAAAGAATTCTTTAAATGCTTCTTCTCAAACTCTTCCAGAAAAAGCAGAGAAGAAGGAATATTTCCAAACTGATTTTATGCGGCCAGCATTACCCTAATAAAAATGCCAGACACAAACACTGCATGAAAAGAAAGTTAAAGGCCATATCCCTGGTGAATATAGATGCAAAAATCATCAATAAAATGTTAGCAAACAGCACATTAAATGCATCAAGTGGGATTTACTCTTAGGATGCAAGGATGTTTCAACATATACAAAATAATAAATGAGATACACCACATTAACAGAATAAAAGATTAAAATCATACGATCATCTCAATTGATACAGAAAAAGCATTTGACAAAATTCAATGGTGTTTTCTGGTAAAAGTCTCAACAAAGTAGGTGTAGAAGCAATGTGTCTCAAAATAATAAAAGCCATGTATGACAAGCCCATAGTCTACATTATACTTAATGGTAAAAAGATGAAAGATTGTCCTTTAAGATCAGGAACAATACAAGGATGCCCATTCTTGCCATTTATATTCACCACAGTACTGGAAGTTATAGCTGTTGCAATTAGGCAAAAAAAAAAAGAAATGAAATTATCCAAATTGAAAAGGAAGAAATCAAAGTGTCTCTGCAAATGACATGATCTTATATACAGAAAACTCTAAAGACTCTACACACAAAAAAAACTGATAAAAGTAATAAATTCAGGAAAGTTACAGCATAAAAAATAGGCATAGAAAAGTCATTAGTGTTTCTATGCACTAACAATAAACTATTCAAAAAGGAAACTAACAACATTATTCCATTTACAATGGCATCAAAAAGAATACAATACTTAAAGAATACATTTAACCAAGGAGGTAAAAGATCTGTACATTGAAAATAGAAGATATTGATGAAAAAACTGAAGACAAAAAAAAGTGGATATTCTGTGTTCATGGAAAGGAATAATTAATATTACTAAGATGTCTGTATTACCCAAAGTAGTCTACAGATTTAATGCAGTCTCTGTCAAAATTCTGATGACACTTTTTGCAGAAATAGAAAAACAATCCTAAAATTTATAAGCCACAAAAGACCTCCAATAGTCAAAGAAATCTTGAGTAAAAAGAATAAACCTGGAGGCATCACACTCTATAATTTCAAATTATAACACAAAGCTACAGTAATCAAAACAGTATGGTATTGACATAAAAGCAGACAGATAGATTAATGAAACAGAATACAGAGCCCAGAAATAAATCTAGGCATATGTGGTAAACTAATCTTTGACCAAAGTGCCAGTACAAAACTGGGGGGGATATCCCTTTAATAAGTAGTGTTGCAAAAACTGGATAGCCACATGCAAAAAATGAAATAGGACTCATACCATACACAAAAATTAACTCTAAATGGATTAAAGACTTAAATGTAAAATCTGAAACCATATAACTCCTGGAAGAAAACATACGAGAAAAGCACTTTCACATTGCCGTTTGCATTATTTTTTTTGATAATACATAAAAAGCCCATGACAACAATAACAAAAAGAAACAAGTGGAATTACTTCTTTGAAACTAAAAAGCTTCTGTACAGCAAATGAAACAATCAACAAAATGAAAAGAGAATGTACAGAATGGAAGAAAATATCTGCAAACTATATACCTGATAAGGAGTTTATATCCAAAGTATGTAAGGTACTCACACAACTCAATAGCAAAATAAATATGTAAATAACCTGATTTTAAAATGGTCAAGTTACCTGAATAGGCATTTCTCAAAAGAAGACATACAAATGGCCAATGGGTATATGAAGAGGTGCTCAACCTCACTAATTGCCAAATAAATGCAAATCAAAATCACAATGAGATATCACATCACACCTGTTAAAATGGCTACTAACAAAAAGAAAAAGATGTGTGACAAAAATCCTTGTACACAGCTGATGGGACTATAAACTGGTACAAGCATTGTAAAAATGGTACAGAGCTTCCTCAAAAAGTTAAAAATAGAACTACCATGTGATTCAGCATTCCCACTTCTGGGTGGATATCCAAAGGAAATGAAATCAGTATGTCAAATACATATCTGCACTCTTACCTGTAATGTTCATTGCAGCACTATTCTCAATGGTCAAGATACGTAAACAAATGTTGGTCAGCAGATGAATGGATAAAGAAAACGTGATATACATACACACTGGAATATTATTCAGCCATTAAAAATAAGGAAATCCTGCCATTTGCAACAGCATGGAGGAACCTGGAGAACACTGTGCTAAGTGAAATCAGCCAGATGAAGAAAGGCAAATACTGCATGATCTCACTTGCATGTGGAATCTCAGACTTTCCCCATGGATACACCAACTCCACTCCTTTTGTTCCCTCTCCATGAGGAAGTGTTAGGATTGTACAGTTTCTCTCAAGCCTTAAAGCTATGCTGGGTACTGAGAATCTCCCATTTATTTTTCCTAGGGCAGTGACATGAAGTGCTTAAAGTATCTTCTCCCAACCCAGAGGAGCCTAGTTGGCTGTCTGTGTGTGTTTTTGGTGTATGAGCTTCAGAGGCTCTTGCAGGCACATCTTGCAGGCAAAATGCCAGATACAACCATGGTCTTGTTGTGGCCTCCACAGGCGATATGTCCTGGAAGGTTTGTGAGCAGCCTCTTGGTGGATTCTGCAGAGCAGCCAGTAGAAACAACAATGCTTTATGTACTGCACCCATGTTGCTGTGAGCCCCTGCCCCTTTCCCTGCCCCGAATTGTCGCAGGACTATTGAGTCATTCGTTCAGTATTCTGGGTGGGGTGAAAAAGAAAGGAACCCCTTAGGCTGGAGAAGCTCTCACTTTCCCCTGTGGGAGAAATCACTGGAGGTGCAGGTCTCTTTGATATTAAGCTGTGCTGCCTTGAGGGAAGCTGATGCTGGTAAAATGAAACTGCTGTTCTTATCCTCTTTAAAGTGTCTATGTTCAGATTTTTTTCTTCAGCAGGACGATTGGACCTCTCCGCTGGCCTCCCGGGCTCCACAAAGGTACTCTCATCTGTGAATGGTTGTCAATCATTGCTTCTGTGGGGGCATGAGGACTGAAAGCTCCTGAACACCACTGTGATTGATGGTGGTCATCTTTTCCCAGGCATATACCCTGGCTGCTATCCTGAAGATGTCTTCCACTGCAGGAAGGACACAAGGCTTCTCCATGTGAGCCTCCCACCTGAGAGCAGTTGTCATTTTCTATGGCACTCCCTCTTACATGAATCTACACCATGGGACCAACGGGTCTCAAAAGCAGGGGAAAGTGTCATCTGTGTTCTATGGCATTGTGATTGATCTACGGACTGAGAGTCCAAGATGTGAGAGAAGCTCTAAAAGAAAAAGGAAAGAAGCAGTTCTAGATTGGGCCTCAGTTTCTAATTCTCTGCACTTGTAGACAACAAGACTGATAGTGCCAATTTTTTTTTTTTATTATACTTTAAGTCCTGGGATACATGTGCAGAACATGCAGGTTTGTTACATAGGTACACACAAGCCATGGTGGTTGGCTGTGCCCATCAACCCACCATCTACATTAGGTATTTCTCCTAATGCTATCCCTACCCTAGCCCCCCACCCCACGGCAGGCCTCGGTGTGTGATGTTCCCCTCCCTGTGTCCGTGTGTTCTCATTGTTCAACTCCCACTTACGAGTGAAAACATGCAGTGTTTGGTTTTCTGTTCCTGTGTTAGTTTGCTGAGAATGATAGTTTCTAGCTTCATCCATGTCTGTGCAAAGGACATGAACTCATCTTTTTTATGGCTGCATAGTATTCCATGGTGTATATGTGCCACATTTTCTTTATCCAGTCTAGATTGCAAGACAATCCTAAGCAAAAAGAACAAAGCTGAAGGCATCACACTACCTGACTTCAAACTATACTACAAGGCTACAGTAACCAAAACAGTATGGTATGGTACCAAAACACATATATTGACCAATGGAACAGAACAGAGTCCTCAGAAATACTGTCACACATCTACAACCATCTGATCTTTGACAAACCTGACCAAAAAAAGCAATGGGGAAAGGATTCCCTATTTAATAAATGGTGTTGGGAAAACTGGCTAGCCATATGCAGAAAACTAAAACTGGACCCCTTCCTTACACCTTATACAAAAATTAACTCGAGATGGATTAAAGACTTAAACATAAGACCTAAAACCATAAAAACCTTAGAAGAAAACCTAGCCAATACGATTCAGGACATAGACATGGGCAAAGACTTCATGACTAAAACACCAAAAGCAATGGCAACAAAAGCCAAAACTGACCAATGGGATCTAATTAAACTATCATCAGAGTGAACAGGCAACCTACAGAATGGGAGAAAATTTTTGCAATCTATCCATTTGACAAAGGGCTAAGATCCAGAATCCACAAGTAACTTAAATTTATAAGAAAAACAAACAACTCCATCAAAAACTGGGGGAAGGATATGAGCAGACACTTCTCAAAAGAAGACATTTATGCAGCCAACAAACATATGAAAAAAAGCTCATCATCACTGGTCATTAGAGAAACGCAAATCAAAATCACAATGGATACCATTTCACGCCAGTTAGAATGGTGATCATTAAAAAGTCAGGAAACAACAGATGCTGGAGAGGTTATGGAGAAATAGGAATTTCCCACTGTTGGTGGGAGTGTAAATTAGTTCAACCATTTTGGAAGACAGTGTGACAATTCCTCAAGGATCTAGAATCAGAAATACCATTTGACCCAGCAATCTCATTACTAGGTATATACCCAAAGGATTATAAATCATTCTACTATAAAGACACATGCACACATATGGTTACTGCAGCACTGTTCACAAAAGCAAAGACTTGGAACCAATCCAAATGTCCATCAGTGATAGACTGGATAAAGAAAATGTGGCACATATACACCATGGAATACTATGCAGCCATAAAAAAGGATGAGTTTATGTCTTTTGCAGGGACATGGATGAAGTTGGAAACCATCATTCTCAGCAAACTAACACAAGAACAGAAAACCAAACACTGCATGTTCTCACTCATAAGTGGAAGTTGAACAACGAAAACACATAGACACAGGGAGGGGAACATCACAAACCGGGGCCTGTCGGGGGGTGGGGGGCTAGGGTAGGGATAGCATTAGGAGAAATACCTAATGTAGATGACAGATTAATAGGTGCAGCAAACCACCATGGCACGTGTATACCTATGTAACAAACCTGCACATTCTGCACATGTATCCCAGAACTTAAAGTAAAATAAAAAAAAAAAATTTTAAGCCTTCAATCCTGAATTTCAGCCCTAAAACTTGATGGAAATAAAAGTCCCAGTCCCTAAGGCCACATATTTAAGGATCTTTATTACAGCATCTTTTGGAAAGTCAAGACCTAGGAAGTGAATATCCCTCAACAGGGAAATAAATCTGTATTGCTGTAATCCCAAAATCTGTATCAGTTCTATCTATTGCTGCATAATAACATCCTCTGAAATGCTATATAACCCTGCTGTCAACCAAGACTGTGTCCTTATCTGAAGGATCAGCTGAGGGTAGATCTGCTTCTAAGCTCACTCACATTGTTGGCAGAATTCATGTCCTTGCAGGTGTAGAACTGGCTGTCTGTCACCTGAAAGCCGGCTGTCAGCTGAAAGCTACTTTCCGATCTTAGAGGATGTCCATAGTTCTTTGCCACATGGCCCTCTCCATTGTCGTTCTCAGAACATGGCAGCTTACTCTTCAAAGTCAGGAAGTCATATACTGTTAATCAGTACATACACCATGTGAAACAACACACCTCAACACACCCAAATCTCATTACTCCTTCAAGAGCTAGTCTCTCCCTGCAGTGTTCCCAAACCAGTGTTTGTTTCCTGCCAACCTTCTACTCCTGGAAGTAATTTCTTCTTCAACTGAATATCCATAGCCCTTCAACTATATAAATAAATATTACTTATCACTATCTAAATTATTTATTTACATACCAGAGCTTCCCTACCATCCATAAGGAAGTTGACATACATTTTCTTTCTATAACCTTTTAACATCTGGTATAGAGGCTTAGACACAGTTGATAGTCCATAAATATTGAATGCATGAATGATGATAAAAAGTAATAATACAGGCAGCTTCCTAGCTAGAAGTTAAGTGAGTGTGTAGCATACATTAGTGGTCTTTAAATACCAATCTGTAGACAACAGCATTCAAATGACCAAGCAGTTTTTTAAAGTGTATATAACTACAGCCCAGCCCTGCAGATGTTGGTTCAGCAATATTGGATGGAACCCAATATCTACACGTATATATATATATATATATATATAGAATGTTGTTTTAAACACATGTGTCACTGTATGGTAGTATAGTATAGGATTTAGAAGCTCTTTGACTCTGGTTCACATCCCAACTCTGCCACTCACCAGTAGTGCCTCTTTACAAGTTAAATGAGCTTTTATGACCTCGTTTTCCTTAATACATGTTTCATGGGGTGCTCTAATTTGTTTATTTGCTTGTTTATTAGGAATAGATAAGATAATGTATAGAAATCATACAGCCTCGTAATGTAATATATAAAATAATACACAGAAATTATAAACCCTCAATAAATGTTAATAGTAACGAGTATTAGAAAAGATTATTTTAACATGGGTGTGACAGCCATTACAACAACACTTCAATGCACATGTGCCCACACACACACACACACACACAGAGTCAAGAATCAATAAGAGTTGCCAAAGGTTTGCAACATGAACACTTTTCCCTTCTGGGAAGCTCCTCTCTCCTTCAGTAGAAAACTAACTAGTGAAAAAAGGGTTTTTTTGTTTGTTTGTTTGTTTGTTTTGTGTGTGTGTGTGTGTTTTTTTACCTAGAGCCACAGATGCTGAAGGGAGCAGGTACTGATCCCAAAGCCCTCCACTATAAATTTTCTGTGAGAATCTGTGGAGAAACCTTTTAGTGGACAATCTGCCTGAAATAGCACGGAAAAAAATCTAAAGGCAAATCTCCTGGAAAAAAAATTAAATTTTTCCTATTGAACTGTGCATATTTTAGCATATGCATTAGTTTGTTCTCACACTGCTAAAAAGAACTACCTGAGACTGGGTAATTTATGAAGAAAAGAGGTTTAATGGACTCACAGTTCCACAGGCTGTACAGAAAGCATGACTAAGAGGCCTCGGGAAACTTAATCATGGCGGAAGGCAAAGGGGAAGCAAGCACGTCTTACCATGACAGAGCAAGACAGGGAGAGAGTAAAGGGGGAAGTGTCATACACTTTCAAACAACCAAATATCATGAGAACTCACTTATATCACAAGAACAGCAGAGGGAAGTCCGCCCTCATGTTTCAGTCGTCTCCTGCCAGGCCCCTCCCCTGACATGTGCGGATTGCAATTCCAGATGAGATTTGGGTGGAGACACAGAGCCAAACTGTATCAACATATGAGGACCAAAGTAAAATCTATAGAATTAGAGCCAGTATGTCGTACGATTAACTCCAAAGTTCGGTAGAGTCATCTTATCTTTGGCAAAGTAAAAATATAAGTGAAGAAAGGAGGCTATCAACGGTATTGAGAAATTAGAAAATGGCCCTGAAGATAGCAGCTGATATATTAGCCATAAAGTTCTCAATTTAATATAAACAATCTTTACAGGATATGAGCAAAAATTAGACAAGGCCACGCTATGACTGAAATGGAACAAGACAGAGAAAAGGCCATTCTGTGATTATGTTTCTGTGATTATGTCTGAAACATAATCACAAGACAAGAACTCTTGGCACCCACAAAAATGGCTAAATACTCTGCTCTTCTAACTAATCTGAGTAAATACTCCTTCTTTACCTACTTTAATCTTCCTTCCTCTTAGATATAAATTACCAACATAGCTAATCACCAATTCTTTTGCTAACACTCATCTCAGAATTTAGGAGGCATTCACTCCCTAAATCCTTCTTAGAATCACCCAGCACAAACCTAAATCCTATAATAGGGCTTCTCGGTTCCCTCTTAGCCAACACTTTGCTCCCTCTGGTGCATGCTTACTCTTGCTGCAGCACACGAAATAAGCCTACCTTTCTTCTGCATGTGAGATCCTGATGCTTGTTGGCTCTCAGGCATTGATGGTATAAATTGTGCCAGGCATATCTATTATCTCTCTTGAACCTTGCTTCTTTTTATTATTCATTTTTCTTGAGAAATTAATTTGTGTCTACTATTGTTTAAATACATCTGTTTTTAAAGCTGAAAAGGTACTATTCAAGTTATTTTCCCCACTTACTTAAAATTGCATATATGCTTCCAGATGGTGTTTTCCTTACACACACACACACACACACACACTCGGGATTTTTAAAGTTAAAATCAGTTCACACCACATATTTTTCTGTAAAGTTTTTTATTCACCTAACACTGTGTTATTAACTTTTTTCATAAGAATACATATAGATCTATCTCATTATTTTTAGGTGTTTCATAGAAATGCAAATTATACATTAGTTCTGATTTATCCTCTCACTTCCTTATCTATTTTCAATATTTTGCTATAAACAGAAATACTACATAGAAACCCCTGTGTTTTTTTTTTTTTTTTTTTTTTTTTTATTATACTTTAGGGTTTTAGGGTACATGTGCACAATGTGCAGGTTTGTTACATATGTATCCATGTGCCATGTTGATTTCCTGCACCCATTAACTCGTCATTTAGCATTAGGTGTCTCTCCTAATGCTGTCTCTCCCCCCTCCCCCCACCCCACAACAGTCCCCGGAGCGTGATGTTCCCCTTCCTGTGTCCATGAGTTCTCATTGTTCAATTCCCACCTATGAGTGAGAACATGCGGTGTTTGGTTTTTTGTCCTTGCGATAGTTTACTGAGAATGATGTTTTCCAGTTTCATCCATGTCCCTACAAAGGACACGAACTCATCATTTTTTATGGCTGCATAGTATTCCATGGTGTATATGTGCCACATTTTCTTAATCCAGTCTATCGTTGTTGGACATTTGGGTTGGTTCCAACTCTTTGCTATTGTGAATAGTGCCACAATAAACATACGTGTGCATGTGTCTTTATAGCAGCATGATTTATAGTCCTTTGGGTATATACCCAGTAATGGGATGGCTGGGTCAAATGGTATTTCTAGTTCTAGATCCCTGAGGAATCGCCACACTGACTTCCACAATGGTTGAACTAGTTTACAGTCCCACCAACAGTGTAAAAGTGTTCCTATTTCTCCACATCCTCTCCAGCACCTGTTGTTTCCTGATCTTTTAATGATGGCCATTCTAACTGGTGTGAGATGGTATCTCACTGTGGTTTTGATTTGCATTTCTCTGATGGCCAGTGATGAGGAGCATTTCTTCATGTGTTTTTTGGCTGCATAAATGTCTTCTTTTGAGAAGTGTCTGTTCATGTCCTCTGCCCACTTTTTGATGGGGTTGTTTGTTTTTTTCTTGTAAATTTGTTTGAGTTCATTGTAGATTCTGGATATTAGCCCTTTGTCAGATGAGTAGGTTGCAAAAATTTTCTCCCATTGTGTAGGTTGCCTGTTCACTCTGATGGTAGTTTCTTTTGCTGTGCAGAAGCTCTTTAGTTTAATGAGATCCCATTTGTCGATTTTGGCTTTTGTTGCCATTGCTTTTGGTGTTTTAGACATGAAGTCCTTGCCCACGCCTATGTCCTGAATGGTATTGCCTAGGTTTTCTTGTAGGATTTTAATGGTTTTAGGTCTAACATATAAGTCTTTAATCCATCTTGAATTAATTTTGGTATAAGGTGTAAGGAAGGGATCCAGTTGCAGCTTTCTACATATGGCTAGCCAGTTTTCCCAGCACCATTTATTAAATAGGGAATCCTTTCCCCATTTCTTGTTTTTGTCAGGTTTGTCAAAGATCAGATAGTTGTAGCTATGCGGCATCATTTCTGAGGGATCTGTTCTGTTCCATTGATCTATGTCTCTGTTGTGGTACCAGTACCATGCTGTTTTGGTTACTGTAGCCTTGTAGTATAGTTTAAAGTCAGGTAGCGTGATGCCTCTAGCTTTGTTCTTTTGGCTTAGGATTGACTTGGCGATGCGGGCTCTTTTTTGGTTCCATATGAACTTTAAAGTAGTTTTTTCCAATTCTGTGAAGAAAGTCATTGGTAGCTTGATGGGGATGGCATTGAATCTATAAATTACCTTGGGCAGTATGGCCATTTTCACGATATTGATTCTTCCAACCCATGAGCATGGAATGTTCTTCCATTTGTTTGTATCCTCTTTTATTTCATTGAGCAGTGGTTTGTAGTTCTCCTTGAAGAGGTCCTTCACATCCCTTGTAAGTTGGATTCCTAGGTATTTTATTCTCTTTGAAGCAATTGTGAATGGGAGTTCACTGAAACCCCTGTGTTTTAAGTAAATTCTTTCAATCTCATTTTATCAAAGATTAGACAGAGGTTAAGGGAAACTACATTTTTTTTGCCCAAGATCACATGTCTATTAAGTGGTAGTTCCAAGATTTAAACCTAGATCTTTCTAACTTTAAAGCCTATTTACTTTTCATTTCAGGTAGTATAAAATAAAGCTTCAAAGGGGCTTGAATATGCTATAGTTTGGGCAATTTCAAAACACTTATATTCATCCAATTAAAAACCACTTCCAGAACTTCTACTTCTGGCTAAGATAAAGTAATAGAAACTGGATTTACCTTCCGACCTAAAATACACAAAGTTGGACAAAATATATCAAATAAATAGTTTCATAATTCATAAGGCACTTTCATCAAGCAATAAAGGACAAAAATCCCAAAGAGTCAAGAAACCAATGAGCTCTAAAATTTCCCCAGCTTATTTCCTTAAGAAAGTTTCCAGGCCACAATGCAGAGATAGAATGTACATGAAGAGTTTAGTGGACTTCCTGAAGCAGATGGAGCTGAAAATCTGAAGAGACCAAGGCAACTAGAGTTTACAGGACAAAATACTGGAGAAAATGAGCTGAACAGAGAGAGAACCCCTAGAGCTGCAGAAAATACCCGTTAATTATTTGGCTGAGTGCTGGTCAGTACAAACATGTAAAAATCACCTAGAGGCAAGGGAAGAAAACACCCAAATGATTAAAGGTAACAGTGCTCAATGCTCATGCAAGGCTGGAAATTGTGCCTGTTCTCACCAGCCAGACTGAGAAATCTCAAGATTCATGATGTTCTAGGTGGAGCAGACAGAAAGGACTTGCATCAGGTAAGAAATAATTGGCTCTAGACTGAGCTGTGCTTCAGTTCAAACCAACAAATCTACAAAGCAAGACTCAAAAGACCATATGGCTGGTCACAGTATCTCACACCTGTAACCCTAGTACTTTGGAAGGCCAAGGTGGGTGGATTGCTTGAACTCAGGAGTTTGATACCAGCCTGGGCAACAAAGTGAGACCCCCATCTCCACAAAAAATACATAAATCAGCCAGGCATGGTGGCATGTGCCTGTTGTCCCAACTACCCAAGAGGCTGAAGTGGGAGGTTGGCTTGAGCCCAGGAGGCATAAGTTGCAGTGAGCCAGGATCACAGCAATACACTCTAGCTCTGAGTGACAGAGCCAGACTCTATCTCAAAAAAAAGAAAAAAAAAGAAAAAAGGATTATACAGTTTCCAAGTATCTTTTTTTTTTTTTTTTTTTTTGAGACGGAGTCTTGCTCTGTCACCCAGGCTGCAGTGCAGTGGTGCAATCTCAGCTCACTGCAACTTCCACCTCCCAGATTCAAGTGGTTCTCCTGCCTCAGCCTCCTGAGTAACCAGGATTACAGGCACACACCACAACACCCGGCTAATTTTTGTATTTTTAGCAGAGACAGGGTTTCACCATGTCGGTCAGGCTGGTCTCAAACTCCCGACCTCATGATCTGCCCACCTCGGCCTCCCAAAGTGCTGGGCTTACAGGCATGAGCCACCACACCCAGCCAGTTTCCGAGTATCTTAACTGTGCTACAGAACAAAGCTCAAGAATATGTATAAAAATACAAAACATCTAGCACCAAGCATGGTAATATTCATAATGTCTGGCATTCAATCAAAAATTCTCCAAGCATGCAAAAAGTGGGAACATATGACCATAATAATAAGAATAATTTGTAATAAAAACTGACCAAGAACTGCCAAAGATGTTAGAATCAGCAAACAAGAGCACTAAAACAATTATAACTGAACTCCATATGTTCAAAGAAGATAAGAAGCAATATGAAAGATTCAATGAAATGTACAGATGATTAAAAAATGGATGGGGGCCAGGCACAGTGGCTGACACCTGTAATCTCAGCACTTTGGGAGGCCGAGGCAGGCTGACCACCTGAGGTCAGGAGTTCGAGACCAGCCTGGCCAACATGGAAAAACTTTGTCTCTACTAAAAATACAAAAAAAATTAGCTGGGTGTGGTGGCATATGTCTGTAATCCCAGCTACTTGGGAGGCTGAGGCAGGAGAATACCTTGAACCCGGGAGGCAGAGGTTGCCGTGAGCCAAGAATGCACCACTGCACTCCAGCCTAGGTGACAGAGGAAGACTCTGTCTCAAAAAAAAAGGGGGGGGGGGATTAACTATAGATTAGACGTAATGCAAAATAAATAATTAGTAAACATTAAGACAGAAAATAAAGCTATGCAAAATGAGAAAAAAATCAAAAAGATAAATAAACAGGGCATCAGTGAGCTGTGGAACACCTTCATTCAGCTGTATATATGTGTAATTGGAGTCACTGAAGGAGAAGAGAAACAGAGCTGATATTGAAGAGTATTTTTTTAAATAATGATTAAAACTTTGTTAATTTTATGAAAACTATTATGTAAGCCCACGAATTCAGGAATCTCAAGAAACCCCAAGCAAAAGCAACATGGAAAATCCACACCAAGATATATCATAATAAAAATGCTAAAAACCAAGAGTAGAAGGAAAATCTTAAGTGTATCCAAAGAAAAAAAGGCCATTATGAATAGCAGAACAAAAGTACAAATAAAAGTAAATTTCTTGTCAGAAACAATGCATGTGAAAAGACAGTGGAGAAATGTCTTAAAATACTGAAAGAAAAAAATTATTTTATCATAGACTAAATAATTTTATATCTTTTATTTGCTTACACACACACACACCATGAACACACACTTCTGACCACAACGCACATGAGAAGTACCTATATGTAATGTTGAATCACTTTTCACCTTTAATTTTTTCCCTTGGTGACTTAATTTCAGAATTGTTAAAGACTAATTAAGATTATTTACAATGTTCGTGCCATTATCTCACCATGATTAAAGCAGGTTTAGGCATTCTTACCTTTCTTTCTTTCTTTCTTTCTTTCTTTCTTTCTTTCTTTCTTTCTTTCTTTCTTCTTTCTTTCTTTCTTATTACAGACGGGGTTTCACCATGTTGGCCAGGCTGGTCTTGTTCTCCTGACCTCAGGCAATCCGCCCACCTCAGCCTCCCAAAGTGCTGGGATTACAGGTGTAAGCCATTGTGCCTTGCCCCTGCATACCTTCTTGCTCTGCTCCCCACTAGATTTAAAATTACTTGAAGGAAAAGATCAAATCGTATTTATATTACAAACTTTCCTCAAGGAAACATCTTGCATAAAATTTGACTTGAAGTGAAATTGTCATTTATTCTTCTAAAGGGCTACCTGGTTGTGGGTATCTACATATCAAGGAAAGGACCAGAGATGTCAATATATGATCATTGACAGCCTAGTTTGCATTATGCCTCACATACCAAAGTCATATCCTGATTTGGGCTTAATTAGAGAAAATCAGCTCTATTGAAGTTATTGATGTTAACAAAGATAGGACATCTAATGATTCCTCAAGTGGACATATTGTTTTCTTATCTACGGGTGACTTCTTTATTTAAGAGTCAGGGTCCCCTCTGTTGCCCAGGCTGGAGCACAGTGGTGCAATCATGGCTCACTGCAGCATGGAATTCCTGGCCTCAAGCTACCTTTCCACCTCAGCCTCCTGAGTTACTGAGATTACAGGCTTGAGATATGACACTCGGTTTGCAAGTGACTTTTTAAACTGCCCACCGACACCCTAAAGCTATTGGTCAGGGCCAGACAGGTAAGAGGCTACTAGTGTGATCACTTTCAGAAGCTTAGCAGTTTCTATACTAGCACATGAGGATTTAAACCATCATGAAAATAATAAAGATTTCTTAACAGCCCAGCTTTGGACTTCACCAGCTCTTAGAATTATCAAAAATGCTGCTTGTGTGATGTCATTTTCCCTTAGAATTTGCTCATTATTTCCTCTCATTTCTTACCTATCACAGGTTTAACTTTCTTTCTCAGTATAGATTCTTTTTTCTTTGGTAAAAATGAGTAACATCTGTACCTACAACTGCAGGAATCTACAGTGGCAGTGTTTTTCAATATTTCTCCTTTCTAGTAGGCGGCACAAGAATCAAAATAACTTTAAAAGCATATTATGAGAACATTTAAAATCCTCTCTTTCGGCCATTTTAAGAGGATTTTAAATGTTCTAACCACAAAGAAATGATAAATATTTGGGGCAATGAATATGCTAGTTACCCTGATTTGATCATTCCACAATATACACATGTATCAAAACATCACAGCGTACACCATAAATATCTACAATTATTATGTGTCAATTAAAAATAAAATAAGCTTTTTAAAAAATATATTTTGGAATGTATTACTTCATTTATCTAGTCCCTGACTTGTTCCCACAAAAAGCCTAAAGCATATTATCAGCTCTCTAAATACATTTTTTCAATTTTGAGAAACTTTAACCCACTGTAATACAAAGCAGTTTTCATGAGATGCCAATCTGTAGAAGTTATTTTAATGTAGAATGACTCATTTAATAAATGAACATATGCTTTCGATTTGAGGCAAATTATTCTGCAAAACTGCATCATAGATGATCAGAAATTGAGGTAGCTTCAGTCTAGACTAGCACCATAATCCAGTGATTTCATTTAAAAAGAAAAATGAATGGTGAGGAATGTGCCTCCCTGATGCTAGTAAGTTTTCAGATTCTCTAGTATATAGTAAACATACAAGAAAGCAGAGAAATTCATAGGGAAAAAAATGGGGACTTTGCCCTAAGAATTGTCAAGGGGAAGCTGGGGAGAACCAAACATTAGGGAAAATCTCCTGCGAAATGATTTGATAGAAGAATCCCTGACTCATCACAGCATCATTCCATGGACAAAGACCATAGGTGTTCTTCTTTCATGTAAGGAAGTTTATTATAGGCCTGGTGAAATAATCGGGTTATTATTAGCTAACATTAGGATAGGCGTTCTAAGTGCCAACACATAGAATATGTGTTATTTCATTGAACTTTGACAAATTATCTCTATTTCAGATTATGAAAAAGCTGTTATCCCTATTTGTGGATTATGAAACTCAGAGCAGTTAAACAACCTGTTCAAGCCACATAATCAAGTGGTAAAACCAGGATTTTAATTTAATTCCAGAGCTTGCACTCTTGGCCAAACAATACACATTATTTTTAGTTAAGGTAAAAAATGACTAGAATATTTTTCTCTCAACGCGTATCACTTTTTCCCCACACTTTCTGTAAATAATAACAAATTTCTATAAATAATAAATAATAATTTCTAGGTATAATTTAATTTATGTAGTAAAACAAGCCATTCTTAGGTATATTCCTTAGTTCTGTCTTCGAAAGTCTGCATCCTGTTAGCAGCTGGCGCAGGTGGTGGGATACTTAGCAGAAGGATTGTATGTGTGTCCTACTTTTTCACTGTCCTCCTGCAGGTCCAATGCCATCAATCACTTTTTCTGTAATAAATCCCTAGGGCTTGGTCTTTCATGCTACAACATTTATATCAGCGCAGCAGTCCCTGCCTTTGTGGAGTTTGAGGGCTGCATTCATTGCCATATTTGGTCATCATGTTCTCCTGGACACATATCCTGGTTGCTATCAAGAGGATGTCCTCAGTGGGGAGAAAAGAATTCTCTATTTGTGTCTCCCACCTGAAAACTAGCACCATTTTTCATACAGCCCTCTTTTATGTGTACTTACAGCCTGATTTTTTTCTTGTTTAATTTTTAAATTCTTTATTTTGAGACAGTGTGCCTCTCTATTGCCCAGGCTAGGTGCAGTATCACTATCATAGCTCACTGCAGCCTCAAACCTCTGGACTTAAGCAATCCTCCTCCCTCCGCCTCCTGAGTAGCTCCCAGATAATTTTTTTTTTTTCAGAGACAGTATCTCACTATGTTGCCCAGGCTGGTCTTGAACTACTGGCTTCAAGCAGTCCTCCTACCTCAGCCTCCCAAAGTGCTGGGATTACAAGCATTAGCCACCATGCCCAGACTATTTTTTAACTGACACATAAAAAATGTCTATATTTGTGACATAGACATATTTATAATAATATTTTGAAATATGTATATATTGTAGAATTGCTAAATTGATCTGATTAACATACACAGCAACAACATACTTATCATTTTTTGTGTGTGATGAAAACACAACATCTACTCTCTTAGCAATTTTCAAGAAGACATTATTATCAGCAACAGTCACCATGTTGTGCAATAGATCTCTTGAATTTATTCCTTCTACCTAATATGTGTTATTGCATTGAACTTTGACAAATCATTCCTATTTCAGATTGTGAAAAAGCTGCAGATCCCTATTTGAAACTTTGCCCTTTGTCCAATATTTACTCAACCCCCATGCCCTGTCCCTGGTAACCACCATTCTACTTTCTGTTGCTATGAGTTCAATTTTTTTCGATTCTACGTATAAGTGAGATCACACGATATTTGTCTTTCTGTGCCTGGCTTATTTCATTAAGCATAATCTCAAGCAGGTCTTTCATCCTGATTCTAACAAGCTCCAGGAGACTATGAAAGTGACCTCCATAGTTTCTAGCTTGTGTATCCATGCTGAATCCTTGATTTACGGCCCATAAAAAACAAAGAAGTGGTAGAAGTACTAACGATGTAAGAAATAAGTGTTTATGAATTTCGACTCAATTTCTGACACTAGGCACACAGAAGCATCCAAGCAAAAGTTTTTCAAAAGAAGCTATTTCCCAGGGCAATTTTTCCAATAGCTTCCAAAACGTGTGGAGCTTCCTAAATCCCTAAATTATAGGCAAGGTTCTCAAATTATCACAGAAATTGAATTGACTGGAAAGGCAGCATAGTTCTTCTGCCTTGTGAACCAAACCCTCTTGCTAATGACTGCTTTTTATGAAAAGTTCATATCTGAGCAGAACTTCTAGGGGTAGTCAGCAATAAGAAACCATCCCCAGACCCTGTAAGTAAAAAGCGATCATATTATCAAATCACCCAGTGGTGCCCAAATGGCTTCCATCGTGATCTGAAGCCACCAACAACCCTAGAGACAGAGAAAAATGCAGGCTGGCAAATATGCTAGCATCCATTGTCAGAGGTGAGCTGCCATATTGATGACTTCTCCGTGGCTCTGCCTTCTAACATCAAGTCTAGCAGCATCCTGTACAGTCAGTGGCATGGCCTGGTAAAACAGAAAAATTTCTGCTGCTCCAGCTTCATAAAATCTGACAGCTGTGTCACTTCAGAGAAGTATCTACGAAATTTGCCTTAGCCCAGCATTTTCCCAATGAACTCCAGAGAACTTGTTCCACAAGATACTCAACATGAAAAGAATTTCAAGGCCAAGTAGTGGTGAAAGTTCTGAGTTAACCAATATCAGATTTTTTTACTGCCAGGCTTTCCAGGGGTTTATTATTAATATACACTAGTATGAATTATGTCTCTCTAAGAGAAAATGAGTGTAGAGCATTTGCCAAACTTACTGAGTCACAGGACACTTTTATATCTATGGACTATTTGTTCTATTATCTCAGTTCTAAAATGTATATTTATCTCACAGTTTAATATTTCTGATATTGGAATTATCTTAACATCTATGTATATATTTAAGAGGAAAATGAAAATGGTTATGAAATTGATGGTGACTCTTTCCCTCCTTCTATATACCTATCTCTATCTAATATAATAGAAGATAATTCTTATAATTTTAAGTTGCCTTAGCATCCATTTTGAATTAAGTTTAACTTTCTCATAACAGAAGTAAGGCTCAGTCACCCTTGAGACAACTTCTAGGTCTGTACCACACCCAATGCTCAAGCTGGTGACCAGAGATGAGGACTTAGAGGCATCTCTTCCACCTGTCAGTCTGGGTTCCCCACTTTCCTCAAAGTGACCAACAATCCTATTCCTTTATACACACAACTAGTTGCCCACCCCACCTCTTCTCTCTGTCTCTCTGCCTTACTCTTCATTTCTGCCTTGTGTGACCCAATTGTGGGTTGGACAAGTGGACATTAGGCCACTTGCCAGGTAAAAGAAGTATCTCATGAAAGGCACACTGTAAACATTCATGTCTATCTCCCCTTCATTTCCTATTAGAGTAAGTTTGCTAACTGATCTGGTGCTGGACACCCAGTTTAGCTGAGCGGTCTCAAAATAATATAATGAAGATAAAACATTATTAAAAGCTTGAAATTAGTGTTCCTTACTATACAATTTGAAAAATATATATATCTGTTTAAAACAAAGAGCTGGCTAACTACTCTTATAAAAATAACTATAATGAGAAGAAGAGGAAATAGACTACTTATTAGAAAACACTGTTTATTTGAAGAAAATCTTCATATGCTAAACAGAATACCACATTTGTATATCAATAATCAATATTCTATTCAGTCATCAACACAAGTACCTTAAAAACTTATGCCAGGAGGCATGTTATTTACCCTGTTCCAGTTATTGTGGATCAAAACATTTTTATTTCTTTACAAAGCATCTGAGAGTGTGGCATAAGATGATGGAATAGGACTCTCCAGCGTTCGCTGCCACACAGAAATATCAATTTGAAAAACTATCCATGCATGAAAATACCTTTACAAGAACTAAGAAACTCATGTGAGAAGTCACAGTACCTGGCTGTAGCATAATAATGAGAAAAGATGCATTGAAGAGAGCAGGAAAGATAGTTTTTTTACCCACATCATCCCTCCAATCCCAACAGCACAGCAGAAAGAAATATACTATCTGCCTGGGGGAAAGAGAAAGAAATAAAAGTAAGACTTTGCTTTTATCCCTAATATCAGACCTACAATAGTAAAAATGACAGTAAAGATGCTGTCCACCTAAAAAATCTATATTTTGTTATAACTGATGTTTTTTGTAAGCCTCATGATAACTACAAAACAAAAACATATAATAGATACACAAAACATAAAAAGCAAGGAATCAAAACAAACCACTGGGAAAAATTCCCTTAAGCACAAAGGAAGACAGTAAAGGAGGAAGGAAATTTTAAAATTCTACAAAGCAATTAGAAAACAAGTAATAAAATTGCAGTAGTAAACCTTTACCTATCAAAAATCACCTTAAATATAAATGGATTCAATTTTTCAATCAGAGACACAGAGTGGCTGAATACAGAAACAAAACTCAACTGTACGCTGCCTTCAAGAGACTCACTTCACCTATAACACAGAGACTTAAAGTGAAGGGTGGAAAAAGATATTCCACACAAATAGAAGCCAAAAGAGAGTAAGAGGAGCTATACTTACATCAGATAAAATAGACTTTAAGTCAAACCCTCTAAAAGAGACAAAGAAGGTCATTATATAATGATAAAGAGGTCAATTCAGCAAGAAGCTTCAATAGTTATTAAGTCTATATGCACCCAACATTAAAGAAGCTAAATATATAAGGCAAATATTAATAGATATGAAGGGAGAGATAGATTGCAATACAATAATAGTAGGGGACTTCAACACCCTGTTTATTTTTTTTATATACTTTAGGTTATAGGGTACATGTGCACAATGTGCAGGTTTGTTACATATGTATACATGTGCCATGTTGGTGTGCTGCACCCATTAACTCGTCATTTACATTAGGTATATCTCCTAATGCTATCCCTCCCTGCTCTCCCAACCCCACAACAGGCCCCGGTGTGTGATGTGCCCCACTCTGTGTCCAAGTGTTCTCATTGTTCAATTCCCACCTATGAGTCAGAATATGGGGTGTTCAGTTTTCTGTCCTTGCGATAGTTTGCTAAGAATGATGGTTTCCAGCTTCATCCATGTCCCACAAAGGACATGAACTCATCTTTTTTATGGCTGCATAGTATTCCATGGTGTATATGTGCCACATTTTCTTAATCCAGTCTATCATTGATGGACAATTGGGTTGGTTCCAAGTCTTTGCTATTGTGAATAGTGCCGCAATAAACATACATGTCAACACCCACTTTAAGAAATGGACAGATCATCCAGACAGAAAATCCATAAGAAAATATTAGATTTAACTGCACTCTAGACATGGAATTAATGGACATATGGAATTAACAGACATATACAGAACATTCCATCCAACAGCTGCAGAACACCCTTTTTCTCAACTGCATATGGAACATTCTCCACAATAGATCATATGTTAGGCCCCAAAACAAGTCTTAACACATTTTTTTTTTTTTTTTGAGATAGAGTCTCGCTCTGTCACCCAGGCTGGAGTGCAGTGGCGCAATCTCGGCTCACTGCAAGCTCCGCCTCCCGGGTTCACGCCATTCTCCTGCCTCAGCCTCTCCGAGTAGCTGGGACTACAGGCGCCCGCCACCACGCCCGGCTAATTTTTTGTATTTTTAGTAGAGACAGGGTTTCAGCGTGGTCTCGATCTCCTGACCTCGTGATCCGCCAGCCTCGGCCTCCCAAAGTGCTGGGATTACAAGCGTGAGCCACCGCGCCCAGCCAACACATTTTAAAAGATTAAAATAATATCAAGTATCTTTTCTGACCACAATGATATCAAACTAGAAATTTTTTTCATACCAACAGTGAATTACCTGAAAAAGAAATCAAGAAAACAATCCCACTTACGATAGCTACCAAAAAATATATACTATGAATCAACTTAACCAAGGAGGTAAAAGATCTGTACACTGAAAACAATAAAACACTGATGAAATATATTTTAAAAAAACACAAATAAATGGAAAGATATCCTGTGTCTATAGACTGGAAGAATTTAATATTGTTAAAATGTCCGTGCTACCTAAAGCAATCTAGTTGCAATATAATCCCTATCAAAATACAAGTGACATTCTTCACAGAAATAGGAAAAAAATGTAAAATGTATATGGAATGGCAAAAGATCCCGAAGAGCCAAAATAACCTTGAGAGAAAAAAACACAGTTGGAGGCATCACACTACCTAGAACAAGTAGAAAAGAATAGAAGGCCCAGAAATAAATCCATGCATTTACAGCCAACTGTGTTTTGACAGAGGTGCCAAGAACACACACTGGTGAAAGGACATTCTCTTCCATAAATGCTGTTGGACAAAAAAAGAAAATTTCAGGCCAATATCTTTGATGAACATAGACACAAAAATCCTCAACAAAATACTAGAAAACCAAGTCCAGCAGCACATCGAAAAGCTAATCCACCATGATCAAGTAGGTTTTATCCCTGGGATGCAAAGTTGGTTCAACATAGGCAAATCAGTAAATGTGATTCACCACATAACATAAAGAGAACTGAAAACAAATCACATGATCATTTCAATAGATGCAGAACAGGCTTCCAATAAAATTCAACATCCTTCATGTTAAAAACCCTCAACAAACTAGTCATCAAAGAACATATTTCAAAATAACAAGAGCTATCTACGAAAACTCCTCAGCCAACACTGAATAGGCAAAAGCTGGAAGCATTTCCCTTGAAAACTGCAGCAAGGCAAAGAGGCCCTCTTTCACCACTCCTATTCAACATGGTACTAGAAGTCCTAGCCAGATCAATCAGACAAGAGAAACAAATAAAAGGCATCCAAACAGGAAAAGAGAAAGTCAAACTATCCCTGTTTTTAGACTATATGATTGTGTATCTAGAAAACTTCATAGTCTCTGCCCAAAAGCTCCTTGATCTGATAAACAACTTCAGCAAAGTTTCATGATGTAAAATTAATGTACAAAAATTAGTAGCATTTCTATACACGAACAAGATCCAAGCTGAGAGCCAAATCAAGACTGCAATCCCATTCAAAACACCACAAAAAGAATAATATACCTATAAATACAGCTAACCAAGGAGATGAAAGTCTTCTACAATGAGAATTACAAAACACTGCTGAAAGAAATCAGAGATAACAAAAAAAAATGAAAAAATATTTCATGCTCATGGATAGAATTAATATTGTTAAAATGGCCATACTGCCAAAGCAATTTACAGATTCAATGATATTCCCATCAAACTACCAAATGACATTCTTCACAGAATAAGAAAAACTATTTTAAAATTTATGTGGGTCCAGTAAAGAGTCCAAATAGCCAAAGCAATCCTAAGCAAAAAGAACAAAGCTGGAGGCATCACACTTACCTGACTTCAAACTATACTACAAGTCTGCAGCAATCAAAGCAGCACGGTACTGGTACAAAAACAGACACATAGACCAATGGAACAGAATAGAGAGCACAGAAACAATGCCACACACCTGTAACCATCTGATCTTTGACAAAGCTGACAAAAACAAAGCAATGGGGAAAGGACTTCTTATTTAATAAATGGTGTTGGGATAACTAGCTAGCCATTTGCAGAAGATTGAAACTAGATGCTTTCCTTACACCATATACAAAAATAAACTCAAGATGGATTAAAGATTTAAATGTAAAACTGAAAACTATAAAAATCTTGGAAGATAACCTAGGAAATAGCAGTCTAGACATAGGACATGGCAAAGACTTCATGATGAAGATGCTAAAAGCAATTGCAATAAAAACAAAAATTGACAGATGGGACATGATTAAATGAAAGAGCTTCTGCACAGAAAAAGAAACTAACAATAAATAGACAATCTATAGAATGGGAGAAAATATTTTTAAACTACGTATCTGACAAAGGTCTAACATCCAGAATTTATAAGGAACTTAAACAAATTTCCAGGGGGCAGTTCCAAGATGGCCCAATAGGAACAGCTCCAGTCTACAGCTCCCAGTGTGAGCAATGCAGAAGATGAATGATTTCTGCATTTCCAACTGAGGTGCTGGGTTCATCTCACTGGGGTTTGTAGGACAATGGGAGCAGGACAGTGGGTGCAGCCCACCAAGCAAGAGCCGAAGCAGGGTGAGGCATCACCTCACCTGGGAAGTGCAAGAGGTCAGGGAATTCCCTTTCCTAGCCAAGGGAAGCGGTGACGGACGGCACCTGGAAAATCGGGTCACTCCCACCCTAATACTGCACTTTTCCAATGGTCTTAGCAATCAGCACACCAGGAGATTATATCCCATGCCTGGCTCAGAGGGTCCCATGCCCATGGAGCCTTGCTCATTGCTGGCACAGCAGTCTGAGATTGATCTGCAAGGCAGCAGCAAAGCTGGAGGAGGGGCACCCACCATTGCTGAACCTTGACTAGGTAAACAAAGCAGCCAGGAAGCTCTAAATGGGTGGAGCCCACTGCAGCTCAGGGAGGCCTGCTTGCCTCTGTAGACTCCACCTCTGTGGGCAGGGTACAGCCAAACAAAAGGCAGCAGAAACCTCTGCAGACTTAAATGTCCCTCTCTGACAGCTTTGAAGTGAGTAGAGGTTCTCCCAGCACAGAGTTTGAGACCTGAGAATAGTCAGACTGCCCCCTCAAGTGGGTCCCTGAACCCCAAGTAGCATAACTGGGAGGCACACTCCAGTAGGGGCAGACTGACACCTCACATGGCCAGGTACCCCTCTGAGACAAAAACTTCCAGAGGAACAATCAGGCATAAACATTTGCTGTTCAGCAATATTCACCGTTCTGCAGCCCCCACTGCTGATACCCAGGCAACCAGGGTCCGGAGTGGACCTACAGCAAACTCCAACAGACCTGCAGCTGAGGGTCCTGACTGTTAGAAGGAAAACTAACAAACAGAAAGGACATCCACACAAAAACCCCATCTGTACGTCACCATCATCAAAGACCAAAGGTAGATAAAACCACAAAGATGGGGAAAAAACAGAGCAGAAAAGCTGAAAATTCTAAAAATCAGAGCGCCTCTCCCCCTCCAAAGGAACGCAGCTACTCGCCAGTAACGGAACAAAGCTGGATGGAGAATGACTTTGAAGAGCTGAGAGAAGAGGCTTCAGAAGATCGAACTTCTCTGAGCTAAAGGCGGAAGTTCAAACCAAATGCAAAGAAGCTAAAAACCTTGAAAAAAGATTAGACGAATGGCTAACTAGAATAATCAATGTAGAGAAGTCCTTAAAGGACCTGATGGAGCTGAAAAACATGGTACGAGAACTACATGACAAATGCACAAGCTTCGGTAGCTGATTCGATCAACTGGAAGAAAGGGTATCAGTAATGGAAGATCGAATGAATGAAATGAAGCAAGAAGAGAAGTTTAGAGAAAAAAAGAATAAAAAGAAACGAACAAAGCCTCCAAGAAATATGGGACTATGTGAAAAAACCAAATCTACGTCTGATTGGTGTAACTGAAACTCACGGGGAGAATGGAACCAAGTTGGAAAACACTCTGCAGGATATTATCCAGGAGAACTTCCCCAATCTAGCAAGGCAGGCCAACATTCAGATTCAGGAAATACAGAGAACACCACAAAGGTACTCCTCGAGAAGAGCAACACCAAGACACATAATTGTCAGATTCACCAAAGTTGAAATGAAAGAAAAAATGTTAAGGGCAGCCAGAGAGAAAGGTTGGGTTACCCACAAAGGGAAGCCCATCAGACTAACAGCTGATCTCTTGGCAGAAACTCTACAAGCCAGAAAAGAGTGGGGGCCAATATTCAACATTCTTAAAGAAAAGAATTTTCAACCCAGAATTTCATATCCAGCCAAACTATGCTTCATAAGTGAAGGAGAAATAAAATACTTTACAGACAAGCAAATGCTGAGTGATTTTGTTACCACCAGGCCTGCCCTAAAAGAGCTCCTGAAGGAAGCACTAAACCTGGAAAGGAACAACCAGTACCAGCCACTGCAAAATCATGCCAAATTGTAAAGATCATCGAGGCTAGGAAGAAACTGCATCAACTAACGAGCAAAATAACCAGCTAACATCATAATGACAGGATCAAATTCACACGTAACAATATTAACTTTAAATGTAAATGGACTAAATGCTCCAATTAAAAGACAAAGACTGGCAAATTAGATAAAGAGTCAAGACCCATCAGAGTGCTGTATTCAGGAAACTCATCTCGTGCAGAGACACACATAGGCTCAAAATAAAAGGATGGAGGAAGATCTACCAAGCAAATGGAAAACAAAAAAAGGCAGAGGTTGCAATCCTAGTCTCTGATAAAACAGACTTTAAACCAACAAAGATCAAAAGAGACAAACAAGGCCATTACATAATGGTAAAAGGATCAATTCAACAAGAAGAGCTAACTATCGTAAATATATATGCACCCAATATAGGAGCAACCAGATTCATAAAGCAAGTCCTGAGAGACCTACAAAGAGACTTATACTCCCACACAATAATAATGGGAGACTTTAACACCCCACTGTCAACATGAGACAGATCAACGAGACAGAAAGTTAACAAGGATACCCAGGAATTGAACTCAAGCTCAGCACCAAGCAGACCTAATAGACATCTACAGAACTCTCCACTCCAAATCAACAGAATATACATTTATTTAAGCACCACACCACACCTATTCCAAAATTGACCACATAGTTGGAAGTAAAGCACTCCTCAGCAAATGTAGAAGAACAGAAATTATAACAAACTGTCTCTCAGACCACAGCACAATCAAACTAGAACTCAGGATAAAGAAACTCACTCAAAACCACTCAACTACAGGGAAACTGAACAACCTGCTCCTGAATGACTACTGGGTACATAACGAAATGAAGGCAGAAATAAAGATGTTCTTTGAAACCAATGAGAACAAAGACACAACATACCAGAATCTCTGGAACACATTCCAAGCAGTGTGTAGAAGAAAATTTATAGCACTAAATGCCCACAAGAGAAAGCAGGAAAGATCCAAAATTGACACCCTAACATCACAATTAAAAGAACTAGAAAAGCAAGAGCAAACACATTCAAAAGCTAGCAGAAGGCAAGAAATAACTAAGATCAGAGCAGAACTGAAGGAAATAGAGACACAAAAAAAACCTTCAAAAAATTAATAGGAGCTGGTTTTTTGAAAAGATCAACAAAATTGATAGACTGCTAACAAGACTAACAAAGAAGAAGAGAGAGCAGAATCAAACAGACGCAATAAAAAATGATAAAGGGGATATCACCACGGATCCCACAGAAACACAAACTACCATCAGAGAATACTACAAACACCTTTACGCAAATAAACTAGAAAATCTAGAAGAAATGGATAAATTCCTCGACACATACAACCTCCCAAGACTAAACCAGGAAGAAGTTGAATCTCTGAATAGACCAATAATAGGCTCTGAAATTGTGGCAATAATCAATAGCTTACCAACCAAAAAGAGTCCAGGACCAGACGGATTCACAGCTGAATTTTACCAGAGGTACAAGGAGGAGCTGGTACCATTCCTTCTGAAACTATTCCAATCAATAGAAAAAGAGGGAATCCTCCCTAACACATTTTATGAGGCCAGCATCATCCTGATACCAAAGCCCAGCAGAGACACAACCAAAAAGGAGAATTTTAGACCAATATCCTTGATGAACATTGATGCAAAAATCCTCAATAAAATACTGGCAAACCGAATCCAGCAGCACATAAAAAGCTTATACACCATGATCAAGTGGGCTTCATCCCTGGGATGCAAGGCTGGTTCAACATACGCAAATCAATAAATGTAATCCAGCATATAAACAGAACCAAAGACAAAAACCACATGATTATCTCAATAGATGCAGAAAAGGCCTTTGACAAAATTCAACAACCCTTCATGCTAAAAACTCTCAATAAATTAGGTATTGATGGGACGTATCTCAAAATAATAAGAGCTGTCTATGACAAACCCACAGCCAATATCATACTGAATGGGCAAAAACTGGAAGCATTCCCTTTGAAAACTGGCACAAGACAGGGATGCCCTCTCTCACCACTCATATTCAACATCATGTTGGAAGTTCTGGCCAGGGCAATTAAGCATGAGAAGGAAATAAAGGGTATTCAATTAGGAAAAGAGGAAATCAAATTGTCCCTGTTTGCAGATGACATGATTGTATATCTAGAAAACCCCATTGTCTCAGCCCAAAATCTCCTCAAGCTGATAAGCAACTTCAGCAAAGTCTCAGGATACAAAATCGATGTACAAAAATCACAAGCATTCTTATACACCAATAACAGAAAAACAGAGAGCCAAATCATGAGTGAACTCCTATTCACAATTGCTTCAAAGAGAATAAAATACCTAGGAATCCAACTTACAAGGGACATGAAGGACTTCTTCAAGGAGAACTACAAACCACTGCTCAATGAAATAAAAGAGGATACAAACAAATGGAAGAACATTCCATGCTCATGGGTTGGAAGAATCAATATCGTGAAAATGGCCATACTGCCCAAGGTAATTTATAGATTCAATGCCATCCCCATCAAGCTACCAATGACTTTCTTCACAGAATTGGAAAAAACTACTTTAAAGTTCATATGGAACCAAAAAAGAGCCCGTATCGCCAAGTCAACCCTAAGCCAAAAGAACAAAGCTGGAGGCATCACGCTACCTGACTTCAAACTATACTACAAGGCTACAGTAACCAGAACAGCATGGTACTGGTACCAAAACAGCATGGTACTGGTACCAAAACAGAGATATAGATCAATGGAACAGAACAGAGCCCTCAGAAATAACGCCGCATATCTGCAACTATCTGATCTTTGACAAACCTGACAAAAACAATCAATGGGGAAAAGATTCCCTATTTAATAAATGGTGCTGGGAAAACAGGCTAGCCATATGTAGAAAGCTGAAACTGGATGCCTTCCTTACACCTTATACAAAAATTAATTCAAGATGGATTAAAGGCTTACATGTTAGACCTAAAACCATAAAAACCCTAGAAGAAAACCTAGGCATTACCATTCAGGACATAGGCATGGGCAAGGACTTCATGTCTAAAACACCAAAAGCAATGGCAACAAAAGCCAAAATTGACAAATGGGATCCAATTAAACTAAAGAGCTTCTGCACAACAAAAGAAACTACCATCAGAGTGAACAGGCAACCTACAGAATGGGAGAAACTTTTCCCAACCTACTCATCTGACAAAGGGCTAATATCCAGAATCTACAATGAACTCAAATTTACGAGAAAAAAACAAACAACCCCATCAAAAAGTGGGCGAAGGACATGAACAGACACTTCTCAAAAGAAAACATTTACACAGCCAAAAAACACATGAAAAAATGCTCATCATCACTGGCCATCAGAGAAATGCAAATCAAAACTACAATGAGATACCATCTCACACCAGTTAGAATGGCCATCATTCAAAAGTCAGGAAACAACAGGTGCTGGATAGGATGTGGAGAAATAGGAACACTTTTACACTGTTGGTGGGACTGTAAACTAGTTCAACCATTGTGGAAGTCAGTGTGGCAATTCCTCAGGGATCTAGAACTAGAAATACCATTTGACCCAGCCATCCCATTACTGGATATATACCCAAAGGACTATAAATCATGCTGCTATAAAGACACATGCACATGTATGTTTACTGCGGCACTAATCACAATAGCAAAGACTTGGAACCAACCCAAATGTCCAACAATGATAGACTGGATTAAGAAAATGTGGCACATATACACCGTGGAATACTAGGCAGCCATAAAAATGATGAGTCCATGGATGAAACTGGAAATCATCATTCTCGGTAAACTATCGCGAGGACAAAAAACCAAACACCACATGTTCTCACTCATAGGTGGGAATTGAACAATGAGAACTCATGGACACAGGAAGGGGAACATAACACTCCGGGGACTGTTGTGGGGTGGGGGGAGGGGGGAGGGACAGCATTAGGAGATATACCTAATGCTAAATGACGAGTTAATGGGTGCAGCACACCAACATGGCACATGTATACGTATGTAACAAACCTGCACATTGTGCACATGTACCCTAAAACTTAAAGTATAATAATAATAAAATAAAAAAAGAAGACTTTTATGCAGCCAACAGACACATGCAAAAATGCTCATCATCACTGGCCATCAGAGAAATGCAAATCAAAACCACAATGAGATACCATCTCACACCAGTTAGAATGGCAATCATTCAAAAGTCAGGAAACAACAGGTGCTGGAGAGGATGTGGAGAAATAGGAACACTTTTACACTGTCAGTGGGACTGTAAACTAGTTCAACCTTTGTGGAAGACAGTGTGGCGATTCCTCAAGGATCTAGAACTAGAAATACCATTTGACCCAGCCATCCCATTACTGGGTATATATCCAATGGATTATAAATCATGCTGCTATAAAGACACATGCACACGTATGTTTATTGCAGCACTATTCACAATAGCAAAGACTTGGAACCAACCCAAATGTCCATCAATGATAGATTGGATTAAGAAAATATGGCATATATATGCCATGGAATACTATGCAGCCATAAAAAAGGATGAGTTCATGTCCTTTGTAGGGACATGGATGAATCTGGAAACCATCATTCTGAGCAAACTATCACAAGGACAAAAAACCAAACACCACATGTTCTCACTCATAGGTGGGAACTGAACAATGAGAACACTTGGACACAGGAAAGGGAACATCACACACCGGGGCCTGTCATGGGGTCGGGGGAACGGGGAGGGGTAGCATTAGGAGATATACCTAATGTAAATGACGAGTTAACAGGTGCAGCACACCAACATGGCACATGTATACATGTGTAACAAACCTGCACGTTGTGCACATGTACCCTAGAACTTAAAGTATAATTAAAAAAATAAATTTACAAGAAAAAAAACTTTAACAAATGGGCAAAGGACGTTAAACACTTTTCAAAAGAAGACATACATGTGACCAGAAAGCATATGAAAAATGCTCTACATCACTAATTATTTGAGAAATGCAAATCAAAACCATGAGAAACCATCTCACACCAGTCAGAATGGCTATTACTAAAGTCAAAAAATAGCAGATGCTGGCAAGGTTGTGGAGAAAAGGAACACTTATACACTGCTGGTGGGAATGTAAATTAGTTCAGCCACTCTAAAAAGCAGTTTAGTGATTTCTCGAAGAACTTATAACAGAATTACCATTTGACTCAGCAATCTCATTATTGGGTATATACCCAAAATATACAAATTGTTCTACCATAAAGACACATGCACACATATGTTCATCATGATACTATTCACAATAGCAAATACATGGAATCAACCTAAATTGCTCATTAACAGTAGACTGGATTTTTAAAATGTGGTACATATATACAATGTAATACTGTGCAGCCATAAAAAAGAATGAGATCGTGTCCTTTGCAGCAACGTGGATGGGGCTATAGGTCATTATCGTCAGAAAACTAACACAGGAACAGAAAACCAAATACCTCATGTTCCCACTTATAAGTGGGAGGTAAACTTCGAGTAAATATGGACACAAAGAAGGAAACACAGACACTAGGGCTTACTTCAGTGTGGAGGTTAGTGGAGGGTGAGAATCAAAAAACTACCAATCAGGTACTATGCTTATTACCTGAGTGATGAAATAATTTGTACACCAAACCACCATGATACACATTTTACCAATATAAGAAACCTGCACATGCAACCCTGAACCTAAAAGTTTAAAAAGTAAATAAATAAATATTAAAATGTTTGTATTGTTTCTATAGTAACCAGGAAAGCTTTTAAAATACTGATGCCTGTATTCAAAATACTGATGCCACAGATTATGATTTAATTGAGCTTTGATTGGGCTGGAGCATTAAGACATCTTTTTGAGCAGCTGGACTTGAGAATCAGTGGTAGCCACACCAAAAATATTAATTTATTTATTACATACAGCTATTTGATTGAATTAAACTTTTGTCTGAATTTTCTGACCAGTTTAGATAAAATATTTTATTCAGTAGCCCATGTACATACAGACTCACTTGTCTAATATGAGGGAAGTGTTGCACAATATTTTTTCATGGGTCCCTCACATTTCTGCACATCTTGCAAGCAGAGGCACAGACTTCCCTTTGTTTCAGACCTTTGTTCCTCTGGAACAAAGAGTAAGCATGCCTACTACTCTTTTTAAGACATTTGCATTCCCTAACCTCACGTATTTTCTCCTGTAAGAGGAGAAAACCCACTGCATGTGCACACATCCATCTGAGTACCCACTTCACTCCCATGGGACTTGGGAGCAAGAAGAACTGCTATGCTCTTGCTTATGCTGTTTATTGGTCCATGAGTAATAAAATCCTTTGTCTCTGAAAAAATAAATAAAATAAATGCTGTTGGGAAAACTGGATATTGATGTGAAAAAGAATAAAATTAGACCTTTATCTCACACCATAATCAAAAATCAACTCAAAATGATATAAAAACTTAAATGAAAGACCTGAAACAGTATAACTACCAGAACAAAACATCGGAATAAAGCTCTAAGACATTGGTGTGAGCAATGATATTTTGGATATAATCTCAAAAACATAAGCAATGAAAGCAAAAATAGACAAATGGGAGTACATCGAACCAAAAGTCTTCTGAAGCACAGCAAAAGACACAATCAGCAGAGTGAAGAAATGACCTGCCAGATAGGAGAAAATATTTTCAAACTATACATCTGAAAAAGAGTTAATACCCAGAATATAGAATATATAAAAAACTCAACTCAATAGCAGAGAAAACAAATAACACAATTAAAAATAGGGAAAGAATCTAAATAGACATTTATCAAAAGAAGACATACAAATGGTTAACAGATATATGAAAAAAATGCTCCATATTGCTAAGCATCAAATGCAAATCAAAATGCAAATTACAAGAATAATGAGATATCATCTTGCTCCTGTCAGAATGGCTATTATCAAAAAGATAAAAAACAATAGTAAGTGTTGGAAAAGAGGTGGAGAAAAGGGAACACTTGCATACTCTTTGTGGGAATATAATTTAGTATAGTCATTATGGAAAACACTATGGACGTTCCGCAAAAAATTAAAAATAGAACTACCATGTGATTCAGCAACCTCACTACTGGGTATATATACAAAGGAAATAAAATCATATTGAAGAGATAACTCCACTTCCGTGTTTATTGCAGCATTATTCACAATAGCCAAGACATGGAATCAAACTAAGGATCCATTAATGAATGAATGGATAAGGAAAATGTGGTATATACACAAAATGGAATACTATTGAGCCATACAAAAGAAGGAAATCCTTTTAACTGAGATAATCTGGATAAACCTGGAAGACATTGTATTAAGCAAAATAAGCCAGCCCCAGAAAAACAAACCCCATGTGATTTCAGTGATATCTAGAAACTAAAAAAGTTGATCTTACAGAAATAGAGAGTAGAAAGGTGGTTACCAGAGACTGAGGCAGTTATAGGGAAGATTGGCTGAAGAGGTATGGGTCAATGGATACAAACTTACAGTTAGACAGGAGGAATAATTTCAAGAGATCTATTGTACAGCATTGTGATTATAATTAATGATAATATATTGTATTCTTGAAAAAAGCTAAAAGAGTGGATAGTAAGTGTTCTGACCATAAATAATAACTATGTAAGGGAATACATATGTTAATAGCTATATTTAACCATTCTACAATGTTTGCATACTTCAAAACATCATGTTGTATGCAATAAATACACATAATTGTATCTGTTATGTTACAAAATAAATAAGTTTGTAAAAAACAGTATCAATGACTCAGGCTGGCCATTTTACACAATCTATTTTGGTGAATTCCTAGTCCTTGAAAACACTTATTATTCCTCTTCTTTACTAACTTTAATATGAGTCAACATTCTCCCTTGCTAAGGGAAGTGAGCCTTGCAAACACTTTCTGGAATTCATGTTTGTCCTAAAAGTGGAAGTGAAATCCAAATTTGGAACTTGTGTTCCAGGAATGACTGGTCATTTCTACCCATCACCTCTCCCTAACCACTCCAGCCCTGTAAGGATAACACCTATGGCCTGAACATAGCCAAAATGTTGCTATCTTTTATCAGTTTGTTCAGGCTGCCATAACAAAGTACCACACACTGGGTGCTTAAACAAGAGAACTGTATCGTCTCACAGTTCTGGAGGCTGAATGTCTGAAAGCAAGTTGTTGGAGGATTGGTTCTTTCTGAGGGCTGTGGGGAAAGAACCTGGTTCAGATCTCTCTCCTTGGCTAACAGACAACCATCTTCAAGTCCACATGGTGTTTTCTCTGTATATGTGTCAGCCTCCAAGTTTCTCTTTTTATAAAGACATCAGTCGCATGGCATTTAGGGCTTACCTTAATTACCTTATCTTAACTTGATTACCTCTGTAAAGACTTTACCTCCAAACAAGGTCATATTCTGAAGTACTGGGGTTTAGGACCTTAACATAAGAATCTTTTGCAGGGACATAATTCAACTCATAACATTATCTGAGGTAAAGGCTGTCAACTGTTCAGAACACTAAAGAATCTTTTAGACATCTTGACCTAAGGCAAACCCAGATCAATCCTTTATTCCCTCTCTCTCTTGATGGGTGAGTCTCTGGGTGATGACCTGGGCCTGTTGTGGTATGTCAGACTTACTGGAATCACATTTTCTCCTGGCCAGGATGCTTCTTACACCCTTCAGAAAGAAGTATGCTCTGGCTAATGAGTCATGACTGGAGAAACAGGGAGAACTGAGCTCCAACAAATTCTCAAGGATGTGACTCAAATATAAGGAAGATTATAAGAAGGCCACAAACTGTTCTTATGAAAACATCAGTCTCAAGTTTAACTACAGCTTCCAATGGCACCAAGCCTGAAATCTAAAATTTCATAATAGTAAATAATGGTGATGACTATAGCAAACATTTATTAAGCATTTAGTAAATGCCTGAAATAGGTATTTTACATACATGATATTATTAAATCCTCACAGCCACTATATGAGGTTCCTACTTTCAATTAAATCTGGTATGTAAGTAAAGAGCCTAGTACAGATTCCAACACATACTAGGTACTCAATCAAGAGCTAACATTTATCCTTATTTTACAGATAAGAAAACTGAGTATCAGAGATACCTAAGATTGTGCTGGTAGAGAGAGGTAAAGCCTATATTTGAATCTAGGCATCTTAGACTCTAAAGCTTGCGATCTTATCTACTGACTACACAACTACACTGCATCCCATTCCTATCCATGTGCCACAGAAGTCCGAGATTATATAAAGCTCCAGAACCATCCATCATGTCCTCTGCCCTTTCTGAGTCACTGGAGCCTTTTATGTCTGCCCCATTTTGTCTCCAGACCTTGAAAATTACTTTCTCAGGATTCAAGTAAGATTTCAGAAATAGGACTCAAGACCTTCCTTTCTTCTAGGATCCCTTCTCCCCAGATAGTTCCAGAAACTCTTTATAAGCCACAAGGAATAGTCCCAGCTGTCTTTCATGAACTCAGGTGTCCCATGGCCACCTGTTTCCCAAGAGTTAAGTGTTTTCTGAAAGGAGATTATCCCCCGGCTCAGAGAAACCCAAGTAGCTACCTCAGGTGCATCTATTCCACATTTTCCAGCAACCAGCAGTCCTGAGGGGCTGCAGACCCCAACCCAGTGATTGCTCCACATGTCCATTTACCTGAGTTCATGAATCTACAGCCAGCATCTTCCTGGGTTCCTCAGAGCTCATTTGTTTGGGGTTTCTTCAGGCTGAGAGAGCCATCTCAGCCAGGCTTCTTCAATCAAGAAGTCAAGAACATACTGTGGCCTTACTCTCTCCCACCATTGCCCCCAACAATTTCAGTCATCAACAGAAGAGACATTGTGGCCATCCTAACAAAACATGAGAAACTTTTCAGGTGCATGTTCTTTACCTTGACATCAACTGGTGAATGTGCCACGTCAAACCTCAAGATGTTCCAACAAATTAGAATCCAGTGATTAAGGAAGGGTCCTCTACTTGGTTAGTTTCCAAATCAAAAGACTCTCCTTCAACTCACGATAAAATAACTATTTTATTTCCTCGATTTCTGCACCAAAGATACGTAGAGTGCCCAAAGTATGCAAAGTGCTTTTACATGCATTACCTGACCCTTGCAGCAATTCTATGAATCTACTCTGTATCACTGGCCCCTTTTAAAGATGAGGAAAATGATTCTCAAGGTAGCCAAATGGCTTTTCCAAGACCTCTCAGCCAGAGAATCACAAGCCAAGATAGGCATTCAGGGTGTTTTTTTTAATATCATTCTGTTTTCTTTCTACTACCCTGCATTGCATCTCTGATTCTCAATATTCTCTTTCAACTCTGTCTATATCATAAATTCTTACTTGGCATTCCCTACTCAATTTTCAAAAATTAATTTCTTCAACAAATGATTTTGGGATGGATGCTCTGTGCCAGATTCTAGGCTAGGTATGGGCATAAAACTGAGCAAGACAAACATAACTTTTTTCTTCATGGGGCTTATAGTCCAGCATTGTTGGCTAAGCCAGTCCAGAACTTAGCTGAAGATGCCAAAAGCAGTGTACCAAAGGGAGTACTCAAAAATAGGGAATAAATGACCTTTTATATGGAAAGTAAAAGGAAGTCAGAGTTTAATTCTTGTAAGTATATATTAGGAAGACTCTTCAGTGCCCAAAAAGGTGATTCAAAAGGCTAAAGTGAGCCATTTTAAAAGAGTTCACCAAGCCTGCTTTCTGCAGCAGCTGAGTAACTATGAGATGATTAGCTCATTTGGAGGACATTTTTATCTTCCCTTTGAAATGTGAAATTCTCAGACTAAGCCAGATATAGCTACTGCTAGGGTCAATGTTTTTAAAACAACTTATTCATAGCTGCAGTAAAAGCCAGAGCCAGTCTGATTAATGCAGCTAAACCACTATCTACACTGAGGACGAGGCCCCAAACCCAAATCAGTTGTCTGGGCCTCTTGTCAACCAGTCCGGTCACTAAATCTCATAGAGCTTTCGTGTCCTCATCTATAATGCAGAGGCTGTAATAACCTATCAAAAATGATTGTTAAGAGGATTCTTTGGGAAAATGTACTCGAAGATGCTATGAAAATTCTTAATATAGAGTGAAGAGCCATCTAGATTTTAAGATGAAAGCCTTAGACTGAGGGTGGTAAAACCCCAAGGTAGAAGGATTCTCACCAACACAGTGGACTCTCAACTACCCATGCCCAGAGATGGGAGTAAAGTTCTATGTCTTTGAACCACTGTTAGTGTGGCTTTGTTATAGTAGCTGAGCCTGTATCTCAGTCCATGGAGATGTTAACTAGACTATAGAATAAATCAGCTGTATCTCTAGCAGAACCATGTTCACAAATATATTTCCTAAGAGAATTTCTTTCTCTAATCATTTCCCTATAGATTATTTTACTATTGAAAGATGTGTATGTGTGTAAATTTTTTTGCAGGAATGTTCTCAAGAGGAATTGGCAGCCGGAGGGGTTTTGTTTTCCTTTACCCTTTTGTGAAAGAGACAGTCTCAGAAAAGGAACTGGATCTGACAAAACACAATCTGCTTTCAATTTTCAGCCTCCCACCTGTGGTCCTTAAAATTAATAAGCCCAAAATTGAGAAGTGCGCAATTTGAGCCACTGTGATTATTTTCTCGGAGCCATGGGAGTCAGGAACAACCCTGGGGTGTTTGGTAGGGGTTTTTTTGCAAGGAATGGAAAACTCTACTTTTAAATACCTAAAAAGAGAAAGGAAATAAAGCTTTCCTTAGATAGGGTCAGAAAAAAAATTTTGTTTTCTCTCGTGGAATCCCAGTTGGCTGAGGCTAGCAACACTTGGATTATTCCCAGAGATAGATACAAATTATTTGGTTCAATAGGGAAGCAGACTCAGATCTAAGTAAGGAGCAACCCATTTAGCACCTGTGAGGTCTGATTTAGACCAATGGGGTCAAAGAATAGCCATTAGCAGTTCTACGTGATGCTCTGAACTTCCATTGTCTCTGTGATGGTTAATTTTATGGGTCAGCTTGACTGTGCTAAGGGATGATGCCCAGACATCTGGTAAAATATTATTTCTGGGTGTGTCCGTGAGAGTGTTTCCTGAAGAAATGAGCATTTGAATTGGTACTTAGAACAAAGAAGATCACCCTCAGCCATGAGAGTGGACATCATGCAATCCACTGAGGGCATGAATAGAAAAAAATAAGGCAGAGGAAGGGTGAATTTGCTCACTCTGCTTGAGCTGGGCCATCTGTCTTCTGTTGCCCTTAGACATGGGTGTTCCTGGTTCTCAGACCTTCAGACACAGGCTGGGACTCACACCATCGGCTCCCCTAATTCTCAGGCCTTCTAGTTTGGACTGGAAGTATACCACTGGATTTCCGAGCCTCCAGCCTCTATAATCTCAGGAACCAATAACTCAAAATAAATCTCTTTCTATATCCCCATGTATATATGTGGGAATATAGAAAGAGGTTCATTTTGAGGTATTGGATATATATATGAGATATACTCTATATATGTATATATATATATGTATATATATATATATATATATATATATATATATATACCCAATCTGCTCCCTCAGTTTTGTGGTTGGGTAGAATTGGCCTCATCTAATGGATAGATAGATAGATAGATAGATAGATAGATAGATAGATATAATTATATACATATATTATCTATATATAGATTTTATATATATCTATATATATATAGAGAGAGAGAGAAAGAGAGAGAGAGAGATATAGATATAGGGTCCCCTGATAACCATGTGCCCCTCCCACTGTGGTGCCTCAGCTGGCCCTACCTTCTTGGGATTCTGGTTCAGCCCCTGACACCAACCAGCCATTGACCGCCCACCATCTCCCAGCTAAGTGATAAAAGTTCCTTTATCATGGGGCGGTTATTTGCATTTTGACAGAAGCCTTCTAGAACTTATGCTCAAACCCTGCATATATATCTATATCTATATCTATATATATCTCCATATATAGATCTATATCTATATATATCTCCATATATAGATCTAGATATATATCTATATATATCTCCATATATAGATATAGATCTAGATCTATATATGGAGATATATATAGATATAGATATTAAATATTAGATATATTATCTAATATATATATATTAGTAGATATGTGTATATATATTTTTAGGATATATATATCTATATATCTCCGATTGGTTCTGATACAGTCTCTTAGCAAACAGTCCCAATCATTCATTCCTTCATAAATAATTTTATACCAGGCCCTGTTCTAGGCACTTGGAAAACACAAGTAAACAAACAGACAAAAATTCCTGTCCTTTGGAAGTTATAATTAAGAAGACGGAGGCAATCATTAAACATTAAAGGCAATAAATAAATAAAATATATAATATGTTAAAGGTGTATGTATCATATTAAAAAAAAGAAGAAGAAGAAAAGAAAAGCCAGGGTAAGGGCAAAGAGAATCAGAAGTTTGGGTAAGGAGAGTGGGGTTGCAAAATTAAATAGCCTGGCCAGGGTAAACCTCCTTGAGACGGTGACATTTGAACACATACTTGAAGAAGGTGAGAGAGTTGAAGGAGGTACAGCTATCTGGAGGAAAAGACTTCCAGGCAAAAGAAATAGTAAGATAAATGACCCACAGCAGGAGCATTTCTTATTTGTTTTAAAAAAACACCAAGACTCCCCTGTGTGGCCAGAGTGGAATGAGCAGGTTGAGTGGGGGAAAATAACTGCAGGTTAGGGCACAGAAAGCCTTGCAAGTCATTATAAGGGTGCTAGTTGTTCTTAGAGTCTTACAAGCAGCTGTTGCAGAGTTTTGAGCCGATTGGTACCATTTTCTGGCTTATGTTTTTCGTTTGTTTGTTTGTTTGTTTGTTTTCTTGAGATAGAGTCTCACTCTGTCACATAGGCTGGAGTGCAGTGGTGTGATCTTGGCTCACTGCAACCTCCACCTTCTGGGCTTAAGCAATTCTCCTGCCTCTCAGCCTCCTGAGTAGCTGGGATTACAGGCACACACCACCATGCCCAGCTAGTTTTTGTATTTTTAGTAGAGACAGGGTTTCACCATGTTGGTCAGGCTGGTCTGGAACTCCTGACCTTGTGATCCACCGGCCTCGGCTTCCCAAAGTGCTGGGATTACAGGTGTGAGCCACCACGCCCAGCCACTGGCTTAGGTTTTAACAGGATCACTCTAGGTTATTGGCTCAAGTAGCCAAACACTCTAAGGGTTGAAACTGGCTTTAGTTGATCCAGAGACCCAAATGATAACATCCAAGCTTAGTTTCTCTGCATGTCTCAGCTCAGCCTCCTTTATGTGTTATCCTCAGCCTCAGGACGGTCCCCCTTCTGGTAGCAAATGACTGAAACAGCTCTAAGCCTTGCACAACCAAAGCCAGGTAAACAAGAGAAAGCCTTTCTTTCTACAAGTCCCAGAATATATCTCAACAGAGATTCTGCTTGGGATGTGTTCCCCTCTCTGAAACAGTGGCAGAGGGTGGGGTAATGAAGCACATGCCCCTGAATCTGGAGATGAGGCCAATTCTACCCAACCACAAAACTGAAGAGCAGAGTGGGTTTCCTAGGGGAAATTTAGGGCGCCGCTACCAGAAGGAGGGAGATTGTACATTGAATCACAAACGATAGATGCTCAGTTATTTAGGAGGAAAAAGATTCATATGCCCATCACTTTAATGTGAGGTAGGTCAGTAGTGGCTATGAAGAGGTGTGGAATCAAGGGCTTATGGCAGAAAGAGGTTAGCACTGAAAGGAAGGATCTTGGAAGGTCATGTAGACTTGTGCACTATTCTTGATTCTGCTGTTAGCACAATGGGGCCTGTCACTCAATTTTATTTTGGGGGCCCTAAATTCCAGCTGCACCTCCATGCAGTAAGCTATCATGCCATATATTACCATTTCAGCTCTCCATTGAGATTCCTTACTAAAAAATAACGTGGTGGTCTTAAACTCTCAGGCTCTTCCAACTCCAACCTTGTAGGATTCTTGCTCTGGCCTCTGGAATCCTCCTCCTGTCTTTGGATCCCCTGATAACCATGTACCCCTCACAATGTGGTGCCTCAGCTGGCCCTACCTTCTCTGGATTCTGGTTCAGTCCCTGACACCAAGCAGCCATTGAGTGCCCACCATCTCCCAGCAAAGTGATAAAAGTACCTTTATCATAGGGTGGTTATTTGTATTTTGACAGAAGGCTTCTAGAACTTATGCTCAAACCCTGCATATTCACTTAAAGCCCTGGGTGCTGCATGACTCTAAGCCTCATTCTGGACCTTGCTAAGAAATGGGCCTGATTCATGCCTGCCCAAATGATAAAACACTACAGTAATGTTCAGTCTCAACAGGGAATATTCTATTTCTTCCCTTAACACCTCAGATGTATTAGAATGATGGAAATCAAGTAGGCAGTAGGGTCTCTCCAGAAACATTTCGTGGACTTGGCTACTTCCACATACAGTCAACGCTACAATAATTAGGGAAAAGCAGACTTGAAGAAGCCAACTTTTCAGACTTAAATAGTCCTACAACACATAAAGCAACAAATCTATTGAAAATTTTTTGTACAAGTATTTGAACTTTCTCCTTGACATAGGAGCTCTGAGTTAGCTCTAAAGCCATTTCCCTGAAGCAAGTGTGGAGACACCAAACTGCGTGCAATTACCAGGTTGTGCTTCCACAATGACACATTGTCTGGTGTGGCTTTGACAGCTCATGAAGAAATGGTAGAAGAGATGTGGTAGGAACACCCATCCCAGGTCACTTTTACAATATCTCTTTGACTTTCAGCATTGACCTTCAGCATGGCCTTCTCACAGCATGCTCTGGCCTTCTCCACCTCTGGGCCTCTTTTCACACTGCCCCGTCTCTTTAAATGTCCTTTCCTCCCATTGCAGCTCTGCTGTCTCTACTATTTTCTCTTTTTTTCAAAGCTATTTTAAATATTGTTGCCTCCAAGGAGGCTTTCTTGATCTCTCTGCTGGAAAAAATATGAGCCGCCTCTTAGCTCCCACAATGTGCTACCTCTGTCTTTACTATGACAAGAAGAAATTAGCTTCCTTTAAAAAAAAAAAAAAAAAAGCCTCTGCTCGAACCCTGCACATTCACATAAAGGCTTGGGTGCTGCCTCATTCTGGACCTTGCTAAGAACTAGGCCTGGTTAATGCCTGCCCAAATGATAACACACTAAAGTAATGTCCAAACTCAACAGGGAGTATTCTATTTCTTTCTATAACTGTGGTAGCAACCTCTGAGATGATCTCCAGTGATACCTGCCTCCTGGTGTGCATGCTCTGTGTTATCCACTCCCCTTGATGCCCTGAGTGTGGGCAGGACTTAGTGACTCCCTTATAGTAAATAAAATACTGAAAAAGTAATGGGATGCCACTTCCAAGAGATTAGTAAGATTAAAATATAAAAAGTCTCTGGCTTCCATTCTGAATAAATCAATCAATCAATCTCTCTCTCTCTCTCTCTTTCTGTCTCTCTCTCTGTCTCTGTCTCTCTCTCTTTATAACCTGTCTCTCTCCATTTTTGTCTCCCTATCTCTCCCCCTCATCACCCTTCTGAGGGAAGCCAGCTACCGTATTTCTAATTGCCCTTTGTAAGTTATCTCATGCCCATGGGGCAAGGAACTGATGCTTACAACCAACAGCCCTCAAGGAATCCTACCAAGAGCCATGTAACTTGGAAGCGGATCCTCCTCCAGAAAAGTCTTCAGATGAGACCACAGCCCTGGCTAACACCTAGAGAGCAGCCTGTGAGAGACCCTGAGCCAGAAGTTCTCAGCAAAGCCACATCTGGATTCTTAACCCATGGAAAGGCAATAAAAATTTCCTGTTTTAAGCAACCAAATTTTGGGGTAATTTATTACACAGCAATAAACAACTAATATAGTAACCAATCAAAAACGCCTTTCAGATTCCTATATTTGTTAGAAGATCCTTATCCATTCCTTCCCAGTATCTGTCCATCATGCCATAGACCACTTAGTAGCCTTTGTTATTCTTCAACAACCTACTATTTTTTAGGCAATATGCTAGAGAATTAAGCTCAGAATTTGATTATTCCAATGAATGCAACTCTTTTCCAAGAAGCTCAGAATTTCATTATTCCAATGAACTCAGCTCTTTTCCAAGAAATAGTATAGATATCCAAACTTCAGAAAACTCTCCCATTAAAATGTAGTCTCAATGAAGTTGCAACAAGATATACTGAAAACTGGCACAAGACAGGGATGCCCTCTCTCACCACTCCTATTCAACATAGTGTTGGAAGTTCTGGCTAGGGCAATTAGGCAGGAGAAGGAAATAAAGGGTATTCAATTAGGAAAAGAGGAAGTCAAATTGTCCCTGTTTGCAGATGACATGATTGTATATCTAGAAAACCCCATTGTCTCAGCCCAAAATCTCCTTAAGCTGATAAGCAACTTCAGCAAAGTCTCAGGATACAAAATCGATGTACAAAAATCACAAGCATTCTTATACACCAATAACAGAAAAACAGAGAGCCAAATCATGAGTGAACTCCCATTCACAATTGCTTCAAAGAGAATCAGATACCTAGGAATCCAACTTACAAGGGACGTGAAGGACCTCTTCAAGGAGAACTATAAACCAGTGCTCAATGAAATAAAAGGGGATACAAACAAATGGAAGAACATTCCATGCTCGTGGGTTGGAAGAATCAATATCGTGAAAATGGCCATACTGCTCAAGGTAATTTATAGATTCAATGCCATCACCATCAAGCTACCAATGGCTTTCTTCACAGAATTGGAAAAAACTACTTGAAAGTTCATACAGAACCAAAAAAGAGCCCGCATCGCCAAGTCAATCCTAAGCCAAAAGAACAAAGCTGGAGGCATCATGCTACCTGACTTCAGACTATACTACAAGGCTACAGTGACCAAAACAGCATGGTACTGGTACCACAACAGAGATATTGATCAATGGAACAGAACAGAGCCCTCAGAAATGATGCCGCATGTCTACAACTATCTGATCTTTGACAAACCTGACAAAAACGAGCAATGGGGAAAGGATTCCCTATTTAATAAATGGTGCTGGGAAAACAGGCTAGCCATATGTAGATAGCTGAAACTGGATCCCTTCCTTACACCTTATACAAAAATTAATTCAAGATGGATTAAAGACTTACATGTTAGACCTAAAACCATAAAAACGCTAGAAGAAAACCTAGGCATTACCATTCAGGACATAGGCATGGGCAAGGACTTCACGTCTAAAACACCAAAAGCAATGGCAACAAAAGCCAAAATTGACAAATGGGATCTAATTAAACTAAAGAGCTTCTGCACAGCAAAAGAAACTACCATCAGAGTAAACAGGCAACCTACAGAATGGGAGAAACTTTTCGCAACCTACTCATCTGACAAAGGGCTAATATCCAGAATCTACAATGAACTCAAACAAGTTTACAAGAAAAAAACAAACAACCCCATCAAAAAGTGGTCGAAGGACATGAACAGACACTTCTCAAAAGAAGACATTTATGCAGCCAAAAAACACATGGAAAAATGTTTATCATCACTGGCCATCAGAGAAATGCAAATCAAAACCACAATGAGATACCATCTCACACCAGTTAGAATGGCCATCATTAAAAAGTCAGGAAACAACAGGTGCTGGAGACGATGTGGAGAAATAGGAACACTTTTACACTGTTGGTGAGACTGTAAACTAGTTCAACCATTGTGGAAGTCAGTGTGGCAATTCCTCAGGGATCTAGAACTAGAAATACCATTTGACCCAGCCATCCCATTACTGGGTATATACCCAAAGGACTATAAATCATGCTGCTATAAAGACACATGCACATGTATGTTTATTGTGGCACTATTCACAATAGCAAAGACTTGGAACCAACCCAAATGTCCAACAATAGACTGGATTAAGAAAATGTAGCACGTATACACCATGGAATACTATGCAGCCATAAAAAATGATGAGTTCATGTCCTTTGTAGGGACATGGATGAAACTGGAAATCATCATTCTCAGTAAACTATTGCAAGGACAAAAAACCAAACGCCGCATGTTCTCACTCATAGGTGGGAATTGAACAATGAGAACACATGGACACAGGAAGGGGAACATCACACTCCGGGGACTGTTGTGGGGTGGGGGGAGTGGGGAGGGATACCATTAGGAGATATACCTAATGCTAAATGACGAGTTAATGGGTGCAGCACACTATCATGGCACATGGATACGTATGTAACAAACCTGCACATTGTGCACATGTACCCTTAAAGTATAATAATAATAAAATAAAATAAAATAAAAATTTGCAAACTCTGAAAAAAAAAGATATACTTTTTATATTTTTATATATTTAATACACCCATGATTCTATTTGCTGGTCCATTAATTCAGATAAATGTAAATTTCATATTTTTCAGATTGAACTATGAGAAGAGGAACAAAGTCTATTCAAGTCTGTTCAAACGTCCTAATTTGGATGGGAAGTAAATCTTGTCATAAAGCCAAAAATCTTTCAGGAGAATCACTTGATGGTGGTATTAGCTGACATTTGTAACATCTTTTTCACCTATTCATCACGTTCTTCCACAAGCCCCAGCATGAGCATCACCGGGAAGTAACTTCAGTTGCTGAAAAGCAGGGGGCCTAGCCCTTTAGGAATGGCCCCTGTGGTGACGTTTATCTCTTAAAGGTCATGACTGCTTCTGGAAGAAGAGATGCTATTGTCATTGACACTGACTCTATTAATATTTCATCCAAGTCCTGCAAGGCTTTCTCCTGTGTCTGAATTCCTCATTGGTTTGGTTTGACATTATGTCAATTCATTTCGGCCTTCCGTTTCCTGAAAATTAATTTATGGATTTTCTTTTAGTCAAATCAACACTAAAAGCACTTATTGTGTATACATATGCTAGGTACAGTGGGAGTTGGAGGAAAAGACACGAAGATGACTAAAACATGAGATGATTTCTACAAATTCAGAGTCTGAGTAGCCCTGAATAAAGGTTTAGAAATAGTTCTATGCTCGAAGACCTCAACTATCACTAGAGCAGGAGACTGAAGACCTAGCATGCTGATTCCAACCTGTCACTCAACACTGCATATGCCTGGGCAACTTATTTTTCTTCTCTTAGCCTAAGTTGTCTCATCTGTGCAATAGAGAATTTTAAATTTAGAACAGGATGCTGCAGCAGGCAGAATCCTAGAATGGCCTCCCAAGATTCCTGCCCCCTGATGTACACACCTTGTGTAGTCCCCTCCCTGTGAGTGTGGTTTGGGCCTATGTATATGACGAGATCTTGCTCCCATTGTTGAGTTCTATTATGTGGCAAAAGTGAAGAGATTTTTGCAAATGTGAAGTCCCAAATTAGTTGATTTTGAGATAAAGGGAGATTATGTGACTTCATCAGTTAAAAGCTCTTAAAAGAGGAATTGGGCCCCTCCTGAGGAGAGAGATACTCCTTAGGCCTGGAAGGACTAAGCTGCCGTGTTATGAGAGGGCCTATCAGACAGTCATGTGATGAGGATCTGTGAACAGTGGCCTCTAGGGCTCAGAATGACACCCAACTGACAGCCTGCAAAAAAACAAGAACCCTGGTCCTAAAACTGCAAAGAAATTAATTCTTCCAACAACTACATGAGCTTGAAAGAGGACTCAAGCTCCAGAAAGAAACATGGCCCAGCCAACATCTTGATTGCAGTCTTGTGGGACCTTGAGCAGAGGACCCAGTTAAGCCATGCCCAGACGCCTGATCCATGGAAACAGTGAGATAATGAACATATGTTGTTATAGGCCACAAAATTTGTGATAATTTGTTACATAGAAATAAAAAACTGATATAGATTCTAGATACATTCCATCTTGCCCACTAACTCTAATGATTGATCATATCTACTTGGAGCAATATATTGAAAAGAATTCTAAGTCTGCATCTAAGGTCAGTTACAAAAAGTGTCATAATTGATTAATAATATCTATCATGAATATTTTTCAGTGAGGACTCCTCTGAATGCAAGCAACAGAAAACATGACACAAATTGACTTAAGCAGGGAGGAGTGTTTTGTCCTGCCAAGCCAGCAGCTGGAATTGCCCCAAAAGCAGCAGCAGGGGAATTTCCACAAGGGAGTTCCCCAAATTGTCCTGAGATGGGGCTGGTTGGGATTCCAAAGAAAGTAGCACTAAATATCAGGGTGATCAATCCAAAGCAATTACTAGGGGAACATACAGAATGCTGCAGCAACCTTTGAGATGGACAGAAAGAGAAAAGAGGTGCCCTACCTAGGTATGTCTGCCATGAGGGTGTCAGGGTATGGAGTTTATACAAAGGTTTAAGAAATTTGGCTCAGGGCCAGGGACAGTGTATTAGTGTTTTTCATGCTGCTGATAAAGACATATCCAAGACTGAGTAATTTATAAAGAAAAAGAGGTTTAATGGACTGACAGTTCCACATGGCTGGGGAGGCCTCACAATCATGGTGGAAGGCGAAAGGCACATCTTACATGGCAGCAGACAAGAGAGAATGAGAGTCAAGCAAAAAGGGAAACCCCTTATAAAACCAACACATCTCATGAGACTTATTCACTACCATGAGAACAGTATGGGGAAACCACCCCCATGATTCAAATATCTCCCACCAGATCCCTCCCACAACACCTGGGAATTAGGGGAGCTACAATTCAAGATGAGATTTCGGTGGGGACACAGCCAAACCACATTATTTAGTTTCTTTCAGTGTTTTGGCAACAACCTAGATACCTATGTCAGCACCTAGAAATTTTCAAGGCCCCAGTTTGGGTTTGAGCCTGCTGAGAAAAACTTGCAGCTGGATGGGTCACAGAATGGTCAAGCACTCTGTGATTTTTCAGGAAGGACACAGAAAGAAAGCAGGGGGAACTGGGGGAACCTACAATGGGGAAGGACTGTTAGATCTGGCATTTACTCAGCAAATATTTACTGAACCTCCACTGTGTGCTGAACATCGTTCTAAGCACTGAAGTTAGAACAACAATGAAATCCCTGCCTTCAGAGATCCCATGTCCACGGCTTATAGAAATGAAAATTTCAGGAATAGAGTTGATTTCAGGCAATGGTTGAATCCAAGGGTTCAATATACTATTTCTGTGTTATAGCTCCTTTAGGCTTCAAGATTGCACCCTTTCTGCTCCACATCCCGTGGAAAAACGTTATTTTTTATATCTGCTTCCTCAAGCAATAAAGAAAACTGCCTCTTTACTGATCTTGATTGGATAGACTCGGGTCACACACCCACCCCTAAACCAGTCACTATGTCCTGGAGGAATGACCTAATCAGTCAAGCGGGCTCAATTCTTCAGCCCCAAAGAGAGAAATGAAGTCGGCTCCACCTAACGCACCTGGTTTGGGGCTGCAGAAGAGATGATTCTTGAGTAAGCTATCAGGGTCCTGCCACCAGACAAACAGAAAATAATCAACATCCACCACAGAAAAGGAGTGAAGAGTGGCTAAAAATTCACCACATGTTTGGTCTTTGGATGCAAGACGATCCCTAAAGTCCTTTAAAATTCTAAAATTGAATACTACATATTTCTGTATTTTTATTAAATGTTATTGATTTGTAATGCTAAATGAAATATATGTTCAATGTAATAGAAAAAAATCAAGTGATGCAGCAATCTAAAAAGCAGAAGGCAATGTTCCCCAAGAACCTCTATCTACCCTACAGCCAACATCGTAAAAATCATCCTGAAAACATGCCTGTCCTTCCTGTGGCTATAATTCCATGGGCCACGTTTATTTGGCACATAGGGTTTGGCACATATTTAGGGTACACATAGACTTCTGGAAGGAAGAGGAGTAAAGACATTCAGGCTCTGGAAAAGAGACTCCAATACCCCAATGGAAAGACCATGGAGGAAGACACAGATAATGGGAGAACATTCCTGGGACTACGGCATCAAAGCCAAAGAGACCTCTACCTTTCCAACAAATGCCCATCTGTTTCCTCAATATTTAAGGAATCAGGGTGGCAAGGATCTCAGCCCCAAAGCGCCCTCTCTGGTGATTACATAGTATGATGGAAAGAGCATGGAACATAAAATCAGTCAGACACAGGTGCAAATTTTGGCCACTCTCTAATTTCTCTCTGCCACTATCTAATTTTGGCCCTGCTACTACCTAATCCTGTGTAAGACCACAGGAAGTTTACCATATTCCTCAAAGCTCCAGTCTTCTCATCTATAAAAACTGGAATAATGATACCCACCTACTAGTCCATGTGTGACTGAGTGAGGTAACAGCACAGATGGCAATACCTAACAGGCACCTATGAATGAAGAGAATTAATGCAGAATGAGCCTGCATTGTGGCACGGAAAGCACACTGGACTGGAAGTCAAGAGTCATAGTAGGCACAGTCCATTGGTTATTTAACATCTTCTGTACAGAGCAGTTAAGACCTTGGACTCTGGAGCCAGACTGCCTCGGTTAGAATCCCAGCTTCATCATTTCCTGTGTTAAGTGGCTGGAATTTTACAAGTTACATGAAATTTAAACTTACTTGAACATTCCATGTCTTGGTTTCTCTCTCTGTAAAATGACAATGATAATAATCGTCCTTAATTCATAGGGTTGTTGTAAAGATTAAATGAGTTTAGTAAATGTGAAACACTTAGAATAGTGTGTAACACATTGCTTGCACTCAATAAAGATTTGCTATTATCATTATTATGCATATATCCAATACACATTTATTGAAAATACATGTTCCAAGATCTATGTTATATGCTAGAATTGCATAAATGTATATATGTTAGTATCTTCCATGGAAGAGCTCAACACAAACACATAAATAGATTTTTTTATTGCAAAATGAGATCACAATTACAACAACAGAAGAATGAACAAATGTTACAGGAGCCCAGAAGAGGGAGCCTAACATTGGAAGAATAGGGAAGGCTTCACAGAGGGGAATATTTAAACTGCACCTTATGCTGATAAGCCATTTAAACAAGAAGGGCAAAGGGAATTGGGCCTGAGAGTAAAGCAATAGAAAAATTAAAAGCAGCTATATATTAGAAGAATTCCGCTGAGTGAAAAAAAAGTAATAGATTTATAACACTACACAATTTCTGTAACATACAGCCTTGCACACAAAATGACAAGCTATATTTTACAAAAACACCTATAAAAAACACACAGAATGACAGTGGAAAATCATGTTTTAAAAGCATAATTAAAATGTAAAGCGAGAGAAAGACCATCACTCCCAACTGTGATAATGTACCATGATCTGAAAGAAAGGGAGAGCAGAAAGCAGGAGGGAGGGAGGGAACAAAGAGACCAAACACAGAATATGTGAGAATTTGCCAGCAATATATTGCATCTGAAATTCTGAAAGGGTCAGAATCCTGCTGGTAGAATGAGGCATCAGGTTATTTCATCTAAATTATCAAAAGTAATGTCAGAGGCAGTGTATATATGCATGCACACATACATACACACAAATACACATATTACAAATAAATGCGGCAAAAACCTACTTGAGCTACCAGCAAGGAGTGAGTCAGGAAGGGATAACTTGCCTACCTGACCCTGTTATGAATTAGAAATAGGCACCTCTTCTCCAGAACAGACACAGCTTGTGACAGGGCACACAGCTCAGCCAGCAGACTGCAAGCTGGATTTTAGCACCACTCACACACTCAGCAAGGGATCTTTGTGCAGAACACAATGGCACAACCCTAAGAGATGGCCCTGCAGTGGTTATTCTCTTTCATCAGCCTCCAGAGAAAAACTGAACAGGCTTAAACGATACACAAGATGAGCAAGCAAAGGCACGGGAAAGGCACGGGAGGTGCAGATGGTGAGAGCATCTCTTACGGGCAAAACCAAGAGCCCTGAGCCTCAAAGCAGAAATGCTGTCAAGCTCAGCTTCCCACATCAGAGCATCCCCTGGGCTTGGGAAAGATCATCACTTGCAAAAGAACATAACATCCCATCATCTTTAAATTAAATGTTTACAGTGCTGCTCTGGGAATGTTCAGAGTCAGCACATGACTCTTTAAACTCAAATTCTTTAAACTCAAATTCTTTTCCCTCTGGCCAAGGCAACTTGACCCAAACACTGCCTCTCTTGCTATAAGATCTTCATAGAGACGTTATACCACATGTTCTCGATGTTGAGGAATGACTGGATGTTAGCGTGCAGCAAAGGAAGAAGAGGGCAATGAAGAAAGGAATATGAAGAGATTAACAACAACAAGCAACTCGAAATGCTAATGAACAAATCAATCAAAATAGCTTATGGACATGAAAGGAAGAATTAAAACTTCAAAAAAAGAAACTTTACATCTGACAACCACGTTACAGCCTACAAGGCTAGTGCTTTTACAACCACAAAATCACGGGATCTTCACAACAATCCTGTAAAATTGATATTAAAATCACAAAACGTGCCGGAGGAGAAGGAAGGGAAGGGGCATCACAGGGCAAAGGGTGGGAGGGTTCAAGTCTCAAGGTAGAGAGGCCACGGCCAGCTACTCACCCAAAGAGAAAGCATTTTTAACTCTAGAGGCACCCAACAGGCAATATAAGATGGATATTAGGGTCGTAGACTCTAGAGACAATTGGAACTGAAGTCTAAACAGCTAGCAGGAACTTAGACCAAGTCAATTAATTATTCTAAGCTTGCTTCCTTGTCCGCAGAATGGAATAGTAATACCCTCATCATAGTATTACTGTGAAAGGTAAATGTTTATAACATGCTTACTAAAATGCCTGTTTTTATAGTAAGTGCTCAAAAAATAGAAGCTATTACTCATTCATGCATTCAATAAATATTACTGAGTGCTTATCTTGAGCCAGTCACTGGTCCAAGCTCAGGAATACAATGTTCAGCAAAAAACAGACATTGTATTAGTTCTCATGAAGCATATACTTTAGTGGGGTACAGTGGCAATAATGATATAATTGCTAAAGTAAATATTATTTGTGAATTCATTTCTAAGAACTACAAAATTTCACAGTGCCAAATGATTGAAAAACTGACCTAGTTTAGAGAGATTTAGTGCAGGATGGATCAAGAAACGATTACCTGTGAAAGCAAAATTTGAGTTGAGATCTGAAAAATGAATAGAGGATAGAAATAAAAAGCACTCTAAGGAGAAGGACTGGCATATTTAAATGCACTGTGATAGGAGGGGGCACGACACAGTCTAGGAGATGGACAATGAGTGTGGCTGAAGTATCAAGATAGCAAGGAAGAGTAGCTCAAATGAAGATAGGATAAAGACGAGTGAATAGGCAGGGGCAGCCCCTTGTGGGCCACAATGGGAATCAATGAGAAGCTGCCAAATGATTTTCATTCTATTGGAATTGACTACCCAGGAATGTGAGGAAGAGAGGGATAGCATGTTCACATGAAGTTTAAAATATGGTTCCTGCCATTCGTGTGGAGAATGGATGAGAAGTAAAAGATGGAATAGATACTGAGAGAATTGTTTTGCCATTGTTACAGTGGTCTGGGCTAGAGACAATGATGGCTGCTATGGCAATAGAAGAAATGGCACAAAGTAAAGGAATCTGAGATCTGTTTAGTAAGCAGAGTTGACAGGGCTTTAGGATGGATTGGGTATGAAGTTTAAGAAAGATGGGAGAATCAAGACTGTCTCACAGGTTTCTAGAAATACCAGTCACTTGAAGATGTCTCAATTTAGGGGAAAGATAATATATGAATTCATTTGTGGCTAAGTTGAGGCTAAGACGCCTTTGAGATGTCCAGACAGAAGGTTCATGCAGACACGTAGTCTAGAGCTCAAAGAGAGATCTAAGTTATGGATATGTATTTAAGAGTCTTTGACATATAGATAGCATGAGTTAGATCAAATAGGGTAAGAATATAGAATAAACTTTTTTAAAAAGAAAGGTTCAAGGACTTACAACAAAGGCTTATGGAATTTCAACATAATGATTAAGCAGTGAAGGATACACCAGCAGAGAAAGGGAGAAAAGGAATGTTCTAAGATAGGAATAAAACACACAAAAAAAGTAGAGTAACAAAAGCCAAGGGAATAGAAAGTTTGGAGTCAACATTATTAAATGCTGCTGAGAATTATGTAAATTGAGTGTTATAAATCACAGGTCTATTTGCTATTCAATGGCTCAGAATTGCACACTTTTCATCAAGATGAAAAAATGTTAAGGCTTAAAATTTTCAGTCATTTGCCTGAGTTTATGCAACAAGGAGGTGGTGGGTGGGGTTTCAAACCCAAATCTAGCAACAAAGCCTTTTCTGTGGAGGCTCCTTGGGCCTCTCTACTATCTTTTTTAGTGGTTAGAAAGCATTTCCTCACAATGGCACTGTGACCTGCAAACTGGAGGACTCTAACACTGAAAATTTGGCAGCAATATCTTTCTTCTCTCTTCTCAGTAGCCGCACACCTCAACAGAATAAAACCATTTGTCTCAAGATCAGTAATTGGTGGAGGGAATGCCAAAGGAGACATGATAAAAGGGACAAGGATGTTGCGGCATATGCCAGGACTTAACTCAATTGTAGCCATAATTTCATGTTGAACCTAGCCTGGCAGAAGGTGCACCTGTGAAGTTGGTGGAACATCTGATTGCAGTCACTTTGCAGAAGGGCTGCAGAGAATGCTAGAGAGAGATATTTAAAAGGTAAGAAGGAGCCTGTTCTGAAGAACTTAACTAAGAAAAAAGTCTTATCCATTAGGATGAAGTCACATTTCTAAGTTTAGCATAGTAGTTATTACTCAAATCCATCCCCACCCCAACCTTCTAGGTGACAAGAAGAGACAAGACTGGATATCAAGTTTGAAAAAAACATTTTATCATTTTTTCCTCCTTTTGACACTCATAGCTTCTCTCTCAATTCCTGCCTTAGAACCAGTAAGAGCATCTTATTACCCCTGTTTATGTCCGTCACCCCATGAAGCCCAAGACTCCCAGCTCATCTCCATTCACGAATTCACTAGCTCTGGTGTCTGTGTGGCTCCATCCCATTTTATGAACTCTTATTCTACTTTTCTCCCTCTCCTGAAATCATTTCACTACAACTCTGGAGCTTAAGGTCTCTCAGTACATTTCCCTGTGTCCTCAAGCTCTTCCAGTAACATTTCCTTCACTTTCTTGCACTAGCTGAAAACCCTGGCTCTTCCTCGAGGACACCATAGCCTTCTCAAGTGGTTCTATATTCTCTTTCATTCCTCCTTCCATTGGACCTGGACATGGGGTAAAGACCTCCCTTACTACTTTAATAATGTTGTAAGACCATCCTTCCTCCTTCCTCACGAACAAAAAAATCAAAGCTTTGAATATCACATCATGAAACTCTGTCTCCTACTACCTGTTTGTTTCATTCCCTTACCCACGCCTCCAAAGTCAAGTTCCTGCCCCCAATTCTCAAAGATGCTCCTAGATTAGTGCCATTATTTTTTTGCAACACAACTCCTGTCCTGTCATAGGTCTCATAGGTCCATCCCAGGGTGAGTACCGACCTGTTGTCAGCCTGGATGCTCCTGTAGAAGGTGTTTGGAGACCCCTGTTGGGAGTTCTCACCCCATCAGAAAGGACAGGATCAGGGACCTGCTTAAAGAGGCAGTCTGGCTGCTTTTTGGTAGAGCAGGTGTACTGTGTTGGGGATAGTGTTTCCTTGTCCAGACTGCCCGGACTCTCCAGAGCCAGCAGCCTGGGAAGGCTGAGTCGACAGAACCACAGAGACATCAGCTGCCCCACCTCCCTGGGTCTCCATCCCAGGGAGAGATCAGAGTTTTGTCCTTGTAACCCTGGCTGGTGTTGCGGAAATTCCCGCAGGGAGGCCCCACCCAGTGAGGAGGAATGGATTGGGGTCCCACTTAAGAAAGCAGTTTAGCCACGATCTGGCACAGCAATGACCTCTACACAGATAATTCCAATGGTCAGTGCTCAGTCCTGATCTTACTTCAGTTTTCATTATCATGTAACACAGATGGTGACTCTTTTCCTCTAAACACTGGCATTGTTTGGTCTCCAGGACTCCATATTCACTTTGTTTTCCTCTGACCTCTCTGGCTGCTCTTTGTAATCGTGCTTTGCTGGTGCTTCCATATGACCTGACCTCTAAATGAAGGAGAATCCTGAGAGTTAGTCCTTTGACCTCTATTTTATCCATTTACATTGCTGGCTTTAATACCATTTAGATGTCCATGACTTCCAAATGTATATAATTTATACATCTAGCCTTGACCTCTTCCCTTTTCTTCCATTTAGTCTAGATTTTTTTTTTCTAATTGAGACAGAGTTTCGCTTGTTGCCCAGGCTTGAGTGCAATGGCACCATCTCGGCTCACCACAACCTCTGCCTCCCAGGTTCAAGTGATGTTTCTCCTACTTCAGCCTCCTGAGTAGCTGGGATTACAGGCATGCGCCACCATGCCTGGCTAATTTTATATTTTTAATGGAGACAGGGTTTCTCCATGTTAGTCAGGGTGGTCTCAAACTCCCAACCTCAGGTGATCTGCCCGCCTCGGCCTCCCAAAGTGCTAGGATTACAGGCATGAGCCACTGCACCCGGCTAGTCTAGATCTTAATACCCAACAGCCTACTCTACATCTCTACTTGAATATCTAATAGACATCTCAAACAACACATCTACTAAAAATCTCCTAATATCCCCCCTAAAACATGCTCCTCCCACGGCATTTTCCATCTCATTTAATGGTGAATTCATCCTTCCAGTTGTTCAGGTCAAACACACTAGAGTCATCCTTACGGCCTGGCTTTCTCTACATCTAATCTGTCAGCAAATTCTTTCAGATATATCCTCTTCTTTTGCCTATATCTTCAAGATATAAATACAATTCTATTGCTTTTCACCATTTCCATTGTTATGCCCCTTACCTGAGCCAAACTACCATCATTTCTCCCCTGTATTATTGACATAGCCTCCTAACTGGTCTCCTTGTTTCTGTACTTGTCCTCCTACAAGCTATTCCCCACACAAAAGTCAAAAGATCATGTTAAAACAAAAGTAAGGTCTTGTCTCCCACTACTTAAAACTCTCCAATGAGTCCTAGGCCAAGGTCCTCACCTTCTGCTTCAGGATGCTGCACAGTGAGACCATCACTTCTCTGACCAAGCACTTTCCATCTCCCTCACTCTCCCAGCAATGTTGACTTTATTCAAATGTTGACTTCTCAAGGAGGCTTTTCTCAGACATTCTATCTAAAATTCACCCTCCTGCACATACTTTTCCTATTCCCTCTCCTCAGAGGAAAACTGTTATCACTTGCTGTATATTTTAGTTGTATTAAACATGAAGCTTCATGAAGACAGGAATTTTTTCTGTTTCCTTTATCACCATCTTTCTGGAGCATAGAACAGTGTCTAGTACACAATAAGAGCTTAATACATGCATTAAGTGAATGGATGAATTAGGAAATTGAGTCTCCAGGAGATTTAGTAATTTCCCCCAATTGCGAATTTGGTAGCTAATAAGTGTCAGAGCCAGAACTCAACCCTCTTTTTAGTGCCCCCTTTCTTCCAAGATGACAACTCAGAAAACTCTTTATCCTTGTTTGGAGAGGCTTCTCAAGGTTCCCATTCTTCCTGACTTCTTGTAAAATATTTATAATCCTACATTAAACAAGATTTCCCAGTGCCACTGCTGTGAATTCCCCCTCATCTTTAATTTAGCCAATCTAAACAAACAGGACAAAAAAATGTGCTGCTGATCTATTAATAGAGAAGCAAATAAACAGCTCCCTAAATTTCAAGTTGCAATTAGCAATTCCACAGAGCAAAGGGATTTTAGATAAATTAAGATAGCTCATTGTGGGCTCTGCTGCAAGTTTTAAGGCCACTAAGAAGACCATGCCTTATTTAAGCTCACAGGGCCATTGGGAAATAAAAGCTCATTCATGAACACTGAACTTAATATAACCCTCCTCTTTGAGGCACAATTACCTAGAAGTTCAGTGTTCTGATTGGCCTGGAAGTTGTGTATTGAAATTAATAGAACTTACACATTTGCTCAGCACTAAACTGTGTGCAAATTACTCTCTTCTGTTGAGAGATGGATGTGAAGCCAAAAATAACATCATTTTTTCAGCAAATAGTATTTTTGGGTTTGAATTAAGGGTCTTAGAAAAAATATGTCATTTCATTCTTACAGTAGCTCTGCAAAATGGTACAATTTCCACATTATGACTAAGAATGCTAGCTTAGTTGATCTTCCCAAAGCCCTAGAACTAACAAATCTCACAGTGAAAATTCCAATCCAGATCCCTCTGACTTCAAATCTCAACCAATGTGTCAGACCGCCTTCATTTAAGAAGATGACTCAGACTTATCTCTTGCCTTCAGGAATTCAGATTCTCACCAGAAAAATGGAATAACACCTAATTCTGGCTTTAAAAAATATTGGAATCATAGATACTAATTAGGAAAAAATCCATTCTGAAAGCAGTTAGCTAATAATCTTCTATGTATGAGGTATCTGAATCAAGTTTGAATTATAAGTAAGGTTTAAGAGGTTGATATGGACCAAAAGGAATTCCAGGTGGAAGAGATTTTACTTGACAAAAGACAAAATTTTGAATGAACTAAAGCAGCAACCTTCACGAGTATAAGACTCTGAAGCTACAGTAACATCCTCACTCTCCAGAAGAGATCAATAACTGTACCCCAAAAAGGAAACTCAACTACTAAACTCTCACATGTGTTATCTGCTTGGAATTGTTAAAGGCATTTTAGGCAAAGTGCCCAACCCTAAGGCTCCCCTCCACTTGTCCTGAAGTCCTTCAATCTTCTTATCTTCATACAGAGTTTCTGTCTGGCTGATAATCAATGGGTTAACAACCTGCTTTTAAAAGCTAAAAGCCCCAGGAAAATTACAACCTATAAATCACAACTCACTTTGTATTGATCTATTCACTTGGCTTCTTCCTAACCCAGCTGAGAGCTAACATCTGATGCACAAGAGTATTGATGTGAAGGGAGGAGGGGGGAAGAAAGAGGAAGAAGTAATTCTAGAACCTGGGGTAGACCCCAAGGGGCAGGTCTGAGTGGAGTCCTGAGTGCTCAGACACAGGAAAGAATGAGGCAAAAGGTAAAACAAGGAAACAATTACAAGGGACCGAAACCACACTCAAACCGACTTAAACAAATTAAGGAAGTGATTGGATGATGTCTCTGAGCTAAACTCAGGCATATTTGTACAGTGGCTAAACTTGCAGGACTGGTCATCAAATTGCCTGAGTTCAGATCCATCTTCAAATTTTTACTCATTGTGGGACCTTGAGCAAGTTACTTAACTTCTCTGAGCCTTACTTCCCTCATCTGGGTGAAGGTACAATAATAATAATTTTACTGTACCTACTTTATAGTTTTGTTGTGGGAATTTAGTGAGGTAATGCATGTGTTATGGGTTGAATTGAGTACCCCAAAAATATGTATTAAAATCCTAACTCCCAGTTCCTCAGAACGAGACCTTACTTGGAAATAGGTTCTTTGTAAATATAATTACTTAAGATGGGATCCTACTAGAGTAGAATGGGCCTTTAATCCAACATGACTGATATCCTTTTAAGAAGAGAAGAGTCACAGAGACAGACTCAAGGGGAAAATGCCATGTAATAATAAGGCAAGAGATTGAAGTGCTGTCATTGCACGACAAGGAATGCCTGGATCTACCAGAAGCTGAAAGAGGCCAGGAAGGATTCTGGCCTGCAGATTTCAGAGGAAGTGTATTAGTCTGTTTGGGCTACCATTTAAAAATATATATATATATACCATAAACTGGGCAGCTTACACAACATAAATTTATTTTCTCACACTTCCGGAGGCTAGAAGTCCCAGATGAAGGTTTGGCAGAGTCAGTTTCTGTTTAGAGTTCTCTGTCTGGCTTGCAGATGGGATGGTCGTCTTCTTGCTGTGTCTTTATATGGTGGGGTGGTGGAGGAGAGATGGGTTTCTGGTGTCTTGTCTCTAAAAACACTAATCCTGTGAGATCCAGACCCCTTCTTTTTTTTTTTTTTTTTTCTTTTTAAAGATGGAGTCTCACTCTGTTGCCAGACTGGAGCACAGTGGCGCTATCTAGGCTCACTGCAACTTCCGCCTCCCGGGTTCAAGCGATTCTCCTGCCTCAGCCTCCTGACTAGCTAGGACTACAGGCACGTGCCACCACGCCCAGCTAACTCTTGTATTTTTTAGTACAGATGGGGTTTCACATGTCGGCCAGGATGGTCTCAATCTCCTGACCTCATGATCCACTGGCCTTGGCCTCCCAAAGTGCTGGGATTACATGCCTGAGCCACTGAGCCCGGCCCAGACCCCATCTTTATGGCTTCATTTAACCTTAATTAGTTCCTTATGGGTCCTATGTCCAAATTCAGTCACATTGGGAGTTAGGACTTCAACATATAATTGCAAGGGGGTGGGAGGCACAATTCAGTTCATGACGGGAAGCATAAACCTGCCAATAGCTTGAATTTGGACTTCTAGAATCCAGAATCATGAAAATATAAATTTCTGTTGTTTTAAGCCATGCAGTTTGTGGTACTTTTGCTATGGCAGCCCCAGAAAACTAATACAATAAGAAATGCTTGCATCAGTGCCTGGTACATAGTATGCATTTAATATATGTTAGCTGTTAACTATTACAACTCAGGCACAATCCAATCCAGTTCCTCAAGCAATGTCATTAGAAATTTCTCTCCCTTCCTCTCTCAGCTTGTTTTCCTCTGACATTGCTGAATTCTCGGATTGACCCTCCCTCATGGTGGTTCCTGGGAATTCCAGCCAACCAACTTAGCAGCTACAGCAAAAGGACACATTTATTTCCCTGTAGATCCAGCAAAAGTCCTGGGACTGACTCTCATTGGCCTGGATGAAGTCACATGCCCATCCCTGAACCAATCATGGTAGCCAGAGAGCTTCAACGCTTTGACCAGACATGCCTACCCTGCAGGCATGACTGGAGTCAACTCCACTTGAACCACAAGGACTAAGAATAGAGATAAGTGGTTTGGAAAAAGAAAATCAGGCTGCTAGTATCAGAAGGGACATCAGGCATCAGAAGGCTGAAGAGGCATAAACAACAGATTACTACGTGGGATTCTAGCAAACAAGTTTATAAACAGGATCTGTAGATCCTGCAGTTTCCACTGTGTTCAAAATACTATACTAGTAAAACTTATTGGTTGCAATTGTAAACAACAGAAACCAGGATTAATTAACTTAAACAGAAAATTATTTTTTAGGGGGTTTCTGGTAGCTTGCAATGCTGAAAGGAAGACTGGAAATCAGGCTTAAGCAGGAATGAGCAATGTTAACTCTGGCCATGATTTTTGCTGTGTTCCACCAGCCAGAGGACAGAGAAGATGGATCCCTTTGTGTCTCATCTTGCATCTGTGGCAAGAGGAGAGACCATTCTATCTATTTATTTAGGGTCCCCCCACAAAATAAGTAGAGTGTTTGGATATTGATTTGACGAAGAGAAAAATATACAATAGTTTTCTACTTAATGACAAGGAGGAAATACTTATGAATAGAACAAGGCCTTATAGTCTTCCACAACCTGCAATCAAGGCAGGGAATGACTTCCTTAGAACTAACCAACACTCAAGGCAGAGTGCTCACACAAGGCCCATAGAATGTCATCAATGAGGGAATGGGGAATGCTGCATGAGACAAGTGTCATCAAGAGAATGGGGATGATTTTAACAATTGCAGAGGAGCAAGAGTTAGGATAGAAAGAGAATTCTAGAAGTGACGGCATGAACAAAAGCATGCAGAAAAATAAAATCCAGCACATAAAATAAGGAAGACTTTTTGAATTCAAGAAATTTGTTTTTACAGCAGCATCTCAGTGCCTCGAAGATTATCTTTAAAAACAGCTGTTACCCAACAACTACTTAAAGCTTGAAATAAAGGAAAACATTCCCATGCCAACTCTGCACTCTAAATAGAAGCTGAAAAGATACAAAAATACCAAGGCCACTATGGCAGCCTGATTTGAAGCTTTTTATAAAACAAAAAGTTCTGTGGGCTCCTGAAAGGCTCACTCCTCTTCTTCGCACAATTGTTCAGTCTCTCCCGAGCCCCCACTGTCAGGATGGCAGGGAGGGAACTGAGGGAAAGTAGCCATCTTGAACCAGAGCCAGCCTCCAATTCCTCTGCACCCATGCAAGTGTGCCTTCTCAGGGACAAGGACTATGATAAAATAAGAACATTATCACTATCATGCATTGGGTGCTTAACATGGCTAGAACTATCCAAAGCATCACACAGGTTATGTCATTCCAACCACCCCATTAAGTGAATGGTGCTGTAATCCCCATTTCACAGATGAAGAAACTGAGCCAGAGAGAAGTTAAATCATAATATGCCCAAGGTCACTTAGGGTTCCTCATAATTCTCCCTCTCATACTGCACAAAAGAATAGTAACTGAAACCTCTGCAGCATTTTAGAGTTTGTGAAGGCTGGTGGAGGGACAGGGAAGGAGATTATTAAATAATTGTAACGTGTCAAATTTGTGTGCAAAGCACTCTACAGATCCTAGAAATATAAAAACAAACAAAATCTATTAGGTAAATGCCCAATATGAATATAATTAATGCTAATGAACTGTACATTTAAAAATGGTTAAAATGATAAATGGTATGCTATATATATTATACCACAATAAAAAGAAATCCATCAGGTGATACTATGTGGCATGTGAATGCTCTAAATGTATTAGCTCATTTAAATCCTCTCAACAGCCCTGTGAAGCAGATGGCATTGCTATCTCCAGGTGACAAATGAAGAAATGGAAGCTCCAGAGGTTAAGTAATTCACTTGGTTAGAATCACCCATCTAGTACATGCCTTCAATTAGTACTATTAGTTACAATATTATTACTGTTGTTAGTGTTAACTAGTATTATTAATAATTGATAGTATTATTATTACAAATATAATAATACTATTAGTATTATAATACTATTATATAAAACAGAATATATTATATATAATAATTATTATTGTATAATAATACTGTTAGTACTATTAGGATAGATTTCAGAGTCAGTTAGTGGGCTTTTGAATCCCAACTGTACCATCCACTAGCTGTGTTATCATGGGCAGGTTAGTTGATCTCTCTCTGCCTGTTTGCTTATTTATTGAAGATGGATAATCATAGTCTCTCTCATAGGGTTGTCTAGAGGATTGAAATGAGGTAATAAGGTATGAGTGCTTGGAGCAGTGCCTGGGAAATCATAGGTGTTAAATAAAATATTATTGTTACTATTAAGCTTTTTCAAGAGGGGAATTAAGCTAAGAGACTACGTTAACTTGCCCAAGGTCACATGACTAAAGGAAAAGGTAGAGGAGAGGCTCACACCTTTGCTGGCCAAGGCGGAAAAAGGTGGACGTTTACCGAGGTCAGCAGCCACACTTCCCACAGCCACCAGCGGCAGGTTTAAAGAGATCTTAGATCAGTGGAGACTTACTGGGTAAGGACCTCTTTGATAAATCTGGAGGCGGTTAAAGTTAAGATGAAGCCTCACCACAAAAAGATGCACACATGTGGAAATGATATAAACTTACAAAAAAAGTCCAAGGCTTTTGGATCCCTAAGCATTGCCTCCCCATCCAGGGAGTCCTCTGGTAAGAAATTCTACCCTGGAGAACCCTGCCCAAACCCCACTCTCACACTGTACTGATTTAGAAGGAAAACTCCCAAAAGGTCAGGGCAGTAGTTCTCCCTTCTGCTTCTGATTCATTAAACCTGGTGCAGGATGCAGGGATATAAATTTTTAATAAGGCTTTCCGAGAGATTCTGATGCAAGGAGCCACTATACTCTGAAAATCACAGCTTAATGGAACTTGCTCAGAATTACCCAGGTAAAGGAGATCAAGACAGGATTGGCCTTAAGAAATGACTCCGCCTGCAGAGTCCAAACTCCAGTGAGTTCTTCCACTTTGTGCACAACCTCAAAATATTTTCAAATAAATTAAATTTTTAAAACTTTTCAAAATTGCTACATATAGAAAGAAATTCCACGTAGAGAAAACTAGAAGAGAATATGCCAAGATATTAGTAATAGAGTCTCTGGGAAAACAGAATTGTAACCATCTTTTCACTTTTATCTGCTTTTTTATATTTTCTGATTTTCATACAATAAATATATATTCTATGTAAGCCATCTTTGAAGGTAAACCTTATGCTTAATATTTATTTTTATATTTTAGTTTCATGGACATTGTATTTAGAACATTAACCCACTTAATTTCTATTTTTCCTGGCTCCTTACTTTTAAAAAAGGAGACAAGTGGGGGAAATGAAATAAATTTACTTGAAAGTGAACCAAAGTAAAGATAGGAAGGAAAAATGTGCTTGATTAGCCCGTGAAGAATTACAGAGATAGACCTAGAATTTCTAAACTACCCTATCACCCTTGAAGAGAAAAAGAAATGAAGAACACAGCCTTGGATGATGTACTAAAGCATATGTTTTCAAATCATTGGTTCTTTTATAAAAATGCCATTAGGAAGAAGAAGGTCAGGAAGACAGAAAACGCCTGCATCCTGGGAGTGTGATAACAAAAGAATGATGATCAAGCCTTACATCTGTCTAGCACTTACCATTTTTCCAAGCCCATTTATAATAATTAGCAATTGGAAAGAACCCAAATGGGCAACAATAGGGGAATGGCTAAACAAAGAGTGGTCGATTAACTCAGATGGAATACTTCATAAAGAGAGACAATGGCGAGCTTGCACACTGAGCTGATAATGGAAATGTCTATATGACCTCATGTTAACTAAGAAAAAAGTGAAACACAAAATAGTGCCTTGGGGATTTCAATAAGGCATTTTAGAAGGTCTATCACATTAGCTTCTTAGACAAGATGGAGAAATGAGAACTTCATTGTTTATTAGAGAGAAGAGCTGACATCAAAATCTGGCTCTTCCAGAAACTAGCTAAATACCATTAGAGAGGTTAGGGGCAATTCCATTTTTATATACATAACGCATTTCTGACTTCAAAATTTTTTTAGAAAGCCTGAGTTAGGAAATTACATGTCACAGGATTTTTCAAAGACAAAAAAAAAAAAAAACCATGTAAGACCTCTAATACACCTTGCCTTCTTGAGACAAACTTTTTGGATTTGCTCCTAGCAAAGTATATAATTTTTAATTTGGCTCTTTTCTTTCCAGTTGAAACCAAAGTATAAAGGCTTTAAGTCCAAAGAGAATTCACCACTTTTGGCATTCCCAGTAAGTTTTATTTTAGTATCAGTTTGCATTGAGTATTATTAAAATATTAAGTCCATTATCACCAATATTAGAGCTTACATTTTTTTCAGCTCCCACACAAATCTAGTAAACCACGAGTCAGGCATTGTGTTCAGAGCTTTTGCAACAGCAGTCCTGGCCTTGTTCTATGTCACAGATCCAGTAAATAATAAAGCTAAATGTATGCAAAAGCTCTGAACACAATGCCTGAAACATAACTTGTTCTCAGTAGAGGTTTACTAAATTCTATTTTGGATGCTAGTATGTAGATTAACAACAACAAATAATGGTGCACACAGAATACTGCTTTACAAGTTGAACAGTGTTTACCTAGCAGGAGACGTCTGCTAACAAGCAGCAAAAATCCTGGCTTTGCTTGCTATAAGAATTTTAGCCCTGCCTCAAGAGAGTTAGACCATGAAATCTGTGAGTGGCAAAAAGCCAAGAAGGGGAGCAAATATTTTAGAACATAAAATAAAAATCTAATAAATAATAAATAAAAAATAATTTGGTCAATTCCTGAGTTATGGTTTAAACATACCAGGATGAAAGTGAATGCAAGGAGCTGGGTGTGGTGGCACACACTTGTCCCAGCTATTGGGGAGGCTGAAGCAGGAGGATCCCTTGAGCCCCAGAGTTCATGGCCAGCCTTGGCAATATAATTAGACCTCATCTCTTGAAGAAGAAGAAGAAGAAGAAGAAGAAGAAGAAGAAGAAGAAGAAGAAGAAGAAGAAGAAGAAGAAGAAGAAGAAGAAGAAGAAGAAGAAGAAGAAGAAGAAGAAGAAGAAGAAGAAGAAGAAGAAGAAGAAGGAGAAGAAGAGAAGGAGAAGAAAGAAGGAGAAGAAGAAGAAGAAGAAGAAGAAGAAGAAGAAGAAGAAGAAGAAGAAGAAGAAGAAGAAGAAGAAGAAGAAGAAGGAGGAGGAGGAGGAGGAGGAGGAGGAGGAGGAGGAGGAGGAGGAGGCGGCGGCAGTGAAGGAGGAGGAGGAGGAGAAGAGAAAGGGGAAGAAGAAGAAAGGAAGAAGAAAGAAGAGGAAGAAGAAGGAGGGGGGGAAGAAGAAGAAGAGAAAGAAAGAAAGAAAGAAAGAAAGAAAGAAAGAAAGAAAGAAAGAAAGAAAGAAAGAAAGAAAGAAAGAAGAAGGAAGGAAGGAAGGAAGGAAGGAAGGAAGGAAGAAAGAAAGAAAGAAAGAAAGAAAGAAAGAAAGAAAGAAAGAAAGAAAGAAAGAAAGAAAGTATTGCAGGGAAATGTAAGACCTTCCACTTAGATCTCAAAGACTGATCTCCCAAAAACGAGTTGGAGAATATATAACTTACTGTAGCATGTATGGAAGGGATTCAGGGAATTTGATTAGCAGAAAGTCTACTATGAGTCTATATTATAATTTGAATCCCCAAAATTCTAATAAGACCCAGGTATTTAGAATTAGGGGCAAGGACATATTGAGAGTTTGAGTTTAGTTTTTTTAAGCTTTAGTTTATTTAAGGACTTAGGTAGAATAGGTTATGTGTTTGGAAGAGAGTGGCCAGGATGATTACTGAGAGGACTCTCAACTTCATCATCTACAGAATTTTTGAAGAATCTGGTCAAAAAATGTCACTGGGGTATATGATCACCTATTTCAAATGCTTCTAACGATGGACAAAGAAGTAACATTTATTGTGTAAGCCATCAGGTAGATTCAAAGGGTAGAAGGTGACGCAAGATGACAATATAGAGAGAATTTCTAATCATCAGAACTTCCCAGAGATGAATCACATTTGGTAGATAGTAAGTTCACCTTCAATGGAGGTGTTCCAGCATAAACTGTAGAATCGCCTGATACAAAGTAGTAGGAAGTTCATAAGCATACGGTGATGGGAAGGCAGATGCCCCTTGAGATCCCTTTTAGTCTCTTTCTCTATCCTATTCTAGTGTCTATGCCACTTTCAATTCAAGTATGTGAAAATACATTGTGCAAGACTAAACCTGGGAACAAATATGGAAAGATATGAACAGTTGACAGGTAAATGCACATTAGGTTCCTTCTTCATTTATTCATACTGCCTCACACCTCACACCACATATGTCTGTGTTAATAATAGTCTAGACCAAAGAAAATATAAACCAGAAAAGGTCATTTCTGAGAGCAAAGATTAAGGAACTATATTCAAAGGCAGGTCACCAAGGTTCTGTGCAGTTCCTAAGTGAATGACAAATTTGGCACCGAGCTTCCTGGTTGCCAAAGTGAAGAGAGAAACTGCAATCAGTCACAAGATCCTCAAAGGTCAAGAGAAGAAAACATTTCAGTTCTTCAGAGGAACAAAACTCCTGGCACTTAGCCCTGAAAGGAATTGCTCTTGTGGAGATGCTGATCATCGCTAAAGACAGCGTCCTTAACAAAAATCCCTGGAGCAAATACAATAGTGTGGGCCTTAAAGCTGTTTCTTGATGGTGCCTCTGGAAGAAACCTGAGGCTGTGACCCTGGAGCACAATGTGGTAAAAACACTTCTCTCAAGGTGAAAAAACTAACATTTGAATTCTTTATAATCCAGGTAGACCTAAAAATTAATACCTAAAACATATATTTTTTAATTAAGTGGATGACATAAGTTTCACACAATCCTTTATGAATGTTATTTCTCTAAACCAGAGTTTGAGCTTATACTCTGTGATAGGGACTTATCCTCCTTAAGTTGATAAGCATTTTCCTTTTTATTTAACTCTTTTCCTTTAACTTTCCTTTTTATTTAGATCATTTCCCTTTCCCCCATATTATACAGGGCCCCTCTCTGCCTCCAGGGCTGTTCCCCTCCTCCAGACTGTCACCTACTGTCTCTGTATACAGCTCTCTTTTCCCTTCGTGGTACGAGGCAGTTTGTGTGACATGTATCCTCCCACTGGGAACTAAATTAAGACATCATAGTCTTGTCACATCAGGCACCTAATAATCACTAGTTGTTTGCTAGCACTGTTCATTTGGGATGAATTCAAAATTCTGATCCTGAAAGAAACCTGCCAGTTTCCATTAACAGCAATTGCCAATTCAAAGATCTTGACCGGGAGCTAAGAATAAAAAGCTAATAGAACAAATGACTAATGGAACTTGAACATACCTTCCGTGGTAGGAGAGCTAGCTGAGCATAGGACTGCCTGGAGATTGGGTGGCCATGTGGCTAAGTTCTTGACGGTGGAATGTGAGTGGAAGTTATGCATGTCTTCTGTGCCCTTAAGACAACAGATGTCCCTCCTGAGCACCACAGCCACCCAGCCTCTAAGATGCCAGACAGCCTCTAAGGTGTTCTCCAGCTGGCCTGAACAACCACAGGGAGCAGAGTTCAACAACTCACCCTGAAGAGAAAATGAGCCATTGCATTTTGGGGTCTCCTTGTCATAGCAGCTTAACTTGCCCACCCTCCGCATAATTCCAACTGGACAATTCCAAGCTGGCTAGGGACCCATGCCAGCTCAGAAGGGCTTGATTGGTGACCGACTTCATCACATATAATCACTTACTTTATTTGAGAAACCTATACTTTCAGAGACTCTCATCATACTAAAAGTGTGCTCTTAACCTTTAATCTTAAGAGTTTTCTCTAAGTATGTACATGTGTGTTTTCCACAGATAAAATTTAGTTTGCACTTTTGATGAATCAAGGGTTAAATGCTTGCCTTCTTTATTAATCACAAAAAGTGCAATAGTAATATTCCTATGAATCAGAATCATTTCTACATGTTCTGTCACAATTTAGAGTGTTCTAGCACCTTATGCTTCCAAAAGTGTGGTATCAGGAATGGTACATGAGATGTTTTTGGCAGGACACAACTTTTTTAAATTAAATAGCTAAATGGCATTTTAATGTGTATTTAATGTGCCTTCTATTTATGGCAAGTGACTCTACCTCTCAATGAGGTAGTATATTTTTTCTTAAAATAAATTTATGAAAATAAAAAGTAAGACTGTTTAGAGAAAAACATGAGTAGTAGAGGAAATGAGAAAAGTTGTAAGGTGATACGCAAATGACTGAAACTGGGAAACTCAAAAATAATTGCAAGATAAATTGAGGAGACATTATGTTATTCACTTTATAGTGATGAAATTAATTCTCTAAAAATAACATTGGCCGACCTTCTCAATACACTAACTCAGTGAGATAAATAATACTAACAACTAAAAATTATAGGCACTTTTATCATTTATAAAATACTTTTTCACATTATCTCTTTTAAATTCATAATTGAATGGGTTGACATGTAATATTAAAGCTAATGGAAAATAACACAGAGTTCTATCTTTAAAAAGACTGAGCGTGTATGTGATGTTTATGTTACAGCATTAGTAAAGGAGAGCTCTCATGGGCCTAATCACCTAGGACCCAGGCTCGGAATTCAGGTCAGTTGCTCATGTGGAACCCAGAACAGGCTACTTGTTCAATAGTCAACAGACACTCACTGAACACCTATCATGTGAGAGGCACAGATCTAGGTACTTGGGATAAATCAGTACACAGAATAGCAAAGGTACTTGACCTCAGGGAGTTTACCTTCTAATGAAAGAGACTACTATGGTCTGAATGTTGTGTCTCCCAAAATTCATACATTGAAACCTAGTCCTCATTGTAATAGTATTAGAAGGTGGGACCTTTGAGAAATAATTAGGTCATTAGGGCTCCACCTTCATGAATGGGAATGGTGCCCTTATAAAAGAGACTGCAGAAAGCTAGCTAGCCTTTCCACCATGTGAAGATACAGTTCAAGAAAATACCTTTTATGAACGAGAAGACAGCCCTCACCAGACACCGAGTCTATTAGCACGTTGATCTTGAACTTCCCAGCCTCCAGAACTGTAAGAAATACATTTCTTTGGTTTATAAGTTACCCAGTCTATGGTAATTTATGTAGCAACTTAAATGGACTCAGACAGAGTCATAAACCTCATAAGTAAATTATAGAATGTATTAGAAGTCAAGAAATGCTCTGTAAAAGGGTGGAAAGGGGGAAGAGGATAGTATGAAATAGCAGTCAGAGTGGGCTTCATGAAGGAGGTGACATTTGACAAAGACTTTAAAAAGGCAAGGGCGTGAGCCAAAAGGGTGTCTGCGGAAAGGAGAGTCCAGCAAGAAGGACTTACTTAGGGTTTCCTAAGGCCAGCATGTACCTGATGTGCTCAGGAAACTGCAAGGAGACCAGTATGATTAGAACAGACTGGGCAAGGGGGAAAGTAGCAGGAAGTGGGTTCAGAGAGGTGGAGGTAGGAGGTGCAAATCACATAGGGCCTTGCAGGCCGTTGTTTAATAACTTCAGCTTTTACCCTAAGGGAAATGGAAAGCCATTGCAGGATTTTGAGCATATGGGTGACATGAACTCACTTATACTTTAAAGGATGACTCTGACTGCCCTGTTAAAAATAGAATATGAGGCTGGGTACTGTGGCTCATGCCTGCAATTCCAGCAATTTGGGAGGACAAGGCAGGCAGATCACGAGGTCAAGAATTCAAAAGCAGCCTGGCCAACATGGTGAAACCCCGTCTCTACTAAAAACACAAAAATTAGCCAGGTGTTGTGGCGGGCGCCTGTAATCCCAGCTACTTGGGAGGCTGAGGCAGGAGAATCGCTTGAACCCAGGAGGCAGAGGTTGCAGTGAACCCAGATTGCACCACTGCACTGCAGGCTGGGTGACACAGCAAGACTCCATCTCAGAAAAAAAAAATAGAATATGGGGGATACAGGGACACTTTTTAGGAGACTATTGCAATAATCCACGTTAGAGATTATGGTAACTAGGACTACAACCATAGCAGTAGATGTGAGAAGTAGCTGGACTCTGGATATAGGCTAAGGGTAGAGCCATGGAAATTCCGAATGGACTAAAAAAAAGTGTGAGAGAGAGGGGGCAGTTAATTGGACTTAACAATTGGAAGAATAGAATGACAATAACTGAGCTGGGAAAGGCTATAAATAGAGTAGGTTTGGGGATTAAGATCATGCTTTAATTTTTTATTTATATATATATTTACCATTTCTGGTGTTCTAAACTTCTTTGTGTAGATTCATACTTTTTACTTGTATTATATTTTTTCTGGCTGAAGGAATTCAGGCATTAAAGGAATTCCTTTTTATTTTCCCTTGTAACATTTCTTGTCATACAGGACTGCTGGTAATTAACTCTTTCAGCTTGTTTGTCTTGGAAATTTGTTATATTTTGCTTTACTTTTTGAAAGATATGTTCACTGGGTATAGGATTCTAATTCAGCAGTTTTTTTTCTTTCAGTATTTTAAAGGTATCATTCTGTGTCTTCTGGCTTCCATTGTTTCCAATGAGAAATCAGCTGTAATTCTCTGCATACAATGTCTCTTCTAAAAAATCTAGGGTAGCTTTTAAGAATTAGTCTTTATCACACATGCACACATGTGTTTACTGTGGCACTATTCACAATAGCAAAGACTTGGAACCAACCCAAATGTCCAGCAATGATAGACTGCATTAAGAAAATGTGGCACATATACACCATGGAATACTATGCAGCCATAAAAAATGATGAGTTCATGTCCTTTGTAGGGACATGGATGAAACTGGAAACCATCATTCTCAGTAAACTATCGCAAGGACAAAAAACCAAACACCACATGTTCTCACTCATAGGTGGGAATTGAACAATGAGAACACATGGACACAGAAAGGGGAACATCACACTCCGGGGACTGTTGTGGGGTGGAGGGAGGGGGGAGGGACAGCATTAGGAGATATACATAATGCTAAATAACGAGTTAATGGGTGCAGCAAACCAACATGGCACATGGATACATATGTAACAAACCTTCACATTGTGCACATGTACCCTAAAACTTAAAGTATAATAATAATAAAAAAATTAATAAATAAATAAAAAATAAAAAGAAAGAAAAACCTACTAAAAGACAGAAGTAGTATTAAGGGGAGAAGGTTTATTTGTGAATAAAATAATAAAACAGGCAAAAAAAAAAAGAATTAGTCTTTATCACTGGCTTTGAGCTACTTGATGCTTTGACCTCATGGTCATTTTCTTAGTCTTTCTTTTCCTTAGAGTTTGTGGAGCTTCTTAAGTCTGCAGGCTTATAGTTTGTAACAAATTTAAAAATGTTTTCCATCATTATTTCTTCTAATTATTTTTTGGTTCCCTTTCTCTCTCCTTTCTTTTGAGGACTCAAACTACACATATATATATATATATATATATATATATTTTTTTTTTTTTATTATACTTTAGGGTTTTAGGGTACATGTGCACAATGTGCAGGTTTGTTACATATGTATCCATGTGCCATGTTGATTTCCTGCACCCATTAACTCGTCATTTAGCATTAGGTGTCTCTCCTAATGCTGTCTCTCCCCCCTCCCCCCACCCCACAACAGTCCCCGGAGCGTGATGTTCCCCTTCCTGTGTCCATGAGTTCTCATTGTTCAATTCCCACCTATGAGTGAGAACATGCGGTGTTTGGTTTTTTGTCCTTGCGATAGTTTACTGAGAATGATGTCAAACTACACATATATTAACCTGGTTCAAATTGTCCCAAAGTTCACTGAAGCTCTATCATTTGTTTTCAATCATCTTTCTCTGTGTGTTTAATTTTGGATGGTTTCTATTGCTATGCCTTCAAGTTTAAAAATTTCTTCTTTACTAGCCAGGTGCAGTGGCTCATGCCTGTAATCCCAGCATTTTGGGAGGCTGAGGCGGGTGGATCATTTGAGGCCGGGAGTTCAAGAACAGCCCGGCCAACATGGCAAAACATTGTCTTTACTGAAAATACAAAAATTAGCTGGGCGTGGTGGCACACACCTGTAATGCCAGCTACGTGAGTAACTGAGACACAAGAATTGCTTGAACCAGGGAAGCAGAGGTTGCAGTAAGCTGAGATTGCACCATTGCACTCCATCCTGGGCAACAGAGTGAGACTCTGTCTCAATCAATCAATCAATCAAATTTAAAAAATAAAAATTTCTTCTTTAGTGCCTAATCATCTCTTAATCACATCCAATGTATTTTTCATCTCAGACATTGTATTTTTCACCTGTACAGGTTAGATTTGGGTTGAATGAAAAGGACTGTGTCTTTCCTTAGCATATACTGCTTCCTATATTTTCTTGAATTTATGATATTTAGTCCTAATAACTGTTATATAGTCTTTGTCTAATAATTATGTTATCTATTCATTTCTGGGCCTATTTCTATTGACTTTTTCCTGGTTATGGGTCATATTTCCTGCTTTTTATTTATGTATTTATGTTATTTATTTATTTATTTATTTATTGGCATGCCTGGTAATTTTGATTGGATGCCAGACTTTGTGAATTTTAGCTTTTTGAGTGCTGGATATTTTTTTACTCTTTTAAATATTTTTGAGTTTTGTTTGAGGATGCAGTTAAATTACTCAGAATGTATTTAATCCTGTTGAGGCTTGCTTTTAAGTTTTGTTCAGTGTTTAAAAGCTTTTAAGTTTTGTTCACTAATGTAGCCTTTACACTGATGTTAATTTTAACTTATTACTGAGGCAATACCCTTCTGAATATTTTTCCCATTACCCCATTTATTACAACGTTTTCCCACTCTGGCTGGTGGAAACATGAACTATTCCTGGTCTTAGCTGGGCTTCTAAGATTGTTCTGCCTACTCCTTTCTAAAGGATCTTTCCAAGGCCTCACGTAGTTTCTTCATATGCATGTATTCATCAATACTCAGCTGAAAACACAGGAGAATCTACAGATTTCCAAAGGTCTCTCCCTCTGTGTGCACATGTGTGTGCGTGTGCAACTTCTCTCTGTGTGGCTCTCTCTTCTCCAGTACTCTGTTCTGTTCATTCTAGCCACCCTGGGATCCCTAAATTCTTAACTGTGTCCTCAACTCAGGAAAATCACAGTTGTTTGAATTCTCCATTCCTGGCTCCATGCTCTGGAAACTCTCTCCAGGCATTAATTTGAGACAATCAGAAGGGTCACCTCACTCATTTCCCTTCTCTTAGGGATCGTTGTCCTGTGCTGTCTAGTATCCAATATCTGAAAACCATTGTTTCTTATGCTGAGTTATTTGCTTCAGTTGTCCGAAGTGAGAGGTTCAATCCGGTTGCTCTTACTCCAAAGTTCAGTTTTTAACACGTTGAGTGTGAAATGTCTATTAGACATCAAAGTGGAGGTAGGGGGCCTACTAAAACACATCTAACTAGGCCCTAACTTCAGAATTTCTGGTTCAGCAGCTCTGGCTCAAAGCCTAAAACTTTGTATTTCTAACAAGTTCCCAGATAATGCTGTTGCTGCTGGTCAGGGACCATACTTTGAGAACACTGGCATACTGCAATTTTGCCCCACGATATGGCTAATGTTTTTTTTTTAATATAAAACAAAAATCAAAGAGTTACTTCTCTGCTAATAATCTTGGACAGATCCAGAGATCTGTAATCTTCAGGATTGGGCTGACCCTGGCCAGTCTTTCCAGCATCCTTTCCCCTCCTTCTTGAACTCCCTGTGCTGGGCTATTCACACAGTACCCTGGCTGTGCCAGGTTCTCCTTGCTTCCCCTGATGTCTTTGTGCCAGGTTCTCCTGGCGTCCCCTGATGTCTTTGCACATGCTGTGACCTCCTTCTGGAAGGTCCTCCTTCTACCATGTTCAGCAGAGTCCAAGTCATCATTTATCAGCTTTGGTATCACTCCCTTTATGGGACCTTTCCTGGCACTAGGCAGAATTGGGTCTCCCTCTTCTATCTCCCATCACTGTGTTAGCACTTAGTGGAGTTTCCTAATAACTGTTTTCTTGTTAGTCTTCCTCATTATATTTGGACCTCCTTTAGGAGAGAGCTTTTTAAATTATTCTTAATTTACTTCCTTTACTTTGCTCCTAATTGAATGGTAAAGATCTCTAGAGACTTTTTTTACTTGCAGGAACACTGTTAGTTGCCCCAATAGTAGGGGGGAGACTACCAGTATTAAGGGAGCAGGGATTACTGAAGCCACAGCATGGTATCTCACAGGCAAGAATAGTCAACATCAACCATGATTTTCAAATATCCCATTGGATATCATGTAAGTGGAAACCTTGTTTATGATTAACTGAACATAGAACCTAATTCTGTGTTACAAAAAAACAAAGTATTTTTGCACAATTTGAACATACAATGGATTACCTGAATTGCAACTACCACATAAATGGAGGAAACGTCAGACTTTGTTTTGCTGGGAAATTTAACCAGAAACTTTTACCATTTGGAGAAATCACATAACCAAAAGACTCTCATTGTAGTTGAGTCTTTAACACATGGAAATCACCATGTCAATCTGCATTTGTAGCTGACACATTCATGATAACATGCAGATGCAAGCATCTATTTTATCATGTCTTCTACAGCAGCTGCACTTAGCATTTAAATGTTAAACACTTATTTTTCAAGTTATTTTCCTTTTACTTTTACTTTTCTTTAGAGTTAGAATGATATATTGATTATCTCTTAAAAGTACATTTGTAGGTATGTTATGCTATCTGTAAATTTTATTTCAAGACGGTAGTTAATTATAAATTGTTATGGAGGGAGTCACTTGGTATGACAAAGCTGTCACTATCATTCTATAAAATAAAATCCAGATTCCCTGACATGGCATTTGAAATCTTTTACGATTTTGTTCTAGAGCATGTTTCCAATCTCCATTCCAACCTTCTCCCACTTTCCCTTCTCCAGCCACATAGAGTTTCCACCTTCTCTTGTGCACACCATGTTCTCACTCTTTGCACATCTGGACTTCCTCAATCTGGAGTTTTCTTGTCCGCTTCTATTGACTTCCCACTGGGTTTTTTTAAAGCCCTGCTCAACATAATTGTTAGTTTGCCTGCCTTCCTCTCACACCAGTCTATAGTCTCCTCAAGGATAGTATGTTGGCTGAAAGCTTTGGCTTTGACGTAAGCCAGCTGGGTTCAAATCCACCTCTGAAACACTCTAGTTGGGTGACCTTGACTTTGGGCAAGATAACTAACCTTGCTAAAGCTCAGTATTTTCTTTTACAAAATAAAGGCAATAATAGTTACCTCTCAAGGAGTTTGAAAGAATTAAATGAAATACTGCCTGTACAGCACCTAGCAGAGTCCCTATCCCTCAGTAAATGCTCAATAAATAGTAATTATTGCCATAGTTATTATTCATTCCTTACATTTAGCATATTACATAAAACATAGTGGATGGGCAATAGATGCTTGATGAATACATTCATTTGATTCTGATATATACTACTCATCTGAAAAAAAACCATTGGAGACATACCTAACCTCAGAGAAAGTCATTGAGTGAGATATTGGAGCAGAGTGTTTTCCTGAAGTCTCTTCAGTAACATCATGTGGACAATTATTCCAGCCAAGCTCAGCCTGTGCCTCTTGACAATTTATAATTAATCTGGATGACCCAGATCCCAGATGAAGGGAAATAGTCAGAAAAATAGAGATAGTTGCTCTTTTATGCAAGCTTATGTTCCAGAATATAGATAATCCCTTTAAACAGGAATTTTTAGACTGTGTGGGAAGACATGCCTCATACTTTGCTCCAATTTAAAACAAGCACTGGGATTGGAGTGGAGCCAAGGACTCTGACATTAATGGAGGAAGAAATGAGCAGGCTCATTTCCCTGTACAAATAGACAGAGGGAGAAGTCGATGTTCTTTACATTGATAACAACCCAAAAGGAGAATTGAGAAAGGAGAGTGCGTTCAATCACAAAAACAGCCAGAGAGATGTCCCTATCCCCATGCCCACTAGCAATTACCATGGCAAGATTGGTTCTGATTCTGTACCCCTATAGTTCTGCCACAGAACTGAAGTATATATTTGGATTACAAGTTTTTTCACTCAATTACCTGTAACTGCCAACTGAAATTTGGTGTTATTTAAATAACTTTTGTGTTATTTTGACCTAGAATTACAGAAACTTAAAAAGGTCAAATTTTATAGTTAAAAGAGTCACGAGGGATCATTTCTTTCTGTTACTGTCTTTATGTTTAAATGTCACCTAAGCAACATTTTCTATAGTAACCACTACAAGTTTGTTAAGAATGGATTTTGGGGGAAACCCATTTGGAAACTGATTAATTTTTCAGATGTCCTATCTCAGCACTTCAGTTGATTGACAACACATAGTGCAGTTGTCAAGCTACCTTAGACCAAAAGACCTCAGGCAGGCAGTTTTGGTTTTCTATTAAAATGTAATTTATAATAGGTATTATTTAGCTGTGCTTTTTATTTGCAAGGTATAAAGCATTACAGTTGACCCTTGAACAATACAGGTTTGAATTGCCCCGGTCCACTTGTAAGCAGACTTTTTCCAATAAAATTTATACTTAATGTGCCTGCCTCTCCTGCCTCCCCTTCCCCCTTCTCCACCTCTTCTGCCTCCTCCAAAACAGCAAGATCAACCCTTCCTCTTCCTCCTCCTCAGCCTACTCAACATGAAGACAACGAGGATGAAGAACTCTATGATAATCCACTTCCACAATGAATAGTAAATATATTTTCTCTGCCTTATGATTTTCCTAATAATATTTTCTTTTCTCTGGCTTACTTTATTGTAAGGATACAGTATATAATACATATAACATCCAAAACATGTGTTAATCAATTGTTTGTTACCAGTAAGGCTTCCAGTCAACAGTTGGCTATTAGTAGTTACATTTTTAGGGATTTAAATTCATATGCATATTTTTGCCTTAACAGGGGTCAGCATTCCTAACCCTTACATTGTTCAAGAGTCGACTGCATTTTGTGGCCGGGTTCTGTGGTTCACGCCTGTAATCCCAGCACTTTGGGAGGCCAAGGCGGGTGGATCACTTGAGGTCAGGAGTTCAAGACCATCCTGGCCAACATGGTGAAACCCCGTCTGTGTTAAAAATACAACAGTCAGCCAGGCATGGTGGTGCACGCCTGTAGTCTCAGCTACTTGGAAGGCTGAGGCAGGAGAATCGCTTGAACCTGTGAGGCACAGGTTGCAGTGAGCCAAGGTTGTGCCACTGCACTCCAGCCTGGGTGACAGAGCAAGACTCTGTCTCAAAAAAAAAAATTTTTTTAATGTTAAAAAAAGGGAATCAACTGTATTTTGCTTAATGCAAACACCTAAATGTCAAGTGGCTCTGCATCTCACCAGACTCAACTGGGATCCATTATTAATAAATTAATTATTTGTTTTCTTATTTACTCTTAGGGAAAGGCTTTCTAGCTCGCATGTTGATACTTTGGTTCTGTTCACATTCCACCTGCTTCTCCTTGAATAGCTGAGGAAGTAAACGCAAAGTAAGTTTATATATTGAAGTCTTAAAATATAAAGTCCTAAACTAAAACTAACCATAGTCCTTCTCGGCCTCATGAGCCTTCCAATCCCTTCATAATCTGATCCTTCTTCACCTCTCCAGCCTCACTTCCCATCCTTTTCTAGTGATATGATATTCATTTGAGTTGCTCAAACATGCCTTGCTTTCTCATTTCCAGCCTTCATATATGCTGTTCTCTCTGCCTGGGACACTGTTCTTCCCATTACTCCTCATTGCTCAGGTCGAGATTTAAACCTCACTTCTCCCTGAAGGTCTTCTCTAAACTCTAGGCCAGGTAAGATGTTGCTGCAATGTATCCTCATAGCACCCTGTATTTCCCCACTTAGGGAGTTATCTGCTTTCTCCACTGAACAATAAGAGTCACAATATCTATCTCGGCCACCAGGAACATGCATGATATATATACTCTATAAACATAAGCTGAATACATATATTGATGCATGCATCAGCTGTTTCAATCACCTTCACCTGTTAAGACAATATCTCCTTTCATATATGAATTGACCAAATTCTAATGAGCTTAAGAGATTTGTCGGGCCAGGCGCGGTGCCTCACGCTTGTAATCCCAGCACTTTGGGAGGCCGAGGCGGGCGGATCACGAGGTCAGGAGATCGAGACCACGGTGAAACCCTGTCTCTACTAAAAATACAAAAAAATTAGCCGGGCGTGGTGGCCGGCGCCTGTAGTCCCAGCTACTCGGAAAGGCTGAGGCAGGAGAATGGCGTGAACCTGGGAGGCGGAGCTTGCAGTGAGCCGAGATTGCGCCACTGCACTCCAGCCTGGGTGACAGAGCGAGACTCCATCTCAAAAAAAAAAAAAAAAAAAGATTTGTCCAACACTGCTATAGCATTTTGGCATCAGAACTGTTACTCAAGTCTCCCACTCCAAGTACAGTGCTATTTTTATTATTATATTATTTATGGTTGCAAACCAAAATGTCCTCTAGGGTCATCAGTGAAATGGAAGGGATATAAGACCACAGGTGATGGAGGGGGCTGTGACAAACTGAAGGACCCAGGCCTCATTTGACGGGAGCATCCAGCATTCGGACCCAGTCAATTGTTGCCATAGAACAGGATCCAGTGTTTCCAGATCTTCTTTTTTCAAAAGAAAAATAAATCCACAAGTTTGTGTGAAACATTCTGCTTTTTAATACTGGCAAAACAAAATGTATTTGATGTAACACACGGTGCATCCTAAACAAAATACTCATGGACTAGGCATGGACTCTAAGGCCCCAGTGTGCCATCTCCGCACTTCACTGAGCTGCTCCTTTCTACACCACCCAGACCTACGGAGAGACCTTCCCTTGTTCCAACAACGAGGCTTCAGGCAATCCTATAATCCCCCTACTGTAGTTGAGAATTGAAAAATTCAATAAAACACAATTGCCTTTTAAGAGAGACACTCAGCTCTCCAATTGCTTTAGAATCGATCGACCCCCCACTGCATTAAGTTCAGCTCCCACACAGGCTATGGTAACTCTTATGATCTCACATGACAGAAAACAAAACTCTACCAAAGTGGAAGAACAATTTTTTTTTCCAGGAGATAACAAAGTACCACTTATACAAAGAAAGAAGACTGGATTCTATTTCTGGAGAAAAATGGCACCAAAGTTTCTACTTTCCTCCCCAGTGTATTACAACTAATCAGTGTATGACAGCAGAGAGACTCGCCTAGCATTAGACTCAGAGGAGTTTGCTTTGCAGGCTGGCCCTTGCTCTTGAAGCTCTATGATCTCAAGTAAGTAGAACCTGTTGAGAGCCTCAGTGTCCTCATGGATAAAATGAGAAGAAAATCTACCTCCTCTCAGGGCTGCAGTAAGGAAAGGACCAGGGAAGAGGCAAGTAGGAGGGCCTTGCCACCTGTCATATACGACACCAATGTTAAGAGTTGACAATAAGCAGGGCTAACTGAACTTCGTTATTCCTGTGAACCTATTCTAGGTAGGAATGCCTGGCCCCAAAATTCCTCCTCTGAATGAGGTCCAGTGGAATTGTAAAGTCAGGATGATAATTAATTTCTCATCATAGAGAAGAGAAATCCTATTTTTGTACTCTTGAGCCTATTTATCTAATTTTTATCCCATCACTCTCTTCTGATACGGTTTGGCTGTGTCCCCACCCAAATCTCAGCTTGAATTGTAGTTCCCATAATCCCCAGGTGTCACGGGAGGAACTTGGTGGCAGGTAATTGAATCATGGGGGTGGATACCCACATGCTGCTGTTCTCATGATATTGAGTGAGTTTTCATGAGAGCTGATGATTTTATAAGGATCTTTTCCCCCTTTTACTCATTCTTCTCCTTCCTGCCTCCACATGAAGAAAGACGTATTTGCTTCCTCTTCCACCATGATTGTAAGTTTCCTGAGGCCTCCCCAGCCCTGCAGAACTGTAAGTCAATTAAACCTCTTTTCTTTATAAATTACCCAGTCTTGGGAAGTTCTTTATAGCAGCATGAGAACAGACTAATACACTTTCTTATTCAAATATCAAGAAAGAGTCATAGGTTTTCCCCATTACTGCTTCCCATCAATTTCTCTATAACTTCTTGAGAGTACCACCTGATGTCTACTAGGCTCTTACAGGTACCATTTTCTGCACTTACTTGTATTTATTCATTTGATTCTTACATCCAAACAACTGGTCAAAATCCCACTGCTGGAGAGTGATAAGGTCAGGATTTCAATTCTGTTCCTCTGGCTTCAGATCCTGAGCATTTAGCCACAATAATACATTATTTCCCCCTCCATGCACTGGAATCTGCTTTTGCATCTACCATTCATTCATTCATTCACTCTTTCAACAATTCTAGACTGAGTGTCTACAACATACCAGGCCCTCATGAAGTTTATATTCCAAAGAAAGGAAAAAATGGATAAATTAAATAAGCATATATATATATATATATATATAGTAGGCAAGCTAGTAATCAATGCTGAGGATAAAAAAATTAAACAGGTAACAGAGATATGATAGCATGGGCAGGAGACTAGTCCAACGTTGGAATGTGGGATCTACAGGCAGTTAGAACAGTCAGGGGCTCAGCACCAGGCACAGAGTGCATGTAAACCAAGGGAACATGGCAGACTTGTAGGAAAGAGACCCAACTAGTATTAAGCCCTGACTTTGTGCCAAACACAACATGTACAGCATAAGTTGTCTCATTTGCCTTCTATCTTATTCACGTATGGTATCATTATATCAACAAACCAGGATTTTTAATAACTTTGTTATTAATACTAACATGTACTAGGCCAAGTTCTTAGCACTTTGCATATATCTTATTTGAGCCTCTGAGGAAAGTATTGTTATCCTTTCTCACCAATAATGAAATGAAGATAAGGGAGTTTACTGAGTTTACTCAAGGTTACCCAGCCAGCAACTGGCAGGGACAGGATTCAAACACGAGCAGGGATTCAAACACAAGCAGGGTTTCAAACCCAAATATCTTGCTTCTAAACTAAACAACCTGCTGTATAGAGGTCAGTAAACAAGTATCCCAGCTGAAAAGCAGTGTCAAGAGCATGGCAGCAGGTGGCAGCAGATGTATTAGTCTGCCGGGACTGCCATAACAAACCACAGAATGGATGGCTTAAACCACAGAAATATATTTCTCACTGTTCTGGAAGTCCAAAATGAAGGTGTCTGCAGGTTTGGTTTCTTTGAGGCCTCTCTCCTTGGCTTACAGGCAGCTGCCTTCTCACAGGGTCGTCACATAGCCTTTCCTCAGCACATGCGACCCCGGTGTCATTCTCTCCTCTTATAACAGCATAACAGCACTAATCATATTGTTCTTTTTTGTTGTTGTTATTTCTTTTTAGACTGAGTCTTGCTCTGCTGCCCAGGCTGGAGTGCAGTGGTGCTATCTCTGCTCACTGTAACCTCCACCTCCTCCCGGGTTCAAGCAATTATCCTGCCTCACCACCCCCCAAGTAGCTGGGTAATTTTTTAGCCTTGCTAATTTTTGTATTTTTAATGAAGACAGGTTTCACCATGTTGGCCAGGCTGGTCTTGATCTCTTGACCTCAAGTGATCTGCCCACCTCCACCTCCCAAAGTACTGGGATTACAGGTATGAGCCACCACACCCAGCCAGCACAAGTCATATTGGATTAGGGCCCCATACCTATGACCTCCTTTAACTTTAATTACCCCTTTAAGGCGTTGTCTCCAAATCAAGTCACACTGGGGGTTAAGGCTTCATCATATGCATTTTAGGGGGACAGAATTCAGTCCATAACAGCAGGTGACAGAACTCCAGTTCCTTTGGGAAGAGTAATGAGATGATTGAGAAAATGGAAGCCAAGTTGCAGCCTTATTATAACTAGAGTACCAGTTCTGGCCAGCGGGAAAGTGGAGATGATGGAGTAGGGGTGTGAGATGAGAGTGAGCAGCAGGCTTGCCCTGAGTCACCTACTGTATGATCGAGAGCACCTTCAGTGTGCTGAGGCTGGGGGTTATGTCCTCGGTGCCTTACCCTGCAGTCCTGGAGTAGGAGGCAGGGGTATGGGCACCAGAGCTACTGGGCAGAGAACAAGGAAAGTCATTTCACTGCTGTAGGAGCAGCCAGGTCGTGGCTTCTCTCTAAAATAAAAAAGAAAAAAATCAACCCCATAAAAAAGTGAGCAAGGACATGAACAGACAGTTTTCAAAAGAAGACATACAGACATACATGTGGCCAACGATCATATGAAAAAACAGCTCGACATCACTGATCACTAGAGAAATGCAAATGAAACCACAATGAGATACCATCTCACACCAGTCAGAATGGCAATTATTTAAAAAGTCAAAAAATAGCAGATGCTGGCGAGGCTGTGGAGAAAAAGGAATGCTTATACAATGTTGGTAGAAGTGCAAATTAGTTCAACCATTGTGGTAGACAGTGTGGCAACTCCTCGCAGACCTAAAGTCAGAAATCCCATTCAACTTAGCAATCTTATTACTGGATTTATATGCAAAGGAATATAAATCATTCTGTTATAAAGACACGTGCACACATATGTCCATTGTAGCACTATTCACAATAGCAATGACATACTCTCAACCTAAATGCCCATCAATAATAGACTGGCTACAGAAAATGTGGTACATATACATGATGGAATACTATAAAGCCATAAAAAAGAATGAGGTCATGTCATTTCCAGAGACATGGATGGAGCTGGGGGCCATTATCCTTAGGAACAGAAAACCAAATACCACATGTTCTCACTTACAAATGGAAGCTAAATGGTGAGAACACATGGACACGTAGAAGGGAACAACAAACACTGGGGCCTTTTGGAAGGTAGAGGGTGGAAGAAGGAAGAGGATCAAGAAAATCAACTAATGGTTACTAGGCTTAATACCTAGGGGATGAAATAATCTGTACAACAAACCCCCGTGACACAAGTTTACCTATGTAACAAACTTGCACTTGTACCCCTGAACTTAAAAGTTAATAAATAAATAAATAAACTGCTGTGCCGATTCCCATCATCAATGAGCTCTACTTATTCTCTATATACATCATCACCATCCTCTATAACTTGTGTGCATGTGTGTATATGTATCTATCCATCTGGGAGAGGTAAGCAGAAAGAAAGAAAGAGAGAGAGGTAAATTATGTTAAAGAAAGAGAAGAGGAGAGAGGACAAAAATGAGAATCACAAGGGGAGGGAGGGAGAGAAGGGGGCATCCAGCGAATGAAGTTCTGTGGGGTTGGACCCCATGCAGAGACCCTTATCCTTGTATAGTCAGGTGCCTGGCAACTGAGGAATCCAGGAGGCTCTATAAGCAAAGCTGATTTTCTTGTCTGTGGGCCTGAGGATATCTAACTTATAAAGAGTCTAGACCAGAGTTTCCCAACCACTCTGCCTACCTTAAAGCAGCCAGGCTGGATCTGAGCAGCCAAAGTCCTGAAGCATCTACCCAGGATGCCAAACAAATGTTAGTTCTATTCATGGAAAAGACAAGCCATGGAAAAGCTCTAGAGCACTGCTCCAGACCAGAACATCCCAAATGGGTGAAAAGAGGGCTCCACAGTCACTTTAGAAAATACTGTGTATTGTATACCCCTTTGTGAATATACTCACAAAATGCAGCAACACAATAAAGGCTCTGAGAAGCTCTAAGTGTACGGAACAAGGTAGGAGAAATGTTAACTTTGCTTAGGCCTTCCAATATCAGACTATATAGCTGGTTAACTTACATCCTTAAATCCAATAAAGCCAAGGATGGGAAACAGTATAGTTCCCAGCCCAAATGCATGTTCTTTCTTTTCAGGAAGTGGTAATTCTCTTACCAGGTGATGCTTGCTGAAGCACAGGCAGTCTCTAGGATTAGATGGCCATCTTCCAGGCCAAGCAATAGGTTCTAAAGAAGTCAATCAATGTGTCCTTACCGGCCTAGTCTCCTGCTTGGCAAACCAGCACATGCCCCCAACCAATAGTTCAGCGGCCAGAAACGAGCTTGTTGCAAGTTGTATGTTAGGGGTTGGCCAAGCACGGATTTAATTCTTAAGGTTTAGAACCATAGCTCAAGGGGCTAAAAATTCACTATTAAAATTGTGAAAAAGTTGTGTGAGTCTAGAGAGTATGTGTGATTCGAGACAGACCGCAGCTCCTTTAACAGGCCTCGATTTTTCCAACGTATAAAAGGAATGGGTTGGGTGATATTATAGGATGAATTGTGTCTCCCAAAATGTATATAGTAAAGTCCTAACCTTCAGTACCTGAGAATGCGAGTACATTTGGAGCTAGGACCTTTAAAGGGGTAATTAAAATTAAATAAGGTCACTAGGGTGAGCCCTTATTCAATATGACTGGTGTCCTTATAAGAAGACAAGATTAGAACACAGACACAACATAAAGAGACAACCATGTGAGGAAGCAGTGAGAAGGCAGTCATTTGAAAGGAGAGAGGCCTCAGAAGAAACCAAACTTGCTGACACCTTCATCTTGAACTTCCAGCCTCCATAATTGTGAGAAATAAGTTTCTGTTGTTTAAGCCTCCCGGCCTACAGCATTTTATTATGGCAGCCTAGTAAACAAATACAGATGAATAAAGTCTCCAGAGCACTTAGTTGCCTATCAAACACCCCTTCCCTTCTGCTTCCTTACTAATGTAAACCACCTTTATTCAAAATTCACAGCGTGAATAATCTAAGCAACTGTGTTTCAGTTTATCCCTGTTGCTAGTGATTGGCTGAGAAAGAGGCATATGACCAAAATCAAACCAGAAGACATTAAAAGAAGACTCTTGGGGCCTTCTAGGAGGAGTTTTCTCATCCCTTTCGGAAAGACAAAGTAGGTATGGCCTCTTGTTTCTCTAAAAATATTTGTGTCTCAATGAGACACCTGAAACTTCTGCAGCTAATTTGTAACCAACAGGGAGCCTGGCTGAAGGCAAAGACAATTTCCTAAGGATGGCAAAGAGGACAGATGAGTAATGACATCTCTGACTACTATCTTAAGCTAACCTGCAGCACTTCCCACCTCAGGACTTCCAGGAATGGCTGATTTTAAAAATTCCTATTTATTTAAACCAGTCAGAGTTTTCTGTGATCACAGCTGAAAGCATCCAATCAGAGGCATTCCATCATCCTTTCCAGCCCCGTTACTTCCTAGAAGCTATATTTCTAAGGCCACTCACAACAGTAAATGTGTTAAGGAGAACCTTACAAACATGAACTCCCCACAACTCTAAGAGGTAGTAAGATATTGTGATATAATAAGAAATATATATTTGGTCTTCATTTCTTGTTCCTGACCCAGAGCTCCTAAATCCCTTGGAATTTCCTGGGTGATACGAATGTCTTTTGTTCTAACGAGATAATTCTTTTTTGTTTGTTTGTTTTTGTTTTCTTTGACATGGAGTCTTGCTCTATCCCCCAGGCTGGAGTGCAGTGGCGTGATCTCTGCTCACTGCAACGTCCACCTCCCTGGTTCAAGCAATTCTCCTGCCTCAGCCTCCCAAGTAGCTAGGACTACAGGCGTGTGCCACCACACCCGGCTAATTTTTTGTATTTTTAGTAGAGACAGGGTTTCACCATGTTAACCAGCATGGTCTCGATCTCCTGACCTCATGATCTGCCGACCTCGGCCTCCCAAAGTTCTGGGATTATAGGCATGAGCTACCGCTACCAGCCAGTGAGATGATTCTCGGTAGCTCCTGAATGGGGGCTGGTCACCAGAAAGACCAAGCCATGCCTGGAAGCTCAGAACTTTTAGCCAACTCCCTGCTCCTATCCTTGGGTGAGGGGAGAGGAGCTGGAGATTGCATTAATAATTGATCATTTCTACATGATGAAGTTTCCATAAATTACCTTGCATAATAAAGCCACATTATGCCTATGTGATGAAACTCCCCTAAAGTATGAGGTTCAGAAAGCTGAAGGGTCAATAAACAAGAACACATTGCATGCCAGGAGGGTGGTGTACCCCAACACCATGGGGACAGAAGCTCCTGCCCTTGGGGCTTTTCCAACCCCCATGGGCCTTTTCATCCTCTATCCTTTTTATAAGCAAGTGTTTCTCTGAGTTCTGTGGCACTGGCATAGCAAGTTATCCACCCTGAGGAGAAGGTTATGGGAATCCTCCATTTATAATGGGCAGCTGGGAATAAAAGAGGCCTGGAGGTAAGACTGGCATCTGAGGTGGGGGCAGTCTTGTGGGACTGAGCCCTTAACTTGTGGGATCTGGTTCCAACTCCGGGTACATTGTGTCATTATTGAATTCTAGGACACCCAGCTGGTGTTGGGAGAATAAGAGAGCTGGTTCGTGTTGGGAAAAAAAGAAAACCACACATCTAGTGTGGAAAGTGAAGCGTTCTAGAAGTATTGAGTTTTGTGAGTACAGATGGAAAAACCATTTGTTTTTCCTATATGGGTAGGGACTATCTTTAGGCCCATTTAAAGAAAGAACAGGGGTTAAAAGGTTAAGTAATCTGAGACAACAGAGTGGCTTAGCCCAGAATGTGAAACCTGTCTGACCTGACATCTTTGCTCTTACCCACTCTCTACCAGAAACTCTGAGAAAAAAAAAAAAAAAAAAGAAATTTTTCCAATCAGCCAGAAAGTTGCTGAGGGTCAGGGATAGAAATCCTTAATCATTCAGAAAGCCACAATTTGAGAAATCTATCTTTTCAGAATCTCCTAAACTCCTTGAAACTCTAAATTGCTGCCAGAATGTTAAGAAGGGCTGATAAGCCCTTTGAATTCTTGTGCTGTGCTTTGGATTCTTCAATCATGATGATGAATCCCCAGCTAATTTCTACCATCTTTTTTTAAGAGATTGCACTATTTTCCAAACAATGTGCAATTACGCATTGATTTTTATTATTAGTCCAAAGTCACATTGTTCTTCCTCTCTCTTTTTTCAGCTAACTGTTGGAGGTTGCTAAAGGTTTTTTTTTATCTATTCAATAGAAAAAAATTATAAATACTTATGTAAAAATTACTGTAAAGAAAAGAGGACAGAATATAAAAAAGAAATGATCTATCACAGAACAAAAGTTATTGATCTTGAAATGTAACAAAAGACATTTAGACAAGTTCTCAAGCAGGACTTTCTAATTAGAAGAGTAAAAGATATTGAACGTGTTAACCAGAAAGCACATGATGAAATATCTCACAGAGTTTCTCCAAAAAAAAAGGCTGTGGGAATTTTAGGTGCAAACTTTCTTGATTGTGAAGGAGCAAAATTAGTTGTTTTGCTTTTGTTTTTGTTTTTGTTTTTGTTTTTTGTAACCATTTGGTTACAAAAAAAAATTCAAACTAACTTAAATAAAACGAGTTTACTGGAATGATATAGGAGTATCCTACAGAAGCCAAGCGCAGGAACACCAAAAACCAAAGTCATTCAGCTGCCAAGGCCATCCCTCCCTGTCTTTCTCTTGCTTCCTTTTTTTCTTTGCTTATCTTTCTCTCTCTCCTTTTCACTCTCTTTCATTACATTGTCATTCAATTTGTTTTCAAACCATTCTCTCTGCAAATGAGCTCTTCCTGTTGTACTACATACATCCCATTACCCAAGATGGCCCCTTCAGATCTCAATTCTAGATCATCTGAGAAGGTCAAGACACACAGCAAGCTAAACAATTACTTCTGCAACCCAATTCCAAATTTTCTGGGGAGGGTATGATTGGGCCAGCCCAGGTTCTGGGTTGGTTCTCCTGAGCCAGGTACCCACTGCTTGCCCAATCAGCTGTGACTAGAGAATAAGAAATATTCCCTAAGAACATGGACTACAGTCCATTTCTGCATACATGGGATGGGGAGAGCAAGGCAGAACAACTGTTCTCAGATTATACTGTGGGAGCTGGGTGAGCTCCCCAAAGGCTGTCTGCTGCACATGATCTTTAGGGCTTTCTTCCACCATGAAATTCTCTATTCAAGAAGTTTTAATGATGACTTGGCTTCACCCTGCCCATCCCCACCATTTCTCAAACACAAATGCAAACAGACAGGAGAAAGGAACTCAAGGCAGCGCCTGGCTCTGCTCCTCAGTTACGGAAGCTGGGCCCTAGGGTGGTGTTTCCTCCCAGAAGAAGTATGGGATGGAAGTGGTACTATCTTCAGCCTAAGCCAGGAAGCACAACCTCGGCAATTTCCTGGACGCCTGCCCTCAGCTAATTAGCACTTTCACCCATCAGCCTCAGCTCAGCCCCAGCTCAGCCCCAGAGTTAACCCTTTACCCGCCTCCATCAATCCTCATGCCTCAGATTTCTCAAATCCCCTGCATACCTCAAACACACACACAAATGTGTAGCAGGAATGGAGCAGGGCTCTGCTCAGGCCATTGGCCTGAATCCATCATCCACATTGCCTACAGAGAGGACTTTTTATTAAATAAAATGAAAAAACAAAGGTCACTGTGGTACTCCCCTGCTCCAAACCCTTCCCTGCATCCCCTCTATCAACAGGACATGGGTCCTTGACCTGTGCTAGAAGGTCCTGCAGACACAGCCCTCTATATCCCATTAGACTTGTCTCAGGCTCCTCTACAGTAGACATAGCCCATGTTTCAGCCTTCACTGAATTGTCTGCAGTTCCCTAACTCGCAGTATGATGTTCCCGTCTCTGCACACTGCTACATGCTCCTCCTCCCACTTGAACTGCACCTCTTCGCCTCAGCCGCTCATGGCTATGCCCCTGCCTCTGCGGTGGCACTATGGCACCAGGAGGAAGTTATTTGGGTTCATGTCTGCTCTCTGTATTGAGCTTTTAACTCCTTAAAAGCAAGGACTCTGCTCTGCTCAGGGCCATATATCCAGGGCTGAGGGGAGTGTTAGTACATCACAAAATGCTTGAAGGAAGAACACAAGAAAGAATGCGAATGGGAAGAACAGGAAAGAAACAGGGAAGGAAGATCTTAACAATGTCCCTGACCAGCTGTGAAAACAAAGGCAGGTGGTTCTCGAACAGAGCATACTTCTTGGATCAGTCCTAGGCTTTACAGCTTTCAGAACCCATTCATACACAAAAGCTCATTTGATCTTCATACATCCCTGTTAGGCGAGCAGCAATTGCCCCCATTTTACAAAGAGGAAAGACAAAAGTTAGAGAAGTGAAGTGACTTGAAAGAGCACCAGCAGGTCTCGGCATCCAGAGCCGAGGGGATTCCTTCCCCGCAAGAGGATGCCTTCCTGGTCAGCAGAGATCAACTGTGCAAGGGGCTGGTGGTCTCTGAAGTGTCCCAGGCTGGCTCAGCCTGGAGGCGATCACACTTTGAGCAGCCACCCGGGAGCTGCTGTCCCCACTCACTGCCCAGTTCCTACCACAGTACAAACATCATATTATTCCCCTGGGTCGAGCAGCCTGGCGCCAGCTCAGCTTCCTTCTGGCCCCTGTCTCTGTCCTACATCTGGGGAGACAGTGAATAATCCTTCCTTTCTTTCTGGAGGTTGTTGCCTTCAAGGTATTTATAGACCGCTCCTGGCCCCGCTGAGGCGTCTTTTCTCTCCTGTTTAAATTTAGCTGCCTTTGTCTTCTTCCCCTGACTTATCTGCTGATCCTGCCTGGATTTCCTCTACTGCCTTTGTTCTCTCTGTGTTTGTTCCACATCTTCTCTCATCTGCTGAGCCGAACAATCTCACCAAAGAGTTTCTCTGAAGCCTTATATAACTTTCTCCTCCATGCTCAGACCCCTCGAACAATCCTCTCTCTGCCCACTCTTCACTTTCTCTTGCAGCAAGTTTCACCTTTATCTTCTCTCAATCCAGCCCATTTGCAAAAAGGGAAAACTGGCATGGCCAATTTGCAAACAGCCAGAACAAAAGACTTTTCGATCTTCTCTGACCAACGCCACTTTTACTTTTAAAGGCTTCTGGTTTTGACATGTCTATCTTGAGTCACACATCTCAGAATCATTTTGTCTTATGTGTGACGAGACATGTCAAAGTCTTGTGCATCTTTGTTCTTTTAAAACTGACTAAGACATTTCTTGTCCTAGCACTGGAAAGAGCTATTGCTCTCAAAATCCAGAGGAGGAAAATATACTGTTTTGCCTGTAATAACATTTAATAGCTATAAGGTAGATCGAGATGAGATGTCCCACCTCTAAATCATACAGGGGTCTCTGATCCTAATGGCTCCAGGCTTAGGCAGGTACATAAATGAAGCAGGCCTGACCACAGATATTAGGCACCTGCAGCATGTACACAGTAAAGGCAGTAGCATATCTCATTATTTAGGTCTTCCGATTTGTTCCAGACACATCAGAAATCTGGACTTTTAAATAACGGCAATTAGTGCAAAATTTTAAAAAATATTATATGATCAGAATAGAACACAGACCACAAGTTGTGGCCCCTGCACAACCCCATCCATCCGCCTCTTTAGATGTCAGTCATCCTTGCTCCCCACCACCTCCCTAGCCATGGCTTATAGACCAAGTGGCCCTTCCAGGTTCATTTAGCACTTCTATTGCACTCAATCTTACAGCTTCATTTCCACTCCTCTGCTATTCTTAAAACTGGATTCTGGGCCAGGAGCGGTGGCTCATGCCTGTAATCCCAACACTTTGGGAGGCCAAGGCGGGTGGATAACCTGAGGTCAGGAGTTTGAGACCAGCCTGGCCAACATGGTGAAACCCCATCTTTACTAAAAATACAAAAATTAGGCCGGGCGCGGTGGCTCACGCTTGTAATCCCAGCACTTTGGGAGGCCGAGGCGGGCGGATCACGAGGTCAGGAGATCGAGACCACGGTGAAACCCCATCTCTACTAAAAATATAAAAAAAAATTAGCCGGGCGTGGTGGCGGGCGCCTGTAGTCCCAGCTACTCGGAGAGGCTGAGGCAGGAGAATGGCGTGAACCCGGGAGGCGGAGCTTGCAGTGAGCCGAGATTGCGCCACTGCACTCCAGGCTGGGCGACAGAGCGAGACTCCGTCTCAAAAAAAAAAAAAAAAAAAAAAAAAAAAAAAAAATTAGCCGAGCGTGGTGGCATGTACCTGTAGTCCCAGCTACTCAGGAGGCTGAGGTAGGAAAATTTTTTGAACCCGGGAGAGGGAACTTGCAGTGAGCCAAGATCACGTCACTGCACTCCAGCCTGGGTGACAGAGGGAGACTCTATCTCAAAAAAAATAAAAGTCCTGCTGTTCTTGGATTCTAAACCAATAACAGCAGGACTTTGCCTCTAACTCAGGCTCCCTGTGGACTTTCTGTTTTGTCTTTATGCTTGGCAAGAGTGGTGTTCATTTTCAGAATGGTCTCCCAGAAGATCTTCTATGATACATCAGTCGGGATGAGCTAGGTTATGCTCTAGAAACAAATGGCATTAAAATCCCAGAGGTTTAAATTACAAAACTTCACTGCTTGTCCATGCCACAAGTCCACTGAGGGGCTTTGCTCCAAGCCACTTGGACTCAGGTTGGTGGGGCAGCCACCATCTGAAGTGTTACCACCATCATGTCAGAGTATGACAAATCGCACACTGGCTCTCAAACCTTTTTCCCAGAAGCAACACTTATATCTGTTCGACTCACATTTCATTTCCCAGAGCAGGTTACACAGCCATATCCAGTTTCAAAGGAGATGAAGAAATGTCATTTTATCATGTGCCTGGAAGGCGGGAGGATGGAAGTATTTGGTAGCACTAACTGATTACCACGTATGGTATTTCCACTTTAGGGGGAGGTTTCTTAGTTAGTCCTACCCATTGGTTCCGAAGTCATTCATTTATTCATTTAACAGTAATGACTGAGCAAAGCCCTGAGGTGGGAAATCTAGGGACAGGAATAAGAACTGACCTCTGCCTTCAAGCGGCTATGACTTATCTAGGGAACATCCACAGATCTGTGCCAATAATTTGTAAACAAGGTACACAGGAGGTGCCTCAGGCAAGTGTAAATGAAGTACTGAGCATAGAATAGGCAGTAAACATGGGGACATTGGCATCTGGGCAAATCTTTGAAACAGGAGAAAGGTAGACATGAGCAGGAAGGACCTTTCCTCTCCCCTCCCACACCCAGGTAGCTGCACTGCCCATCCCAAGCCAAATCCCTCCACCCGAATATTTCTGACCACAATGACAGATCAAAGTACCAAACAGGTACAACTTCCTGAATAACTAGTCCTATGCCTGGGCATATGATGCAGGCAAAGAGAAATACACATCACATCAAAAGCAGTTCCCACCCCTACCTATGGGTCCAAGACCAGAATAAAGCTCATTGCTTCAATTCAAACTTCAGCTCCTCCACTTACTTGCTAGATGGCCTTGGGCAAGTCATTGAACTACCTGTGTCTGTTTCCTCATATGCAAAACGTAGGTAATAATGGTACCTACCTCAAAGGGTTGATATCAGAATTGAATGGGTTAATACAGGTAATGTGACAAGTAAAGGCAGGCCAGGCACACAGTAGACATCATGTAAGTGGTGGCTAACGCCCTCATCCTGCCCTCATCACTGTCTTGATATGGTTGTCGTCTTGTTGTTTCTTCCTCCTTCAACATCTCAGTTGCTTACTACAACTCGTAAAGTGTGTGTGCTTGGCGTTGACTAAGACTGTTCTTACATGGTCCATGGAAGGAGATTTTGTCCTTAAAAAACATTAGGCAGAGGGAAGAGGGCTTTGTGCCCTCAGGGGTGGTCTACCTGAACACTAATGTGTACCCCATCTCTTCCTCATCACCAATAAATTTCTAATAAATATCTCTCTTTAACTTTTATTTTAGGTTCAGAGGTACATGTGAAGGTACGTACACAAGTAAATTCGTGGGTTTGTTTTACAGATTATTTCATCAACCAGGAATTAAGCCCATTACCTAATGATTATCTTTTCCGCTCCTCTCCCTCCTCTTACCCTCCACCCTCGAGTAGACCCCAGTGTCTGTTGTGTCCCTCTTTGTGCTCATAAGTTCTCATTATTTAGCTTCCACTTATAAGTGAGAACATGTGGTATTTGGTTTTCTGTTCCTGCGTTAGTTTGCTAAGGATAATAGCCTCCATTTCCATCCATGTTCTCACAAAAGACACGATCTCATTCTTTTTTATGGCTGTATGGTATTCCATGGTGTATATGTACCACATCTTCTTTATTCAATCTGTCAATGAGCATATAAGTTAGGTCCATGTCTTTGCTATTGTGAATAGTGCTGCTATGAACATTTGTGTGCATGTGTCTTTATGGTAGAATTATTTATATTCCTCTGGTATACACCCCATAAAGCAACTGCTAAATCTCTTTCCATATATCCCCCACCCTGAACTACTCTGTGAACTTCTAGCCAGAGTCACATGTCCATTGGATGGGCCACAAAGCACAAATCCCACCAGATGGACCCTAAGGGAACAGAAGACTCATGTCCTACACTGTGCATGGCAGACTGCCTCCGGGATGAGCAGTGCACAAGGCAAAAACCCTGTTTGTTTTCTTTAATCCAGAATTTTCTGAGTTAAATTTCAACCAAGATAACTCCATTTTGCAAGTAATACATTTTGGGAAATATTCTGCAAAGGCAAAGAACTGTTTCTTATTCATCCACTTCTCCACAGAAATGTGGATGATGCTTGGTGTATAACAGGCATGAGAAAAGAGCCAATAAATTGAACTGAATTGTTATATAACCTCAGGAAAAATATTTACTCCCTGGGCTTCAGTTTTCCCATTTCTTTAATGAAAGAATTGGACTAGAGGGTTGCTAAGACCATTCCTATCCACAGTTACCAGCCAATCTTTCAGTAGGTGTTTTTTTTCCTTGCCCTCTGCCTAGTTATTATTGAACTTCGTTATTTTATTCAAGATGGGAGCAAAAGCAAAACTGTCAACCCCCAATGAGCAGGAAGCTAATAGAGGAAATGATCAAAGATAATATTTACTGTGTGCCAGCCACATTTCCGAATGCTTAATAGGGATTGCTGTACCTAGTTGAAACAAGACCATTGGATAAGTATCATCATTAAAATCGTTCCCACTTCACTAACACATTGAGGCACAGAGACACTAAGCTACTGCTTAAGTAGCTCTACCTAGTTGCCAGAGATAGGATTTGAATCCAGGTAATTTGACTCCAAACCATTAGGCTACACTGCCTTTACACATGAGGTACAGGAACCCTGTGGATTCAGTCTAGCCCATTCTGTTTTATTGCTAAGAGATAATAAGAAGCCCTAAAAATTTAGTTAATCTCTTCGAGTTGGTTCAATATGTTGGCCAATGTGATATTTCTCAATCCCTTGATTGCACCTTCCTTTTACCCTCAGCTTTCATGAAAGAATGCAGGAAATAGCAACATTCCATGCATTTATTTTTATCAATTATCATCATAACAATAGTCATCTACAGCATTTCTAGGAAGTTCTTTCTTATCCATCGTTGGATATGATTTTCACTCAAACCACATGAGGGGCACAGAGAAAAAAACTACCATGTAGATTTTACAATAAAGGAAATAGCCTCCAAAAAGTGAAGAAGTTTGCCTAAGACTCTACACCAATAAATAAATTGTGGCTCTTGTATTTGAACCTTGTCTTTGGATCTCAGCTAGAAAGTACTCAAGGGCGCAACCTGATCCAGGGCATTTGGCTCTCAAAGTTGGCCCCAGGTTGGGGGTGGGGAGTGGCAGAGTTTGTGAAGATATAGGTGTAAACTCAGGGGGAAATGGAGAGCCTGGAGCCAGGAAGAGAAACCTAGCTTGACAACCACAGCAAGAGGGGTTAGGAAGCAAGAGGATGCATTAGGGGGTTAAGGTGCTTTCCTTGCACCTGCTCTTTTGTTGCTTCCTTCTTGCTAAGCCTCGGCCTCTTCAAGTCACTTATCCATCCACCATCTTAGCCACCTCGTAAATCATGGACCTGGGATGGTTTATGCGTTCACTGAGTGCCTGCAATGGTGCCAGACCACTGAATCAGGCACAACAGACACTGAGATGAAATATACACAAATCATTGAATCCAGGGAAGACGTGGTGGAGTCAGGCTCAGGAAAGACCTGCAGAGGTGGTATATTTGAGCTGAGTCTGGACTGGTATGCAGGAGGTCTCAGCTCAAAATTAAAAACTAGCAGTTGACGCCAGTCTGGTCTTGGAACCATAGGAAAGGGTAAAGACTGTTTGGGATGTGATATGTATTTCTCTTTGCTTGTACCCTATGCCCAGGCTTAGGACTAGTTATTTAGGAAGTTGTACCTGTTTGGTACCTCTTTGGTACTAGAAGGTGATTTGGGCCAGAATCAAGGTGTGGAAAAGAGTGTTCCAGGCAGAGGGAATAACATGGGCCGGGATTTGTAACCTTTTTGATTGAAGCACAGGATGCACAGAGGGGAAGGGTCAAGAGCTAAAGCTAGAAAGCAAGTAACAGCCAGATCCTGGTGGGCCTTGAAGTCTAGCTGAAGCCATTGGACTTTATCTTTCGGGCAATGAGGGAGCTCTGAATGCTAAAGGCCGCTCCCCATCTTTGCTGCCCTGCTCTTCTCATGCCAAGTCCTCCCAAGGACTCAGAAACTAATTCAGAAATTCTCACGGAAATTAGATGGGAAAGTGAAGATAAAAGAAGAGATAAAAAGTATCGGCCGGGCGCGGTGGCTCACGCTTGTAATCCCAGCACTTTGGGAGGCCGAGGCGGGCGGATCAGGAGGTCAGGAGATCGAGACCACGGTGAAACCGCGTCTCTACTAAAAATACAAAAACAATTAGCCGGGCGTGGTGGCGGGCGCCTGTAGTCCCGGCTACTCGGAGAGGCTGAGGCAGGAGAATGGCGTGAACCCAGGAGGCGGAGCTTGCAGTGAGCCGAGATCGCGCCACTGCACTCCAGCCTGGGCGACAGAGCGAGACTCCGTCTAAAAAAAAAAAAAAAAAAAAAGGATCACTTCCCTTGGTCAAAAAAGTAAGGAACAGATGCATCATCCCATGGAGAAGGGTGCCACCAGGAGTAGGCAGAGGTTTCCGCCCCTTGCCTGGAGCCCAGGAGGCTGATAGTGGCAGGTCCTCAAGACAGACCCTCCCTGCTACCCTCCCTGTGACTTTCTGTGTTGAAATCAATGTGAGTGCTCATCCAGACATCACTGCAAATGCAGTCAGTCTCCCCATATAAAACAATGAGTGCATGTGGATGGTGAGCATCAGTGAGCATCACAGAATTAAAGACTGATCCCATCCCCTCCAGCCTCAGGGCAGCAGTTATGCCAAGTGCTATACATGAAACTGGCACAGGGAGGCAGTGTGGGCTCATGGTCAGCCTCAGCCTGGACACCTTGGAGCAGGGGATTGAGGGCAGACAAAAGAGTGAATGGACCCAGATAACACAAGTGGGAGAAAAGGGAGGGGCATTTTCTACAACCAATTTATCAAAACCTGCTTTAATATAAGAGATCTCCCTCTAGGAAATACCTTTAATCCATGAATCCAGTCCTTTCAGTCTTATAACAGGCCCTTGACACGCAAAACTCCATGAAAGTTTTCAGTCCTTCCTCATTTCCTTGGACTGGTGCTTAATACCCACGTGGCCTAGCCCCGGCCTGCTTTCCTCCACATGCTGGTACTCACGCCAGCCTCTCTTCTCCATCCAGGCTCTTGTCTGTGCCTCTGTCCACACTGTTCCCTCCACCTGGAACAGCCTATTTCAAAAGACCTCTGCCCTATTTCTGATCTAACTCAAATGTCGCCAACACCATGAAGCCTTTCCTGACCTACTTTCCACGAAGACAGAATTAAGCTCACTCGCTCTCTGTCTCTCTCGGCCACTTGCTACCATCTACCTTATGTGTCAGTCATTTGTATACATGGGCAGAAACTCTACCTCAGTGTTGTCACAGAGTATTCAGGATGTGAGCCCTGTTCATAATAGCTACTCAATGCATGTACAAAATAAGAGGTTAAATTCTGTCTGAGGAATGGCCAGGGATGTCCCTGATTCTTGGGGGAGCTTCAGTTTTCCAATCTAGAGAACTTTAAGAAAAAGGGATAGATCAACTGGGGACTGGTTAACTAAATCATAGTATACAGGCATACTTCATTTTATTTCACTTTGCTTTGTGGTACCTCATAGATATCACATTTTTAAGAATTAAAGATTTGTGACAGTTAGTCAAGTTGTGAATGCAGAAGAAAAGTCCTTAGCCAGACATGGTGGTCCGTGCCTGTAGTCCTAGCAACTTGGGAGGCTGAGGCAAGAGGATCTCTTGAGCCCAGGAGTTTGAGGCTGCAATGAGTTATAATCACACCACTGCACTCCAGCCTGGGCAACAGAATGAGACCCCACGTCTAAAAAAGAAAAGGAAAAAAAAAAGTTCTCTAGAGAAATTAAAAGTTGCTTCCTGATCAGGATAGTGGCTGCTAAAGGTTGGGATGGCTGTGGTGATTTCTTAAAATAAGACAACAATGGCCGGGCACAGTGGCTCAGGCCTGTAATCCCAGCACTTTGGGAGGCTGAGGTGGGTGGATCACCAGGTCAGGAGTTCGAGACCAGCCTGACCAACATGGTGAAACCCTGTGTCTATTAAAAATACAAAAATTAGCCGGGCATGGTGGCAGGCGCCTTAATCCCAGCTACTCAGGAGGCTGAGACAGGAGAATCACTTGAACCTGGGAGGCAGAGGTTGCAGTGAGCCGAGATTGCACCACTGCACTCCAGCCTGGGTGACAGAGCAATACTCTGTCTCAAAAAAAAAGACAACAATGAAATTTCCCATATCAGTTGTATCAATTGACTTTTCTCTTCACAAATGATTTATCTGTAGTATGGGATGCTGTTTGATAGCATTACACCCACAGTCAAACTTCTTTCAAAATTGGAGTCAATCCTCTAAAACTCTGCTACTGCTTTAATAACTAAGCTTATGTAATATTTCAGTCCTTTGTGGCCATTTCAACAATGTTCACAGCATCTTCACCAAGAGTATATTCCAACTCAAAAACTCAGTTTTTTGGCCAGGCGAGATGGCTCATGCTTGTAATCCTAATACTCTGGGAGGCCAAGATAGGCAGATCACCTGAGGTCAGGAGTTTGAGACCAGCCTGGCCAACATGTGAAACCCCATCTCTACTGAAAATACAAAAATTAGCCGGGTGTGGTGGTGCATGCCTGTAGTCCCAGCTACTCAGGAGGCTGAGGCAGGAGAATTGCTTGAACCCAGGAAGTGGAGGTTGCAGTGAGCTGAGATCATGCCACTGCACTCCAGCCTAGGTGACAGAGCAAGACTCTGTCTAAAAAAAAAAAAAAAAAAAAAAAAAAAAAAAAAAAAAAAACCTCACTTTTTTATTCTTCTAAAAGGAGCAACTCCTCTTCCTTTCAAATATTATCGTAAGATTGCAGCAATTCAGTCACATCTTCAGGCTCCACTTTCACTTCTAGTTCTCTTACTATTTCCACCAAATCTGCAGTTGCTTCCTCCACTAACATCTTGAACCCCTCGAAGGAAACTATGACAGTTGGAATCAACTTCTTCCACATTACTGTTAATGTTGATATTTTGATCTCCTCTCATGAATATGAATATTTTTAATGGCATCTGGAAGGATGAATCTTTTTAGAAGGTTTTCAATTTACTTTGCCCAGACCCGCCAGGGGAATCACTGTGAATGGCTGCTATAGCCATACATAATGTATGTCTTAAATAATAAGCCTTGAAAGTCAAAATTACCCCTTGATTCATGTGCTGCACAATGAATATTGTGTTACTGGGCTTGAAAACAAGATTAATTCCCTTGTACATTTCCATCAGAGCTCTTAAGTGTCTAGGTGTATTGTCAGTGAGCAGTAATATTTTGGAAGGAGTCTTTATTCTGAGCAATAGGTCTCAACAGTATGACTAAGATATCTAATAAACCATGCTGTAAACAGATGTGCTGTCATCTAGGCTTTGCTGTTTCATTTATATACAGCACAAGCACAGTTAGTTTAGCATATTTCTTAAGGGCCTTAGGATTTTTAGAATGGTAAATGAGCACTGGCTTCAACTTAAAATCACCGGCTGCAGTAGCCACTAACAGCAGAGTCTACCTGTTCTTTGAAGCTTTGTAGCCAGCCATTGACTTCTCCTCTCTAAGTATAAAAGTCCTAAATAGCATCTCTTCCATTAAAAGCCTGTTTGATCTACATGGAAAATTTGTCATTTAGTGTAGCCACCTTCATCAATTATCTTACCTAGATTTTTTAATAACTTGCTGTAGCTTCTGTATCAGCATTTGCTGCTTCACCGTGTATTTTTATGTTACGGAGATAACTTCTTTCCTTAAACCTATGAACAAATCTCTGCTAACTTAAAACTTTTCTTCTGCAGTTTCCTCACCTCTCTCAGCTCTCACAGAATGGAAGAGACTTGCTCTGGAATAGGCTTTGGCTTAAGGTAATATCGTGGCTAGTTTGATCTTCTATCCAGACCACAAAAACTTCCTCCGTATCAGTAATAAGGCTGTTTTGCTTCCTTATGATTCGTGTGGTCACTGGAATAGCACTTTTAACTTTCTTCAAGGACTTTTTTTTTTTTTTTTTTTTTTTTTGCATTCACAACTTGGCCAACTGTTTAGTATGAGAGGCCTAGCTTTCAGCATATCTCAGCTTTGGACATTAGTGAAAGCTTTCAACATTCATGAAAGACATTGGTGAGCCTCGCTCACTAAGCTTAATCATTTCTACCTTTGATATAGAGTAAGAAACGTACAACTCTTCCTTTCACTTGAACACTTAGAGGCCCTTGCAGGGTTACTAATTGGCCTCATTTCAACTTTGTTGTATCTCAGGGACTAGGGAGGTCCAAGAAGAGGAAGAGAGATGTTGAATGGCCAGTTGGTGGTGCAATCAAAACACTCAAAACTTGTATGGATTAGTGTTGTATACGGGCATGGTTCGTGGTGCTCCAAAACAATTACAGTAATAACGTCAATGATCACTGATCACAGATCACCGTAACAGATAAACAATAACGAAAACGTTTGAAATATTGAATTACCAAAATGTGACAGAGACACAAAGTAAACACATGCTGTTGAGAAAATGCCACCAATAGACTCGCTTGATGCAGGGTTGCCACAAACCTTCTATTTGTAATGAAAACACAATATCTGAGAGGCATAATAAAGTGAAGTGCAATGAAAGAAGGTATACTTGTATGTCAGTAATAGCATAGAAGATGGGTTTAGATAAGTGCTGTCTTGCTGTTGCAAGATTCTTGCATTTCGCAGGAAGTGATGCGATATTAGTTAAAGGTAGACTTGATAAATTAAGAATATGTATATTGCCTGGAGCAGCACTAAAAAAAATACAAAAAAAAATCATAGTTAAAAAGTCAATAGAGAAATTAAAATGGACAGCTACAAAATATTTGATTATCCCAAAGAAGGCAGGAAAGGAGGGAAAGAGGGACAAATAAACAGATGATACAGAAAGCAGTCAAATACCAGTAAAGTATATCGAGAAACCAACAATATTATTAGTTATTCTAAATGTAATAATATTGGGATTAAAGCCTCCAATTAGGCAGGAGAGACTTCTGGTTTGGCAAAATGAAGAGGTCAGCAAATCTTCTCCCCAAAAAGCAACTATATATACTAAAATCAAAACTGTTAAAAACAATGATTCAGAGCTCTGAAAATCAAACAGAGCCACACAGCAAATAAAGTTCATATTCATGAAAAACTGCTAAATTTGGGGTAAGAACTGCAGGAGTTTGTGGTATTCAAGCTTCAGACTGAAGCTGCTTTCATCCTCCCCGCCCCCATCCAGCTTGGTCAGCAGGGTAGTTCTAGCCCAATGGGACTGGCTGTGAAAACCAGCAACTTTGCTGCAGAGAGGACTCACTTGGTTTGGAATGGAAGGGAAAAAAATCTCCACATCCATCATCCCTGTCAGTAATGCTAGCAATCTTGGTGACCAGTAAACTGGGAAAGCCAACAACTCCACTAACCTGAGATTGCAGTCTTGGTGGAAGACTGACCAGAAAGTTAACAAGGAGATTGAGGAAACCAGATAGTCCTAAAGGGGCTTCACAGATCCCTGGCGCACCAGGATGCAGAGCACATGCAGAGAAGATGCAAGATGGCCTACCTGAGAGTAACGGCCAGGGCTGACCTGAAAACTTCCTGAACTTCGATAAACCACACAGATCTGATAGAGGTGTGTGGAAGCCTCACTAGCTTGAGGTGTGTGGTAGGCAGAAGAAAGTCCTCTCTTCCCCACCCCTCCCCCCACAAAGATGTTCAGGTCTGATCCTATAACCTGTGACTATGTTAAGGGCATATGGGGCTTTGCAGATGGGATGAAGGTTAAGGACCCTGAGATAGTTTATCTTGGATTATCCAGGTAGGCCCAATCTAGTCACAGGACTCTTTAAAAGCAGGCTTTGAAGATGGAGAACATAAGCCATAGACAGCAAGGTTAATGCCCTCTAGAAATTGGAAAAGACAATGAAACTGATTCTTCTCCAGAGCCTTCAGAATGGAATGCAGCCTTAGCTGGGCACAGTGACACACCTGTAATCCCAGCACTTTGGGAGGCTGAGGCGGGTGGATCACTTAAGGTCAGGAGTTGGAGACTAGCCTGGACAACATGGTGAAACTCCATCTCCACTAAAAACACAAAAATTAGCCAGGCATGGTGGAGGGTGCCTATAATCCCAGCTACTTGGGAGGCTGAGGCATGAGAATCATTGAACCTGGGAGGCGGAGGTTGCAGTGAGCCAAGATCCTGCCAGGGTACTCCAGCCTGGGCAACAGAGCAACACAAGAGGAAGGAGAAAGAAGAAGAAGAAGAAGAAAGAAGAAGAAGAAGAAAAAAGAAGAAGAGGAAGAAGAAAATGAAGAAGAAGGAGAAGGAGAGGGAGAGGGAGAGGGAGAGGGAGAAGGAGAAGGAGAAGAAGGAAGGAGGAGGAGGGGGGAGGAGGAGGAGGGGGGAGGAGGAGGAGGGGGGAGGGGGAGGATGAGGAGGGGGGAGGAGGAGGAAGAGGGGGGAGGAGGAGGAAGAGGAGGAGGAGAAGGAAGAGGAGGAGGAGAAGGAGGAGGAGGAGGAATGCAGCCTTGCCAATGCCATGATTTTAGCCCAGTGAGTCCCATAGAGGACTAAAATAATAAGTTTATTTTGTTTAGACACTAAGCTTGTGGTACATGTCAGCAATAGAAAAACTAATACAAGGTGTTTGAGCACAACCTGTGACCAAACATCAGCTGACTGCTAAACTATGAAGAACATAGAAGCAACCCCTAGGAATTCAGGCTTAAAATAAAATAGTTTTTTTACAAAATGAGGAAAGACATCAGTAGCAACACATCACAAGGAAGACAGTATCCACAGATTTAGTCCAGGTAAGCTACTAAACAAACAGGCAGCAACAATAACCATTCCCAGGAGACATCACAGTCCAGAACTGCTACCATATATTACCTACATTATCCAGTTTGGAACAAGAAAAAGTTATGAGACATGGAAAGATATAGGAAAACATGATCCACACTCAGTAAAAAAAATTTAGTCAACAGGAATGGTCTCTGAGTGGGCTCAGATGTTGGATTTAGCCGACAAAGTCTTTAAAACCAATAATTACGTTCAGAGAACTAAAGGAAATAATGTTTAAAAAATCAAGAAAAATATGAAGTCAATGACTCAACAAATAAAGAATCTTAATAAGGAGATGGAAATCATGCAAAACAACCAAATAAAATTTTAGAGTTGAAAAGTTCAGTAACTTTCTGAAATGAAAAAGTTAATGTTTTTAATATTGTTGTGGTGAGCAACCAACAGACTTTAGATGACAGAAGAAAGAATCAGTGAACTTGAAGACAGATTAATGGAAATGATCCAATACAATAGAGAGAAAGAAACAAATATTGAATAAAGATGAAAAGAGCCTCAGAGACCTGTTCATGTCTCATGTGTCACACATGCTCATGTTCATGTGTAACACTGTATTCATTTCCTAGGGCTGCTCTAACAAAGTACCACAAACTGGATGGCTTAAAATAACAGACATTTATTATCTCACAGCCCTAGAGGCTAGAAATCCAAAATCAAGGTGTTAGTAGGCCTATACTCTCTAAAGATTCTAGGGGAGAATCCTTTCTTGCTTCTTCTAGCTTCTGATGGTTGCTGGCAATCTTGATATTCCTTGGCTTGTAGACTCATCACTCCAATCACATGTTCTTCTCCCTGTGTGTCTTTACATCATCTTCCCTCTGTGCATGCCTCTGTGTCCAAATTTCTTTCCTCTTATAAGGAGAGCAGTCATTGAAATAGGGCCCAACCTAATCCATTATAACCTCATCTTCACATGACTTACATTTGCAAAGGCCGTATTTCCAAATAAGGTCACATTCTGAGGTTCTGGGTAGACATAAACTTCTGGGGGACACTACTTGACCCAATAGGGATATCATCAAGCATCCCAACATACTGTCAAACAGTCCCAAAGCAGCAGCATAGTGGCTAACAGGGATATAGGAATCGCTACTGCAGTTTACCACAATTTCATAGATTAGGCCAGTAAAAAGACAATAAGCCCAAATGGATTCAGACAGTTTATTACTTATATTGATGAAAAATCAGTCAGCATAATGTTAGCTTCCTATATCCTAGCTCCACAAGACACCACCAAATGAGAAGGGCCAGATGACAGGATGCTCAGGCAGTGGGTGGCTGTGCTATTGAGGGGCTCCTTCTAAATACAGCCAGCAAATTAATAGACATACACAGAAGTCAGCAGCTCTACTCTAAGTGGGTCAAGGTGGAAAGTCCTGTCCTCCTCTGAAACAAGAGGGTGGATAAAACCAGCCTTACATCTTTCTTCTGCAAACTAAGGTGTGGATAAGCTTCTTCATGGCAGCCACTCCTAAGACTGCTTATCCCCCTCATTACATGAGGAATAGCAAGGTGTTTTACCAAGACTTGGGTCAAATTACAGTTAAGCATTGCTTCTATGTCCTATATGGGCATGTCCTAGGGTCGCAGGGCACCACCCCAGAGCTATTCCTCTACACATAGATGTAATAGGAGTCCCAGAAGGAAAGGAGAGAGAGAAATAGGCAGAAAGCAGGGAGATGGGGATGTCTAATGGGTACAAAAAAAAATAGAAAGAATGAATGAGACCCACTATTTGATAGGACAATAGGGCAACTATAGTCAATAATAACTTAATTATATATTTTTAAATAACTTCAAGAATGTAATTGGATTGTTTGTAACTCAAAAGATAAATGCATTAGGGGATGGATACCCCATTCTTCATGATATACTTATTTCACTTTGCATGCCTATATCAAAACATCTCCTGTACTCCATAAATATATACACCTATTATGTACCCACAAAAAAAATTTAATAATAAATTTAAAAATAAAAAAAGAAAGAGTGAGCAAAACTCCCCAAGGAATGCCAAAGAGATAAAAACAAAGAGATTCACACCCAGACACATCATAGTCAAATTGTTGAATGACAAACACAGAGAAAATCTTGAAAGCAGCAAGAGGCCAGCATGGTGGTTCACTCCTGCTCTGTAATCCCAGCACTTTGGGAGGCCTAGGCAGGCAGATTGCTTGAGCCCAGGAGCTTGAGACCAGCCTGGGCAACATGGCCAAATGCCACCTCTACCAAAAGAAAAATACAAAAATTAGCCAGGCATGGTGGCATGCACCTGCAGCCCCAGCTAGTTGGGAGGCTTGAGGTGGGAAGATTGCTTGAGCCCATGAGGTAGAGTTTGCATTGAGCCGAGATCACACCACTGCACTCCACCTTGGGTGACAGAGCCAAACCCTGTCTCAAAAATAAAATAAAATAAGAAAGCAACAAGAAAAGTAATTTTACTCATCTCATACAAAAGAACAACAATATGATTAATAACAGATGTCCCATCAGAACAGCTGAAGCCAAAAGGCAATTAAAAGACATATTCAAAGTCCTGAAAGACAAACAACTGTCAACCAAAAATTCAATAATGAAGTAAATAATTTTTGCATATTAAAGGTGAAATGAAGACAATTCCCAATAAATTGAGACTGAGAGAATTCATTGCTAGAAGACCTGTCTTCTAAGAAATATTAAAAGTAGTCCTTTATGCTGAAGAGAAATGACACCATATGGTAACTAGAATCCACCAGAAAAAAAGCACCAAAAGTGGGAAGTATGTGGGCAAATATAAGAGACATACAATCACATACATAAAAGACACAGAAATTTAAAAATAAATAAAACAAAAATCTAAAAAATACAAATACATATATTTTTCTCTTCTCTTAACTTCTTTAAAAGATACGTCTTTATAAAGCAATAATTACAACATTGAGTTGCTGTATGGATTCCGACATGTATAGATGTCATATGTGTCTAAATAATACCACAAAGGAAGGGAAGGATATGGAGTTATATTGGAGAAAAGTTTCTGTATTTTACCAAAATTAAGTTAGCATTAATCTGGAGTTTTCTTTAATTTATTATGTTAATATTATGACAAATTAAAATTTACATTCTAATCGCTGGATAAACCACTAAGAAAGTAACTCAGAAAATAGTTTTTAAAAATCAGCAGAAAGCTTTCTACCCGTTAAGCAGCAGAGATTGACAGACTATTAAAAAAGCAAGATTCAGCTACATGCTGACTGCAAGGGGTACACTTTAAATACAAAGACAAATTGTTCATAAGGAGAAGGATGAAAAAGATATGCAATGTAAATACAAGGTATAAAAAAGCTTCTGTGATTCTATTAACGGCAGACAAAACAGACCAGAATATTACCAATTCTCCCAGGTAGAGGTAAGAGCCTCAGCACTAGAGAAAGCAAAACCTGCATCTGAGCCCTGCTCAGCCCCTTACCAGCTGGGAGACATTGGGCAAACAATGGTTATAAGACCTATAGCATACTAAGCACTTTACATAAATTATCTCTAATCCTCACAAACCCTATAAGATTAATATTATCCCCATTTTTCCTGCTACATAATAGCTCAGTAGATAATAGACACATCATTACTTATAGTAATTACTATTATTTCTAATTGTTCAATAAGTTCTTATGTGCAAGGCACTGTCCTAGGCACTAGGATACAGTGGAAACTAAGAGAGACAAACTCCTTAATTTCAGAGTTTATTTCTAGTGGAGTGGAAACAACCAGAGTAAAATAATAATAATTTTAATTAGAGAGTAGTAAGTACAATGCATAGATTTAAAGTGGAGCAATGTGATGGAATAATGGGCTGGATAATCGAGTTAAGAAAGTTATTTACACGAAAATATAAATTACACAAGACAACCACATGAAGATCAGGGAAAACAGTAGTACAGGTGGAGGTGACAGTGCAAAGGCCCTGGAGTAGGAACGAGCTTGGTATATTGGAGAAAAGTCGCAGTGGCTGAAGGTGTGATGTGGCCATCAGGGGGAGTAATATGATAGGTGATTAGAAAGGGAGGGATGCAAGGCTCTGCAGACCAGAGTGGGGCATCCACATGTTACTCCATGTAATGGGAGGCCACTAGAGGGTTTTACGTCAGTTAGTGATACAATGTGATGTACATTTTAAAAGAACATTCTCACTTCAGAAAGGAAAATAGAGTACAGGGCAGCAAGAACAGAGACAAGGAGATCACTTAGGAGTCATTGTGGCAGTCCAGGAGAAAGAGGTCGCGGGTTAGGTGGAGAAAAGTGGGAAAGTTTAAGATGAATTTTGGAGGTAGAGCTACCTTGGTGATGGACAGGGCGTGGGGTGTGAGCAAAGAAAGACAGGAATCAAAGATGACTCTTAGGTTTGGAGCTTGTGCAACTGGGTGGAGGGCGGTGCTGTTTACCAAGAAGGCGAAGTCTGGGGGAGGAATGGGATTGCTCAGGGAATGCAATAAAGGTTGAGGAAGGGGGTGAAATAATGGGTTCTGTTTTAACTCCATTAGGTTCAAGAGACTTATCAGGCTTCTTAAACTATTACTAGGTCTACCCAACAATATAAAGATGACCAAAACAAAATCCCCATCTTCCAGGAACTCATAAGTCTAGTAGGGGAGAAAAAAATACATACATACCAGTTCAAGAAAACCTGTAGTTACTTTATAAAAGAGGTAATATGTACGTGTGTGGTAACTAGGATCCAACAAGTTGGCAGGGCATCTGGGAAGCCTCCACAGGGTGTAGATAGGTTCGAAGTTCAGATTCCAAGTATGGGTGAACCTGAACAAGCAGCCCTGGAGTGGGATAGATTCTAGGCAGAGGGGAGAAACTTAAACCGAGGTTCTCCAGAAGTGAGCCACGCTCAAAGAAGGTTTGAGATGTGTTAGAGGTGGACAATGGAAGGCCCTGAAAAAGCAAGTTATATTCACATTTGAAAGACTTCGAAGGCAGGCTGGGGTGGCGGGTTTTATCTTGTGGCCTAGAGTGGACGGGGAGATACAGAAGACTTTTTAGCAGAAAAGTGACCATCTTAGAGGTATGTGTTAAGGTCACTCTGACAACAGTCTTTGAAATGAAGGAGGTATGTGTTAAGACTGACAACAGTCTTCAGAAATGAAGGACAAAGAAAAAGAAACAAAGCAGGAAGCTAGTTCAGGGATTATCCTACAGTCTAGGTGAGGGCTAAGGAAAGCATTAGTTTTTCCTAGATAACTCAGATTCAGCATGAGTGTCTGGGAGAACGATGGTACCATGATCCAAGATAAGGGACCCGGGAGCAGGAAAAAGAAGGGGAAGAAAATGGGGAGCAAGGGAGATAATGAGTCTGATTTTGGTCATGTTCAGCTAGAGGTGCCAGTGGAACATCAGTTTTCAAGTAGAAATGATCCATCAATAGGTGAACATTTTGGCCCATAATTGGGAGATGCACCTGACCTCAAAGTAAAGATTTGGGAGTCCTTGGCACCAGTAATAATAATTTATTGTGCATCAGGAGCTGACTTAATCCTTTACATAATTATCTCATTTCCTCCCCCATGACAGCCCCATGAGGTGGGTGTGATTATTATTGGCATTTTGCAAATGAGAAAGCTGAAGTTCAAGAAAGTTAAGCCCCTTGCCCAAAGTTACATACAAATGTAGTGGCAGAGTCAAGATTTGAACTTGTGCACTTGGTGCTGCTCTACGTGGTAAAACTAGGGGGGAAGGAGGGAATGATGGAAGGCCCTGGAAAAGCAAGTTCACATTTGAAAGACTTCAAAGGCTTTCAGACTGGGGCCCACAGGATGCCCTCTTTGACTCTGCTCAAATGTCCATGGAATGTCAGGACTGAATGGACCTTAGGAATCACTGAGTCATTCTCTTAGGTCACAACTAGCAGTGACTAAAGCCCAGAGAAGGGCATTGACTTACCCAAGGACACAATATATGTTAGGGGGAAAGTCAGAAGTGGAACCTGGATCTCCTGGCCTGTCCAGTGCTCTTTCCACTACACTGCATAGCCTCCACTTGACCAAATGCATCCCGAGCCTCATCCAGGTGAGCCTCCTACAGCCTTTCTCCTTACACTTGGTATAAATTCTGCAGTCCAAGTTCTGCACGCTCTGGCCCCCCCAGCTCTTCGACCTGATTATATCACTCTCCCTCTTTGTCATGAGGATGCAGCCCCACAAGCCAAGCACATGCCCTCCAAGGGCCTTCGTGTTTGATGTTTCCTCTGTGCTCAGATATTCTCCTAACTGCTTCCTTCTTATCATTAGGTCCCAGCCAAATGGCCACCTCCTCACAAAAGCCCACTCTGACCAGCCAACTCAAAGTAACCAACCCTATCACTCACTGTCCTTGTATATGATTCTATGTTCTTCATGGCAGTTGTGGCTATCTCAAGTACCTTATTTATCTATGTGGTTGTTAATATTCATTCTCCTGGCCAGGCACGGTGGCTCACGCCTGTAATCCCAGCACTTTGGGAGGCCAAGGCAGGCGGATCACGAGGTCAGGAGATCGAGACCATCCTGGCCAACATGGTAAAACCCCATCTCTACTAAAATACAAAAAATTAGCCAGGCGTGGTGGCGCACGCCTGTAGTCCCAGCTACTCAGGAGGCTGAGGCAGCGGAATCACTTGAACTCGGGAGGTGGAGGTTGCAGTGAGCTGAGATTGTGCCACTGCACTCCAGCCTGGTGACAGAACAAGACTCTGTCTCAAAAAAAAAAAGTCATTATCCTATCAGAATGTACAGCAATCTTTCCTGTATTCCCTGAGCCTGGAACAGAGTTTAGCAGTGGAACTGCTGAGTAGAGGAAGTAAGGAAAGAAAGAAGGAAGGAAGATACAAGGGAGAGAGCAAACCTTCCTTTGGACAGAGGAGGCAGGAGGGAGTTTGTCCAATGACAGTGCCTTTATTCTCAAGAGACCCACAGCCAGACCAGGCCTCCTTGGAGCTCCCGCCTCTCCCGCCGTGGTATTTGTATCTCATGGACTCAGAGTCATGGCCTGGGGAAAGCCATGGACTCACTTTCAGAATAGAGAGAACAAGATCATGCCAGATACCACAAACAGGCCTGGAATTCTGGGAGCAGAGGCACCAGGACTGCCCCCCTGTCTCTCTCTGCCTCCCTCCACCCCTTTCTGCCCTCTTATCTACTTCTCCTTCCCCCTTTAATGCCCACATTCCCCATTCCCCATGGCCCACGGCTCATGCTGCCCCTTATCTGCTCCTCTCCTCCATCACCCGGCTCCCAGAAGGCACTTTTTCATCTTCCGCATTCTCTTATCTTGCCCTTATCCCAGGGCCCCCTGTATCTGCTTCCTTTTGCTCTTTGGCCCCTTATCAGATGTCCCTCTCTCAATCATGCTTCCCTTATCTGCTCATCCCCTTGCCCACACACACTGTTATTTTTATTGCCTTCTGGAAAGAGGCCCACAATAAACAGCAAGAGCGGAGACTTTGCATTCCGGGCTCTGATGGACAGGATAGGGGAGTGATTGTCAGGCCCTCAGAGTTGGGACTTCATACACGACTGAGGACACAGGCTTTGGAATCGGCCCCTGGTGGAATTCTGTCAGAGCTTCAACCATTTTTCATTATACTAACTAAGAGATGTTAGCAAAATGGTTTTAATCTATCTGAGCCTCATCTATAAAACAGGGCTTGAGAATACCCCCCTCTGAGGGTCACTAGAGGCCAAGGATAGCGCAGGCCAAAAGGGGAACGTGGTGCAGAGGCTCTGGACTCATCCATCACTGCTGCAGCCATGCACCTGTGTTAACTCATGTTCTCCTCCTTGCAACCCTAGAAGGGAGAGCCTGTTATTGTTGACTTTCTGCAGATGATGGAGCTGAGACCCACAGAGGTTGACTGACTTTCTTGAGGTCACAAAGTCAACCCCAGTTGGCCCTGAGGGAATTCCCCACCATTTCTACACAGTGAAGCAGCTCTCAACATGGGAGGGAACCTCTCAGCACCCCCGCTGCACAACTGTCTGACATGATTCTAAATTCCACAGCCAAGTGAAACCTGCAACGGCTTCCCCTCTCCTGGAACATCTGCCTGGTTCCCAGGACAGAGTAAAGGTGAGAACCAAGTTCCCGCTAAAGAAATGGGAGGGAAACTTCTTCCATTAGGACCTCAGGAAATGACTTCAGCAGCCCCACTTGGCCAGTTTTCTGGTGTTAATCATTTTCTCACACCAAGAACAACTCGTTGCCACCGCCTGAGTCCTGCTCCCCCTGACTATAATTAGGGGTGTCACTTGGGTGTTGCTGTGGAAAGTGACACCAAAAGCCCTTTGCACACCTGCTCTCAGCGGCAGCGGCGGGCCCCACCCTGGGATCAGCACACAACCAGCAGCTGCCAGTTTGCTAGATGGGAGGGGTGGGTATCACCGCACTGCATAACGGAGCAGCTACTGGCATCTGGAGCTGCTGGTGGCACGTCTGAGGCCAGTCTCAGGCCGCTAGGGAAAAATGTCCTCAGGGACCATAAACTGCAATCAGCTGCCTTATCTTTTGGGTGAGAACAATAAGGCTCAGAGAGAGAAAATGTCTTTCCAAAAGTCACACAGCACTAACTTCCTGGTATGAAAACCCAGATTTTCTGCCTCCCCAGCCTATGTTGCCCACATCCTTTCCCATTTAGGACAGTAGTTCCTAATCAGGGGTTATTTTGCCCCCCTTGGGGGAACATTTGAAGATGTTAGGAGACATTTTTGGTTGTCTCAACTTGGAAGGATAGGTAGTTGGAAGGGAAGGATGCCGCTGAATATCTTACAATGCACACGGGAGTCCTCTATAGCAAAGATTTATCCAACCCAAGATGTTCATAGTGCCGTGACTGAGAAACCCTGATTTAGCAGCACTGCCACAAGGGCTTGTAGCTACCAAGCACATCACATGCCCTTTACAACTGAAATCAGGACGAAATGTATTGGTACACTGGCTCCCATGGGCTCCTATGCGACCCAGTGATTCCTAAGGAAGATAATTCCTGCCATTTCCCTACTTCTATGCCTTTGCTTGAGCGGTCCCCCTCTGAATGGGACGCTCTCCCTGGCCCTACTTATGCCACTCCCACTCATCCTTCCCACCCTGTTTGGTGTCGCTGCCTCCAGGAAGGCAGCCCTGGTTTCTCCTGCTGGGAGTCATCTCTGAATCTCTGAACTCTAGGAGTACTTCAGCGATACCTCTTCTAACACTTAGAAGAGTTCACCTTGTATTAGAGTTAAGAGGTAGTGTAAGTCCATATTAAGTTTGTGGGCTCTGGAGTCTCATGCCCTGAGTTCAAATCCCAGCTACCCTACCTACCTGTGTGACTCCAAACAAGTTACTTAACCACCCTAGGCATCATATTCCTTGTCTGTAAAATGGGAGGGAGGATAGTAATAGCGCCTGTCTCACAGGATTGTTAGGAAAATATTATTAATTACTCCATGTAAAATGCAGTGCTTAATGCAATCTCTGACACATGGGTTGTTGTGCAATAAATGTTAGCGATCATCATAATGATCTAAGAATTAGTCTTGCCCAAATTACAGCATGGCCTCCTTCAACAAAGGATCTAGAGTCCCACATCATTGTCATTTTACCTAAAACATGACCCTGCAAAGTATGGGGTTTCTTTTTAATGAAGGCAGATGAGAAATGGCAAGAGCAATGATACTTAATCCAGCTAAATCATGGTCACACTCGTGACACAGGATTTCCTTCATGTCCAGCCTCCCTCAGTGCCTTTAAGAAGCTACATCAACCCACACTGATAAAGACAAAAAAGAAAAAAACCTCCTGATGCATCTCGCACCTTTCCTGATCACTGGGACACAAGCACCCTTATGAGCATCCTTAGGTTAAAAAAAAAATGATAACCCTACAGCAAGATCTCTCAACTGCATCACTTTTGGGGCTGGATAATTCTATGCTGTGGGTACTTTCCTGTGCATTGTAGGATTCTTGGCAATATCTTTACCTCTACCCACTAAATGTCATTAGCACCGCCCTCTGCATGCACACACAATTAAAAAAAGCCTCCAGATATTGCCAAGTGCCCCATGGAAGGCAAAATCACCCCAATTTGAGAACCACTGGTCTAAGCCATACATTCTCAGTGGGGGCAAAAATTGGTTCTTGGAGGGCAAAAAAAAAAATCTTATCTTCTCTATGTATAAAGCATAGATATATGTATAGTACACAAACAGGTATACAGTATAGTTGTGGTAATAAAAATCCAGGGGGCAGGGGATTAAGGGAGAGAAATGCGTAAAAATGTTCCTGGAGGAATGATCACGGAATGACAATAAGGCTGAGAAACACTGTTCTATGCAAGTTATCCTTTGTAGAAAGTCATAAGCTGAATCAAAACATAGATTGTTAAATGACTAATAATAATATCTGCCAACCTCTGTGCTAAGCCCTGTGCTCACAAAGTCAGTACTTCTGCATCTGCTGTTTACAGGTGAAGGCCCTGAGAATTAGAAACGTCCTTTCACAGGACCTGAGTACCACGGCTATGAAAAGGCTTTATTTTCTGGTCCTTGAATCAGGTTATATAGTCTGAGAAAGGGTTTGGAGGCATCTTTTGGGATCAAGGAACATTCTTTTTTTTTTTTTTTTTTTTTTTTTTTTCAGAACCCAAGGCAGGTCTGTCTGACCCCAAAGAGGTTGTGCTTGCCTGCTAGGCCACCGTGCCTATCATCTCAGCGTTGCTGGTTGCCGTACTCCTCAGTCACGGAGACTTTCCCAGATCCAGACCCACTTGCTCACGTGTACCTAGGTCTTGCCTTGGGACCACCTGTGGTCTACAGGGCTTTGAGAAGATAGTAATGGCTAATTATCGCTGGCTGATTTTTCTGAGCTAGGTACCTGCATTACCTCATGTTCTCCTCCCAGCAACCCTGTAAGATGGATGCTGTTGCTGCTGTCTTTCTGCAGACAACGGATCAGAGACCCACACAGATGTAGTTACTTGCTCTAGGCAGAGCTGGGCGTTGAATCCTAGCAGGATGGTTCCAGTGTCCACAGCATGGCCACCACACCGCAGGCCTCCCTGCCGTCCCCACACCCCCAGCACAGGCACCCGAGGATCCAGAGGACCTTGGAATTTCTCAAAATAATGTTAGTATGTTGCACTTCCAGGCTCCAATGGGCAGTGAAGAGCCTTGCCTATCTGTCCACACACACCCTGGTCAGGAAGGTAGGGAAAGCAAGAAGGTAGGAAGGAAATGCAGAAAATGGAGGAGGGAAAAGGGGGCCTGTGGAGGAGAAGAGGAAAGAGAACAAATGAGGGAAAGGGACAGGGAAGGAGACAAGCACTGATGACCTGGAATGAAGGAAAAAGGAGTTAACAGAAAGGTAGCAGGGACCAGGAGCAGGAACTCAGATGCTGGGATGAGAGGGGGAGGAGGGAGCTGCATTGCTGAGCTATTTTTATGAACCTGAGAGCGGCTGATTTACATCTTCAGCGTCTCCTTGCATATTGAGGTCAGAAGGTCTCAACTCCTCATGTGAGAAGGAATAAAAATTCATTAGTATGGGCTTCTGGAAGGCTCTTCAAGCACACCATGTCCGGTTCTTCCCATATGGAGGAAAGGGAAGGGGAGGAGGAGAGCCAACTACCATGCAGCAAGGGTATCTTGCAAGGGTATCTCTGGAACACAAATGTGTGCCAGAGGAGGCAGCACTGGACTCAGAGTTAATGTCAGCAGGACACCAGTGCCACCACCTCCTCACTACATCTCCCTGAGCAGGTCACTGAGCCTCTGAGGCCTCAGCTACTTCATCCACAAAAAGGAAGGAAAGTGGGCTAGAGGCCTGGAAGGAGCCGAATCAAGTTAAGCAAATCACTCCCTGAATTAATTCATAGGAACAAGCTCGTATCTCAAAGAGAGTTGGAGGAGAAAGTGATTAGCCAGGCATTTCAGATGCCTTGCCCTTTGTTCTGAACCTTTGGTTACAAAAAGGGAGGAAGGGAGGAAAAGAGGAAAAGAGGAAAGGAGGAAAGGAAGGAAGGAGGGAAGGAAGGAAGGAGGGAAGGAAGGAAGGAAGGGAGGAAGGGAGGGACGGAGGAAAAGAAGAAGGGTAGAAAGCCAGGAAGCCTTCCCAAGCTAACTTGTACACTTGTCACTTGCATTATCCTCAAGTTGTCCTATGAAGTAGGTACTCATAAAATCCCCATTTACAGATGAGAAAACTGAGGTTTACTTGGTTAGGTTGCTTGCCCATACTCATGGTATTAGGAGCGGAGCTGTGATTTGAACCCAGTGCAATCTGAGACCATAGTTCACACTGCCAGCTATTACACTATACCAATCAGACAAGCACACGAAGATGAGCAATGAAGGAGAGCTTGGGCACATGGAATGGGAACAGGAATGAGAGAAATCCCTCATTAGCCAAATCGTCTCTCCCCACTCCCTGCATATCTGCCCCATTAGCCTGGAGCAGATCAGTTTTGGGGGTTACTTGAGCCTCCTCTGTACTCTCCAAATCCTTTGGTTTATACACAGTTTTGATTTATCATGGCAGGAACTCTGACCCCAATTCTATGTGAGCTCTCAGTTCAAGCCCCTCCATCAACTAACTGACTTAGTTCTGTGTCTCTGAGTTCCAATTCTCCAGAGACAGGATGCAATTTGCCCAGTCCAGCCTGTGGACTGGTTCTCCTTGGGTGGCCTTTCAGATGTCCACCCCTGGTTTGCCTAAGTGTGCCCTGGAGGTACAAGGACAAGGTGTACAAACAGGAGAATTAGAGGTCACAGGCATACCAGGAAGGATAGAAGAAACTGTGGCAGGGGGCACTGGGTGGCTTCTCCAGGGAGGTCACTCTTAAAGGCCTCTGCTGAGGGCTGCCTTTGCTAGAATGGGGGTCAGAGTGTCTGAGTTTAAGCACGGCTGAAGAAGAGAATACATAGTGGAGACAGAAGAAGTTCAACAAAAAGAGTAAGTGACTGCCTACATGGGAAGACAGGAAGAGCCCTCAGGGTCCTTGTCATAAAATATCTCCTCTGCTCGCCTGCCTAGTGCCTGAAGATCTACCATTAGATATTCCTGCAGAACCTCATTCAGGTCCTTTAAGCTCCTTCTGTGTAAAAACCATGAAGGTCAGCCATAGACATTTTGCTCTGATGAGAGAATATAAAGGTTATTGGGTGATCATGGGAGTACACATGAAGGTCAGAGCAGAAACTGATGGTTATCTCACTGATACCTATTCTCCTTTTCTTCTATAAACAGACTTCTTATCTGGATGCATGGCCACCCAGCTAACCACTATCTTTTCTAATCTTCCTTGCAGACTAGCTGTGGCCAAATGCTTGGATTGAGGCCAATGAGTTATTAGCAGAAGCCATGGGTCAGGCCTTAAAAGGGAAGAAGCATGCTCTCACCTCTCCTTAGCTCCTGCTTGCTGGACAGAGCCCCGTGGTAGTGGGAGCTGAATCAGCATCTCAGCCACTAGATGGAATGTACATTTGGAGGATAGCAAAGCAACAGGATAGAAAGAGTCAGCTGCTCAGGGCCATGGAGCCAGTGTGTCAGCCCTGGGCTGCCTGTGCTCATACTGTTACATGGGTGAGGCATAAACTTCCTTATTATAAGCCAGGATTATTTGACTCTTGATGTAGCAATCAATGTCTTTCCCCACCTCAGGTAACAGCGTCCCTGGTGCCCACTGCCATGCCATTTGATAAGCACAGCTTGGTGCCCTTCACAGAGAGGGAGGTGAGCACTCAGGCCAGGTAGCCAGATTTCAGCTCTGATCCCAGCTCAGAGCCACACCCCTTGAAGCCCTCTGCTACTTCTGCTGCGGAGGCTTTATTTTCTCATCCTTGAATCAGGCTACATAGTCTGAGAAAGGGTTTGGAGGCATCTTTAGGCAACAAGGAACTTTTTTTTTTTTTAGGAACTCTTTTACATTGTTGGTGGGAGTATAAATTAGTTCAACCATTGTGGAAGACAGTGTGGCAATCCCTCAAGGATCTAGAATCAGAAATACCATTTGACCCAGCAATCCCATTACTGGGTGTATACCCAAAGGATTATAAATCATTCTACTGTAAAGACACATGCACACATATGTTTATTGCAGCACTATTTACAATAGCAAAGACTTGAAACCAACCCAAATGCCCATCAATGATAGACTGGATAAAGAAAATGTAGCGCATATATACCATGGAACAAGGAGCATTCTAAGGGATATAGCTTGGATGCTAAAACGTTGGTATTTCTGGGACATTTCAAACAAGTACGAGAACACTAGCTACCTTAGATGCTGGGTTGCACTCAAAAGCCCAGGCTGTCCAATGCTTTGCTTAGGAGAAGCCTGCACTCCCCACTGGCCTAACCTTTCTCTTGTCTCCTTCACTCCATTACCTCACATATTTAGAGCACTTAGCTGGACCAAGAAGGTATTAAGTTACAACCTTTTTTGTAAATGAATCAAAGTAGAAAGTGGCTGCAGGGAGAGTCTAGGAATCCTAGGGTAGACTTTCCCCTGAGTTATCCAGTTCAGTCTTCAAAGACAGGTCCTCCAACCATCTTTACGCCCCCAGTCATAGATTAAATATTTTAAAACCCAGGGAAGAAGTATCCACTTGCCCGGGGGTTAGACATACGCCCTCTCTTGGCTTTTCCTAAGACTGGGAAAGAAGTAAGTGGTCCTCCTTGGCTTCCCTAGGAATAGGAGGTGAGCACTGGGATCATTTTCCCACCAAATCTCACAGATATAAAGGTAGCATATTAATATTCCACTGAGATTTAGGGAAAGCAATGAATGCCAAACAGACAAGAAATGGAAAAGTGACCACTAGATCTACCATACCCTCACAAGAAATAAAAGTAAAATCAAATCAAACAAGAGAAGAGTGGGGCTCCAGAGAGAAACTCTGGAACCAAGGGATTTCCTTTCCCACTGAGATATTATAACCAGTGGCATAATTTGATTTTCTAGCAATGCCTGTGATTCAGAAAAGGAGAAGGAGTCAACACTGTTAGGAACACAAGCTGCAGGGGAATATCATCCGGACATGACCTCATCAACATCATCTGGAGGAAAGCTTTCAAAAGGGATGGTAGTAAATTCCCAGGTGTCACAGCTAAGGCAAAGAAAGGACTACCTAGGGAACAGGACTGGGTGCAATAGTCTGTTTTTTTGCTATTTTCCCAGACTTCATACTCTCTGGCAAGATTCCATGGTGCCCCCTTCTTCCACCTGGATCCAAGACAATGTCTCTAGAAATGTAGTTTATCTCATTACACACCTGAATGCCACTCAGTTCTTGTAGCCGATAGAAGGGACCATGTTTCCTTCCATTACCATCTGGCCACCTGCTATGCTTCACAGTAATGCCTCCTAAAAATACTCTTCTCCAGGATCCCCTGTGAATTTAACAGAATGAAGAAAAAAATCAAAGTTAGTCTGCTCAGATTGGCTTTCCATCAAGGGATACTTTTATGATGTGCAATCGAGTAGGAAAGCAGAAGTCTTAGAGACAGACAGATTTGGATTAAAATAATGACCAATTTTTTATTATACCTAATATGTATTATTACCATGTGCTGGCCACTGTTCAATTCACTTTTTGTAGATTTCCTCTTTTAATCTTCTCAATAACCCTCTGAATTAAGCAACATTATTATCCCCAGTTTATAGATAAGAAAACTGAGACATAAGTGACTTGGCCAATATCATTCAGCAAGAAAACAGCAGAGTAGGTCTGACTCCAGAACCAAGCTTGCAATCCCTCTGCAAAACTGCCTCTGATTAAATAGATGTGCCTTCCCCATCTCTCAGATCCTTGATTCAGATGGCCTTAGGCATGAAGCAACTCGACTGGCGGAAAAGGGAAGAAAGATACTTCTTGAGAGGACAAGGGGATGGGAAACACAGTCTGGTCATCTTGAGGACAGTCAAATAACATGAAGCACATGAACAGATCTGGGAAACCACTGGTATTCAGGGAGCGCCTATGAGGCAGCAGAGAGTCCCCCAAATGACACAGTCCCAGCATCATGGCTCTGGGCACTAACAAGGGTCAGACAGAGTGGCAATTTGTCAGAAATTCAGGAATGGCTGTAACCCCAGCATAAGTAGATAGGTAGGTAGGTCATAGATAGATAGATACATCCATACATCCATCCATCCATACATACATACATACATAGATGATAAAGACATAGACAGACTATTGATAGATAAATAGATTAGTTAGATGGAACATAGATAATAGATGAGAGATTAGACGGGTGATAGATACATAGATAGATGGAAGATAGATAAGATAGATGATTGATAGATAATAGTAGATAGATAATTGATAGATGATAGAAGATAGTAGATAATAGATGAGAGAAATTAGATAAGTGATAGAGATAAATATATAGATAGAGGGAAGATAGTAGATAGATATAAATGATATTGGACCAGAATGATCTATCAGATGCTTAGCCACAGAGACAGAACAATCTTTGTAAAGGTAGGCACATAGATGACATGGGCTGGTACAGTATTAAGTATTACCAGGCACTAGACACCTGGCAGAGAGTGGGCTGAGGCAGTTGATACACTCGCTTACCTGGTCAGATGGCCTCTAAACTTGGACTGGGCCGAACCTCCTGACAGGTACATTGACGACTTCAGCCAACAAGCTTTAGCTAATGTGAGATTCCACCTTCCTACCCCTTCCCACTTCTGTGCACAGCAATGTGGGGATTCCAGTCACCTCTCCGATCATATAGATCATCACTACTGTCATCATTAGCACTTATTGAGTCTTTATTTTCTAGCAGGCATGGTTTGAAATGCCTCATATCTGGTTCCTCATTAAACTATCACAATGGGCATGTGCAGTCAAATACCATTTTAGGGTCTTGGGTTGCAAATGGCAAACACATCACCTTCCTTCACTATCTATCTCTTTCCTTACCACAGCCTCCATAGAAGCCACGTTTCAGACAGAAAAGGCAAAAAATGTCTCAACCTCTTTTTTTTTTTTTTGTCTGAATTAATCTGTCCTTTATTAACTTTATTTTTTTTTTTTATTATACTTTAGGTTTTAGGGTACATGTGCACAATGTGCAGGTTTGTTACATATGTATCCATGTGCCACGTTGATTTCCTGCACCCATTAACTCGTCATTTAGCATTAGGTATATCTCCTAATGCTGTCCCTCCCCCTCCCCCAACCCCACAACAGTCCCCGGAGTGTGATGTTCCCCTTCCTGTGTCCATGTGTTCTCATTGTTCAATTCCCACCTGTGAGTGAGAACATGCGGTGTTTGGTTTTTTGTCCTTGCGATAGTTTACTGAGAATGATGGTTTCCAGTTTCATCCATGTCCCTACAAAGGACACGAACTCATCATTTTTTATGGCTGCATAGTATTGCATGGTGTATATGTGCCACATTTTCTTAATCCAGTCTATCGTTGTTGGACATTTGGGTTGGTTCCAACTCTTTGCTAATGTGAATAGTGCCGCAATAAACATACGTGTGCATGTGTCTTTATAGCAGCATGATTTATAGTCCTTTGGGTATATACCCAGTAATGGGATGGCTGGGTCAAATGGTATTTCTAGTTCGAGATCCCTGAGGAATCGCCACACTGACTTCCACAATGGTTGAACTAGTTTACAGTCCCACCAACAGTGTAAAAGTGTTCCTATTTCTCCACATCCTCTCCAGCACCTGTTGTTTCCTGATTTTTTAATGATGGCCATTCTAACTGGTGTGAGATGGTATCTCACTGTGGTTTTGATTTGCATTTCTCTGATGGCCAGTGATGATGAGCATTTCTTCATGTGTTTTTTGGCTGCATAAATGTCTTCTTTTGAGAAGTGTCTGTTCATGTCCTCTGCCCACTTTTTGATGGGGTTGTTTGTTTTTTTCTTGTAAATATGTTTGAGTTCATTGTAGATTCTGGATATTAGCCCTTTGTCAGATGAGTAGGTTGCAAACATTTTCTCCCATTCTGTAGGTTGCCTGTTCACTCTGATGGTAGTTTCTTTTGCTGTGCAGAAGCTCTTTAGTTTAATGAGATCCCATTTGTCAATTTTGGCTTTTGTTGCCATGTCTCAACCTCTTTGGACTTTAAGAAAGTGAGAAATAGGCCAGGCACGGTGGCTCACACCTGTAATCCCAGCAATTTGGGAGGCGAAGGTGAGCGAATCACCTGAGGTCAGGAGTTCGAGACCAGGCCTGGCCAATATGACGAAACCCTGTCTCTACTCAAAATACAAAAAATTAGCCAGGTATGGTGACACATGCCTGTAGTCCCAGCTGCTTGGGAGGCTGAGGCAGAAGAATTGCTTGAACCTGGGAGGCGGAGGTTGCAGTGAGCCAAGATCACACCACTACACTCCAGCCTGGGCAACAGAGCAAGACGCTCTCACAAAAAAAAAAAAAAGAAAGAAAGAAAGAAAAAAAAGAAAGTGAGAAATAAATCTTTGCCTGACTAATCCACTGCTACCACATAGGTTTGCTGTGAGAACTGAGTTAATACATGCAAAAGATATAAACCTCACCTAATATGTCCTCTCTTGCCTAATATGTGAGCACTCCATAAATATTGCCTACTATTGCTCCATAAAATCTTGCCCAATATGTAGTAAGCACTCCATAAATATTGCCTGCTATTGCTCCATATAATCTTGCCCAATATGTAGTAAGCACTCCATAAATGCCAGCTGCTGTTAATATCATTCTTGGGTGACTGGATATAGACACTGATCCCCAAAGGGCTTAAGACCTCACCGTTGCTGACTTTTATTGCACCAAAATGAATATCCCCTGAGCTCCTATTCATAACAGCATAGAGCTGGGGCTGAAAGTGCATTGTATTTGCAAAGGGTTTTATTCATTTCTTTAAGAATTACATAACAATCGCAGATTCTTGGAGCTGGAAAGGATCTTAAAGGTCATCTTGCCTATCTCCCACCTGAGGCTTAACTCCCTTCTACCCTCTCCTTTAGCCTCATCTGAACACCTTATCTTGAGCCTACTCAAGGGCTCTTGCTCCGGCAAAGTTCTTCCTTATGTTTGCCTGGATCTATTTCCAGCCCCTACATGGGCCAGTACACCTGCCCAGCACATCCATCTTCAGTCCAACCACTGGCCACAAACACATTGGCCCATTCATCTAATTCATTCAGCAAGCAGGCAATGAACTCCTACATCGTGCCTGGCTTATTGCTTACTGTGACCTCAGGCAAGTTACCTACCCTCTCTGAGCTTCCAATGCCTCATCTATAAAATCACTGTAATGCTAGCTCCTAATTCCCAGAGTTGTTGTCAGATTAAATGAGGCAGCATACACAGGGCACATATCACAGATCCTGGCACATAGTGAGTGTCCAGGAAATATTAGTCTTCATTGTTACCTTTGTTGTGGTTTCAGTGTATTGGAAAAAATAGAAGTCGAGTCAGTATTTGCAAGTCTGGTAAGTACTGCAAAAAAAGAAGTATAGAGTGCTACAGAAACACTGAATGAATTTGAATTGGGTTTAATGGTTCCATATGAAGAGACCTCTTTCCCAATGTGGGGACATGCAGTTGGTTATCAGGGGGCCCTCAGAAAGGCCTGGAAAACCAAGCTGAGAAAGCCACAGTAGCAAGGCTATTAGCTATTCCTGGGGATGGCATCAGAACAAGGTTGGTGGCATCAGAACCAAGAGAAGGAGGGCCACTCAGGATGCAGTGCAAAGGCGGATCCAGGAACAGGATATGATGGGGCCCAGAACCTGCTTTCATGTGGCATGGAGCAGTCCTGGCAGCTTAAAAGAATTGGGCAGGAGGACTGCAATGGATAGAAAACAGACGAGGCAGAAAAGACTTACGTCACCTTAGAGCTGCCTAACAAGGCAGTCGGCACAGCCCAGGGATGCAGGACAACAGGAAAGATAAATTCCAGGCCCCCGGGTGCTGTATGCAAAAATAAATTCCGGCTTCTGAACCAAAGCTTCACGTCACAGAGGAGACAGTCTAGGGTGGGGCATGGGTGGGGAACAGAAGGAACCACTGAAGACCCCCTGCCACCCCTGCCTCCACCTCCTCATCACTACCCAGCCCTACTAGGCCAGACCCGCCAAATGAATTACCCACAGGGGGAGGTGATTGGCCCAGTCCCACCCAACACGCTTCCAGAGGCTGGTTTGTTATTCCTGTTGTTTTAGATGGTCATTTTCTTTGTGAGAAGAGCCCAGGAGGAAGGCTTTATTCCCTCCCTATTCATGCTGCTTGCCTGCTGGTTCATTGATTGTCCTTCACATGTCCTGGCTGTAGGTGGGATGTAACCAAGGAGGGCAGGCAACCTGGGGTGGGTGGTGGCAGTTCCTTACGTGAGTCACAAAGGATATCTTCCACCCCCACTTAATTGCCAATAAAACTTAAAGCACAGGCCCTCTCTGGGAAACAGCAAAGAATCCCCTTAAACCCTGTTTTAAATAGGTTTTTTGTTTGGTTGTTGTTTGTTTGTTTTCCTGTTTGGGTTTTTAATGATCAGGAGGGAAAGACTCTTTTTTGCTTTAAGGAGCTAAATTGTCAACTGGAGGTCCCTGCCCTCATCAGAAGCAGGAACCCTGAGTGGGTTAGGAGGGAAGCAGAGGAGTGGGCGTGATGGAGAAATTCTACCCATTGGGCCACATGAACTGGCACGACTTCCCAGGTGGCTGGCTCTCTCAACATTCAGGCACAAGGCCAGGCCCCAGTTAGCTAATTCCAGTGACAGACGCTGTCAGTCCCCATCAGGTAACCAGCATGGCTTGGTGCCTCCACCAAGTAGGGGTCATAGGAAAAACCGTGACCTGAGTTTGATTCCCAGTTCCATGCTATACATTCTGTGTGACTTTCAGCAAGTCATACCACCTCGCTGAGCCTTAGTTTTCTCATCTGCAAAATGGAGCCAGTAATAATGACCTAATAGGATTCCAGGAGAAGATTAAGATGAACACCTATAAAAAGACCAACACAGTGCTAAGCCCATTGTAAGTACTCCAAACCAGCATCTATTAAAATCTCTAGCTATCATGAACATGTCACTGGCTGTGGAAGGCCTGGGCCTTCAAAGGGAAACAAGGGAGCCAGGTGTGTGTCACTCTCTGGGGTGTGATGAACTCAGCTCCTAGAATTCTAGAGACTACTTCCTAGAAGAATGACAGAGACTCAGCTTTGCCTCTCTTCGTGTTATTGATTCCTTAGACTTCAGACTCCTCACTCAAATCACTTTCGTATTCCCTTTATCACAGCAATATTGAAAGCTGGTAAGGATCCCCACAAAGGTGGGCTGCAAAGTGGTGGTCCGACAGATGCCCTCGCTTCCTGAGGGAGCAGAGGACGTAAAGTGTGTGGTGTGGGTGTGGCTGGGCCCCTGTGAATACACTTTGAGACCCAGTGGAGAGAGCACGTAGCATCTCAGCTGACTTTTGCAGACAGAGCTAAATTGAGAGGTGTCACCCTCGCTGGCAAGGTCAGAGGACTCGTGTCTGCTAACCTGGAGAGGTGGGAATTGCAGGCAGCAAACAAAATTGCACTACCACTTGGAAATCTACCAACTGCTACAATCAGGGTAAAAATAATTGGAAAAGTAAGTCAGGTGTGAATCAGGTGCTCTGGCAACGTGTGGAGGTATGAAGCACTGCTGCCTACTCCCTCTTCTTCCTGAGCCCCCTCCTGCCCTGGCCTTTAGGACATGGTTTCTAGCCATCCCTGTCCCCTTCCCTGGCTTCTTAATTCTTTTTCCATGTGGTAGGTCTTGGTGCTTGGCACTATACTTCTCTGCTCTCATACTGCATTCCCTAGAGGATTCATCCTTCTCAGGATTTGTCTTCCCCACCCAGCCCAGCCTCACTGCTGATAACCACAATTCTAGAGCCTCCAACCCAGAGCTCTCCCTGCCCCAAGTTTCTAATGGCTCACATGTCCCCTTCTCTTCCATACTCTGGGACAAGCCACTCATTCACCACTTTACTCTGTCAACAAATATTTAGTGACTAGATACACATACCAGGCAGTGAGCTAGGTGCTAGGGATAGAGAAGTGAAACATGTTGCTGGAAATTCAATTGGAAAGGAAGAAAATTAAAAACAAATTTCTAATTTGTGAAAAAAATGTAGGAAGAATATAACACAGCTTAAAATGGACAAAATTGAGGCTGAGAGAGGAAAGAAAAAATACTATTTCTTATAAAGCGGGACTGCTCTTCATCCATGCTATTGAAGCCAAACCCGAAGGGTGGGCAGGACCTAGGTGTGGTGGGAGCATCATTCCAGAAAGATGGAATCACTTGAGGAAGGCTCTCAACAACCTCTTTACAAAATAACTTTATTTGTGTTGGGGATATGAAATGTGGGGTTCCCACTTTGTTATCAAGCAGAAGTTAAAAGCAGATAGTAGCATCATGGTAAAAGATGTCTATCAGCCAGACACCTAAATAATTACTTAAATTGTCCCAACCCTGACATTTATCACCAACCCTTCCCTTGGAGGTATGTAAGTAGGAAAATAATCAGAAGAAAGTTATTTTGTAATTACCCAGCATGAATTATGATTCTGAGAGGCTATTTCCAGGGGTACTTTAGAGTAATTTAGTTCAGCATTATCAGAGTTTAATTTAGCCTGACATTGTCGGTGCAGAGAAACTCTGGAACCAGACTCACAAGAACAGGATTTTTATTCTGCCATTCCTAAGCCATCTGACTATGGATCCTAACCTCATGAAGCCTCGACTGCCATCTCTGTGATATGGGGATGATAATACCTGCTTTACTAACTTCACAGGAGAGTTGGCAGAATCAGGGCAATAAATGTAAAAATGTTTCGCGAACTGTACATGAGAGGGACCATTATTCACGCCTTTAATGGAGGTTGAAGGACCACTTTTGGTTGCAACTGACTAAAACATAGTCATAACTCAAATTGGTTTAAGGAAGAAAAAAATTACTAGCTACAATAACTAGAAAATCGAGTTAACTAGCTCTAGGTACAGTTTGATTTCAATGGTTCAAATGACACCATCTGCATCCAGGTCTCTCACCATCTCTCACTCTCCTCTTCTCCATATTGTTTCCTTCTTAGGTTGCTCTAAAAACTATACCCTCCCAGGTTCAAATCTAGAAACACAAGAGAGAATGCCTCTCTCTCAACAATTCAAGGAAATTCCTGAGCCTGATTTTCACTGACCCTAATAGAGTTATGTGACCATCACTGTGCTGACCACTGTGTCCAGGCAATCAGAAGCCTCAGTGAGCCATGAATATGTCCCATGCCCAACTCTCAAGTAAAAAGCACATGGAGGCCAGGTGCGGTGGCTCACACCTGTAATCCCAGCACTTTGGGAGGCCGAGGCAGGCAGATCACAAGGTCAGGAGTTCGAGACCAGCCTGGCCAATATGATGAAACTCTGTCTCTATTAAAAATGCAAAAAATTAGCCAGGTGTGATGGTGGCCACCTGTAGTCCCAGCTACTCAGGAGGCTGAGGGAAGAGAATCGCTTGAACCTGGGAGGTAGAGGTTTCAGTGAACCGAACTCATACCACTGCACTCCAGCCTGGGCAACAGAGCAAGACTCCATCTCAAAAAAAAAAACCACATGGACTGGGGAGGAATTGATCCCTAGAGAAATTAATAGAAAAATGAAAGGCAATTGGACAGCAAAAACAACAGATGTCCACTCCACCCCCATAGCTTAAATCCCTTCATGGAAAACTCCCAGGTCAGTCTTCAGCATCTCAGGATTAGCAGTAACTAAAGACAGATGTGATTATGGACTCAAAAATGGTACGCAACCCTGCTTAAGAATTACATCCTACATAAACTCAATATTGAGCCTCGAAGTTGAGCCTCACTATTGAGTTCTTGAAGTCCAACCTCTTCTCAAGCAACTCATCTTTCCTTTCAGATTCAGTTGCTCCTTCCCACCCCAGATAGTCCTATTAGGAGGAGGGAGCCTGTATTGTGACTTTCTTCTACTTTTGCAAGTCTTGGTTCTATCCATTAATCAACAATTCTATGTCTTTTCTGGCCCTGGCTTCTCTACCGCTCCACAACTTTTGTTTTTGTTTTTGCCTTTGTTTTTGCCTTTGTTTTCAGGTATCAGAGTATGTTAAAGATGCAGCGAAGACATGCTTGGGAGATGTGGGACGTTGTTGAGGGTGTCGGGGAGAGGGGAGGTGATGAGGAAAGCTTCACAAAGGGATTTGCAACTGAGCCTTAAGTAATGATTAGGAATTTTCTAGAACAAGAATGAAAGAAGGTCATTTCAGGCCTGAATCATTGGATCCAAAACTATTTTCATCCCATCTCTCTTTTGAAGAAAGAAAACTCTTTTCTCAACCCAGAAGTTGCAAACCAGTGGCCTGCAGATAGATCAGGCTGGCAGATGTGTTACACTTGGCCCACACAACATTTTGTAGAATTTTAAGTAGTTGCCAACATTTAAAAATGGTGAGATTTTTTTACATAAGGATCTGGATTTCCAGCTGCTCTTGAAAACTCAGAAGCTCTGATAGCCCCGGACCTAAGCTTCTATTGGGGCAACAATTGACTAAGTCAAGTAGCACCTACCCTCTGCAGGGCTGTACGACCTGCTGACCTTGCTCCTTGTTCTGTTTTCTGCCTGGCCCCTATTGGCATTGAGTTGGTAACTGTCTCAACCCAAACAACTAACCATTTATGCTTCAGACTAACTCCCATTATTATCATATTATATTATAATAGTGTATTATATTTTATATATTATATTATTATATTATATAACGATCTAATCTGTTGCTATTACTCGCTTGCTTTGAATCCCCAGTGATTCTCCAAATCAGCAGAACAAAGTCTAATGCAGACTGGGTTTACCTCAACCACTTCCCCTCTATTTTACCTACCAACTCCCAAACCCCAAAACCCTTTATACTAAATGTTTGCCATTTCCTAATCCCATCCTTTCCTATGACTACATACTGTTAACATGTGCTATCCCCTCGACTGGTCAAATTTCCCTCTGTCTTCAATGTCCAATTCAGAGGTCAGTGTAGATCACCCCGGCTTTTCTGGGTAAAACTGTCCCTCCTTCCTCAGGGCTTCCATCCAGTACTGCATTCCTACCTTGGTTCCAGCACCTGCCATGTTTCTCTCTAATTATCTGTTTACATGGCTGCCTCCTCCACACCCACCCCAGACTGAGATCCTTGAAAGCAAAAACCGTGACTGATTCATCTTTGTATATTCAGTGCCTTTCCGTATACCTTGGCAGATATCAGATACTCAATAAATTCTTGTTAAATGAATGAAGAAAGGAACAAACACACAGGGAACAAATTGGCATGTGTTCATGGAATGTCACACCTCAGCAATTGTAATGAAAGGAATCGTTCCCACTGAAGCTTTTCTGTCTACTCTAGCCACACAGAATTGTTCCCTTCTCTGAATCCCTGTAGAAACAGTAGTTTATGACAGCTCCTGGGTGAATTATTAGAGGAAGCTAATTAGAAGGAGGTCATATCCTTTGGATATTGACAGATAGAGGATTACAGAGCAAAAAAAAAAAAAAAAAAAAAAACCTCCGTGCTAGTCTCTGACCTTTCTAGCCCCTGGCAGCTACAGGCATCTAAGCCCATGGAGCTGCATTTCAGGTCCCAACATCAACTCTAGTCCAGGCAGAGAGAAACTCCATAGCTGAGACATCCCAGAGAGAAGTTCTAGGATAAGTTATTATTTTCTCACTCAGCTCCAGATACAATTGGTGCACTCGCAATTCTTTGAACATACCAAGCTCCCTCCCATCTCAGAGCCTTTGCACCTTCTATTCCCTCTGCCTGGAATTCTCTTCCCCTGTGTATCTACAGGACTCACTCCCTTACTTTATTCAGATCTCAGATCATATTTAACCTTAGTAGAAAAGCCTTCCCTGATCACCAATGTAAAACTGTAGAAGTGTATCCCACAGCTTGCTACCGTCTGTTCTTTACTCTGCTTGAAGGAGGAGCTAAAGGAATGAGGGCATTACAGACCAAAGAGAGCCAGGACTTGGCGTCACCAGGACTCTACTCTCTTTCCTTTTCACCTCATATCCATTTTTTGGTTTTGCTTGGCTCCTTTCTCTTCTACCCAGGCAGGCTTTCTCCATGTGAAAAAAAAAAAAAAAAAAAAAAAAAAAAGCCATGAGTCACAGCCTCCAAACTCATCAACTAAAAGAGAAAGGAGTTTTCCCACCCATTCCAGTGAGAATAATCTCAGAAAAATCATCGGATTGGTCTAACTCAGGTCATAAGCCTATCCCTAAGCCATTATCGCAGTGAGAATATGTGTGTTCTTATTGATCAGGTCTGGGTCCTACCCCAGGATTGGCTTGGATAAGGCTTTTTCGGTTTGATTCATCTCTCAACCCTATCACTGCAGCCAGAGGAAGACATGCTCACCTGCCCAGGCCTGCTCACATGCAGACTTGGAGCTGGGAGTGGAGCAAGTCCCAACTGAACTATATGGTTAAGAATGAGGGAGTGGAAAATCAAGGTGAAATGTACCTTCAAGACAGAGGAGACAAATGGGTACTGGACAGACAGGTGTATTCGCTACTTGATAATGACTTCACAGTTCCCAAAGCACTTGCTCCCATCCTTCATTTATCTCCATTGAATTCTCACAGCAAGTTCTGTGTGAATGCCCTGATGTTATTATCCTCAGGGAGCTATTTCAATTATTAAACAACCCGTATAATTTGGGCACTGGCCAAGCAAAAGGGACTCCAGCTGTGAACCACAGGGATGACCACCCTGGTCAACAGCAGTAGAACAACAGCCTGATCACACCCATTTCACAGGTGAAGATGCTGAAGCCAGGAGAGATGTTTAGACTTGTGCCCAGGTACATAGAAAATGGGTAGGAAGAACTTGAGACCCCTGATGCCAAGTATAGGCCCCTTTCCACTGTCCTAAACTACCCTTCTGTCCACATCCATCAGGGAGGTGAAGTGAGGCAGGATGGAAGGAACCAGAGGAGAGTTGCTATTATGATTCCAACCACGTGGAGAAAGAAGCCAGCATGCTGTAGCTTGCAAGGAGGCTGCTTAGTCGGTGCCACAAAAACCTGGAAAGCAGCGCCTGCCAGACGGCAGGGACAAGGAGAAGCCAATGAGATGGGAGTTTGCAGCCAGGATGGCAGATGCCAGGAAGGCTGCAGCTATTCTAGGATGCAGGCAGTGACTGCTCCATCACCCCAGCCCTCCCAGTCCCCATTTCCCTAGGGTAGTGGGGAGACCTCCATCCTCTCTGCAGCTCCTTATTGATGTAGGGTCTGAAAGCTGAGACTTTAGAGTCAGGCAGTCAGGCCAAAGGGATTCAGCCCCTTAAAGAAAATGGTGAACTATCATCTCAAAACATGGAAAATGCTTAGTCACTGTCTTGAATACAACTCTACAGTCACCCAACCTATTCAGAATTCATCTGGTCCAAATGCCCCATGTTATTAGATGCAGAAACTGAGGCCAAGGGAGAGGATATGATTCGCTCCATGACCCCACAGCATATTGGAGGGAGAGCTGGGCATTGCCTGATTTCTCAATTCAGGACTCCTTCCCCTGGGGATTGAGAGGCAGGCTGAGTCTCATTTGGGATCATGATCCTTCTATTTCATGGGGCTGTTAGAGCTTGGCCTTCCATGGCTAGATCAACTCTTGACCTTTATGCCTCACATTCTCCCAGTAAAGGCCATGTTGTAGCTGCAGGTGTGGATTCCTGCTACAACCCCTCTTCTCTGCCCTTATGTGCTCCACTGAGGACTACACCATGCACCCTCAGGCCCCACTCTCTATTCTGGATTCAGAGCCTGAACCAGCCCAAAGCACCCAGGCTTCACTTCTCCATCACGATGTAGTTCCTCTCAGCTCTCCATACCAAAAGCATGTCTTGGGCAAAAACATTTTGGCCCCAAAGTCCCTCCTGGAGTAAGGGAAAAACAAAAGAACGAGTAAGAAAGAAATTTCTCTTTTTCTGCTCCTGACAAGTACTAACCTTTCCATTGCCCCTACATTCTCAGCCTGGCTGGACAACAAAGAGTGTTTCACACAGGTCTGTCATGCCTTCAATGTACAGCTTTGTGGTTAGGGGCACAAACTCTGGATATACCAGACAGTCTAGAGTTAGAATCCGCCTCTGCCATTGAGTAGGTATGTGACCTGGAAACACCTTCTTTCCCCTGCCTGTTTTCTCATCTGTGAAATGGTGTCACCTCAAAGGGTTGGGAGACTTGAATGACATAAAGGATTTGGCTCTATGCCTAGGATAGAGTCAGTGCTTGATGCTTTTTTTAGCAGTAGGAAGCTGGTAATTGCCACATGTTGTGGGATGAAGGGGATGTCACTACAGCCACCACTACCTTTCCTGCTCCTTTCAGTCCCTCTCAAGCTCTGGTTCTGCCAAAGCCTTCCCTGATTACTCTCATCTCTCCAACAGCCTTTCTTTCCAGAACCTGTACACCTCCATTTCCCATCCAGCTTAGTTCCGAATTAAATTCCATGTCTAATAGTGCTGACTTGGTGTTGTCCTTGTCCCCACCTAAAACCATAAACTCCCATCAGACAAGACCAATGGGTTTTCTTCTACCCCTGGCAGTGCAAAGTCCAGGACCAGGCACGTGGGAGGTGCTGGAAAAGTTAGCAATTGAGTGATTGTACAGCCAATTTGTCACTTTCATGGGATTGGAGTGAAGCTATCTCAGAATCTTCTGTATCTACTTCATCTCTTGCTCTTTCCATTCTTTGATACTTTGACACATCCACATCCCAGGGCACATCATGAGATCCTGGAGCCAGACCTAGAAACCTATTAAACAAGGGAACCCCAGCATGTCTCGTTTATTACCCAAAGGAAGGAAATTAACATCACATGTATAAAGCACTCAGTAGTCTATAAAATGCCCTTAGCAATTCACTGCGTGAGGAAGTGCCTTTTCCCACTTCCACAGAGGGATACCGAGCCTCGAGGGATTAGGAGACTAATCCAGGCTCACACAGCTGATAAGCAACAGCCCAGACATTTTGGCCCAGTGCTGCTAGCCCTCAATCTGGTGCTTTGCCCTCTGCACCACCTGCCATGCAGGGAATCCACGTTAATATCTCTCTGTATTAGTCTGTTCTCATGCTGCTAATAAAGACATATCCAAGACTGGGTAATTTATAAAGGAAAGAGGTTTAATTGAATCACAGTTGCACATGGCTGGCATCATGGTGGAATGCAAAGGAGGAGCAAGGTCACATCTCACATGGTGGCAGGCAAGAGGGCATGTGCAGGGGAACTCCCCTTTATAAAACCATCAGCTCTCAGCTGGGTGTGGTGGCTCACACCTGTAATCCCAGCACTTTGGGAGGCCGAGACAGGTGGATCACCTGAGGTCAGGAGTTCAAGACCAGTCTGGCCAACATGGCGAAACCCCATCTCTACTAAAAATACAAACAAAAAATTAGCTGGGCGTGGTGGCGAGTGCCTGTAATTCCAGCTACTCGAGAGGCTGAGGCAGGAGAATCACTTGAGCCCAGGAGGCAGAGGTTGCAGTGAGCCAAGGTCATGCCACTGCACTCCAGCCTGGGTGATAAGAGTGAAACTCGGTCTCAAAAAAAAAAAAAATCACATCTCATGAGACTTATTCACTATCATGAGAACAGCATGGGAAAACCCCACCCCCACGATTCAGTTACCTCCCACTGGGTCCCTCCCATGACATGTGGGGATTATTACAATTCATGGTGAGATTTGGGTGGGGACACAAAGCCAAACCATATCACTCTCCTTCTTGGCCACAGGTGGACTTGAAAAACCCTTTCCCTTAACCAAGCAGGAGCCCCAGTAGCTGCTTTGTTCAACATCTGTTTCTCTAATGCCTCCTACTCTGGAATATTCAGGAAAACCCAAGCTGGCTCAAAAAGATCATCCCTGTATCAGACCTCAGGGACTCTAGTGTGACCCAACCTCTCCCAGTCCCTATAGGCATCTCCCTCGAACATCAGAACTGGTGCAGACCCAAGAGAAGAAAGGTGTGACTCCAAGATGTCCTCCCTCATAATCGTTTATCACAATGGGGCTCCCTTCACCATAGAAGGGAAGGCTGAGTTTCAGAAAGATGGTGTAGGCTTGGAATTTGGAAGGAGAATGACTAAGCTGAAGTTCTTCCTCTGCCATTTACAAGCTGTGTGACTTTGGGAAAGTTTCTTAATGTTTTTGCTTTTTAATTTCCTCATGTATAAAAGATGGGGTTGTCATACTTAGGTTTAAGACTATTGCACATGCCTGTAATTCTAGCACTTTGGGAGGCCAAGGTAGGCAGATCACTTGAGGTCAGGAGTTTGAGACCAGCCTGGCCAACATGGTGAAATACCATCTCTACTAAAAGTATAAAAATTAGCCAGGCATGGCGATGCATGCCTGTAATCCCAGCTATTCAGGAGGCTGAGGCAGGAGATTCGCTTGAACCTGGGAGGCAGATGTTGCGTTGAGCCGAGATCACACCACTGGACTCCAGCCTGGGCAACAGAATGAGACTCCATCTCGAAAAAGTAAGAGACTATTGCAAAGATTTTAAAAGACGGCACAGGTACAACACTGAACACAGTGTTTCATGAGTGACAGTCATAAGCTTTTTTACCACCTAACTGTGTTACTTTTAGCAAACTACCTAATTTATCTCGGCCTCGGTTGTTTTGTGATTCTTTTAAAGGGAAAAAAAAAAAGCACCTCCCTTCATAGGCCTGCTATAAGAACAATATAAAATAGTTGACATAAAGCACTTAACCTCTTGCCTGTCACAGGAAAGGTGCTCAACACCTGTTAGCTCTGTGTTGATGTCCCCAGATCAGAGAGCCAGAAAAGGAGGGCTACAGTTCCAACCAGGGTCTTCTGGTTCCAACCCAGCAGCACCTGAGCAAGGTTGATAATGGTAAGGAAAAGAAGAAATAAGCAATAGGGGCCTCACAAACACAGGCAGGAATAAATCACTCCCATGTGGCAGCTTTTCTGTGCCTGACCCAAGAGATAGGTGTTGCACCTTTATCCATGTGGACAGATAAGAAAGAGCAAAGGGCATAGCTCACAGAGGTGAGTATGACCTCATTGCGGTGCCAGGATATTTCCTGGCAATTGGCAAGACTTATTGACAATCATCCAATAAATAGGATAAATAGTTCTTACTTCCCAAGTGCCTGGGAATAGAGCTTGCAGCTCTTTCCAAATCCTGCCTCTTATCTCTTCCTCCTCGGACACTGCAGCTCTCCGTTTCTGGAAAATCTCAGGGCAGAATCTGGGCTCCTTCCCACTCTCCTCTGTCCAGAATTCTAAGGATGCCTGGGAGAAGGCATCTGCCCTGAACTAATGGGTCAGAGGCATGATTCCAAGTGACTGGCTGGTAATTGGAAGAGCTCAGTGGTCTGGCTGGGGAGATGAGAGCCTGCTAAGCACATCTGGACAGCATCAGAATCACAAATCGAAGAGAGCTGGGAAGGACTCAGCCCCCGCTGACATTCACAAAGGAAGGGAAATGTAGGGAGCCAGACAGAAAGGAGGGATGCTCTTCAAATTCAACAGGCTTATAACAAACACCATCTCACAGGTGAAAGTGGGAACACAGAACAGGCACACTCAGCTAACACACAGCTTTCTGAGGGAGGTCATCCTCCACCAAATGAGAATAGCCCTGCTTTTTCATTTTTTAATTTTTATTAATTTTTAAATCAACAAATAAAAATTATATATATTGGCCAGGTACAGTGGTTCATGCCTATAATCCCAGCACTTTGGGAGGCCAAGGCAGGAGGACTACTTGAGGCCAGGAGTTCAAGACCAGCCTGGACAACATAGTGAGATCCCATCACTACAAAAGAAAAAATATTTAAGGAAAAAATTGTATATATTTATGGCATACAATGTGAAGTTTCGACATATGTATACATTGTGAAATGATTAAATCAAGCTAATTAACATATCCATCATGCCACATCCTTAAATTTTTATGGTGAGAACATTTAAGATCTATCTCTTAGCAATTTTGAAGTACATGCTATTGTCACCATGCTACACAATAGGCACCCAGAATTTATTCATCCTGTCTAGCTGAAACATTGTATCCTTTGACCAACATCTCCATACATCTCCTACACACCTCCCAGCCCCTGGTAACCATTATTCTCCTCTTTGCTGCTATGAGTTTGATTTGTTCGGATTCCACATATAAGTAAGATCATGCAATATATTTCTGTCTGTGCCTGGCTTATTTCACTTAGCAAAATGTCCTTGAGTTTCATCCATGTTGTCACAAATGACAAGATCTCCTTCTTTTTTAAGACTGAATAGTATTCTATTGTGTACATGTACCACATTTTCTTTATCTGCTGTATTAGCCTGTTTCACACTGCTGATAAAGACATATCCAAAACTGGGAACAAAAAGAGGTTTAATTGGACTTACAGTTCCACATGGCTAGAGAGGCCTCAGAATCATTGCAGGACGTGAAAGGCACTTCTTACATAGCAGCGGCAAGAAAAAATGAGGAGGAAGCGGTGGAGCCAAGATGGCCGAATAGGAACAGCTCCGGTCTCCAGCTCCCAGCCCCAGCGACACAGAAGACGGGGGATTTCTGCATTTCTGCTTGAGGTACTGGTTTCATCTCACTAGGGAGTGCCTAACAGTGGGTGCAGGACAGTCGGTGAAGCGCACTGTGCGCGAGCCGAAGCAGGGCGAGGCATTGCCTCACTCGGGAAGCGCAAGGGGTCAGGGAGTTCCCTTTCCTAGTCAAAGAAAGGGGAAACAGACGGCACCTGGAATATCGGGTCAGTCCCGTCCTAATACTGCGCTTTTCCAACGGGCCTGGAAAACGGCACACTAGGAGATTGTGTCCCGCACCTGGCTCGGAGGGTCCTATGCCCACAGAGTCTTGCTGATTGCTAGCACAGCAGTCTGAGATCACGCTGCAAGGCGGCAACGAGGCTGGGGGAGGGGCGCCCGCCATTGCCCAGGCTTGCTTAGGTAAACAAAGCAGCCAGGAAGCTCGAACTGGGTGGAGCCCACCACAGCTCAAGGAGGCCTGCCTGCCTCTGTAGGCTCCACCTCTGGGGGCAGGGCACAGACAACCAAAAACTCAGCGAGAACCTTCACAGCCTTAAATGTCCCTGTCTGACTGACAGCTTTGAAGAGAGTAGTGGTTCTCCCAGCACGCAGCTGGAGATCTGAGAACGGACAGACTGCCTCCTAAAGTGGGTCCCTCACCCCTGAGCAGCCTAACTGGGAGGCACCCCCCCAGTGGGACAGACTGACACCTCATTCAACCGGGTACTCCTCTGAGACAAAACTTTCAGAGGAACTATCAGACAGCTGAATTTGTGGTCTCACGAAAATCCGCTGTTCTGCAGCCACCGGTGCTGACACCCAGCCAAACAGGGTCTGGAGTGGACCTCTAGTAAACTCCAACAGACCTGCAGCTGAGGGTCTTGTCTGGTAGAAGGAAAATTAACAAACAGAAAGGACATCCACACCAAAAACCCATCTGTACATCATCATCGAAGACAAAAAGTAGACAAAACCACAAAGATGGGGAAAAAACAGACCAAAAAAACTGGAAACTCTAAAAAACAGAGCACCTCTCCTCCTCCAAAGGAACGCAGTTCCTCACCAGCAACGGAACAAAGCTGGATGGAGGATGACTTTGATGAGTTGAGAGAAGAAGGCTTCAGACGATCAAACTACTCTGAGCTACGAGAGGAAATTCAAAACAATAGCAAAGAAGTTAAAAACTTTGAAAAAAAATTAGAAGAATGGATAACTAGAATAACCAATGGAGAGAAGGGCTTAAAGGAGATGATGGAGCTGAAAGCCAAGTTTCGAGAACTACGCGAAGAATGCAGAAGCCTCAGTAGCAGATGCGATCAACTGGAAGAAAGGGTATCGCTGATAGAAGATGAAATGAATGAAATGAAGAGAGAAGGGAAGTTTAGAGAAAAAAGAATAAAAAGAAATGAACAAAGCCTCCAAGAAATTTGGGACTATGTGAAAAGACCAAACCTACGTCTGATTGGTGTACCTGAAAATGATGGGGAGAATGGAACCAAGTTGGAAAACACTCTGCAAGATATTATCCAGGAGAACTTCCCCAATCTAGCAAGGCAGGCCAGCATTCAGATTCAGGAAATACAGAGAACGCCACAAAGATACTCCTCGAGAAGGGCAACTCCAAGACACATAATTGTCAGATTCACCAAAGTTGAAATGAAGGAAAAAATGTTAAGGGCAGCCAGAGAGAAAGGTCGGGTTACCCACAAAGGGAAGCCCATCAGACTAACAGCTGATCTCTCAGCAGAAACTCTACAAGCCAGAAGAGAGTGGGGGCCGATATTCAACATTCTTAAAGAAAAGAATTTTCAACCCAGAATTTCCTATCCTGCCAAACTAAGCTTCATAAGTGAAGGAGAAATAAAATACTTTACAGACAAGCAAACGCTGAGTGATTTTGTCACCACCAGGCCTGCCCTAAAAGAGCTCCTGAAGGAAGCACTAAACATGGAAAGGAACAACCGGTACCAGCCCCTGCAAAAACATGCCAAATTGTAAAGACCATCGAGGCTAGGAAGAAACTATAGCAACTAACGAGCAAAATAACCAACTAACATCATAATGACAGGATCAGATTCACACATAACAATATTCACGTTAAATGTAAATGGGCTAAATGCTCCAATCAAAAGACACAGACTGGCAAACTGGATAAGGAGTCAGGACCCATCAGTGTGCTGTATTCAGGAAACCCATCTCACGTGCAGAGACACACATAGACTCAAAATAAAGGGATGGAGGAAGATCTATCAAGCAACTGGAAAACAAAAAAAGGCAGGGGTTGCAATCCTAGTCTCTGATAAAATAGACTTTAAACCAACAAAGATCAAAAGAGACAAAGAAGGCCATTACATAATGGTAAAGGGATCAATTCAACAAGAAGAGCTAACTATCCTAAATATATATGCACCCAACACAGGAGCACCCAGATTCATAAAGCAAGTCCTCAGTGACCTACAAAGGGACTTAAACTCCCACACAATAATAATGGGAGATTTTAACACCCCACTGTCAGCATTAGACAGATCAACGAGACAGAAAGTTAACAAGGATATCCAGGAATTGAACTCAGCTCTACATAAAGTGGACCTAATAGACATTTACAGAACTCTCCACCCCAAATCAACAGAATATACATTTTTTTCAGCACCACACCACACCTATTCCAAAATTGACCACATAGTTGGAAGTAAAGCTCTTCTCAGCAAATGTAAAAGAACAGAGATTATAACAAACTGTCTCTCAGACCACAGTGCAATCAAACTAGAACTCAGGATTAAGAAACTCAGTCAAAACCGCTCAACTACATGGAAACTGAACAACCTGCTCCTGAATGACTATTGGGTACATAATGAAATGAAGGCAGAAATAAAGATGTTCTTTGAAACCAACGAGAACAAAGACACAACATACCAGAATCTCTGGGACACGTTCAAAGCAGTGTGTAGAGGGAAATTTATAGCACTAAATGCCCACAAGAGAAAGCAGGAAAGATCCAAAACTGACACCCTAACATCACAATTAAAAGAACTAGAAAAGCAAGAGCAAACACATTCAAAAGCTAGCAGAAGGCTAGAAATAACTAAAATCAGAGCAGAACTGAAGGAAATAGAGACACAAAAAACCCTTCAAAAAATTAATGAATCCAGGAGCTGGTTTTTTGAAAAGATCAACAAAATTGATGGACCGCTAGCAAGACTAATAAAGAAGAAAAGAGAGAAGAATCAAATAGATGCAATAAAAAACGAAAAAGGGGATATCACCACCGATCCCACAGAAATACAATCTACCATCAGAGAATACTACAAACACCTCTATGCAAATAAACTAGAAAATCTGGAAGAAATGGATAAATTCCTCGACAAATACACCCTCCCAAGACTAAACCAGGAAGAAGTTGAATCTCTGAATAGACCAATAACAGGTTCTGAAATTGTGGCAATAATCAATAGCTTACCAACCAAAAAGAGTCCAGGACCTGATGCATTCACAGCTGAATTCTACCAGAGGTACAAGGAGGAAATGGTACCATTCCTTCTGAAACTATTCCAATCGATAGAAAAAGAGGGAATCCTCCCTAACACATTTTACGAAGCCAGCATCGTCCTGATACCAAAACCTGGCAGAGACATAACCAAAAAAGAGAATTTCAGACCAATATCCTTGATGAACATTGATGCAAAAATCCTCAATAAAATACTGGCAAACCGAATCCAGCAGCACATCAAAAAGCTTATCCACCATGATCAAGTGGGCTTCATCCCTGGGATGCAAGGCTGGTTCAACATACGCAAATCAATAAATGTAATCCAGCATATAAACAGAACCAAAGACAAAAACCACATGATTATCTCAATAGATGCAGAAAAGGCCTTTGACAAAATTCAACAACCCTTCATGCTAAAAACTCTCAATAAATTAGGTATTATTGATAGGACGTATCTCAAAATAATAAGAGCTATCTATGACAAACCCACAGCCAATATCATACTGAATGGGCAAAAACTGGAAGCATTCCCTTTGAAAACTGGCACAAGACAGGGATGCCCTCTCTCACCGCTACTATTCAACATAGTGCTGGAAGTTCTGGCCAGAGCAATCAGGCAGGAGAAGGAAATAAAGGGTATTCAATTAGGAAAAGAGGAAGTCAAATTGTCCCTGTTTGCAGATGACATGATTGTATATCTAGAAAACCCCATTGTCTCAGCCCAAAATCTCCTTAAGCTGATTAGCAACTTCAGCAAAGTCTCAGGATACAAAATTAATGTACAAAAATCACAAGCATTCTTGTACACCAATAACAGACAAACAGAGAGCCAAATCATGAGTGAACTCCCATTCACAATTGCTTCAAAGAGAATAAAGTACCTAGGAATCCAACTTACCAGGGATGTGAAGGACCTCTTCAAGGAGAACTACAAACCACTGCTCAATGAAATAAAAGAGGATACAAACAAATGGAAGAACATTCCATGCTCATGGGTTGGAAGAATCAATATCGTGAAAATGGCCATACTGCCCAAGGTAATTTATAGATTCAATGCCATCCCCATCAAGCTACCAATGACTTTCTTCACAGAATTGGAAAAAACTACTTTAAAGTTCATATGGAACCAAAAAAGAGCCCGCATCGCCAAGTCAATCCTAAGCCAAAAGAACAAAGCTGGAGGCATCACGCTACCTGACTTTAAACTATACTACAAGGCTACAGTAACCAAAACAGCATGGTACTGGTACCACAACAGAGACATAGATCAATGGAACAGAACAGAGCCCTCAGAAATGATGCCGCATAGCTACAACTATCTGATCTTTGACAAACCTGACAAAAACAAGAAATGGGGAAAGGATTCCCTATTTAATAAATGGTGCTGGGAAAACTGGCTAGCCATATGTAGAAAGCTGCAACTGGATCCCTTCCTTACACCTTATACAAAAATTAATTCAAGATGGATTAAAGACTTATATGTTAGACCTAAAACCATTAAAATCCTACAAGAAAACCTAGGCAATACCATTCAGGACATAGGCGTGGGCAAGGACTTCATGTCTAAAACACCAAAAGCAATGGCAACAAAAGCCAAAATCGACAAATGGGATCTCATTAAACTAAAGAGCTTCTGCACAGCAAAAGAAACTATCATCAGAGTGAACAGGCAACCTACACAATGGGAGAAAATTTTTGCAACCTACTCATCTGACAAAGGGCTAATATCCAGAATCTACAATGAACTCAAACAAATTTACAAGAAAAAAACAAACAACCCCATCAAAAAGTGGGCAGAGGACATGAACAGACACTTCTCAAAAGAAGACATTTATGCAGCCAAAAAACACATGAAGAAATGCTCCTCATCACTGGCCATCAGAGAAATGCAAATCAAAACCACAGTGAGATACCATCTCACACCAGTTAGAATGGCCATCATTAAAAAATCAGGAAACAACAGGTGCTGGAGAGGATGGGGAGAAATAGGAACACTTTTACACTGTTGGTGGGACTGTAAACTAGTTCAACCATTGTGGAAGTCAGTGTGGCGATTCCTCAGGGATCTCGAACTAGAAATACCATTTGACCCAGCCATCCCATTACTGGGTATATACCCAAAGGACTATAAATCATGCTGCTATAAAGACACATGCACACGTATGTTTATTGCGGCACTATTCACAATAGCAAAGAGTTGGAACCAACCCAAATGTCCAACAACGATAGACTGGATTAAGAAAATGTGGCACATATACACCATGGAATACTATGCAGCCATAAAAAATGATGAGTTCGTGTCCTTTGTAGGGACATGGATGAAACTGGAAAACATCATTCTCAGTAAACTATCGCAAGGACAAAAAACCAAACACCGCATGTTCTCACTCATAGGTGGGAATTGAACAATGAGAACTCATGGACACAGGAAGGGGAACATCACGCTCCGGGGACTGTTGTGGGGTGGGGGGAGGGGGGAGGGACAGCATTAGGAGATACACCTAATGCTAAATGACGAGTTAATGGGTGCAGGAAATCAACATGGCACATGGATACATATGTAACAAACCTGCACATTGTGCACATGTACCCTAAAACCCTAAAGTATAATAAAAAAAAAAAAAAAGAAGAGGAGTGAACTCATGGAGACACACAGAGGGAGGAAGGCCACAGGAAGATGGAAGCAGATATTGGAGTTATGCCACTATAAGCCAGGGAGTGCCAGGAGACACTGGAACCCATAAAAGGCAAAGAAAGATTCTTCCCTAGAAGCTGTGGGGAGCACGTTCGAGCTGACACCTTGATGTCTGACTGCCGGCCTCCAGAACTGGGAGAGAATAAGTTCCTGTTGTTCTAAGCCACCCAGTTTGTAGTAATTTGTTACAGCGGCCACAGGCAACTAACAGACCAACCATCTCAATTCACAGAGGAAGAAAGCAAGTACTAAAGACGACAGTCGCCGTCAACCCACAGAAAGCTATCAGCCAAACAGGGGCTAGAACCCAGTTTCTTGGCCCTCGTTCGGGGCTCTTCTCCCACTTGACAGAATCCTCCAAGTCTGTGACATTGAATAGGACTTCACATCTAGATTAGAGCCAGACAAAAGGCCGATTTTGACAGGGCCGCTCACCCCTCTGCGCCTGTGTCCTCCCCAGAGAGCACCCGGTGAGTACAATTCACTTTTCCTGATCGTGACTGACTGCTCCGTTCTAGGTAAGAGCTCTAACTGATTAGTCGGGCAACTGGTGACTGATGAGTTTGCTTGTCATCTGTCATGACAGAGGAAACCCCAGTGAGCTCCCTCCCCCGCTGAAACCAATAGGCAAGAAGTTCATCTCCACGTTGCTCATGCCACATGAAAGTGCTGCATAATAAATGGGGAAAAACCTAATAAATAACATACGATTTTGATATTGACTCAATGGGACATTGAACTCAATATCTGTTGAGTCAATGAATGTTGTTCAATAAATATGCCCAGGCATTCCTTTAAAAAAAAAAAAAAAAAATGAGGAGGAAGCAAAAAGCAGAAACCCCTGATAAACCCATCAGATCTCATGAGACTTATTCACTATCATGAGACTAGCACAGGAAAGACCGGCCCCCATGATTCAATTACACGCCCCCCCTCGCCCCCGCCGGGTCCCTCCCACAACATGTGGGAATTCTGGACAATACAATTCAAGTTGAGATTTTGGTGGGGACACAGCCAAACCATATCATTCTGCCCCTGGCCCCTCCGAATCTCATGTCCTCACATTTCAAAACCAATCATGCCTTCCCAACAGTCCCCCAAAGTCTTAACTTATTTCAGCATTAATCCAAAAGTCCACAGTCCAAAGTCTTATGTGAGACAAGGCAAGTCCCTTCCACCTATGAGCCTGCAAAATCAAAAGCAAGCTAGTTACTTCCTAGATACAATGGGGATACAGGTACTAAGTAAATACTGCTGATCCAAATGGGAGAAATTGGCCAAAACAAAGGGGTTACAGAGCCCATGCAAGTCTGAAATCTAGCAGGGCAGTTAAATTTTAAAGCTCAAAATGACCTTCTTTGACTCCAGGTATCACATCCAGGTCACAGTGATTCAAGAGGTGGGTTCCCATGGTCTTGGGCAGCTCCACCCCTGTGGCTTTGCAGGATACAGCCTCCCTCCTTGCTGCTTTCATAGGCTGGCATTGAGTGCCTGCGGCTTTTCTAGGAGCATGGTGCAAGCTGCTAGTGGCTCTACCATTCTGGGGTCTGGAGGACAGTGGCCCTCTTCCCACAACTCCACTAGGCAGTACCCCAGTAGGGACTCTGTGGAGGGGCTCCAACCTCACATTTCCCTTCTGCATGGCCCTAGCAGAGGTTCTCCATGAGGGCTCCACTCCTGCAGCAAACTTTTGCCTGGGCATCCAGGCATTTCCATACATCTTCTGAAATCTAGGCAGAGGTTCCCAAACCTCAATTCTTGACTTCTGTGCACACATAGGCTCAACACGACATAAAAGCTGCCAAGGCTTGGGGCTTCCACCCTCTAAACCCACAGCCCAAGCTCTACATTGGCCCCTTTCAGCCATGGCTGGAGTGGTTGGGACACAGGGCACCAAGTCCCTAGGCTGCACAGCACAGGGACCCTGGGCCTGGCCCATGAAACCACTTTTTCCTCCTCGGCCTCCAGGCCTGTGATGGGAGGGGGATGTCGTGAAAGTCTCTGACATGGCCTGGAGACATTTTCCCCATGGTCTTGGGGATCAACATTAGGCTCCTTGCTACTCATGCAAATTTCTGCAGCTGACTTGAATTTCTCAAAACATGGGTTTTTCTTTTCTATTGCATCATCAGGTTACAAATTTTCTGAACTTTTACTCTCTGTTTCCCTTTTTAAATGGAATGCTTTTAACAGCACCCAAGTTACCTTTTGAATGTTTTGCTGCTTAAAAATTTCTTCCACCAGGTGGATCACTTGAGGTCAGGAGTTTGAGACCAGCCTGGCCAACATGGTGAAACCCTGTCTCCACTAAAAATACAAAAATTAGCCAGGCGTGGTGGTGCACATGTGGTGATAATCCCAGCTACTTGGGAGGCTGAGGCAAGAGAATCGCTTGAGCCCAGGAGGCAGAGGTTGCAGTGAGCCAAGACTGCACCACTGCACTCCAGCTCGGGCAACAGAGCAAGACTCCATCTTGAAAAAAAAAAAAAAAAAGGAAAAGAAATTTCTTCTGCCAGATACCCTAAATCATCTCTCTCAAGTTCAAAGTTCCACAAATCTCTAGGGCAGGGGCAAAATGGCACCAATCCCTTTGCTAAAACATAACAAGAGTCACCTTTGCTCCAGTTCCCAACAAGTTCCTCATCTCCATCTGGGACCACCTCAGTCTGGACCTTATTGTTCATAACACTATCAGCATTTTTGTCAAAGCCATTCAACAAGTTTCTAGGAGGTTCCAAACTGTCCCACATTTTCCTGTCTTCTTCTGAGCCCTCCAAACTGTTCCAGCCTCTGCCTGTTACCCAGTTTCAAAGTTACTTCCACATTTTCAGGTATTTTTTCAGCTACGCCCAACTCTACTGGTACTGATTTACTGTATTAGTCTGTTTTCTTGCTGCTGATAAAGACATACCTGAAACTGGGAACAAAAAGAGGTTTAATTGGACTTACAGATCCACACGGCTGGGGAGGCCTCAGAATCATGGTGGGAGGCAAAAGGTACTTCTTACATCTGCTCATCCATCAGTGGACACTTAGGTCGATTTCATATCTTGGCTATTATGAATAATGCTGCAATAAACATGGGAATGCAGGTAAGTCTTTTACAAGCTGGCTTTCATTTTCTTTAGGATGGCTCTGCTTTTTACCTCCCTGTACCATTCTGTCTTCTTTTGAAACACTTTTTATCTCTTTTTATTTTTCAATGATTTAAGATTCATCTCCTCTGCTTCACCCCTCCCTGAGCACGGATCTTTTCTGGTTTGTCAGCTGCTGTATCTCCAGTGCTTAGCAAGGTGCCTGATACAGCTAGGGGCTCAATAAATATTTGATGATCGCTTATGAAAAGATCTCTCTTTCTGACATTTGCTCAGGTAGGACTACAGTGAGGTTCGTGACCAGCTGCTCCCATAGCCCCTCTTCAGATGTGACTAGAGCCAGCTTTCAAATTCATCAAGTCCTGGTTCCACCTCTTATTTGCTCTGAAGTCTCAGGCAAATTATTTAACCTCTGTCCCTGTACCCTGATTTGGTTTTCTTCACAGCATTTATCATCACCTGTCATATATTTGTTTGTGTTTGTACTTATCATCTATCCCCTCTGACCAAAAACTGAGCACCAAGACAGTAGGGACCTTTTGTTCACTGCTAACAGAAGGCATAGTTAAATATTTAACAACCAAGCATCATGGACACTGACCATTCAGAGCGGACGTCTGCCTCATAAGCTGTGCAGGGATATACGCTGTACAGGTAGATCAAACCTGGGTCTGATATATAGTAGGTGTTGAATAAATATGTGTTAAATAAGTGGATGAATTTCAGTCGGTCACCTTCTCTGTACCCTCTGTACATTATATCTATTCAGCATGTATTGGTTCCTGTCCACTCCCATGGTAGTCTTTTCCGGTCAGCTAATGAAGAGTCCCCCTGTGGTCCCATTGTCTCTCCTACTATAGTAAAATTGATCTCTCTCAATAGGACCTCAAAGCAACAGCATCTGCTACTTCTACTTCTTATCATTGAGTGTTAATTTTGATCTTTTAGTTCATCCCTTTGTATCCACTTCTATTTCGTCTAGCAACCCCCAGAAGCCTCTCTTTCCATTACCAAGAGTGGTCAACAGCAATGTCCCTAGATAGACATTTAACCAGCCTGCCTCAGCCAGAGAGATTTTATGGGCTTTCAGCCAAAAGAACCCATCAGCAGGTACCGCTGACCTGATGCTCAAGAATTGACTCATTCATGCAGCAAATATTTGTGAAGTTTCTGTGGTTATTATATGCTAGACACTGGAGAAAAAGATTCAAACAAAATACCTGTACCTGCCCACAAGATGCTGACAGCCTAGCAATGGAAACAGACAGGTACACAGACAATTACCTTGAGAATTCCTGACAGAAGCAAGAGAAGAGGGGCAGGGAGTTGCAGTTCCTAACAAATTTTATTTTGTTCTCCCATTAACTTTTCAGGAAAACACATTTAATAAGCACTTGGCAACTCAGGTTGTATATTGGTGGGGCCAACTCTAAGCCTTATAGCTGCCTTAGGCTTGCAGGACAGTGGCAATGACTCCAGGAAAGATTTGGCCAAGAGAGTACTGGGTGACAAGAGGAGCTACGCTCCACTCACCCTTCTTTTCCCATCTAGCCTTGCCTCCACTGTAGGTTGTTCTCTCTGCCAGGGAGGTGGTCACAGGACTGGAGCCACCTTCCATTCACATTATATATGAATGCATGTTGTCTGACAACAGATAATCATTAGATTTTACTGTTTATGCTTCCAAGTTAACCACGTCCCCCCTTCTACAAACACACACACGCACACACGCACACATACTGTGCATGCATGCACATACCCATGTATGCACACATTCGGGCACACACATGCATGCATGCACACACACACACACCTCCGTGGTGGTCAGGAATCATGCAGATGTTGAATCATGTCAACATCTAATTACAAAGGGATGATGTGGAGGATCACTGAGGCAGGAGCATGAAGAATATATCATAAAAGCTCAAAAACTGGACCAGGGATGCAGAAACCAAGGAGCAGAAAGAACATGTGAACTAGTCACAAGTAAAAGGATAGGCTGCAGTTGTTATCTAAAGACTAAGTGCTATTATTTGAGGTGTGGCTCCATATTCACCTCCACCAACTCCCTACCAAAATAATAATAAAATAATAGTCATAGTTATGGTTTGTTGAGAGTTGACAGATACTATGCTACACATTTTACATGAGTCATTTCATTAATAACCATGAGTCAGGTATTATTATCATTATTAGTATTATTATTAATTACACCAAAGCCTTTATTCCTAACACTACGTTACATAGCCTCCTATCATATAATATTGTCTCCAAGGTTGAATCAAGAGATTTTAGTGTCAGGAACAGAAGTCATCCAATTCATTTTCTTTTTTCTTTTCTTTTCTTTTTTTTTTTTTTTTTCCTTTTTTTTTTTTAGAGCCAGAAACTCACTCTGTTGCCCAGGCTGGAGTGCAGTGGTTAAGTTATAGCTCACTGCAGCCTCAGTCTCCTGGGTTCAAGTGATCCTCCTGCCTCAGCCTCCTGAGTAGATGAACCCACAGGTGCATGCCACCATGCCAGGCTGATTTTTTTACTTTTTATAGAGATAGAGTCTTGTTATGTTGTCCAGGCTGGTTTCAAACTCCTGGCTTCAAGCAATCCTCCCAAATTGGCCTCCCAAAGTGCCAAAATTACAGGTGTGAGGCACTGCGCCCAGCCCCGTTTCCTTTTCATATAATGATACTACTCGTAATTGTTATAGTAATGGCCAATTCCTTGAGATTCTATAAAGGACCAAGGATTATGCCAGATTCTACATGGATTGCCTCTTTGAAATCTCTCCATGGCCCTGTGAGGTGCATCCTAAAATCATGCCCATTTTAGATATGAGGAAATTGAGCACAGTGAGGTTAAGTCATTAGCCTAAGGGTACACAGCCAGTGAGTGGTGAAGTATCAGTTAATTGCTGCTCTGCTTTATTCCATTAACATGATTGTGCATGCTCTCCAGGCAACAATATTACCCATCAGGATGCCACAAATAATACTGTTCTATTTGGTGTTTCTTTTCGTTATAAGATGCTTGCTTAGCACCCTCTGTTGCTGAATGCTAGACATTCACAGTACTTCCATCTTTTTCTTTATCATAAATGTTCCTTCTACGAATATTTTTGAACGAACTAATTTCTTACTAATTGCAGAGTCAAAGGTATAAGCAATTTCCTAGGTGGGCCTGAGCCAATACCCAGTGCCCCCCAAAATTGTACACGCATCTCGTTCCCCCAAACCCAGCACATGTAGTTTTACAGGTGGATTTATTGTTACTAGTTTAACGTATTATCGCTAAATGGTTTTTCTGTTTATGTCTTTAATTTTTAGCCAGAACATGCATCTTTCCACATGACATTTATGGCATCACAAATTACCACAAACTTAGTGGCTTAAAACAATCCCCATTGATTAGCTCATAGCTCTGGGAATCAGAAGTCCTGGTACAGCATAGCTGGGTTTGATACTCAGGGAATCACAAGGCTGTAATCAAGGTACTGGCTGGCCTGCTGCATTCTCACCTGGAGCTTGGGCTTAATCGTCTTCCGAACATGTTCAAGTTGTTGGCAGGATTCAGCTCCTTGTGGGTGAAGAATTGAGGTTCCCGTTTTCTTGCTGACTGTTGGCAGTGATCAATCATAGCAACTGGAGCCAATTGTCAAGTTCTTTCCACATGTTCCCCTCTATTCTCAGAGCTAGCAATAGAGAATATCCCTGGAGTCAAATACCCTTTCAGGAAGGGTGGGGAACTTTTAATGGCTCACCTGATTAGGTAAGGCCCACCTAGATAGCCTGCCTTTCGATTAACATGAACTAACCTAATCATAGGAGTTTTATCCCATTCTATTCACAGATTCTACCTGAACTCAACCAGGAAGTGGTCAGCTTGAGGGCTATACTGGTTTCCTATTGCCTCTGTAGCAAATCACCACTAATGTAGTGGCTTACAGCCACACCCACTGATTAACTCATTGCTCTGGAGGCCAGAAGCCTAAAATGGGTCACCAGGGCTGAATTCCTTCTGGAGGCTCTAGGATAGAATCTGTTTCTTTGTTTTATCTAGCTTCTAGAGGCTGCCTGCCTTCCTTGACTAATGGTTCCTTCCTCCACCTCCAAAGCTAGCAGTGTAACACATTCAACCTCTTCTTCCATCCTTACCTCTCCTTCTCTGACTCTCCTACCTCCCTCTTTCCTTTCTAAGGATCCCTGTGATTACATTGGACCCACCTGAACAATCTAGGATCATCTTCCCATCTCAAGTCCCTTAAGATGACATTTTCCTGGGTTTTGAGGATTAGAAAATGGACATTTTGGGGGCCCATTATTCTATCTACCACAAGGGCCATCTTAGAATCTTTTTTTTTTTTTTTTTTTTTTTTTTTTTTTTTTTTTTTTTAGTAGAGACGGGGTTTCACCGTGGTCTCGATCTCCTGACCTCGTGATCCGCCCGCCTCGGCCTCCCAAAGTGCTGGGATTACAAGCGTGAGCCACCGCGCCCGGCCCTATCTTAGAATCTTACCTACCACAATGTTACATTTTCTGTATCTGTATCAGAGTAATTTGTGTATTATAGCAATTTGTAAGAACTGTATTTGTAGCAATTCTTAATATATTTTGCATGTATTACATCAAATGATTTTCATGTAAAATTTATTTTTCCATTGACTGTCTTTCCTTTCTCTCTGATTTTGTTTTATCATTTTTCGCTCAGCAAAACCCCATTATCTTTTAATGTCATGTGTTTGAAAAATGACATTGTCCATTTCCTCCACATACAGAAAGATATCTTCTCTCCACAACTAAGATAAATGTGCTATTCTGCTCTCTTCCTGGCTCGTATTTTTTTATTGCTTGTTTTTCCTTTGGACCATTTGAATTTTTTTCAGAGCAAAAAAATGAAGTATGGAGCTAATGTCTCAAGACCATTTCTTGCTTTGAGGTTGATTCCAACATTGTTGTAGTTTCCCATTTTTCATATTCTGTATTGTGATAGTGAGAACCACTTCCAGAAACTAGAGTCTCATCTATGGTCATTCTTCAAAGAACGAATGTTTTTTAACTTTTATTTTAAGTTCAGGGGTACAGTGCAAGTTTGTTACATAGGTAAACTTGTGTCATAGGGGTTTTTTGTACAGATTATATTATTACCCAGATATTAAGTCTAGTACCCATTAGTTATTTTTCCTGATCCTCTCCCTCCTTCCCACCTCCACTCTCCTATAGACTCCAGTGTGTGTTGTTCCCCTCTATATGTCCATGTGTTCTCATCACTTAGCTCCCACTTACAAGCGGGAACATGCAGTATTTGGTTTCCTGTTCCTGCATTGGTTTGCTAAGCATAATGGCCTCCAGCTCCATCCACGTCCCTGCAAAGGACATAATCTTACTCTTTTTGTGTGACTTCACAGTATTCCATAGTAAATATGTACCATATTTTCTTTATCCAGTCTATCACTGACGGGCATTTAGGTTGATTTTGTGTCTTTGCTATTGTGAATAGAAAGCACAAATATTTAGTAAGGTCATCAAGTGATTTTTAGTTTGCAAAATTTTTTTTAATCTTTTAGTTAGATGAGTCCATCATCTTTACTTTGAAGCATTTCCTGTCATCATCATCATCACCATCATCTTATTAACATGATCTGTGCATTCTTGCCAGTTTCTCTCCCAAATGGTTTTCATTACCAGTTCACCAGATTCTGATTCAGATACTTTAAGCTACGATACTGAAGAAAGCAGAATCATCTTTGTTATTTTTATGCTTTCCCAGCAACTAGAGAGATTACCTTTTTCCATTTCTTCCTCCATCTTCATTCTATTAAGGTTTCATAATTTTCCTTGAATGAATTTCTTACGTGGTAGATTAAATTAATTCTCATGTATTTAAAGATTTCCTGCCATTGTTACAACTAATTTAGCACGTATTCAGGAAATCATAGTAATGAAAATTATTTTTCAACTCATTTCGTTTGTGCAACTCTTTGATTGATTTCTGTGTATTTTCCCAGTAGAGTAAATCCTTGACAATCATGGATTGAACAATCACAGTTTCAATAACTTGCAAGAGACCCCAAAAGGCCGTGACACATAATCATTTATCATTTTGCGGGGGTTCAAAATAGAATCACTCCTACTGCAAGAATGCTGTGCAGGAAAAAGTCATTTTGTGAAGGCAAACAGCCAACCACCCAGTATGGGTGTCTCAACATGAATTCATTGAATGAATTCATTGAATTTATTATCTACATATCTAGTAACTCTCATAAATGATACATATTTCTTTGTGTAAAAAAAAAATAAAACGATCTCTATGGAAGCCAACTGCTATTACTAAAGATACTTAAGCAAGAGATAGTCTATAATAAATTTCAGCTCCATATTTCCCAAACCATGCTCACCAAAAACTATTCCCAATATTAACAGTTCTGACAAAAGAAGGAAGAGGAGGTAAAAGGTGAGAATAGGAGAGGAAGAGGAGAGGGAAAGGCAGTAGAAGAGGGAGAGCAGAAGATAAAAGAAAATTACAGATCCCAAATAAGTTTAGGAAATGCTGGATATTATATATTCCTCATTCCCCAATGCCGTCACTTGCAGACTGGCCCTAACCATTTACACATTAAAGCCTCTGAGAAATCTTACAGTAAATAAACTCATTTCATTTTGTTTAACTCAGTGTTTCTCAAACTTATTTAAGAACATCATGGCACACAGTGTACCTTGGGACGCCAATTTTGGATTCATAGAATCCGATAATGATTTGTAAAATGATTAAATGTATAAAGTCATATAAAATATTTCTGTCTCATTGAATCTCACTTCTACAGAAGATATATGCAATGATAATATTCTTAAATTAGGGGTTTCTGAAGGTTTTGCAACTCATTTGGACAAGAATACATTCAAATCATCTGCAAATGTAATATTTTCTTTTCTTAACTTTTTACTTTTTGAGCAATTTATTTGTTTTTCTTTCTCCATAACTGTTTCAGAGATTTTATATTCTGCTATTTGTTTATTTTACTTTGTTTTATTTGTTCATTTGACAACGCCATCTGTACAGTGTTCTAAGTGCTTTATTTATAATGGCTCATATATCTAACAACCCTGTGACTTAGGCATTGTTATCCCTACTTCATAGGTCAGAAAACTGAAGTTTCAAATGGTGATGAGGCATCTTACCTAGATCCTATTTTTTAAGGAACACAGTCACCAATGTTTTCCTTTAGTTATATTATTAATTCTAATTTTAATTATAAACTTCGTATCATATAAAGGAAGAAAATCGTCATAAATTACCTTTAGTCAACACTAAATATTGAACTATGTTGGATAGCTTTTTTAGCCTCCATTCAGATAATTATGTTTTCTACCATTTTTCAGTTAATGTTAATAACATAGGATGCTAGCTTTACTTTCCGGAGGCCAACAGTCCTCAGCTAGAATAGATTACTTGTTTCATTGTGTTGTGTTTCCTGGGTTAGGATTAATATTTTACTTCTAAACTCATAAATGAGATTGAACAAACATTCCCTTTCTTAAGCAGGGACTGAAATCTCATTTACCTCAGTCAACTCGATATATAAATATTTATGGAGTGGCTGCCATGTTACTCTGTGCCAGAGACTGTAGAACATGAAAGATTCAAAATGAGCATCTGAGAGAACACAGAAGGGAACTGACTTTCTACAAGCATATAGCAAAAAGAATCGTGTTAGAAAAGACAACGACCATGATTTTAAGAACTTTATAAATGCCCCGAGTCTGCATAACTTCACACTTGCTGTTTTCTATTACTCCATTTTGGTTCCCCCAAAGACCTAAGCTGTTACTTAAATGCAAGAGGCCCCAGGTCAACTGAATGAAGCAGCTCCATGAGGGAGGAGTCTATGTCCATCTTGTTGCCCACCATCTGGCCAAGTACCCAGCATACAATGAATGCTCAATAAATATTTGTTAAGCAAAGAAATAAGCCAGCTCTTTGAGCAAACCAACTGGTCAAGACGATTTTTAAAATGCAGGACAGCTAGAGACTTGTTCAATGGGTGAGCAAGAAAACAGGTATTGCACAAATTTCATCCTCATCTGAAGTCACTCCAAGGAAGCTTGAAAGGATGGGAACAAGAGGACAGGCAGAATCCCTTGGGCCTGGAGAAAGAAGAAAGGATCACAAGCTTCGTTTCCCCTTAACAGACCCAAGTGTCTGTAGAGCCCCAGGTGCCCCCACCTGGCCAAGAAGTTGGCTTTTTGGATCCCAAAAGTTCTCATATCCCAAGCCAAGGGGAAATTGGTCTACTCCAGCCAAGCCTCCTAGCCCCAGAAAGCCCATGGGGTCAGGACTTAGGGAAAATCAGGGAACATATAAAAGGTCTCTCCTGCAATAACGGTCCCTAACAAGCCCTGAGCCAATCACCTGGTAGCTGGAGCCCAAAATACATTCCAACCCAGGTAAGTAGATATTATATGGTGACTACAAAGATATATCCCATCAAGTGAGCAAACTTGTCATATTCACATCTCTTTTTTGTTTCCATTCCTACTCATGTTTCAGTGTCCCCATTCTTCACTCCCCCCATCCCCCATTAAGTCCCTTTCTCCATTCATTGCAAGCCCTCTTAGTTTTTTCTTCTGGATCTGATGCCCTTAAGCCATCCCTCCTCTGTCTCCGATTCCAGGTCCACACCTTGCCCCTACTACAACCTCTCCCACTGGGCCCTGCCTGATCCTCTTTCTCTGCCCCTGTCCAGTTGCCCACCCTTGTCTCCCCTTCTTCTCCTCGCTCTATCCCCAGGATCCTGTGGGCGGCTGTGAATTTTGCCCTGTGCTTCCTTCCCTCCTCTCTCTTCGTGGTGGGGTCCACAGCCAGTTCTCCTGTTGCTCAAAAATGTGGAGGCAGTTGCTAAGAGACAGCGAAACGTCAGTACCTGGCCCTCGAGGAAAAAAAGGGGAGTGAAAAACGGAGAGAAGAGGGGGAGGGATGGAGGGAGGGAGAGAGAGAGGGCGGGAAGGGGGGAGGGAGGGGGAAGACCTGGCTCTGGCGGAAGCCTTATACCCCAGCAGCCTGGGCACCAGCTGAGTTTCAGAAAGAAGCATTCAGATTCTGTGAACTTTCTTCCGAGCATCCTTTCTCTGTGATTTTCCTTTTGGGTGAAAGAAGGGGCAGGGGGACCGCAGGACGGGAAATCACAGAAGATGCTGGCCTGGGATCCAGGAGACAAGGAGGAGGAGAGGCCGGGGGAGGGGAAGAGCCGGGGAGGCAATCTGTTCTGAAGCAAGCAAGGAGCGAGCGGGGGATTCCAGGAGGAGGGAGGGAGACCCGCGTCTGCCGCAGATTGATGGCTGTGTCCTTGGAACGGAGTGAGTAGGCTCCTGGGGCCTGTGGGAGTGCGGGGGGAGACCTGGGGCTTAGAAAAATGAGTCTGCATGAAGGGGAGCTGGGGTGATTTCCCGGTGGGCAGGATTGAGGCTTGAAGCGGTAGGAAAATAGGCAGCGCCAGGCCGAGGGTGAGGGGAGGACCGAGGACAGCAGGTGGGCAAGGGAGAAGCGAGAGGGCGTGGGGCGCGAGGGCTGAGGCTCTGGGCGTGGCATCACTCTTGGTCCCTCTGCTGGGGGCGGCGAGCAGGAGAGTGCAGTGTGTGGAAAGGGATGCTGGGATGAGGGGTGTGCGCTGGGTGGGGGGGGGGCGAAAGATGTTGGGGGTCGACTGGGGAGGGGTCTGCAGGATCGCCTGTGCAGAAGGAAGCTGCAGCGAAAACCGCGAGGCGTGAGCACGGGGCAGAGCAAAATATGGGGGAGTCACAGAATGGTGTGTGAGTGAGTGTGTGTGTGTGTGAGAGAGAGAGAGAGAGAGGGAGAGAGAGGAGCGCTTAAAGTGTTTGAAAAGGGTGTGCAAACCCCCAGAGTGTGGATGCAGGTTTTTCTTAGGGAGTTGTTCAAGGTTGGTGTGTTTGGTACTGATGGGGGTGGGGTTATGAGAAGAAGAAGAAAATGCATCTAATCCAAGACAGGAACCCAGAGGAGGATGGCTGCAGGTTGGGTCAGGGAGGGCTCGTGGGTAACAGCAATGTGAGCCTGGGGTCTGAACCTACCATGGCCCACACCTGACAGACAGTAAGCAGAGAACTTTGTGGTTGGGGGAGCAAAGAAGGGAGGAAAGAAAGAGACAAAGATAAGACAAGGGTCCTAGGTGAAGGGACAACGGGGTGTCGAGGGCACAGGATTTCTCTGCCTGAGTGCTTTCCTTGTTGACAGAGGGAATTCAGCCTCCACCTGCTGAATACAGAGCTGCACTGAGGAAGGCGCTGGCTTGGAGAAGTTGCCAGAGCTCTGCCAGCTGACCCTCAGCCTGCACCTTCAGGACTCATGACTTCTTCTGGCCCCGGAGGCCCAGACAGTGGGCGTCACCTGGGGTCCTCCTCTCTTTGGGAAAAAAAGAGGCTCCCTGGGGATTCCAGCAGCCACTGAGGCTGAGGACTCTCAGGCTTTTAGGAGGCCCATGGAGACTCACTTCCTCCAGGGCCCTCTTCCCAAAACACCCACCCTGGGACCCCCTTGGACTCCAGCCCACCAGGCCACCAGGACAAATGGCCTCTGAGACCTTCAACACTGGAGACCCAGGTGCAGCCCTGGCTTCCTAATCAGTCCCAGACGTGGGACAGGACTTAAGTTTTCTCAGAAGAAGGGCCAAGGATCTTTAAAGGGCACCTTTCATCTCCTTCAGCCCCTCCCTCCCAGACACAGCACCAAGAGGAAACATCCAGCAGGCATGGGTGAGAGAGACACAAAAGATCTGCAGGAACTCTTCCAGGACCTGCTGGCAGCTGACCCAGCCCCATCCTTGTCCCCTCCCTTTCTCAGGTTTTGATGATCATTCCAGACCCTAGGGGACCTCAACTGGGTGTCTTGCCTCCTAGGCTCCGGAAGGGGACCTCCCGTGGATCTCAGGAAGCCCTCTGGTGCTCAGAGCCTCCTGGGAAAGTCTCTAGCCATGATACTACATGCTCAGAAGCCCCACCTTCGTAGACGCTGGCCCCAGATGTAGCTGCCTTCCTGTGTCACAGACTCTCGATTCCATGGACACGGTCCTCATGGGCTCCCTCCAGCACTGCTGTTGCCAGCTGCCTAAAATGGGTGACACTTGGGCCCAGCTTCCCTGGCCCGGGCCACCCCACCCAGCAATGCTGCTGATCTCCCTCCTCTTGGCAGCTGGGTTGATGCACTCGGATGCTGGCACCAGCTGCCCAGTCCTTTGCACATGCCGTAACCAGGTGGTGGATTGCAGCAGCCAGCGGCTATTCTCCGTGCCCCCAGACCTGCCAGTGGACACCCGAAACCTCAGCCTGGCCCACAACCGCATCGCAGCAGTGCCGCCTGGCTACCTTACATGCTACATGGAGCTCCAGGTGCTGGATTTGCGCAACAACTCCTTAATGGAGCTGCCCCGGGGCCTCTTCCTCCATGCCAAGCGCTTGGCACACTTGGATCTGAGCTACAACAACTTCAGCCACGTGCCGGCCGACATGTTCCAGGAGGCCCATGGGCTGGTCCAAATAGACCTGAGCCACAACCCCTGGCTGCGGAGGGTGCACCCCCAGGCCTTCCAGGGCCTCATGCAGCTCCGAGACCTGGACCTCAGCTATGGGGGCCTGGCCTTCCTCAGCCTAGAGGCTCTTGAGGGCCTACCGGGGCTGGTGACCCTGCAGATTGGTGGCAATCCCTGGGTGTGTGGCTGCACCATGGAGCCCCTGCTGAAGTGGCTGCGAAACCGGATCCAGCGCTGTACAGCAGGTAATGGAGGGGCAGGACGGGGCAGTCAACAGGGAGGGCTTGCCTCAATGGGAAGCAAAGGCTCCAAAGAAAGTGGGGGACTTAGAGCCGGAAAGCACCTACTGTGTTTTCTCATGTGGGCTTGCCTCTTTGTACACCACCTTGGCCGACAGGTTGTAGAATCCTTCCAATGCATGTGAGGCACCGAGGGCCCATTCATTCATGAAATAGATGTCCCTCACCACTGTGCTGCTCATGACCTAATGAGGCAGACGAATAGTAGACAAGTGAGAATAGCTCCTCACTGGTGGTTTTTACCGAGCTTTCACCATGACCTAAGATCTTGGCATCCATTATCTCATGAGACCCCCATTTTTATTATATCCATTTTCCAGGTGAAGAAACTGAGATTTAGAACAATAAAAAGGCTTGACAGGAATCACGCACTTAGAAAGTGGCAGGGCCATGAAAAAAATACAAATTAAAAAATTAAAAAGTGTCAGGACCATGAATAAAACCTAGATTTATCTGACTTCTAAGCCCTGTTCTAATCTACCAGACTGCTTTTTTAGCATTCCAAGTGTTGGAAACTCTCGTATAAATAGTAATGGCTAACACAATCTCAACAGAGCTGCAATAGCTTAAGTTGCGTGACAGCCAATATGTTCCAGGAGGAACTTGAGACCTTAGTACTTGCTATTTACCAGGCCCTGTTTTTTTTTTTTTTTTTTTTTTTTTTTTTTTTTTTTTTTTTTTGAGACGGAGTCTCGCTCTATCGCCCAGGCTAGAGTGCAGTGGCGCGATCTCGGCTCACTGCAAGCTCCGCCTCCCGGGTTCACGCCATTCTCCTGCCTCAGCCTCTCCGAGTAGCTGGGACTACAGGCGCCCGCCACCGCGCCCGGCTAATTTTTTGTATTTTTAGTAGAGACGGGGTTTCACCGTGGTCTCGATCTCCTGACCTCGTGATCCGCCCGCCTCGGCCTCCCAAAGTGCTGGGATTACAAGCGTGAGCCACCGCGCCCGGCCTACCAGGCCCTCTCTTAAGCAGCTTTACCTATCTCTTCCTATCCCCAGAAGAGCACTAATGAGATTGCCACTCTACAGAGGAGGAAGCTGAGGCACAGAGAGGTTCAGTAGCTTGTTGGAAGTTACACAGCTGCTAAGTGTTGAAGCCAGGATTTGAGTCCTGGCAATCTCCCTGACTATATCCTGAAGAGTCAGGTTCTGGCCTGCCAGAAGAGTCAGAACCTCAGTCCTGGACTGACCAAAGGGCTGCAGTAGAGTTCCAGGACCTCATGCAGCTCCAAGACCTGGACCGCAGCTACAAGAACCTGGCTTTCCTCAAACTCAAGGCCCTGAGCAGTGTAAACTTTGGGCACAGGGTAGGGAGCTGAGAGGAAGACTGAGATGCGGCAACTCAACCAGCCAATCCCCACTGGAGGGTGGACTGTGGCCTGAAGGAGCCCAAATCACATAGGTTTGATGGGCGTCCCAACCCAGTGGCATCTGAGCCTGACCCAGAGGCAGGCTATGTTCAGCTGCGGCCCTAGCTACCAGCTCTCCTGTGTGACAACACCAAGGCTTGGCACAAGCACCCAGAAGTAGTAGCTAAAGGCCCTACCCCAGGGGTTTTCCCAGAACCTGAGCTCAGCACATGTTGAGAAGAAGCAATGCTGAATGCGGTAAAAGGGAGAGGAGGACTGAGTGGGGAGCCCAAGACCAAAATAGTTTGGGGAGGGCTGTGGGTCACGATTCCAGTGTTTCCACAGAGCTGTAGGAGGAAATTCTCTGGCACCAAAATAGCTGGGGACTGGGATGGGGCGATGGTGGAGGGCAGGAGGGGGAGGCTGCCTGGAGCAATCTCCCAACTTGCTCAACCTCAGCAGGCTGCGCCTTCCCTCTCTCCTGTGCACTAACAGAAAGGGCACCCGAAGCACTAAGCTTCCCTCATACCCAGGGACTCTTTTTCTGTGATCTCCGAGGTCCCTGCTGCTCTGTCTTCAGACTTCTTAGCTCAGACTCCCAGCAAGCAGGAGAGGGGTCCAAGATTTCATCAGTGTAGGCTCACACATACATCAGTACAGGTGAGGAACCTGAGCTCCAGAGGGGCACAGTGGCTGTCCACAGGCCCATGATGAGGAAGCAAGCAGGCCCAGCTGGAAAGCCAGGTTCCCTGTTCCTCCACAGAACACACTTAACACCAGGCCACACGCCCCAGGGTGCTTCTCCTTAGGGACAAAACCTTGCCAGTGGAGGCAGAACTAGGTGATGCTCTTCCCTTTAGGTCCTTTTCAGCTGCTTCCTCCCTTTTTCTTGGCGGAACTCCACTGTTATCCATGGTTTTTGGAAAAATTAAACAAAGAGGGCCACAGTAAGCAAGCCCCTGGGATACAGCATGACTTTAGGACTAGTGCCTTGACTTACCAGGGGGTTTTGTCAGCCTCCACGTTCCCATCCTGCATCCTGTGTGGTCCCACCAAGGGCTGTCAGGGGCTCCTCTGGCTGGTCCATATGAGTGTTGCCACATTCCCCATCTCACTGTCTCACCAGTACCCACTTCATCTACATAATAGACTTTAGAGTTCAGCATCTTCAGGTTTCCAGAGGAGAGCACATGCGAGTCAACCCCAGACAGGATCCTGGCCTGGGCAGGACAGGGGTCCTGTGCTCACAGCCTACAGGGATTACTCAACCTGGGATTTGGGGAAGGTTGCGTTCTTCTTCCAAACCTGACTCCCCATTTCCAAGGATATTGATGCTGATTCAATTCTTGAAAGGTTCAATCCAAATCCATCATTTGATGCCCTGCCCTCAAAAACTGCAGAATGAGTACATAGCATTTATGCATTTATACAACACACAATTTAGAAAATGTCTTCATATTGACTCTCACAAAATTTAGATGGGATTATCCCCTTCTTTTTTTGGAAACGGAGTCTCACTCTGTCACCCAGGCTGAAGTGCAGTGGTGCGATCTCAGCTTACTGCAGCCTTCACCTCCCAGGTCCAAGCAATTCTCCTGCATCAGCCTCCTGAGTAGCTGGGACTACAGGTGTGCACCACCACACCCAGCTAACTTTTGTATTTTTAGTAGAGGGGGGTTTCACCATGTTGGCCAGGATGGTCTCAATCTCTTGACCTCATGATCCACCCGCCTTGGCCTCCCAAAGTGCTGGGATTACAGGCACGAGCCACTGCACCTGACTGGTTTATCCCCTTCTTATAGAGGCCCCTTATTGTAGAGGCAGAGCATGAGAGCCAGAAAGACCAAAAAAAAAAAAAAAAAAAAAAAAAAAAAAAAAAAAAAAAAAAAAAGACTTACCCAAGGTAAGAGCTTGATTAATATTTGTCCACTAAACAAGGGAATGGTTGGCTGCTTAAAAGCTGATGCCTAATGCTGCATGGCAAGAGTGTCACCTGCACACTACCTTTACTTCCCAGGCAGAGTGAGATAAGACCATTGACAGCCATCATGCATTCATAAAAGCAACCCCAGAAGGATGAGATGAGACCATCAATGCTGAAGATAACAGTAACCCCACCAGAAAAAGCAGCCCCCTCCTACAGAAGCTTGAGTGCAGAATATGACCCCCAATGACCTGTCTAGGAAAAACAACCAATATAATAATTCACATAAATGAAATATAATATATGTTATATATTATATATTACATTAATATGTAACATATAATTCGTATATGTTAACTCACTGAATCCTCACTACAACCCTGAGAAGTAGATACTGTTATTATCCTCATTTGACAGATGAAGAAGTCAAGACACAGAGAGATTAAATAACTTACCTGTAATCATGCAATTAGCAAGGGGAGAAGAGGGGATTTGAAACTAGGCCAATAGCTCTGGAACCCATACTCTTAACCCTATACTCTGCGTATCCAGAAAAGCCACATAAGTAGTGGAAAGGCCCAATGATTTGGAGTTGGACAGTCTTATATTCATGTTGTAAAGATTCATCAAGCACTTACTATGGACGGGACACTGTTCTGATGCTAAAGATACCATGGGAGGGGCTTATATTGAAAGGCGAGGAGACAGAAAATAAACCAAGAAACTTTCAGGTGGTGATCAACACTACAAAGAAAAACAGAGCAGAGCAGGTAAGATAGGGAGCCCAGGAGGAGATGAAGTGGGGTGCTATTCAGAGTCTTAAGGAAAGGCCTCACTAATAATGTGGCATTGAGCCGAGTCCCAAAGGAAGTGGGGAGCTGAGCTGTGCAGAGATTGAGGGGAGAAGCTCCCTCCCAAAGGGACAAATGCAAAAGCATCCCTTCCCCTCCTCAAGAGGGGACACTCTGGGGTCATGGAAGGATGACCAGGAGGTGTGTGTGGCTGGAGCAGAGTAAGTAAGGAACAGAGTGGAAGAGATGGGAAAGAGTCCCTGGAGCCCACAGGGAGCACCTGGGTTTTTGCTCCATTCAAAGACAGGAATCCAGGGAACGGTTTAAGTAGAGAAGGACTTTAAGTAGAGAAGTAGCAGGACATCAGATCTGAAAGAACCACTCAGCTGACTGTATTAAAATGGTTCGTCGGCTGCTGGTGAGGTCCCAGGCTGCAGGCTGACAGACACCTTCTGAAGCCCAGAAACCAGTTGGGAGGTTATTGTAACAGATGATGGTGTCCCCAGATCTACCACTGGTCATCGGCAGATGACTTTCAGCAAATTGCTAAACTCTTTAAACAGTGCTTTCCACATCTATAGAAACAGGCATAAAAATCCTTGCCTTGAGAGTTGTTGGGGGGAACTAAAGGAGATAAGCAGAATTCTTGGCATACAGAAGAACCTCAGTGAATGTCTTTCTTACTTTTTCCAGCGAGCGGTTGTGGGTGGGCTTTCCAATCGCCTCTCCTTCCCTGGGTACTTCATCCTCCCTGGCTTCTGTGTTACAGATTCTCAGCTGGCTGAGTGCCGGGGCCCTCCTGAAGTCGAGGGCGCCCCACTCTTCTCACTCACTGAGGAGAGCTTCAAGGCCTGCCACCTGACCCTGACCCTGGACGATTACCTATTCATTGCGTTCGTGGGCTTCGTGGTCTCCATTGCCTCTGTGGCCACCAACTTCCTCCTGGGCATCACTGCCAACTGCTGCCACCGCTGGAGCAAGGCCAGTGAAGAGGAAGAGATCTGACATGCCTGCCTCTCATCCCTCCATGCTGCTGACCGCCACAGCTGCTGGCCACCAGACGCCCTCCCTGACTGCCCACGCTGGTTCCATGGTGACCTGGCTGCCTCAGTCATGGTTCAAGCAAGGTGGGGACACTCACTTTGTATGAGCATCTGCTTTGGGCCAAGCGGTGCGCTAGGAATTGGGAACGTCAGATGAACTGACTCAGTCCCTGCCCTCAAGGCACTTTCCTCTGGTCAAGGAGAGAGATCCAAAAACTATTCCCTTTAAGACTGTACGTCAGGACTCTGAGCACGTCATTATGGAGGCCCAGCGGCGGAGCCATCATCTGTGTCTAGCAATGTCCATGAGAATTATAAGATTAGAGTGATTTGTGAACTGGGTCATCAGGAAATATCTACTTTGTCAGGTAGGCAAAGAAGAGTGCCTGCAAATGGCAGAGGCCAGAATACTCATAGTGTGCTGTGTTGAGAAGAGTGAACAGTTCCTGGTCACTTACTTGTATAAAGGGAGTGTGGCACAGAACTCAAACCTACCCCCCACCTCCTGACACCAAAACTGTCAGCTCTCAGCAATGCCAGCCACTGCCTCCAGGGAGTAAGAACACCTCCATGCCAGCCCCTGGCCTCCTTCCACCAGCAGCTACCAGGTGAGACCACCTCCCAGTGACTGCCCCCATATGACCAAATGTCACCAGTTGGTGAGGTCTCAGGCAGCAGGCTGAGGATGGACACTTTCAATGCCCTTGCTCCTGCCTCTCACTCAAGCTTGGCTTCAGAAGAGAGAGGCAGGAGACCCAGCAACTGGGGCAGCAAGAGTCCTGGCACCTTGGGATCCTAATCATGTGACTGTTCTTGCCACCGTGCTCATGCCACAGGGTCTCACCAGGAAAGTGCACTGTGGGCCACAGCCCCATAGCCTGGCAGCACCCAGAGCTAAAAGGGGACAAAGGCAGCACAGTTATGACCATATGAGGCTTTGCATTTTCTTCTAAGCAACTTACCCACGTTAAGCATGAGGGTGAGAGAGCTGTTAAATACTAAGCCCTTGCCAGTGTCAGGTACTGTGAAAAGCTCTCTCCACAAACCATTCCCTTTAACACACACACAAATCTTTTGAGGTGAACGCTGTTGTTCCCATTTTACGGATGAGGCAGTTAATGTTCAGAGAGGTTAAAGTCACACGCCACTATGAGCAAGATAAAATCCGTGCTCTTTCTACTGCCCCATCCAAGTTGGGGAACATCACCATTCCCTCTAGAGTTATATAAGTTCAAATTCAACTAGAGCTGACAAAGTTTCTCATAAGGTCCAGGCACTCCTCTGGGCACTTTTATATCTATTGACTCACTTCTTTCAATTCTCACAGCAACGCTGCCTGGTGGTTTTTATTATCCCCATTTGACAGATGAATTAATCGTAGAGAGTTGAGTGACTTACCCAAGGTTGTCTGGATAAGCCCTAGAAGGAAGGCGGTAGGCAGCTCCATTCAGGGAAACTGCATCTAATCAGTCAGTCAAAAATCAAGTAACTTTACGAGCAAAGCACAATTATCATCATCGTGGTCTTCTTCATCAGTTTCATCAGCAGCATCATTATCTTCCGTCTATTTGTTCAGCACCAGATAGTTCATGAGTATTTTTGCATCATTCTCCTTGATTTTTCACAACCCTGTGCAGGAGGTAAATCAAACATCAGTAATCCTGTTTTACAGATGGGGGAAAAAAGTCTCAAGGTTGGATATGACTTGCTATGTGGCAAGGTTGGGGCTCAACCCTAACATGATTCTCTTTCCAGTGCTTTCTCAAGTGCTTGGGGAAGAGAATGCCTCAGATGGCTGAGTAGTGGGGCCCTGGAATTCAGCATCCATGAATGTGCTAGTGGATAAGCTAAATAGAAGGCAGTCAAACCCATCTGCTGTACAGATTGAACTATGCTCATGGTAAGGCAAATTGCAGGCTCTGAAACAGAGACTACACAGGTAACATCTGAATAGTAGACTCCTGCTTTACAATGTGTAGATAAAACATCAGCAATGGTGGCCATGGTGGCAGTCATGTGAAAAGTAAGATCTTTGGGAATCAAGAGAGGAAGCTGTATTAACAACTCCTACTCAAGCCCTGCTGTGTGTGTTGCAAGAGATACTAAGAGAGCAAGAAAGCTATAGGTGAGAACCTCTGCAGTTTAGGAGAAGAACATCAAGGCACAGTCCAACATGCTGGTAAGTCTGGCCAGGAGGAGAATTAAAACGGGGGCTTTCCACCTACCTTGCCCCAAGCTCCAGAGGTGTTCTATCATCCCATGCTCCTGGAAAGCCTGAAAGGAATGAAGGAGGCTAATATGTCATCTTCCAGGAAGGCATCCTTCACTCGTGCTTCCCTGAGCTAGTCAACCAAAAGAGTCTTCAGAAACTTTGCTAGACCTGAAGTACTTGAACCCGTGTCCCCTGAATCTTGCTTACAACATCTGGGACAAATCCTGGCCCTGTGACATCTGAAGCAGAACTGTGCCCTGCTCTCTCCTTCTGTGATGACCAAGGATGGTGAACTCCAGCTGTTCTCTACAAGCCAGGCCGGCAACCTAAATACCTGGAGAGGAACTTTTAGAAACTATAATCCTGACAAAATAGGAAAGTTTCCCATAGGGACATACCATAATACTATAATAACCTTCTAGGAACTATTGTTTGCCAAAATGTAGTTAATATATTTTAAGATATATGCTTTTTTGCATAGGACTAGAACCAGAAAAGACACCAAATGCCCCCTTGACATCAATGTCCTTTCTAGTGGGACAATTTGGTCTCCATTAATGCCAAACCTTTCTGAGCAGGATACATGGCTTTTAAAGGACAGATGTTTCTCCTGCTGCTAGAAGCTCCTCAGTTTACTAGAGCACAATGAGGAAAGTATTCAACCTCCCTACTGCCAAGGAATTCCCTGCTTCTCCCCCACTGCCATCATCTTGTCCAAGCTATCAGAAGCAAGCTTCTAGAGATAATCTAACAATCCTGACTGGAATTGCTCCCATATCCCTGGTGACCACAGGCTTCATTCAAATTGTCCAAACTGGTTAACATGTATGTGATGGGGTATCTCTGCATCTGTATGTCTGTCTGTGAGGTTCCTTGTGTGTTGGCTGTCTGCTGACATGGGACAGATCTCTCTGGAATTTGGGTTTAGTTCTCTGACATAGTCCACTCAGCCATAGGCTGAGTGGCTAAATATGCATAAATAAGCATGCCTAAATAGGCGTATATAGGTTGATGCAAAAGTGATTGCGATTTTTTGCCATTAAAAGTGATAGCAAAAATCGCAATCACTTTTGCACCAATCTAATATTACATTGTTTGATAGATTAAGATGGAATCCCACCAGGTTTAGGGTAGGACTGGATGCTAAAAAAAATAAAGAAGAAGAAAAATCTGTGGCAGAGGCATCCTAATGAGAACGTGATTTCTCCCTGCTTCCCTCTGCTCTCTCCTGCCCCTCAGAGACTTGTTCTTATTGCAGAAGCTTCCTCCATGCTAGGCCAGAGGATATCAAAGTTTAGTTTGGTCAAGATTTGGGCCAAGAAAATTCCTTTTTAGAAGAGCCCTCATATCTGAATCACACCACTTTGGGCCAGTTATCTCTGGTCACCCTCAGACAAACCCTCGTCTCTTTTTCTCCATTCCTAGAGGAATTCCCAGGGAACTTTGCAGAAATAGGTCTCCAGAGTTGCTATAGAGGTTCATGGCTCCTTTCAAGGAGGGTCATGTATGAAATTTGAACAGATCAAGACAGATGTTTGTCTTCAACCATGGGGGAAGACCTCCAGCTTCCATTTTCCCCTAAGGTGTCTGTGCTGACATCCTTTCCAACAGTAGAAGGCTAAAAAGATCTATCTTAACCCATTCCTCAAAAGGACATCTTCCTGAAGCCAGAGAAAATTGTCTGCTCTTCCCCACCCCAGGAAGAGGCAAAAGGGAAGTGAGGGCGTCACAAGGTCCTTTGTAAATCACTATTGTGTTTGTCACAGCACTGGGCGGAGAGCTGGATCCACAGAGCTCTCAGTTTTTCTAAGCACTGTCCTGTAATGTGCTAATGTCTGGGGGTGGGAGGGCTGGGGAGGGGTGGGGTTAGAGGGAAGATGCCAACCTTTGTATGGAGATGATTTTATAACCATGCACTTTTGTAACTGTGAAGAATTTTTCATAAATGTACATTAATAATAAAGAGTGTATAGTTTAACAAATTTTCCTAAGAGCTGTGAAGAAGGATAGGGAGAGGGAGGGAGGTAGAGAAAGAAAGAGAGAAAGGAACTAGGTGGAACCAAGAGAATGTGTGCCAAAATATACACACAAAAGGTCTATGGGAGGGAGTGGATGGAAATAATTAGGAGATGTGCCAGCCATGGAGGGGCATGTGTGGGAGTTGAAGGAACATCACAGAAGTATATTTCTACCAGGCAAAAAAAGAATACGCGTGTGTCTGTATGCACACACCCCTCTGTGTAGGCATATTTTGGTGCCTGAAATTACACAAAGAAGAGAGCATATGTCTTACACATGTTGATGTTTGCAACTTGGGTCATCCATAAAACATACCAAGGCAAGTGGGTGTGCCTGCCTAGTTAGCATCACTGAAGGGTGTGTGATAAGGAGACGGCACACACCAGTGGCATGGGCAAAAAGACATTAACTCAGGCATGCAGGTAAATCAGGCATCTAAATGCATGGTGTTGGGGCTGGATAAGGCCATTGCTGGTATAAGTTCAGCCTCTGTTCTCATAGGTTAATAAAGAAGGGAAAGGATTCTAAACCTCCTGGGTTTTGCAAGTGTTGCCTGCACATCATCAGAAGTGAGATGGCTAGGCAATGTACCTTGAGAACAGGGACAGGAAAAGAAGGAAAGTGTACTTCTGTAGGTACAATGGCAGCTGTTTTTATCTTAGTATTCTAAGTAGGAAGTGGCTGTAAGGAAGTCAATCCAAGCAGGAAGTGGCTCTGAGCAGAAAGTAGTTCCTTCCACCAATGGGGATGTTAACCTCCCTCTATTCCTCCCACTCCAATTGCCACAGGGTACAAACAAATACTGCACTCATAGCCTCTAAATGGAACACGGATACTGACTCAGAACACTCAGCTAAACAGAGAACATCTTCAACTGTAATCAGTGTTTTCTAGAGTAGATTAGAGGGAGGCAAAACCCTTCTCTTCAAATTAAGTATTTAATAGAGACTATGCTGAACAAGTGCAAGATCAAAAATAAGGCTCCTGAAATAAGCAGACATCTCATGGACGACGAGAGCTTGCATATCTCATTCAATGCTGTTCATAGTGCCAAGGACTGATGATGATGATGATGATGATGATGATGATGATGATGATGATGATGATATAATATTTACTGATCACTTACTGTGTGCCAGCTGCTCTGCTAAGCACTATATATGGATTAATTTACTTAATTTTCACAAAAACCCAAGGTAAGTACTATTATTATTTCTATTTTACAGATGAGGCAACTGAGGCACAAACAAGCTAAAGTGCTTAAGGTCACATAGCTAGTAAGTAGTTGATCTGAGTTTAGACACTCAGTAATACTTGGTGACTGACTAACTTCAGAAGACAAGAACAATGTGGGCCATAAGAGAAAATTCAGTCTCAATCAAAAGTAGGGTTTTAGCCACAGAGGTCTTTATATTAGTTTATTTTCACACTGCTGATAAAGACATACCTGAGACTGGGAAGAAAAGGAGGTTTAATTTGACTTACAGTTCCACATGGCTGGGGAGGTCTCATAATCATGGCAGAGGGTGAAAGACACTTCTTACATGGCAGCAGCAAGAGAGAATAAGGAAAAAGCAAAAGGGGAAACCCCTGATAAACCCATCAGATCTTGTTATTCACTATCACAAGAATTGCATGGGAAAGACCAGCCCCCGTGATTCAATTACCTCCCCCTGGGTCCATCCCACAACACGTGGGAATTCTAGGAGATACAATTGAAGTTGAGGTTTGAATGAGGACACAGCCAAACCATGTCAGTCTTCTATGATTATTTGGTGAAAAAAATTGGAGAGTAATAGGTAAAACCAACAAGTATCCTATCTGTTTCATTGCAAGTAGCTTTAATGGCTGCATTGGACAAGGTAGACTAATTGTGATAATAGGTGATTTCAAAATCCCAACAAAGTAGAGATTTGTTTGCTAGGTTATTTGACACAATTAATTCTTATTTCCTGCTCACGTCATGTTCCAAAGCATGTCAGTGGCTCTGCCTCACATGGTTATTCAGGGGCCCAGGATTCTTCCATCTAGTGGCTCTGCCATCTCTGAGGCCATGGGAATTCTCTACAGCATGGAGGATCTCAAGGACATTTGCAGGAGTCAAAAATAGAAGTATTGTACTTCAATTCCAGCATATTCCATTGGCCAGAACTGAGTCCCATGATTTCATTTAACATCAAGGAAGTAGACTAGCTGTGCACACAGAAGGCAAAGGAAACAGACTTTGATCAACTCCACCAGCCTCTAACATGGTCTGCTCTTCTTGTTACCAAATACCTGTTTCACTCTTCCTCCACACTTACCTTACACTGTCACCACATCCAGGTCAAAGCGCAAGATCGCCAATATTCCAGTATCTCCATCAGGTCTCTTGGTGGTCCAGTGACCTATGAACTGAAAAGAAAAATTATCTGCCCCCCAACCCACCCCCTACTCTACACATACCCAATATACAATGGTGGCACAGGGACAGAGTAACAGCAAATTAAAGACCTTGTTTGAAAAGAAGGAAAACACACACACCCATTATGGTTCATAGCAATTCTGAAATCCTGCTTGGAGAGCATTATGAAGGCCTCAGACTAAGTTCTTACATTCAACTCTGATTCTGTTTTCTGAGAAGAACTCCTTTGTCACCGTCCTCTGTGACCTGACGCTTCCCTTTTGAAGGGTCTCCCTTTTCCATTACCCACTATGGCTATATCTACAGTGGATATTGGGGAGAATGCAACATTTGGCAGTTACCCAGCTTCAACAGCCAGCCTTCTGGTGGTGCAAGTATGCTGGCCTGAAACAGGTTTTAGGACTCAATAGTAGAAAGTTTTTTGGTTCCAGGTTCATGGTTTCATAGCAATTTACCTCCCTTAAAAACGTAGTAGATTTGTTTGCTTCCACTAAGTTCCACATTTCAGTACACACACAAAGCTCTGTCCCAAAAAGTGCTTTCAAGCCTATTGTGATGCTTTGCTTTCTCTTCTTCCATGCCTCTTTCTTTTCCCGTTAATGCAGCCTTGCAATTATCTGAAACAACAGGTGAGAAGGACACATTCTTATTCTTGTTCATTTCCTCTTGGATAAGTCTCATTAACTGGATGTTTTTAGGGCACCTTGTTGCTCAAAGCCTTTGTCAATTTTATCTCTTATCATTTAGGTCTAGAAGCAGTCAGCTTTTTCCATTTTTTAGTGCCCCTCATTTTTTACTTTCTTTCTCTTTCTTTTCATTTCTAATTTCAAACTCCTTTAGAACTAAGTAAGACATTCAGAAACCTGGTTCGGATCAATCTGGACTGAGACCAAAAATATTTAAAATGCATCAACAGTTAGGCAACCTGAACTTCACGAAGGGAATGAAACTCCTCATGGGAAATGGTCATTGGGATGACAAGGAAGGAAACTGAGAAGAAGAAAAAAATACTACCAAGCTAGAAAGTTCACTGATGACATTCAGATTTCAGAAAGTCTACCAGAAATCACCACAGCAGGGACAGGTCTGCCAGGTTGCTGGGAAAAAGTTACTGCTCGTGGATGCTGGTAAAGGGGCTATCTAAAGAGAAAATGTTGGCTGTGTTGTATTGCTGCTCATTATTCCCAACACCCTCAACATGGAAGGCAGAGATCACAAGGAAATACAAACGCCACTGTGACACGGTTACAAGAAAAATAATATTGTTATGGTCCCCCCTCCTCCACCCAGCTTTACACCTATCTCATGGAATCATTCAGGAGTATACTGCATGACATTCTAGAAAACACAAAATAATGTGGCTGATTTTACAAAGCTAAGGATTCTATTCCTGTAACTGAGCCCGTATTCAAAAGAGATCCCTGGATCTGCAAATTAAAAGCCAAAGCTGAGCTAGGCACAGTGGCTCACGCCTATAATCCCAGCAGTTTGGGAGGCAGAGGTGGGTGGATCACCTAAGGTCAGGAGTTCGAGACCAGCCTGGCCAAAATGGTGAAACCCGGTTTCCACTAAAAATACAAAAAAATTAGCCAAGCATAGTGGTGCATGCCTGTAGTCCCAGCTACTCAGGAAGGAGAGGCAGGAGAATCACTTGAACCCAAAGGGTGGAGGTTGCAGTGAGCTGAGATCATGCCATTGCACTCCAGCCTGGGTGAAAAGAGCAAAACTCAGTCTTAAATAAATAAATAAATAAGCCAAAGCTATGAAAATGGTTGATATAAAAAGACCACTTGGCCAAGAGTTAGATTCCCATATAAAAAAGCAGTTTATACCTCCATTCATTTAAAAATATGAATCCCACACCTCTGCATGCTAGACATATATTTCGAGTGCTCGGTATATGGTGCTGAACAAACTTACATTCCTGCCCCTGCCCCTTGGTGTCTTTCTATGCAGGGGTGGGGGTGAGAGGGTTGGGAATGGTGGTAGATCAGACAATAAACAAGAAAAATAAATAGTTCCAGATAGTGATAAGTGCTGCAAAGAAAATACAGCAGGAAGAGGGTTGGGGGGTGAGATTACAGAGGTAGGCCTAGATCTCACCCGATAAGTAGGTCCCTGTGGGCTCTGGTCAGACTTCAAATTTTGTGTAAATGCAATGGAAAACCACTGGAGGGGTTTCATCAGGGGAATAGCATGATCTGACGCGATTTTCCAAGACCATTCTAGATGCTGTATGTTTAAAAGGTGGGAAAGAATATGTAAGCTGTGACATCAGGGAGGGGCCTTCTCCATGAGTCCAGGGGAAAGGCGTTCTAAAGGGACACCAGGGCTGGTGGTGGATGAAGGAACAATCAAAGTAGAAATTTTAAAGGCAGAGCCAATAGGACTTGCTGATGCATTGGATGTAGGGAGACAGGACAAAAGAAAAATCAAAAATAACTCCTAATCTTTTTTTTTTTTCACATCAGCTGCAGCAATGCTCAGCCAGGCCTAAGTAGCGGAAAGACTGTCTTAATTCTATTAAAAAACATACACACACAACAGATAGTCAACAATCAGTAAGTCAGAAAACCCTGATGAGTAAGTTGGAAGGGAGAGGGAGGAAGCAGATAGAAAAACAGATACATAATGTCAGGAAATGGCCGAAACCTGAGGGCCTGGAGATGGGGGTAGAAAAATATGAACATACAGAGTTGTTTCAACAGTCTGCAATATCATTCGGAGTGTCCCAGTGGATCTTAAATAGAGCAATGGGGCCTCGGGAACTGGAGTTCAAGTCTAATAATCAGCAGCATTTTCAGTAGAGATAGATTTGTATCCACAGTGATGTGCCAGAGGCAGAGCATCAATCTAAAGTTGTTTCCTAAAAGGAGAGTCTTAGACTCCCTTGGCTGTATACCAGGAAGCAAACCCAGGAAACAAATTATATTTGAGATGGGCTCAAATATGAAATGGGAATATTGCATAGAATGACATAAAGAAAAATGGAAATGAACAGTTTGTACTCACTCATCTTAAGCAAGGAATGAAAGGCAATTGTGACAAACTAGGTGTCTCAGGATGGTGCTAATACTGAGAACATCCAAAACCATTATGATTATTATGCATTTACAATGTATTACACACTGCACCAATCTACTTGCAGTATCACGGATGTCTCACGATTTTCCTGGAAGATAACACAGACTTGATTTTAAGCATGGACTAGGAAACCACACTGCCTGGTTTCAAATCCCAATACTGCCACCTTGGGCAGATGACATCACCTCTTTGAATCTGAGTTTCTCTGCCTGTAAATTTCCGAGGATAATGGTAGCTACTTCACAGGACCTCTGAGAAGATTAAATGAGTTCATGTAAATAAAGTACTTAGAACAGTGCCTGGGACAGAGTGATATTCAATTAGTGATAGCGACTATTACTATCATTCCTTTTTTACAGGGAAAGACTTAGAAGCTGAGAGATGCTTAAGTAACCTGTCTAACGTCACAGGGCTGAAATGTGACAAAGCCAGGGTTTTAATCGCCTCTGTCCTCCAGACCCAGTATCTACCAAATACCAGATAGGTCACACTGGCAAGCCGTGAAGGCGAGTCTCCAAACCTGGGACCAAGTGAACCATGCCCTCAATATTCATATTCTTGAGTGGTCCACTCCCACACTGAATCTGCACTGGCCCTGTGACTTGATTTAACCAGCAAAAAGTGGCAGAAGTAATGCTGTGCCTGGCAGCTTCTGCTTTTGTGCTCTTGGAAGCCCTGAGCCACCACGGATTAAGTCTGATCCATGGAGAGTGATGGAGAGTCCATATGGAGAGACCACGTGGAGAGAAAAGAGTCTCAGCCTTTCCAGCATGCCAGCTGAGCCCATCTTCCTAGCCATTCCCCCAAGGCACCAGACATATTAGTGGATACATATTGAACATTTCAGCCCCAACTACCCTCTGACTGCATCCCCATGGGAGACCAAAGCAAGACCAGCAAAACAACTCTCCAACTAAGCTATAGTGGTGACAATTTATTGTTTTAAGCCTCTATGTTTGGGGCTATTTATTATGCAACAATATGCAACTGAAACACTAATCTATAAGAAAAAGACTTACTGGGGACAAAAATGTGTCAATAACATAAGGCTGAAACCTAGAGTGACTGTTGCATCCCAGAAGCAAGCTGTACAGAAAGTAATCATCCATGCTCTGGAGTCCTATTAATGAGCATATAATAGTGCCAACCACACAGTAAGAAATCAATAAAAAATTAGCTGCTTTTTTTATTATTAACAAGAATACACTTATTCTACATGCAATTTAATTGCAATGCAAGGAATAGATAAAAATCCTTAGTTTTTGCTTCTAACTTCTCCAGGAATAATGCTGCAGGAAATTTGTATCACTTTCCTTTGCTTTAGGAAACTTCAGTGCACGGTATTGTAAAGACATGATTATTAAAAGATTTGACAAGGACAACAAAAGTTAAAAAAGAGAAGATGACCACAACTGGTCTCATACTGCTCGTTAAGAGTAGTGACTTCCCGGCTGGGCACGGTGGCTCACATCTCTAATCCCAGCACTTTGGGAGGCTGAGGCAGGTGGACCACCTGAGGTCAGGAGTTCAAGACCAGCCTGGCCAACATGGTGAAACCCCATCTCTACTGAAAACACAATAATTAGCTGGGCATGGTGGCGGGCGCCTGTAATTCCAGCTACTAGGGAGGCTGAGGCAGGAGAATCACTTGAACCCGGGAAGCAGAGGTTGCAGTGCACCAAGATTGCGCCATTGCACTCCAGCCTGGGCAGCAAAAGCAAAACTCTGTTTAAAAAAAAAGAAAAAAAATAGGGAATTCCAAAGTTACTCCTGCAAAATGGCGTTGTTACAGAGCAATGTATCATGACAGGCATTTTTTGACAAAAAAAAAAAAAAACATTTCCAATTCAGACACAAAGTAGTATGAGATTTTGTCTACGCAAAGAATTTTAAAACCCTGTCGCACTCCACAGTGGTGGAAGAATATTGAGTTCCCAGAAATAAAGCAGCAGTCAAAGGTAGCACAGACAAGGATGCTGAGCCCATGAGTTACACAGAGGAGTGCAGCTGTACTGCATTCATCATTTTGATGAATAAATAGATAAGGGAAAAGCAAGGCCTTCCATAGAAATAAAGGTTATTTCTGTAGATTACTTTAAATGTATAATAAAGTCCTTCAGCGAAAAAGAATAGACATTCCAACAGAGATCTCAGGGGACAAGAGCAACACGGAATACCCAGAAGACAGTCTAGATTGAACAGAATAGAATCATCAGCAGTAGAATTGAGAAGAATCACCAGACCTTTGGTGGAGGTGGAGCTGAGCACTGATCTTTGGGTACATTATACATCCTGTATTGCTTCATCGAAGCAATGGTATTGTCCAGAGGTCCTTGACCTCCGGGCCACAGATGGGTACTAGTCTGTGGCCTGTTAGGAACCAGGCCGCGCAGCAGAAGGTGAGCAGCAGGCAAGTGAGCAAAGATTCCTCTGTACTTAAAGCTTCTCCGCATCATTCGCGTTATTGCCTGAGCTCTGTCTCCTGTCAGATCAGCGGTGGCATTAGATTCTCATGGCAGTGCCAACCCTATTGCGAACTGCGCATGTGAGGGATCGAGGTTGCACGCTCCTTAAGAGAATCTAATGCCTGATGATCTGTCGCTGCCTCCCATCATCCCCAGATGTGACCCTCTAGTTGCAGGAAAACAAGCTCAGGGCTCCCACTGATCCTATATTTTGGCGAGTTGTATAATTATTTCATTATTGTTAACAATGTAATAATAATAAAGTGCAAAATAAAAGTAATGCGCTTGAATCATCCCAAAACCATTCCCCATCCCAGGTGTGTGGAAAAATTGTCTTCCATGAAACCATTCCATGGTGACAAAAATGTTGGGGACCGCTGGTTTAGTCCACTGGAAATCATTCCTTGTTTCCATAGAGATCCTCCTCTTCTACCATTTATGATATATGGATTTTTGGATGCATGAGCTCTATCTCATTATTAGAGTCTTGGGATTTGTCAAGAGTTGGCAAAACCAACGATGCAGCCCACTCTCTGATTTCCTCCTTGAAGAACTTATTTATTTCTGTCCAAAAGTGCTACAATTTACTCCAGGAGGCTGGTAATTATAGAAGGCAGCTGTAGTAATGTAGAAGAAGCCCTAGGCTTTAATTCAAGAGACGTAGTCCCTCAATAAACACTTGCCGAGGCCCTGGCGTGAGGCAAGGCAATGTTTAGGTACATGAAGAATTACTAAAAACCAAAGAGACCAGAGATTATTGATTCATATTTTATCCATCGTGCCCAGCATAGGGCTGGATGTGTAGCAGGTTTTCAATAAATGTTTGTTTAACCAAATTAATCATGACACTAGTTAGCAAATCAATTTCCCTCTCTGGGGTTGGTATTTCACCTCCTATTTTAAAATTTAAAAAATGTAAGTGGGTTATAGCAGCACCTCTCAAAATTGAATGTGCATAACAATTTCCCGGGGATCCTGTTAAGGTACATATTCCAAACCAGTAGGCTGGGAAGGAAGGCCTGGAAGTTGCATTTCTAACAAACCTCCAGCATTGCTGGCCCATGGACGACACTTTGAGTAGCAATGGGGCAAATGATCTCTCAGGGAGAAATTTTGGATACAACGAGGGATCCTCCAATTCTGTTTTTTAATTATGAAAAAATAGTAGACACTCTAACTATGGAAGGGAGAAAAAGAGAGGTAAATGGGGCTGGGCACGGTGCCTGGGGTGGATCCAGGAGGTTGGTAGAGGCTTCTCCTGGGGGCCAGCAGGAAAGGCCCACTCTTCGTCACAACGCACAAACAAATTCTTTTTGGTGCCTGCAAAAAGAATCAGCAATAATTTCGCTGGCTCAGAAGGCTCTGTCTCTTAATGATTCTTCCTGTTTTTCTCAACCTGATCCAAGAGAATGAGAAAACAGCCCTAGTGAAGGTCAGCGGAGGTCAGAGAGGTCCCTGGAGAGGGCCGCTTTCAGGGAAATGGAGCAGATAGAGGCCCACCCCTTCTGCCCACCCTCATCTCTGCCTAGCTCTAGCGCTACTCCTTGACCAATCCAGCCCAATCCCAGTGTATCAGTACTCTGCCCCAAGTCAATTCCATTCAATTAGACATTCATTACTACTGATGTGTGTGCCAACATGCTAGATGCCCCGGATGATGCCAGGATGTGACAGTGCCAGGGCCCTCCAGTTGCCCATGGTCTAATGGGGAGGAGTTCCACAGTCACAAGAAGACGTGTTACAATGAAGAATGCAATCAAGGACATGAGAAAGAGATCTGCAAGTACAATATGAATTTAGAGAAGTGAGAGACCAAACTTTACAGAGAAGGGGACATCTGAAATTTAAAGATGGGTATAGGCTCCTCAATAAAGATGGAAATTAGCCATTCCAGGTGGAGGGAAAGCAGGAGAGACAGCACAGAGGGGAAGGAAGAGTGAATGCTCACGACAGAATCCAGTGTGACTGGAACAAAGGGTATTTTGAAAGAATAGCCTGCAATGGAGGATCTGGGAGGTGCAGGGGAGATTTTCATCTTTAGGGTCTTAGTCCTCCCTTTCCCATCTTTGGAGTCTGATAATTGGCCCTCCCTTCAACATGCATACGCTTCCCTGACCCATCTTTAGGATCATACTTGCAAAAATAGTTCAAGATTAACCACAGCAATTCGTGTATTCCACAATCTTTTACCGAAACCCTAAGACATGTGAGGCACTGTGCAAGCATAGGAAATACAGCTCGGGATGAGATAGGTAAGTTCCAGAGCTCTGGACAAACAATCAGTAAAGTGAGACGGTAGAAAGAACGTAGGAACAGGAAAGTCTTGGGTGCAAATATGCGTTGTGTGTCATGAACAAAAGATTTCCTATCTCTGAGCCCTGGTTTCTACCTCCCTGATGGGGATAATTATACTTATTCCACGGGGTTATTGTAGAAATTAACCTGTGGGGAAAGAGCTTCATACTGTGTTGGGCACACTGTAAGCATTCATTACCCATGTATTCTTTGTTCAGCCATAAAGAGAGGCGCCTGGAATACCAAATCTCCAGGGTCCCTTTCAGCTCTGATATTTTGCTTGGGCAGTTCTAAGACTCTGCGGCACCTGTAACTGTGCCCACTGACCAGGATCCTGGCACATCCCAAGGAGTGAGGCTCCATCCCTCCCTGAGCAAGAAGCTTCTACCAGGGTGGCCTGAGATGAGGCCAGTGGATCAGGCAGGCATTAATCAGGTGGCCGCCCTCCTTGGCTGTGGCGCCGGCAGGCTAGGCAGCGTTCTGGCTGCCTAGCTTCCCCAATCAGTTTCCACACCACTCCACAGACCCGTTGCCATGACAGTGAACCCCAAGGGGCACCCAGGAGTGGCCAGAGCTGGAGAGGAAGGTTCCATTGATCGAAATCCATCTGACTCAGCCTTGGTTGATTTCAGGATCCTGGAGTGAAAACAAACAACAATTTAAATCTACTGAATGCTTTTTTCGATGCCAGACAACATATTAAGTGTATTTTTCCGATTCTCTCATTTCATACTCACAATGGTAATGTGAAATAAGGATCCTCATTCCCACTTAACAAAATGAGAAACTGGGGGTCAGAGAAGAAAATACCAATGTCACCCACGTAGTAGGTGGTAAGGCCAGGACACAACTGTGTCCGCCAGCTCCAGCCCCAGGGACGTATCATTCCAAAGACCCTGTGCCTTTCCACAAACCACAGTCTTCCCAGCCACCTGAGCCTCCAGGAAAGTTGATGCCACTTTCCCCACTTGCCTGAATATTCCTGAGGGGTCAAGGGGAGCAGGTCCAGAGAGCTAGGTCTCTAAGTGATTCCTCAGGGACAAGGCCAGGTCACCCAGATGATGGGCTACTCAGACAGCTGCCAAAAATATGTTCTGGGATTTTCCAATGTAATCCCAATTTCAAATATTCTGCTTGTTTTTCTAAAGAATGAAAATTCCAACGTATTGCCACCAAACTAATACATCTCTCAAATGAGCTGTTGTTCATCTGGAAACAGCACAATATTTGACAACATCTGTCAGACCCTGTCACAACATTTGGTTCTAAAGAGCACGATCCCTGTATTTTGATGCAAGGTAGCAATGTGCAAGCTCTGGCCTTAGGTTTAGGGCTCTGCCCTGCCAGAAGGAGGATATCCAGAGACCAGAGGACATCAGCCCTTTTTCTAACCTCAGCAGCTGGGGAATTTGCCGAAAGAACAGCTTGGCATTCCTTCCCTGCCTCTCACCCCCTTTCCCATGGCTACTGAACTATTGAGCCCAAACTCTGGGAACCCATGACATGGGAAAATCCAGCTGGCTTCTGTGGCCCCAGACATCTGGATTCCCTAACCCCAGGCAGCCAGCTGAGTGAGAGGCAGCAATGCAAGGATGCTTGGGAAAGCCTTTGGAGGGACGTCTGCCAAGTCATCTCCCTCCTGAACAAACACATGTCCCACTGTCTAGGGGTCAGCAGAGCCATGTTTATATGTGCTTAGGCCATTCAACTGATTAATTAATTAGCTCCCTGGGTGGCCTTTGGCCACTAAAGCTTCATCCCTTGGGGCCTCAGTTTTCTTATCTATAAAATATTAGAATTAGGCAAGTTGATGTCTAAGGTTACTTCCTGCCCTACGATTTCAGCTTTCTACCATAAAAGAACAGGATGAGCATGGACAGGATTTGGCTCTAATACTGTCCCTGCTCTGCCAGCATGGGAAAGTCCCTTCCCATTTCTAAGCCTCAGTTTCCTTGAGGAGTTAAACGAGGGGCGGACTAGATGATCTCTCAGTCCAGGGCTCTGTTATCTCAGAAACCGGAACACATCTTGACACGCCCTCTCCCTGATCACCTGCATGCACTGTAACCCAGCAGACCCCATCTTGACAGCTCCGTTGCCACCTACTCAATCAGGCTGCCTGCTTTCACCTGGACCACTGCAATAGCCTCCTAACTGGTCAAGCAACACCTGCCGCCCCTCCCTTATCCCTATCCTGGAGACTACCAGGGTAAAGTTTCTTTTCAAAACACACATCAGCTAGGCACAATGGCTCACGCCTGTAATCAATCCCAGCACTTTGAGAGGCTGAAGCAGGAGGATTACTTGAGCCTAGGAGTTTGAGACCACCCGGGACAACATAGCAAGTTCCCAGCTCTACCAAAAAACAAAAATTTAAATTATCCAGGCATAGGGGCGTTTGCGTGTAGTCCCAGCTACTTAAGAGGCTGGGGCAGGAAGATGACTTGAGCCCGGGAGGTCAGGGCTGCAGTGAGCCATGCTCATGCCACTGCACTCAGCCCAAGCAACAGAGTGAGACCCTGTCTCAAAAAAAAAAAAAAAAATCTAAGATCATGTTAGCCTGCTGCTGGTATAGATTTCCATTGCAATTAGGGTAAACAATTGTGCAGCTTGTGAGACCCTCACAGCTAACCCAGCCCACCCCTCAGCACCATGTCTCACCACCCTCCCTTCCTCAATGTACACAAGCCCCTTGGCCTTTTGCTTCCTTAATAGACAAGCCTCCCAAGCCTCAATCTTTGTTCATGCAATTTCTTTGCCTAGAATGCTGATCTCCCTCTCTATCCCACTCCCTTCTTCAACTTGTCCATTTCTTCCCTTCCTTTAGATTTCACCTCAGGCATCCCTGCTTAGAAATTCTCCTGGGAACTCACCAGGCTAGCTCAGATTCCCTGGGTAGACTTTCCCATAAGACTGTTGCCCTCCCTACAGAGTATTCCTGTCCATTTCTGAGGGCGTTCAGGGATGACATTGCTTTCTCTCATTCCCACTCATCCCGTAGTCTACACTCAATAAACCTTTTCAAGATGAGGGGATGGATGTTCTGCCCTTAGGAAGCTCCTAAGAAGAGGATGGCACCTTTTCCAACAACCCCTGGCAGAGACCAAGACTAAAACAGATCTGATCTAAGACTTTCAGGCTCCTGAGGAGACATCCTGCTGACTGCTGGAAAGCTCTGCCCAAGGCAAGCTTGAGACTTAGCCAAATGCTATGGCTATGCTCAGAGTTCATTCCAGCAGAGAGTGCACAGAAGTCCACCCTAGAGTGCTCTGAGCTGGCTGCCCTCCCAGCCAGCAGGCAGCCCGGGGGAATGGCTCCAGAGCATCAGACTAGGAGGAGAGCTGAAGTCTGTACTGTGGAAAGGCAAGATGACTAGATAGATTCTTCTTTGGAAATGTGTTAAAGTGCCTTTTCCCCCATCTTCTCCACCCACTGACTTGCACAGATCATTCAAGTGTAAATGGGCCTTCTCCTTCAGGAAGCCTTCCTGCACTACCCCTGCTGGACTAAGGTTCCTAAATCTGCATTTCTATGCCCCCTGGGCATCCCACTAGCATTGTATACTACTACACAGAGAGAATGTGTTTCCACACCTGTCTCCCCAGCCAGAATAGCATTTTTCATCTCCTATCACCAGCACCCAGTGCCTAGAACACAAGTATCACTTGGGAAAACTCTGTCATTTTATAGATGAGGAAACCAAGATCCAGGAGAAGGAAACCAAGATCCAGGAGAAAGAATGATTTGTCCCCCAGAGTCACACAAGTCACTCACTGGCGGGGCCAGGAGTCTAACCCACTTCTACCACTTCAAGCCGACACCTTTCTCTGTTGCATCCCTGCCTTCAGGAAGGGATGGGAATGAATTTGCGATGGGATTCATTTATGATCCTGTGGACAAGAGCCTCCAATGACTCTCTGGGGATGACTAATCACGCCTTTATAAGAAAGGCTCCAAGAACAAGATCCCAGACTCTCCCATGGGGAGAGCACCTGTAGCCTGTTGTGTCACCTGCCCACCAGCTGGAGAGGCTGACCCTACTCAGTACTGAGATTAATGAAGAATCCAACCTCAGTTCCAGCAGGAGGTGAGCACACGATGGCAATCCCTCCCTTCTCTGCACGCAGAAAGTTCATCTTCCAGGAAATGGAGAGTTACGGTTCCTCCCCACTCCCTACCCCTAGTTGATGCTTTCTGAGAGTCAACCAGCATTTATTAAATGTGCCGTCTCATTCGGTCATTCAACCCCAGACCATAAGTTTCTTGAAGTCAGGAAAGTATCTTAAGTTTGGATCACAGAATACATTGTTCTAAAGGGCCTTTAGGATTCACCAGGTTCCAGCTTCTCTGTTTACACCTAGGAAATGGGGTCCAGAGGGTGAAAGAGACTTGCCATGTGAATGAATGCAGAGCCAAGGTCTGGGCCCTGATCCCTGGTGTCCCACACTGATCTCTCTGCTCCGTGTCTCTGGACTCTGGCCCTGACAAGAAGCCTCCTTGGATCCTTCCAGGCCTGAGAGCAGAGCAGGTCCTTGTGAAGGTGTGTCTGTCTGTTGACGGGAGAGAGCATGTCAAGATTCAAACTGCAAATCTGATCACCTCACTTCTCTGTTGAAGGACTGCAGTGGCTTCACCCCACCTTCATATGAAGTTCATCCTTCTGGATGGGTCCTCCGAGACCCTGACTCCTGATGTTGTCTCTAGCCACGGCCCTGTCACTCTGAGCCACAGTCCCTCACTGGGCACTTCCCAGCTCCTCCCTTTCCTTACCAGCTTACTGAGGGCTGTTTCCCACCTCTTCACCTGGCCAACTCCTGCTCTTCCTTCAGCTGAATGCCCAGCCTGCTCCTCTATGAAGCCTTCCCTCATGTTATCCCAGCCCACACACAACCTCCAAAGCACCCTGGACTTTTGGATTTCCATTCAGCTCACTGTGCTTGCTTATCCTCTCTCTGTCTCCTCCACCCAACCACAGACTCCCCTGGCCTGGGACAGTCTCTCTCTCCCCATCATCAATGTACTTGCATAGTCAGGCTGTGTCATCAGCACTCAGAGGATGTTCGACAAATATTGTAGGGGTGTTTGACCGACAAGTGGAGACCACTCCCCTTTATGTGTCCTGCTCCTTGACCCAGTGGAACCACAGAGGCCACTGGGCATGGACCCAGAAGATAGTTCCTGCTAAGGCAGGGGCAGTGATAGAACAGGAGCAGCTCATGGAGAAGCCTCTAACCATCTGCCCCACAGGTGTGTCTGTCCAAGAGAGCTGATGTTCCAGTCTCCGTATCAGTCCAGGATGCATGTGGAAGAGGAAGTCTTCATCTCCCTCCGATCCCTGGCTGCTACTTCCTGAACCTTCTTAGGGCTAAGGGGCTGGCAGGCAGGCGGGCGGTGGGGCTGCCACACGCTCCCACTCCTAGCACATATCCTGTCGCTACCTCTTCTGGCAGGATGTTATTGCAGAGCCCAGGGCTGTTATTGTCAGGAGAATGGCTTTCCTGAGCTCATTAAAGGACCTCTGTCCTTTCTCCAGGGCCAACCCCCCTTTTCCTCTGTCTCCAATCAACACTGAGAGAAAGGGGCCCTGGGGCAACTCCAGGTGGAGCATCACAGCTCCCCTTCCTTCTGCTACGTCTCTACTTGGCTGGCTGATGACTATGATCACAGATGGTCATCATTCCTATTTGAATGCCTTTGTGTGCCTAGGCATTAATGGGCATTGACTAACTCAGCCCTCACAGCACTCACGTAAGATAAATGTTATTATTAATCTCATTTATACAGTAGAGCAAGCTGGGGCTCAGCGAGGTTAAATGATGTGCCCTAACTCACACAGCAAGAAGGAAAAGGAACAGTAATTCCAATACTGTTCTTCCTGACTCCAACACCCTTTCTCTTGCACCACCCACTTGCTGCCATGAGCTAGTTTTTGTTCTGTGTAAGTGGAGAATTGCAGTGAACGAGGGGGAAAAGGCCTTCCCAGGAGCCAGCATTTCCCTACAGGGAGTCTAGAGGTCACAGGATCTTCCTCATCCTTGGGAAAGAGCTAGAACTAAGATGTAACAGTGAGATAGCACCCATCTTGTGTTTGCTCAGGCCTTAACCAAATCAAAGCACTTCCACCCCTGAAGGAGAGAAGCAATTGGCTCTTCATCATTCATGGGACAAGGCACAATAAGAATGAAGATAATTAAAAACTGGAAATAATAAGTTGAATTTCTCTTAAGTGATTTTGTGTTGATGGAGCAGAAATGTAGCGGCTAAGAGACCACTGCTTGGTTACCACTAGCTGGGTAATCCTGATATATCACACCTACTAGGGACCTCATTTTCCTAATCTGGGAATCAGGAATAACTACCCCCACCATACAGCATTTGTTATATGAATCCAATGACTCCATGTCTATGAAAGTGCCTTATAACATGAAGCATACAACCCCTGCCTCAGATTTGCTGAAAAGATTAAACACATTGATACATAAAGCACTTAGCACAGTGCCTGGAATTCAAGCGGTCTATAAATCAATGGCAGCTGCTACTTTGTCACAAAGTAATCATTTCTACTAATGCATTTATTGTTCTGCTGAAGTTGTATTTGCAGTCCTGCAGCACAGCAGACTCTGGATAAGGAGGCAGATTGGGCCTACCTGGTCAACAGCAAGAACCCTCCTGACTTCCACACCCAACACTTAGAGCCACGTGCCATGAAAGAGCAAAACCAGCACCTCCCTACCACCTAATAAAACAGAGAGACGGGCCAGGCACAGTGGCTCACATCTGTAATCCCAACACTTTGGGAGGCTGAGGCAGAAGGATCACCTGAGCCCAGGAGTTCAAGACCAGCCTGGGCAATACAGTGAGACCCTTTCTTTACAAAAAATAAAAAATTAGCCAGGCATGGTGGCACATGCTTTTAGTCCCAACTACTCAAGAGGCTGGGGCAGGAGGGTCGCTTGAGGCCAGGAGGTCTAGGCTGCAGTGAGCTATGATCACATTACTGCACTCCAGCATGAAAGACAGACTGAGACCCTATCTCAAAAACAAAAACAAAAAGAAGAGAGACAGACAGACAGACAAAAGATGCTCTTAGAATAAAGATGTGATGGAAAGAACAGAGCTGTCTGCAGTGGCATTCTCTTTGTTACCACCAGAGCTAAGTTTACTACTGGACCCTTATCTGATGCCTGAAGAACCAAAAGCCCTTTACCTACATAATCTCAATCAATCACTACCACATCCCTAGAAGGTAGGGACTGTCGTGATTCTCACTTTCCAAAGAAGGGGATCAACTTTGAGAAGTTTAGTGATTTGCCCAAGCTCACTTAGTGGTGTGATCTGAACCTCAAAATGACTCTAAAGCCTACTTTCTTAAATATTCAAGCCAGGTCCAAAGACCAGTCCATCACTTACTGGCTGTGACTTGGGACAAGCCTTTCTTGAATTTCCATTTTCCTTGCCTATGACATAAGTACACATAAAACTCACCTTGTAGGACTGCTGTGGCCATTAGGGTCTTGTGGCTACAGCCCCAACATAATGCCTGACCAAACTGGTGCTTGGTTCTTCTCATCTTTAGGCTACATCAAATTTTCCCAAACCTGCTTGACCATAAGAATTACTTGGCATGCTGAATGAAAACAGATTCCTGAGATCTGCCCCACACCTGCTGAATTCGAATCCTTAGAAAATAGTTCCCAAGAGTCTGTATTTCTTTTTGGAAGTCTCTCGTGTTCCAAATTTTTTTTTTTTTTTTTTTTTTTTTTTTTTTTTTTTTTGATATGGAGTCTTGCTCTGTCACCAGGCTGGAGTGCAGTGGTGTAATCTCGGCTCACTGCAACTTCTGCATCCTGGGTTCAAGCTATTCTCCTGTGTCAGCCTCCCCAGTAGCTAGGACTACAGGTGCATGCCACCACGCCTAGCTAATTTTTATATTTTTAGTAGAGATGGGGTTTCACCATGTTAGCCAGGATGGTCTTGATCTCTTGACCTTGCGATCCACCTGCCTCAGCCTCCCAAAGTGCTGGGATTACAGGCGTGAGCCACCACACCCAGCCGTTCATAATTCCTATAATGAGATAAGCTTGAGACTCAGTAGACCAGTGCTGGCCACACATTAGAATCACCTGAGGGAGCTTTTGAAAAATCCCAATGACAGACCTCACTCAAGACCCACTGACTTAGAGTCTTGGAGGTAAGCCCAGCCAGACATCAGGACTTTTCCAAAGTTTCCAGATGATACCAATGTGCAGCCACAGGGGTATGCTTAATAAAAACAGATTGTGTTATGCCAATGCTGTTCACAAGAATTTTGTGCAATGATGGAAGTGCTCCATATCTGTACTGTCCCGTGTGGTAAGTACCAGCCACATGTGGCTATAGAGCCCTTGAAATGTAGCCAGTGCTGCTAAAGAACTAAACTTTTAATTTTATTTAATTTTAAATAATGTAAATTGAAATTTGCATAGCCACATGTGGCTATTGGCTACCGTATTGGACCACTGTAGCTCTAGACCTAGGAGGGTACGCTACCCCTCTAGATAACAGGCAGGGACTGAAGAATGAAAATGAGGGGCTCTCCTCCCTTCAAAAAAGGGGTGGGAGGCATGCTAAGACATGTCCTTGGAAATCAAAATGTTTTTGTGGGCTTTGAGATAACAATTGGTCCTGGTGGTCTGTTCCATTTGGTAAATTCCCACCTGGCCCCTTTCTGGGCTCAACTGAAGAAGGAAAACACCCATCTCCAAGCTTCCAACAGGAGCCTTGAAGTTGCAGGAAAAGCCATGGGGGCAGGCTGAGGAGACTAGCTTCTATTTTAAAGACGTTTTCCTCTTTGGAATAAGCTCCATCCTCCAACGGTGCAGACAGGGCAAAGGTTGTGACTGACATTGTGTTGCTGGACATGAAACAGCCTCTGAGGTCACCCGGCAGCTGGTGGGCATGTCCTGACGGACGGCTCTTAATCGGACTCACCCCTGCCCCTGGGAACCTTGAGGTCCTGGGGGTGGGGGAAGGAGAGAGAGGCCAGCTGTTGGTGATCACCATTTGCTTTTCCCTTCCCCCTCCATGTTCCCTGCCCCTCTATGTCACCTCACCCTGCAATGCCCTGTGATGATGGATGTTTGTGAGTTAAACGGATGGACAGGCAGGCAGGGAGTGTGAGTGCAGGGAGCAGACCACCCGGGCAACAACACAGGAAGCTCTGTGGGCTTTCTTCTCCCTGGTGTGAGCTTGTTCCCGGATGACAAGCTGTGATTTCCAACCAAATGTTTTCTTACAGTCATCACACCTATTGGTTTTCTCTCCCCTGGCAATATCTTCAGTGGAGCTTCAGAGGGGTCATCTTACTTTAGCTCCATTACGGCGATGAGACTTCGAGACCAGGGTATAGGGTCATGGAAGTAATACAAAGCTGCAGAAGAAGGCCTGGGTTGGGGCAAGGCAAGCTTCTGAGCCCAGTCGCTTCACCCTTAATATGGGATAGCAACACCCACTTAACAAGGTGGTTGTGAAAATAAAACCAGATGATGATTAATAGATGAATGTGGCTGTCAAGCAGCAGGGGTACTCAAGTACGATTCACCCTTGAATAACACAGCCTGCCTCTCCCGCCTCCCCTTCCATCTCCTCCACCTCTTCTGCCTCTGCCATCCCTGAAACAGCAAAACCAACCCCTCCTTGCCTCCTTCTTTCTTCTAGGAATGTCCACTCTTTTGGCTTCCCTGACCACGTTGGAAGAAGAAGAATTGTCTTGGGCCACACATGAAATACACTAACACTAACAATAGCTGATGAGCTTAAAAGAAAAAATCGCAAAAGAGTCTCATAAGATTTTAAGAAAGTTTATGAATTTCTGTTAGACGGCATTCAAAGCTGTCCTGGGCCACATGCGGCCGTGGGCCGTAGGTTGGACAAGCTTGCTCTACTCAACGTGAAGACAACCAGGATAAAGACTTTTATGATGAGCTACTTACACTTAATGAAGAGTAAATATATTTTGTCTCCTTATGGTTTTCTTAGTAACATTTTCTTTTCTCTAGCTTCCTTTATTGTAAGAATACGGTATATAATACATATAACATACAAACTATGTGTTAATATGCATGTTATCAATAAGGCTTACCATTACCAGTAGACTATTAGTAGTTTTCGGGGAGTACAAAGTTATACACGGATTTTTGACTGTGCATTGTTTAAGGGTCAACTGTAGTGTAAAGTCTGAGCTTCCTTAACTCCATTCCCTAGAATTTCTTAGCCTTCACCTTGCCCTTTTTCCTAAATTTTCTCTTAATATTTCTCAGTCCTAAACTGTGACCTTTGATCCCTGTGGATTTGTTACGCTAAGAAAATCCCCCAAACACCCTAACAATCCCCAGGCCTGAATGGACCACACACAATGGGTATGGATTCCCCACCTAGACTCAGACAACCCTCCAGCACCATTTTCTCTACAAACCTTCAGTTCCACTCAAGAAGCATCTGATGTGTGTTACTGGTTTGGTGGCTGAACCGCATGCATGGGGTGGAACAGAAAGAAAGCTATAAAGTTGGTAAGACACGTGCCCTGCATTCAGAGAACTCCTACCAGTGACAATAACTCACAACACCAGGTTTCAAAGCACTGTTCTGACTACTAGCTCTTAAAACAGCCCAATGAAGAGAATGTGAGATTAGTATAAGAATTCCCATATTCCAGATGAAGACATTGAAGTTCAGAGAGTTGAAATGTTTTGCTTAAGTTCACAAGTAGTAGATGTACAACCAAGTCTCAAAGTCAGACTTTTTTTACTTCAAATGATAATTTGCATGCAAAGCACTCATAATAGGAACTGAATTATTGATGAGCATTATTCATTATTGTTTATCCAAATTCCATGCCCTTTCCAACAGAAGGGAAAGAATGTGCATTTTAAAAACAAACAGGCTGTAATTAATTACAAACACGGGTGTTTAAAGAAACCAGATATTAATATACACTTACAAGCCAAGGAACTATATTCATCTTTTAAGGACCTTGGTAATGAATGTGGGTTGGGAAAACTTTTGGAGACTTGGCAATTTAAAAAAGGATAGGATTTGTATGGGGAGAGAGAAGAATCAGGGCCTTCCAGACAAGGGGTACTGAAGTTAGCATGCACATTTTACCAATTTATACAACTCAGCTATGAGGCCAAGCACTGAAGATGCAGAAATAAATAAGACAAGGTTGCTGCCCTGGAGGAAATTACAGTCCAAAGCTGGTGCTTTTCTATGGGACTGTCAGGGAGGATATCCAGGAAAGTAGGCAACTCGAGCTCAGATACTGAAAGGGCCTTGAATGGCAATCCAGGAGTTCAGAGTTTATCCTGCAGGCAATGGGTTGTGAAGAGGACTTTTCCTCCAACCCCTCTGTCCTGGTCTTGGACAAAGGGCTACACGTGACATAGCCTCACAGTCCCCCTTTAGCTACCTCCCCCACTACCCCGCCCCAAAGCTCATTATTCTGTAATCAGTTCGGAGAACCACAAGACAAGGCGATAAATCTGGTCCTTGGTGACACTCCTCCTGCCCCTCCCCCAAGCCTTTGTTCCTCCCTTTGTCTGGAGATGAAGCCTCCCACCCACCCACCGGCTGGAGCTTCCAGGCTCCCTCCCTTCCCAGCCCCTCCTCCCTCTCAAGCTCCCCTGCAAATGGGCTTTATGGTTTCCATGGAAACCAGAGAGGCCCAGGAGCCAGGGGGTCTTTCTCAAAAACACTGTTTGTGCCACCATTTGGGGTGGCAGAGACAGTGAGAAAGTGCAAAAACAGCTTACAAATGCCTGCCCATCATGCTCTCGATGGGGTTTGAGGGGGGAAAGAGGAACTGAGCTCATTTCCACTTCAAAGGGGCTGTGCTGGGTTAAGTCCAAACTCGGCCTGGCAGCCCTAAAGGAACACACATATGCACAGGCGCACACGCACACACACACACACAAAGACACACACACACAGACACACACACACAGACACACACACTCATATACATACCCACACAGTCACACTCATACAAACACAAACATAAACACACACACACTCCTATACATACCCACACAGCCACACTCAAGCACAAACATATACACAACACACACACTTTCACACATACACACAAATCCACGCTCACCAGCCCCGCCTTTCCCAGTACAGCTGGGCTCAGTCCACTAAGAAAACAAACCTCCCATAAAACAGCCCTGCACTTAGAACACCCCCTGTACATTCCCAGGATGCAAAAGCCCTTCCAATGACCACAGCCTCAGGAGCCCCCAGCCCCCAGCCCCTTGTGCCTCAGCCCCCTGGTCTTAAAACTGACAGTTGAAAACTTGCTTCTTGCCTCTTTAAGCGCCTGGTGACAGGAGAGTCACAGATGCTGCAGACTGGAAGCCCCCCACCCCTGTCGGCTTTCCCATGTGATCCCAGCAGAAGCCATCGATCCTGCTCAACAGGACAAAGGATGGTGGGCAAGTGATAAATGAGGACAGGAGAGAAACATTTCATTTCCCACTTTGATGGGTTCCAGCCTGAAGATCCACATCCCTAAGAGTGTATTCAGGTTGGAAAGGCACCCTCCAAGTACCAGTAATATTTTCAGGGTTCTGCGGATGCTGGACAAGCCATAGCAGTGCCGGGGAATGAAAGTGTGCAGCCTCTATCTTTGTAACAAGTAACAGCATTCCAGATTGTACTCATCGGCCATTACAAGGCAGTCTGGAATCTGGTGGGCGGTTCTGGTGTTCCAGCTTAATTTTTTAGTAAATAAAATAACCTAGGGATTAGTTCTCATCCAGCACAGTCCGCTTGGGAGACCAGATATTTCTGAGCATCAGGGGGTCTCAGTGATGGAGAAACACAGAGGCCAAGCCCCTTGAGTCTGCTTTATGTAGGGCCCACCCGAAGTCCTTGCTTGGTTTACTCTGTACCTCTACTTTGCATTAATTCTTTACTCCTCAAAGGGAAAATAAGAGACCCCTCCTCTTCCTCTGCCTAGATCTCACCCCTGCATGTGGAGTGGAATTTAAATCTGGTCCTGTCTCTGCTTAAATCATTTATCCACCACCTGAGAGGCAAGTTGGTGTGGTAGATTTGGGTTCCAACTCTTCTGGGTCCCTAACCTGACTCTTTCAATTACAATATTGCCTTAGCAAAGTGCATTTAACTCTAATTTTTTTTTTTTTTTAAGACAGTCTCACTCTGTAACCAGGCTGGAGTGCAGCAGCGTGATCTTGGCTCACTGTAACCTCCGCCTCCCGGGTTCAAGTGATTCTCCTGCATCAGCCTCCCAAGTAGCTGGAATTACAGGCACATGCCACCATGCCCAGCTAATTTTTGTATTTTCGGTAGAGACGGGGTTTCACCATGTTAGCCAGGCTGCTCTTGATCTCTTGACCTCATGATTTTCCCGGCCTTGGCCTGCCAAAGTGCTGGGATTGCAGACATGGGCCACCACACCCAGCCTATGTTACTGTAAATGACAAGAATTCATTTTTTTTTTTATGAGAATACATGGATACACGGAGGGGAACAACACACACTGGCGCCTGTCAGAGGGTGGGGTGTGAGAGGAGGCAGAGCACCAGGAAGAATAACTAGTGGATGCTGGGCTTAATACCTGGGTGATGGGATGATCTGCACAGCAAACCACCAGGCACACGTTCACCCTGTGTAACAGACCTGCACATGTGCGCCTGAACTTAAAATAAAAGTTGAAAACAAAAAATAAAATAAAATAAAAAATCAAGATTTCATTTCCTATAGCCAAATAGTGTTCCATTGTGTATATATACCATATTTTCTATATTCATCCATTAATGGACACTCAGGTTGATTTCATATCTTCGCTATGGTGAAATGTGCCACAGTAAACATGAGAGTACAGGTATAATCTGATATACTGATTTCCTTTTTTTTTCTTTTTGATAAATACCCAGCAGTGGGATTGCTTGGATCAAATGGTAGTTCTATTTTTAGTTTTTTGAGAAATCACCACACTGTTTTCCATAGTGGCTGTACTAATTTACATCCCCACCAACAGTGTATAAGAGTTCCCTTTTCTCCACATCCTTGCCAGCGTCTTTGACTCTAAATTTTATCTGCAAAATAGATAGAATAACATAGGACCCTCTCCTCAAGACAGTTGCAGGGATTGTAAGATAACAATACTAAAATGCCCGACACAAGTGTGTTCAAAGCACACTACTTCTCTTCAGTGTGCTGGACAGATGTGAAACAACATTAATCATGTTCTCTCTTGCTATGTTGTTTATCTCAAGGAGGCAATAGATCTTATATGTGCACATTAATGCCTAGTGTCTCTACACCAGTCCCTCATTACCCATGAAAATTAATTTTGAACCAATCAATTTTGAATGCCTAATGTGTATTCTCAGCACAAAGATCCAAGTAAAACTGTAAAGTGCAAAAAAGAAAAATTTCATTGTTACTTATGTACAAACAATTTACTGAGCAATTTGACCCCACATACCAAGTGTTGCAGATGACCGGGGGTGAGTAAAATGCAATCACTTTAAACCAAACAGTACAATATTGTAGTTAAGAAATCCTCAGGCCCTGGATCCCATCCACCCTGATTCAAATCCCAACTATCCCTTGCTGGCTACGATTTCATGTTTGGCAGGTTACATCATCCATCTGAACATCAGTTTACTCATCTATATAATGGGGGTATAATGGGGCTGATCACAATAGCCCCTGTGCCTCCCAGAATTAAATGAAATTAAAGCCCATGAAATACTCCAGCTGAGGAAGTGTCCAGCTTGGAAAGTGTTCAATTGACTTTGCTGCTGGTGCTGCTGATATTGTTATTATTATTATTAGCGATGCCACTTAAGTCTAGAACAGTTCGATCACAAAATAATACAGTAGAGCAGAGAAGGATAGGGAGAATAGTGAAGAGTCCAGGGGACCCTGGGAACCCCACTTGCCGTTTCCAGGTCTTTGTTACGTAAAGCTAAAAGGAGCAGTGAGACCCAATGATCCTTCATCACTCACTGACTTCAAGGAGTACTCAAGAAGTAAGGGTCACAAACAACAAAAACAAAAACTACCAATGAACTCATAAAGCTTACAGTTCAGCTGGAGTCCTCCCATTCACCTTGGTTCCCTGACTGCCAAATTTTTTTCTGGAAAGCTCCAATTGCTCCTCCCTGTGCCTTCCCCTCCTCCCCGCCACCTTCCTCCTCCTGGGGAAGCAGAAGTTCCTGAGGGCCAGAGAGGAGGTCAGAGATCTCCACCGGCCTGGCCAAGAGCCATCAGGACAGCTTCCTGCCAGCAGCCTTCAGTAAGAGGCTGCCCATCCCAGGGAAACCCAAATAAAGTCACCTCTCCACCCAAGAGCATTTTGCCCTTTAAGGAAAGATTGTATTTGGAGCCCAGAACTTATTTATGGCTTTATGAAGATATCATCCAACCTTTTACAGACAGTCAGCATCAAAGGGGCCTGCCCAGGCCCATCTGCTACCACTTTCATAGGCTGACCTGGGCCTGGATCCTGAATAAATTATGAAGTCACTGAACCTTGTTTCTGATAAGCCCCTTTTTGTGCTTTCTTCCCTTTTCTGCTTCCAATCCCACCCGTCTTCTACATCATGGCCAAGCACCCTTACAATCTAATCCCATTCAGTCTTTCCAGAGATGAGGCTCCAAGTAATTATTCCAAATAACTATCTAATATAGCTTAATACATTTCCACCCTAGAAAAGAAAAGTTTAAAGAAGATATGTAATAAGCATTTGTGTGTGCAGAATTTTACAGACATCTCATTTTATTCTCACAACAGCCTATAAGTAGGTACAATTGCCACCTCTACTTGGCTGACAACTGAGGCTCAGAGGTGTTCTCTAACTCATCCATAGATTCAATTGCTGGTAAGGGAAGAGCTGACAATTCAGCTGAGGTCTCTGTGAGTCCAAAGCCGTATGCATCTCACGATACCAAAATACACCAAAAGACAGAGGAATTTCTGGCATTGCTAGGTGTCTAAAGGGATCTGCAGGGAGAGACAGAAGTTTGAGAAATCTCCCTTAAGCAACTAAAAGTAGATCTACCATTTGATCCAGCAATCCCACTAATGCATATCTACCCAAAGGAAAAGAAGCCATTATATGAAAAAGATACTTGCACGTGCATGTTTATAGCAGCACAATTCGCAATTGCAAAAATATGGACCCAGCCCAAATGCCCATCAACCAACAAGTGAATAAAGAAAATAAAGAAATTGTGGCATATACATATATACACCATATATATACATATGTATATATATATATACACCATATATATACCATATATATATACACCATATATATACCATATATACACACCATATATATACCATATATATATACACACCATATATATACACCATATATATATACCATATATATATACACCATATATATACACCATATATATATACCGTATATATATATATACACCATATATATACACCATATATATATACGGTATATATATACATCATATATATATATACCGTATATATATACATCATATATATATACCATATATATATACACCATATATATATGGTATATATATACACCATATATATATACCGTATATATATACACCATATATATATACCATATATATACACCATATGTGTATACCATATACACACCATATATATAATTGTGGCATATATATATATAAACCATGGAATACTACTCAGTCATAAAAAGGAAAAATACAATGGCATTTGCGGCAATCTTGATGGAATTGGAGACTATTATTCTAAGTGAAGCAACTCAGGAATGGAAAAACAAACATCATATGTTCTCACGCATAAGTGGGAGCTAAGCTATGAGGATGCAGAGGCATAAGAATGATACAATGGACTTTGGGAACTCAGGGGAAAGAATGGGAAGAGGGTGAGGGATAAAAGACTACACATTGGGTACAGCGTACACTGCTCAGGTGATGGGTGCACCAAAATCTCAGAAATCACCACTAAAGAACTTATTCATGTAACCAGACACCACCTGTTCCCCCAAAAACCTATTAAAATAAACAAGAAGTTTCAGGAATCTCTATCACACCCTGTAAGTCAGCTTCCAAAGCTTCCTTCTCCTGGAACCAGATCTGGGTCTGTGCATGACTGAGGTGTCAGGCGGGACAGCCTCACTCTAGGACACTTCTGATGGCAACAGTTAGCCACGTTTCAGCATCTAAAAAAGAGAATGCACTGGACTTCCTTGCGATTTTAGGAAAGGAAGGCAAGAGATTTCCAGATACTAGGTAAATTTCTCACATTCCATTAGATAGATAGGTGGATAGGTAGAGAGAGAGAGAGAGTATGAATACAGATTGAGAGTTTTCATGCCACAAGTTTCATGTCAATTAAAAATAATCCAGTGGGACTCAGGAGCATGGCATGGTGAAACTTGCACAGATTTTACAATTAGGCAAACCCAGCTTTGAATCCTGGCATGGCCGTGTACTGATCACATGACCTTAAGCAAATCGCCTAACATTTCCTAAGCTTCAGTTACTTCTGCAAAAATGAGATGATAATACCTCCTTTTACAAAATTATTCAAAGGATTTGGGATTGTTTATGTAAAACACCTAACTGTGCTGAGAGCGGCAGATGTCCACCAACCAGATATATCCCCAGGCTGAATGGAGGCCAAGAAGCACTTCACCCATTCCATCCTTATCTCTCAAAGCCCAGGGCAGTTCCAAATAAAAGGCAGATATTTTCACCAACCAAAGCAGCTGCTCTGGCTTTCCTGGAACAGGCCTCTGCCTCAGAGCCCTTCATTGACCACCCATGTTTCCATGGTTGAACGTTTACAGGAGAACATTCAGCCTCCCCTTGTGGTTCATGGAGCCCTTAAATCCCCCTCCAGCCTCACCTCCTGCCATTCCCCTCTCCCACTTACACACCTCCAGCCAGACACTCAGTGCACCATTCACCAGACACAGTATTCCATGGCTTTGATCACATCGTTCCCATTTCCTGAAGTGTCCTCCTAGCCCTCCACCTAAAGAACTCCCTGTCATCATTAGGAGTCCAGCCTAAATCCATCAAGCAAAATTAACCACTACCTTCTCTGTGGTCCCATCACACTTTACAACGAATGGAGAAGAGGAGGGGTGGGGGCAAGGTGCACAACTTGCTTAGTGCCCACTATGAGCCACTAGCTACTCCACAGACTCTAACCACCACACGAGTTAAGCCTTATTATCCCCACTTTGCAGTAGGAAAACTAGTTCACAGAGCCCAGCATATGATCCTGAGTTCAAAAGGCTCCAAGGCCCGTTTCCCCTACTTACCATACTCCATGGACACATCGACATGGTCCTGTCTGTCCCCCACACCAGACTGAGTTTTCTGTAAACAGAGTTCATATTTTCATCATCTCTGAAACCTCCCAACCCCCTCGGCTCAAGCTCAAGCCCAGACCCTGACACCTAGCAAGCCCTACTAACATTCAGCATGCATAGGGAGATGCTGGGTCATCTGTCTATTTATTATAGAGACTGGATGGAAAGAATTCTGGATCACTGAGGAAGAGCATTTCCAGGTTGAATGTCTCAGCTTTCTTCATGGACACCAGTTCGCTGGTGGGAGGCTTTAACCTTGACAACCATCCACTTTCGGGGGCTTGAAGAAAGATTTCCTGTATATCTTTTAACTGCATTCATTTTAAAGGGAACTCTAAATTTTTAATACAAAAAGCCCAAGTGTACTGTGATCTCTGAGCTGGCTATCACACTTTGTAAAGATAGGCCATGGGACCAGGAAGGACCGCGGCTCAGCCAGGACCGTGCAACTTGGGGCAGCTCTCTCAAATTCTAGGAACTAAGGTCCAAGGAAACCAACAAACTTGTGGCCAACCTTTGCCACATCTGTGGCATGCAAGCTTTCTTTAAGCAGACTCACTATGTTTGAGGATCTGTCCACAATCTGAGCTCCACCTTCCAAGTTAGAAGCTAGAATTCACTTTCCCAGATTCCTTTGCCACTATTGCTAGCATTGACCTGGTCTCCACCATTCACCAAGTGTGAAAATTCACTTGGAAAGAAAACCACCTGAGGATCCAGGAGCTGCATGAAGCAGATTTTCTGTCTAAGGAGGGAAAGTGTCTCAGAGACAGCTGCGGTGAGAGTTCTGGAGATCCAGTCCCAGACAGAACTTCACGGTGCAAGCAGAGAAGTTCCGGCTAGAGACAGATAATTCACACAGATGACTCCTTCCTGCAGCCCAATGCTCCAGAGATTCTGTGAGCTCCCTGAGTTCCTTTATCAAATTCATTTTCTGCATAAACAGCTGAGAGGGGTACTGTTTACATCTTCTGTTGTAAAGAGGGGTATTGTTTACATCTAAGATTCCCGAAGGATGCAAACCTCATGCCTGCCAGCCTAACAAAATCAAACCTCATTGGACTGAATAGACCTCACAGCAATATCTGACCCCCCACCTAAACTGGGATCTCATGTGCTGGAACATGCTGAGCAGAAAATAAATATGTGTTGAAATACAATGAAGAAAAGCCACAAGACTCCTTGTTCACAGGTTGAATCTTGGACTCTGAGACCCTGCATCAAAGAAGGAAAAGGACAGTTCCCATCCCATATGCTAAATAAGTCTCTGCAGTGCAGTGGGCTGTCTTTGTGACTCAGAAGCTGGTTCTGAAAATCTTCTTTCAGAAGGAGTTTCCAGAAATGGTTGGAACAGTGGCAGCATCACTAGAAAGAAGTCTCTCACCTCCCACAGAAGCAACTTTGAGGGACAACATATTTTTGAATTTGCAATTTTGGAGTGTTTGCTAAAACATCACTTCCATTACAGGGTGTCACAGAAAGCACTGAGTCTCAGGAGAGCAGAGTTTAGTTCCAATTCTGCCCCCAACCTTCAATGTGTTTGAATTATTTCCTCCTTCTTTGGGCCTCAGTTTCCCTGTCTGTAAAATCAGAAGGTTGATCTTTGCTCCCCATTGCCTCTTTAAGGCTCTTTCTCTTTCAAAAAGCTAATTCCTTTGACACCTATGCCATTCAACCAGGGTGTCCAGGCACAGCTATACAGGTTGTACAAGTAGGTTGCTTCCTGGCCAAGGATGCCCACCTGAGAGGTAAGTAAAATCCAGCCCACATCCCCACAGGCGTCACCCTTGGGTGGGGCTGCTTCCACTGGAGGAAGACTATTTTTTCCTAATTTGTACAAAGGCGTCATATGAGCTAGCCATGGCCCCAATTTCAGCTATTTTATACCCTTGCCCTCCTCCTCCTCACTGGGGTCATTCTACCCACCTCTTATCATCCTTCCTCCTTCACTGAAGACTTCAGGTCCTGGTTACAGTCGTGTTCACTGCCCTCTTCCTACAATAATTCTCAAAACTTCAATATCTGTATGTGTAACTCAACCAGCCACTTGGTCTTTTTCTTTGATGCCTTCTACCCTACCAACCTTTGTCCTCACTCCTCTGCAGCCACCCACTCAACAGCCACACATGACCATGACATGGCCAGAAATCTCTATTTCCAAATCCTTCTATTTGGCCTCCACTTCCAGTAATTCCAGCTCATTTGCTCTGGTACCCTTCATCCCCATACTTCTGGCCCCTTATCTTGACCACTAAGCCATTGATCTCACCACACACCCACCCTCCAGCAGCCACTTCCTGCCTTTGTTTCCTTCCTTACATAAATTAGATTCCATTGTCCTTCTTTATAATTACTCTCACAAACAACCCCAGTGCCCTGGAGCTGCTCTCCTCTGTCACAATCCCCTTGCAAAACTCCAGCATGTGCTTATCACCTTCTCTGTGCCTATGCTGCAGCATCTAAATGTTGCCAGAGAACTTCACACAACCTGTCTAAGTGATTTCACTTTAAATTCATGGACACAAATCTCAAGTGGAAAATTGGCGCTGGAAGCTTCCCTAGGAATTTTCATTTTTTCATTGCCCAAGGTAACAGTTTATCCCCCTAAAACTTTCTAGACCGTTTTCCCTACCCCACGCTCAGCTGATGATCTCATTTTACAATTCCCTTAGAAATGAGAGGTCACAAAGCCAGGACTTCCTGATCTTCCCACCACCAAACTCTACCAACCTATCTGCTTCTTAACCCATCCTCTCCTACATCCTTTCTAGTGCACTGAAGGAAACGTCCTCTCTTCCTAGCAAAGGCTGACCCTCCCACATGTGCTCCTGCCTGCATCCCTTCTGTCTTTCTTGAAGGCTTTTCTCCTCCAGTCGTCTCTTCTCCACAAAAGCATCATTCTCTTCATGGCTCATTCTTGCCTTCACCCTCACTTATAGTTTTGGTCTTTCTTAGATTGTTACTAGCACACAAATATGCCCTTGTATCTTTAATTTTTTAAAGCCCTTCTTTAGCTATGGGCCATTTCTCTCCTTACCTTCCCAGCAAAACTGTTAAGGTTTTGGGGTGTTTGTTTGTTTGTTTGTTTGAAACAGAATCTTGCTCTGTCACCCAGGCTAGAGTGTAGTGGCACAATCTTGGCTCACTGCAATTTCCGCCTCCTGGGTTCAAGCGATTCTCCTGCCTCAGCTTCCTGAGTAGCTGGGATTACAGGTGCACACCACCACACCTGCCTAACTTTTGTATTTTTGGTAGAGATGGGGTTTCACCATGTTGGCCAGGCTGGTTTCAAACTCCTGACCTCAAGTGATCTCTCTGCCTTGGCCTCCCAAAGTGGCAAAACTGTTGAAAAGAGTTGTTTTCACAAGCATTCTCCAATCCTCCTATCCACTCTTCTGCTCTCTGCAGTCTGTCTTCTACTGTCTGTCTTCTACGAACACAACCTGTAGTCTGTCTTCTATGAACAAAATTCATTGTAACCCCTGGCCCATGTCACCAAAGACCGTTGTGTCACCAAAGACTGTTGTGTCACCAAATCCAGTGGATCATTTTCTGGTTTCCTCTTATCTGACCTCTCAGTAGGATTCATCACAGTTCCATCTCTATAATGCTCAGATTTCTATCATCAGTCCAGACCTCTCTTCCATTATATATCAAACTGCCTTCTCAACATCTCCACTTGAATGTCTTATTAACATCTCAAGAATGATATGGTGATGTAGCTAAAACTTAAGCTATTCTTTCTCCAGCCTTCCCTATCTCACTGATTGGTATCATCCTCTTCCCAGTTGCTCAAGTCAGAAACTTTGGATAATTCCTTCTTTCTCACCCCTCATCCACCCACTCACTCAAACCCAGGCAATCAGAAGTCCTATTCATTCTGCATCAAAAATATGGCTCAAACCTGCCTCTCTTCTCAGTCACTGTGGATACCACCCTCATGTGACCCACCAACATCTCTCATCTTGGCCTCTGAAGTAGCTTCCTAACCGGTCTCTCTGCTTTCCCTCCTACTCCCCTTCAACTCATTCCGTATGCAACAGCTTGAGGAACAATTTTAAATGCAAATTAGATTGTGTCATTTTTCTGATGATTTCTCATTGCATTTAATAGTCACACTTCTTACCACAGCCTTCAAGGTCCTGCATGACCTGGCCCCTTCTTGTCTCTCTTTGTCTCAGGCCACCCCCTGCCTGGCTTCCTGGGACTAGCCTTCCAGTTGCCCTGACAACCTTCCCAGAACCTACTATGATCTTTCTTGCTTCACAGTCTCTGCACTTGCTGTTTCCTACATCTGGGACTCTCTGAGCCTCCCTTGTACAGGGCAGGCTCATTCTCATTCTTCAGATGTCAACGGAAAGGTCAGCTTCCAAGATGGCCTTCCCCAAGCACCTTTTCTGAAGTTGTACTTAATATTATTTTCTACTTCAGATGTTATTTCCTTCATAGTATGTTCCATAACTGGCCATTTCATAAAATGGCCAGTTTATGTATCTGTGTATTTTCTATCTTTCCCTACAAAAGTGCTAAGCTACATAAGGTCTATCTCACCACTATAATCCTGGTGGCTAGCTGAGTGAGTGGCACACAGTATATATTCAACAAATATTTGATGAATGAATGAGTCATCATGATTTGTCCCCAGTCTAATCCGTCCTCCTTTATTCCACAGTCCCTTGTATGTATACCCTACACACAAGCTAGTCAACTTGCTCTTCAGAACTCCTATGCTCTTCCTTACCCTCTTTCACACTGTCTCCTCAGGCTGGATGCCTCCTACAACACCCACTCCACATTCAAGTCACCAAAATCCTAGTTATCCTTTCAGGCCCATCTTCAACTCTAATGCCTGAGATTCCCCCATTAGCCATTCTTAGAATTATAGAATGTCAGCCCTTATAGATGGTGGTTCAAAATTGCATTTATCATTTCAATTGCCCAGAGTGCTGCATGGAGAGGGATTATGAGTCATACCAGAAAGGCCGTCAATAACAATAGGAAGCTTATGACTGTCCTGATCTTTTTCAAGCTCCTCATGATACAGATGGGAAAACTGAGGTTCAGGCAGGTGGCATGACTTCCCAGGGAACACAATAAGTTGGAGACTGTGCTGGGAACAGAGTTTCCATCTCTACATCACCAGTGTGGAATTATATCAGGCTACCTTTTCTACATCCCAGACTGAGAAGCTGAGGCTCACATAGACTTGAAAGGTGATTGAGACTGAATTTTTAATTTAATATATATATATGCAAGATATTATTTTTTATCTTTCTTTTTCAACAAACTTCTGACCAGATTAATTTCATATGCAAACTTCTGTCAATTTTTTCTAGTTTTGTTTTGATACTACCAAGATAAAAATATTTTAAATACAAGATTAATTACCAACCACCACATTCCCGGAATTGTACACTCCCTTCTTCCTTGCACCCTTCTTTTAAATGCAAAGATCCTCCAAGACCTCTGTAGTGGAAAGGAGCTCCTCAAGTCACTTTTCTTTGTAACAGGAGTGGCAAACAGGAGAATGGGAGGAAATTAAAACCTATAGATTACTTCTTATATGCTGGAGACTGTGAGAGTTCCTTGCAAGCATTACCTCAGGTAACCTTCAAAATAGTTCTCTGAAGAAACTACTTTTAAAGCTATTCTATTTTGACAGATGAGAAAACAGCCCATTAATGGATGTTATGCCCCTAGATCTTTGCTCCCCTGAATGTAGTCTATGAACTAATAGTATCCACTATTGTTGGAGGGCTTTAAGAAACAAGATACTAGGGACACCCCCTAGATCTGTTGAATCCAAATCTGTATTTTAACGTTGCCTAATGATTCTTCTGCACACAAAAGTTTAGGAAACAATGGTCTAGATAATACAACCAATAAGAGATGAATTAGGATTCTAATTAGGTCTGTCTGAGGACTAATACCCAGAATATACAACAGACTCAAACAAACTAGCAAGAAAAAACAAACAATCTCATCAAAAAGTGGGCTAAGGACATGAATAGACAGTTCTCCAAAGAAGATATACAAATGGCCAACAAACATACGAAAAAAAATGCTCAACATCACTAATGATGAGGGAAATGCAAATCGAAACCCCAATGCAATACCATCTTACTCCTGCAAGAATGGCCACAATCAAAAAATCAAAAATAATAGCTGTTGGCATGGATGCGGTGAAAAGGGAACACTTCTACACTGCTGGTGGGAATGTAAACTAGTACAACCACTATGGAAAACAGTGTGTAGATTCCTCAAAGAACTGAAAGTAGAACTACCATTTGATCCAGATAGCCCAGTACTGGGTATCTACCCAGAGGAAAATAAGTAATCATATGAAAAAGATACTTGCACACACATGTTTATAGCAGCACAATTCACAATTGCAGAATTGTGGAACCAACCCAAATGCCCATCAATCAAGGAGTGGATAAAGAAACTGTGATATATACACATATTTATGTGTATATATACATTTATGTATATATACATTTATGTGTATATATACATATGTTATGTATATTTATGTGTATATATACATTTATATATATATACATTTATGTGTATATATACATATATTATGTATATTTGTGTATATATACATTTATGTGTGTACATACATATATTACGTATATTTATGTATATATATACTTTTATGTGTATATATACATATATATGTGTATATATACATAAATATGTGTATATATCATAGTTTCTTTATCCACTCCTTGATTGATGGGCATTTGGGTTGGTTCCACATTTTTGCAATTGTGAATTGTGCTGCTATAAACATGTGTGTGCAAGTATCTTTTTCATATAATTACTTATTTTCCTCTGGGTAGATACCCAGTAGTGGGCTATCTGGATCAAATGGTAGTTCTACTTTTAGTTCTTTGAGGAATCTACACACTGTTTTCCATAGTGGTTGTACTAGTTTACATTTCCACCAGCAGTGTAGAAGTGTTCCCTTTTCACCGCATCCATGCCAACAGCTATTATTTTTGATTTTTTGATTGTGGCCATTCTTGCAGGAGTAAGGTGGTATTGCATTGGGGTTTTGGTTTGCATTTCCCTCATCATTAGTGATGTTGAGCATTTTTTTCATATGTTTGTTGGCCATTTGTATATCTTCTTTGGAGAACTGTCTATTCATGTCCTTAGCCCACTTTTTGATGAGATTGTTTGTTTTTTCTTGCTAGTTTGTTTGAGTTTGTTGTGGATTCTGGGTATTAATCCTCAGACAGACCTAATTAGAATCCTAATTCATCTCTTATTTGGTCGTATTATCTAGACCATTGTTTCCTAAACTTTTGTGTGCAGAAGAATCATTAGGCAATGTTAAAATACAGATTTGGATTCAACAGATCTAGGGGGTGTCCTTAGTATTTTGTTCCTTAAAGCCCTCCAACAATGGTGGATGCTATTAGCTCATAGACTACATTCAGGGGAGCAAAGATCTAGGGGCATAACATCCATTAGTGGGTTGTTTTCTCATCTGTCAAAATAGAATAGCTTTAAAAGTAGTTTCTTCAGAGAACTATTTTGAAGGTTACCTGAGGTAATGCTTGCAAGGAACTCTCACAGTCTCCAGCACATAAGAAGTAATCTATAGGTTTTAATTTCCTCCCATTCTCCTGTTTGCCACTCCTGTTACAAAGAAAAGTGACTTGAGGAGCTCCTTTCCACTACAGAGGTCTTGGAGGATCTTTGCATTTAAAAGAAGGGTGCAAGGAAGAAGGGAGTGTACAATTCCGGGAATGTGGTGGTTGGTAATTAATCTTGTATTTAAAATATTTTTATCTTGGTAGTATCAAAACAAAACTAGAAAAAATTGACAGAAGTTTGCATATGAAATTAATCTGGTCAGAAATTTGTTGACATATATACACATATACATATGTACATATACACGTACACATATGTATATACACATATACATATATACGTATGTGTATATATACACATATACATATATACGTATGTGTATATATACACATATATATACATATATACGTATGTGTATATATACACATATATAAGTATATATATGTATGTGTATATATACACATATATATACATAAATATATAAAACATATATACATATATATACACACACACAATGGAACACTACTCAGCCATAAAAAAAGAATGAATTAATGACATTTGCAGCAATCTGGATGGGATCGCAGACTATTATTCTAAGTGAAGTAACTCAGGAATGGAAAACCAAACAACGTATGTTCTCACTTATAAGTGGGAAATAAACTATGAGGATACAAAGGCATAAGAATGACACAACAGACTTTGGGAACTCAGAGGGAAAGGGTGGGAAGGGGTGAGGGATAAAAGACTACAAATCAAGTTCAGTGTATACTGCCTGAATGGTGGGTGCACCAAAATCTCACAAATTACCACTAAAGAACATACTCGTTTAATCAAATACCACCTGTTCCCCAAAAACCTATGAAAATAAATAAATAAATTAGGTCTGCCTGATGGTACTCTTAACAGAATAGACACCCAAGACACAAACATCATGGTTTTAAAGGAGACAGGTTAAGTCATCACTGGTAGAAGTTGTACACATCAGCAGCACATCTGATTACCTGTCTACTCCTATGACCATCCCTTCCAAAGCCGTCTACAATATAGAAAGGAGGAAACTTGGTGACGTGGAAAGTAAACAGGCCTGAAAATCAAGACAACCAAGCCAGCCAAATCAACCACTACTTAGCCATGGCCCGGTGTCCCAGGGCCCCACTTTCTTTACCAGTGAAGTGGGACTGGAGGGACAATTCTGTGCAGCTCAATTATGCGGCATTCCTCACGTCAGCCCATTGAGCTGCTTCTGAAACCATCAGAGTAGAAATCACTTCCTTCTCCAGCCTGTAATGTCTATCTTTAGTCAATTCCTTTGGTAATTGCTGTGTTGCTTTTTCCAAACATAAAAATAGTTTATTATCTGCACAGCAAATAACCACCACCATGCAGGGGCCCTGACAGTGCCCCAGTACAGAGCTTGCAACCAGCTGAATCCTAAGAACACTGAAGGGCTTCCAGGTCTCATCCCAGAAGCCAACTAACCACCATATTGGTGTATCTATTTTCCTAAGGGCAAGGGTTGCATCCATTATCTTCATTCCTGGCATGTTGCCCTGACAGTCCTCAGACTCTGGGTCACTGGCCGGCCCTGCTACCAAAGTTTTTTTCTCCCAAACAGACCAGACCCAGTCCACGTAGAGTAAAACCTGGGTCCCTCTCTCTCTTTCTTTTTTTTTTTTTTTTTTTTTTTTGAGACTGACTCTCACTGTGTCACACAGGCTGGAGTGCAATCGCGCAATCTTGGTTCGCTGCAACCTCTGCCTCCCTGGGTCCCTCTCTTATCATCAGAGGCTGCTTCATCCCTATCATACAGGAAGACCTAGTGACCTTAGGGACATATTCCAGACCCAGAAGAAAGACTGCCAAATCTTCCTGGATGCCCTTAAACGTGGCCCAGATTTTCTCAGGGAAGGGAAGAGAAGTTTTCCTTGAGTATTTTTATACAGGGGGAATCCAAGGTCTTATTTTCTATTCAATCGGTACATCCCCCACCCCCACCACAAAAGTCCTTCCTCCATGAACAGTGGATGTCCAGACATGGATTCCCAGAAACTGTTTGACTCAGTGTCAGCTCCACTTGGCTCACCGATAACTTCCCCAGGAAGCCAACCAGCTTTGCAAACCATCGTCCAGCCAAAGAGACCTGAAGTTTCATAGTTTCCAGCATGAACACTGAACTGGTCGCCACGATGCCATAATTTGAGAAATTCTACTGAGAAGATCAGAAGAGCCCCTGTACCATGGTCCAGCCAGTCCTTTGTTCTGTCACTGGGTCCCCAGAGGGCAGCTCTTAGGAGCCAGAACATTTGGTTTAATTGGGTCAGGGGTTAATAATCCTAGTACTTATCAATCCCAGTGTGTCTCTGGTAGCACCAGTCCTAACTTCATCTTTCTGGGCTATTTTAAGAGCAATCAACTTGTTTGCTGTAAGCAAAAACCAGCTTTTCTCACCTTTTCTCCTGCACTTTCTCTATTCAGTTGTTCAATTATTTAAGCAAACATCCTTTGAGCACCTGCCACATTCCAGGCACTGGGAATAAAAAAGATGCATAAACATAGCCCTAGTCTAGAGGAGCTGCCCAGAGAGCAGAAAAGATGAGAAGGAATACAGAGCCCAGACAAAGTGGCCAGATCTGGGCTTTTCTAGAGACCTGTTCCCTGTGCCCAGGGGACAAGGGGCTGGGAGTACTAGGGTGCTGGCCAAGTGGGGTACTTCAAGTAGGTTTGGGGAATCCATTTCTGATTATCCACTCTCCATGTAAGAAGCTGCCTCAAGTAGCAAGAGATGTGCCATACAACTAAGTAATAAAGTACAGAACAATATCGGAGGAGATGCTGACTGGGCACAAATAGTCCTTTGTCTCATGTCCTCAGGTTTCTAGTTATTTAGGCAAGAAAATGCACCCTAAGGTGGCTTGGAAGTAGGAGAATGTCAGACATTTACACCCCTGTGGAATTGAACGTGGGCCTGTGCATTGAGCCAGTGCACTAGCCCTGTCTTGGGACCCCTCTGTGGTGCAAACCAGAATATGGGTGTTTGTCCCCACTGCATCCTGTACTTCCTCTGCAATATGCTTACTGCACTTTATTATTGATTGTTAAACTCCAAAAGAGCAGGAATCACTTATATATCATGTATTGCTTCTTCTCATCACCAAGCATGTGCCTGACATATGGACATAGAAAGATATTTCTACATGGGACAAAATACCTAGGCAATGTTCCTCCAAACCATCAAGGTCATCAAAAACAAAGCCTGTGAAACTGTCACAGCCGAAAGAAGTCTGAGACATGATGACTAAATGTGATGTGGTATTCTGCATGAGATCCTGGAACAGAGAAAGAACATAAGCTAAAAAGTAAGGAAGTCTGAACAAAGGATGGACTTCAGTTCATAGTGAGGTATCAATAGGGTTCATTAATTGTGGCAAGCATGTCCTGCTAATCTAAAATGCTAATAATAAAGGAAACTGGGTGTGGAATATGTGAGGACTCTCTGTATTCTATCAGCAATTTTTCTGTAAATCTAAAACTCTTCTGAAATAAAAGGTTTATTAACAAAACCTCGAATGATCCTCAAGCACCTTTGTGCCCTCCTACTTCCCAGTTGCTGGCTCATCATGGATCTGACTCTCCACTTGCCCTGTGTATTCTCAATAAGAGACTTCCTCTCTTTTCTAAGCCTAGAGTCACAGAACACGCTCTTGCCTGGCAGTGAGAAACCTGAGATCTAGTCCCACTTCTGCCACCATCCCACTATACGACCATGTGTCAATCATTTCCCCTCCCAACCATGAGCCTCAGTTTACCCCTCTGTTCAATGAGAAAGTAAGACTAGAAGGTGCTTCTAGTCGTTCCATGAAGGCAGGGATGGTGTGTCTTGTTCACGGCAGCATCTCCAGCTTCTAAGACAGTCCCAGGCACAAGACAGACACTGAAAAAAAAAGGATTCAATGAATAAATAAATGAGCATTGCTCTGATACTCCAACACTCTAACTAGAAATGGAAACTTCTAGAGTGAGCTCAGCATCTCAGAACCTCCTTTCTTGTGCACTTGATTTCAAGCTCCCTGGGTCACATCTTTGTGTCTGTCTCCAACGTCGTGCATGGAGACTTTATAAGCATTTGTGCAATGATTGAGAAGAGCTGGCCCTGCCAGATCAGGCCCTGCAAGTGTTGAACTCCTTAGAATGCAGACAGTGGTGTCTGCTGAGACGGTAGGGAGGTGTGTCACATCTAAAGCTTATTGCGCTGGGGGTCATCTTGGCTTCTGAAGTTGGGGAGGATCTTCCCACGGAATCCATCTGCCCCTTTTTAACAAGCTCAGAGTGAAAGGGCCTGGACCTTCCAGCCCCTGGTTAGGAGACCCTGGCAGATAACTTAGAGGAAGATAGCTCAAACCCAGGGAGGGAAGAAACTGGAAGTGACAAAAAAAAAAAAGAAAAGAAAAAAAGAAAAAAAAGCCCTGCACAACCCCAATTGTCTAGAGACCTGGATTCCTGGATTTTAGTCCCAGCCCCCAGTATTCTCGGCATCCACGCAATGAGAACTGGGCAAGATTTTCTCTGTGCCTCTAACTGGCCAACCTCCCAGAGTTGGGGTGGGGGTGAGTAAAAACAAGGATGAGTGTTCGTTCCAGTTCTTCAGAGGGGCTGTGTTCTCCGTGGGCAATTCCTGTGCCCAGAACATTTTCCCCACTAACCGCTCACACTCCACGCTTCAGAGCAGGCTCCAGGCAGGCACCGTGGCTGTAAAGTCACCCCTGACGCCCTGCCTGACTCATTCCATTATCTCCACAACAGGCCCTCGAACACTTCACACATTCCCTTAGAACTCACCACCCTGGGCTGTAATCGCCCATTTCACTGTCTGCCTCCACCAACCGACTGCGAGCCCACTGGGGGCCGTTCACCATTTGGTCCTGCGTCCAGCATAGTGCTTGGCACATACGTGATAAATAAGGACTCGTGGAACAAACAGATGAATGAATGGGTGAATAAATGAAGGCATGTGTGAACCAGTGAATTAGTAAATGCTGTCACAACCAAGGGAAGGCTAAAACCGTATCATGTTTTGGATAGCTTACCTCAGATTTCCCAGGAGACTTGCTGAGGTTTTTTACAGCATCTGTAAAAATAATAGTAATAGTAGCTCCAATAGCCTGTTGTTATCTTTGTAAATTCCCAAAGGGCTTTCCCTGGTGTGTTTCAGAAGAGGGAGAGCAGGCACTGATTCCCTGCCCTCAGTCTCCCTCTCTGCCTCCCCGTTTCTTCTTCCCACCTATGTTCTCACTCTCTGTCTCTCTCTGTCTCTATTTCTCTCTCCTCACTCTGCCTCTCTTTCACGGTCTCTGTCTCTGTCTCTGTTTTTTTCTCTCCCCACTGTCCCTGTCTCTCTCTCTCTCTCTTTCATTCTCTCTGCCTGTTTCTCTCTCTTCCCTCTCTCTCTCCTCTCTCTTCTCTCCCTCTCCCTCTTTCTGTCTCTGTCTTTTTCTTTCACTGTTTCTGCCTCTGTTTCTCTTTCCTCTCTCTTTCTCTCTCTCTTTTCTCCTTCTCTCCCTCCATCTCTATCTCTTTCACTATCTCTGCCTCTGTTTCTCTCTCTTCTCAATCTCTCTGTCTTTCTCCCTGTCTCTCCTCTCCCTCCCTCCTTTATCTCTTTCTCTTTCACTGTCTACCCGATTCACTCTCTCTTCCTTCTCCCTCTGTCTTTTCTCTCTATTCCTCTTCTTCTATATCTCTCTCTTTCACTATCTCTGCCTTTGTTTCTCTCTCCCCACACTTTGATTCTCTCTCACTCTCTCTCTCTCTCTTTCTCTCTCCCCCTCTCTCTCTCCCCTTGTCTCTTTCTCTTCACTATCTCTCCTGTCTCTCCTCTTTCTCTCTCCCTCTCCCTTCTCCTCTCCACCCTGTCTCTGTCTTTCGGGTACTCTCCATCATTTCCCTCCCCATCCCCATTCACTCTCCACTGTGTGCCAGGCATCTCACAGAGAAGATCTCACTTTCCTTCCCAGACATCTAGTGCTGCCTCATTTGTACTTTGGGAGAAACATCCCCTTACCATGGTCAAGAATGTGGGCTTTGGGCTCGGGAGCCAGACAGATTCAGCTGGTTCCAAGCCCAGCTCTTCCACCTACTAGTCTGTGACCTTGGTCAAGAGGTCTAACTAACCTCTCCGAGCCTCAGCTTCCTTATGAGCAAAATGAGATGAAAATGCCCCCTCTCAAAGGACAGCTGCAAGGATTAAATGAGATAATGCTTGGGAAATGCTTAGCACTCTGGCAGAACTCCATAAATGCGAGCTCTCTTGTTACTATCGGTTCTACTATGATTACTTTTTTTTTTGCCTTGTCTACAAACATTATTAATACCTAGGAGATCATTATTGAAGACGACAAACACCTCTGGACTGAATAGCCCCACCACCACGCCGACTCCAGGATCATTTCAGCCCCTCCCTCCCTCCCCCAAATAGATGACCACCAAAGCCCAGTTGGTTCTGGTTCTGACCCTCTGGTCTTCTATGCCCACTTTAATTTGGGCAGAATCTATCTGGATAGAGATCCCCTAAGCCTGGCTTTCTCAAAAAAGTATCTGAGGAGATTTTAATAATTGTAAATATCTAGGGTGAGTCAAAGGAGAGTCTGACTCCATAGGTCTGGGGTGACACCCAGGAATTGGGTATTTTCAAAAGCATCCAGAGCGACTCTGATTGGAGAACAGGGATTCAAGCTTCTGGTCTAAACTCAGTGGCTACTCAAGTGATACTAAGTGAATCAATCAATAAGAGATGGTAAATGAATAAATGCATAAATGAGTAGATGGATTGGTGCATGGATGGATGGATGGATGGATGGATGGATGGATGGATGGATAGATGGGTAGATGCACGGATAGATGAATAATAGGTCTACCTCCATTGGAAGAAATGCTGGTATTTTTCCCCAGACCTATGCTCTGGCCTCCAAAATGTGTGTCCTCTTGTTCTGTGGCTTTTCAGAGCACAGCACTTAGCTGCTCCCCTGTTCCTTTTCTTCCTTTTCTTCTCTGCACCTAAATCCCATCCTTTCCCTTTCCTGATGCCTATTTCCTCCATCCTCTCTCCCTCCTCACTTCGTCCCCTCCTTTTAGCTCCCACTTCTCTTTATGGCTTCCCCCTCACCATGCTGAAACATTTGCAAGCTGGAGGTTATCCCAAGACACTTTCATCAGAAGAGGCTTTGGACACAACAGTTACACAAACGGTTTTATTTGATGAACCACAGTGACTAACAGGGTCAGAAGACAGTGCAGACATTCTGAAGAAGGCACTGGGGGAAGTAAGGGGGTATCACAGCAGGCAGCCTCCTCTGCTTCTGTGCCAGATCACAGATGAGTTCCAGGCAGGAAGTCTCTGCAGGTCACCCACAGGGGCCTCAGAGGGACAACTTCTTCCCTTCTAGAAGCCTCTTCCAGTGTTCACTGGATGCTTTGAGGACAGCTCTGGGCAGAGGAGGTGACTCTGTGGAAGATGCTGTCTTAAGATGGGGAGACTAGGCTGTGAGGAGCCCCTTCCCCTCTCCTCCTCCCTCTGCCCCCAGAGGTGGTGCCATTCCAGGGAGGGTCAAGATGTCCATTCACATCAAGCTGGGCTTTTCTTATCTCCATCGCTCATGTCTTGTCCTTCACTTTCATAGTCCTCCAAGAACAAAACCCGGAATAGACACTCCCCGCCGCTAGCTCACAAAGGCCCCACTATTAATTTCATCCGCACGGTCTCTCTGGCAGTGTAGACATCATGCCATCTGCCCCATCACACCTGCTCCAGTCTCTATTCCCAGATCCCCAATCCAGCAGAGCCAAGAGGTCCAATCCTGAGGGTAGGGAGAGAAAAAAACCCACCCCGTGCCTTTTGGCCCATGGCAAGCAGGAGGCCTCCTTAGGAAAAGGGCCACTGACCCTGGAACAAGAAAGGATCATGAGGGCAATGTTCATAAATATGAAGCGAGGCAGGGAGGCACCAGAAAGGGGCCCAGGGAGGCTCTCAACCAGCCTCTTACTTCCTTCATGGAGCCCAAGAAGGAGCAGGAACCCAGCTCAGTAGGACGCCAAGCCTTGGCGCCAGCTGCTTTGGGGAGAGACCTCCCTGCAGGAAGCCTGGTGCAAACATTAACTTCTCTCCTAAAGCACGGACCAGCCGTTGGAGCCCCCAAATCCAGTGGGGGGGTGGACTCATTTTTATTCTACATTTTGCATTGCCTCAGTGTGTCCCTGCCCCCCACCACCCCCTGCCAAGGGTAAATGTGTGAACAGCAGAGTTGCAGTGGATTGGGGGTGGGAGGAGATTCGTCCAAATGACCCAGGCACACTGCTGTTCATGCCAGGCTTGTTCATATAGACATGTAAGTACAACACACACAGACAAGAGGCAGGCATCTCCATCCCAAACCACATGACTCTTGGCACCAAGTAGCACTAGTGCCCAAGAAAGAAATCAATATGATGGGGTAAGATGGGGAGACGAGGAAACCCTTCAGCTCACAGTTCTGCAGGAAGTCAGAGACAGGAGGACTCAGGGAGCGAGCCAAGCAGTGTCTGGACTAAATGCTGACACCCCTCCACCCTCTTTCTCTAGTTTCCCTTCCCAACTCCCCACTCACATAATGAAACCAAAGAGTACATCCGTTCATCAGCCCTGCTGCCTTCCAATTCCCGTAGAAAATAGAGGAAGGATGAAAGGGTCTGCAGACAGTTTGGAGAAAGCATATCTAGTCAGTGTCATGGTGCCATGGGGGAACTGCAGGAATCACACTAGCCCCAGTGCCCGAAATGACAGGGAAGTGATCCAATTTTAGGGCAAGCACTGGAGCTCCCAGATCTAAGGGCTGGAGCGCTAATTATCTGCTGACACACAGCCCACCCCCCGCCCCAGCCCATTCCCTGCCTCACACTCAGAAAACAGGATAGAAAGTTTAAACACGGTCAGTCTCTGCAAACTTTGGGATCCTTAACCCTTAGTAGCCCTTCAGAACAAGAAAATAGACAGGAGAGAAGAAGGGATGGAGGGAGGCGTACAAGCTGTAAGAGGGGATTGGTGCCAGAAGGCGGGGATGAGGAGCGACAGCCGCAGAGAGTGGTGGGGGAAAAACTACAAGGGAAGGAGGGAGGAAAGACCATTGCAGATCTAAGAAAGCAGCGGAGAGAAACAAGCTTTTATTGAGTCCGGACTCGGGCTTCAACATTTTAGGATCAATATGACTTTCCCCTATTTCATACCAATGGAGAAACTGAGGCTGAGTGAGATTAAATGGCTTGTGCAGGGTCAGGTCTGTAGTGCCCAGTCTCTTTCCCCTAAACCACAAACCTCTGAGAAAGAATAAAGCAGTAGAGGAGGACAGGGCGGGGCAGGAGTCAGGGGGCAGTTAGAGGATGTGCATAGGAGAAGGAGTAGCCACACTACCTGATTTTCAGAAAGCAAGGGCAAAGGCTGGGGAGGGCCGAGGGTGCCAGGCTTCTCTCTGCTCCCAGCCCTAGTCAACCACAAGGGTCTCCTGGCTGTAGGGGATGGATTTCTCGTGCATCTGTTCTCCACCCTTGCCCATGTTGGGGCCGGGCCCCTGGCTGTGCCCCGAAGAGTAGCTGGCTGACTTCTCCCCACTGCTGCTGTGGGAGGTGCCCGCGCAACTGCTCTGGCCACAGCAGAGCATGGAGGTGCAGGCCTGGCGGAAGCGGGGGTCAAAGAAGGCATAGAGGAAGGGGTTGAGGCAGCTGTTGACGTAGCTGATGCAGGTGCAGTAGGGGAAGATGTTCATGAGGAAGAGGTCAAAGTCACAGGGCCAGTGCAGCAGGCTGCCCAGCATGTACAGCGTCTTCACCAGGTGGTAGGGCATCCAGCACAGGGCAAAGGTCACCACCAGCACCACGATGATGCTGAGTAGCCGGCGCCGCTTCCGCAGGCCCTCGATGCGCTCCTTGCGGAAGTGGCCAGCGATGGTTTGGGCGATGAAGAAGTAACAGGTCAGCATGATGGTGAAGGGCACCACAAAGCCCATGGTGGTGGACGAGACCCCCAGGCCCACCTCCCAGGCCCACTCTGAGCTCACAGTGGCTACCATGGAGTAGTCCATGTAGCACTGCACCTTGGTCGTGTTCTCCAGGTCCCCGGTGGTGCGTAACACCATGACAGGCATGGCCAGGAGGGCGGCCAGCACCCACAGAACCGCCGTGGCCACGGCCCCGCTGACCCGCAGCCTCAGCCGAGCATTGGCCACTGGCCTCACGATGGCCAGGTAGCGGTCGAAGCTGAGGCCGGTGAGGCAGAAGACGCTGGCGTACATGTTGACGAAGATGAGGTAGCTGCTGAGCTTGCAGAGGAAGGTCCCAAAGGGCCAGTCATAGTCCCGGTAGGTGTAGGTAGCCCACAGGGGCAGCGTCACCACGAAGGTCAGGTCAGCCACCGCCAGGCTAGCAATGAAGATATCAGCTGAGCGCCTCTTCTCCCGGCTGCTCCGAAACACGGTCCAGAGCACCAGACCGTTGCCCGTGGTGCCGAGGAGGAAGACCAACATGTAGATGGCAGGGATGAGGGCCCCCGAGGATTTCCAGTCTGTGTACTCACACTCAGACTGGTTGTCTGCCCCATAGTAGTTGTCAAAATCACCACCTTCCTCCATGCTGGGGAGTGGAGAGAAGACGGGCAGGGGGTCCCAGGGACACCAGCTCCGTGGCTCTGTCACCCACTCTGCAAGCAGCCTGAATTTCTGGCTTGAGCCTCAGAGGGTAAGAAGGGCTGAAGATGCCCAGAGTCCTTCCCAGCAGTCAGGAGGAGCTGCCTCTGGGTTCTCCAGACCCTGGAGGAAGCCTGTCTCCTGCAGAATTTCCTCCACCCTCTCCTGCCTTGCCCCCGTCTCAGTTAAGACACTTCCTTGCACCCTCCTGCGTCCCTGTCTCCTCCTTGACTCGTCACTCCCTCCTCCCACCTCCAGACCAGCCCCTCTCTTGTGAGTCAAAATCTTTAAGTGACAGCCCACTTTTTTTTTCTTTTTGTCACTGAGCAAGTGGACCAAATTGACCCCTACTGTGCTGGGCTGAACATTATCTGTGGTTTTGCAAGTCGCCTCTCCTGGCCCCGCCTCTCCCTTCTGGCTGCCACCCACCTTCACCCCAGCCCCTATCCCTCCACTTTCCTCTGGCCACCACTTCTTGCCTGCCCTTTAGGGCACTCCCTCCTCAGTGCTCTCCGCCCTCCTGTTGTCACCCCCTCCCATCCAATCTAAATGGGACACATTATGCAGATTGCAATCCAGCCTGAGCTGGAGCCAGGGCTGGTAGGGAGCAAGGAGGGTGTAAGATTTCGCAGGATGATCAGGGCATCTGGCAGACCCTCCTGGCAGGCAGGTCTGGCCCCCTCGGCTCCCTTCCTGCACCCCCAGCCCCCACCCAGACCAGGTGTCACAGGAGGGTCTTCTCCCACTTTGCCTCTCGCTTCATCTTTCTCTACCCCTTGGCTTTGACCCTCCCTCTGAGAACTTTTGTGGTTTCTAGAGAAATACCCCTACACTAGTATAGACTGCAGTTTGCAGTTTGCAGATGGCACAGGATGCTTTAGAAGGTCGAGGGCAGTCACAGGAAGGAAGAAACCCAGGACAAAATTATCTCTAAACAAGTCATTAAATCTGTAGGAAACAAAGGCCCAACAAGGTCAATGTTTTGCCCAAGGTAATAAAGTGAATTCTGCTACAGTTGATTTTTTGCTTTTCTTCTTCTCCAAACATGAACATAACACAGTACCTGGCATGTCATAGGTGAATGGCTGTTTGTTTGTTTGTTTGTTGAGACAGAGTTTCACTCTTGTTGCCCAGGCTGGTCTCAGCTCACTGCAACCTCTGCCTCCCCAGTTCAAGCAATTCTCCCGCCTCAGCCTCCCTAGTAGCTGGGATTGCAGGCTAATTTTTTTGTATTTTTAGTAGAGATGGGTATTGGCCAGGCTAGTCTCAAACTCCTGACCTCAGATGCTCCACCCACCTCGGCCTCCCAAAGTGCTGGAATTACAGGCATGAGCCACCAGGCCCAGCCAGGTGAATGGCTGTTGAGTGAGTAAGTGGATGGATGACGTAGGGGGTGAGTGAAAAGGGGAATCCATAGATGGAAGAATGAATGTATGAATTACTACATGGTGAGAACATGGATACATTTCAGTTCTCAGGTTTTTACTATCCTCCGTGGACCAAGAGGTTTCTATAAGACCACAGGGGGTCAGGAAGTTGAGCTAGAGGAGGGAGGTCTCTAGAGAAAGAGGCAGTCACTGGAGGATGCTGTGGGGAAAGTTCCGTAGAAGCTCACTTTGCCCCATCTCATCACCTCTCCAGGACCTCTAGGAAGGAAGGAAGATGCATGACGTAAGATTTAAAAAAAAAAATACGCACCCTTTCCATCACCTTGAAGAGTTGGGGAAGCCACCTAAAGTTGGGTAATAGTGAGATGGAACAAAAGCAGGAGCTGAGCCTTAGCCACTTCCAAGGCAAAAGACACAAAAGCTGGAATTGGCCAGGCAAGGTGGCTCGTGCCTATAATCCCAGCACTTTGGGAGGCCAAGGCAGGAAGCTCGCTTGAGTCCAGGAGTTCAAGACTAGCCTGAACAACACAGCCAAGACCCTCTCTCATGATATATATTTTTCTTAAGTTACTACAAAAGCTGGAATCCATTGTCTGGAGGGAGAGTGGATCAGAAAATAGTATGCAGAGATCAGGGAACTCAAACTCAAATACCTGAAAAAAAAAAAAAAAAAACAGGCCAAGAGTGTAGTTTGAGACAATAGAGAATGGTAAAGACTGTGGCAAACTGGAGGGTGCCCATTCCATCATAGGGAGGCCTCTTCAGCTCTAGTCTCTGGTTGCCATGCAGAAAGCTGGACCCCAGCCTGACTGTGTCTTAGGACTTTTCCAAGGTAATTTCAAATTACAGATTTTTGTAAGAAATTTTCACATTTGTAAATTTTGGAAATCAATTTTCATTTCAAAAAAAAAGCACAGACCATGATAAGTAAAGCATGTCTTTGGCCTCTGAGTTTGTGTTCTTTAAACAGGAGCTTGCCAAGAATAGAAGGCAGGAGAAGAACCAAGAGGATGGGCCAGGAGGAGGAAACACAAAATGCAAAGATAGAAAAAGCCTTAGAGTGCAGTGGGGAGATACAGGAGAGAAGGCTGCAGAGAGAGATTAGAAAGATCCCGTGACCTTCACCTAAATGCAATGTGGAGTGATGAATGTGTTGGTGTTTCTCATGAGGTCTACATGTTGCCCACTTACTGTGTGCCAGGCATTCTTCTGAACATTTTATACATTCTACATGTATTTATTAGTATCTCTTTTAATCATCAAAACAACATTAGGAGGCAGGTGCTCTCATTAGCCTCAATTTATAGATGAGGAAACTGAGGCACGCAGAGGCGAAGCAACTTAGCCAAGATCACCCAGCAGTAATTGTCAGAGCCAGAATTTGAACCAAAGCTGTCTCAAGCCCATGGACTAAACCACTATGCTCCCAAAGAAAAACGCTCAATCCTTTTTAAACTGAGGGGTGTGTCATCTGTTAAGCATTATAGAAATGTAGGGCGATGCTAGGATACCTGTAATTTACCTTAAAATAAGCTCTCCCGGGTGAGATTTTAAATAGATTGACTATTTAGAGACACGCCTCACATTGATTAGACAGGGTATAAGAATGCTGCCAGGCAATAACCTGTACTCTTAGGGTTAGCACCATAGACTTGATCCAGAAACCATCCTGGCTCTAGCCATCGCCAAAGAGAATTCCTGGTTGCCTGGTGCCAGCTAGAAAGCTAACAGGACTCTGCCCCTGGAATCTTGGCATTCTGTACAGTGGGGGCTGGGACACCTAATAGGATCCAGAGCTGGGGCTCCATCCATCTCACAGTAAACAGGATAGGAATTGCTTGGGGCCTCTTGCTCCTGCATTTTTGGCTAATAGAAGTTCTGTGCAGATGGCAGGATGGTTTTCATTATATCCTGACATTCATTCATCATATCATGATTCATTCATCATACCCTGATATAATAGTTTCATTATATCCTGACATTATATCCTTTGGCCACATCAGACTTCTTCAGTGGTAAGCTATCTTTACCTGTCAAAGGGGACCTTGGAGTTGTGCAGGGACCAGTTTGGCTCAGGTCAGGTCATAATAGATGGCCCTTTTATGAGTAAACATTACTGCTTGGGACATTCCAGGATAAAGACCAAGTTTGAGACACCTAGTGACGCCAGTTCTCCCATGATTCTCCCAGAAAGATTCAGATATCTGTGCCCTTTGCAGCTAGAAATAGAGAAGGGAGCTAGCAAGCTTGGAGCGTCCCTGAAATCAGGTCTTCGTCTCCCTCCCCTCAGCTGTTCCCACTGGAATGCTGAGCCAGACAGGAGCCTGGAGATCCCTGTGGAAAAGGATATGGATCCATCGCTTTCATCTGCCAACCTCCAGGATCTCTGCCCTGGAGGGAGTAAAGAGCAGTTAATCTCACTAGAGTTACCAGACTCATTGAGAGGGGAGGGAATTGGGGGCCAGGGCTGGGAAGACGCCACCGTTTGAGACCAGAGAGGGTAGAGTGCTGATAAGATCCGGCCTCCAACCAGGAGCCAGCTGTAGCCAGATGGCCTGAGTGCCCCCTGCAATGACAGCCTGAAGTGAGCAGAATTAGCCAGCTCACTCCTCATCCTGCCTGATCTGATCTGTCCCCGTTCCACATGGCACCATTCCACACAGAAGAAAGACTGGAAAATAGGACCAGTAGCTGAAGATGAACCTTGTGTGTCCCGAGGCTCAGAAGTATGTGGGTCCTGGGCCTCACAGACTAGACATATACAAGGCCTGGGACAGAAACCTGCTTTTTATTTCTGCCCCGCACACTACTTGACACCTGGTAAAAGTCTGTTGAATTAAAGCAGTAGAAACACACTCAGGAGAAGGGTGTAAAGACTTGGGTCTTCACCCCAAAGCTGCTCTACTGCATTAACAAGGCGACTTTTGCTGAAGTGATCCAGGAAAATCTACTCTGAGCTATCTGGCAAACCAATAGCTAAGGCAAGTCTGTTGGCCAGAGTGCCCAGAGCTGGCCTGCCCTGGAGAGGCCTGAACAGGTTTCCTGGGGAACTTCCCTCTCTCTGCTGGGTGATTTCTTCAGGGCATTGTGATGAGACCGAGATGAATGACACCTGGCAGAAAAGCACTCCAGACCTGCTAGTGCCCTTTGAGGAGAGCCCAGACTTCTGGGAGACCTCTGGAGTCAGTGGTTCAATATCCCTCACCCACCCCACCCCCAGGTTTGTGCCTGGCCTAAAAAGCAGAGCCTGACTTGGCCTGTGCCCATGGACATGCTGACTATGTGTGCTTTGTGAATGCAAGTTTTCTGTGTGCCACGAGGCCACTTGGATGTGAAGTCCGTAGCTGCTTGTGAGCAGGCTGAACTTTTGTGTGCATGGGGATATGAGTGTGCATTGGGTGCATGCATTCATGCATGTAGGAGTGTGCTTGCTTGTGCATAGGGAGGTAGGATGTGCATTGGGTGTATGCATTCATGCATGTAGAACAGTGTGCTTGCTTGTGCATAGTGGGCTATGATGTGCATCGGGTTCATGCATTAACGTGTATAGAAGAGTATGCATGTTTGTGTGTTGTAGGCATGAGTGTGCATTGAATGCACACATTCACCCGAGGAATGTACATCGGGTGCGTAGAAGAGTGTGCTTGCCTGTGTGTAGCGGGATCAGAGATCTGAATAAACATGCTGCTTGGAGTACAGGAAGGGGTGCTTAACTGGATCTCTCTAAGAGTTTTGGAGGAAGGGGGAAAGCTGAACCCGTCTGCTGGGACCTCACCCAGATCCTACCCAAAGCTGTGGGCTGGGGACATCAAAGTGGAAGTACTGCCTTTCTGTGCCCTTCCTGACTTCTCACCTCCTCCCTCCCAGCTCTCCACTCCAGCCCCCTCACTTCACAGGTCTGCTTTGAACTCCACAGCTTGGGAACTCACCCAGGGCAACAGGGCCTTTTTCTCTCCTTCCCGAGAGGCAGCCACAGCTGTGTCCCTAACAGCTGGTGGTGTTATCTGAGGGAAAGGGGAAGGGAGGGCAGGGACACAGGCGGGATATAACTTGACTGCCCAGCCCACACTTAGGAATTTCACCTCTCCTTTCTCCAGCAACACAACACCCCCGACCCCAGCCCTAGGCACACACACACACACACACACACACACACAGACACGCCCTACTTTAGCAGCTTATCTGACCAAAAACAAATGGTCAGCCACTTTCTGATAATTAAAACAGAAACCCCCTCAGCAACTCTCTCCACCCCCAACCCCACCATTTGGTGCTATTTCAAACTCTAAGGCCATACTGCAAACTCCCAGAACTCCCTGGTCTCTGGTGACAGCAAGAAAACTCACTCACTGGCCTGGTTCTAGCTTTCTGTGATTCTGGGAATTATGGCTATGGCTTCCAAATCTGGTTGGAGAAGTGGGTTTCTTGCCAAAAAGATCAAAAGTGGGAGACAAACTGACCCTCTTGTTCTAATCCCATCCTAATTCATTCGCTCAGAAAATATTGAGCAACTAACTACTGGCCGGGCACGGTGGCTCACCCCTGTAATTCCAGCACTTTGGGAGGTCGAGGCGGGTGGATCACCTGAGGTAGGGAGTTCGAGACCAGCCTGGCCAACATGGGGAAACCCCGTCTCTACTAAAAATACAAATATCAGCCGGGCGTGGTCGCAGGCGCCTGTAATCCCAGCTACTTGGGATGCTGAGTAACGAGAATCACTGGAATCTGGGAGGCGGACGTTGTAGTGAGCCGAGATCGTGCCACTGCACTCCTGCCTGGGCGACAAGAGAGAGACTCCATCTCAAAAAAATACATATATATTGAGCAACTACTATGTGCCAGGCTCTATTTGAGGCATTTGCCATATATTGTGAGCAATTCAGGCTATGCTCTTGGTTTCCTGCGCTTTCATTCTAGAGGTGGAACAGAGACAAAATGATGAAAGTTAAATAAATGCAGTGAACTCAGGTAATGATGAGCACTACAAAGAAAGATAAACTGGAAAGTGATGCAGCAAATAAATGGAAACTGGCATTTTCAGATAGTGTAGATCGGGGACGTCTCTTAGGAGTCACTGATATCTTACCTGAACCCCAATAACTAGCTTGCTTTGTACCTTGGGCAAGGCTTTTGCCCCTCTCTGAGGTTCAGTTTCCCTATCTGTACATGAAGACATTGTGCCAGCCGGGTTTAGCTTTCTGTGATTCTGGGAATTATGGCTATGGCTTCCGGATGTGGTTGGAGAAGTGGATTTCTTGCCAAAAAGATCAAAAGTGGGAGACAAACTGACCCTCTTGTTGACGAATGGCAGGATCACATGAGAGTCCATTCTCCCCACTACAGCACCAAGCCCACTTTGATGGGCTATTTGTTAGACTGTGAGAATCAGGGGTCTGGAAGCCTTATCTCCCACCCACCTCCTGTCACCCTTTTACCTACCATTACCCACCCATCCCCCCATTACTTGGCACAGCGCTCCATACATAGTGGCCTCTAATAAATGCACTGGGATTGTAGGACCCCCATTTCTATAACCTCTGGAGTAATCAGAACTTTCTTAGGGGCCAGGCCTGGTGGCTCACCCCTGTAACCCAGTACTTTGGGAGGCTGAGGCAGGTGGATCACCTGAGGTCAGGAGTTCGATACCAGCCTGGCCAACATGGTGAAACCCTGTCTCTACTAAAAAAAGAAAAAATTAGCTGGGCGTGGTAGTGGGCACCTGTAATCCCAGCTACTCAGGAGGCTAAGGCAGGAGAATTTGCTGTGGGCCAAGATTTGCTGTGGGCATTGCACTCCAGCCTGGGCAATAAGAGTAAAACTCTGTATCAAAAAAAAGAGAAAGAAAGAGAGAGAGAGAGAGAGAAAGAAAGAAAGAAAGAAAGAAAGAAAGAAAGAAAGAAAGAAAGAAGAAAGAAAGAAAGAGAAAGAAAGGGAAAGAAAGAAAGAAAAAAAAGAAAGAAAGAAAGAAAGAAAGAAAGAAAGAAAGAAAGAAAGAGAAAGAAGGAAGGAAGGAAGGAAGGAAGGAAGGAAGAAAGAAAGAAAGAAAGAAAGAAAGAAAGAAAGAAAGAAAGAGAAAAAGAAAGAAAGAGAAAGAAGGAAGGAAGGAAGGAAGGAAGGAAGGAAGGAAGGAAGGAAGAAAGAAAGAAAGAAAGAAAGAAAGAAAGAAAGAAAGAAAGGGAAAGAAAGAAAGAAAAAAAGAAAGAAAGAAAGAAAGAAAGAAAGAAAGAAAGAAAGAAAAAGAAGGAAGGAAGGAAGGAAGGAAGGAAGGAAGGAAGGAAGGAAGAAAGAAAGAGAAAGAAAGAAAGAAAAGAAAGAAAGAAAGAAAAAGAAAGAAAGAGAAAGAAAGAGAAAGAAAGAAAAAGGAAGGAAGGAAGGAAGGAAGGAAGGAAGGAAGGAAGGAAGGAAGGAAGGAAAAGGAAAGAAGAAAGAAAGAAAGAAAGAAAGAAAGAAAGAAAGAAAGAAAGAAAGAAAGAAAGAAAAAGAATGAAAGAAAGAAAGGAAGGAAAAGAAAAGAAAAGAAGAAAAGAAAAGAAAAGGAGGAAAGAACGAACTTTCTTAGGACAATCTGGATGGGGCAGTGGGTTCCCATGACTTAGAACAGGAAAGATGCCTAAAATTTTATTAGCCCATTGATTCCCACACTGACATGGGAGGCCCTTGATGATAGAAATGGGGAGAGAGGCAGTAGCTTGGGCCAGCATCAGCATTTCATGAAATCTTGTGGAAATGGCACATTCTTCTCACCCTATCATAAGACAACCTCTTTAAATGTCAAGCACCAGCACCGCGAGCTTGGATTTTAATAAGTTAGTGTGGGGACTCTGGCTACTCCATGCTGCTCATCGTGCCTTTGATGAATAAAAACTGAGCAGATGAATTCATTACGATTTCATAAACAAGGTGGGTTAGATCAACAGACTCCTTCCTTAAAAAGGATTCACTGTGGGGAGAACAGGAAAGCAAGCGAGACAGTCTTTGATGCTGAAAGGTTGTGGCTGCGACCTACTCCACGCACTTGACCTTACCGATGGGGAAAGCGAGGGAGGGAGAGCGAAACGGTTTTGTCCAGGTGTCCCTATGCCACCCTGTCTTCTCCTCCCACCCCCAAAGGTTGGGTGCAGAGGAAGTCTTTGTTTGGCTGAGAGGAGGGACTTGGGCAGGAGGCTGTGAAGACAGGAAGTACAGCAGAGGCAGGAAGGAGGTCAGGAAGAGGCTGACAGGACCAGGCCGGCTCACACCCAGCCCTGCCAGCCTTCAGGAGAGCAACATGGGGTTTCTAAAAATATTTACAGTGAGTCTACATTAATGAGATATGTATCAGCACTGACAATGGGAGGATGCTGGGCCAGGCCCTCCAGGGGAGAAGACCAATGCAATTAGCCCAGAGGCTGCACAAAGGTAAGGGCAGCTTGGGGAAGGCCAGCCTTGCACAGCTAAAGGAAGAAATCAAGCCTTCCAGCCTGGGGCCCAAACAGGCACTGGAGACCACAGTGCCCCAGAAACCTCCCCCGGGAATGGAAAACATCCCAGATTCCTGGACCTGCAACGAGCATCTTCAACCTGCATCCCTGACCCCAATTCAGTGCAGAAATCTCCTCTACTGCACCCACTCTGAGGACCATCCAGGGGTCTCTTAAATACCTCTGTTGACCAGATACTCAATTCTGCCCCCAGCAGCCCATTCCCATTCCAGTCTTGGCATCCCTACCCATTCAACCTTCAGGAGAAAAGAGTGGTTCAGAACATAGAGGCTGGAGTCAGGTAGCCACTCACAAGTCACTTTGCCATGGGGCACCAAGGAGTGTGATCATTTCAAGTCTCGGTTTTCTCATCTGTAAAATGGGAGTCATTAGAATATCTACTGCCCCAGGGCTGGTATAAGGATTCAGCAAGCTAAAGGAGACAGCCTGCAAAGAATGCCATGTGGACAGAAAGACGCAGGCCAAGGTGCAAAGATGCAAAACGAAGAATTTAAGGCCGGGTGTGGTGGCTCACGCCTATAATCCCAGCATTTGGGAAGCCGAGATCAGGAGTTCAAGACTAGCCTGGCCAAGATGGTGAAACCCCATCTCTACTAAAAATACAAAAATTAGCTGGGTGTGGTGGTGGGCGCCTGTAATCCCAGCTACTTTGCAGGCTGAGGCAGAGAATTGCTTAAACCTGGGAGGCGGAGGTTGCAGTGAGCCAAGATCGCACCACTTTAACCCAGCCTGTTCAACAAAGTAAGACTCCATCTCAAAAAAAAAAAAGAAAAGAAAAGAAAAGAAAGAATTTAAAATGTCCTAGGACTAAAATGACATAAGGCTAAGAAAATTAGCAAATGCCATTTTGCTGCTGATAAGGGGCTGCTGAAGAGCTAACCCTGCACTGTGCAGTGGGCAAGCCACTTGCCACGTGTGGCTATGGAGGGCTAGAAATGTGGCCAGGCAGATGGAGGGGCACTGCAGGTGTAGAGCACACACTGGGTTTAAAAGACTTAGTATGAAAAAAGAATGTAATATATCTCATTAGTAATTTTTTCTATTGATTGCATGTCAAAATGATAACATTTGGGTATATTAAAGTAAGTACATTGTTAAAATGAAGTCTACTTCTTTTGTTTCTTTTACTTTTTTTTTTTTTTTTTTTTGAGACAGTGTCTTGCTCTGTTACCCAGGCTGGAGTGCGGTGGCGCGATTTCAGCTCATTGCAATCTCCGTCTCCCAGGTTCAAGTGATTCTCCCGCCTCAGCCTCCCAAGTAGCTAGGATTACAGGTATGTGCCATGATGCCTGGCAAATTTTTGTATTTTTGGTAGAGACGGGGTTTTGCCATATTGACCAGGCTGGTCTCAAAATCCTGACATCAAGTGATATGCCCACATCGGCCTCCCAAAGTGCTGGGATTACAGGAGTGAGCCTCCGTGCCCAGCCTTGTTTACTTTTTTAACGTGTCCACTAGGAAAATTAAAATCACATAAGTAACTTCTGTTATATTCCTATTGGATAGTGCTGAGCTGAAGGACCATATCTAAGCCTTAGGATGCTCACTCTGGAGGCATCTTTGAGGATGGGTTAGAATGGGTTAGGCTCATTAGCAAACAGGTGCAGTTTTTCAGACCAAAGGCCCGTATTAAGGAGAGGACTCCAATTCTAATTTTCCAATCACAGGTAGTTTGTCACCAACACACAAAAAATAATAATAATAATAGTAATGGCTCTTATTTATTAAGTGCTTACTCCATGTCAGCAGGCACTATTCTAGTGAAGGACCACGATTTTAAAAAGTAAACTCTGAAAGCAAAAATGCCTGATTTTAAATCCTGGTTCTGCTAGTATATGAAGCCTCAGTTTCATCAACCTTAAAATAGGGTAACCGTATATAGCATTGTCAGAACTATGAGATACTAGGCTTAGATACCAGACTTAGGTAGTCATCTCTTACTATTACTCCCGTAGTAATAGGTAGTGTATTGCATCCTAATAGGTAAAGTTTATTACCAGGCACTGTATAAGCACACTCAAATGCTTTTTCCCAATGTAAGTTTTAATGCCGTCTTTTACATTATGATCCCCATCTTACAGATTGGTAAACTGAGGTTCACAGAGTTACTTCACTGTCTCAGGACCATGTGGCTTCTGAGGAACAGAGAGAGGATTTGAACCCTTGGCTTTGACTCTAGAAGCCTGAGAACTCTACAGCCAGGGTGTGTTTTCCCAGCACAAGGCCTTGCTTCTGCATTCAGATATGACCTGCTGTTGCTTCAGTGAAGGGGGACGGCAGAGAAATCTCGTAGACGGGTCCCGCTCTCTCCACCTGTCTGAAGGATGGTGAGATTGAGTGGAGAAAAATTCACGTAGGCTCACAGCTATGATGATAAAAAGATAATTTGTAAAATCAGCATGTTTGTAATTACTCATTGACCCATAGACATAAAGATCAAGCCATGAATAACTCCACAATAACAGCAACAATAATACTAGTGAATAATACTAGTAACTATTTACAATAGCAAAGACTTGGAACCAACCCAAATGCCCATCAATGATAGACTGGATAAAGAAAATGTGGCACATATGCACCATGGAATACTATGCAGCCATAAAAAAGAATGAGTTCATGTCCTTTGCAGGGACATGAATGAAGCTGGAAAACATCATTCTCAGCAAACTAACACAGGAAGAGAAAACCAAACACAGCATGTTCTCACTCATAAGTGGGAGTTGAACAATGAGAACACATCGCCACAGGGAGGGGAACATCACACACTGGGGCCTGGTGGGGGGTGGGGGGCAAGGGGTGGGAGAGCATTAGGACAAATACCTAATGTATGCAGAGCTTAAAACCTTGATGATGGGTTGATAGGTGCAGCAAACCACCATGTCACATGTACACCTATGTAACAAACCGGCATGTTCTTCACATGTATCCCAGAACTTAAAACAAAATTAATAAAAATAATAATAATGGCTCTTATTTATTAAGTGCTTACTCCATGTCAGCAGGCACTGTTCTAGTGAAGGATCACGATTTAAAAAGTAAACCCTGGAAGCAAAAATGGCTGGTTTCAAATACTAGTTCTGCTAGTATATGAAGCCTCAGTTTCATCAACTATAAAATAGGGGTAAACCGTATATAGCATTGTCAGAATTATGAGATAATAGGCTTAGATACCAGACTTAGGTCCATGCCTGGCACAGGGCAAATGCTCAGTTAACATTTTCTGTTACAATCATCTCATTTAATCCCCACAATAACCCAATGGGTAGAGAGGATCAATAGTGATAAATGGGAATGATAATATTCCCAGTTTACAGATGCAGAAACTGAGATGCGAAACAATAAGAAACTTGTTTAAGTCCCTCCATTTCTCAGTATTGGAGATGGGATTCAGACCTAAGAGGGCTGATTTGAGGAGGATCTGCAGTCTTAGCTACCATGGTAGACAGTTCCTAATCTTAAACAGTTTGTAAAGTCATTTTTTTTCTTATTCTTCTTCTTTAATGATACTTTCCATCTTAGTTCCTTGAATTGTGGAACATGCCTGCCCTGCCTGCCCGAGGCTTTGACAGAAGCCAGTGGGATAGTCAACAGCTTTGTGTGAGCACAGAGAGAGGTAGCTGCCCCAGAGGCTGCGGGGCTCTGCTGATGAATGACTCATCAGTCCCAAGGTTCCATGGGTCCCACAGGTATCCAGCGGCAATCTACCCTTGCCAAGAAGGCACGACACTAGTGCTACAGCATCTCCCACTCTTAGGACTGCTCGGGGCTTAAGGATGGTTGGGGAGGTGGAAAGAACTGGACATGGGTGAGCCAGCTCAAGCACGGAGCTGCCTCCAGAGCCTGGCTGTTTGGCTACTGCGCCTCTGACGGCTCGGTGATGCTGACCTCTGGTGGAGATGAGCTGCTACTCAGCTTTGACCTCCCCCTGAGCACCAGGAGTCCCAGCACTGGCTTCCACCCGTACCACCGGGATGCAGACCCAGCAGCCTGAGACCCCAGAGGACACACCTAAGCCCAACCTCTCTCCTTATTCCAGGGCCCTGTGGTATCTGGAATTGTCTACCCTAGAACCTTATGGCTCAGGGGCTAGAAGAACCCTTAGCAAAAGGAACTTACCCAGCTGATGATTCCGATGCTGAACAGGCAGGCCCTAGAACCCAGCACAGGTCCCAGTCTCTCGGAGAATTAAGGCCTCGGCCTCTCCACCTAGTTCAGTGTTTTGAGCTACACATTCTCTTCTGACATGTGGTTACACCGCACTGTAATAATACATGTTATGACACTGATATAGAAAAAGAAATATTCTTGTCTCATTATTTTCTCTTTGGGTGGTGCAGAAGTAAAACCAAGAGATGTTGAATCATCCTCAGTATTATTCATCACTCTTCCTCAAGCATGTCACTCTGTAAAGACAACATATGAAAGGGAAAATGTTACCCTGCTTTATTAAGGGAAATTATGGACTAGAAAAAGACTACTTTTTTTTTTTTTTTTAAATAAGCTGACATTGATAAGAAAAAAGTTGAGCCAAGTCCCTGGAGGCAGGAATCTCATTGCTGAGCACCCAGCGCCACCTTGTGGCTGCTCGTAGGACAGCGATTCCAGCTTCTGTTCATTTCTCTACCCACTACTAAAAACATTTATTGAGCATTTCTTATGTTCCCTTTCACCTGTTTCTCTGCTGAGCCTCTTATCTGAATCTTTTATCTCAATGAACTTTGCACTGAAGTCTCTTTCGATACACTCACTAATTTTAGCATGGGAAAAAGGGTGGCTACACAGTTGAGTTGGCCCACGTAAGAAGGTGTCTATGGAGATATTCTTTATCCGTGAGCCCTCCCAGTTATTCCAGTGTCAGCCCCGGGACCCTGAAGGTCACGCACAGATTTAATTAGACAAATCTCTTAAAATATGTGTGTATATTTTCCTTTCCCTCTTTCTCTTTCTGGAAATACGTTTTCCTGTTTCTCAGGCAGCAGCCACTCTGGTAAGACAGAGGAACTTCAGCACAGACAGGTTGCGGGGGACACAGCTAATTAGTGACTGAGCCAGAGCTGGGGCTTCAGGGCTCTGTGACTGACTCACTCAAAAATGTCCACTGAGTCCTTCCTCTGTAGGGGGCCCTATGCTAAGCTCAATGGTAAATCAAAACCCCACCCAGGACTCTGCCCTCAAAAGATAGAGCCTTGTCAGGAAGAGAGGTATCTACTAAAGAATGATGTAAAAAAGTAAAGCTGTAACTGTGCAAAGTATTACAAGGAGAGCTATGTCCACAGACAAGATTTTTAGAGTCTGACTTTTAGAGACTTCAAAGAACTGAAAATATCGTGGCCCCCTCCATAATCTATTTTAAATGAAAACAAACAATTTAAAGACAGGTGTAAAGAAATCCCCAAAAGCCTTATTTTTCCCATAATGACATCTTTGAAAGTATTTTATGCTGAAAGGAATCAAATAGCATGTTATGAAAAATTGGGAGTGACCCTGTTTCTCTAATGCCTGAAATAGATGTTTAGCCAGACTGTTGGGGAATCCAAGAGTGGATATATATATATATAATAGGAGTTTGACCTAGTCAGGAAAATTTGGAAAGACTTTCCTAAGAAAATGATAACAGTAATGAGAGCTACAGGATAAGAAGCAGAAAGGTGAAAACTATGACAAACAATTACAGCAGACACTGGGCAGATCGTGTACTTCCTGCAGAAGCTGGGAGCTTGAGATAGCAAAGGCTGAAAGAAGGCAGGAGAGGCTGGAACAGAGGACAATGAGGACTGGGTTGCAAGAAAAGACAAGGAGCCAGACCACATTGGGCTTTGCGGGACACCTTGAGGAGTTTTGCCTTTATCCTCCAAGCAATGGAAAGCTGTTGAAGGGTTTTCATTGGCAGGGCATGGTGACATGATCCAGTTGGTGTTACAGAAAAGCCACACTGGCTGTATGCCGAAAGTGGATTGGCAAGAGGACAAGCACCTTAGCCTAGTGTCCTAGTTTGTTTCGTGTTGCTATAACAGAATGGCATGGACTGGGCACTTTATCTGAATAGAAATTTATTGGTTCATGGTTCTGGAGACTGGGAAGTCTAGTGTCAAAGTGGTAGCATCTGGCCAGGGACTCCTTGCTGTGTCATCCCATAGCAAAAGGTGGAAGGGCAAGAGAACACAAGACAGCAAGAGAAAGAGCAAGAGGACAAGAGTCCAATAAGGAGACATTAATCCCCAGGAGAGATGATAGGAGCCTGGATTAAGAGTGTGGTAGATAAAATGGAGAGAAGTAAGTAGACTTGAGCAATATATTGGATTGGGTATGGGTGTAAGGAAAAGGGAGCTGTCAGGACGTGTCAGGTTTCTCACTTGCTGGAACTAAATGAACATAGTGTGGCTGAACTGGTGAGCAAGCCCCAGTATCTACTTTCTCCTTTTTCCTTTAGTGATTGCACCAGAGTCTTCTTACATGCCAACTTCGATCTTCTCGGGCTCACTTACCTTTTTTATCAGCTCTGGGAGGGTTCTGATGAACCCAAAGCAGGCACAGTCTGATAGCTCCCTCCCCTCTGGCCCCTGCCCTGCCCTTCTCACCTCCCACATGGGCTTTTGTTGATTTCACTGGACCTGGCATGGTGCTCATGTTTTGCATGGAAACTCAGAAAAGCAAAAGAGTCGGCACTCCACGGAAAAATGTTTTGACCAATGAGAAAAGCCACTGGAGATATTCTTCCTGCACTCTCTCCCAGAGGTCTGGTCCTCAGGAACAGTTGATACAGCTTCTTGGTGTCTTGTTTCTATAGACTGGTCAATTAACATGGACCCTCATATTAGTTGTCTCTCTTTTCTTCTTCACTCTCCTTGTTAGTTACTCCTATTTGTAAACTTTCAGCTCCGGACTCGCTTTCCAGGAAACCCAATGGTATGGTTTAAATGTGTCTCGCAAAATTTATGTGTTAGAAACAATCCCCGATGCTACAGTGTTGAGAAGTGGGAACTTTAAGAAGTGATTAGGTCATTAGGGCTCATGAATGGATTAATGGATGGATTAATACCATGGGATAGACCAGTGCTCATAAATGGATTAATTCCATGACCTCAAAGTGGGTTAGTCATCATGGCAGTGGGTTTCCACTAAAAGAGTAAGTACAGCCCCCTTCCTTTCTCTTGCTGTCTTGTGTTCTCTTGCCCTTCCACCTTCTGCCATGGGATGACACAACAAGATGTCCCCGGCCAGATGCTACCACTTTGACACTGGACTTCCCAGTCTCCATAGCCATGAGCCAATAAATTTCTATTCACATGAAATACCCAGTCCATGCCATTCTGTTATAGCAACACAAAACAAACTAGGACACTAGACTAAGGTAGTAACATAATATCCAAGTTTTAGCTGGGAAAACACTAGGCAGCTATAGACTAGATGTTCCACCTCCCCTTAGAACTACCTGCAACCTTATCAAAGTGATATGAACAAAGTAATGTGTGCTTCTTCTGGGTCACATTCTTTAAAAAAGGAAATTGCTTACTCTTTATATCCTTTCTTTCTCCTTTCTCATATGGTGGAACACGGATGTGGGATAGCAAGCCAGCTTTGACCATGCAGATGAAGACAACATCCAAAGGGAAGCAGGGCAACAGAGCAACAAGACACTGTGTGCAGGAGAGCTGAGCCACCCGTCTACCTCTGGCTTATTAATAGAAAGAAAAATGACTATTTTTAAAGCCCTGTCTCTCTGCCTCATATCTTAACTTGTACCATAACTCACACTTAGGGAACAGTGGAACAAGACCAGGCTTGAATGCAGTTTGGGGCACATTGCATTTGAGAAGGTTTTGAGAAATCTAAGTGAAATAGCAATTGATAAGTTAGGCACAAGTCCAGATATCAGAGGAAAGGTCTGGACTGAAAATACAAGTTTGTGAATAGTCTCCCTTTCACGTGTGGCTGGTAATTAAAATCTCTCTGTGTGTGAGATGGTCTAAGGAGAAGGAAGAGGGTGAGAAGAGAAGGATGCCTGTGGTAGGTAGCTTCTAAGGTGACCCCAATTATCTGCACCTCCTGGTATTTTTGTCCATTTGCAATCCTCCCCACTGGAATGTGGGCTGAACCTAGTGGCTCATTTCAAAAATATATAATATGGCAAAAGTAATGGGATGTCACATCCCAGACTAGATGATAAGAACACTGGCTTCCATCTTGAGTGCCCCCTCTCTCAGTCACTTTTTTTGAGAGAAGTCAACTTTCATATTGTTAGCTGCCCTGGGGACAGATCTAGGTAGCAAGGGCCTGAGGAAGGCTTCCACCCAACAGTCAGTGAGGGATTGAGGCCCTTAGTCCAACACCTTGTGAAGAAGGGAATTCTGCCAACTACCTGTGAAAGAGCTTGGAAGCAGATTCTACAATCCCTCTCAAGCTTTCAGATGACTGAGCCCCAGCTAACACCTTGCAACACCTTGACTACAGCCATATGAGACTCTAAGTCAGAAACATCTAGCTAAGCCACAGCCAGGCTCCTGACCCAGAGAAACTGCAAGATAAAAAGTGCCTATTGTTCTAAGCTACTAAGTTTGAGGAGGATGTGCTTCTCAGCAATTAATAAAAAGACAGAGCCCATGCAAGAGCCTGGAGGACCCCGTCGTTTAGTAGCTGGTAGAGGAGAATGAGCCTAGAACCTTATACGTCAGGGTAATCCAGGTGAGTGCCAAATGTCTTTATCAATTTTGTGCTGCTATAAAAGAATGCCTGAGGCTGAATACTTTATAAAGAAAAAGGGGTTATTTGACTTATGATTTAATGGCTGGAATGTTTAAGATTTGGCCTCTGCATGTGGTGAGGGCCTCAGGCTCCTTCCACTCATGGCAGAAGGTGAAGGGGAGCCAGCTTGTGCAGAGATCACTTGGCCAGAGAGGAAGCAAAAGAGAAAGGGGTGGGATACCGGGCTCTTTTTAGCAACCACCTCTTATGGGAATTAATTGGCTGAGAAGCCACTCGCCTCTGAGAAAGGGTATTAATGTATTCATGAGAAATCTTCCCTCATGACAAAAACACATCCATTAGGCCCCACCTCCAACACTGGAGATCAAACTTCAACAGAGTTTTGGAGGGGACAAACATCCAAATCATAGCACCAAGTCACAGAATCCAAGAGAAAAGGACTGGTCAATAAGGAGAGAATAGCAAGAGTGTTGAGATGCTGCTGACAGATCAAATAAGATGAGAGAAGAATACTTGATTGACATTGAGATGCAGAAGTCACTGGTGACCTTAGGACAGAAGCCAATATCTCAGGACTGATAGCCCTGGAAAACCCAACCATTTAAAGTCTCTAGAAAATATCCTAAGGGTATATAGCAAGTGAAACATTTATTCAAAAACTGAAGTTCAATAAAACAGCAAGAGTCTGTGGAACTTGAGCAATGACGTGTGTGCTCACTCTTTTGCTCACTCTCTTTCTCTCTTTCTCTCTTTCTTTTTCCCCTAGTCCTACATTCTCATTCCAGACAGACAATAGAGGCCTCAGTCTGAATGGGTGTGGTCAAAAAAATGTGACTCCTTCTTCCCTAAGTTCCCAGACAAGGGACATAATGTTTCACTGGGAAAGACAGACCACCAGCATTTCTCATTTCCCCAAACTCCAAAATGGAGAGGATAAACTCCTGGGAATTGTGAGCAAAATATTAGGAGCTCACTTTCTCCAGCTTGTTCTCACTCATGGAGCAGAGATTCACCCCAGGCACAGCAGACTGAGAATATGGGGGTCTTGATTATCTTTAGTTTTAAGGCAGAGGTTCCACGCTGGAGGAGGCAAGCTGAGAAGAGGAAGAGCTAACCATTATCACTCTAGCTAACCATTATCGCTCTGGTATCTGGGTATCACTCTAAGAGAAGTGGGTCACTATCCCTATTCCCAGATCCAGAGAAGAGGTTCAAAGATTTTGGACAGGCCGGGCGCGGTGGCTCACGCTTGTAATCCCAGCACTTTGGGAGGCCGAGGCGGGCGGATCACGAGGTCAGGAGATCGAGACCACGGTGAAACCCCGTCTCTACTAAAAAATACAAAAAATTAGCCGGGCGCGGTGGCGGGCGCCTGTAGTCCCAGCTACTCGGAGGCTGAGGCAGGAGAATGGCGTGAACCCGGGAGGCGGAGCTTGCAGTGAGCCGAGATTGCGCCACTGCACTCCAGCCCGGGCGACAGAGCGAGACTCTGTCTCAAAAAAAAAAAAAAAAAAAAAAAAAAAAAAGATTTTGGACAGTAGGAGAGGCAGTTAATAAGAACAAAGAGCTCCAAAGCTCTCTCAAGATGAACTGACTTTATTTGAAACAGAGTATGGGGAAGTTCAAGCCTAAGGGTGCTCTCAATAACAGTGGAGATTTTGGTAGTAAGCAATAATAAATGGAGGCCGGTAGCTCCATTAGGGCAGCAAGATAAACCAAAGTCCAGATCATTTACCAGAGATAATTATGGTAAGAGTCAACTAAGAAAAGGCTTCCTGGAGTCAGGTAAAATCTACTGTTGAGTTCCTTCAAAGTCTTGCCTTTAAAACTACCTCCACAAAAGTCCTACATTTAATTTGATCAGACTGCAAAGCAATTTATGTTCCAGTGCATTGTTAAAAACAATAGAGAAATCAGATGACAATTAGTGAAGGGTAAAATCTCAATGTTATACTAGCAGTCAGACAGTTTAACAAAGAGATCTAAGAAAGAGACAGTCAAAGACAGTCTTGCTGAGACTAGTCATGCAGGATGACTGTATGCATGCCATGGCTACACTCTCTGAGAAGTGACATTAGAGGCTTCATATTAAGGGGGAAATAGGCTTCACTAAAATAGTTCAGCCAAGTCACTAGACAAATAAACACACAAAGAACAACAAGAACAAACCATGGAGGGAAGACAGACTCACTCTCCAGCATTCCTAAAATATATGACCTAAAATGTAAAATGTGCCCCATACCTGGGGGGTAGAGTAGACAACAGAAAATGCCTGTGAGATGGCACAGATGTAGATTTTAAAGATGTCAAAGCAGCCATGATAAATGCTTTCAAAGAACTAAAGGGAATTCTATTTAAAGAAGTAAATGAAGGTATGATGACAATGTCTTATCAAAATTAGAATAAAAATAAAGAGACAGTGATTATTTTAAAAAGAACTGAATGGAAATCCTGAAGTTAAAAATATATAGCTGATATGAAAAACTCACTGAAAGAACTCAACAATAGATTTTACCTGACAGAAAAAAAAATCAATGAGCTTGAAGATGGGTGAATACTGATTATGCAATACAAAGGACAAAGACAGGAAAAAAAATGAGGAAATGAACAAAATAGAACACAGAAATGTGGGATACCATTAAACACAGCAAAATATGCATAATGAGATTGCTAGAAAGAAATGACAAAAAGAAATGAGCAGAAAAGAATACTCAAAAAATGGTGGAAAAGTTCTTATTTATTTATTTATTTATTTTTGAGAAAGCCTTGAACATCTGGGTTCAAGTGATCTTCCCCTCTCAGCCTCCCAGGTAGATGTGCACCACCATGCCCAACTAATTTTTTTAATTTTTTTCAAGATGAGGTCTCACTATGTTACCCAGGCTGATTTTGAACGTGTGGTGTGACCTCAAGCTATCCTCCTGTTTCAGCCGCCTGAGTCACTGGAATTACAGACATGAGCCACCACTCCCAGCAAAATGTTTTTAAATTTAATGAAAAAAGACCATCCAAGAAGCTCAATTAACTCCAAGTAAGATAATATACAGCAATCTACATCCAAACACATCATGGTAAAAATGCTGAACGCCAGAGATAAAGATAAAATTTGAAAGCAGCAAAAGAAAAATGACTTGTCAGCTAGAAGACAACCCTAATAACATTAACAGTCAACTATCAGACACAATAGGTACCAGAATGCAGTAGGATTACATACAAAGTGCTAAAAGAAAAAAAAAAAAATGGTCAACTAAGAATCCTATATCCAGCAAAAACAGTAAAAAAAGACCAACAAGCCAACTTTTAAATGGGCAAAGGATCTGAAAAGACTTTTATCCAAAGAAGATATACAAATAGCCAATAAGCATGTGAAAAGAAGCTCAACATCATTAGCTATCAGGAAAATGCAAAGCAAAACCACAGTGAGAAACTATTTCATACCTGGTGGGATGACTATAATCAGAACTACAGACAATAGGAAGTGTTGGTGAGGATGGAGAAAAAGGAACCCTCATAACACTGCCTGTGGAAACAAACAATGGTGCAACTGCTTTGGAAAACAATCTGGCAGTTCCCCCAAATGAGTTACCATATGACCCAGCAATTCCTCTCTTAGGTATATACCCAACTCCTATTATCTGGATGTTTATGTCCCCTCAAAATTCTTATGTTGAAATCCTAACCCCCAAGATGATAGTATTAGGAGGTGGGGCCTTTGGGAGGTGATTAGATCATGAGCTAGGAGCTCTTGTTAATGGGATTAGTACTCTTACAAAACAAGCCACAGAGAGCTGCCTTGCCCCTTCCACTATAAAAGGACATAGCAAGTGACACCATCTGTGAGGAACAAGCCCTCAGCAGACACCAAATCTGCCAGTGCCCTTGATCCTGGACTTTCAAGCCCCCAGAACTGTGGCAAATAAATGTTTTCTCCTTATAAGCCACCTAGCCTATAGTATTTTGGTTATAGCAGCCCAACAGACTATGACACCAAGAAAAATGAAAACATGTGTTCAGACAAAAATCTGTACATTCATGTTCATAGAAGCATTATACATAGTAGCCAAAAGGGGGAAACAACTCAAAGGCCTATCAACAAAAATGTGGTACCTCCACACGGTGGAATTTTATTTGGCAATAACAAGTAATGAAGTACTAATACCTGCTACAACATGGATGATCCTTGAAAACATTGTGCTAGGTGAAATTAGCCAGTCACAAAGAACCACATATTGTATGATTCAATTTATAGGAAATGTCCAAAATAGAGAAATCTATTTTTAAAAAGTATATTAGTGGTTGCCTAGGGCTGGGCAGGAAGAAGGGGAGGTGAAAAGGGCAGTGACTGCTAATGGGTATGGGGTTATTTTTGCAGAGTGATAAAAATGCTCTAAAATTATTATAGTAATGAGTGCATACCTCTGAGCATTCTTTAAAAAAAATTGAATTGTACACTTCACACTCCCACCAACAGTGTATAAGCATTCCCTTTTCTCAGCAATCTTCCCAGCATCTGCTGTTTTTTTACTTTTTAATTCTGACTGGTATGAGATGATATCTCACTGTGGTTTTGATTTGCATTTCTTTAGTGACTAGTGCTGCTGAGCATTTTTTCAGCCATTGTGAAAAGCAGTGTGGTGACTTCTCAAAAAACTTAAAACAGAATTATTGGGTATGGACCCAAAGGAATATAAATCATTCTACCTTAAAGACACATACATGCGTATATTCACTGCAGCTACTCACAATAGCAAAGACATGGAATAAACTCAAATGCCTTTCAACGGTAGGCTGGAAAAAGAAAATGTGGTACATCTGTACCGTGGAATACTATGCAACCATAAATAAGAACGAGATCATGTCCTTTGCAGCAACATGGATGGAGCTGGAGGTCACTATCCTAAGCAAACTACCACAAGAACAGAAAACCAAATACCACATGTTCTCACTTGAAAGTGGGAGCTAAACAAGGAGAACACATGGATACTAGGAGGGGAATGACAGACACTGGGTGGGAGGAGGGAGAGGATCAGAAAAATCACCTATCTGGTACTATGCTTATTACCCAGGTGATGAAATTATCTGTACTCCAAACCCCCATAACACACAGTTTATCTATATAACAAACCTGCATCTATATCCCTGAGCCTAAAATAAAAGTTAAAAAACAGGCCAGGCATGGTGGCTCACGCCTGTAATCCCAGCACTTTGGGAGGCCAAGGTGGGCGGATCACTTAAGGTCAGGAGTTTGAGACCAGCCTGACTAACATGGTGAAACTCCATCTCTACTAAAAATACAAAAATTAGCCGGGCGTGGTGGCACCCACCTATAGTCCAAGCTACTTGGGAGGCTGAGGCAGAAGAATTGCATGAACTCACAGGCAGAGGTTGCTGTGAGTTGAGATTGTGCCACTGCACTCCAACCTGGGTGACAGAGCGAGACTCCGTCTCAAAAAAAAAAAAAAAAAGTTAAAAAAAGAATAAAAATAAACAAAATTTTTAAAAAGAGTTGTACACTCTAAATAGGTGAATTGCATGGTAGATGAGTTATATCTTAATATAGCTGTTATCATTTTAAAATGAAAAGAATCGAGTTAACAAATAGGTGAAAGCAAAAAGAGATAATGATAGCTACCTAGGGGAGGAATTCAAGGACACGTTGAAGGGATAGACGTAGGCAGGAGGACAGAAACTGCCTACCCAGGGCACTGGGATGAATGTAGGTGTTATAGGTTTGAAGATTTGGATTTGAGAGTATGACTGTTCTCATCTGATGGCTGAACAGGTAGACAGAGGGTAGCAGCCTTGAAGTTTGAAGAGAATGAGAAGAAATGAAGTAGTTGTGGAGGTGAGATTGTGGTCGCTGGGAGTGCTGCAGTACTGATGTTGCCTCACACTCCTGCCCACTGGCGCCCTCTTCCCACTTCTCCCTTTGGCTCTCCATGCAATTCATAAAGGGCTTCTCAAACATAAGTGCTAGTTGGAAGTCAGAGTGAGGGAAATGGTTGCCAGGCCAATGAGAAATTGATAACCTTATTCAGATCTGGAGAACAATGACAGAGAGAAAGTGCAAAAGATGAAGAAGTCAAAATGGAAGGGGAGAGGGAAGCTCCAGCTCCACTCAGGACTTTTCTGAACCTTTCAGCAGGGCCATCTCAGGAGCACGCAGCCTGTGCCATTGCACAGAACTCCATGGCGGAAGTGGCTCCCTGTGGTCTCATGTTCTGCTCTCACTGCCTTGAAATTCTTAACATTGAGCTGTTTTGTTTTGTTTTGTTTTGTTTTGTTGAGACAGGGTCTTGCTCTGTTGCCCAGGCTGGAGTGCAATGGTGCCATCTCTGCTCACTGCAGCCTTGACCTCTCAGGTTCAAGCAATCCTCCTGCCTCATGCCCCCAAGTAGCTGGGACTACAGGCACATGCCACCACACCCGGCTAATTTTTTTGTGTCGAGATGGGGTTTCACCATGTTGTCCAGGCTGGTCTTGATCTCCTGAGCTCAAGCAATCAGCCCACCTCGGCCTCCCAAAGTGCTAGGATTCCAAGCATGAGCCACCGTGCCCAGCCTAAAATTCTTAACAAGTTTTAAATAAGGAAGTGCACATTTTTATTTTTCACAGGCAATGTAAGCCATCCTGCCTTATAAAGAACACTTGTCTATCCAGAACACGGACAAGAATGTCTTCTCTACAGCTAGGAAAAAATTACAAAGCTCAGACTTGGATTGACCCAAGAATAAAACCCCAGATCATTTGTCTTCCATAGCCTAGTTACTCTTACTTTCCACAAAATTTCAGCGAGGAACTATGGTGTTTAAACGTATTCGTTGCCACTCCTTGAGGAGGGGGGATTATGCTTGCTTACCCCACTGACATCTGGCTTGGTCGTATGATTTGCTTTAGCCAAGAAAATACCTCATTTCTAAGCAGAAGCAGAACTTGCACATGTTTACCGTGTTTTATTTTCCTTCTGTTACAAAACTACTAATGGGTGGCTGGGCACGGTGGCTCATACATGCAATCCCAGCACTTTGGGAGGCCAAAGCTGGGATTGCTTGAGCCCAGGAATTCAAGACCAGCCTAGGCAACATAGTGAGACCCTGTCTTTACAAAACAATACAAAATTATCTAGGCATGGTGGTGTGCACCTGTAGCCCCAGCTAGTTGGGAGGCTGAGCTGGGAGGATCACTTGAGCCTGGAGGTCAAGGTTGCAGTGCCATGATGGTGTCACTGCTCTCCAGCCTGGACAACAGAGCAAGACTTTGTCTCAAAACAAAACAAAACCCAGTAATGCCCCACATATTGGCTACCAATCAGCCAAGATGTCATGGGGTAGTGCTACAGCTGACCTGGGTGGAGACGTAGAGGAAGCAAGAGATATATTTGGTTGCTTTAAGCCACTGGAATTCAAGAGTTATTTGTGATTGCAACATAATCTAACTTCTCCCAACTTATACAGAATGGCCTCATTTTCCAGGATCACATCAACTTAAAATCAGCAAATTTTGAGATCCTAGAGGGCCCTTCTCTAACCTCTAGAATCTGGCTTTACAGAGAATATATATTTGTTAAATTCATAGAGGGGAACTCCTATTCCCTCTGAGTCAGATCCACACTCCTTCATCTGCACTCACAACCCTCCTTGGCCAGTCATTTCAGCCTTGCCTCCTACTACCCCACAAATGACCAATTTGTTCACTCACCTGCACACGCTTTTCATTTGTTCATTCATTCTTTCATGTACTCTTTTATCCAATATGTACTGGTGCCTGCTCTGTGACAGGAAGTGTGTGTGATGCAGAATTCTTTACACAGACATGGTCTCCCTGACCTGGTGATTTAGTCCCCAGACCTTGGTCTTGCTGTTTCTCTCTGCCAAGAGCCAAGAGCATTGTTCTGACTCCTCTCTGCCTGTCTAAGCTGCTAGCCCTCCTTCTACACACAACTCAAACCGTGCCTCCTTCCACTAACTCATCACCCCACTTACTCTGGCGCACCCTTTCCTTCCTCTCAACTCCTACACCAATCATTTTTTTATTGATTATGTGGCAATTAGTTACATCCTGCCTGATAGTCTCTCTCCTATTTTGTTTTTTGTTTTTTTGAGACAGAGTCTGGCTCTGTCCCCCAGGCTGGCGTGCAGTGGCACCATCTCGGCTCACTGAAAGCTCTGCCTCCCGGATTCACGCCATTCTCCTGCCTCAGCCTCCCAAGTAGTTGGGACTACAGGCGCCCACCACCACGCCCTGCTAATTTTTTTGTATTTTTAGTAGAGACAGGGTTTCACTATGTTGGCCAGGATGGTCTCGAACTCCTGACCTCGTGATCCGCCCACCTCGGCCTCCCAAAATGCTAGGATTACAGGCTTGAGCCACCACGCCCAGCCTCCTATTTTGTTTTGAATGGCTATTGAAATCTCATTATTAAAATATGTATACCTTTTTTTCATGTTCTTAAATAGGTCCATAGAAGCAGCACATCCCCTAATGCAGGCTGAACTAATTAATTAAAACCAAGTGTAGTACCTTTATTTACATTAGAAGACTTGTCTACATTCAACCAGCTTTGACCTAGAAAAATGGCACTTTCCCAATAATCATATGAAAAAAAGCTCAACATCACTGATCATTAGAGAAATGCAAATCAAAACCACAATGAGATACCATCTCACACCAGTCAGAATGGTGATAACTAAAAAGTCAAAAAATAACAGATGCTGGCAAGGTTGCGGAGAAAAGGAACACTTTCAAGCTGTTGGTGGGAGTGTAAATTAGTTCGGCCATTGTGGAAGACAGTGAGGTGAGTCCTCAAAGACCTAAAGAGACACATGCCACTCTGAAGAATAGGACCTGGAGCCAGGAAACCTGAGAGCTTCCTAGAACTAAATCAGAGACCCATTCAGCTATGACAGAAAATATTCTCTTCATTTACATAGGGCATACACCCAGTAAATGACTTTGTAACTTTATGCTTTTCATTTACATAAGGTGTACACATGACTTTGTAACTTCACTCCATCCTCTTTTGGTTTTTTTTTTTGTTTGGTTTTGTTTTTGAGATGAAGTCTTGCTCTTTCGTCAGGCTAGAGTGCAGTGGCATCATCTCTGCTCTTTGCAACCTCCACCTCCCAGTTCAAGCGGTTCTCCTGGCTCAGCCTCCCGAGTAGCTGGGACTACAGGTGCACACCACCACACCCAGCTAACTTTTGTATTTTTAGTAGAGGGGGTTTCACCATGTTGGCCAGGATGGTCTCAATCTCTTGACCTTGTGATCCACCCACCTCGGTCTCCCAAAGTGCTGGGATTACAGGCGTAAGCCGCCATGCCCAGCCTACTTCATCCTTGTTATTTACAGAGGGCATACACCAAGTAACCAATGGGAAACCTCTACAGGATATTGAAACCCCAGAAAATTTTGTAACCAAGACCCTTGAGCCACTTGCTCGGGGCCTGCTCCCACCCTATGGAGTGTGCTTTCATTTGCAAAAAATCTCTGCCTTTGTTATTTCATTCTTTCCTTGCTTTGTTTGTGCGTTTTGTCCAATTCTTTGTTCAAAATGCCAAGAATCTGGACACCACCCACCAGTAACATCTTTTGGCCAGCAAGCCAAAGTTTGGGATTTATTTTTCTCCTTTCCCTTTTCCCTTCTACTCCATGCAGGGGAATCTCTTTTTTTCTCTCTCTCTTTTTCTTTCCAACTCAGGACCCTTGGTGGGCGGTTCCTAAACACAGAGGCAACTGCAGGTTTCTGGCCGTGGCCACTCTCTGGTGAAACTAAGGAGTTTCCGTGTGGAGGCTTCTAACTGCCATCACCTGGTTCAGGTGAGAGACCTGGGTCTTTTTCCCTTTTTTCCTCTTTCTTTTTCGGTCTTTCAGTGGTCACTTCCTAGCAGCTCCTTGGCAACTGAGGGCAACTGGCCAGGGCCACTCTCCGGTGTTGCCTGAAGGCCAAGGAGTGAACAGGGATATTTGCCCTGCCTGGAGAGGGAAGGACTCTTTTCTATCTTTTCTGGTTGTGGTCCCTGATTCCTACATGTGGCCCAGCTCATTCGGGCAAATTCACATATGTTTCAGGCCACTTAAACCCTCTTTTCTTATGCTAAATCCTTCCCTTCCTCTACTCAACTGACTAAGGACAAAAGAAACCCACCCAGCCTCCAGTTCCTAACATGAAAGTTTATGGAACGGGAAGCATGGGAATGTGTGGCCATATCAAATTATAAGGATGCTGGAAGTCGAGGTCTTCATCCAGGGACAAAAGGAAAGTTCATAGTACGCCATTGCCTCTGGAGGGAAAATACGCAAAGCGGCACCAGTGCCCACCTAAGGTCAGAGATGTCTGAAACTCTAAGATTGGACACTAAAGGGGGAACACCCCTGGGGATCCTCTGGACCTCAAGCTCTCCAAAGGGGATGCCCTCGGCAGAGGTTCTGACGCCTACTACTAAGCCCTCCTTAGAATTTTCTCTCACAGCTGCAATACCGTTTGGCCCCAATATTGTTTGGAATCTGGAGTTTGCTGTTGAATGGGAAAGTAGGTTGGAGTTGTAATAGCTAGGCTTTTGTGCTGCTGTTCTAAGCAGGATCAGGCCTGGTTATTATCTGATGTTCTTCTGTGGTGCTGCCTGACCCCAGGGTTCTTTGGAGTCTGGGGAGGTTTGGCCTTTAAAAATCAAACGGCCATGGAAACTGCTGTACCCAAAATTTTGGTTCACAGCCTTCATTGGATTACCTGTTGGGGCAAACAAAGTAAAACTGGTGAGTTTGTATTGCTATCTCATGGCTAGGGTTCCAAAATAAAAGCTATTGGATCTTCATTTATGTGTGTGTACATATGTCTAGATGTGTTTATTTGTATGTACACTTATTGTTGTATATTGTGTCCACTAAATTGGCTTATAAGTAAAAGAGCACTTATAAATTAAGTAAGTCTAAGCAATTTTCGAGTGCACATGACTTAAGTATAACTTTACTAAACAAGCTGGTTTTAAAATTATTGGTAAAATAAAAATAGAAATTCCTTCAGAATTGTCAACACATGGCCAGGTGCGGTGGCTCATGCCTATAATCCCAGCACTTTGGGAGGCCGAGGCAGGCAGATCACCTGAGGTGAGCAGTTCAAGACCAGCCTGACCAACATGGAGAAAACCCATCTCTACTAAAAATACAAAATTAGCCAGGTGTGGTGGCACATGCCTGTAATCCCAACTACATGGGAGGCTGAGGCAGGAGAATCGCTTGAACTTGGGAGGTGGAGGTTGCAGTGAGCCAAGATCACACCATTGCACTCCAGCCTAGGCAAGAAGAGTGAAACTTCGTCTCAAAAAAAAAAAAAAAAAAAGAATTGTCAGCATACATTTCTGTCTGGATTTTATATTTGTCCCTGCTAGATATTTTGAGGTGTCAGGCTTTGGCATAGAAGGTTATAAAGCTATAAGCCAAAACAAAATGATCTTGTTTGCATGCCTTTTTCTGACAAATAAGAGTAATTTAATGTTGGTAGCTGAATCTTCTGAGTTATTGGCAAAAATACCCGGGCATTTAACTTTTATTTAGGTTTAGGTGAGCACCTGATGTTCCCTGGCTATTCAAAACAGTGATACTGTCTAATATCTCAGCTTACAGAAGTAATCTAGATAAACTGTTAAAAATGAAAGAATTGAGTACAGTAAATAAGGTAAATATTTTAGATAAACTTTTGCGTAAATTAAAATCTTAAAATTATTTTTGATGCTCATTGAATATCTGGGTTATTTCCAATTAAGAAAGGGTTGTGATATGGGGAAATATGTTTCTAAAATTGGGGGAAAAGTTTAGATAATAAAATATTCCTTAAAACCTCATAGAGAATTGGAGACATTTGACTAATTAACATTTTCATAGTTAAAGCTCTTAGTCTTGATTAAAGAAAAATAAGAAATATTGTAAAGAAATATGTTGGCTGTTTGGCAATTGTTTTTTTAATATAATTAAGCATGGAGCTGGATTTAGTGTGGAGCCAAATTTCACATAACTGCTTGCTTCACACTATGTTTACTGTTTTTCATGGATAGTGCTGGCACTGGAGTACTTACTGGTCATGTGCCTAGAGTAAATTTCTTGATTGCACAGGATGTATGTTGATATTAGTGGACTTAAGGATATTAAATTGTGGAATAAAATATTCATTATGTGGGTTTTTAGGGCATCTGGGTAACAATGTAGCCTCCAGGGTAGATTGAGTAGGAAAAATTTATGGTTGGTTGTCAGTTTATTTGTTTTTGCTTCTAATATTCTTTTGTTTGCTATTTATTCTCCTCTGGGCTTTGCTTATGTATGGAGATATATAAAGCCATGATGCTCTCTTTTTTTTTTTGAGATAGAGTTTCTCTCTTGTTGCCCAGGCTGGAGTGCAATAGTGCAATCTAAGCTCACTACAACCTCTGCCTCCCAGGTTCAAGTGATTCTCCTGCCTCAGCCTCCCTAGTAGCTGGGATTGCAAGCATCTGCCACCATGCCCAGCTGATTTTTTGTACTTTTAGTAGAGACGGGGTTTCACTATGTTGCCCAGGCTGGTCTCGAACTCCTGACCTCAGGTGATCCACCCACCTCAGCCTCCCAAAGTGCTGGGATTACAGGCATAAGCTACCGTGCCCAGCTAGCCATGATGCTTTTTTAGTTTCTAGCAGAAGGATTTTATTTTGTTCTGTGAATAGTTACTTTGTTTCCTATGTATTTCTAGCAAGTAATCATTTATTTCATTTATCTGGAATTCCTAGACTACCTTTGCCCAGCCTGCAATAACTGATGGAGCACAGCAGCTTTTTCTTAAACCTTAAACTAACTTTTTGGATATTAGGCTTCCTGATACTTTGAGTGTGTTGAGTATACATTCGTAAATAGCATTTGAGTCATATTTCTCTCTCTGCCTAATTTCTCCAAAATTTGTAAATTATTTGTGAATATTCTTAATTCATTGCAATGCATTTGTTTGCATACAGTTGGGCAGGGTTGCTAGGGCCACTCAGGGAAAGAGAACCCTGAACCTGACATGCCACCAATAAGGTAAGAATTTCTTACCAGTCAGACTTCTGCCCCATCTCTCTGTGCAAACTGGTTGAATGAATGGTAAAAGATTATAAGAAGAAATAGGAATGTAATTTTGTAAACCTTTAACATCTTTAATAGACTTCCCAACATCAAACTTCAGCTTTAAAATTGTCATTTCTGACATCTAACTTTGGGATGCTACAGAGGGCCCCTGAAGCATCCGAAAGAGAGATAAACAGGATTATTTGACATGTTTAGTTACATGGGAAGCATTGTCAAAATAAAAAATAAAAAAAAAATGTTTAGTCTTTTTCAGGTTAGTGAATATTAATATGTTACAAAAGTGTATGGGATTTCTAAAATTCTAAATATGTCTGAGTATATACTATCAGTTATAATGTTTATTATGTTAAGTTACTGTAGACCACAGAAATAATCAAATTTCCTTGTATAAAACTACTAACCCAAAATTAAATGAATACCAAGAAAATACATTGCCAGATTTGCATGCTAAATCAGCTGATACTGAAATTGTTTAGGTATACAATTTGAATGAACTCCATGGGCTAAGTCAAATTACCTATGATAACCCATTAGTTATCAGTGCTATGCGTCTAAACTGGAGAAACAAATGGTATTCAAGAGGACATAAGTTCAACATTAAGCATGGACTCAGGGAGAACCAAAATGGCTGCCTGTCCTTCCTGAGTCCTAAAAGCTCTTGTTATTAAGGGTTCTGCATTCCATGGCCTGAGAACGACTCCGTACTTCTATATTTGAGACCTTGTGAACAAACCGTAACCTAACTTAGGAATATGCACATGTAACAATAGCTGAATCTTGGCCAATCCCAGCAACCCAAAATCAGGCCAAGAGATAAGGTACTTGTTAAAACATGGAAGGAGAGATCACCTGCTCTGGATAATAGTGGCCATTTTTATATTGCCCCCTTCCAAACAGATGGAATTACTTCCTTTATAGTAATTAAGCAGAATGTTTCAATTCATCTCTATAACAAACATTCTTGACAGCATTGGTATCCACCCCGATATTCCCACTCAATCTTTTAAACAAATTCACATCCTCTTGCCTAGAGACCATCAGGCTTCAGAAGATCATGTAACAAGGTTTCCAGCAAGTTCCAAGTGAGGGCACTATCCCCTGCCATCAAGAATCTACCCTGCCTCCACTAGACAGAGTAGGGCGAGAGTTCTGTGATTCCCAATAGGTAGGGACTACAGCCCAAGCCAACATGAAGCAGTTACAGAAGAAAGACCATCAGTCCCTCTGCCTCCCATAAAGATTTATGGGGATCACATCTTTCTGGGGGAAATGAGGTAATAGAATAGGGCCTGGAGGCAGGGAAACTAAGGACTTCCTAGAACTAAATCAGATGGAAACACTTGAGCTATGACAAGAAATATCATCTTCATTTACATAGGGCATACACCCAGTAAATGACTTTGTAACTTAACTTCATCCTCTTCATTTACATATGGCATACACCAAGTAACCAATGGGAAACCTCTAGAAGGTATTGAAACCCCAGAAAATTCTGTAACTGGGGCCCTTGAGCCACTTGTTTGGGCCTGCTCCCACCCCATGGAGTGTGTTTTCATTTGCAGTAAATCTCTGCTTTTGTTGCTTCATAATCTTTCCTTGCTTTGTTTTTGCATTTTGTTCAATTCTTTGTTCAAAACACCAAGAACCTGAACACCCTTCCATCAATAACAATTCGACCCAGCAATCCAATTACTGGTTATATACTCAAAGAAATATAAATGGTTCTATTATAAAGAGACATGCATGTGTATGTTCATTGCAGCACTATTCACAATAGCAAAGACATGGAATCAATCTACATGCCTATCAATGATAGACTGGATAAAGAAAATGTGGTACATATACATCATGGAATACTATGCAGCCATGAAAAAAAATGAGATAATGTTCTTTGCAGGAACAGGGATGGAGCTGGCAGCCATTATCCCTAGCAAACTAATGCAGGAACAGAAAACCAAATACCGCATGTTCTCGCTTGTAAATGGGAACTAGATGATGAGAACACATGGACACACAGAGGGGAACAATGCACACTGTGACCTTTCAGAGGTTGGAGGGTAAGAGGAGGGAGAGGACTAGGAAAAATAACTAATGGATACTAGGCTTAATACCTGGGTGATGAAATAATCTGTACAACAACCCCCATGACATAAGTTTGCCTATGTCACAAACCTGCACATCCTGCACACATTCCCCTGAACGTAAAATTAATGTTAAAAAATAAATAAATAAAATGGTGGGGAAAAAAAGGTAATTTCCTATGATTCAACCTAATAATTCTACTACAAAAAGTAATCTGTTAGCTTTGGAGGCCTCCCCCTTGCTAGGGGTTTCTAGGGAAGAACACACACGATCTGTCCTCACAGGGGTCCCACTCACTGCCTCTGCCCCACAGGCCCCAACACTTGCTAAAATCTGTGTCCCTTAGAGAAAGCGTTGGCAGGCATTGGGGAAAGAACTGTTTCTGGGGCATCAGCCCCTTTCAACCTGCTGACCAAGTCCTCCCCTCTCATTCTGCAGTAGGAAAGTTTACAAAGATACAGTAGAAAGAACAGAGAAAACCAAAAAAGGAGAAGGTACTAATTGTTGAGCATTTACTATGTGCCAGGCCCTTAGGCTAAGTGTTGCATACATATATGCCTATTGATCCTCCAGGACAATCTTGAAAAGTGAGCACTTCCCATTTTCCAGAGAAGGAAACAGGCTTACAGACATGATGTGTTGTGCTCACAGTCACTGAGCAGCGAAAGCCAGTGTCCCCTTATCTGTGACATTCACACAGCTGGTTATTTGGGAGTATTTGATGGTTTTGTGAAGCCTGTAGCTGACTCCTCTTGTACCCATCTGCTTGATGAATACAATCTCCATCACACAGATGCAGAGCTGAGCCGCAAAGACATTGAGCCTTGCCTCTCCCATCACACGACAAATGAATGGCAGCAGGATTGCTTCAACAGGGCATGCCAGAATCACCCCACTCAGCCTGGCAGCTTCATTGGCACGGCTGAGCTGGCAACAGGACACTCATGCAGGGCAACTGAATAATCAGAAGCAGTGAGGCCTGAACTCTAACCACTATCATTTTAAAGATTATTATATGCAGTTATTTCAGCTAATTAAACCTTGAATGCCTGCCAGCTCAGCTTCCAGCTCAGAGAGGAAATGCAGGCACGCGTGGCCTCAGCTTCCCTTCCAGCCTCTGTCTGCCTTGCAGGGGGAGCAGAGCTCAGGGCCTGGGGATGGAGGGAGCAAGGACAGCAGCAGAGCAAGGGAGGGGCCCTCAACCACTGTGGCCACTTCCCCTTGGGAACTCAGAAGTTCTGATTCTTGCCACGGGAAAAATCCCCTGACTTTTGTGACCGCTCAGGTATGGGAAGTTCTTTACTGGTTCATCAAGCCTGTTCTTTACTGGTTCCTCAAGGAAGAGTCAGGTCTGGCTTGAGGCCTGGAATCGATGCCAAGAGCAAAGTTGAGGTCCCAGCTTTGTGGCTGGTAGCTGTGAGGACCTGGACAATCTTCTGTTTTCTCACCTGCATGCGCTCTGAAATTTAGCTCTTGCACATAAATGTGGAGGTAGGGTACCTAGTGCTGTGCCTATCCAATACAGTAGCTACAAGCCACATGCAGCAGTTTAAATTTCAATTTCAATCAACTAAAATTAAATTAGATCAAATATTCCATTTCTCTGTCACACTAGGCAATTTCAAGTGCTCAGCAAGGCTACTGTATTGGACAGGGCAGCTACAGAGCATCTCCATCATCACAGGATGTTCCACAGGACAGCACTGGCCGTGTGAATGAGGGTGTGAACCCTGATTCGATTCAAGGCTGCAATTCCAGCTCCACCGCTTACTGGTGACCCTGGGCAAGTTACTGAACTTCCTCATCCTCAGTTTTCTCATCTATAAAATGGGAAATAATAGGATCCAGCCCAGAGTTTTTGTAAAGACTAAATGAGAAATGTGTGTAAGACACTTAGAAGAATGCCAAATAATGATAAGCACACTATAAATATTAGCTCTTAGTAATGCATTTTGGGGAGTATGTATAAATTCATTCTATTACACGGCTTTACAGTTCTGTGAAGCAATTTCAAAATCACTATCTCATTTGAATTTCACAAGGGTTCCGTGGGGCAGGCGGTGGCACAAGTAGTCGGCTGAGCCCTTTTATTAATACAAGAAGGCAAACTAAAATCCATAGGTTACCTGACTGCCTGAAAGGGTGGCAGAACTAAGAACTAGGACTTGAACTAAGTGAATAATTCAAGAACTAACATTTGTAGACTCCTTTACACCTCATGTCCTATTTCAGCTTTAGCATAATCTAAGGAGGCCAGGAATGTGCCTCCCATGTTAAGAGTGAGGTTCTGCGATGGGAGTAATCCCAACACTCACTAGCCCTTACATAGCACAGCCCTTGGTGCTCTTGCACTTGGCCTCCCTCCCTCTCCATGTTCCTTGTCCATTGCTACCTTGGGCTTCCTTACAGCATGGTGGACCCAGGGTAAGTAGAGTTTTACATGGTGGCTAGCTTCCAAGAAAGAGGTGGTGAAGCTGCTAGTCCTCTTTGGTATTACCTGTATGCCAGGCACTGTCCTGTAATCTCCACAACTCAGTAGGGTAGGTACACATATGATTCCCATTTTAGTGATGATGAAGGTAAAGCACACAGAGGGTAAGCAACTTTCCCAAACTCACACAGCCAGGAGCTGGTGGAGTCAGGACATCAGAGCCCAGGAAGTCTGACTCCAGCCTGGCTTCAGAGATGTCACCATTCACCCGCCCACATCCCAGGACAGGTGCAGGAAGCAGGAGGACAGAGCTCTTTGTTCCCAGGGCCTATTTCTCTCCTTCTCTCACCTGTGTCCAAGGACAGGAGAGTACGGGCCCCTCTCCCAGCCTCAGGGGATTGCTGGGGGACACAGGTGCCTTTCTGTGCCTCTTGCTATCACCCTGTATCCCTTTGCTAGTGCTGCCATAAAAAAGCAACACAGAACAGAGGGCTTAAACAACATAAATTTATTTTCTTGCAGTTCTGGAGGCCAGAAGTCCCAGCTCAAGGTGTTAGCAAAGTCGGTTCTTTCTGAGGGCCATGTGGGAAAGATCTGTCCCAGGCCCCTTTTGTTTGGCTTGTAGATGGCCTCAGTCTTCCCATGTCTTCACATCCTCTTCCCTCTGTATAGGTCTATATCCAAATCTCATCTAAGGAGGACCCCAATAGTACTGGATCAGGGCCCACCCTAATGATATCATTTTAATTCAATGACCTCTTTAAAGACCCTATCTCTAAATACAGTCTCAGTGTGAGGTACTGGGAGTTAGAACCTCAATATGTGAATTGGGGGGCATAGGGAACAGTACATCCCATAACACCCTCTGTCTGCCTCCATCCCTCTTGCTCAAGTCATTTCTTGGCCACCTGGAGATGTCAGTGAGAGCGAGGTTCTGGGGGCAGAACTGTAAGGAGCTGATGAGTGGAAAGGAGTGTTGATGAAAGTGGAAACTCTGGAGACCAAATGACAGCCTAAACCGCTGTTCACTGAGATGATGGGGATGGGCCTGTGGGGAAGGGAAGCATTATTAATCATTGCAATTAGCCTGGGCAACATAGCAAGATCCTGTCTCTACAAAAATAAAAACAAAAATTGCCGAGTGTGGTGGCGTGTGCCTGTAGTCCTAGCTACTCAGAAGGCTGAGGCAGGAGGATACCTTGAGCCCAGGAATTTGAGTTTACAGTGAGCTATAATTGTGCCACTGCACTCCAGCCTGGGCAACAGAGTTAGACCCTGTCTCTAAAGATTTTTTTTTTTAATTCACTGAAATTTACTGACTACCTTCTCATTTCATCCCCACAACAGGCCTGTGATAACAAGTTGGTATTATTATCCCATTTATAGTTCAGAAAAATGATACTCAGAGTGATTTTTAAAACATCTGGGTTGAGGAAGCCATGGAGCTAAGGATCATGGGTCCTATCTTCTCAGGATAAGAGCCAGATCAGGCCGGGTGCAGTGGCTCATGCCTGTAATCCCAGCACTTTGGGAGGCAAAGGTGGATAGATCACTTGAGGTCAGGAATTCAAGATCAGCCTGGCCAACATGGTGAAACCCTGCCTCTGCTAAAAATACAAAAAGTTAGCTAGGCGTGGTGGTGCACACCTGTAATCCCAGCTACTAGGGAGGCTGAGGCAGGAGAATCGCTTGAACCCAAGAGTCAGAGGCTGCAGTGAGCCCAGATAGCGCCACTGCACTCCAGCCTGGGTGACAGAGCAAGGCTCCATCTCAAAAAAAAAAAAAAAAAAAAAAAAGCCAGATAATTCATTCTATTTGTTTGGTGATTATGTAAAATTAATAACAAAGCTTTACTCTGAGTATGAAAATAAACAAAAATTATTGCTATACCCAAAAAAGTCTCTGACACACATACACGCACACACACACACACAAAAGGGTATTTCATTCATGCTGAACCTATGCAAAGTGAAATGAAGTAACTCATCAAAAGTCACCACCTAGCATATGGCAGAGCTAGTGCTGATTCATCCATGTTTTTTCAACTTTAGCATGCAGAAGGGGTAACTGGAAAAAGACCCCACTACCCTAGAAATCTTAGAGCAGAGTTCTGGAATGAGTAGGCTCAGTAGTCACCCTGCTTGGTGAGTGTAGAGATGGAGTTTGAAAGGTTCTGGGTGTGGTCAGTAGTATACAAAAATGGTGCCATAGATTCCTTCCCTCTCTGATCTCATTCACAACTCCTTGCATCAAGAAGTTAGGTCTTTTTTTCCTCCCCTTCAACTTGGGGGGGCCTTGTGATTTGCTCTAGTGACTGAAATATGACAGAAGTGACACTGTGCCCATTCTGAACCCAGACCAAAAAGGACTAGCGGCCCTGCTACCTCTTTCTTGAAAGCTAGCCACTATGTAAAAGTCTAGTTACCTTGGGTCCACTATGCGGAAGCCCAAGGTAGCTATGGACAGGGACACATGGAGAGAGAGGGCAGCCAAGTGGAAGAGTACCAAGTGTCAGATACATGCATGAAGCCTTCTTAGGCTTTCCATCCCAGGCCCAGCTTCCAGATAAATGCAACTGAGTGAGTGACTAGAGCAAAAGAACCACCCAGCTGAACCCTGCCCAAATTCCTGACCCATAGAATAATGAGAAAGCATAAATCATTGTTGTTTTAAGACATTAAGTCTAAGGATAGCTTATTTTGCATCAAGAGTTAGTTGAAATACTACTCAGAGGGAGAAGAGCTATGGAGGTGTGTTAGAAAAAAGATATGTCATCAACAGGCAGGGATTAGAGAGGGCAGGTCAAGACAAGAACAAGCAAGAGAATATCATGAGCCTTAGCTGGGCAGACAAGGTCTTCTACAGTCTGGCCCCATGATGCTCTCTGGCACTTCAAGCACACATAGCTATGGGGTGATCTCTAAGCCTCACACAGCTTTGCCTTTTCACATGCCATTTCTTCCTCCTGGTGTGCCATTTGCTCACTTATCCTTCCAGATCCGGTTCAAAGACAGACCAAAAACCCATAGGAAGGCAATGGGTTTTAAGGCCCTTAGAGTCTGACGCCTGTTTGTTTCTCCAGCTTCATCTCTTACCCTCTCCTTTCTCTGTGCTCCAAACACATGCGTCTTATTATAATAGTTATTTGCACCTTTTGCTCCTTCCCTTGCACCTTTTGCTCCTTCCCTCTACAGAACCTTTGGAGGTGCTGTTTCCTCTGCTAAGGATGCTTCCCCGCCTCCACACTCATTCCACTTGGCCTAGTTAATTCCTGCTTCTCCTTCAACTATCAGCTGAAGCATTTCATCTTCAGGGAAGCCTCCCATAGATCCCAAAGTCAAATCTGGTTCCTTTGTTATTTATTCTCATAGCACTATGTTCCTGCCCTGCCCCCAGGGTTATTCTGAGAAATCTGATGCTCCTGTTCTCATAGACTATCAGTTCCTTTAGGTCAGGGACCATATCTGTCTGTGGTCACCACTATATCACCAGTGCCTAGAACAGTTTCTGGCACAAAGTAGATGCACGGTAAATACCTACTGAATGAATGAATAAATATTATCTCCTCTAAATAGCTTTAATTGACACTCCTCTCCCTCTGAGATTCAGGCTTTCTTTCTCTTCTTAGTTCCCAGGACACTTAGTTTTTATCTCTGTACATCTTATACTGAACTGTTCTAGTTATGTTTGCCACCCCTTCTAAACTGTGACTGTGATAAGGCCCAGGTCCTGTTTGTTTTTCTCTCCCAGGAGCACAGCTCCGAAACTGGTGCAGACTAATTTGTCCATTGTAAAATGTGGAAGCTTGGAAAGATGGAAGGTGGATATGCATGCTAGTGGTGAGACTCCCCATCTCATCGTGTTCAGAAAGCCAAAGATGTTCTTTAGAAAACCATGCCAGTGTACCAGTCAGGACTCTCAAATAACTGAAAAAGTCAGCCACCTTCAGGTATGGTGGGATCCAGGGTCTCACACGCAATGGCTTCAGGATGTGGCCTCTGTCTTTCTCTCAACACTAAGCTTTGCTGTGTTAGCCTCACTCTCAGGCAGGCTTTATCTATACTTACTAACTTCCAAAAGCTCTAGGTCATATCCTTCTAACTATGAGTCTATTAAAAAGAGAGATTCTATTCCCCAATAGTTCAAACAAAAGTTCACCAATAGATGCCAAAATTATTATAGCAAAAAAAAAGCTTACCAATAGAATCTCATGGGACCAATTTGGTCACATGCCCACCCCTGGGCCAATCACTGTGGCCTTCAAGAATCAACACTGTAATTTATCAAACATACATCACTTGCCCATTCCTGGAGCTGGAGAGAGAATCAGTCCCACTGAACCTATGGGTTTAAAGTGGGCTCAGCAACCAGGAGACAGGGCAATGGACACGGAGCACATAAAGTCCACCACATTCACTCTGCCCAGACTTTACAGCTCTGTTCACTGGAGCTCCAAACACACCGAAGGGTCTGCAAGGGATGTTGCTGCAGAGGCCATGACAGGCTGCGCGTGGTGACATTTCCCACTCACTGTGGCTCTAAGATTTCACTTGAGTGGAGCATAGCCTGGCTTTCCATCATCCTGCTCTCCTTCCACCAGCCCAGAAGCCTGGTAGAGTGAAAGCCAGAGACTCCATGACTAAGGTGCCCTGGGATGGAGATTCCCCTCAACCGCTCCTCCTACAGAGAGAACCCACGCCAAGAAAAAGCACTTAGCCTTGTTGCTGGTTTCCTGTCGCTGCCCTTTCTATTGAGATGTCATTGGCCTTGGCTCCCTTCCTGACTTTTCTATTTTTTTCTACCTCCTGTTAAAGAGGCAACAGGTCCATAAAAGATTTCTCCCATAACCTAGTGTTTCAGGCTCTATCTCCATGTTGGTTAGACACCCTGACAGATTAATAAATTGACAATTTATTAATTGTTTTGTTTGATGGATGGATGGGTGTGTATATGGACAGATGGACAGATGGGCGGATGGATGGATGGAAGGATGGATGGATGGATGGATAGATAGATGAATGGATAGACAGATGGAGGAATGCAATGAAAGGTGGATGAATTGGTTCTGAGTGCCCTCAGAACACTCTATCTCCTCATCTTCTCATATTTACCACCCTAGGCTCCAGATTACTGTAAATATAGAAAGCCCTTTATCTTGTCCTGAAATCAGTTTCCCAGTCCTCTCTTATTATAACAATGACTGATATTCAACATGGTTAATTCTTATCCAGGCACTTACCCTGAGCTAAATACTCATTCAATCTTCACAATTCCATTGTCTGGGTGCTGTTATTGTCTACAGTTTACAGTGAAGGAAACCAAGGCTCAGAGACAGGAACTTGTCCAAGGCACACAGCCAGTCAATGGCAGAGCCACAACTCAAAGTGTGTGACCTTAGCCACTATCTTCTAGGGCCCTATGAACATGAACCTCAGCCCTGTCTACACCAATTTTCTCCTTCTCCCTTGAATATGTCATATCTTTATTCATGGTGCTCTGCCTGGAATAAGGTCTTCCTCCTCACCTATTTGTAGACTTATATCAAGGAATACATTCATCAAAGTAACACTAAGCTACACTGTGAACAAATAAATCCTCAAATTTCAGCAGCTTATCACAACCAAGATTTACATCCTGCTCATATTATGGACTAATGTGGGGCAAGTGGCCCTTCTCCATCTGATAGGGGGCCTCCAACAGGAGAAGGGAGAGGTGGAAGAGGAGCACTGGCTCTTTGCTGACTCAGCCTAAAGGGAACACATGTCACTGCTGCTCACATTTCACTGACATTTAGTGTGGGGACATTTGGTGAATACATCCCATCTCTGCCACAAAGAGCCATAGACTCCTGTCAAGGGTCATGCAGAAGATAAAGTCTCAGCCAGCCCAGTCAGTACAAATTCGGAGGGCGGAGGAGGAAAAAAGAGCCAAGATTCAAGCTAGTGGCTGGGGAGTGGAGAGAGATGGATAGGATTCCAGAATTAACCAGGTACAAAGCACCCAACACTTGGGTGGTACCCCATGTCTATTGTCTTGAATATTGCTCACAAGTAAGCCAACCCTAAGCTTCTTGGCTAAGACTCAGAACTCTTGTTATCTAAGTTTATGGCTGTTAATTACAGGATTTGACCTGAATTAACTGAACAATGCAGTAAGAATAACAATCCCTGACTTTTCAAACTTCAGATTTTCCAAATCATACAGCAATCATCTCATTTGACCCTCACAATAACCCTATGACGTGGGTATGCTATCTCTACCTCTATTGTGCGATAAGGAAATTTAGAGAAGGATGACGTAATTGACTGAAGTCGCTCAAAACCTGTGCGTGCTGGAATACATCTCAGTGCCAGTTTTCTAATACATGCTAGGGGCTCTTTCTTCTACAGTTCAGCTTTGTCTCATGCAAATTTCTATGGAAATCGACAATGTGAAAATGAACATCCATAGGATTTGAATTCAAAAGCTTGGGTGCTCTGTGCACCAAGAAGGAGTTGTTTAAGCGTACAGGTGTTGAAGTCAGATGGCCTGAGTTTTAATCCCAGTTCTGCCACCTGCTAGCTGGGTGATAGCTGGCAAGTTAATCTACTTGGGCTCACTTTCTTCATTTGGAAAATAAGGATCCACTGTACCTAACCCATAAGATTATGGTGATGATTAATGAGACAAGGAACATAAAATGCTTAGCACGATGCCTGGCTCAACATTAGAACTTAATAAACACTGAAGGATGCTGCCAAGATCTTTCTTGGAGACTAAAAGATGCCACTATTCCTTTCTTCCTCCCCCAGGGCATGATCATGTCTCACTACATGACACTCTTGGCTTCAGCTGGAGAACAAACTGACCACCTAACTCGGCTTCACGTGCAACTGCCCGCGAGAAGAGAATGTTTTCTTTGTCTGAGAATCGGCACTGGTCACTGCCGCCGATCCCGGGTCTTCGTCTCAGATTTGCTGCCACCCAGAGGCCATTTCATGCCGTGCCAGGATGACTCTCCAAAGCATTCCTTGGGACAGTGGTTTTCAAAAGAAAGTAGGACGTGGGGGCGGGGGAGGAAAACATGTCCAACTCTTGGAGGCAGGCGAGACTGTGGGGGTTGAAAGAATCCCGCAGGGGACCCTGGCGTGCCCTCCACTCTGTGCACTTGAGGTTGTCTGATTTCGGTGAAGCTGAAAAGAGAGAAAAGGGGAAAAAGGAGTCAAAAGGATCCCGTCTGTCTTCACCAGCACCAGGAATGTATGTCAGCTGGTGCTTCCAAGGGGTGTCAGCTCCACCTCGTGGAATGAGAGCCAGTGATTTGTTTCTGATGCAATTCTTCAGCCAGTAAACACAAGAACAAGGAAGTTATGGCATGACCTTTCTAAAGATCTTTAAAAATACACCAGCCAAAGGGACGTGTATGGAGAATATGTAAAGGATCCTTGCAACCTGGCAGAGCATGGTGGCTCATGCCTGTAATCTCAATACTTTGGGAGGCCAAGGTGGGTGGATCACTTGAGCCCAGGAATTCAAGACCCGCCTGGGCAACATCATGAGACCTCGTCTCTACAAAAAAAAACAAAAAAAAAGAACTTTTACAACCTAATGTCAAAAGACAAATCAGCAAAGGGTTTTGTATTGGTCAGTTCTCACATTACTATAAAGAAATACCTGAGACTGGGTAATTTATAAAGAAAAGAGGCTTAATTGGCTCATGGTTCTCCAGGCTACACAGGAAGCATAGCAGCTTCTGGGGAAGCCTCAGGGAGCTTTCAATGATGGCAGAAGGCAAAGGCGGAGCAAACAACTCATATGCTCATATGGCCAGAGCAGGAGGAAGACAGAGAGTGAGGAGGTGCTACACACATTTAAACAAGATCTCACGATAGCTCACTCACTATCAGGAGAACAGCACCGAGGGAATGGTGCTAACCCATTCATGAGAATTTGGCCCCATGATTCAATTACCTCCCACCAGGCCCCACCTTCAACACTGGGGATTACAATTCAATATGACATTTGGTGGGAGCACAGATCCAAACCATATCAGGTCCGAATAGACATTTTTTAAAAAGCCAATAAGCACATGGAAAGGTGATCAACATGATCAGCCATCAGGGACATGCAAAGCAAAATGACAAAGACATGATATCACACCCATGAGGTGAGCTAAAATCAAAAAGACAGGTGTTGGTGAGGATGTGAAGAAACCAGAACCCTCAAACACTTCCGGGGGGTGGTGGGGAGAATGGAAAATGGATGCAACTTCTTGAAAAACAGCCTGGAGGCTTCCCAAAAGGTTATATAGTTACAGTATGACTCAACAATTCCACTCCTAGTTATATATATATATCCAAGAGATGAAAACATATATCCACACAAAAACATGCACACAAGTTCACATAAAAGCATCATTCGTAACAGCCAAGAAGTAAAAACAACCCAAATACACACCAAATAAGATGTCTATAGTCGGCAGGGCATGGTGGCTCACGCCTGTAATTCCAGCACTTTGAGAGGCGGAGGCGGGCTGGTCATTTGAGGTCAGGAGTTCAAGACCAGCCTGGCCAACATGGTGAAACTCATCTCTACTAAAAATACAAAAAAATTACCAGGCATGGTGGCACAAGCCTGTAATCCCAGCTATCAGGAGGCTGAGGCAGGAGAATCAATTGAACCTGGGAGGCAGAGGTTGCAGTGAGCTGAGATTGCGCCACTGCACTCCAGCCGGGGCAACAGGATGAGACTCTGTCTCAAAAAAAAAAAAACAAGATGTCTATAGTCATACAATGGAATGTTATTTGGCAATAAAAAGGAATGAAGAACCAACACATGCTATAACATGGAGGAACCTTGAAAACATTATGCTAAGTGAAAGAAGCAGTCACAAAGAACCGCATATTACATGATTCTGCTTATATGAAATGAAATGTCCAGAATAGGCAAGTCTATAGAGACAGAAAGGAGATTTGCAGTTGCTTAGGGCTGGTGCAGGTGTGAGGCTGGGGGTGGGGGTAGACAATTATGGCTAAGGGGTACAAGGTGTCTTTATGGGCTGATAAAAATGTTCTTAAATTGCTTGTGATGATGGTTGCGCAACTCTGAATATACTAAATGCCATTGGATTGTACACTTTAAATGGGTGACTTATATGGCAGGTAAATTATTTATCAATAAATGTGTTAAAAAAGTAAAATAAACCAAGCTCTTCTTTGTACACCTGCTTGAGGCAAGGGCAGTTTCCAAGCCCCTATATTCCCAACAGTATGAATCACGTAAGGAAAACAAAATCAGGACCTCTGGAGGCTGGAGGCAGGAGAGTTATGTTGTACTGCAACCCTCAGTGCCCAGAGGGCTCTTCAGTCCTGGCAGCAGCTCATTGCCAGTGGCCAGCATGGCCAGGCCCATTGAAGCTGGAGGATACACTGTAACCAGCTGACACCATGTACCAAGGAGAGTAACACAGCTCTACTAGCACCAGGTATGGCTGTAAGGCCGGGTGTGGTAAAAACTTTGCCAGGTCACACATGGGCTCCAGACCCACAGACACCTGCTCTAAAGACAGAGACAGAACAGAAGCAACATGAGCTTTGGCAACAGACAGACCCAAATTGGCACCACATCCCTTCTATCTATCAGTTCTATGACCTCAGGCCTATACTCATCTTTTAAAAAATTCAGTAATAATGCCTATCATGTGAGCTGCCCTCACTCTTCCCCTCCCCAGTTTGTTTTCTTTTGTTGGGCTAACATTTATTGAAGGTTTACTAGGTACTAAGCAAATGCTGTACAGGCATTAATATCTCTGTTAGTCTTCACTGTAATCCTGGACAAATCCAGAATGATTTCTTATTATGCCATTTTTAGGTATGAAGGAACGGAGGTTCAGAGAAGCCAGACAACTTCTCCATTGTCACAAAGCTAGCAAGTGGCAAAGACACTATGCCCAAGTCATCATTTTAAGTGTCATACTATACTCTATCCATATAGCAAGAGTGACATTTCGTAAGTAGATAAAGAGCTTGACACAGAGTTGGGCCCTCAGAAAAGAGTCCTGAGAGCCAGGTGTATCAGTCTGTCCCCACATTGCTATAAAGAAATACTCGAGACTGGGTAATTTATAAAGGAAAGAGGCTTAATTGACTCACAATTCTGCATGACTGGGGAGACCTCAGGAAACTTACAATCATGGCAGAAGGTGAAAGGAAAGCAAGGACCTTCTTCACATCCAGGCAGGAGACAGTGTGAGCAAAGGGGAAAGAACCCCTGATAAAACTATCACATCTCGTGAGAACTCACTGTCACAAGAATAGTATGGGTGAAAGCACCCCCATGATCCAATCACCTCCCACCAGGTCTCTCCCTAGACACATGGGGATTACAATTCAAGATGAGATTTGGATGGAGGCACAGCCAAACCATATCACCAGGGTACCAAAATCATTCCCCCTGAGTGGTGTCCCTATCCAGAGGCCACAGACAGGACACCTGGCATGAGAAGGTGACATGGCTTGGATGTGTGTTCTCTCCAAATCTCGTGTTGAAATGTGACCTCCATTCTGCAATTATAAAAGCAGTAAGAATAAAACAAAATGAAACAAACAAAAAAGAAATGTGACCTCCAATATTGGAGGTAGAGCCTAACAGGAGGCATTGCAACATGGGGATGAATCCCTCATTAATGGCTTAGTGCCATCCCCTTGGTGATGAGTGAATTCTCTCTCGGTTAGTTCATGTGAGATCTTACTGGGGAACCTGCCCCGATAGACACATAGGTTCTTTTCGATTTTCCCTAAGCGTCAGCCGGTTTGAGAAATAAAGGGACAGAGTACAAAAGAGAGAAATTTTAAAGCTAGGCATCTGGGGGAGACATCACATGTCGGTAGGTTCCATGATGCCCCACAAGCCACAAAACCAGCAAGTTTTTATTAGGGACTTTCAAAATGGGAGGGGCTGTACGAATAGAGTGTGGGTCACAAAGATCACGTACTTCACAAGGTAATAGAATATCACAAGGCAAATGGAGACAGGGAGAGATCACAGGACCACAGGACCGGGGTGAAATTAAAATTGCTAATGAAATTTCAGGCACCATTGTCATTGATAACATCTTATCAGGAGACAGGGTTTGAGAGCAACCGGTCTGACCAAAATTTATTAGGTGGGAATTTCCTCTTCCTAATAAGCCTGGGAGCGCTATGGGAGACTGGGGTTTATTTCATCCCTACAGTCTTGACCATAGAAGATGGCCACACCCAAGGGGGCCATTTCAGAGACCCACCCTCAGGCACGTACTTTCTTTCCCAGGGATGTTCCTTGCTGAGAAAAAGAATTCAGTGATATTTCTCCCATTTGCTTTTGAAAAAAGAGAAATACGGCTCTGTTCCGCCCAGCTCACTGGCGGTCGGAGTTTAAGGTTATCTCTCTTGTTCCCTAAACATTGCTGTTATCCTGTTCTTTTTTCAAGGTGCCCAGATTTCGTATTGTTTAAACACACATGCTCTACAATTTGTGCAGTTAATGCAATTATCACAGTGTCCTGAGGTGACATACATCCTCCTCAGCTTACGAGATGACACAATTAAGAGATTAAAGTAAAGACAGGCATAGGAAATCACAAGGGTATTGATTGGGGAAGTGATAAGTGTCCACAAAATCTTCACAATTTATGTTTAGAGATTGCAGTAAAGACAGGCATAAGAAATTATAAAAGTATTAATTTGGGGAACTAATAAATGTCCATGAAATCTTCACAATTCATGTTCTTCTGCCATGGCTTCAGCTGGTCCCTCCGTTTGGGGTCCCTGACTTCCCACAATAAGATCTGGTTGTTTAAGAGTCTGAGACCTCCCTCTTCTCTCTTCCACTCTCACCATGTGACACACCTGCACCCCCTTTGCCTTCCTCCGTGATTGTAAGCTTCCTGGGGCCCTCACCAGGAGCAGATGCCAGTGCCATGCTTCCTGTACAGCCTGCAGAACTGTGAGCCAACTAAACCTCTTGTCTTTATAAATTACCCAGTCTCAAGGAATACTTATTCTTTGATAGCAATGCAAAAACAGACTAATACAAAAAAATTGGTACCAAAGAGTGGGGCATTGCTATAAAGGTACCTGAAGATGTGGAAGTAGATTTTGAACTGGGTAACAGTTAGAAGTTAGAAGAGTTTGGAGAGTTCAGAAGAAGACAGGAAGATGAGGGAAAGTTTGAAACTTCTTAGAAACTGGTTAAAGAGTTGTGACCAGAATGCTGATAGAAATATGGACAATGAAGTCTAGGCTGATGAGGTCTCAGATGAAAATGAGGAACTTATTGGAGAGTGGAGGTCAACAAAGGTCACCCATGTTACACCTTAGCAAAGAGCTTGGCTGCTTTGTGTTCAGGCCCTAGGGATCTGTGGGAGTTTGAACTTCAGAGTGATGACTTAGGGTATCTGGCAGAAGAAATTTCTAAGCAGCAAAGCGTTCAAGATGTGGTATGGCTGCTTCTAATAACCTATGATCAAATACAGAGACAAAGAAATGACTTATGTTTGGAACTTGTATTTAAAAGGGAAGCAGAGCATAAAAATTTGGAAAATTTGCAGCCTAGCCATGTGGTAAAGAAAGAAAAAGCATTTTTCAGGAGACGAATACAAGCAGGCTGCAAAGTAACCACTTGCTAGAGAGATAAGTGTGACTAAAAAAGGATCCAAGTGCTAATAAGCAAGACAATGGGAAAAAGGGCCTTGAAGGCATTTTAGAAATCTTCTAGGTAGCCCCTCCCATCACAGGCCCAGAAGTCTAGAAGGAAAGAACAGTTTCAGGAGCCACTCCCAGGGCACACGCTGCCCTGCACAGCCTCAGGACACTGTTTCCTGATTCAGGCCTACTCTGGCTACAGCCTTGGCTCAAAGGGGCCCAGGTACAGCTCAATCTGCCACTCTAGAGGGTTCAAGCTGTAAGCCTTAGTGGCTTCCGCATAATGTTAAGCCTGTAGGTGTGCAGAATGCAAGAGTGAAGGAGGCTTGGTAGCTTCCACCTATATTTCAGAAAATGCATGGAAAGGCTTAGGAGCCCAGGCAGAAGCCTCCTGCAGGGGTGGACCCCACCACAGAGATGTTCTACTAGGGCAGTGCAAAGGGAAAGCGTGGGGTTGGAGCCTCCACACAAAGTCCCCACTAGAGCACTATCTAGTGGAGCTGTAAGAAGGGGGCCACCACTCTTCAGACCCCACAATGGTACAGCCAACAGCAGCTTGCATCCTGAGCCTGGAAAAGCCTCAAGCACTCAACTCCAATCTGTGAGAATGGCCATGGGGGCTGCACTCTGCAAAGCCACAACGGCAGAGCTTCCAAAGGCCTTAGAGTCCCACCCTTCCATAAGTGTGCTCTGGATGTGGGACATGGTATCAAAGGAGACTATTTTGGAGCTTGAAGATTTAATAACTGCCCTGCTGGGTTTCAGACTTGTGTGGGGCCTATTGCCCCTTTCTTCTGGCTGATTTCTCCCTTTTGGAATGAGAACATTTACCCAATGCTGGTACCACCATTGTATCTTGAAAGTAAATAACTTGTTTTGATTTTACAGGCTGATAGGTAGGAGTGAGTCTCAGATAAAACTTAAAACTTTGGACTTGATGCTGGAACGAGTTAACACTTTGGAAGACTGTTGCGAAGGAATGATTGTATCTTGCAATGTGAGAAGAACACGAGATTTAGAGGGCCAGGGGTGGAATGATATGGTTTGGATATTTGTCCCTTCCAAATCTCGTGTGGAAATGTGACCTCCAATGTTAGAGATGGTGCCTGGTGGGAGGCAATTGGATTATGGGGGCAAATTCCTCATGAATGACTTAGCATTATCCCCTTGGTAATGAGTGAGTTCTCTCTCCATTAGTTCATAGGAGATCTGATTTTTTTTTTTTTTTTGAGACCAAATCTTGCTGTGTCGCCCAGACTGGAGTGCAATGGCGCAATCTCAGCTCACTGCAACCTCCACCTCCCAGGTTCAAGCAATTCTCTGCCTCAGCCTCCCGAGTAGCTGGGATTACAGGTGCCCACCACCTTACCCAGCTAATTTTTGTATTTTTAGTAGAGACAGGATTTCATCATCTTGGCCAGGCTGGTCTTGAACTCCTGACCTCATGATCCACCCACCTCAGCCTCCCAAAGTGCTGGGATTACAGGTATGAGCCGCCATGCCCTGCCAGATCTGATTGTTTATTGTTTAAAAGAGTCTGCGACCTCCCTCTTCTCTCGCTCTTGCTCTTATTTTTGCTCTGTGACGTACCTCCTCCCCCTTTGCTTTCCTCCATGATTGTAAGCATCCTGAGGCCCTCACCAGGAGCAGATGCCAGTGCCATGCTTCCTCTGCAGCCTACAGAACCATGAGCCAATTAAACCTCTTTTCTTCATAAATTACCTAGCTTCAGGTATTTCTTTTTAGTGGTGAAAGAACAGACTATATGGAAGGGAAGGATAATGCCTTTGGTAGGCACATCTCTTGAGCACTGTGTGCTTGGGACTGTGTTAAGCAATTTACTTGCACATGCCAGAAACTATCTGTCCTGCCCAAATATTCCATGTGCGCACTTCTTCAGGAGACTCTGATAGAAAGGCAACAGTCTACAGGAAAAATCACACCCTTACCAGAAGATGCCTTTTGCTTTAGAGGGAAATGGGGCAGACAATTTACAACTGGCCTAAAGTGAATAAGAGAAGTTCTGAAGACAGGACCAGAGGATGAGGCCAAGGCAGGGCTGTACATCAGCCAGTAGACTTACTGTGGAACAGCCACCCAGTGAGAAGGCTAAACTTACCCTTCCCAAGTCCAGCCACTTCTCACCCTGTGTTCCAGTTACTATTGCTACATAACAAATTACCCCACAATTTAGCATCTTAAAATAACCATTTATATTATGTACCTTTATTCTGTGGGTCAGGAACTTGGGCAGGGCATGGGGTGAACAAGATGACCAGAGGGATGACTTGTCTCTGTTCCATAATCTGGGGCCTCAACCAGAAAAACCCGAAGGCAAGGAATGATTTGATGGCTAGGGCTGTAGTTATCTGGGGCCATTTTGCTCATATGATGGGAGACTCAAAGGCTGGGATTAACAACAGAGCACCTACATGTGGTCTCTCCCTGCAGCTTGGCTTCCTCAATGCATGATGGCCTTGGAGTACTGAGACTTCCTACTTAGTGGCCCAGTGCTCCAAGCACCAGTATTCCAGCTACTAAGGCAGAGGAATGTCAAGGAATTAAGGAATTTGGAGGCCATGTTTTAAAGCCTTCACACCCTGGCTTCCAGGAAGGAGCCAAGCTCAAGGGCATATGCAAAAGAGACTCCAGAGGATCTTCTCCTGTCCGGGGACCTATTTCCTGCAGAATCCAGTGGCAGAATCTCCCAGGCATAATGATAAGCAAAAGAAGACAGGTGCAAAAGAGTGCTAACTGTGTGGTTCCATTTATGCAGCATTCAAGGAAAGACAAAACTAAGTTCAGAATAGCAGTTACCTGCAGGTGGGGTGCAAAGGGGCACAAGAGAGGGAGCTTTCTAGGCTTCTGGCATGTTCTTTATATTAATACATTTGTTACACAAGTGTATTCATATGTAAAAAACTAATCAACTCCTACACTTAAAAGTCATGCATTGACCACACTATGCATTTTCTACTTCAATAAAAATTTTGTAAAAGAATTATCCTCAGGAGGAGAGGAGAGGGGGAACAAAAGAATTATCCTATCCAGTCAGAGCACCTCACTCTCCACCCCTTCCCCTAGCCAGATTTACATGCCCTAGAAAAGCAGATTCCCAGGCCTCCCCGCTCTGGCTAGTCGATGGCGTGTGGATGCAGCTCTTTAGGGGAGGCGTTTCCAGCCCCTCCTCTGCCCTTCTGCCCGGACTTCCTTCTCTGTTTTAGAATCCAAAAGTGCTGGAAGGTGCCAGGACTATCGCGGTTTCATTTCATACCGTCATTTTATGGAGGAGGAAAGCAGGAAGGGGAGTGGTGGAGGGACCGGAATGTGCAGCCAGGGAGGCAGGTGAGGCCCGGACTCCTCTGACGGCCAAGGCAGAACTACAGTCTTAGGGTCTTTCTCTTCCTCTCAGTGAGGCAGAGCCCTCCATTGCCTGTAAGTCTGCTTAGCATGGGCTCTGTGCATCCATGTCTATCCAAATGGGAGTTTCTGGAAGGCAGGAAGGTTTCTCACTTGATAAGCTTCCGGGACCCACCCAGCTGGGTGGGGATTTTCCACAGGGCCCAGGCAGAGGGATAATGCTAGCCACTCCTTGGGGCGTGGCTATGATCACAGACCCTGGGGGCTGTGGGCCTGAGAGCTTTCACCCCTCCCAGAATTACCAGAAACGGGATGGGAAGCTGAGATGCTTTCGCTTTCCAGTGAACCTCCCAAGGATCGAACCAGAAGCCAGCATCTTAAATCCTAAACTATGAAGCCACAACAATCAAGCTCTTTCCTGATCTGGCTTTGCCCATCCCCCTACCACCCCCTGTCTTTTGCAGTCAGCTTCTATTATGGACAGAATAGTGTTCCCCCAAAATTCATATGTTGAAGTCCTGACCCCCCAGTGCCTCAGAATGTGACTATATTTGGAGATAGGGTCATTAAAGAGGTTAAGTTAAAATGAGGCCCTTAGGATGGTCCCTAATCCAGTCTGACTGGTGTCCTTATAAGAAGAGGAAATTTGGACACACGGACACACCAGGGATGTGCAGAGGAGGCAGGGCAAGAAGTCAGCCGTCTGCAAGCCAAGGAAAGAGACCTCAGAGGAAACCAGACCTGCCGATACCTTGCTCTTGGACGTCCAGCCTCCAGAACCATAAGAAGATAAATTTCTGTTGTTTGTGTCTGTGGCATTTTATTACAGCAGCCCTAGCAAACTATACAACTCTCATTTCCTAAATGTAACACATTTTTACACCTGCCTGGGGTGCCTTTCCCTCCCTCCTCTCTTGACCCTCTGAAAAACACCACCTTCCAGTCCTTCCCTGCCAATTGCTCCATGACATGTCTCTTCAAGCCCCGAGTCAGTGAACTGTGCTACACGGTCTTGCATTGTACACATGTAACCATTATCATCTCTATGACACCATATTTGAGTTTATCTTCTTGCCAGACCTTGACCCTGGAGACAGGGGCCATTCCTTACTCATCTCCGCATCCCCAGCCTGAATAACAAATGGTTTGATAAAATGTCTGCTGGATTGAACTGAACTGGAGAATTTGCTGAGTGCCTCAGCATCCCCTGGCAGGGTCTCTGGCCCTCAGACCCCACACTTCCCCTTCACTGTATCCACCTTGCACCCTGCACAAATGCCAAGAAAGGCTTTAAGGTCAAAAGAATTAGCACTGTCTTAGAAATTGTATAGAGGTGGTCCAGATGGTCCTCAACTTACAATGGTTCAGTGTACAATTTTCTGACTTTAAGATGGTGTAAAAGCAATACACATTCATTAGAAACCATTCTTCAAATTTTGAATTTTGATCTTTGCCCAGGCTAGCAATAAGTGGAAATATGCTCTCCTGTGATGCTGGGCAGCAGGAATGAGCTGCAGCTCCCACTGAGCCACACTATCACGAGAGCAAACAACTGGTACTCGACAGTATACTGTGTTGCCAGATGATTTTGCCCAACTGTAGGCTAATGCCAGTGTCTGAGCATGTTTAAAGTAGGCTAGGCTAAGCTATGATGTTCAGTAGGTTAGGTGTAGTAAATGCATTTTCAACTTACAATGGGTTTATTGGGCACTAACCCCATATCATAAGTCAAGGAGCAACTGTATTATAAAACAAAGACTGGGGGAGGGCAATATTTAACCTGGAGACGTGGATTGCTCATGATAACAACGTAGGATGCCAGGGGCTGAACATAGCAAACTTGAGGGGAGGGGAGGTCCCTTCTCACCTATCCAGCACCCCAAATCTTGAATCAATAGCTCCTTCCCACACTGGGTGAAATCAGCCCTGAGCTGTCTGTGAATCAGAGGAAGTGTTTGTGTGTGTGTGTGTGTGTGTGTGTTGGAGAGGGTCCGGGGGAGGGATGTATATGTGCATCCTGAGGTGGAAAAATCCCTAAACTCACTTGTGTGGTGAAGCAGCAGGGCTGGAGGCTTCTAGAACCCTAGGGAGGGCGCAGCCTTTGACTTTCGGACAGACCTGGTTAGAAGCCTCACTCGTTTGCTGCCAGCTGATAAAGGAGCCAGATGAAAGGGCCCAGCATAGCTCCTGGCCTTTGGAGCATGCCCTTTATCCATAGGATGCTACTCTTCTCCTGATGTCCATCTTCCCCTAGTGCTGAGCCCAAAGCACAGAAGGCATCCTCTTCCGGGCCAGGCTGGCTGGGGTTAACAAGAGAAAGGCAGCTGTTTCCCGAAAACAAAGGGCTGGGTCAATAAATCTGCCGCGGCAGCCATTGATCCGTGAGGGCAAAGGCTCCTGTGGGGAGCAGCCAGCCAGTTTCTCTGAAACGTCTAGAACAGAGCCATCCAGGAAAGCAAGGCTGAGGCTTGAAAGGCCCTTAGGTAGGCCTGTCCTGGGGTCAATATCCTCAGAGCACAGGGTCCCTCTCCTCATCCCCAGCACCCTCCAGGATCAGACTCAGAGTCTCACAGAATCACAGAGCTGGAAAGGACCCCAAGCATTCTCCAATGCAGTTTTTTATCTGGGACCATGTTAAGAATTCATCCATCTATGCACTTGGATGGGTCAGGGGGAAAAGGTTCACTAATCTATAACTGAAATTTAGCATTTCTTTCTATCATGAACCTAAGCAACAAACTACAGTAGAATTTGGAGAACCTAAGACTTTGTCACCAAGAGACATGACAGGCATTTTTATAGCTCAGTACAGGCATTCCAGAATTCTCAAGACATTGTTCATTAATACTACCTCAAAATTGTAGTAATGATCAGGGCCACCACTAGATCTCGCTTAATGTATTAATAAATAAGCATTGTTACTGCTATATCACAAATTTGTTTTTTTATTTTGACAACTGTATTTTGGTATCATTAGTTAACTTTGTTATTCGATGTATTTTATATTACCAGCCTTCAAAAGTGTCCACGACACAGAAAGGATTAAGAATTCCTACTGGGCTTTAACCCTCACTGTAGATGGAGAAACCAAGGTCCAAGACAGGCAGTGCTTCTTCTGGATGGATGGATGGATGGATGGATGGATGAAGGGATGGATGGATGGTGAGTGAACAGATGGTGAATGGATTAATGGATAGAAGTGCAAATGAAAAAATAGCACAGTAATAGCAATAATAATCCTCATGGACTGCTTACCCTGAGCCAGGCATTATTTTAAACTATTTAATTCTCACAACAACGCTATGAGACAGATAATATTATTTTCTCCATTGAACAGATAAGAAAACTGAGATATAAAGTTATGAAGTGATTTGGACAAGGCTACAGAGCCAGTAAGAGGAAGAGCCATGTATGATTCAAACCCCTGAGCCTCTCTTCTCTATGACTGCTCTGAAGCAGTCTGGTGAAGCTTGGTTTAGTGCTGAGCTCTGGGATCATAAAGCAAGGACTGAATTCCAATTCTGGCCACTTGCAAGATGGTGACTCTGGGCAACTGATTTCACTACTGCAAATCACAGTTTTCATCCATAACATGAAGACAGTAGTATCACCTCCATCACGGGGTCATATGTAGATTAATAAGTCAGGGAAAGCACATAGCACAGTGCCCAGTACATAGTATTGCTAGATAATTTTGTTTTTAATGAATGACAAGACCAAGGCATAGACCCATTTAGAATGGTGATATGTGTCTCTGTGCTACAATTGCCAAAAATAAGAAAATTAAGGTAACAAGGCTGGAACCCAGATCCCAGATCCTGGCAAAATTGAAGGGTGTCAAGAACTAACAAGTTGAGGCTGGCTGCATTGGCTCATGCCTATAATCCCAGCACTTTGGGAGGCCGAGGCGGACGGATCACTTGAGGTCAGAGGTTTGAGACAGGCCTGGCCAACATGGTGAAACCCTGTCCGTACTAAAAATACAAAAATTGACTGGCATGGTGGTGGGCGCCTGTAATCCCAGCTACAAGGCATGAGAATCACACCCGGGAGATGGAGGTTGCAGTGAGCCAAGATCGCGCCACTGCACTCCGGCCTGGGCAATAGAGCGAGTCTATGTTTTTTTTTTTTAAAAAAAAAAAAAAAAAAAGAATTAACAAGTTGACTTTCAAACTGCAAGAGTTGAAAAAAAAAAAAAAAAAAGAAAGAACAAGTGCCTAGTGAAATTTTGCTTTCAAGATGGTGTAGACAAAGGGATGAATTTAGATTGAAGTAAATATATGAAAATTCTAGTAATTAGCAATTCCTTCTGAAGAGTATGGTATGGAAAGGGAGGGAAAGAATAACCTTGCAGTGGAGAAATTCAACAAGCACTACCCCAGCCAGCTGGCCAAGATTAAAGTTACCAGTAATAAATCACGTTGATATGATAGACGTATCATAGATAGATGGCACTTTACCTCTAACTTCCAAAAACTCATGTACCCAGTCTAATCATGAGAAAAGTATCAGACTGACTCAAATGGAAGGACATGCTACAAAATACTTGACCAAAACGTCTCAAAAACTATCAAGGTCTTCAAAAAACAAGCCTGAGAAACTGTCCCAATCTAAAGGAATCTAAGGAGATAGGATAACTAAATGTATTGCAGTATCCTGAATAGGATCCTGGAGCAGAAATAGGACATTAGGTAGAAAGTGAGGAAATGTGAATAAAGTATGGACTGTGGTCAACAATACTGTATCGATATTGCTTCATTCGTTGTGACAAATGTGCCATACTAATGTAAGTGACTAACATTAGGGGAAACTGGGGGTGAAGTACAGGAGAACTCTCTGTACCATCATTTCAGCTTTTCTGTAAATCTAAATCTATTCTAAAAAAGAGTATTCGCTTTCAAAATGCTAGTAGTTGATCTGGTGGTGAGATTACAGGCAATTTCTTTTCTTAGTTTTATTTGTCTGTATATTTTTATTTTTTCTTCTTTTTGAGACAGGGTCTCTCTGTGTTGCCAAGGCTGGAGTGCAGTAGCTATTCACAGGCTCAATCATAACATACAACCGCCTCCAACTCCTGGGCTCAAGCACATAAACTGAGTCTGTAGCTGCATCTGTATTTTTCAAATGGTCTATGAGGAATACATACTGCTTTTGACATCAGAAAAAAAATTCAATGAACATTACTTTTTTAAAAAAGTGAATGGATGTTAGGCTCTTTGGAGACAGTACTATATACATAAAAGTATAACTAGAGTCGTCCTTGGACAGCGACTAAAACCCATTTTATCGGCCGGGCGTGGTGGCTCACTCCTGTAATCCCAGCACTTTGGGAGGCCAAGGCGGGCAGATCACTTGAGGTCAGAAGTTCAAGACCAGCCTGGCCAACATAGTGAAACCCCATCTCTACTAAAAATACAAAAATTAGCTGGGCATGGTGGCGGGTGCCTGTAATCCCGGCTACTCAGGAGGCTGAGGCAGGAGAATCTTGTGAACCCGGGAGGCGAAGGTTGCAGTGAGCCGAGATCATGCCATTGCACTCCAGCCTGGGCAAAAGGAGTGAAACCATGTCTCAAAAAAAAAAAAAAAAAAAAAAAAGGCCAGACGCGGTGGCTCACGCCTGTAATCCCAGCACTCTGGGAGGCTGAGGTGGGAGGATCACAAGGTCAGGAGATCGAGACCATCCTGGCTAACACAGTGAAACCCCATCTCTACTAAAAATACAAAAAATTAGAATTAGCCGGGCATGGTGGCGGGCACCTATAGTCCCAGCTACTCGGGAGGCTGAGGCAGGAGAATGGTGTGAACCTGGGAGGCGGAGCTTGCAGTGAGCAGAGAGCGTGCCACTGCACTCCAGCCTGGGCAACAGAGCGAGACTCCGTCTCAAAAACAAAACAAAACAAACAAAAAAAAACACTTTATCACTCTGCACCCAGGGCCTGGCACTCTCCCCGGGGGAGGGTGGTGTGCTTCTGAACCTGCCAGCATTTTTTCTATCTATGAAGCACTTGCTGGTAGAGGTCAAAGGGCTATCCCGGGTGAGCCTACACTGCTGGCTCGAGAGGCCCCAGGCAAATCAGCCCCAGGAAAATCTCGTCCATCAGCTTCTAGGCCAAGCCTCAGCCTGCTCTAGGTCATCAGTCTGGGAGGCAGGAAGACTGCAAAGGGTCCTCAGTTCTCACCATACGAACAAAAGACAAGACGAGACTCGCCAGGAATGTGTGGTTTGCCCCAGGCACTTTGTCCTGCATCCAGACCTCAAGCAGTCCCATAAAGCTGATTCTTTATTTTTGCACTTCTTTTAAGGCTCAGGCTCAGAGAGAGAGTCCCCAGCTCACAAGAGTCAGAAGCAGGATATAAACTCTGATCTACTCACTCCAGAGCTGCCCGCTAGAAGGACACCTGTCTCTACCTGTCTCGGGAACGTGCCATGACCACAGCAGATGGCTGGACTACATTTAGGAGACAGGATGCTGGAGAAAGGAAGTGGCAAGCAGTGGGCAGCACCCTTCAGACTTCCCCTGACACCAACCACTACCACCCCAATACTGAGGACTCCATGGACAAAGGCCAGCTCGTTCTTGGGCCCAAACACCAGTTGCAGCTCTTGGATCCTGGGAAACGTCAGAAAGCACCAGCGACTGCTCCCTGGGCTTCACTCCTGTTCCATTCCCAAGGGCATCCTCCATCATCCTGGTATCCAATTCCTAGGCGGACGGGCCCTCCCCTTGCTGAGGACCTCCAAAGCAGGGGCCAGGAGAGAGAGACGGTGCTGACACATTTCTACTGTAATTGCATTGGGACCAGACTGTTTCTCTCTCTCAGAGTTGGCAACAAGAACCCCTGAGAGGAACAACAACTCAGCTTTCTAACAGGTAGCCTTGTTTTTTTTTTTTTTTTGAGATGGAGTCTCACTCTGTCGCCCAACCTGGAGCTCAATGGCACGATCTTGGCTCACTGCAACCTCTGCCTCAAGCAATTCTCTCACCTTAGCCTCTGGAGTAGCTGGGATTACAGGCGCACGTCACTATGCCTAGCTAATTTTTGTATTTTTAGTAGAGATGGGGTTTCATCATGTTGGCCAGGCTAGTCTCGAACTCCTGACCTCAAGCGATACACCTGCCTTGGCCTCCCAAAGTGCTGGGATTACAGGTGTGAGCCACCGTGACCAGCCACAGGTAGCCTCTCTAAAAGGCCTTTTTTTTTTTTTTTAATACAAACACTGAGATGTTGGCTTCAAAGTGGTCCCCTGAAAGGCTGTCCAGTTATTCTAGTGAATTCTCCAGAGCTCATTCAACTCTTCAGAAATTGCCTTCAGCGCAACCTTTGACCAAAATTGGTCAACCTGCTTGATTGTCCAAAGTATTCCCCAATACGGGTAGCCAAAGAACTTTCAGCTATTTCCAAAATCCAAATTCAGGTTCAAAAGACCAAGAGCTGCCCCTCTGAGGCCACTCCCAAGAACCCTGGGCATAGTCTGAGAAAGGGCTGCATGGCAGACATATCATTACTTTCTCAGTTGTGTTGTCAGACAACTGCCTTTAGGGTCAAAGCTTGTGTGTGTTGGCTTCCTCTCTCCCTGACTCCCAACAAAGGCTCTGAACCATTCCCCAGATCTTGGCAGAGTGTGGGACACCCTCCTCTGACTTCCCCAGAAGCGTGGCCCCCTGCCCCTTCTCCCTCCCAGCACAGAGCCCCTGTGCTGGGATCAGCCCAGACTCCACTTGTTCCTCTAATGAGTCTTAAGTATTTGGCTTGGGCTCCTGCCAGTCCTACTCCTACAGGGAGGAGGGAGTGGGAAGAATGGGCCAAAGCTCATGCCAGCTCAGTTCTGCTCGGCCCTGGGCAGACTGGCACAGGGGCTGCCTGGCCCAGACCCACCCAGGGGTGCAGCCAGGCACCCATTTGATGCCCACAGCCTTTCTTTACCCTCCACTTCAGGGGCTTCCCACAGTGCAGATTCCTGGGCATACTTCCTGGGTTGGAATCCTGGGGTGAGGCTCAGGAATGTGCATTTTTAATAAGCACCTCAGGAGATTGTGATGCATAATGAAGATTAAAAACCAGTGCTCCGGAAAGTCAATGACAAGGATTCAGGCTGGCTTGTGAAATTGTGTATATGTGCATTTTTCTAGAGTCCACAGTTGTCAAATTCTCAAATTAGGTCAATAGTCCCCATAACCCTTTAAAAGTTTTTTAAAAACAAGCCCAATGTGGTAGCTCACAGCCTATAATCCCAGCACTTTGGGAGGTAGAGACAGGAAGATAGCTTGAGGCCAGAAGTTCAAGATCAGCCTGGGCAACATAGCAAGACCCCATCTCTACAGATAAGTAAAAAAAATAATAACTTAGCTGGGCATGGTGACACATACCTGTAGTCCCAGCTACTCAAGAGGCTGAGGCTCAAGGATCACTTGAACCCAGGAGCTTGAGGCTACTGCAGTGAGCCATGATCATGCTACAGCACTCCAGCCTGGGTGACAGAGCAAGACACCATCTCTAAAAAAAATTAAAAATTAAAACAAAAGGCTAAGAAGCACTAGTAAATGAGACGATTCCTAAGTTCAGTTGTAGCTCTGACCTACTACAACTTGATGACCCTGTTCAGGCCCCCATCAGGGCAAGCCCCCAGGATGCTCCCCTTTTACCAAAACTCAGGGAAAGATAAGGCTGGCCTTGAAAAAGGCTGGCAAGTCTGGGGAGACCAGGATGACATAGAACTAGGCTGAGGGACAATAGGATGGCAATGGCCATGGGCTTGGGTAAGAAATGACACAGGACCCTTAGATATCAATGAAAGCAAACCCCTGGCAAGAGGGGTGAATTTTTACCAATATCAGGTCCTCTCTCTCTGGTCACATAGCTAAACTACATTTCTCACTCCCCTGTAGTTGGCGGAGGTAATGAGTTGAATTCTGCCCAATGCAATGTGGATCTCTGCTATGGTCTGGATGTTTGTGTCTCCTCAAAATTCATATATTGAAGTCCTAGCCCCTAAGGTGATAGGTTTAGGAAGTGGAGCCTTTGGGGAGGTAATTAGGTCATGAAGGTGGAACCCTCATGAATGGAATTAGTGTCCTTAAAAAAGAGACCCCAGAGAGCTCCTTTGCCCTTTCCACCATATGAGGACAGTGAGAAGGCACTATCTATGAACAAGGATGGGTGATATGGTTTGGCTCTGTGTCCCCACCCAAATCTCATCTTGAATTGTACTCCCATAATTCCCACGTGTTGTGAAAGGGACTCAGTGGGAAGTAATTGCATTATGGGGGCAGTTTCTCCCATACAGTTCTCGTGGTAGTGAATAAGTCTCACGAGACCTGATGGTTTGATAAGGAGAAACCTGCTTTGCTTGATTCTCATTCTCTTCTCTTGTCTGCACCATGTGAGACATGCCTTTCACCTTCTGCCACAATTGTGAAATCTCCCCAGCCACATGGGAAGTCCAACAAACCTTTCTTTTGTAAATTGCTCAGTCTCAGGTATGTCTTTATCAGCAGTGTGAGAACAGACTGCTGAGTTCACATGAAAAGGCCCTCACAAGACATCAAAGACATCAAATCTGCCAGTGCCTTGATTTTGGACCTCCAAGCCTCCAGAACTATGGGAAATAAATGTTCGTTGTTTGTAAGCCACCCAGTTTAAGGTATTTTGTTACAGCAGCCCAAACAGACTAACAACAGAAAATGTGTATCAAGAAGTAGGGTGCTGCTATAACAAATATCTAAAATGTGGAAGAGGCTTTGGAATTGGGTAATGAGTAGAAGCTGGAAGAATTTTGAGATGAATCCTAGAAAAAAAAATCTACATTGCCATAAACAGACTATTAAAGGTGATTCTGGTAAGGGCTCAGAAAAGGGGTGCTACAGAGAGAGCCTCACTCTTCTTAGAGATCACCCAAGTGGTCATCAGAATGTTGGTAGAAATACAGATGGTAAAGGCTGTTCTGATGAGGTCTTAGATGAAAATGAGGAATATCTTATTGAAAACTGCAGGAGAGATGACCCTTGTTAAAAAGTGGCAAAGACATTGGGCTTTTGTTCATGTCCTACTGTTTTGTGGAAGGTAGAACTTGTGAGCAATGAAATAGGATATTTGGCTGAAGAAATTTCTAAGCAAAGTATTGAAGGTGCAACTTGGCTCTTCTTAAATGCTTATAGTAAAAAGCAAGAAGACAAACTCTAAAGATGGAATTTTTCATCAAAAGAGAAGCAGAACTTAAAGATTAGGAAACATCTCAGCCTATTTATATTGCAAAAAATGAGAAAGTGTGCTCAGGCATTTGCTACAGAGACTAGCATGAATCAGACATGTGCTATTCATCAAGACAATAGAAAAATGGCCCCAAAGGTATTTCAGAGATTATAGGGGCTGCCCCTTCCATCACAGGCCTAGGGTGCCAGGGCCTAAGGAACAGAATGATTTCAAAGAAGGAGCCACAGGCCTCCACAGGCCCTCAGTGCTCACTGTCCAGCATCACCTCAAGGCTCTGCTCCCTGCATTTCAGTGTAGTCCTCCTCACCATCCCAAGTTCAGCTCCAGTGGCCACCCTCCTCCCACCCCTAAAGGACATAGGTGGTAAATTTTGGTGGCATCCGCATGGTGCCATCTCAGCCAGTACACAGAGTATATAAAGGCTGTTCTGATGAGGTCTTAGAAAGACTACTACTACTGTGGGGACATGGTTACCTTCACCTAGATTTCAAAGATGCTCCAGAGAGCCTAAGGGGCCAGGCAAAGAACCACCGCAGGGGCAGGGCCACTGTAGAAAGCCCCAATGAGGGCAATGCCCAGGGGAGCCACAAAAGTAGGGCTACCTTACAACCCAGACCAGTGGGGCCACCAGTGTGTGATCCCAGCCCAAGATAGCTACAGGTGCACAGAGCCTCCACAGAAAACGGGACCACAAGACAGAACTGCCATGGAGGCAGGACCACCACCCCAGTGGGTCCAGAAGACAGGACCTCTCTACCCCTGTGGACTTAAGAGGGCAGAGCCTCAAGTCAAAGATGACTGTTTTCCAGCCTTAAAGTTTTGCACTTGCTAAGGATCTGTTACCCCTTCCTTCCTATTTCTCCCTTTTGGAATGAGAATGTCTATCCTATGCCTACCTACCCCACCAGTGTATTTTGGAAGCACATATTTCACATGTTCACAGCTGGGGAACATTTTGCCTCAGGATGAATTATGAATTATGCTTTGAGTCTCATCCATATCTTTTTTGAGACAGAGTCTCACAGTCGCCCAGGCCATAGTGCAGTGGTGCAATCTCAGCTCACTATAACCTCCACCTCCAAGGTTCAAGTGATTCTCGTGCCTCAGCCTTCTGAGTAGCTGGGACTACAGGCACACATCACCATACCTTTTTTTTTTTTTTCTGTATTTTTAGTAGAGATGGGGTTTTGCCCTGCTGGCCAGGCTGGCCTTGAACTACTGACCTCAAGTGATCCACCCACTTTGGCCTCCCAAAGTGCTAGGATTACAGGTGCGAGCCACCACGCCCAGCATTAGATAATATTAAGATGAGACTTTAGATGGGTAGAAAGCCATGGTCTGAATGTTTGTGCCCAACATTTGTTAAATGTTGTTAAATTCCTAACCTCTAAGGTGCTACTAGGAAGAGAGGGCTTTTCCGAGCATGGTGGCTCAGGCCTTAATCCCAACACTTTGGAAGGCCAAGGTGGGCAGATCACTTGAGGTCAGGAGTTCAAGATCAACCTGGCCAAGATGGTGAAACCACGTCTCTATTAAAAATACAAAAATTAGCCAGGTGTGGTGGTGAGTGCCTGTAATCCCAGCTACTTGGGAGACTGAGGCAGGAAAATCACTTGAACCTGGGAGGCAGAGGTTGCACTGAGCTGAGATTGCACCACCACCCTCCAGCCTCAGTGACAGAGCAAGACTCCATCTCAAAAAAAAAAAAAAAAAAAAAAAAAAAAAGGGAAATGTTTAGTTCATGAGGTTGCAGGTCTCACAAATAGAATTAGTGCCCTTATAAGAGAGGCCCCAGAGAGCTCCCTTGTCCCTTCTACCATGTATGCGAGGATGCAGCAAGAAGGCACTCTCTATAAACCAGAAAACAGGTCCTCACCAGACACTGAATCTGTTAGTGCTTTGTTCTTCAGCTTCCTGGCCTCCAGAACTGTGAGACATAGGTGTCTGTTGTTTATAAGCCATCCAAGTCTACAGTATTTTGTTACAGCAGCCTGAATGGACTCAGAGTGTCTCCCACAAAAGATTCCCCCTTTCTCCATTAGATGTGGCAGAAGACTCCAAGCCCTGAAGATGGCCGAGCCACAACAGGGAAAAAGCCCGGGCTCTGAATGACTTCAAGGTGCAGAGTGCCCCTATCACCAGCCCACCCTGGACTGTGTCATGGATGAAATATAAACCTTTTTGTGTTAACTACTAAGATTTAGGGGGTGTCTGAATTCTTGATCAGCCTATTGTAAACCATATACCCTTCTCAGTAATGTAAGTGAAAGGGAAGTGACACATCCAATGTCAGAGTGAGCCCCTGGTGGGGCAGAGTGGGAATCAGCATTTTCCAACTACAGCCTTGGAAGAGGAGATGGGCAGCCATGACCACGCACCACCACCTGGACAGCACCAATTCCCAAAAAACTTTATTTATTGTTTCAAGTGGCAAAATGTCATTGGTCTCTGTGGGGTACCTGGTGGGGCAGAGGGAGACCTGGGGTGAGGCAGGGGTATAGTCCCACCCATTATAAAAATCAAAGGCTTTTATAAAAAATGCTATAAATTGGTATCAAAAGAAAACCCAAGGGAGGCTGGAGGAGGAAGCAGAGAGGGAGAGGGAAGGAAGAGAGGAAGGGACAAAACCTTCAACCACTAGTGACGAAATCCAGGGAAGGGAAGGTGTGGGGGGAGTTGGGAAGGTGATACAAAGTGCATAAATGTGCCTCCCCAGATGCTCCTCAGAGGTGGAGGGGGACAAAGGCTGCAGCCTGGGGCATGGTGGGGCTCCAGCCGTCTCCTCACCCAGGGACCCCACAGGAATGGGCACTGCCTGAGACTGCCAGGTGGGAAGAACCTGCAATGGTAAGGGAGGAAAAGACATCAGGGAAGGACACTGTGGAGGCTTCAGCTACCTCTCCCCTACACCCATCTTGGTGCCCCCAGCTAAGCCTGGTCATGGAGCCTGGTAAGTGCCCACAGGGTCCCAGACCAGAAGGGTTGGCTGACCACTCTCCGTCCAGCCAGGGAGCATGGGGGGACTGTCCCTGAGCACAGGGAGGCTGGCTAGGATGGTAGCCCTCCTCCTCTTCCATACCAGGCCAGACAACACCCTGAGCTCCCTGTGGACAAAATCTAGAGGAGTCAAGGGCCTACCGAGTCTCTGGAGCTTGGCTTCACCTGCTGTTTCTTAACCTTGCACAGAAAGGGGTGGGAGCTAAGAGACAGAACGGGCACGAGGCCTCCCAAGCCTCCAGGGCAGGCCCTCCTCAGACTGGATCCAAGCCCAGGAACCTGTCCTCACCTCAGTGACTTCTCAGACCTTCTTCTTCTTCAGTTTCAGGGCTTGAAGCCAATTGGGTGACGATCCTTCTGACCTAGGAGGCAGACGGCAAAGGTCCAGAATGCAAACTTTGAGGAAACTGAACAAAACATGGAGACGTGATAGGGACAGAAACCACCCTCTAACAAGAAGAGGCAGTCTGGGGCCTGGCTGCAGGGACCCAAATTCTGACACCATCTTCATACCATTCACCTGGGGCATGTCCGACTGAGGCTCCTCTTTGAGCCTCAGTTTGCCTCTTCTGTGAAGTGAGAGTTTCCCTTTTCATCAGGGTAATACAGTGAGGTCAGCAGATGCCCACAGCTTAGGTCACCTACCCTGAGGATTTCTCTGGCTTGGGAGGTAACGTGAGGGGCTTCCCCAGCCCTGGGACCTTGCAGGATTTCGAACGCTGGACCGCGGACTCCTTCTGGCTCGACTTGCTCTCGGCCGGCTCCCCCTCCTCAGCTGAGCGATTCCGGGGGCGCAGCTTGGCCTGAGAAACAAGTCCAGATGCAGATATATAGTAGAGGGACAGGCAGTAGGATTCTCAGGGGGTGAGACCTTATCTCAAGAGTGTGCAGTCCCCAGAATCAAGCAGAGACCCCTCTGCAGTCCTTTCACCCCAAAGGATGGGAAGTCAGAGATGCACTTCCCACAGAACTGAGCTATGCCTTGCACACCTTTCTGTCCTCAAAAAGATATGGCAGGATTGAATTCAGACAAACTGGGTGGGACAAAGCCAGTGGTGACTTCCCACCCCTGTTCCCTCTGCCTGCAATGCCACCCCACCACCCCGGCTCAGAAGCCAACTCCTGTGCCTGCCGCCAGCTAAGATCAAATACTTACAAGAGGCCTTCTCCAATCCACCCTCCACTCCCCTTCCCCTCCACTCTGCTGTTAGGAAATAACTCCTCTCTCTCTGAACAGGCCCAGCCCTTATCTGTGCCTCTCCTCAGGGACACCTAAACTTCTTCCCTCATCCAGGCTAATTATGGGCATCATGTCTCCCACTGCCCCTGAGGTTCCAGGACAAGAACACGTCTTGTTCTTCTTTCCATCCCATTTGGCACACAGCACAGGGCCCAGCAGGGCACAAAGGGATCTTCTGGAGCCCTCAATGGAGAGGAGAGTGAGAGGGGGAATGGGAGAGGGGACAGGGGAATGAATTGATGGATGGAGAGAAGAAAGACAGCATGCAAGGTGGCCACCTGGCCAGATGGCTGGACATGTTTGCTTAATGATCAGATGGTACCTTCAGGGCTGAAGGGCTCAGGCCAGGAAAGAGGTTGACTTTCAGCCCCTTGGTGCCCAACGACATCCGTGTCCGGCGGCTCTGAGGTTCCTCCACTACCTCTTCATCTGAAGATGGCACCCGAGATGCCCGTGGCTCTGCAAAGGCCCAGGAAAGGGGCTCAGTGAAGGCAGCACACCCAGACTCCCCAAACCCGTAGATCCTGCAAAAGCTTGGCCTAATGCCCCAGAGATCAAGAGACATCACAAAATAATACATCAGCCCTACCCGTAGAGTCCTGGAACAGGCGTGCGTCCGAGTCTGCTGCCTCCGACAGGCCCAGGGTACCCCCAGGCCGAATGGCTGGGGCCCGGTGCCCACGCTTGCGCCCCAAGTTGGCACGGCTCCGATACATGGCACTGTCGAGGATCTCGGTGTCCTGCTCGGGACAATGGTGACACCACTGCCATTACTGCCTCATCCCACAGGAGCCCCTCAACAGTAGCTGACCAGGAGCTGGACCCCTCCTGCAGCTGGAGCTTCACGTTCACATGATGCACCTACAACCCGCTTTCTGCCTCCTGGACTGGGACTGCTCAGGGAAGCTCTGCTCAGGGAAGCTCCAGGAATGGGGCTCTGGCTGCATTGCCCTCACCCACCCACTGTCTTGGGCTCACCCTCCACTGACCTCAATGAAGGAGAAGTCCTGACTGGGGGATCTGGCAGGAGGGCCTTGGGAGGGTCGCCGAGAAGTCTGTGCTGGCCCCTGATCGCTCCACCTGGCTGCTGAAGAGCCCCAGGTGCCATCCACGTCTTCTGTCTGGCTGGCCTCACCATCAGGCTGGGGCCTCCAGGAGGGTGGAGAGTCCCTGCGAGGCTCCAGCACCTCCTCCTGGGCAGCACCTGCCCCGGCTCCTTCCTCCAACAGGCCCCCAAGGCCCGAGGCCGCTGACTCCCTCCGAGCCACCGTCCTGGAGCTGCTGGCTGCCAGCATCTCCTCCAGCAGGCCCTGGGAGCCGGAGGGTGGGGGGCGGGCTGGGCACCTGCCAGGGCTGTAAAGGGGACAGAGAGAGAACGAGATCATTGTGAGGCCCCATCTCCCTGCCCTGAAGCTTACTTCACAAGCTCCTTCCCCCAGCCCCCAAACTCTCCCTTGCCCTCCTTCCCATGCTTTTTCCAGACTCCTTCAAGAAGGACACGGTCAGGGCCTTGAGCAACACAGCACACAGGTGAAGAGCTGAGCCAGTCTGGCAGGTTCAAATCCCTGAGACCCTGGGTGAGGCCCCTTCCCTGGAAACAGCTCAGGCTCCTCTAACTGCACGGAGTTGCTGCAAGGATGAATGAAAAATCTAAAGCACTTAGCGCAGTCTTGGTCAGCATGCACCCCAGATGGAGCAGCCATTATTCCTGCTGCTGTTGTTGTTGGATGCTAGCAATGTGTTCCCTCCCAGGGCCACGTGCTCGGGCAGTCACACTCCTTGGGGTGAGCCAGGTACTGGCCCACCTGCCTCTCCAGACTCATGTTGTCTTCAGCCCCCACGTTATGCCTCTTCATTCCCCAGGCTCACAGAGCAACCAGGGACCATCAAAGACACCTGGCCCTCACATGCTGCTGACTTTGAACGAGCTGCTCCCTCTTCTGGAAAGCTCCCCCCACCACACTGTCCCTGGTGGTACTGTCCCCTTGGTTCAATTCCGCTTCCAAAGCTGCCCTGCCCCCTCCCAGCCACCATGGCCGCCTCGGACCTACCAGCCCTGGGCTCCAATCCATGCCAGTTCCTGCTTCTGTCCTGTGGTTCTTTGTCCCCACAGCCTGTCGGTGAGCTCCTCAAGGGCAAAAACGGGGCCCTTTCTGCCTTTATGCCCCCAGCACCTGACCCAGAGCCTGGCTACGCGCTGGACTAAGCAAATGTTTGCCAAGCAAATGAGGGGATGGGTCACCTTGGACCTCCATGCAGCATATGCATCTTCTGTCTGCTGCTTCCTCAAAACACAACACAGCTGGACACGGGATGCAGGGCTCACGCCTGTAATTCCAGCTACTTGGGAGGCCAGGGCAGGGGGACCACGTGAGCCCAGGAGTTCAAGACCAGCCTGGGCAAAATAGCAAGACCCCCATCTAAAAACAAAATACAAACACAGCAGGAGCACACCACACACTCTCTAACTCATACTACCCACCCTGTCCAGCGGCCACTCCCCAAAATGACAAGACACATTCACATTCATCACACACACTCAGGCAGAGAACTTGTGTGCTGTTTGTCACTCCCCCAGATGAACCTCGCACCCACCACGTCTACAGACACGGCACAGAGCCACACCTGACACAAACACGCGCATCCCCGCGCCCCCACCCCCGCACACACACACACTCATACCATGCACAGAGGTGTGGGAAAGGCTGGCACGGCAGTGCCTGGAAGCCAGGCCCCAGGTTCCCACTGGGATTAAAGCAAGAGGAGAGTTGGGCAGGTGAGTCAATACCAAGCAGGAAGAAGCGGCAGGGAGAGAGAGCATGAGTGGCAGTCTGTCCTTCCACAAGCTGCTGACAGATGGAAATTAAAGTGGTCTGGGGAGAGACATTGGGGGAGGAGGCAGTGGCGGCAGCAGAAGTACAGTAAGGCAGCAGAATTGGGAGCTGCCCTGGCTGGGGGCCAAAGCCAGCTCACCCTGACAGCCAGCTTAAAATCAGGGAGGATTTGGAGGGAGGGGGCGGCAACAGCACCCCACCCAGCCTCCAGAGGCCGGGCCCAAAGCCTCTCCCTGGGGTGGGGCAAAAGAAGGCTAAGGGCAGGCCCCATGAGCTAAAGAGATGTAAAATGCCCAGGTAGCTAAAAAGATCCATTCCAGCCAGGCGCGGGGGCTCACGCCTGTAATCCCAGCCCTTTGGGAGGCCAAGACAGGTGGATCACCTGAGGTCAGGAGTTCCAGACCAGCCTGGCCAACATGGTGAAACTCCATTTCCACTAAAAATACAAAAATTAGCCGGGCATGGTGGCAGGCGCCTGTAATCCCAGCTACTTGGGAGGCTGAGGCAGGAGAATAGCTTGAACCCAGGAGGTGGAGGTTGCAGTGAGCCAAGACAGTGCCACTGCACTCCAGCCCAGGCAACAAGAGCAAAACTCTGTCTAAAAAAAAAAAAAAAAAAAAAAAAAAAAAAAAAAATCCACTCCTAAAGCGAGAGGTGGCCCAAGCCACTCAGGCAGAGGTCAGTGAGCTCTGGAGGTGGCCTTGAGGAGTGGAGAGTGGGGAAAGCCCAAGAAAGTGCAGCTACGTCCACCCCGCTGGACTAAACCCCACTCGCCCTTCACCCCACCTTAGGAGCAGCTTTTCTACCCCTAAGCACCCAAATCACGTACAAGCTGAGCCCCTCCCAGCACGGGAGCAGGAAAGAGGGGTAGTTAGGAACACAGGTGCTGAGTCCTGCCACTCCAGGACGCAGCTAGGCTCTGTCTCCTCCTATGCCTGTGGCTTTGACCACAAGTTACTTGTCCCACTCTGAACCTCAGTTTCTTTATCTGTAAAATGGGGATAATAAAAGTACATAAACTGTTCTAGTTTGTTGGCAGAAATATGTGCCTAACACATAGTTAGCACTTGACAAATACAACAAATTATTAGGATAGTCATTATCATCCTCAACACGGGTCCCTGGCCAGAGAGGATGTGCCTCATCTTGTCGCATCTATACCCTTCACCTGGTCTAAACTTTAGAGTACCCTGAGGACCAAGACTGTATCCCACTCCACCCTCCACCACTGCTCCAGAGGCAAACATGGCACTGGAACTACAAAACGTGAATATCCCAGTGTTCTGAGACCTGAAATGAGGGAGGGGTGAAGCTGGAAAGATGTGTCTAGAGAAACAGCAGCTGACCTTGACCCCAGAGAGACAGGGAGGGTGCCCAGAGAAGACTGCAAGGCTTGGGCCCAGGGGGACAAGAAGAACCCACAGCCGCCAGCCATGGGAACCGGTGCAAGTTACACTGCCTCTCTGGGTCTCAGTTTCCCTAGTTTTTGTGAGGACCAATTAACAAAACCCCATGAGTACTAGGAGTAAGTTACTCCCAACTTACAGACGAGGAATCGGAGGCCCACGGAAGAGAATAAACTTGCCCAGGGTCATAGAGGTGGTGACAGAATCAGAATGCAAGCCTGGCAGATGGACCCAAAGCCAGACCCCTCTGAGCTATTCTCAAGGACTTCTCGTTACAAAGGGAACCTCCAAAATTTTCTTTAAAGAGAAAGTGCCCATAGTGGGCCAAGCATGGTGGCTCATGCCTGCAATCCCAGCACTTTGGGAGGCCGAGGTGGGTGGATCACCTGAGGTCTGGAGTTCAAGACCAGCCTGGCCAAAATGGTGAAACCCCATCTCTGCTAAAAATACAAAAATTAGCCGGGCGTGGTGATGTGCGCCTGTAATCCCAGCTACTCGGGAGGCTGAGGCAGGAGAATCGCTTGAACCCAGAAGGCAGAGGTTGCCGTGAGGCAAGATTGCACCATTGCACTTCAGGCTGGGAGCCTGGGCGATAGACCGAGACTCCGTCTCAAAAAAAAAAAAAAAAAGAGAAAGTGCCCATAGTGTAGAATTTCCCTACATCAGAATTTCCCTGCTCAGAACACTAGGTTCTTGGACATTAGCCAAATTAGCTTGGAAAATACTGCATTACTTGTCTTTAAGGTACTAATATATGCTAATATACAGACTAAGTCTTCTGTACCCAGCATTTTCCAAACATATTCACAGACTGGTACTCTTTAGGACACCTGTTAGTTAGAAAAGGCTGCCCGAAAGCATAAAATTTAAACAAGCCCCTGGAATTCCTCTCTAAAGCAACTGTTTCTGTTCAGCTTTTGAGAAGCCATGCTTTCTGTTAGGAGCCACGCTTTCTGTTGCATACAATGAGGCTCACCTGTATGGCATCACTGCTAACCCCTGAACTCAGGTTAAAGTCAACACTGGCCAGATTATGGTAACACAGCCACAAAGGCCTGGGTGCTTTAAAGACACAATGAGACCAAAGCTCAGTGAGTGCTTCCCTGCTTCTCTGACACTATCCTCCTCTTCCCCTAACCTAGTCCTATCACAATCCCCCCCCCACCTCCCTCCATCCTAAACTAAGGGAACAAGATGATCACTTTTCACTTCTTAAGAGCCACCCCACACAGAACGGAAAGGCAGAGAGCGGTGGGTCCCACAGCGGCCACACCTGAAAGCAGTTAACATATACAAGTGAGAAAGAGGTACTCCTGACTCTTTGCCCTTAAGGGGTCACACTACCTTTCGACCCTCCAGTGGAGAGGATAAAAATCACTTTCCTGCTTCACAGAGCAGCTGTGAAGATCAATGAGGTAAGATGTGTGGTTAAGAATGGGGCGTGCGAAGTTCTATGAGTCCCAGGAAGAGAAATCAGTAACAACCACACCAAGCCTGGACTCTCCCCTGCACTAGGAACATTAAAGCTGGAACTCTGCACTTCCTGAGTCAAACCCTGAGAAACTGAGGCTCAGAGCCCAGCAACCTGCCCAGGACCACAAGGCCTCCCGACTCCTAGTCCTGCGCCCTCCCCTTGTCCCTGCAGTCCTCAATGAAGCCTCAGTGGTTCCCTGTGCTCCGTCACCACCCTCTCAACGGCCTGCGTCGACAGGAAGCTCCCCTTAAATCCCCCTGGGTATCTCCCTGGGCCCATCTTCCTCTCTCCCTTCTCCTCCTCCATCCCAAATGCCTCTCCTGACTCCCCAAGACCACCATGATGTGCTCTAGCCCCTTCCTGCTCCTCTCCTCCCACCACCAACCCCTTCCACTTATAAAAGCCCCTGCCCCACACTTCCCTTGCCTTTCCCACATACCCAGTGAGAAGCTCCCACTGTGGGGCTGGAAAAGATAACATTTTCTGCTCACTAAAGGGAATAAAAGCGAATCTCAATGGATGCAAATGTTAACAAAACAGATGCGATGCCTTTTTAGCACCTTTCTCAGCTGCAAAATCGTCTCAGCTGGTTTTAAAACATCGATGAAACAGATTGTGCTTGGCTTGCAAAGCCTTTGGAAAGTTCTTTCAGCGAATTTGCACATAGAGGCCAAGGTCATGGGGCCAGGTCCCCATACCCTTCAGGTTCTTGAACTTGCTATTCCAGGCTTCATGACAGGACAGGCAAGAAGCACCAAGTCCCTAACCTCTTTGAGAACCCGTGGGTGCCACTGTCCACTCCACTCCTGGCTGTGGTGGCCCCGGCCAAAGACACAGAATTCTCTGCCCTATGCCTATGAAACCACCTGTGGCTTCAGGGCTGAGAGGCCTGAGGAACGGCTACTGTGTACAAGAGTAGAACCCATCAGAAACCATCCAAGCTATGACATGCACCATTTCCTCCATCACAGTCACAATTCCAAATCACCAAGAAAGTTCAAACACAGGTTGCAAAAGTAACACATTAGTCATCCTTCAAAAAAAGAACTCACCTGTATGTGTATCATATTTCAATTTTTTTTTAAGTAGAATTAAAAATTCTTAGTCCAAAATGTCTCAATTATCCAAACACTAAAAGTCCTCAGGAAAAACTGTTTCTTCCCTCCTCAGAAAGGTTCCGACTTCTTGGACAGCCCTCACACGTTCCCTCCCACACTTGGGATGGGGCTCCGTTCATTACCTGGCTCCGAAGCTGAGGGCTTCTCCTGTCTCCATTCCAGGGTCTGCAGGGTGTGGCTCCAAGGAAGATGAGGAGTCATCTTCACCCTGGGTCTCTGGCCCACTTGTCTCACCAACCCCCAGCTCCCTGGCCTCCAAGGGGTCTCTGGCCTCCAGGCCAGGAGACAAGCTGCCATTGTGCCTCAGGCCAGGCTCCGGGCACTGGCTCACCCCACCCACCCCATGCTCCCTGGCTTCACTCGGAGCCCCAAAGAGCTCCACATTCCGGGGTGCCAAGTCCTGGGTCCAGTCCATCTGCCCCACTCCACATCCCCGTAGCCCCTGAGAACCTCCAGACTTTGGGTCACAGGTCACCTCCAAATCCCTCAGGCCCAGATTGTTACCCCAGTCCATCTGGCCCACCCCAAGCTCTTTGTGCTCTCCAGGACTGCAGACTGCCCCTGGGGCCATGTTTCTCAGCCCGAGGTCAGGTGTCCAGTCTGCCTGCCCAACTCCACGCTCCCTTGATTTAAGGAACTCTCCGGCCTCCACACCTGACCAGTCAGTCTGCCCCACGCCACTCTCTCTGGCCTGACTGTGGCCTCCTCCCTCCCCGACCTCAGCCAAATCTTTGCTCTTCACATTAACATCAGAAGTCCAGTCCTTCTCCCCAACTCCGATTCCCCCGGGCTCTTCAGACCCTCCACTTTCCAAACAGCCGGCCAGGTTCATGTCTCTCAAGCTCAGGCCACCTGACCAGCCCATCTGTCCCACGGCATTCTCCCTGGCCTCGCTTGAGCCCCCGGAACTCACACAGCTGGACACTTCCAAGTTCCTGAGACCCAGCTGGTCAGTCCAGTCCACCGAGCCAGCTGTGGTCTTCCCAGGAGGCACAAAGTGACCACCTCCCATCTTGCTAGAAGGGCTAAAGCCAGCACCACTCACTCTGTCATTGCCAATGATGCCAAACTGATAGCTCCTCTCACTGGCCTCGATGCAGAAGTCCCGGCTCCAGTCCTGCTGCCCTGGGCTAAATGCTGCCTCTCGCCGGGGGCCAACACTGAGGCTAAACTCACCGACCCAGCCTCGCTTTCCCATCTCCCCATCTTCCAGGTCAGCACTGCCAGGGCCCCGAGCCCCTGCCTGCTGTCTCTCCTGATGCCCTCCCACCTCCTGGCTAGCATCACTGTTTTGCCAGCTGCTCTGGTCTCTCTGCCCGAGTGCCCCATCCAGCACGTGGGCAGTGCTAGGACTGAACAAGCCCCCTGATTCTCTCTCTCCTGGCCGGCCAGCATCCCTGCTGCCCTCTCCAAGGCTGTCTTCCACACTTGGAATCTTCTTCTCAAATTCCTCATCCTGTTGCTGGGCTTCCTCGGGGCTGAACCCAGAGCTCAGGGGTCTCGTTCCAAAGCCTCTGTCCTGGGCATCAAGGGTCCTGGAGCTGCCACCGCTGCTGTAGTCCCTCATCCAAGTGCTCTTCCCAAACTCCTGTTCCTGTGGCTCTGCACCCCGGCTGCCATAGGTGCCGAGTGACACATCTCTCTTCTGAAATTCCCAGTACTGCTCATCGGCATCCTGGCTGCTGTACCTGCCATGGTGGTCCCTCTTCCCCAAATCTTGGCCCTGCTCGTTGGCATCTTGGCTGGCATAAGCACCCAGAGAATCTCTCTTCCTGAATTCCCAGTCCCCGAGGCTTACATCTCGACTACTGTAAGTACCCAGTGAATCTCTCTTCCCGAATTCCTGGTCCTGGAGTTCCGCATCCCGGCTGGAGTAAGTGCCCTGGGAATCCCTCTTTCTGAACTCCCAGTCCTGAACATCTGCCTCCTGGCTCCGCTGGGTGCCAAGCTGGGCTGGCTTTCCAACTACCCGGTCCTGGGCTGTGAGCGCCCCTGGGGCAGACACTCCACTCTGGTCTTGGCTGCTGCTGGCCTCCATCTCCTCCTGGCCGATGCCACACCTGCTGGCCCACTCCCTGGTGCTCCCTTCCCCTGCTCCTTGCCCATACTTGCTGGTCCAGTCCCTCTCTCCGAGACCTGGGTCTCCTCTAGGACTTGCACCCCCAAGGCCATAGTCCTGAGAAGCACCTTGACACCAGCTGGAAGGACTGAAACTGCTGGGCTGTGGGTCTCCTGTGATCCCAAATTCACTCTGCAGATCTTTCTGGGACCAGCCAAGGAGTCCCTGGGAATAAGAAAAAAAGTAGACAAAGAAACAACGATTAGATTCAATTGGGGTGGGAGTCAATCCAGCAGAGTCAGCGCTGCCTAGTGCCTGAAAGCCCCACTTTGGCAACAGACAGCTGTGTGACCTTGAGCAAATCACTTAACCACTCTGGGCCTCGGCATCCTCATCCTTAAACGAGGATAATTCCTATTGCATGGGGCTCGTGTGAGAGGATTAAATGAGATCATTTAGACCAAGCACTCAGCATGGTGCCTGGCATGCAGTGGGCACTCAATCGATGGTCCCATGGTCATGTTTACAAGTCTTGGGCAATACTTGGCTAACAGCCAGGAGAGGAGTGGTCTTCACACAGGAATGGCGGGCAGTGCACTTTCCTTTTGATTAGGAGAGGTCAAGATTCAAAGCCTCTCTGCGACTTCCCTTGCAAGGCAAGGTTCCAACACCAATGACAGCTTTTCCAGCCCATCCTCCCCCATGCCCCATCTGACCCCCATCCTCCTATAAGTACCCAGGCCCTTCTTCCCCAACCAAAGTGCCATCTGCTCAATCTTCCCCAGGAAGACCTCTCAGCCCTCACCCTGGCCCAGGAAAGACAGGAGGGGCAGCCTCTGGCACAGGGGAAAATCCCAGCCAGGGCTTCTTGCACCCCACCCCCCACCTCACGCTCCCTGACTCACCCTTGTGGGCGGGAGAGCCCTGGGCTCAGGGCTTCGGAGCCGGCCAGCCTCATCCCTCAGCGCAGCGTTGGCCAGCAGCCGCTCCAGGATAGACATGCTGGCCTCCCCATCCCCAGGCTGGGCCATGGCCCCCCGCCCCCAACCTGCCTTGGGGCTGCTGGGTGCGGCCAGCTGGGCGCAGGGATAGGGCTGGGCTGCTCCCCACGCTGGGACCTGTCCGACGGCTCTGGCGCTGGCTCTCCCTCACCCTGGCCCTGCTCCCTCCGGAGCAGCTGCAGCTTGGGCAGCCCCGCCCAGGAGCCAGTTGAGTCACCCACATCCCGGGACAGACACACCTACTGCAGGAGTCAGCTTAACCCCTTCCTGCTCCTCCTTCTCCCCGCCCCCCAGCCCCTAGAGGCCCCCAGGCTCCTCCTTTCCTGCAGCCCCGCCCCTTACAGCCCAGGCCTGGCTTGAGAAATAAATTTCACAAGCCACCTGGCCCCCAGCCCTTAAATTCAGAGGCAGCCTGGTAGGAGAAAGGGCACTGGGCCGGGAAACGGCGCTGGCCCAGGCCCAGCCACCAACTTGCTGGGTAACTGCACAAGGCTCGCCTCCTCTGAGGCCTAGCTGCCTGTCTACAAAGCAGGTCTGGAGCTCAACGTTAATAACGTTTGTAAAAGCCAACACTTCTTAAGCACTTAGGATGAGCCAGGCGCTATTCTTGGCACTTTAGACATTACAGATCATTGAACCCTTGCCAACACCCTCGGAGGTAGAGCTCATCTTGTTATCCACATTTTACAGATGTGGAAACTGACGCAGAGGGCAGAAAAGTCACTCTTTTAAGGTCACACCTGGGCAAAGGAAAGCAGAGCCAGGAGATGAACCCAGGAGCCCACGCTCTAAATGGCTACACTATTTTGCCTTGAACGATATTCCCATAATGAGACTGAATACGCAGCACCTGCCACACACTGTGCCTAGAGCTTTCCGCCTCGCATTTACCCACAATATAACTCTAAGAGGCCAATGCTACTATCAGGAAAGCACTCTGAAGCTCAGCAGTTAAGGTACATTCTTCCCAACACCGATCAGCTAGCGAATGCTGGAGCTGGGATACAGTCTCACACGAAACCCCACACACCGTCCTGTGTGGCTCTGCAGAGCTACAATCTGCAGGTCCACAGCTGCCTTGCTCGCTACGTAAAATCCATGTTCTCGACACGTAAAATCCATGTTCAAGCTCTCGACACGTAAAATCCACGATCAAAAGAATGAAGCCCACCCAAGCCCTGGCCTCTGTCCCCAGAAGTCCCACTCTCCCTATGCCCATTCTCACCTCAGAGCAGGTACTTGGGGACTGTGCGTCCTTCAGCTCAGATCCAGCTCCCCGCCTTGCACCGCCACCACTGGCTGGTGGTGAAGCCAGGAGGTCGTCCAGCCAGCGGGAGCTGCTTTCAGGGCCCGGAGGCTCGGGGGACGCCCTACACAAGTCTTGAGCCTCTGTCCTGGGTTGGGTGGTCTCAGCCCGGGCTAGGGTCACGGCCTCCTCCTCAACAGGCAGTGCCTGCCCAGGCTCAGGGGCATCAGCAAAGAGAACACAGGGCTGGTCAGGGGGTGCTGGCTGCTCCTGCCCCAGGACCGGCTCTAGGATGGGCAAGGCTGCCTCCCTGGTAGCCAGGGGGAGAGGGGACTCCTGTCCAGCCAAGGGCTCCTGTGACTCGTATCTCTCCTCTGCCTGCTGCAAAGGTAATCCAGGTGTGCCCTCAGTTGTAGGCAGGGGCTCAAGGGGTACAGCTGGGAACTGAGGTTGACTCTCCCCATCGCCCTTCTGGGTGAGGGACATGCTTGGATCATCCCCCTGCACCCAGGAACTTCCTGACCCACTTGGAGCTGACCCGGCCCCTTGACCCTGCTGAGACACTCCTTCTTCCCCGCTGGAAACGGCCAAGTTGCCAGCCTCAGCAGCTTCGGCGGCCTCACTGGCTTCAGTGATGGGGGAGGGAGGCGGGGAGTCCAGCCGCCACACGCCCAGACCCGAGGGCCGCGTGGGGAAGGTCCATTCGAAAGACTGTGATAAGCTCCAGTTGGACTCTGCCCCAAAGGGACGATCCAGGGCCAACTGGCTCCCCTGGCCTTGGGGCAGGGCAGCCAGCGAGCCCCCCAGCTTCTCCTGGTCCTGGCCGGGTGACTGGAGCACACCTTCGGAGAATCGGCGCTGAACCAGGCTAGTGGGGCGGAGGTGTGCGTCACCCTTGGCCTCCTCCTCCCCGCCAGATGGAAACGTCCGAGTGAGATCCAGCAACTCACCCACCTCGATCAGGGGCCGGGGTGAGGTGGCAGGGGGCTGATCCAGGCTGTGAGGCTCCAAGACCTCAGGGGGAGGGCTGCTGGGTATGGGGGCCTCTGGAGCCCCCTCGGCAGGGAGCCCCGGGCTGGGGGTATGGCAGGAGCCCTCGTCAGGCAGGGCTGCACTTGGAGCTGATGGAGTCACAGGGGGGCAGGGAGAAGCTTGGGAAGCTTCAGGACTCTGGGCTTCCAGAAGCTGCGAGTGGCAGGGAGAACTATTGTCGGGTGAGTGAAGATGGGGAGAGTCAGGGCCTGGGCCTGAGGCTTCTGCGGGGAGGCCTGGGCTGGCAGGGCCTCCATTCTCTGAGGAGGGGGCTGGACTTGAGGGAATCCAGGGCTTGGAAATCTGCAAGAGAAAGGTCAAGAGCTGTCACTCACCTCTCAGCGGGGTGGGGAGGGTCCCCTCTGACCCCACACAGACCCCAGGTCAGCTTCTCCCAGGCTGGGAGGAGGAAACTGGAACCCGAGGGGGTCCTCTTGGGATAGATGGGAGGGGCCCCACAGACAATGCAAGGCAGGACTTCTCAGAGCCCCCTTTAGACCTTCTCCCCCAGAATGCGCCTATCCTTATTCACAAAGCATAATTCCTACCATCTCAGGTAGTTGGAACTCCTCACCCACTCAACCCAAAGCTCATCTGAGGATCTCCTCAGAGGCCACAGTTTGGGGTCCAGAACACCGGCTTTATAAAGGGAAAAGGAACATTGAGAATCTAGCTCTTGAGGCACCTCAGCACATGGGAGCCAGGAGGGGAGAGAGGGTTTTGCGTCCAAGCAGGACTCAAGGTGCAGTGCAGCTACAGAGCAGCTCGCAGGAGCGGCTACAGCGTGCAGGGGGTGCCCCTCATGGCACGGAAGGTGCCAAGGAAGCAGGAAGGCCATGGGACCCAGGCAAAAGTCACTGGGGGTTGTGACAGCCCCTGGCTTGAGCCATCCCAGCACTGCCTCTTACCAGCATGTGCCCTCCCTCACGTATGGCGGACACTTGGTCTCTCTGAGCCTCAGCTTCCCCATCTGTACATTAGGGCTGGTGGCAACAATGCTCATCTCCCAGTTAGGTGAGGGTGAAGGGAAATGTGTGCACTGGCCCCTCGGCATAGGACTCATGGGATGATGGCGGCAGAGAGTGGGGAGGACATGGAGAGAAGAGGGGGACAAACAAGGCACCAAGCACCTGGCACTCCACCTGTCCCCAGACAATGAAGCGAGTCTGGCTCCATCTGACCTTTGCCCTCTGCAGAGGTCATGCTTCCCTGGCTGCCCTCTCCCATGCAGTTATTTCTCCCACATCATCAGCTACTAGGCCTGGGCAAAATAAAGGGTCCTGCTTGCTTCTCAAGGTCCCTTCTGTTCCCTCCATGCTCACTCCCCTCTGCAACGTTCTAATTTCAAAGTTCATGCCCTTAAACTACAGCACACACAATTCTTTCTTGTTATCGACCCTTAAACACCCATCATTCCTTGAAAACCATAACCGCTGGATCACTGCAACCCTCTCCATCATTGCTGTGATAGCTTACAGTCAACTCCATAGCCAGATGCGACCCTTCCAGCCTCTGGTTTGTTGACCTCCTCTTCCCAGTGACTGTGCGACCCATCCTCTCAAGGTCACACCCTAGACCTCATCCTTACCAGTGGCTGCAACCTCTGCATCATCTCAATCCCAAGTATCCCGCTTGCCCATCCCCACCGCCTATCTGACTGGCTCACTCTATTTCCCCAATGCCCTCATTTTCAGCCCCTCTCGTAGCACAGCCCCTTAACCCTAATTCTTTCTCATTGTCCCCCACTCCCCTCACACCCTCACCTCTCTTCTTATCACCATTAACATCACTTTTTACCCAACGCTCAACTCCCTCATCTGCTTCATCACACTGTTTAACCTGTTTAAATACAGCTCTCCAATACAGCTGGGCCAGTCCTAGCCCAGCACCTGAGTAGCTGCATGTGGCTGGAGAAAAACACATAATCGTGACAGCTGGTCTCACTCCAGATTCACCACTGACCTCAAGCCGGCCTTAGAGCTGCCCAGAATCCCACGGCATTCCCCGTCCCATTCACTCCATGACTCTCCCAGGCAATGTTTTAGCATCTTCTCCCATCAGACCTCCACACCTCCCCCACCTCTCCCAATCCTCTCTCAGCTGATGGCCTTGCTTCCTGTTCCCTGAGAACACAGAGGCCACCAGCAGAGAACCCGACAACCGCCGCCCCCCACCCCCCCCACCTGGCCCCCTGCCACACACACACACACCACCCACTTCCTGCATGGGAGCCCAAGCACTCTGCTTCCCTTTCTGCTATCAAGCACTGTCCTCGCTTGGGGCTGAGGTCAATCCCTCCTCTCTCTCCTGCATCATTGATTTTTTTTTCCCTCTCTACTGGATCATTTCCATCAGCACACAAACTGCTCTAATTTCTTCTGTCTTGAAAAGCCAAAAAAGCAAAGCAAAAAACCACTCTTGACCCCACATCACTCACTAGCTACCACCCATTTTCTTGAAAGCCCTGTCTACATTCACTATTAATAGCCACAGTTCTTCTTGTCCCCTTCTCTCTTGAACCCACTCCAAACAGGCTTTCTCCTTTACCTTGCCACCTAACTACTCTCGTCAAGGTCACGGATGACCTCCCTGGAGCTGAATCCAATTCTCTGTGCTCACCTTACTTGACCTGTCAGTGGCATCTGACAGCTGATGGCGCCCTCCCCCAGTCCTGGAGGCTGCCTCCACTTGGTGGACTCTCTCACTATCCTCCCAGTCTCCTTGGCTGTGCCTCGAGGCCCTCCCCTCCTGCACCATCCCCACTCTCAGTAATCTCAGCCAGTCTTCGCAAGCATCCCTACTCTGACAATTCCCAAGTGTTTCTTTCAAATTTGCTCACTTCCCTTGAAGGCCAGACTTGACTACCCAATCATCCGCTTGACGTTTCCACATGGATGTCTGAAAGCCATCTCAAATTCGACAAAGCAAAACTCCTCCCATCTCCCCCAATCCTGCTTCACCCTTAGAAGTCCCCATCTCGACAACCATAAACTCATCCTTCCGGTTGCTCAGGCCAAAAGCCTTGGGGTCACCCTTGATTCTGTGCTCTCTATCTGAAAGTCCTTTCCACCATGCCTTCAAATTCTATCCAGAACCAACCACTTCTCCCCTTCTCCACCGGTGGCTACCTCCAGGGTCCAAGCCGTCATCATCTCTCACCTGGACTATTCCAATAGCACCCCCTGACTGGTCCATGCTGCTGATCTTACCTCCCTGCAACTGATTCTTAATCCAGTGGGCCAGGTGACTCTTTACAACTAAGACAGCAGCATCCCATGCCTCTCCTGCAAACCCTTCAAATGGCCTGTTGCTCTCACTCTAGCCAAAGTCTTTATAGAGACCTTCGAGACTTGACACAATCCAACCCCACCACCTGTCGGTCCTCACTACCACCTAACTCCTCTCTCACTGAGAGGCAGACATCCTGGCCTCCTTGCCAGGAAAGCACCAATGCCTTTGTACTTGCTGTGCCCTCTACCAAGAATGCTGCTCCCCAGACATGCATACAGCTCAGCCTCTGCCCTTCACAGTGACACCTTCCCTGACCACACTCGTCCTTGCACTCTCTACTCTACCTTGACAGCTATCCCAACATCCAGCTCCTAACAGGCACTCAGTCACTGCTTGCTGGATGGACAAATGAATCAAGTCAGATCTCCAGCTAGCAAGGGCTGTATGAGCAAGAAGGGCCATCCTGTACCTTGTTTACTCAAGAAAGCAGGTCGACCATCTTCAAGAACGAGAGTATGATGGGAAAATCTCAGCAAAAGGACTCACCCCTCTTCTGAACCCAGAAAAGGCAGCCCAGCCAGGGAAAGCACAGGAGGCAGACACAGCAGCTCCTGCCTCAGCCTAAGTTACTTACCCTTTGTGAGTACAGGTGCTCTTACCTCTCACATGGGACTAACCGGGTCTACTAGCCAGAGTTATCACAAGGATTGAGTTAGTTAACGTTCCCGGGACAGACCCAGCACATAGTAGGGACTTAATCAATGGTAGTTGCTGTAGATACTATCATTACTGTTTATGATGAATGGCCTCATGGCCTTAACCACACTTAGCCACTTTGGCGATCAAGAGCACTGGCCTAGGAATCAAAAAATCCCAGGGCCAGCCCTCCAGTGAGTCACTCTCTCCATGGGCCTCAGTTTCCCCATCTGAACTACAAGGAGAGTAGAAAAGATGATCTCAGATGACACTTTCAGCTCTAAAATATGTGATTCTGATTCATAACTGGAGGATAACTCACATCAGCAGGTAGCTCCGAGCTGGCTGTCTTAGCCAGGTCCCCGTTGAAGGCCAGGTCGGAAGGAAGGCCCCTGTGAGGGACGAAGACAGGAAATGGAAGCACGGAACGTTAGAGTCTGTCACAGAATGGAAAATGTGGGAGAGTCTCCCAGTGCAACTTTAACAGCACCCAAAGGTTAAACCCTCCTAGCCACTTACTCTTGAGCCCTGCCTGGAACTACTAGGGACACAGAATCTGTCCATTTTCCATTCGGCAAGTGTCCCAGAAAACAGTGCTTATTCCCTACCTGAGCATGAAGGGTTAAATTCCCCAGCTCCTTTAGGAAAAGCATCCTGGATGCCCAGACCTCTCAACGGCTCCTAAAAAAGATAACTCCTCTTTCCTTTAACCCATAAAGAGTTAAAGTTCTCCTCTAGCCAGGAAGAGTGCAGCTGGTCCTGCTGCCCTGCCAATACTTCTTGAAGAACTGCAGTGGGGGAGGGGAAGAGGAAAGAGTGATTTTCCAGGGTTGAAGTTGTTCTTAAGCCCTACTTGGAGTGAGGGAGAGAAGGAAGATGGCGGGTGGAGCCTAGCCTGGGCAAGAGTGTGACCTCACAGCACCCTGGTCTGGGACAGGCAAAGGACTAGCTCTGGGGCCAAGGCTCCGGACACTTTCAGGTGAGAGAAGGGCAAGGCCAGAGGGCAGGCCAGGGCAGGGCCCCTCAGCTTCCCGCTCAACCCAGACCACACCAGCCCTCGCCTTCATAGCAGCAGGAAGAGAAAGGGAGCCTCTGAGCCCAGCACAGCGGTCAAAGGCCCAAGGAGCCAGCCATACCTCAAGCTGGCTCTCCCAGCACTGAGGACAGCCTCTGTGCAGCTGATGGCTCCTGAGATGCCTCAGCCTCTTCCTCCAATGTCCTGTGCCCACCACCCCAAGAAGCACCTCCTGGCCAGCCTTGCTTTATACTAGTGGCAAATCTGGAGAAGCGTATCATATGCAAATATCTCCAACCAGCCAAAATCTCTGTGCAGACACTAGCTGGCCTGGCATCAAGATGTGTTCTTCTTGCCGGGCGCGGTGGCTAACGCCTGTAATCCCAGCACTTTGGGAGGCCAAGGCGGGCAGATCACGAGGTTAGGAGATCAAGACCATCCTGGCTAACACAGCGAAACTGCGTCTCTACTAAAAATACAAAAAAATTATCCGAGTGTGGTGGCGGGCGCCTGTAGTCCCAGCTACTCAGGAAGCTGAGACAGAATGGCGTGAACCCAGGAGGTGGAGCTTGCAGTGAGCCGAGATTGCGCCACTGCACTCCAGCCTGGGTGACAGAGTGAGACTCAGTCTCAAAAAAAAAAAAAAATTGCGTTCCTCTCTTACCTCTCCCATCAGATTCTACCTCACAGGCAGAGACTGTGCCCTACTCATCCTGACACATGCAGCCCCATCCCAAGACTGGCACACTGCTCTGCCCACTGTAAGAGCTGGCAGTTAAGAGCAGAGGATTTGGAATCAAACAAACGTCTGTCTCTGCCTCTTAACTTGCTGAGACTATGGGAGTCATTTTTGAGCCTCAGTTTCCTCATCTCTACAATGGATCTAATACTCCCTTGAACAAACAGGATGCCAATGAGGCAAAGTTTGGTGCCCAGCTGTCAGTACATAGAAACTAAAAATAAACTTCTTGGCTGGACATGGTGGCTCACGCCTGTAATCTCAGCACTTTGGGAGGCCGAGGCAGGCGGATCACCTGAGGTCAGGAGTTCAAGACCAGCCTGGCCAACAGGGTGAAACCCCAACTCTACTAAAAATACAAAAAAATTATTAACTGGGCATGGTGGCGCATGCCTGTAATCCCAGCTACTCAGGAGGCTGAGGAAGGAGAATCACTTGAACCTGGGAGGCAGAGGTTGCAGTGAGCCAAGATCACACCACTGCACTCCAGCCTGGGCGACAAGAGCAAAACACCATCTCAAAAAAAAAAAAAGTCTATTGTCTATTAAACTTCTATACTGTACATTTGAACTCTCTAACATAAATAAACCTGAATCAACTCTGTAAAGAAAACTACAACTTTAAAAGCATACAGTAATGATAACACCATCTGCTGGGGAATGATTTGTGACCTAGATCGGGATCTGCCTGTACTCACAGCACACAACCAACCTACAGGTAAAAGTCACAACCCTATATGGGGCCATGCACTTGGTCCCCAGCCCCCACCCAATCCCACCCCACCTGACCTCCAGGCTGCCACAAAATATACAACCTCCCACCCTTCACCTCTCCTCAGGGGTCTTGCTGTGCTCTTCCTGGCACTCTGCTGGAGACTTTACTGGCCCCTCCTGGGACCATTCCCTGGAGAGGGTGCTGCCATCCTCATCCCTGGGAGCAGTGGTCGTGCCGTAGGTCCTGGGGCCATACCGCGAGCTGCCATCGTGGTTAAAGGTGAGGCGGGAACCCCACAGGCGGTCAGGGCTGGCAGGGACCTCCTTCCGAGGCTGCTCCATCTTGGCCAGGATCTCTTCCACCGTGGTGGCCGCGAAGCGCTCTGAGGCTGGGCGGAAAGGGGCAGGGGCCTTCCGTACGCCCCCTGGGGCGGCACATCGAGCTGGGGGTGTCAAAGGGGGTGGCTCCTCTTTCCCAGCCTCCTCTTTCCCAGTCTCTTGGGTGGCTTCTCCTCCAGTGGAGGCCTCAACTGCAGGCCTTGGTGCAAAGGGAAGGGGGCGCTTGCTGCCACCATAGGGCTGGGGTCCTGCCAGCATGTTCATCTTCCTGGCAGAAGGCAACTCAGCCAGGGGACCCCGGGGAGGCCGAGGCCCAACAGGCACCAGCAGGCTGGGTTTGGCAGGCAGGGCTGGCTTGGCAGGCAGGGCTCGGGGTTTGGGCTTGACAGGGGGTTTGGCCCGAGTGTCACCTACCAAAAGGAAAGGGTTGGTGGGGGAGCTGTCAGAAGAACCAGGAAGCAGAACTTCTTTGTCTCCTGTTCCACCTCAACTCCCACCCTCCAATTTAAGAATATTCACATCTTTCTAGGCACAAGTCATATGCTACCTCTTCCATGAAGCCTTCCTTGATTTTCTACACACATCCCAAAAGCATCTTCTCCCTTCTTCAAACTCCCAAAATGTTTTAGCCGATTCCCCTTTTAAGCTGAAGCTATTTAAGGACCTACCTGGCACCTTATTTCTTCCTGTACTGTATTTTGTACCTAGTATAAGTTATAATTAAACAAAAGAATGAATGAACAAATGAGCCAATAAACAAATGCCTGCCTGCCCCTATCAAGCAGTCAGCCCCCCATATTCCCAATCTAGTTTTTTCACCTTATGTGACACTCTTCTCTATCATCCATAGTAAACTTTCAATCTCAGCTAAGCTTCTCTATCCTGCCTCCAGGCTGCCTCCTCTCAGCCACAGCACACTCCCAGGCCACCTCCCCACTGTCATCTGGTGTGTGACTGGGAATGCAAACTTACTATTGACCCAAGTCAAACAAAAGTAAATCTGCTACGGGAAGAAAAAAAACAGGACCAGAAATCTACCTTCTACATAAAGTTAAATGACCTTGGAAGTACTCTCGTCCACAGTCCTCCTGATAGAATCCCGTATCTCCTACACGTTCGGCTAAATATAAGAAAAGAATCTACACAAGGAGCCAGGAGGTCTGGGTTCAAACTCCTACCTGTACACTCCATTTTTCCCTGTGGGCCTCAGTTTTCCCCTCTGCAAAGCATGCAGCTTGATCCATATCATCTCAAAGGTCCCTGTCTGCTCTTATACCTGTTTGAGATTTATGATCCCAAACAGTTCTGAGTCTCAAGAGAAGCTGAGAACCTTTCAAACTCATCCTGCACTGCCTTGGTACTCCTTCCCTATCTCAACAGAATCATCACTCAACCACCCCCCAAGACAGAAAGAGGGGGCAGCCTCTGCCCTTCCCACCCCCTCCCAGCCACCCAGCTCCACCCTGCACCCATTGGTACCTGGCTCAGAGCCAGCAGGCACCAGCTCCTCCTCCATCTCCCGGGGCAGTGGGGAAGCCATGGCTGAGCTTTCCCTGAGAGTAGACACTTTCATCACATGCGGCAGACCCTCCTTGAGAGCGGGGAGGCAGAGAGGTAGGAGCTGGGGTGGCTGCAGACCTAGGAAAAGAGAGAGAAGAGAAGGAAAAAAAGAGTTGGGCGTTGCCAGTAGGTTTAGCAGAGAGAAGTCTCCTATTTCTAGCAGAGGCAGAGTGTGGGACAGGGAGAGAGAACTTGGGGTGGGGGAGGGTAGGAGGAGGTCAAGGGAGGTTCCCAGCAGCCATATCCTCAACTCTTCCCAGATCCTCCCCAACTCTTATCTCCTAACCCCAAAGTCCTAGCGCTTCAGGGAGTCATTCACTGCTCCCTCCTCTGACAAGCTCTCCAAGACACCCCACTTACAGTCCCCACAGTGCCCCTTGGGTAGGACAGCCCCGCTGGAGGTGTCTACTCAAAGCAGAGCTAGAGAGCTGCAAAGTATGAAGTCTCTCTGTGAATCACCTCACAGGAGACGGGAAAAACCCGCTCCTCCCCAACCTGGGCTCCGCCCCACTGCCTGCCTCCCCCTTCCCGCTCACCCTCCTTTCCTCTCTCCCTCCCTCCCGCAGCTGGGAGTGGTTCCCTCTCCCCCCTCTCCCTGTTCTCCTTCCACATCCCTGCCCCACTCTCCCCTCCCTCAGAGCTGTCTCATCCAAACACGGAAAAATAAGAAATAAAAAGTAAACATCTGGAATATATTTTTTTCTTTAATTTCTCAATCGCTTGGCTTCAGCTTGGAATTTGATGAGGTAAAGCCAGGGCCTAGTCCTGTTGCCATAGCAATGGCCTCCCACTGGATTTCCAGGGCCTAGCCAAGAGGAAGGAGGAGCCGGCCCAGGCCTGGGCTGGGAGAACGGGACAGGGCTTGAGAACATCCGGGGGGTGGAGTGACTTGGGGGAAAATTCCCTGGGGCTCCACCTTCCAAGACAGTCAGGGTGGAGCAGCCACAGCCTATGAAAAGGGGCTATGTGGGCTTCACTCACCAGCCTAGGGTTGGCTTTAAGGAGTTCTGAGGGGGACAGAAGAAATTAAACCAAGTGGCACAGCCCGGTGGTAGAAGCCTGCCACATGAGCTTCAGGATCTGATATACCAAGATTCAATGCTGGGTGGGTCTACCACTTTCTAGCCGTGTGACTTCTCCAAGCCTCAGTTTCTCCAACTGAAAAATGGGATTATTGAGACCCTGAGGGGGCTTACATGAAATAGTACATGAAATAGGCTTAGCACAATGCCTAGCACATAATAAGGGTTCAACAAATGTTGCCTATTATTACTGTGATTCCATTCAGTGTCACCAATGAGCTAACATCCCTGATAACCACCTCCTCCTCTTCCCTGACCCCAGGCTACCAGCATTCCCAGACCATTCCTTCACTCTCCCAGGCCCTAGTCCTATCACCTGTTCTTCAGATACTCCACCACCTCCTCAGTTCCCATCCTGACTCCTGAAGCACTCTCCCACCCACAAAAACATGGAGACCCTGGGGGATAGGGCCCTGCACCTCTCATGCAAGGCAGAAGTTTCCCTCACCTGGTATGCAGAGCCCTGGGGACAACCCAAACTTCTCCAACCTGCAAGGGGCATTGCCTCACTTAAAGTCACCCACTCCAGCTGGTCTGGGAAGACAGCACCAAATCCTTAAAAGGGACCCCCAGTGCTCAACCTCTGCAAAATCCAACTCCCCTCCCCTAACGCTGACCCTGCCCCAGGTGTTTCAAAGATGGGAGAGGGTATGAAGACAGTAGAGAAACCTAGTACTGTCAACCCATTGGTCAGTCAACCACCACGGAAGACTGCCCACTGTGGGTGGGTGAATAACTGTGCAGAGCCAGGCCAAGTGTGGTGGGGGGAGGGGCACATAATAGAAAAAATAAAATTAAAACACAAGATTGTTTCCTTGTCCTTGAACATTATTACTGGGGACATAGTGTGGGTGGTTGGAGATGGAAATGAATTGGCTCAGAACCAAAAAAATCCTTTCACCTGGGGTTCTGATGGGCCCCTCTGCGGTATGAGGGGCTGCAGCAATGAAGGCGGGCTCAGAGTCCCCAGGTGCGGAGGTGGCCACAGCAACTCAGAGACCCGAGCCAGGGGCCCCAGGTGACCAAGGCCACCAAGGCTGTGGCCAGAAGCTGCCAAATCGCAGCGGTTCTGAGCACTCCCCACCCCCAAGAGACCGGGGGTAGAGGGTAGCGGGGCAGAGGGTAGCAGGGTAGAGACGAGCTGACCCCTGGCAGATAAGGCCTCCAGAAGGGCTGGGCAGCTCCAGCCCTGGAGGGGACTCGGCGCAGGCGGGGTCGCCCCTATGGAGCCCAGGATCTCCAGCCGGATCCGAGGCTAGAGAGGTCGGCAGAGACAGCACGTAAACTGCTGGAAAGAGGGAGGGCCAACGGGAAGATGGAACAGCCCCGGGCAATGGGCTGTCTGGAGGGGCCCAGTGGGGAGCTCTGGACACAGAAGGGACGGCGGCAGCCGAAGAGGAGGAGGAGAAGAGGATGGAGGAGGAGGAGGGGGCGGCGGTGGTGGCAGAAGCGGAGGACCTGTGAGCGGGCTGTGAAGCAGCCGGCGAACAGACGGTGGGCTGCAGACGTCGATCAGGTGGGGGCGGACTGGGGTGGCTGGGGGCGTGCCGAAGGAGCCGGGGGAGGGGGCTAGCGCGGCCCGGGGGAAGGGGAGGCAGGGGTCCCTCCAGCGGCTCTGCCCGCCCCCGGCCCCGCCCCAAGCCCTCGCCCCCTCCCCCCTTTCTTCTGGCTCCGCCAGCACGAGCTCCAAACCATACCCCGTCCGCCCCCGCGCACACGCGCCACCTTCCCCCGGGCCTCAAGCGTCCCCAGCGCCCCCGGCCCCTGCAAACTTTCCTGGTGACCCCCCGACCACCACCACCTCAACCCAAGGTGTCGGCTGGAAAGCAACCACTCCTTCCATGCCCCTCCCCCGCCCCATGCCGGACCCCGCCCCCTCCTTCGCCCGCCCGCCCCCGCGCACTCACGCGCTCGCCCAGGATCCGGCTCCGCTCGGCTCGGGGCCCCGATGCCAGTCCCCGCCGCCGCCGCCGCTGCTACCGCCGCCGCCGCCGTCACCGCGGGACGAAGCCACTGCGAGCCCCGACGGGGCCCCGCCCCTAGCTCCGCCCAGGCCACGCCCCTAGGGCGCTCCATGAATATGCATGAGCCGGTGGAACCCGCGAGTGGGAAGCCTGTGCAGAATTCGTCCCACTGTCGGCAAACAGGCGCGGCCCAGTACTCAATTATTCATGAAGCTTGCAGATGAGGGGCCCGCCCCAGGCTCAGACCGGGGCGAAACTGACGCAATTCAGCCGGGAGCGCTCGGGTAAAATGGCCACCGAGACGACTGCCTAGAGAAACTGCCTTGGCGGCCTCTCCCGGGCCCCGCCGCCTGCACAGAGCACAGTACCATCGAGCTACGCTGGCAAGAAGGTAGCCGCCGGCGGACTGGAGCGGCTTCCTGGTACAACCACCTGAGTGCTGAGAACGCGCGCAACGTGGCCACTCTCCTGTGTCATTTCAGATTTAGAGCCACCGTGAAGAAGTCTGGCAGCTCTGCATTCTTCATTAGTGACCTTTATCTCCTTTTAGGCCCCTTCTCAGACATGGGTTCCTCCCTACACTGAAGTTTGTATCCCCACCTTCTTCCCGTAAGAACAAAAGCTTCACATATACTCCGTACTTTTCTTGCACCCCCACCAGGCTGCAACCACCACCACTCTACACACACGCTCATCCTCCCCGACTCCCCAAGCTCAGGTTTCCACTCCCCCGGCTGCGGGAAGGACAGTCAATCCTGATTTCATTATCGAAAGCCTTGGAAGACCCTTGACTCATAGGTAAGGATGCAGCCAAGAGCTGCCTCCCCCTAGCTTGGTTGGCTAATGGAGTGTAACTGGGAGAGACTTCCTAATCAGATCAGCTCTCATTTCTAGACTCTCAGGTGGCCCATCCGGGCAGAGGCGGGTGAAAACCAATGCTTGTCCAGCCGGGAACAGAACAGGACGTACCTCGAGACTTGCTTCCCGGCTGGCCAGGAAGGCCCTGCTCAGTCTGACCAGAGCAGTAAACACCACCAATAAAAGTGGGAGCAACACACCAGGGCTACAAAGCAAGCATGAGGACATGGTTTCCAAAGTCAGTTCCCTTTATTAAATCATTTTCACAGACCAGAAATACAAAATAAAAGTAGAAATAGGCCCCAGGTAGGAGCTACAGGCCTGGCCTCACATGACCCCTGCTCCAGCAACTTGAACAGGACAAGCAGCAGCTACATCCTTAAGGTCGGGAAAGTAAGATGAGGATTTGGAACCTGCATTGCCCTGCCTCCCACCCTATCTCTTCCCCAAATTATAAACAGCCATCCTTGGGAAGCAGCAGAGTTAAGACATCTCCCCACTGCCCTAGTGACATACACACCAACAGGAGAGCATGTTCAGATGGCACAGAATCCAGGGACTGCATTTCATGAGGAGAAACTGGTACCGAAATATGGGTGGGGAGTCTGGGGGTGTGAGAAGGCAAGCGCAAAGAGAACCTTCCTCCGTTTCTACTCATCGGATCCTGACGCTGAGTCCTCTGAGCTGGGGGGAGTACTGGCGAGTTCTTCTTCTTCAGAGTCCTGAAAACCAAAGGTGTCTTAAGGGAAAAGCTGGAGTCCTGGGTGCCCCACCCACTCTTCAGTGAAGGGCCCGCAATTCCCTACCGCCCCCAACTACAGCACCCACCTTCAGAACCTCAGAATTCCACCATCCACTCCAACTCATTACTCTTACAGACCAACCCCAGACACACATGCCCCTCACCCTGCCCAGCCCACAGCCCCCACATTCCTGCCGCACCTCGCTCCTCCTCCTCTTCTTTTTGCTCTTGTTCTCTCCCGAAGAGCTCTCATCACTAGACACAAACTCTTTGCTCTTGAAGCTCTCGCTTAGTTGCTTTGAGGACGACTTGGATGATGAGCCCCTAGAGGGCGTGGATTTCTTTTCCATCTTTACCTTTACTTTCTTCTTCTTCTTTGACTTGTCCCTGTATTGGCAAGAGGGAAGAGGAGCTGGGCCTTCAGGTCCCCTATCACCATGACCAAACCTCTCCCAGCTTTAACAAGGCCTTTCCCAATCCCAGCCACATAGCCCATTTCACTCTGAACATAAATGGATGTGTCAGCCTGAAGAGCACCAAGGGAGAGTATCATGAGTACACCAGAAGAATCAGAGGGCACAGCCTAAAGCAGCCCCATATGCAAAACCTACTTGACATTTCTTGCTTTATCTTTTAGAGTTCATGCGAACTGTGCACTGCACTCCATAATAGTATTTTTTTTCGTTCCCCCGTACCTTCAAATAAAATGGTCCAGGAAAATGGGCCATATTTCCCCAGTGACTTGAATGCCCTGTCATGTCACCCATACTTGGGCAATGGCCTACCCAGGTTTGAGAAGCACTACCCTACTGCAGTCAGAAGCATATCTGCTGTCTTTAACTTTCCAATGCTCAACTTCGGCCTGTTAAAAAAAAAAAAAAGTCTGCCACAAAAAGCAGTGACTGGGCCACGTTCTCGACACTCACCTCTTAGAAGACTCGCCTCGGCCCCCTTCATATTCTTTCATGGCTTTTTCATAGTCCCTCCTGGCATCCTCAGCCTTGCGATCCCACTCCTGTCACACACACAGAAAAAAACAGTGAAGGACAAGACCTCTCCCATCTCCCCTCTCCCCTGACGCAGGCAAAATCGATATAGAAAGTCCCTCCAACGGCTCATACTGCTCCCCGATCAGTCATGAGACTCGCCACCCCAAGAGAGCACCTCTCGCCAGCCCATAAGAGGCATCACCCCTCCTCTGATGCTACTCACCTCTTTCTTCTCTTTGGACATTCCCTTCCAGATCTCGCCTGCCTTCTTGGAAAGATCTGTGATGCTGATGCCAGGATGGTCTGACTTGATCTTCTCTCGGCTGGCATTGAGCCACAGCATGTATGCAGACATGGGCCTCTTGGGGGCATTGGGGTCTTTGCCCTTCTTCACCTACATAAGAACCCAAATACCTTCAGCTATTTCCCATAGAACTCACACATTTTCCCAAATAAATTATTTAGATCACTTAACGTGGAGAAAAAGTGGAGGACTAAATAGCATCAGGCGAGACGAGAGCTCTCTAAGGGCAAGGATAGTATCTCCTTCCCCTCTGCAATTCAGTGCCTAGCTTACCAGGACAGAAGCCCATCTCCTAATTCAGACCTTCCAGAAGCTTATTAATCTCAGGGCTAGTGAGAAAAATTTCCAAGAAGATACCCCTCAAGGCTATAATCACTGACTATAAAAAACAGCCCCAAGGAAGAACAGGTCCTACTGGTGGTGGACAGGAGAAGGTAAAGAGAATGCCTCCCACGCCCCCCACCCACTGCAACACACACAGCCCCTCCCATCTACAGTCTGCACCTCTACAGGCTTCTTGCGGCTCTTGCGGTCCTTGGCTATCTTGGCCTTTTTGAGCTGTTTCCGCTTCTTCTCATCCCGGTCACTGTCACCCTCATTACTGGAGGAGCTGGCAGAGGCGTTGCTGTCAAACCTGCCAGAGAACAAGCCAGGCTTAGACTTGAGGAGGGAAGACAGAACCCCACGGCCTCAGGACAGGAGGAAAACAAATCCAAAGATACCCACCCAAAAGGGGCAAGGGAGGAAGACCAGAGGACAGTATCCACCACCAATTCCCAACACTGCTTCCTCCCATTCACTGAGGTGGCTTCAGCCATGCCCTCTCCAGACCCAGCCACAGCAATTGGTTACTTGATCGGAATTAATGAATGAAAAACAAATCAATGAGCTTCAGCGGATCTCCCTGGGCGTGGCCAAACCAGGTCCTAGTCCATCCCCAGGACACCACAGGCAGAAACACTGCCTCATTCATGCCTGGAACATGGCCCAAATCCACTTCACCACTTCCTTCGGAGTAATCACCTTAATCTACCCTATACTCTTTTTTGTCTTTTTTTTTTTTCATGTCAGATGGGTAATGTGTCGACTTCATAACAAGGCTGGAGGGTGGCACGTTTCACACACGCACGTAACACCCAACCATTATGTTTATGAACTACAAAAGGATTGGCCCTACAGTCTTCTGATGAAAAGATAATCAGTTACTACAAAAAGAAGAAAACCAACTTCAGTCCAACCCAGTGCCTACCCCTGTAATTGACAGTCTTATCTAATATATGTGAAACTCCTCAAAAAATGCAACTACCTTACTTACACCTGTATGCTGCTGGACAGTTTTCAAGGCACTTTCACAAATATTTGCTCATTACACCTTCATAAACTTTCATAAATATGTGGCAGGCTGAACTAGTGGACTCCTGTTGGGTGTTTTTTTGCTGCTCGACATTCTTTTACAATCCTTCTGGATTAAGAGAGCAGAGTCCCAATTTTCTGTTGGGAACCACCTTGCCCCCACTCAGGAAGGGTTTACCCCAACCACAGGCTCTAAGGGTGGGCACTTGGCCTATTTCTGGCCCATCAGACCCCGGCCCATCCTAATAACTCAGGCTAGAAAGGGGCAGGTAACCATTGTGTTCACTATGCTGTTCACCAAAAGAGGCACTTCTGGTGTTGTTTTAAACCAGTAGGATTAAGCCTGCCCTGAGCTTCTGAGAGTCACTGGGCACCCCATGGGGTAAACCTATTTTTAATTAAGGAAATCGGAAGAAATAGATTTGAGCGCCTGAATCCAGTAGTGTCTGAAGCCAATTAAATCCCCAGACTCCGCAGTAACATGAACTTATGAAATTCCCTTTTATATGTTCCCTTTTAAAGTGAGAGTGAGTCACATTTCTGACACTGCTAACAAAAAGTCTTAACCAGTTTAGCAGGGGTCCTACTGCATTTCTACCGATGAGGAAACTGAGATTCAATGACTTACTTGACCAGCTCTCATTCCCATTCTCTCCTCATCCAACTGTGAACCAGCCCCGACTGGCACATTCAGGGTGGTATGGCCATAGACCCCACTATACTTTTGTGACTTCAAAATATGACTTGCACTTACAAAGCCCTTGACAATTTCCAAAACATTTTCGTGTATCACCGCATTGGAGGTCACTCTCCCATTCTAGGTCAGTAGCTAATGCTGGGACCTGAGAAATGTCCAGAAATCTTCTGGTCCCTTAAGCTTATGGGTCACCATCTTATCCCCACAAGGTACCACCAAAACTCACTCCTCTGCCACATCTTCCTCCTCTTCACCTGGGTTGAATGACTCATCTGAAAAAGGGCACAGGATGCATCAGCTTCTGCCCCAGTGGAAATCCCCCCACCTCACCCAGGCACCCAGCTCTGGCCCAAGGGTGAGTCCAGCCCGGGCCACAGCGAGGAGCGTCTGACCATCCTCGTGCTCAGCACAGAGGCTAACCCACCGGTTTCTTCTCCTGAGTCATCGCTGCTGTCATTGGCATTCTCCTCCCGGATCTTGCCCTCCTCCTTCATCCTCTCCAAGTAAGCATCATGCTGGTCCTCATCAGAGTCGGCATATTCATCGTAGCTTGGGTTCATGCCCTAGCCAGGGAAGAGTTCACAGTGGGGCCAACTCACCCTCGAGCCAGAATCCCTGCACACTCAAAAGCACACCCCCATGCCTGTCAAGTCAGAGCAGCAGCTCCCAGAAGACCTGGGGCTGGATTGTCCACACACAGCCAACGTGCAGGGCCTACGCCCAAGTACTTCCTGCCAACTGGGTTAGTCCAAGCCCCAAGCCCCTCCCTCTCCCAGCCCCACGGGGGGCTCCTGAGGGGCTGCATAGACTGGTCTAAGGTCATGCAGAGGAAACCTGCACCAGGAGGGGGAAAGGGTCACACGCACCTCTTTTTTCTATAAGGGTAAGAAGAGAAGAAAGAGTGAAAAAGAAGCCGGAAAAAATCTCCACCCCTTTCTCCCCTACAGAAAGACCAGGAGAGGGTCTCATCCTCCCGACACAGAAGTACCTCTTTCAATCCTCGGTTTTTGATGTTGAGCTTTTTCGCGTTGACAAAATCAAACAGTTTCCCATACTCCTCCCTGTGAGGAGACATGCACCATGTTACCAGAGAGGTAGTGCCAACACAGGGGCAGACTAAACAATGTTCTGATTCCATGAGCTGGGGTACACTGTGGAGACTGGAGGTCTTGACTATGCTACCCAACCCAACGGCTTAGAAACCCCCAGAGGACAGCAATAAGGCAGAGCCAGAGCCAGACATTAGTCCTGAAAGAACTGCATGGCTTTGAAGAGCTCTGGGAAAGAAAAGGCAGGAAGGGGTTCGCACCTGTTTACCAGAGGGGAGTAAGTATGGGGCAGGGGATGTGGTCATCTTTTTTCATACTTCACAAGGTTGATATGAGGATTACACGTGAAGATGCTTATAAAACATTTAGTCCACAGTGAGCACTCAATAAACATTAGCTGCTATGTTCTCAGGCACAAAGCTCATTCCAGGAAAGAAAGAGATAGCATTTCCATCATGGTGAGGAGTGGAGGAGAAAAAAGACCAGTAGTGAAGACATATAGCTTTCAGAATACGGAAAAAGTTTGTTTGTTTGTTTTTTAATGACCAGAAAGAAAGCAATGGAGAGGTTTCTAAAGTCTGAGCACTCCAGGGAAAAGGACCAAATCCTGATGTAGCAAAAGAAAAATTCTGCTCCAGGGTTGGAGAGTGCCCCAGGCCATGCCAGCCTTCCTAGACAAAGCTGACTCGGGACCAGGATGCCCAGGAAGTGACAGGTGGAGGTTCTCACCTCTCAATGCTGCTGAAGGTATACTGAGTGCCCTGCTTGGTCTCAATTTCAAAGTCAAAGGAACGAGTAGTAGTGGTACCACGAGCAAAGTTGACAAAGGAGATCTCATCGAAGCGGATGTGCACAGGTGGCTTGTGGACATAGATGAAGCCCCGCTCCAGTGGGTAGAGCAGTCCTGAGCTTGCCTTGTAGGAACAGGTAATGCACTGGGCCCCTGAGTGCCTGACAGAGGGTGCAGGGAGCCTGGTTAGTGCCAACCTCAGCAGAGGTAAAGGGCATATCTAGCAGCAGCGACACGCATGCTCATGTCCTCGACTTAGTAAACCTCACTGAGCTGTTCTGACAGAGGCGCTGACACCTGTTGTGACACAAGGTCCCATCCAGGCCTCTAACAGGCTGCATTCCCATCTCAGGAAGGGTTTACCAAGGAGACACGGCATTTCCCATACCCAGGCAGGGCAGGATCCCAGGCCCATACTCTCACCCTTGGAAGTTGCCTGGCACTGTGATCTTGCGGTTCACCAATGCTTTCATGACCCGGCTGACCATCTCATAGAGGGATCCTGACATGTTCTTGGTGAGCCGACCCTCAAAGCGCTTCTCCACTTCTTCCCTACAAAGAAAGCAAGGTGAGGTCACAACACTACTGCCTTCTAATGGCACACCTGTCTCCTGCCTGGACAGTGGCAGAAAACGAGTCCAGGGAGACACTCACTCGTTCATGTTCAGAGTCAACGAAATGTCCTCGTCCTTGGAGAAGAGGAGGATCAGGAAGTGGTAGCGAGTTTGGCCTTGCTTGATTGGGGGATCCAGGCTGATCTAGTAAGGAAGAGTACTAATTGACACTCTACAACAACTTGCAATTAACAAGCATAGAATTCTGCACACCAGTGAGATCCATCTACTTAACACTTAGGCAAAAACCAGGATTATCCGGCCATAGGGATTTCTGCTTACCACAAAGAACATCTGGCGCTGGTCCTTGTGGGGTAACAAAAACAGACGCAGTACTGTGGTGTAGGGGATCTTATAGTCAAAGGTCTTGCCATGCAGGTGCAGAAAGGTGGGGTAGATCCGAATGTCGTAACGACCACGAGGAGTCAGACACTGCAGCTCCCGGAAGATGCAGATGGCATCTCCCGTGGCTTGGATTACATCCGCCTTCGACAACACATTCTGGGCAAAGGCCTGCAAAAGCACACACTGGTAACCAAGCAGCAGGCCCTGCTCCCAGGCCAGCCAACGCCTGCTCAGCACCATCTGCTGCCAAGGCAACCAGGGGAAGCCTCACCTCAACAGGGTCCACACCATCCTCCTGGGTGGGTGGGACGTAGAAGCGCACCTCCATGAGAGACACCTCTGCGTCATCGTTTTGGTGGAATTCCAGTGTCACCTCATTCTTGCCTGTGGTGCACTGGGACACATTGCTGAGGGGTATCTCAAAGACTGGCTGGTCACCAATATCAAAGGAAAGCAGCTGCCCTGTGAGGAAAGGGCTTATCCAGCCACAAGCTCCTCCCCTTAAGTCTGCATAAGCAATATTCCCACCAAACTGAGTTCCACAGAGACAGGATACTGGGGTTAGCCTGTTTAGACTGTAACCCCAACCCCAAGCTCAGTGCCCAGTATACTGTAGGTACTCAATAAACACATGATGAACATGCACACAGATAGGAAATCAGAGACAGTGGCAGAGGGAAAAAAGCAAAACAAGTAAAAGGCTGAAACCCTTCACCCTATCTTCCCCCCCAAATCTCAGTCTTCCCCACGACTCACCACCGAATTTCACTGTCCCCCAGTTCCAGCCCTTCACACAAAGGTCCTTCTCCATTAGCTCAAGGCGATAGTGAGTTTTGAAGAAATCAGAGAGTTTCTCAAACTCCTGTGGGTGGAGGGAAGAAGACACAATCCCAGTAAACCCTGGTGGGCTTAACACCGACTTGAATGTCCTGGGATTATCTATTTCTGAGAAACTGCCGCAAATAGGCTTTATAAGAAATCCATGCTGACTTAGCAACCCAGCTCATGGTTTAAAAGATTGTTTAAAGAGGTTGCTTCTAGCCACTGGATCTGACATTCCTGGTTATGGGCCATCTGACTTTATAAACTTTGTATAGGTATTACTTTAATGAAAGTGGAAATTAAAATCAAATAAAGCCTTTAACTCAAGCAGTTCAAACTGGAAAACAAAACCCCACACTTTAAGACATCAGGCTAGCCAGGCACAATGGCTCATGCCTGTATCTCAACCCTTTGGGAGGCCAAGGTGGGCGATCCCTTGAGTCTGAGAGCTCAAGACCAGACTGGGTAACGTGGCAAAACCCCGTTTCTACCAAAAATTATGAAAAATCAGCTGCGCATGGAGGCAGATATTCAGCATCTGTGGTACCAGATATTCAGGAGGCCGAGGTGGAAGGATTACTTGAGCCCAGGAGGCGGAAGCTGCAGTGAGCCGAGATTGCGCCACTGCACTCCAGCCTGGGTGACAGAGCAAGGCCCTGTCCCAAAAAAAAAAACACACAAAAAGACATCAAGCTAAGATTCTGAACCTTGATAAAAGCCACAGGCAGAAACTACTGTCTAAATCAAGACAGAAGAAAATCTTCTGGAGTCAAGGCACACAGAAATTCACAAGACTTCAACGCTCAAAGCCAAACACTGATTGCCTGATGGCGTCACAGCCCTGCTCTAAGGAGCCCAAACTAGCAATCACAGGGTTACATGAGGAAGGAACATCGAGTCTCCAGAAGATTAAAATAAGATGATGCAGTAAAAAGGAGGTTTACAGCCATGGGACATCTCACCGATTCTCGGAAGCCATCATACTTGTAGACATGGCCATTCTTTGTAAGCAGTTTAAGTCCATGGCCCAGAGCAACACGGCGCCAGATGCCTTCTGTTAACTCCCCAGCCTGGATGTTGTCCACTTTGCCTGTCTTGCTATTCTTGAAGATGATGCCCTGGCGGCTCAACCTCAGTCGACCATCATTCTGTAAGAAAAGCAGGCCCAGATGCATGGAGACAGTACACAGCATGTCCTGGGTTCTACAGCTCTACCTAACACACATTCTTGCTGCAAGTGGACTGGCCAGATTATCAATGCAGGAGCAACAGCTGAGGGGGCCAAGGAGTCTAGATTCTAAACCAGACTCTGGTATCTAGAACCTTTAACAGATTCTCAGTTTCCTCATTTGTAAAACAGGAATTGGGAACTGAACAGCATATACGGTCCCTATAACTCTGAGACTATGTCTCAGTATTGCCTTGTGTTGGGGGAGACACGAGGTATACATTATACTGAGTCTTCTTTTTCCAAAATAACGTTACTAAAGCAAGCTCTCATTAATGAACAAAAACTCTACCCTCCTTCCTTCTCTCTACTTGTATCAACTGTCCAAGCCATTCTCACCATGGAGCCTTTCACCTCCTGATAGACGTCGTTGAACTCCAGTGTTTCTGCCATGTCGATCCCTGCCTGTGGTGGCCTGGGCAGAGCCCCAGGCTGCACAAGGGAAACCAAGTAAACTGGGAGCTGGGCCCCAACTCCTCAGTGAGTGTGCGGATGCTCAGCAGGTTGGGAATCTGAATTCAAGAGGAAGACAGATAAGCATGAAAGGCAGCACCTCGCTGTGCTCACGGATGGAGCCAGGTAGCAACTCCCAACTGCGCCTGGATGTCTCAGGATTTCCTCTGCCTGGAAATCTACAGACGGACGCTGCAGTGCCCGAGGGTCCAGGCCCAGGCCCGGGTGGAGAACCGGGCCTGGAATACCGCTGACACCCAACCCGACGCCCGCTCTGGCCGCTCCGGCGGGAGCCATGGCAACGAGCAGCGGAACCCCAGGGTCTGCCCGGAGTCCGCACCTCGCACGCGCCCCAATCCAGCTCAGAGTGCAGGGTTTCCCTCGCACCGCTCCCACCACCCCGCGGCCCCAGACCCACGGTTCACCCCCGCCCCACAGAATGGATTCGCCAGCTCCCCGCGGTTTCGAACGCGGAATGGTCCATGTCGAGCGTCCCGTGGGGGAGCGGGGCCCCTGCCTTCCAGGGACCGGGGGACGACCACTACCTACCTCCTCAGGCTGCAGCCTCGCGAGGGCCCCGGCGCGGGAGGTGGGCTCTCTGGGGGGATGCGGGGGGGCGCGGGGCGGGGGATGGGGGGGACACCGGGGAAGCTCTTCCCGCGTGCGCGGCCCCGCGTCCCGCCACCGGAAGCCGCGCACAGGCCATAGAGAAGACGAGCTGGCTAGAGAGACGCGAGCCGGGCCCGCCTGCGAGACAGTCGCATAGAGCGTCAGCGACTCTGGAGGACCTGAGGGAAGGGTGGTTGCCGTGAAGCCTCTCTCACCCGGCTGGAATCGCCTAGAAAATGTGTGTAGGGATCTTTAGAAACTACAGACGCTTCTTCAGTCGAAACTAGATACTAAAGAGAAATTGTGTAGTTTTATTGTATCAGACTTAGTACAAGGGTGGGGTGGGGTGGGGGTGTGTATTGGAATGGTGCGTGCCCGTTTCTCTGCAAAATAGTTTCTGTGTCATGGAAAGGAGTCTATGGGACAAGAAGAAAAGTATTTGAACAGTTGTGGGAAGAAACGACCACTCCCACTGGCTGCGGAGAGTATGCGGGTGTTGGTGTCATGGTGGGTGCACTGCTTTCTGGCTGAACTGTCAAGTTCACTGTCTACACCCAAAATTTTCACATCCCTAACCGAAAATTATAGGTACCTCCAAGAGGCTGGCAAACGGCCGTATCCAGTTCAAGTCCTGATGTCAGATTCACCTTGGAGCCAGAACTGATTTGAAACCATATCATCCTGGGGTTGCGGAAGCCAGGTCTCCCCCGTATAATCCCAGAGTGCATTTTGCAACATCAGAGACCAGACCTGGAAAAGATGTTTTAGTTTTTCTACCCCAACCTCCTTTTACTGATGGGAAAACTGAGAGCCAAAGGGGAGTGAGTTGCCCAGGGTCTCAGTGCGTTGGCAACAAGGCTAGGACCCAGACCTCCTTAACACCACCAGTCCAGTTATCTTCTGTCATAATCACAGTGACTGTATGTTCACAATGACTATTGATATGTGTCCTACATGAAGACATTAATACAGAATATGTAAACTCAAGATTTCCCTGACAATCAGTACATCAGCTTGCTAACTCATTCCTGGGGTAAGAGACAACAGGAATGCACCCTTCTCCCCTGAACTCATAGCTTTAACCTCTGAGTAGTGGCTATTCCAGCATTATCTAGCAAAATAAATTCAACTGGGTTTAATAAATAGATATTAAGGGCCTATTACTACTTTAGCACACTTCTCGGATTTGAGGAAACTTGAACAAGGTGAAAACATCCCCGGCCAGGAGCGGTGGCTCACACCTGTAATCCTAGCACTTGGGGAGGCCAAGGTGGGGAGATCACTTGAGGTCAGGAGTTTGAGACCAGCCTGGCTAACGTGGTGAAGCCCCGTCTCTATTAAAAATACAAAAATTAGCCAGGCATGGTGGCGGGTGCCTATAATCCCAGCTACTCAGGAGGCTGAGGCACAGGAATTACTTGAACCCAGGAGGCAGAGGTTGCAGTGAGCTGAGATGGTGCCACTGCACTCTGGCCCGGGTGACAGAGTGGGACTCTGTCAAAAAAAAAAAAAAAAGAAAGAAAGAAAGAGAAAAAAAAAAGGAAGGAAGGGAAGGAAAGAAAGAAAAAAAAACCCAGCCCCAACCTTTCAGGAAAACATAATCTAACAAATGATTTTGATAAATAAACTGACAGTTTTAAAAAAAAGAAGAAGTTGGCACATATACACCATGGAATACTATGCAGCCATAAAAAAGAATGAGTTCATGTCCTTTGCAGTGACACGGATGAAGCTGGACTCCATCATTCTGAGCAAACTTTCGCAAGGACAGAAAACCAGACACTGCATATTCTCACTTATAGTTGGGAAATGAACAATGAGAACACTTGCACACGGGGTGGGGAACATCACACACAGGGGCCTGTCATGGGGTGGGCAGAGTGGGGAGGGATAGCATTAGGAGATATACCTAATGTAAATGACGAGTTAATGGGTGCAACACACCAACATGGCACATGTATACATATGTAACAAATCTGCATGTTGCGCACAGGTACCATAGAACTTAAACTATAATAATAAAAAAAAAGCAAAACAAACAAAAAAAAGAAGTGCTAACTGCTATGCTACAGGTAGAGCGAAGCTCATTACCAACTGGAGTTAGAAATATGTGACTCTTTACTCATCACACCCCAGAAGACCCAGAAAAACTTTCAAGAGACCCTCTCCCCCTGACCCATGCCACCGGGGGCAACTCAGGAAAGGAGGAGACGGCTGCAGAACTGGGTGGAATTTGGCAGACACTCAGGAATGAAGGGGTCCTTAGCTCAGGCAGGTTGTTAGGTGACTGGGGGATGGGAAATTGCAAGGGGCTTTAGGGAGAGCGTGAGCAGCTGGTGAGCTGGGATGAGGATGCTGCAGAAGAGAACAGAACAGAAACAGTAGACAGAGTGCAGATAAAACATTAGTCCCAGAGGGCTCCAGCCAGCTACATCCCAGGCAATCAGGAGCCCAGGATTGGAGACCCCACCCCTGCTGTGACATCACAGGGGAGTGGGGTGGAGACGAACAAAAAGGGGGTCCCCCGCCCTGGTCCCGGCCTCTTGGAAGCCAGAGTATCAAGAGCAGAGAGAACCTGACTAGGATTGCCTGGCTTAAAGGGACAGGCTCCCCATTCCTCCGACCCCTCTAAGCTGCCCCCTCCAGGTCGTGATCTCATCTCCCTGTCCTGTAGGACCTCCCTCTCCTGAGGCCACCACTGGGCCCCCTTCTGAGTGTCACCTGAGCACTCTCTCAGCATGAACTGCATATCTGACTTCTTCACCTATGAGACCACCAAGTCGGTGGTTGTGAAGAGCTGGACCATCGGGATCATCAACCGAGTAGTTCAGCTTCTGATCATCTCCTACTTTGTAGGGTGAGTCTGTGGCCCTTCAGGTCCCTGGTGGGGTGGGCTGCCTGGCATCCCATCTTCACCCTCCTGCCTCGGTGCTACCATCCAGCTTCCTGAGCTCCTCCCCTCCTGGGAGAAACAGTTTTTTCTGTGGAGCCGAGTCTTAAAGACTGGCCTCTGCTCCCCCACCTAGGACCTGAATTCACCCAGATGAATTCTTTTCCCAGTTCATCCTCCAGAGTTGAGAGTGGTTTCAAGACACACGCTCGGAGGAGTAGGGTCCCTGCCCCGGCACTGCCCTCCACCGAGGGAGGGCTCAGGAGCTCCATCTGCACCCTCCCTGCTCTCATCTCCCCAACAAGAGAACAGGCAGACCCCCTCCCACATCTTCGAATTCCCCTCAGTCAATTCTTCGGGGTCTCAAAAAGACAATACAGCACAGGAATAGGGAAGGGAAGGCACTGAGACAAGGGGGTGGTGGCAGGTTGATCAAGTTGGTGGCCGGGAGGGAAAGAGAGAACTGGATCCATTTTAGAATGAGGAGTTTCCTTCTGGCATGGATGGGTGAGATGGTGAGAGAGAGAAGGGCAAGGGAGAAGCCCTCTGCTCTTGAACGGGAGGACAAAGAGGGAACTGCCCCTTGATGAAGAAACAAACACAGGCCCAAGGGAAGAGGGGCCAAGGAGAAAAGGAGCTTTCCTGAACGTAGTGCAGCTCCCTCCCCAGGAATCTAGAAATGCTCCTCTTTGTCAAAAGGCATAAGTTCCCATAAGTTCCTTGACCCTATTCCATGTAACCCATCCTAGGAGTTGCTTAAGAGCCAGGAAGGTGCAACCATCCCCTCTCAGCCCCTACCACCTGGAAGCACACACCTACACACACACACACACACACACACGCACGCACGCACGTACACAAAGGGCTGTGGAGCAGACAATGGCTGGGGAAGAATGCAGGTCCTATCCTTCTTGTGGTCATTTCCACACACTGGTGGGCACCAGGAAATACAGGCAGAAACCTCAAAGATTTTCTTTCCTGGCATGCGGGTCTCCAATCTTATGCTGTTCTTTCAGACAATGGGTCTTTGCATTTGAGGCAGCAAGCCACTGACTGTCAGGAGTTAGTTCAAGCAGGTCAAAGGAGAATCCTGTGTGCCTGTGGGCTGAAGCTGCATGCAAACCTGCTTGTCTGAAAAGTTGAAGTTTATGTGAGGGTGTGGAGGGAAAGGTGGCTAGATGTGACTTTTTAGGTGATTTTTCCCTCTGTGTGCTGGGCAAGCCCTGGTAGGCTTCAGTGGGCAGGTATTGTAAAAAGGCTGCACCATCCAGCGCTCCTTTGGGAGATTTTAGAAAAGGGATTCAAGCTTTGGAATAGCATTAAATGGCCACAAAATCCCTTCCAATGTTGAGGTTTTGTGAGATACGAGGTTTGCAAATGTTCGCTGTCTGCATCTCTAGAGCTTGGCTCAAAGTTGGTTCTTAAATGTTCTGTGTTCACGTGTATATTCAATGCTGTGGTTGTTTATAGCCACAAGATGGTATGTTGGCCTAGGTGAGTGCAAAAGCTGGCTCAGCACATTCCCCATCTGGCCTGGCTCCACTGGCTCCAGGCAGAGATTGATGGGGGAGAGAGTGGGCTCCTAGACCAGCCCGCTCAGCCCCCACTGCCCTTGTCTCTGTCTCATCATGATCAGATCGAATCCTCCAGTCCTCAGGGCTGGAGCCCAGCCTGCTGGAGCGAGTGTGCGAAGCTCTTTGGCATCTTAATTTCCAACCCCATCCATCTCCTAGCCTGACAGCTCCCCACGGGACACTGCCTTCCAGTTACATCGGTGCCCTCTGCAGCCCAGCCCCCTGACCTGAGTCCCATCTCGGTGTATGTGAACCCATGCACGTTGTGACTTCATGAGTCCACCATCATTAATTTAGCAAAAATGTACCAGCATCTCTGTATGCCAGGCACTGTAGACTGAGGACAGAATGGTGGGCAGAAGCAGACAGGGTCCTCGCCCTCGTGGGGCTTACAGTGGAAGGCAAGAGATAGCATTCATCTGATGATCTCTACAAATGTGAAATGTCAACTGTGGCTTGGAGGTGCACAGTTATAGGAGAGCCACTTCTGTGAAGGTGTTTGGCCCGGTCAGGGAGTAAGGGAAGGTTTTCTGGAGATGTGACATTTTAGTCAAGACCCGAAGGATGAGTAAGAGCAACCCAAGTGAAAGAGGGAAGGAAGAGAGTTCAGGGCAGAGAAACCCACCTCTGCAAACGGAAGGAGCCTGGCAAACAGGGGAAAGAAAAGAAGGTCGTTGTGGCTGGAGCCGAGGGAGCAGAAGTGAGTGAGGGTGGTGTACGGTAGATGGGAACACACACAGAGGCTGGACCTCAGACACCCTTAGAGGGCTTTTTTTTTTTTTTACAGGAGATGAAAAAACAGAAGCCATGGGAGCATTTTAACCCATGTGTCTGTGTGCACTTTTGTGTCTGTGCACACGTGAGTTTGAGAGAGAGAAACAGACACGATGAGATCTGAGTTGGGAAGAGCACCCGGGCTGATTCGCCTGGAAGCGGAGGGAGTAGGAGTGGGTGCAGGAAAACCTGCTACGAGGCAGTTTATGGAGAGAGGTGACAGCGGCTTGGACCCAATCGAATTTGAAGGGATTTTTAAGGCTATAGTGTTAATATTTCACTGATACTTCAATCTCTTCCCCATCATCCCAACCAGGTCGACAACCTAGACTCTGCCTAACATGAGCCCATCATTTCTCTGAGACCTACTCAGCAACACACCACCTGGTCATCTCGCATACATTCTCACCCCGCCCTCAGCTGCTTGTCTGTAGTTGACACCATTTCATCACTATTTTCCTTTACCCACTCCAGGGCACACAGAGAGGCCTGGACTTACTTGATGTTTCTCACATGTTTTCTGGGTCCAGGTGGTAATCCCCACTTGCCTCTGTGGAGTGGGACTTCCCGAGAGCCCATCTCCATTCTGGATTCTGTGGGGACCTGAGAAGTTGAAGGAAATCCCTGGGATCTGAGTCCCTGGAAGCAATAGCCTGTGCTTGGCCTGAGGTTGATTTCCAGGGCCTTCCTGGAGGAAGCTGCCTCCTTGCAAACTAGGAGGCCAGGGACTTGCCAGGCCTTTGATGCCCCATTGCCCTGAAGGGTCACTGGTGGCTGCTGGAGCCTCTGACCCTGTCACAGCCCTGCCCTGCCTGCCCTGTTCCTCCCTCATACAAGACCCAGTCCATAAACTTGCCATCTGTACAGCCCCATGCTTTGGTTCACAATATGCAGTCTCATTTCAGATCTTAGGTGGGAGTTCAATACATAAAGCAGGTGAAAGGGAGGAGCTGCTCTGGTTTAAAGAGAAGGATCTGGAATCCTACCTTCTTGGCTCTCCACTCCATCCTCAGCCCAGGGTATCACTGTGAGGCACCTTGTCAGCACAATTAAGTGACTGATATGGTGGGAAGAGCTGTTATGGTGGGAAGAACTGTTGCGCTGCACCATCTTTTTTTTTTTTTTTTTTTGAGACGGAGCCTTGCCCTGTCCCTCAGGCCGGAGTGCAGTGGCGCAATCTCGACTCACGGCAACCTCCGCCTCCTGGGTTCAAGCGATTCTCCTGCCTCAGCCTCCGTGGTAGCTGGGACTACAGGCGTGTGCCACGACGCCTGGCTAATTTTTGTATTTTTAGTAGAGATGGGGTTTCACCATGTTGGCCAGGCTGGTCTCAAACTCCTGACCTCAAGTGACCCACCTGTCTCGGCCTCCCAAAGTGCAGGGATTACAACATGAGTCACCATGCCTGGCCGGATGCCCCATCTGGACCAGTCATCCTGGTCCAGAGAGAGGAGTGACTCTCATTCCTGCCTGCCCTCTCCCCCAATATGGAACATAGAGCACTTGGTTAGAAGCCTGGCTCTGACACCAACTAGGAGAGGGCCTCCTAAGAGTGACTTTACGTCTCAAAGTCTCAGTCCCCATATCTGTAAAATGGATTTAGGAATACCTCCTCCCTGAGAGTTATAGGGAGGGGAGGTAACATATGTGAAGTGCCTTTCGGAGATGGTGACTCAGTAATAGATGGCAACTGTGACTACTTCACAAAGACCCAACCATCACCCCTCCCCCTTTCCCTCTGCCCAGCTCACACCTTCCTAAGAGACCCCTCTCCTCCTCCCACACACACAGCGTGCACTCTTCACACCCACTCCCCAGCCTCCTCCTTTACTCTCTGGGGGCGGATGGGAGGGTGCTGGGGCGCGGCTCTGGCCTCTCTCCTGCACATCCCACCTGCCAAGGAGCTGCCACACGCCTTCCGCTCTATAAATAATAAACCATGAATGCGAGAAGAAAATAGTCAGAGCAGCAGAGTAAATGCCAAGAATTGAAGGCTCAGGCCTGCCCTAGCTCCTGAGCCCTGGCCTCCAGAGACAGACGCAGCCCCTCCGTTCTGGAAATGAAGCATCCCCTTCTTTCTAGCTGCCTTGATGACATCCTGAGGCCCCGTGAGGCCATTGAAATTCTTCCACTTGTTATTTAAGTCAGAGAGAGAATTCTAATGTGGCCTCTCCGCCCCACTGGGCACAAGAAGGAGCCTTGAAGGAGGAGGAGGAGGTAGGAGATTGGTTGATTGTTCCTTGGAGTCCTCGGCTCTTTCCTCCTGAGACTATCCTAAGCCAGGAGGTGCTTTCACTGGTGATGGAGCAGGAGCTGGTAGGAAAAGCACAGGGTCCTGTTCAGGGGGCCAGCATGGCCCGGCTTTGAGCTGGGACACAGCTAGAGACCTTCGAGTGAAGGGGCTGTGAGTGGTCTGGAGCAGGTTGTCTGGTTAGAGCCGACATACCAGCTGTGAAATCCTGGGCAAGTTAGCACCCTCTCTGTGCCTCAGTTTCCTCATTCATGACATGAAAGTAATAACGAAGCTGTCTCAGTAAGAATGTAGTGAAAGATTCAGCTTAGCGAGTGCCGCATTGGTTATATAATAGTAATCTGAACTCCGAATCTCCAAATGTTCCTGGACTTTAAGGACGCAGGGCAGGGGCCTCAGAAAACCATTTCCTTAGGTCGACACTGAGAAATATGACTATTCTGTGGCTAGGCACATTGAGGCTCGGTTCCAGAAGGGTGTGTTTAGACCACAGTTTGCGCTCTGCGAATGTACAGCTGCGGCCAACAGCCATCTTAGCTGGAAGCAGAGAGCCTAGGCCCCAGACCTCACTCTCGTCACTCTGCAGGGCCCCAGGCTGTGAGCTAATAATGCTCATTTGGGTTTCCGTGACAGGGAGGCTCCCTTCTCTTCTGCTAGGATGTAATTTGGCAGATGGGATTTCTATCTGTACGTGAGGCATACTTCCTTGTGAAATCTGAATGAAACCCCTCCCCTTCCAAAAAAAGAAGAAAAGAAAAGTGCTGGGAGATAAAGCAGCACCACAAAGCCCCATAGAAGGCGGTGTGCATGAGAGCATTTTACAAGCATGCAAGTCACTCTAAGTGGTGCATTAATCAGGATGCCGCCTGCCTGCTCTAAAGCAGCAATAGGAAAACAGGTAACGGGTTTAAAGCCATATGCCGGTGCTGTGACTACACCCTTTCTCTCCTGCTCAAGAAATCATTCAAGAAATACTACCAAAAAAATGATAAATATATGAGGTAGTAAATGTGATCATTAGCATGACATAATCATGCCACGAGGTATAGGCATATCAAAACACCCACATTGTGCCCCATGAATACATACAATTATTACTTAACAATAATAAATAAGACTGGGCATGGTGGATCCCACCTGTAATCCCAGCACTTTGGGAGGCCAAGGCAGGCAGATCGCTTGAGGCCAGGAGTTTGAGACCAGCCTGGCCAACATGGAAAAACCCCGTCTCTACTAAAAACAAAAAAGTTAGCCAGGCGTGGTGGTGCCAGCTACTCAGGAGGCTGAGGCATGAGAATCACTTGAGCCCAGGAGGCAGAGGTTGCAGTGAGCCGAGATGGTGCCAGTGCCTGGGTAACAGAGTGACACCCTGTCTCAAATAATAATAATAAATAGTATTTATTTATCAAAAATTTAAACTTAAATTAGAATAAAAAGAAAAAAAGATTCCAGTGAGCAAAGGAAGACCCATGATGGGGATAACGCCAAACCCTCTCACTGAAAACTGAACAAAGAGCCACTTGCAAATATCCGCTGGGGTTTGCAGTAAATAGAATTGTGGTGTCCAAACTATAAGTGGTTGGGACCCCCAGTACGTTCTGGGAGCTGCTGCTCTTTGCATGTTCCAACAGTAGGTGACCCCAGAGATCATTCAGTCCAACCTCCACCTGAGGAAGGGGCCTCCTCTCAGCACACCTGCCAGGTGAGCAACACGCTGTCCTGGAGTCTTCCCAGACGTGTGGCACACATGTGGTGACTTCCCGCAGCAGCCAGTTCTGGGATTGAAGTCCTCACCCACCTCCTTATAGAATCCTCAGGTCAGCCCAGCTCCTGCCTCTGCAGCTTCCCAGCCTCTAACTCCTACGGCTTTGTCTTCTCTGGGCTACACAGTCTCAAATTCCTTCCACTCACCTCCATCTGGTGTGGTTTTCCAACCTCGTGCCACCCTGGTTAGAAGCAGAAAATGCCCTCACCCAGCATTTCCAAAAGTGTGCTCCTCAGTTCCGTGAGAGGTCACCAGTATTTCTCCAAGACTGCCTTTTGTGGTCAAATAAGATTGAGAGACAGTGAGGTTAACAAAATGTAACAGATGTATTTATTTGTTTACATTGTATGTTTCTCGGGGAGGGAGGAAGGTTGCATGGCATTTTCTAAACGTATTTGATGAGGTTTTCTCATCTGTCGAATGGGGATGGTGGCAGCATCTTACCTCCCAGTGTGCCATCAGGAACAAAGGCAATCTTGCCAAAGGCTGGAAGTGTGGGATTAAGTGAGGCTGAGCGGGGACTTCAGCCTTGAGGGCTGTGATTGGCGATTTCAAATGGAAAGGCAGGCACTTTATAGGAAAGCAGAGGCACGAGTTGCCAGTAAGTATCTGCAGGCCCTTCTTGCTCAAGGCCGGGAAAGTCTGAGAAGGAAGGTAGGGATGGAAGAAGGGAAGGCCTCATCCACGTGGTCCCATAATGGCTTAAAGCTGCAGGAAGGAGCCAGTACAGGTAAATGACCACTGGGTGGCAGCACAATCCAAGGAATAAGATCAGACTCCTCCTCTTTCCCCCCAGCCCCCCACCTTCAACCCAACTCCTTTACCTACCAGGTAAAAGCTCAGCCGCTGTCCCCACTTCCTCCTCTGTTCTCATCTGACACCTGGGCAGATAGATTCTGCCAAGCACCCAGCTCCCAAGGACCTTTATTGATTTGTTTACTGAGCTACTTTGTGTTGGGCATTAGGGTACAGCCGTGGGCCAAGGCTGGAATGCACGGAAGCAGAGGCCTGGGATCCTCTGTCCTTCTGTCTCCTGGGTGCCTGCCAGAGAAGTGGCCCCCATCAGCAGCATGGAATGACTTTGAGCCATGCATTCTCAATGGGGCCATATGGCCCCCGAGGAGGCGAAAATTGGTTCTCACTCTTTTTATTCATAAAGCACAAATTTGCATACAGTACATAAACAGATATCTGTGATATCAGAGTTTCATGGAGGGGGGGACCACTAGGGGAGAAAATGTCTAGAAAGGCACCTGAGGGGCAGTAATGGGACAAAAGGTGGAGAAATGCTATTCTAAGTCAACCAAGGGCTCACTCTAGGTCTCACACCTCCAGAAGGAAACACCGGCACACCCTGCCAGGCATGGCCAAGTGTTGGCAGGAAGGTGTCCTCTCCCACCTTCTGTCTGCCGGGTCTATGGACTCCTCTCTTTCTCTTCATTTATGCTCTCCTGCTCCAGGTGGGTTTTCTTGCACGAGAAGGCATACCAGGTACGGGACACAGCCATTGAGTCCTCGGTGGTAACCAAGGTGAAGGGCTCCGGACTGTACGCCAACAGGGTCATGGATGTGTCTGATTATGTGACGCCACCTCAGGTATGGTCCCCCTACCCAGAGAGGCATGTGGATGCCCAGACGCTGGGCAGGTTGGAAGGGAGAAAGCGAGCAAAGAGTGCCATGGAATTCCCAAACTAGAATCCATGATGTCACTAATCCAGAGGAACTCTCCCCCAGCAGCTGAGTGCTGTGCGGGAGTTTGGGCCTGCGGTGCGAGGCATCAGGAAAGCTGGATTCCTCTCCAGGCTCTGCCACAACTTGTAATGCAATCAAGGACAACACACACGGGGGAAGGGGGCCATGTGGGTGGCTGCAAAGAGCCAGCTCTGCCCCTCACCAGCCCTGTGACCTTGGCCAAGTCACTAGACACAAGCCTCGCTTTCCTCATCTGTAGAGTGGGGATAATCAATTATAGTCCCTGTCTCACAGATTGGGACTGCTGGATGTTTTTCTCTCCCTTCTTCTCCCCGCAAGGGCACCTCGGTCTTTGTCATCATCACCAAGATGATTGTTACTGAAAATCAGATGCAAGGATTCTGCCCAGAGGTGAGGGGAGGAGAGAGTTTGGGTGAAGCAGGTCAAGGCTGAAAATGTTGGTGGGAGTGGGAGTGGTGGCAGGGAGGGGCGGGGTATGAGCAGAGGCCCCAAGTCTGGCCTTGCAGCTGGGACCTGGGACTTCCACCCTCCTGAGGTTGCTGGTTGTGGGGAGGTTGTGGGAGCCGAGGGGCTCACCAGGCCAGGACAGTGTCCTTCACCAACCTGTGACCCGTCTGCCCACAGAGTGAGGAGAAATACCGCTGTGTATCAGACAGCCAATGCGGGCCTGAGCACTTCCCAGGCGGGGGTGAGTCCAGCCCCTTCCCCACCCCACAATCCCAAGTGTTAGTGGGACCCATGGGGGAGAGCCCGTCGTTGGAGAGGGAGTGGGAACCAGCCTGTTCCATGTCATTCTGCTGGCATTTACAGATGCTCCCTGGGTGCCACACCCAGCGGGTGCTACAAAGGTGGCATGGGCCCTGCCCCCAGAGGAGTTCCCAGTCTGGGATGGTGGTGACAGACAGGGGTGCTTGAAGTGGCATGTGCTGTCCAGGAGGTACAAAGGACTGTGGAGCCTGGGGGAAGGGGAGAGATTGCTTCTGGGTAGACGGTACCCAAAGGTTTCCTTGAGGCGGTGACATTTGGGATGGTCCCTGAAGATGAATAGGATTTGGCAGGACAGAGGGGGCTTCAAAAAGTGCATTCCAGACAGAAGGAACAGCTGCAGCACAGACTCAGAGGCAAGGAAGGAAGAGCAAGAAGAAGAGGGGTCCTCAGGGTTGCTGGGGTTCGGAGTACATGAAAGAAAGGCTGTCACCTCCCTTTGGCTGGGTCTGGGGCTCAGGAGAAGCAGCAGGAGAGAAGTCAGCTCCCTTTTCCCTGCCGGTTCTTTTCCGCCACTTGCCAGGGTCCCTGATTGGGGGGAAGGAAGGGAAGAGGGAGGAAGGGAAGGGAGAGGAGCAAAGGGCAGGCAGCCACCCAGCAGCTGTGGCTCTCACTTTAGGGATCCTCACTGGCCGCTGCGTGAACTACAGCTCTGTGCTCCAGACCTGTGAGATCCAGGGCTGGTGCCCCACGGAAGTGGACACGGTGGAAACGTAAGGCTCCAAGCCAGTTGGGAGGAGACAGGCCCCCACCTCAGCTTCCCTTTGCCCATGTGGGAGCCGTGTGTCTCTGAGCTTGAGGAGGGTCTGTGGCTCTCTCTGGTGTTGACCCTTCCTGGTGTGGGAGGTGACCTCAGGCCCAGGGTATCATCTTCCCCAGCCCACCCACCTGCCTCCTCCTCCCGCTCTGACGCTCAGGCACAGACAGCCCCTTCCTATGGTCCGCTCTCAAAGTGCCCTTTATCTATAAGAGGTCTCCCTTTGGAGGCACCCCCCAGGAAAGGTCGCCCTGGGGTGAAAGCCTTCATTTCCTCCTCTTCTTCCTGGAAAGCTAAGGCCTCCTGTGCTCACCCACAGGCCCATCATGATGGAAGCTGAGAACTTCACTATTTTCATCAAGAACAGCATCCGTTTCCCCCTCTTCAACTTTGAGAAGTGAGTCCCCACTTCTTCCCTAAAGCCAAGATGCAGGCGCCCCCAGCCCTGCCAACCTGTTTTCAAGGAAGTGGAGATGCCCCCTCGCCACAGTTCTTCCCACTTTTGCTCTGCTGACCCATCTCCCTGGGGCTTCCATTCCCAATCTCCCAGCGGGCCTTGGCCACTGAGGATCAGGTGAAATTTGGGGTCAGTTTCTCTGCCAGCCTCCCCGCCTTGGGGCTCAGACCCAAACGGGAGTTTTGCTTGGGGTAGGAGAGGGACAACTTAGGCCTAGTCCTGGGTCGAGGATGCCTTCAACGGTTGAAACCCTTTCAGTCTCGTCCCATTTCTTTTTCCCCACATCTAGCCCATGTGTGGAAATCCCTTTTCTCTTAGTCAGTTCAGCCCCCATTCATTGACTTATTCATTCCACAGCTACTTGGTGGGCATTGGCCATGTGCAGAGGGCAATGCCAGTCACTACAGAAGTGCACTAGGCCAGGCGCAGTGGCAAACGCCTGTAATCCCTGCACTTTGGGAGGCTGAGATGGGTGGATCACGATGTCAGGAGTTTGATACCAGCCTGGCGAACATGGTGAAACCCCGTCTCTACAAAAAAATACAAAAAAAAAAAAAAAAAAAATTAGCCAGGCGCCATGGCGCACACCTGTAATCCCAGCTACTTGGGAGACTGAGGCAGGAGAATCACTTGAACCTGGGAGGTGGAGGCTGCAGTGAGCTGAGATCAGCCACCGCACTCCAGCCTGGGCAACAGACCGAGACTCCGCAAAAAAAAAAAAAAAAAAAAAAAAAAACACACAGAGTAACCAGGAATGATTCCTGCCCTCCCGAACTCCCAGCCTGGCAGCTGGAGATTAGTCACCGACATACATCACCCTGATACAGGGAAGGGGGTGATGGGGCACCAGAAAGATGCAGGGAAAGGAAAGAGGGAAGGGAGATTGCGAGGTCTAGATGAAGGCTGAGGGCTCAGATCCCCCCTAGGCGTGGAGGGCCCTGAGGCTCCGGAAGGCGGGGAGAGATTGCACAAGCCGATCTTCCCATGAACCCTGGGCTGACCTCTCTCTCTGCTCCTCCCCAGGGGAAACCTCCTTCCCAACCTGACAGCCAGGGACATGAAGACCTGCCGCTTCCACCCGGACAAGGACCCTTTCTGCCCCATCTTGCGGGTAGGGGACGTGGTCAAGTTTGCGGGGCAGGATTTTGCCAAACTGGCTCGCACGGTGAGGACCTAGCCACTCTTCCGCGACCCCAAACTCCCCAACTTCAGCCCTTACCCAGATTTCAGGGCCCTTTGGCCGGCACTGGCCAGGAGCCTCCGCGAGACAGCGCCACCTGGTGGAAGCATCCCAGGCCTGGCTTTGTGCCTGAATCCTTTCTGCTCTCCCCGCGCAGAGCGGTCTTGCCCCCCGCCCTGGCCGAGCCCACCTTTCTGAAGCCTCAGTTTCTCACTCCCATCTTCACACTTCACCTCAGGGAGAGACCTTAGATCTGTAGTAAGCCCCAAACGATGGGAAAGTAGACCTGTGGCCACTTTCTCCTGCATTGTAGCTAAAGGACTGAAGATCCCAAAATTAGGATCTGTCGCCCAGGCTAGAGTGCATGGCGCGATTTCGGCTCACTGCAACCTCCGCCTCCCGGGTTCACGCCATTCTCCTGCCTCAGCCTCCCGAGTAACTGGGACCACGCCTGGCTAATTTTTGGTATTTTTAGTAGAGTTAGCCAGGATGGTCTCGATCTCCTGACCTCGTGATCCGCCCGCCTCGGCCCCCCAAAGTGCTGGGATTACAGGCGTGAGCCACCGCTCCCGGCCATCACAGCACTTCTTTAATGAGCGGCATATGACACGTCACTTTCCGTTCTCCCTGCCTCCGTCTCCCACCTGGAGGATGGGAGGAAATCATTTGTCACGACCTCCACCCCAACCCCACCCTGGCCCAGTGCAGGGAGTCAGAGGGCGAGGGGAAAGCTCATACCCGGCCCGTTTCTTCAGGGGGGCGTTCTGGGCATTAAGATCGGCTGGGTGTGCGACTTGGACAAGGCCTGGGACCAGTGCATCCCCAAATACTCCTTCACCCGGCTCGACAGCGTTTCTGAGAAGAGCAGCGTGTCCCCAGGCTACAACTTCAGGTAATTCCCTGTCTCCTGGGACATCAGGAGAAGAAGGTGCGGGCTGTTAACAGCAATGTTTATTGGGGAGACAAGATCCCACATCCATCCACCCACCCCTGGCCCCAAGTCCCACCTCAGGTTTCATTTCAAATCAGGAAGGACTGTCTAACAGCCATTAGGATCTAGCTGGTTGTCCTGGGAGACAGTGTCTCCTTATCACTGAAGGGGAACACGCCAAGGATTCCTGCTGCAGGTCAGTAGTTAGAAGAGAGGGCCAAGGTCTCTTGAAATGCTGGGGTTCTGCGATTCTTTGCCTGTTCCTAACGCTGGCCTGAAACTGTAACGTGCTTAAGTGACTTCCAGATAGGCCCATTCCCTGCCCTGGGCCTGAATTTTCTAAGGTTTCTCGCTCTACAAAGTAAGGGTGATAACTGGTATCATTTTACATTTTACAAGATGGCAACTTTGCATTTCTGTCCGCAAACGTGTGTCACCAGTAGCAATTATGATTGTCAGTGGTTCTTCGATGCCTCTCCAAACGAGAACTCAGACCAGTCTTTAAATATCATCCCAATGGCTTTGAGACTTCAGGGATCTTTTCGGGTTTTGTTTTGTTTTGTTTTTCCATTTTGAAGAAAGGGAGAGAGGAATCAGAGGACAAACTGTTTGGAAGCAACTGAAAGTGCTTGAACAAGCCATTGGTCTTCTCCCATCCTGATTTCCCCACCTATGAAATTGTGATAGTACCGCTGTGATCTTCAGGATTCAGTTAACCAGTGTGTGAAAAGCTTCAGCTTTCTGTTTTGTTTCTGTCTTTGTTTTTTTCTGAATCATTCATTTATTGATTCATCCATTAAACATGTACCAATTGTCTACTACATGCTAAGGACCATACTCAGTTATCTTAGGTTAGCAGTTCTTAAAGTGTAGGCTACAAGGTCAACACTACTTATTAAAGGTTTTATTTTCTTTTTAATTGATAAATAACAATTGTATATATATATATAGGATACAATGTGATGTTTTGATACATGTATACATTGTGGATTTCCCCCAATTTTTGAAGATCCTGAAGCTTCTGGCAGGGCCCTGTTTAAGTACACAGCATTATACACTAAACAGCTTAAATAGACCAAATAGGCAGTGACCAGGGAAAAAAAACACATAAGAATATATTTCATTTACATTTGAACATAAGAATATATATTTGAATATAGTCAAATAAATGTTACTCAAATTTCCTTTGTCTCTGATACAATGGCATACATAAGCCAAAAATAATCATTTCACCTTTTTAAAATGTTAATTTATAACTTAAAAAAATAATCACCCACCCCATTAAGCTTTATATTTAATAGTTTAAAATATACATGTGTATTCTCTGGAAAGAAGAATCTTTAAAAATTGAAAGTACTTTCATAATCAACTCCAAACTTTAAAAAAACCATAGGAAACAACACATATTTTAAAGTAGGTTAAAAATACTGTTCGGCTCACTGGCAGAAATTGGCATATTTATTCAGTTGGTATATCACACTGAGATCAATACAAAGGATATTTGTATGGTGGCTTAAAATAGTAACTATTAATAAAATTCTCATGATCTAAAATGCAAGTTTTCATCTTCATAACCTCCCTTTGGCCATTGGGAATTCTTTAATCCTCCAAATAACTCATTTGGCAGGAAAGCTTATGAAGAATGTGAATATTATAAAGACCCCCAACTACTGATATCATACAGTTTTAGAACAGCATCTCTCATCTAAAGAAGAATTGGTCTGAAGTTCTTTATCTCCAATTTATTGCACTGTGGCTGCCTTCCCTCCCTCCCCACCTGAGCACAGAAGGATGTGAGATAGACCTGGTCCTAAATAAGCTTGGAGGGTATTTGGGGAGGCAGGACAGAGTGTCTCCAAAGATCCTGCCTGCATAATTCCCAGAGGCCTAAGAGAAACCACTCCCTCTTAGGATCTCAGATAAGTGACTCCCCCAACAAAGCCCCCCAGGCCAGAGAAGAAGGAAGCACAGCTGCTTAGTTTGACCCTTGTGATTTAAAAGTTTCCAGAGGGCCCAAGTAATAGCCTGACACTGGGGGACATCTGATATCCGTGGCAAGCAGAGGGCTCTGCCCAAGCCCCTTCCCATCCCTTCACCTGGGTGCCCACCCACCACCCTCATGCAACCCTCAAACTACTGGCACCCAAGGCTAAGCTAAGAGCCCACGTGTGGGAGGCTGCAAAGCCGTCTTTCTGAATGCTGGAATAAGAGAGAAAGGGTCACAAAGCCAGGTTCAGTGCAGGGCACAGTGCACTTTCTATGATATGGTAAAATTTACTCTGTTTTTTAGCATCTCACCAAGCTACTTATCAGTAGAAACCGTACTAGTCACCCTGTGTGCAAAACGTTTTGTGTGCTTCAGCTCAGCGCTCCTTGCTCGCCCAACAAAGTAGATGCTGCAATATCCCCCCCAACTTTACAGAGGAGAAGATGGAGTCTCACTGTTAAATAACGTTCTCAAAGTCACAAAGCAAGCAAGAGGGGGAGCCTGGATTCAAAACATATTTCTTTGGATGATCTCCACCCCAGCCAGGAAGATTAGGGACATTTGTACTTGTTAATCCTCAGAAAAAAAAAAAAACAGCATGCCTATGTGGTTGATACTTTCATCCCTGCTTAAAAACAAAGAATCTAAGTTCCAGGGAGATTTAAAGACTAGCAGATGCAGGCAGCACAATTCATAGCCTGGCCTTTTGTCTCCCAAACAAATTCATTTGCCGCTCCCTCCAACAGAGGCAGATTTTTCAACACCCCTACTGTTGCCGTTTGCTCTGGAGGGAATGGAATTATTCAGCCAAGATTCGGCCTTGCTTGAATCCGCTAACTAAGACATCCAGAGGCAGCTAGAGATTCACATTTCCATCACTAATTACATTCGCAGCTCCCTTCCAAATGTCACTCCCCCCCGCCCCTACTTTTTGTAGCTCTTTGCCTGCAGAATCAGAGATTTTGAGAATTTATAGCTGTTGAAGTTCCCTTGCAGTCACCCAGAGTAAGGCGGTCACTTTGCAGATGAGGAAGCGGAAGTTCCAAAGGGGGCATCTTAGCGTAGCCTCAGAGGTCATTGGATCTCAACTCCTAATGTGACCCTTGTGATTTAAAAGAGTTTACAGAGGGCCCATGTAATCACCCTGACACTGGGGGATATCTGATATCCATGGCAAGCAAATTGGCCTGCTCCAGTCATTGGAAAGGTGACCTCAAATTGAGCCAAAATGTGTCTCCCTTCAACTCCTCTCCAGTGTACTTGGTGGTGTCCATGCAAGTTAATCTTTATTTTTGTGATCCCCTAAAGATTCTGTTCTTCCCCTACCTGAAATTTAGTGGAGAGATTTTATTTTTACTCCTTGGTCTGTTCTGCGTGGCTAAAGACTCCGTGGGCCGCTTTAACTTAGTATTTTTATGAAGGCTCTTTCCAAGCACACTGAGATTGCAGTTGGTGGGGTCATCTGGATTTCTAGCAGACAAAGTGCAGCAATTTCTAAAAATAAGAACTGTTGAGAATCACCAGTTCAGTGCTGCACAAGTGAAAGGCGCCCTCAGCAGAGCCCTGCAGTTCTTCAGAAGGCTGTCTTCTCTGTTGGCAAGGTTTCTGTGGCCCAGGTAGACCCTCAATTCACAGGAGCAGGATTTTAACAAGAGTACTATATTTCCCAATGTCCTGGGAGCAGGTGATGTTGTGTGTGTGTGAGTGTGTGTGCACATGCGAGTTCGTGAGAGTGGGTGTATTTGTTAGTGGGTGAATGTGTGAGGCTGAGAGTGAGTGTGTCAGTGTGTGTGTGTATGCGTGAGTGTATAGGCATTGATGGTGCAATGACAGATTAAAAATACTGTATCCGTCAGGGTCCCCGCAGGAAACAGATGGCACATTCTAACTGGGTAATCTGAGGAGAGTTTAATAAAGGGACTGTTTCAAAGGTGTGGGCAGGGTGTACGGAAACCACACAGATAGTGCAGTGCCAGGGCCAGAAACAGGACACTGGTTACCACCCAGGTCTGAAGAGGCGAGGAGAGGAAGCAGTGACAGGAACATGGAGACGGACACAGCTGTGAGCAGAGGACAACCTGACATGTGGCTGTGACTCAGGAGATCCCCGCCAGAAGCCAGAGCTGAGGCAAAGCGGCCCACTGAGGCAGCCAGGGCAGGGCGAGGAAGGGAGGAGCGTGGACCCGAGGGGCACCTGCAGAGATGTCCGGGACAAGTCCTGACAACTTACATCTGTGAAATCACAGCCCTTCCTTAACTTTCAGAGGTCTCTAACTGCTTTATGCCCCCACTGAAAGTGGGGAGCATTGTCCAAGGAAGACGCACATATTCATAGACATGAGCAAATTCACAGGCAAGTTCTCTTCTTAAAGGATATTTTATTTCTTTTTTTTTTTTTTTTTTTTTTTTGAGACAGAGTTCTGCTCTGTTGCCCAGGCTGGAATGCAGTAGTGCAGTCTCGGCTCACTGCAACCTCCACCTCCCGGGTTGATGCAATTCCCCTGCCTCAGCCTCCCCAATAGCTGGGATTACAGGTGCCCACCACCACGCCCAGCTAATTTTTGTATTTTTAGTAGAGATGGGATTTCACCATGTTGGCCAGGCTGGTCTCGAACTCCTGACTTCAAGTAATCCACCCACATTGGTCTCCCAAAGTGCTGGGATTATAGGCGTGAGCTACCACGCCTAGCCAGGTTATTTCATTTCTACAAATAAGATATAAATACATTCTCAGAGTGATAAATCCAACCAATACTGATATATACAGAGTAATGACATGGGAAGTCCCTTTCATTCCCCCAGGCCTGCACCCTTTGCAGGGAGTTAACATCTGGGACAGTTTAATGAGTTTCCTTCCAGTTCTTATTCTATGCATTTATACTCATGCAGCATAAAATTCCAAGACTTTGAGGCCCTCTAAAAGCCTATCCCATAGCCAGGTGTGGAGGCTCCTGCCTGTAATCCCAGCACTTTGGGAGGCTGAGGCGGGAGAATCCCTTGAAGCCAGGAGTTCAAGACCAGCCTGGGCAGCAATAGCAACACTCCTTCTCTACAAAAATAAGATTAAAAATTCTAAAAAATAAATAATAAATGAAAGCCTATCCCTGCACCTCAGATTAAGAGCCCTAGAGTTAAGTTTGCAAAGCCCTTTCACACCTATTTTTGACGGGATTCACAGCTCACCATCTTCCCCCACCCCCCAAGGTAGGCTCAGAAAGATTTCAAAACTTGCCTGAGATGATACAGCCTAATTAAGAGGCACATCAGGACTCAAACCCAGGAATTTGATCTATATCCATTGCTTCCAGCATACCTTGCGCCATCACATGGCTTGCAAAAAAGGAAAAAAAAATAGCTCTGAGAGATATACCTGGTAGTGATGGCTGGTGTGATTGACGGGAGAGAATCGAAACAGTGCATTTCAAAATGCCTGATTTCTTGTTTCTCCTCTGAGAGTTCCTAAGACGGCTTTGCTACTAAAAGGCAACGCAGTTTTGGATTTCCTCTTTTGGTGTCTGGGACAAAAAAACACTTGTTCAGCTGCTAGATGTTCCTGGTGCGGTAGGTGTTTCTAGTGATCGTTTCATGTTGGAAATGTACCCACAGCAGCTTTCATGAAGCTCGGAGATTTGGCGCCTGTCCTGCTTCCAGGCAGAAACGTGTGGATCAGCAAGATCTTAGGCCAATTGACAGAGACAGAATCGAAGTGCGCCCTTGGCTTTGATCATTCTCTCTACAATCTGGATTTTTCTCTTTCCAAAAGCCATAGAATATGTGTTATAAGCAGCCAGTACCGTCATTTCCACAGAAACACTTGAAGGCCCTCTTCCATGGGAAATGTACTTGCTCAAATTCTCTATAATCCATTTTCTTCTTCATCTTTTTTAGGTTTCAGTGGAAGTGATGCAATTAGAGTGATCCTGGATTTAGATAGCCCTTTATCATGTTCATGTCTATCCTATTCTCACAGCAACCAGTATTATTCATAGAAAATATTAGCTGACACTCATTGAACACTTACCAGTGAGCCAGAGAATTAGCAGGTACTCTGTGTGATTATCTTGTTGACCCTGAAGAGGGAACATTTTAGAGCCAGGTGTGGTGGCTCACACCTGTAATAATCCCAGCACTTTGGGAGGCCGAGGCGGGCGGATCACGACTTCAGGAGTTCGAGACCGTCCTGGCCAACATAGTGAAACCCTGTCTCTATTAAAAATTAAAAAAAAAAAAAATTAGCCAGGTGTGGTGGCGCGCACCTGTAATCCCAGCTACTCAGTAGGCTGAGGCAGGAGAATCGCTTGAACCCAGAGATGGAGGTTTTAGTGAGCTGAGATCTCACCACTGCACTCCACCCTGGGCGACAGAGTGAGACTCTGTCAAAAAAAATAAAAAAAGATATAACAGCTCAAGAGAACATTTTAGAACTGGATACCTGAGCTCAGGGGTTTCATCTACCTGCCCAAGGCCACACAGCTCCTACTGCTGGAGCCAGAATTCAAACCCTAGCAGCCTGGCTCCAGAACCTGTGCTTGCAACCACAAGTAGGACCAGTATGGTAACGCCCATTCTACAGATGAGGAAACCGAGGCCAAAAAGATCTCAGGAGCAGACAGCGAGTAACCTGGCTCTCAGGTACATCTTCTGGCTCCAGGTCCATTGATCTTTCCCTACCTTATTAATTAAAGATAAATTAATAGTAATGCATTTTTAAAAGATCAACAAGAAGCATTTTTTTAATGTCTGCCTTTGAGGTTGATTTGGTGCCTGGAATATGAATAAATAAGTATGGCTTTGGGCCCTTCTCTAAGGAGGAGAGTTCCAGCCTGTTCTAAGGATGTTGCCCCACCCTGAAGCAAAGAGTCTGCCAGGAGATATTTTCCTATCAGTATGAAATCAACTGTAAAAGTGTATTTCAGCTGGCAAAATTACTTCCCACCAGGCAAAGCTTTGCTGAGAACACCACCACGTTCACTTAGAAACCCAAATTCCAGGCCCAAGTTTTCCCTTGCAAGTCAAACCCGGCTCCGGCAAGTTTGTTGCTGTTTTTCCTGCTGCTGTAACAGTTACGTGTCCCTGCTTTAAGAAGGAATTTCCACCACTCGATGAGAGGATGGATCATTTCTAAACAGATGTCTGAGAGCTTCCAAGGGATTTGTACATCATGATAAAAAACCCTTCTCCATTCAGCAAACGTTTATTGACTGCTGACTACTGCAAATGTCAGCTCAGCATGGGGAAGTACTTCTAACAGTTAGAGCTATCCAAAGCTAAATTTGGGCTGCTCCTACAGGTAGTGAGTTTCCTTGCACTGAATGTATTCAGGCATCGGCAGGGAAACCCTTTGTAGACAATGTAGGGAGAACTTTGAAGGTCTCTTTCAACTTCCAGATTATATCACATGCTGGGCTTTGTGGCGAATACAGAGATGAACAAGACCAGTTCCTAGAATCAAGCAAGTTTTAATATAGTGATGATAAACTTGAATCCAAATAACAAAAAATGCTCATACAAAAGAATATATATATATGTTGTGCAGGGGCAAGCCAAGGATAGTCAAGATGAAGCAGAGGTAAAGCAGAAGGATGTGGGCTACAGTTCAGGCCTTGCTGTAAATGCTGGATGTGATGTTAAGCACGTCTCATTGCCTCTGTGGGCCTCAGTTTCCTCCTCTGTAAAATGGGCTAGTTAAAGATGATGATCTTTTAGGCTCCTTCAAGCTATAAAAATGTGAATCAACATGTGTAGGTGTCTGAGGAAGGGCTGTGGAAATTTGGGCTGCTGAAGCATGCACTATTATTTATAGGCCTATCACAATCACATGGGAATGGAGCTCCAGCCCTGCCCTGCAGAAGCGCATCTGACAAATGATTTATTATGGTAATTGACATTTGTACTTACTCATTCTTTATCTCTTGCTGGTAATGCCACAAGGGAGCGCGCGCACTCTCACACACACGCACTCACACGCACAACATCCCAGCACTATTGGGCCTCAGAATCATTTGATTGAGTCCTGTGTTAGAGGTGTCCTGTCTGGTCACAGCTAGGGATGTCTCAGTGAAGGCCCAGGAGGGAAAGCACATTCAGCTGGGGTTTGTGAAGAAATTTACACAACAGGAACCAGCATGGGAGTCGAGGCGCTCAGGGATGAACAAAGCAGGAAGCCGTCACCACTGTAGACCTGCCGCCCCCGCGGGAGGAATAGGAGCCTGGTTTTGAGCTGGGGTGCCTGACAGGAGCAGCAGTCAAAGTGACACAGCCACAGGCAAAATCAAGGCAGAGCAGGGAAGCGGTGAGCGGATACATACCCCATCCCCTCCTTCCCACCCTCGGGTCCCCTGCCAGTGCCTCCCATTGACCAAATTCCCCAGAAACCAGGGGGGAGGAAGCCAGGGAATGTGGGCTGCAGAGGTCCACCTGCAGGGCTCCCCAGACCAGAGACTGGCTCCCGGGGCAAGTGCAGAGTCTCTGGTCCACCAGATAACCATCCCTGCTTCCCTTCAAGTGTCTGGGCTCCAGTAGCCCTTCCAGCCGCGCCTGTCAGAGGAGCCCCCGACCCTGACAACTCCAGCCCTGCGTGTGCCTCTGGGGCTGTTTTCCCCTTTTTCCAGCTCAGCGCTGGCAGCTGTCTGGGCTCTGTTCTTTGCTCTGATGCCTACGGCATCATCGCAGTCACAGCCATGCTATGCTTTCTCCACAGCTGAGGTGTTTTCACAGACACCAGCTTAGCAAGCTCCCTGCCCACTGAGGCTGCAATGAACTCCTTTTGGCTCCTCTCTTAGGGAGGCAGTAGGGGTAGGCAAGGGCTTTGGAGTCAGGCAGCCAGATTTCAGATCCCAGCTGTGCCCCTTGCAGGCAGAGTAGCCTATGGAGCATGTCTGTGCCTTTCCCCAGCCTGTAAAATCAGGCACGTTGCCTGATGACCAGTACACAACATTAAGAGAAAGCTGTGTGCTAGGTACTGTGCTCAGCCTTCACATTCTGTAGTCATTTAATCCTCTAGGCAACCCTACAGCTACTGCTCTCATCTCCATTTTACAGATGGAAAAACAGACTCAGAGAAGTAATTCGCCCAAGGTCATATAAACTAGGTGGCACAGCTGGGATTCAGGCCCAGGACTATCTCATTTCAAAGTGCGTAAGCCGCCAGCTACCTCGTTCAGCTGTTGTGAGGCCTAAATGAAACAACAGGTGTGGAAGCCTGTAGCCTAGTGCTTAGCAGGAGTAACTGTCCCACATACATTTTCCTACTCTTTCCCCCATTGCCCCTATCGAGAGGCTGGCTCCCACCAGTGGCACCCACTTTCCCACCTAGCTAGCTGCCGAATCTAACTGTGTTCTGCTGGGGAGAGAAGCAGCCTGTTGTTACCACCTTATACTAGCTCCACCTGCAGAATCAGGAGCATTTGGAGAAACCAGTGGCAGCAGGAGGGAGCCCTGAGGACAACCTAGCTAAACTCAATCTTTGAGATGTCAAGAATCTCAGAAATTCATTTATTCTTCTAGCAAGCATTTACTCAACCCCCTACTGTGGGCCTTAGGCCTTTGGGCAAACAGAAACAGTCAGATAAGAGGCCAGGTGCGGTGGTTCATGCCCGTAATCCCAGCACTTTGGGAGGCCGAGGTGAGCGGATGACAAGGTCAGGAGATGGAGACCATCCTGGCCAACATGGTAAGACCCTGTCTACTAAAAAAAAATACAAAAAATTAGCTGGGCATGGTGGCTCACACCTGTAATCCCAGCTACTTGGAAGGCTGAGGCAGGAGAATCACTTGAACCCGGCAGGCGGAGGATGCAGTGAGCTGAGATCGCTCCACTGTGTACTCCAGCCTGGTGACAGAGCAAGACTCTGTCTCAAAAAAAAAAAAAGAAAAACAGTGAGATATGGCTCATAGTCCATAGTCAAAATTATTAGCTATAGTCTGGTGTGGCAGATACTGTAGTAGAGGCCTGAATCCTAATGGGGAGAGAAAAGGCAGCCCTGGGGGATGTCCCAACCTCAGCTCATGCCCCTGGTTTGTAGCATTGGCTAGATTTCTGTGAGGTAAATACTCCAGGATGGTCAATTTCAAGCTACCAGGGTGAAGTCACTAAACGTGGAATTGGAAAGAGTTACACACAATTGGCTGCCAGCCAGGGCATATGGACCCAGCTGCTGCCACTTCCATCTGCCTCTACCCAGCAGCCCACCAACCCTCTTCCAGCTGCTTCAGAAACACCACGTTCTTTCCCATGAGAGGGTCTGCAGTTCCCTCAGCCAGGAAAGCGGCCCCCACCTCTGGCCTTCTTGCCCTTTTAACTCTCCATCTTTCAAGCCCCAGCTTGAGGGTCACTTTCTTTTTTTTTTTTAAGTTTAAGTTCTGGGATACATGTGCAGGACGTGCAGGTTTGTTACATAGGTAAACGTGTGCTGTGGTAGTTTGCCGCACGATAAACCCATCACTTAGGTATTAAGCCCTGCATGCATTAGCTATTTATCCTGAGGCTCTCCCTCCCCCTGCACCCCCAACAGGACCCAGTGTGTGTTGTTCCCCTCCCTGTGTCCATGTGTTCTCATTGTTCAGCTCCCACTTATGAATGATAACATGCAATGTTTGGTTTTCTGTTCTTGTGTTAGTTTGCTGAGGATGATGGCTTGCTTCCAGCTTCATCCATGTCCCTGCAAAGATCATGATCTCATTCCTTTTCATGGCTACATAGTATTCCATGGTGTATATATACCACATTTTCTTTATTCAGTCTATCATTGATGGGCATTTGGGTTGATTCCATGTGTTTGCTATTGTGAACAGTGCTGCAATAAATATGCATGCATGTATCTTTATAATAGAATGATTTATATTCCTTTGGGTATATACCCAGTAATGGGATTGCTGGGTTAAATGGTATTTCTGGTTTCAGGGTCACTTTCACATGAAGGCTTGCCTAACCCCCAGCCTAGGTTAGACATCTAACCGTGCTCATAGAATGGCACTCCTCTCCTTCCCAGCCCTTCCTTATGTCCAATTTAACTACTTATGGGCTTGTGTGGTTAATTAGTATTTCTCTCCTTCTCATGACAGCAGAGCTTGGCAAGGTATCAGCAGTACCTGGAACAGTATCTGGCACAGAGCAGGTGTGCTCCAAATATTTGTTGAATGCTGAAAGAACGAGAGACCATCTGAGCTGGGCCCTAATGGATGAATAGGAGTCTGCAAGGTGGAAAAGGGAGGCGAGAGGAACAGCATGGGCAAAAGCATAGATGTCTGTGTCTGTGGGATGTGTTCAGGAAATGCAGGAAGGCAGGTAGTCTGGTGTAGCTGGAACTTGAGTATGTGGCAGGGAGAAGAGCCTGCAGATAAGGCAGGTGGACTGGGCCAGGTCGGGAGGGGCCATGGTATCGAATGGTCCTGTCATTCTCACCAACCCCAATCCTAACCAAAAAAACAAAAGTGATCTGGTAAGAACCAGAGGACTTGGGGGAAATCAAGGCTTGGGCATGGTGTATGTAGCTGAGCCATTCCCCTTTTTAGATGAGGAGGCTGCAGGGTCCTTCTGTCCTGACACTGCATGGCCCCCCAGGCTTCCTGTTCTGCTCCCAGCCAGTGACTCTGGGTATGGAGACCCACCTAGCAAATGCAAAAAGATGCCCCAGCTGGAGAATGAAATTAGTTATGACCCAACAGAAATCAAGTAACAAAAGAACAGTATAAATGCTGGCTAAGAGTGTGGGTCCGACAGCTGGACTGCCTGGGTTCGAATCCCAGCTTCACTCACTGTTGGTTTTGTGACCTTAGACAAGTTGCTTCACCTCTCTGATCTTGATTCCTCAGCTGTGACATGGGAATGGCAACAGTACTTAAATGCAATGGGGTGGTTGTGAGCATTAAATGAGCTAATAAGCATAAGCACTTAGCACAGTGTCAGGTCACAGAGGAGTACTCAGTAGATGTTGACTGTTATTATTACTAATATCATTATCTACAGGAGCCAGGAAAGCGTAATGATTAAAGTAAATGGAGATATTGTTTCATTTTATCTTTATGCTAGGATAAGACAGGGATGTGTTTTAAGCACTGGCTATATATGGACACTCTCTCAACTCATCCTCCTCAGAGCTCTTTTTCCTCCAATTTTTCAGTTGAAGTAAAAAGCTCAGAGAAGTCAAATGACTTTCCCAAGATCAAGAAGCTAATTCACAACAGCCATAGCACCATACCCAGATCCTCTAGGGCCTCCTTAGAGGGTTTACTCCTGGGATATAGCAACATGGGACTGTGCCCTCTATCTAATCCTGAGTAACTCCCCAACTTCAGCTCTTTCTTTGTCCCTTGGCAAATTACATCTCTCAGCCATGAAATTCTGGGAGTTTGTAACAGTCAGGGTTAGTATTGCTAGTTGCTATAACAAACGAACCCCTCATTTCAGTGGCTTAACGTGAAGGTTGATTTCTTGCCTATGGCACAGTGCACTGTGGGCCAGCGGGGGTGGGGAGCTCCATGCAGTCATTCAGGGATCTAGGCTCCTGCCATCTTTTTTTTTTTTTTTTTTACCTAGTAGGCAAGTGTTCAACAAATATTTATTGAAAAACTGAACAAACAAGTGAATAAACAGATGTTCCTCGAAGGCATAGGAAAGGCTTTCTCCCTTCTCCCACAGTTCTCCTCCTTTTTTTTTTTTTTTTTTTTTTTTTTTTTTTTTTTATTATACTTTAGGGTTTTAGGGTACATGTGCACAATGTGCAGGTTTGTTACATATGTATCCATGTGCCATGTTGATTTCCTGCACCCATTAATTCGTCATTTAGCATTAGGTGTATCTCCTAATGCTGTCCCTCCCCCTTCCCCCCACCCCACAACAGTCCCCGGAGCGTGATGTTCCCCTTCCTGTGTCCATGAGTTCTCATTGTTCAATTCCCACCTATGAGTGAGAACATGCGGTGTTTGGTTTTTTGTCCTTGCGATAGTTTACTGAGAATGATGTTTTCCAGTTTCATCCATGTCCCTACAAAGGACACGAACTCATCATTTTTTATGGCTGCATAGTATTCCATGGTGTATATGTGCCACATTTTCTTAATCCAGTCTATCGTTGTTGGACATTTGGGTTGGTTCCAACTCTTTGCTATTGTGAATAGTGCCGCAATAAACATACGTGTGCATGTGTCTTTATAGCAGCATGATTTATAGTCCTTTGGGTATATACCCAGTAATGGGATGGCTGGGTCAAATGGTATTTCTAGATCGAGATCCCTGAGGAATCGCCACACTGACTTCCACAATGGTTGAACTAGTTTACAGTCCCACCAACAGTGTAAAAGTGTTCCTATTTCTCCACATCCTCTCCAGCACCTGTTGTTTCCTGATTTTTTAATGATGGCCATTCTAACTGGTGTGAGATGGTATCTCACTGTGGTTTTGATTTGCATTTCTCTGATGGCCAGTGATGAGGAGCATTTCTTCATGTGTTTTTTGGCTGCATAAATGTCTTCTTTTGAGAAGTGTCTGTTCATGTCCTCTGCCCACTTTTTGATGGGGTTGTTTGTTTTTTTCTTGTAAATTTGTTTGAGTTCATTGTAGATTCTGGATATTAGCCCTTTGTCAGATGAGTAGGTTGCAAAAATTTTCTCCCATTGTGTAGGTTGCCTGTTCACTCTGATGATAGTTTCTTTTGCTGTGCAGAAGCTCTTTAGTTTAATGAGATCCCATTTGTCGATTTTGGCTTTTGATGCCATTGCTTTTGGTGTTTTAGACATGAAGTCCTTGCCCACGCCTATGTCCTGAATGGTATTGCCTAGGTTTTCTTGTAGGATTTTAATGGTTTTAGGTCTAACATATAAGTCTTTAATCCATCTTGAATTAATTTTTGTATAAGGTGTAAGGAAGGGATCCAGTTGCAGCTTTCTACATATGGCTAGCCAGTTTTCCCAGCACCATTTATTAAATAGGGAATCCTTTCCCCATTTCTTGTTTTTGTCAGGTTTGTCAAAGATCAGATAGTTGTAGCTATGCGGCATCATTTCTGAGGGCTCTGTTCTGTTCCATTGATCTATGTCTCTGTTGTGGTACCAGTACCATGCTGTTTTGGTTACTGTAGCCTTGTAGTATAGTTTAAAGTCAGGTAGCGTGATGCCTCCAGCTTTGTTCTTTTGGCTTAGGATTGACTTGGCGATGCGGGCTCTTTTTTGGTTCCATATGAACTTTAAAGTAGTTTTTTCCAATTCTGTGAAGAAAGTCATTGGTAGCTTGATGGGGATGGCATTGAATCTATAAATTAGCTTGGGCAGTATGGCCATTTTCACGATATTGATTCTTCCAACCCATGAGCATGGAATGTTCTTCCATTTGTTTGTATCCTCTTTTATTTCATTGAGCAGTGGTTTGTAGTTCTCCTTGAAGAGGTCCTTCACGTCCCTTGTAAGTTGGATTCCTAGGTATTTTATTCTCTTTGAAGCAATTGTGAATGGGAGTTCACTCATGATTTGGCTCTCTGTTTGTCTGTTATTGGTGTACAAGAATGCTTGTGATTTTTGTACATTAATTTTGTATCCTGAGACTTTGCTGAAGTTGCTAATCAGCTTAAGGAGATTTTGGGCTGAGACAATGGGGTTTTCTAGATATACAATCATGTCATCTGCAAACAGGGACAATTTGACTTCCTCTTTTCCTAATTGAATACCCTTTATTTCCTTCTCTTGCCTGATTGCTCTGGCCAGAACTTCCAGCACTATGTTGAATAGTAGCGGTGAGAGAGGGCATCCCTGTCTTGTGCCAGTTTTCAGAGGGAATGCTTCCAGTTTTTGCCCATTCAGTATGATATTGGCTGTGGGTTTGTCATAGATAGCTCTTATTATTTTGAGATACGTCCCATCAATACCTAATTTATTGAGAGTTTTTAGCATGAAGGGTTGTTGAATTTTGTCAAAGGCCTTTTCTGCATCTATTGAGATAATCATGTGGTTTTTGTCTTTGGTTCTGTTTATATGCTGGATTACATTTATTGATTTGCGTATGTTGAACCAGCCTTGCATCCCAGGGATGAAGCCCACTTGATCATGGTGGATAAGCTTTTTGATGTGCTGCTGGATTCGGTTTGCCAGTATTTTATTGAGGATTTTTGCATCAATGTTCATCAAGGATATTGGTCTGAAATTCTCTTTTTTGGTTATGTCTCTGCCAGGTTTTGGTATCAGGACGATGCTGGCTTCGTAAAATGTGTTAGGGAGGATTCCCTCTTTTTCTATCGATTGGAATAGTTTCAGAAGGAATGGTACCAGTTCCTCCTTGTACCTCTGGTAGAATTCAGCTGTGAATCCATCAGGTCCTGGACTCTTTTTGGTTGGTAAGCTATTGATTATTGCCACAATTTCAGAACCTGTTATTGGTCTATTCAGAGATTCAACTTCTTCCTGGTTTAGTCTTGGGAGGGTGTATTTGTCGAGGAATTTATCCATTTCTTCCAGATTTTCTAGTTTATTTGCATAGAGGTGTTTGTAGTATTCTCTGATGGTAGATTGTATTTCTGTGGGATCGGTGGTGATATCCCCTTTTTCATTTTTTATTGCATCTATTTGATTCTTCTCTCTTTTCTTCTTTATTAGTCTTGCTAGCGGTCCATCAATTTTGTTGATCTTTTCAAAAAACCAGCTCCTAGATTCATTAATTTTTTGAAGGGTTTTTTGTGTCTCTATTTCCTTCAGTTCTGCTCTGATTTTAGTTATTTCTAGCCTTCTGCTAGCTTTTGAATGTGTTTGCTCTTGCTTTTCTAGTTCTTTTAATTGTGATGTTAGGGTGTCAATTTTGGATCTTTCCTGCTTTCTCTTGTGGGCATTTAGTGCTATAAATTTCCCTCTACACACTGCTTTGAACGTGTCCCAGAGATTCTGGTATGTTGTGTCTTTGTTCTCGTTGGTTTCAAAGAACATCTTTATTTCTGCCTTCATTTCATTATGTACCCAATAGTCATTCAGGAGCAGGTTGTTCAGTTTCCATGTAGTTGAGCGGTTTTGACTGAGTTTCTTAATCCTGAGTTCTAGTTTGATTGCACTGTGGTCTGAGAGACAGTTTGTTATAATCTCTGTTCTTTTACATTTGCTGAGAAGAGCTTTACTTCCAACTATGTGGTCAATTTTGGAATAGGTGTGGTGTGGTGCTGAAAAAAATGTATATTCTGTTGATTTGGGGTGGAGAGTTCTGTAGATGTCTATTAGGTCCACTTTATGTAGAGCTGAGTTCAATTCCTGGATATCCTTGTTAACTTTCTGTCTCGTTGATCTGTCTAATGCTGACAGTGGGGTGTTAAAATCTCCCATTATTATTGTGTGGGAGTTTAAGTCCCTTTGTAGGTCACTGAGGACTTGCTTTATGAATCTGGGTGCTCCTGTGTTGGGTGCATATATATTTAGGATAGTTAGCTCTTCTTGTTGAATTGATCCCTTTACCATTATGTAATGGCCTTCTTTGTCTCTTTTGATCTTTGTTGGTTTAAAGTCTATTTTATCAGAGACTAGGATTGCAACCCCTGCCTTTTTTTGTTTTCCAGTTGCTTGATAGATCTTCCTCCATCCCTTTATTTTGAGTCTATGTGTGTCTCTGCACGTGAGATGGGTTTCCTGAATACAGCACACTGATGGGTCCTGACTCCTTATCCAGTTTGCCAGTCTGTGTCTTTTGATTGGAGCATTTAGCCCATTTACATTTAACGTTAATATTGTTATGTGTGAATCTGATCCTGTCATTATGATGTTAGTTGGTTATTTTGCTCATTAGTTGCTATAGTTTCTTCCTAGCCTCGATGGTCTTTACAATTTGGCATGTTTTTGCAGGGGCTGGTACCGGTTGTTCCTTTCCATGTTTAGTGCTTCCTTCAGGAGCTCTTTTAGGGCAGGCCTGGTGGTGACAAAATCACTCAGCGTTTGCTTGTCTGTAAAGTATTTTATTTCTCCTTCACTTATGAAGCTTAGTTTGGCGGGATAGGAAATTCTGGGTTGAAAATTCTTTTCTTTAAGAATGTTGAATATCGGCCCCCACTCTCTTCTGGCTTGTAGAGTTTCTGCTGAGAGATCAGCTGTTAGTCTGATGGGCTTCCCTTTGTGGGTAACCCGACCTTTCTCTCTGGCTGCCCTTAACATTTTTTCCTTCATTTCCACTTTGGTGAATCTGACAATTATGTGTCTTGGAGTTGCCCTTCTCGAGGAGTATCTTTGTGGCGTTCTCTGTATTTCCTGAATCTGAATGCTGGCCTGCCTTGCTAGATTGGGGAAGTTCTCCTGGATAATATCTTGCAGAGTGTTTTCCAACTTGGTTCCATTCTCCCCATCATTTTCAGGTACACCAATCAGACGTAGGTTTGGTCTTTTCACATAGTCCCAAATTTCTTGGAGGCTTTGTTCATTTCTTTTTATTCTTTTTTCTCTAAACTTCCCTTCTCTCTTCATTTCATTCATTTCATCTTCTATCAGCGATACCCTTTCTTCCAGTTGATCGCATCTGCTACTGAGGCTTCTGCATTCTTCGCGTAGTTCTCGAAACTTGGCTTTCAGCTCCATCATCTCCTTTAAGCCCTTCTCTCCATTGGTTATTCTAGTTATCCATTCTTCTAATTTTTTTTCAAAGTTTTTAACTTCTTTGCTATTGTTTTGAATTTCCTCTCGTAGCTCAGAGTAGTTTGATCGTCTGAAGCCTTCTTCTCTCAACTCATCAAAGTCATCCTCCATCCAGCTTTGTTCCGTTGCTGGTGAGGAACTGCGTTCCTTTGGAGGAGGAGAGGTGCTCTGTTTTTTAGAGTTTCCAGTTTTTTTGGTCTGTTTTTTCCCCATCTTTGTGGTTTTGTCTACTTTTTGTCTTCGATGATGGTGATGTACAGATGGGTTTTTGGTGTGGATGCCCTTTCTGTTTGTTAATTTTCCTTCTACCAGACAAGACCCTCAGCTGCAGGTCTGTTGGAGTTTACTAGAGGTCCACTCCAGACCCTGTTTGGCTGGGTGTCAGCAGCGGTGGCTGCAGAACAGCGGATTTTCGTGAGACCACAAATTCAGCTGTCTGATAGTTCCTCTGAAAGTTTTGTCTCAGAGGAGTACCCGGTTGAATGAGGTGTCAGTCTGTCCCACTGGGGGGGTGCCTCCCAGTTAGGCTGCTCAGGGGTGAGGGACCCACTTTAGGAGGCAGTCTGTCCGTTCTCAGATCTCCAGCTGCGTGCTGGGAGAACCACTACTCTCTTCAAAGCTGTCAGTCAGACAGGGACATTTAAGGCTGTGGAGGTTCTCGCTGAGTTTTTGGTTGTCTGTGCCCTGCCCCCAGAGGTGGAGCCTACAGAGGCAGGCGGGCCTCCTTGAGCTGTGGTGGGCTCCACCCAGTTCGAGCTTCCTGGCTGCTTTGTTTACCTAAGCAAGCCTGGGCAATGGCGGGCGCCCCTCCCCCAGCCTCGTTGCCGCCTTGCAGCGTGATCTCAGACTGCTGTGCTAGCAATCAGCAAGACTCTGTGGGCATAGGACCCTCCGAGCCAGGTGCGGGACACAATCTCCTAGTGTGCCGTTTTCCAGGCCCGTTGGAAAAGCGCAGTATTAGGACGGGACTGACCCGATATTCCAGGTGCCGTCTGTTTTCCCTTTCTTTGACTAGGAAAGGGAACTCCCTGACCCCTTGCGCTTCCCGAGTGAGGCAATGCCTCGCCCTGCTTCGGCTCGCGCACAGTGCGCTTCACCGACTGTCCTGAACCCACTGTTAGGCACTCCCTAGTGAGATGAAACCGGTACCTCAAGCAGAAATGCAGAAATCACCCGTCTTCTGTGTCGCTGGGGCTGGGAGCTGGAGACCGGAGCTGTTCCTATTCGGCCATCTTGGCTCCACCCCCGGCTCCTGCCATCTTGACTCAGTCTCTCTAGAGCCTCAGAGTCCTCTCCTGACTCCTGAGCAACTGGCCATCAGGTGAGGAAAGGGAAGACGTAGAAGGTACACTGCTCTAAACCACCTCAGTCCAGAGGTAACAAACCTCACGGCCATTCACATTTCATCGGCAAAAACTGGTCATGGGGCTCCAGCTAAATGCAGGGGACTGGGAAATGTGGTCTAATCATCTGCAAAGAGAGGAGATAACCAGACCCTGGTGACCAGTGAGCCGTCTCTGTCACAGGGGTGGGCAGATTCTGTGATCCCCATCGGCCACAGGATAGTGCAGAAGCTGGGACTTCTGGGTTACCCTCCCTGTCTGCAGCCTGGGCCCACACTCCCTGAGCTCTGTTCCTTCTCCCTCCACCCGGGAAGAGAACCAGTCCCTGCCAACCCTCTTCAGAGGGTGGGTGGTTGGTGAGATAATGATCTTACCATGCTTATTGCCTCTTGGAAGGCAGGTGCTGGAGAAAAACCAAGTCTGCTTTGATTTTTCTCCCTGTTCCCTTCACATTCCTTCCCAGGATAAATTTAGCCAGCCCTCACTTTGAACGGCAGTGCCCAGGATACGACTTTTTGTTCTCCAAGTTGATGTCACCGTCAGAGCCGTTTTCATGGTTGCTGCCTTTGGCCAGCAGTAAAGATTTCAGGATCACAGGCCCAGCCTCTGCCCTGCCCCAAACCTCTGTGATCCATCCTCTCACCCCTGCCCACTACCCATGGACATGAGAAGCCACATCTCTGAGACAAAGGCCTTAAATTCTCTAGTGATGTGAGACAGAACACAGTATTTAGAAGGCTTTGAGATCTTGCACAAGGGCTGCGTTATGCTTAACAGCCTCTGAGAGCTCAGAGGCAGGACGGTTCAAGGGGCATGAGCATGAACTTTAGAGGCATCAGTATGGATTAGAATCCCAGCTCTGGCAAGTTATCTTCTCACCTGTCTCCTCATCTGTACAATGGGTCAACAACAGTATAGTCTTCATGAGATTAGTGGAGATGCTTATATTAAGGAACTGCCTATATTGTTGGTGCTCTATAAACAGTGGGCATGGAGACAGTGATGGTCTATAAGGACCTCCTGGAGCCTTCTGCCCATTCCAGATACTTCTTTTTTTTTTTTTTTTTTTTTTTTGAGACGGAGTCTCGCTTTTTCACCCAGGCTAGAGTGCAGTGGCGCAATCTCAGCTGACTGCAAGCTCCGCCTCCCGGGTTCACGCCATTCTCCTGCCTCAGCCTCTCCGAGTAGCTGGGACTACAGGCGCCCGCCACCACGCCCGGCTAATTTTTTGTATTTTTAGTAGAGACAGGGTTTCACCGTGGTCTCGATCTCCTGACCTCGTGATCCGCCCGCCTCGGCCTCCCAAAATGCTGGGATTACAAGCGTGAGCCACTGCACCCGGCCCAGGTACTTCTTTTGCAGACTTCTTTAAAATCTCCTGAGAGTCCTCCTTGGAGAATTATGTTCTTAGACTCTGTCGTCTTTATAGAACTGACATCCTCTCTTGTGTCCATCCTATTATCCTCCTTTTGCTGCACCTTGAATTCATTCTGTTTTGCCTTGGTTTTAAGGCTGTCTTCCTCCACCACCTAGACTTGAACTTAGCATCATTTTAAAGCTGGTTTAGCCTCTCCCCTCTTTCCCTGACCTCCAAGCCCTCTTCCGGCTAAGTGGTTGCACTTCTTTCTGCTGCCTTCCCAGGGCCACTCTCATTCTTACTCTGGGTCTTACTCTTTCTTGGGATCCTCTTGCCTCCCCTGCCTCTCCCTCAGCTGCACAGCCCACAAGGAAACACCTTCCCAGGTCAGGCTCCCCTGGAAACTTTTTTTCACTGAGTCGTTCTCAGCCTTACTGGAGCAACAGGTACATCACTCAGGCACACCAGCTCTGCTCGTGCCCACGCATAGGCAGAGACAGAAAATGTGTCACCCATTCTCCTGTGCTCCCTCCTGACCCAGATAAAGCTCTCTAGGACTGAGCTTGCTCCTCTGTAAAGTGGGAGTGGTCAGGGTAGGTGTCCTAAGGGGAAACAGTGCGTGGTCTCACAGGGGTGACTGAATAAACAGACTATACACAAAGGTGCATTCCAGGTCAAGGGAAGGGAACTAACCAGGCCAGTGAAGGGCCTCTGTGCTGGCAGTGATGCCAAGCTGCTACCACCTATGCAGTCGGGAGTGAGGGGAGGAGCAATTCCCAGAACCTGAACAAAAGCCGAGGCTGCCCAGCCACCTCAATGCCCTGGCCTTTCTTTTTCCCTGCCCTCTGATCTCCTGTCAGCGCCTTCCATTGGCTGAACCCACCTGGAAACGGAGGCCAAAGTGGTCTTTGCAGACCAGGCTCTCAGGGCCCAGAGCTGGGCACAGAAGGGACAAAGAATGGCTGTGGAGGAGCAGACAGAATCTCTAACACAAGAATCTCAATGGTGTCTGCGTTTACCCTGTCTCACCAACAGACCTTCTAGCAGGGCATGAGCACACCTGTGCTTATAGACATGGAAACGGACACCCTGAAGGTAACACCAGAGGCCACATGAACAAGTAGTGGAGCCAGGATTTAGATTCATTTCTGCCTAATTCCAGAGTGCCCCACTGCCAGATGGCAGCCAGAGCAGATAGTGGCAAACGTTTTCCTTCCCCATCACAAGTTATCTTCCTCCCATGCCTGTAATCACTCAATGATTGATTCGCTGGGGCTGAGCATTTCCTTTTCTCTGTTGTACAGGTTCAAATGCAAATATCCCTGTCAGGAGCGTCATGTCAATCAATGAACACTTTCAGGGAATCAGTTTCTCAGGCCCCTGGTGGGAGAGGCCTGGGAATCCGTGGGGACTGGAGACCCTGAGAGGGAACAGTGTCGACCCCACATGGCTAAGGAGCTTTCTGGGCCCTTTCACTCCTGTGATTTCACTTAATCCTCACCACTTTCCAAGGTTACTGGCATCAGGAACCCATTTTACAGCTGTGGGACAGTAGCCCAAAGAGATGACACTTTCCTAATGTTAGAGTTTGGCCCGTGATGGGCAGAGCCACACAGCAGAAAGTGCACTGGCTTTAGAAGCCAAAAGACTGAAGCGATTTGAATCCCAAATCCAGCACTTCACTAACTGCAAAACCACAGGCAAATCTCCTCCCCAACATAGGCATCTGCAAAATGGGGTCTGTGTTGAACACTAACCCCTGTTTGTGGTGAGAATGAAATGGGATCATTTTCCTAAGTCCCCAGCACAGTTCATGGCACCCAGAAGCCAAGGCAGAGAAGGTGCAGGGGTCAAAGGCTTGGACTTGGGCAAATCTAGTGCTGAGCTCACCAGCTGGTGAACTCAGCACCAGCTCTGCGTAACCCCAGACAAGTCACCTTACCCTCTCAGAGCCTCATTTGAAAAACACAGCAATCACATGCCTATCTATAATCATCCGCTTTCTGTTGCTTCTACAAAATACCTGAATCTGGGTAATTTACAAAGAAAAGGAATTTATTTCTTCATGTATAGAGGCTGAGAAGTCCAAGGTTGAGGAGCCAGACGCATCTGGTGAGTCTTCCTACTAGTGGGGACTGCAGTCTCGGGCGCAGGGTGTCACATGGAGAGGGGGTTGGGTGTGCTAACGTTCTAGCTCAGATCTCTCTTCCTCTTCTTACAAACCCACCAGTTCCCCTCCCATGATAGCCCATTAATCCATTAATCCACAAATGGATTAATCCATCCATGAGGGCAGAGTTCGCAGGGTCCAATCGCCTCTTAAAGGCCCCACCTGTCAATACTGCCACATTGGGGATTAAGTTTTGACATGAGTTTTGGATGAGGACATTCAAACCATAGCACTATCCCAAAGGTTTGTTGCAAAGGTGAAATGAGATGAGGAGTCTGAAAGCACCTTTCAAAACTGCTCTATAAATGTAAACAATAACACTGGCCAACATCAGCGAGTGTTTCCTGAGTGCTTACTGTGTTCCAGGCACTGTCTACACCCCTGACGTGTGTGGTTTCACTCAATGCTCATGGCAGCCTTATGAAGCAGGACTTTTGTATATTATTCCCACCCACAAATGAGGAAATTGAGTCTTAGAGATGTTAAGTAACTGGCCCAAGTTTGCACAGTCAGTAAGCAGCAGATCCAGGCTTTGAGCCCAAATAAGCAGAGTGAGCTGGGCTCTGGGAGACCCAGACAAATGGAACTGAAGAAGCTTGGAGTCTAGCAGTGGCTCAAACTTTCCAGCACATCAGAATCACTGATGGAAATTATTTAAAAGGCAAGTTCTGGCTGGACGCGGTGGCTCACCCCTATAATCTCAGCACTTTGGGAGGCCGAGGCGGGTGGATCACTTGAGGTCAGGAGTTCGAGACCAGACTGGCCAACACGGTGAAACCCCTTCTCTACTAAAAATACAAAAATTAGCCAGGGATGGTGGCGCATGCCTGTAATCCCAGCTACTCGGGAAGCTGAGGCAGGAGAATCACTTGAGCCGGGAAGGCAGAGGTTTCAGTGAGCAGAGATCGCACCACTGCACTGCAGTCTGGGCAACAGAATGAGACTCTGTCTCAAAAATATAAAAATAAATAAAAGGCAAGTTCTTGGGCTGCACCCACAGAGATGCTGATTCTGTGGGTTCAGGGTGGAGCTCAGGAATTTGCTTTTATAACAAGCTCCCAAGATGATGCTTGTGCGAGGGGTCAGCTAACCACACGGGGAGGAGCGTGGCAGGTGTCTCAGCAAACCGTCGGTAAGGGTTGCTCAGTGAGCGAAGACACAGGGCTCTGGACATCCACAGAAGGTTCAGGCAGGAGAGACAGGATCCCACAGAGGGACCCATCTCTGCCTCTGACCTCCAGGTTTGCCAAGTACTACAAAATGGAGAATGGCAGTGAGTACCGCACCCTCCTGAAGGCTTTTGGCATCCGCTTCGACGTGCTGGTATACGGCAATGTGAGTCCATGGGCCAGGCAGATGGGGTTGACAGGGGAGGCAGCCCAGACCACCTCTCGGGTTCTGAAGAAGCTCCTCTGGGGTGCAGGGGTCTGCTGCTGGCCAGCTTTGACACCCTCAGTGGGTCACTCTCCCATCAATTCACCTGCGCCGTGAAGGGGAGGGACCTGCTGATCCACCAAGAACCCTTCTGGCTCCAGGTGCAGCCTCGGGCCTCACCCCCATCCCATGGGCCGTCTGCCCACTCGCCTTGGTCTTTGTGCACACAGGCTGGCAAGTTCAACATCATCCCCACCATCATCAGCTCTGTGGCAGCCTTTACTTCTGTGGGAGTGGTGAGTTCAGCCCCTCCACGGTCTGACGGGCCAGTCAGAGTGGGGCCCGGACTGGTACCAGCAGGCAGGGGAGTGACGGGGGCAGAACTCTGCCTCTGCCTGGAATGTAAAACCCCTACCCCCACTTGCTAGGTGCTTCAGTCTCCTTGGCCACCACCCTGCTGCGTCAGCCCTGGCTGGAACGTCTCCAGTCATGGAGAGCTCATTACCTCCGGAAGCAGCCTTCCCGTTTTCAGGAGGCTCCACCTGTTACAGAGTTCCTGTTTCTCACCGTATAGCTGGGGGAGGAGGCTCTGGGTTTCTGCAGACCTGAGATGCCTTAGTGAGGAACAGAGCCCACGTGGCATGGTGGGCACATAGCCTGCCTTCAGGGACTTCCACCCTTCCACCCCATGCAGTCCTCTCTCTGTGCAGCTGTGGTCTGGGTCACCCCTAGGAGCTGGGAAGGCAGCCCTGAAACATCCTGCAAAGTCCCTGGGCATTTTTCTAAGAGGGAACATCAGTCAGGCGTCCCTGGAGGACTGGTCCCCACCCTGGCCTGCAGTCTGCTAACATGCTAGCTTGGATCTCTCTTCCTCTTCTTATAAAGCCACCAGCTCCTCTCCCATGATAGCCCATTAATCCATTAATCCATACATCCATGAAGAGATTAGTCCATCCATGAGGGCAGAGCCCGCAGGGTCCAATCACCTCTTAAAGGCCCCATTTGTCAATACTGCCACGCTGGGGATTAAGTTTCAGCACGAGTTTGGATGAGGATATTCAAACCATAGCACTATCCCAAAAGTTTGTTGCAAGGGTGAAATGTCCTGCCCACTGTTTAGGCAGCTTGGGGGTGCTGCCCGAGCCTACTACTTCCTGCCACCCTGATCCCACCCACCCCAGGGCACCCCTCGGAGCCCACCCTGCCTCTCCTCCTCCAGGGAACTGTTCTCTGTGACATCATCCTGCTCAACTTCCTCAAGGGGGCCGACCAGTACAAAGCCAAGAAGTTTGAGGAGGTGAGTTGGGGGAGGGGCACCCTTGGATAAAAGGGAGAGGGGGCAGGGCAGGCAGGGGCAGGGACTCTCAATGGCTCCCCTTCTGAGGCCTTCTGAAGGGGGGTTCACCAGGCCTCAATGAATATTTGGGGTCCAGACAAGGGAAGGCTTGGCCAAGACTGGGCTCTGCAGAGAATCATGCGGGTTCTGTGGGTCATCTCTGTCATGGTCCCCACCCTGTCACCTCCCCTCTCCATTTCTGGGGCAGGACTAGGGGAGGCCATGGGATGAATGGGGTTTCTGTTTGCCCTCGGGGTACATGGGAGGGGCCTTGGGATCACAAAGATGTCCTGGCTCCCCTCATGACTAGGTCATGGGTGCCCACTGCTGAGTCTGTCAAATGGGGTCACAAAAGAGGACATTGCCCATAGTCAGAACTCGACAACCCCAGCTCTTCTGCCTGCAGGTGAATGAGACTACGCTGAAAATCGCCGCTTTGACCAACCCAGTGTACCCCAGCGACCAGACCACAGCGGAGAAGCAGTCCACCGATTCGGGGGCCTTCTCCATAGGCCACTAGGGCCTCTTTCCAGGGCCCCACACTCACAAAGGCTCCAGGCCTCCCCACAGAGGACCCTGCCTGAGCAAGGGGGCATGAGAGGGAAGAGGGGCTCTCATTTCTGCTGCTCACTCCGTGAGCATAGCTGGGACCCACGTGTCTGGGCCTCCCACTGCTCCAGCAGACAGGCAGTGCTCCCTGCTGAGACCCCAATCTTACCTTCACTCCTTGCCTGGCCCCATCTGCTTCCTAGGACCCCTGGGGCAGGAGCACCTGAGCCATCCCTTTCCCAAAGAGTAGAGATGATAATGTAGGACAGAGGGCCACAAGGGCCTACCAAGTGCCAGGCACTTTCACACACGTTATCTCATTTAATCCTTAGAATAATCCTATGAGGTGGATACTAGTTTCCCTTGTTTTGAAGATAAACCAAGGCTCAGAGAGACTGAGTCATTTGCCCCAGGCCAGATAGTCAGGATGTGAGAGAGCTGGAATTTGAACCTCCGTCTGACTAACTCCATCGCCCACACCCCATGAGAGAAGAATGAACTCCTGGGGGCCGTCAGCCCTGCTGCTTCAGCCGCCTCCACCCTGACCATGATTCGTTAATAAAGAGTAAGCCCCATGCCTTTCCCAGCAACAAAGGCTGCGTTTTAGGGAGACTGGTTAGACAGTGGTGAGGGACCCCATCTCTGACTTGGGTGCATCCCAAATTTAGAAGGCAACAGAAGGCATGGCTGTCGGTGAATTTTTCCTCATCACACCCCACAGCTCTCTCCCCAAACCAGGGAAGGGGTCATTCTTGTTCTTCTCTGGGACCCCACACCCACACACATCTGGGCCCCCTCACTCTGGGGATTTGATTCCTGGACCTGGGGTCCTGTCGTAGGCCGGGACCCTGTTCCAGGAGTTCAGCAGTCCTCATTTATAACATCAGTGAAAAGGCTCCAGTAAGGCCTGGTGCCTTGTGAGCTGCTCAGCTGGGTCGGCCAGGCCTGTCCCCATAGGGTTTTAATAAGGTGCCCCATTTTCTTTTTTTTTTTTGAGACGGAGTCTTGCTCTGTCACCCAGGCTGGAGTGCAGTGGCGCGATCTCGGCTCACTGCAAGCTCCGCCTCCCGAGGTGCCCCGTTTTCTAAGGTTAGAAGATAAAGGGGCCTTAGAAACCATCTTATCTAACCCTCTTGCCTACAGATGAGCAAACTGAGGCCAGAAAGGGAAAATGATGGGTCAGTGCCACAGTTCGTGGCCAAAAAGGAACCCGCATGTCCTGGCCCTTCAGGGAAGGAGGCGAGAACAGGAGGCTGGGTCCATTGACCCAGACATCCTCTATCCCCTTTCTGTCCTCTCTTACAGTGAGAGGCCCAGAAATTGCCCCAGGGCAGGGCTCTGGGGCAGACCTAGGTTTTGTGAATCCTAAACATATACAATTTGGGAGCATCTCTTTAGAAAGAATACAAAATCAGGTATTAGAAGGGGCTCATGCAAGTGAATGAGCCTAAAGAATGTTTCAATAGCTTCATGATAAATCTGCATCTGGCAGTCGGAGTGGGCATGATCATGAGGTCTTAGCAGCACCAGCTCAACTGTAGATGGAGGGTGGCCCCTCAACACAAGGCACAGGAAGTGGGGAAGGGACAGCATCAGGAGTAGTTCAGGAGGCTCAAATGGTGGGTACTTGCAAAGGCCTTGCCCAATGACCCCCCACCCCAGGGGGAGAAGGGGTGAGACCCTCCCCACATAAAGCTCAACACCGCTTCCCTCACTCTGCCCTAACCCACAGCCCCATGCCCAGGATGGTGGGGCGTATCTGCCCAGGGTCAGCCTTGGGAATTGGGCAGTGCCTGGAGATCTGACCAGACTATGCTTCTCCAGCAGAGACATCAGTGAAGGCAGCACCACATTTTAAAAATTTCTCCACCTGGGAGTCCCCCAGGCATCCCTGGGGAATTCAGCTCTTGGGAGGCTGGGGTCACAGGGATTCTCTCTAATGGGGAGATGGAGGCAGTGGTGTCCTGAAGGGACCCTCCCAACCCCTCCCTTTTACCCAGATGGAGGTGGTCCTCCTGCAGGTGCCTCAGCCCCTCTGGAGCTGGCCAGCAAGTGTGTGTGAGCCTGAGGTTGTCCTCCCCATATCTGAACTAAGTTACCACTTCTGTGTGCTAAATGTAGGGTTAATATCAGTAGTGATAAAAACAGCTGCCTTGTCTCTGTTTGCATTATGGTTTACTCAGCACAATCAGCAACATAATCACATGGACCCTCACACCAACCCTGGTGAGTCTGCTATGGTTTGTTATTAATCCTATTTGATAGAAAAAAATTTACAGTACATGGAAATGAGATCGGGAACCCATTCCCATTCCTAACACTACATTGCCTCTTTAATCATTCAGCATAAAAGCCAACATGGATTACTTACTATTGGCAGGCAATGGACCAAATGAGTGACGGGGATTGTCTAACTCAACCCCCCACTTTACAGAAGAAGAAACTGATGCATACTAAAACAAAGAAACTGAAATAGGAGAACTGGGATTTGAACCTAGAACTTTATGACTCTGGAGTCTGAGATCATGACTTCTATGCTCTATCTGGGGAAAATCCAGAAACTTGTTAGTACCTTTTTTTTTTTCTATGTGTGTTCATTCAGGTAATACAGGTTTTGCTGCAGTAACAAGTAAAATCGCAGAGTTTAATACAGCAAAGTAGGTCAGATAGCCCCCTCCATCTGGTAGCTGTGCCATCTGAGACACATGGACTGCCAGGCCACTGTCACAGGGAAAGTGAAAACTGGAGGATCACAGGGGGTAATCTGAAGGCCAGGCCTGGAGTGGGCTTACTTCACCTCCGGCCACTTTCCATTGGCAGGATTCAGCAGCGTGCTGCAGAGCCCAGCTTTACTGTAAGGATACTGGGAAAGTCCTAGTCCTCTTGGGTGTCTAGGAAGAGAAAATAGTGAGCACAGCCCTGGCTCTGCTTTGTTGTCTCCATTTTAATAGCTTCTCTTCTCCCCCTCCCACCCCACTCCCACCATTTCCACTGACAATTCCACACATCCTTCCCTTCTGTGTTCCTTCTCACAAAACCTTGTTCTCAGCAAGCTGCCAATCAGCCTTCCAGGGGTATTAATAGATAACACTCTGGGGAATTTCTTCTCTCAAGAGTATTTCCTTTTTAATCAGGGGTTATTCAAGACTGGAAGGGCTTAATCAGCCAAAGGAATGAAAATATAAGAGTTGATGTTGAGGCCTAATGCTAGACCATGCTGGAGATTTGAGGGACATCTTATCTACCCTGGTCTGCCTCAAGTAAGCTTCAGTCTGGAGGAGTCTTAGCCCCTCTTCTTTCCCCTCTCTACGTCTACCCCTGGTTTTGACTGGCAGGATGTTGGGCTACTGGATTTGGCTACAGTTCATTCTCCATCAGGGAGATAAGTAGAGGTTGATACAAAGGGCTTGGCATTCAGCTGAAATACCAATCCCCAGATCATGTGCACAGAACTTCCTTTATCGCCTGTCCTTCCCACCCCCACAGACAGACTACACTGTTCTTCTAGAAGCATAGCATCAAAAATGGGCTTATTCTAAAGCATGACTCTCCAATAGGAAAACAAGAAAAAGAATGGGCTTATTCATATGAAAAAGAAAAGCTCAGTATCACTGACCATTAGAGAAATGCAAATCAAAACTACAATGAAATACCATCTCACCAGTCAGAATGGCTATTACTAAAAAGTCAAAAAATAACAGATGCTGGTGAGGTTGTGGAGAAAAGGGAACACGTGCTCCGTTGGTGGGGGTGTAAATTAGTTCAGCCATTGTGGAAAGCAGCATGGCGATTCCTCAAAGAGCTAAGAACAGAACTACCACTGGACCCAGCAATCCCATTACTGGGCGTATCCCCAGAGGAACATAAATCATTGTACCATGAAGACACAGACACAAGAATGTTTATTGCGGCATTATTCACAATAGCAAAGACATGGAATAACCCTAAATGCCCGTCAATGACAAATTAGAAAAAGAAAATATGGTACATATACACCACGGAATGTGATGCAGTCATAAAAAGAACGAGATCATGTCTTTTTGGGGAACATGGGTGGAGCTAGAGACCATTATCCTTAGCAAACTAAAGCAGAAACAGAAAACCAAATACCTTATGTTTTCACTTATAAGTAGGAGCTAAAGGATGAGAACTCACGAACACAAAGAAAGGAACAACAGACACTGGGGTCTCCTTGAGGGTGAAGGGTAGGAGGAGGAGGAAGAGCAGAAAAATATTGGGTAGGCCAGGCGCAGTGGCTCATGCTTGTAATCCTAGCACTTTGGGAGGCCGAGGCAGGTGGATCACGAGGTCAGGAGATCGAGACCATCCTGGCTAACACGGTGAAACCCCATCTCTACTAAAAATACAAAAAATTAGCCGGGCATGGTGGCGGGTGCCTGTAGTCTCAGCTACTTGGGAGGCTGAGGCAGGAGAATGGTGTGAACCAGGTAGGCGGAGCTTGCAGTGAGCCGAGATTGTGCGACTGCACTCCAGCCTAGGCAACAGAGTGAGACTGTCTCAAAAAAAAGAAAAAAAAAATTGGGTAGTAGGCTTAGTACCTGGGTGATGAAATAATCTGAACAACAAACAAACCACTGTGACATGAGTTTACCTCTATAACAAACCTGCACATGTACCCATGAACCTAAAATAGAAGTTAAAAAAAAAAAAAGAAGGGACTATTGTAGTGTGTAGTGTGTAGTGTGCAGATCTGTGTGGAGCCCTACTCCCAGGTAGCTCCCCTTCCATGCCCTTGGGGAGAAGGACCACTTGACATGCTGTGATTAGAAGCTGCCTCACCCAATTTCCATCCATGGCAGTTGGACAGACCCCTCTACTGAGGACAGGCCTTTTCATGTAGAGACAGTCCCTGGGGCCCAGCATGGATAAAGTCCCTGGCAATGCCAGTACCCATTCTCCTGTTGCCAGAGGCCTGCCCATGTTTAAGGGCCTCATCTCTGTGCTTTCTCCATCACCCACTTTCCCCAGGGCTCTCTGATCCTGTCTCCTCAACTTTAGCACCCTTAGAAACACAGCACATCTGGGAAAAGTTCTTTTCGCTCCTGAAACCACATCCCATCAGATGCTGGTACAGATATACACACACACACAAACATAGTCCTGTATGCAGGTATGCTCAGACACACACTAAGACATATACCCATCCACATACATACTGGTCAAAGACACAGAGGAAGACACATATGCATACAAAGAGACATTCGGGAACATAAGGCTGCAAAGCTATGCAGACATATGCATTCACAGGTGTACACAGACAGACATATCCATGAATACACGGAGATATATAAACATATGCACACTCAATATGCAAATTCATACTGACTCACAGATTTAGGCACATTTACATATATAAATTCATACATATACAGGTATACACATGTACACAAACACTGACTCATGTACACACCGAGATATATATGCACACATGTACATGTGCACACACAGAAATACTTTTGTATTCTCCCTGGGCCCCATGTAGAAGCACACTCCCAAGAAGTCTCTCTCTCCCCACCACCTCCACCCCCTACAATCCAGGGCTCTCTACCCTTTTGATACCAGGTCTCAGGTCTGAGTTTCCTACTTCATCAACTCTACATCCTTCCTGGAACCCAGTACCTCATCTGTGACAAAGTTAATAGCAACAACAATAATCTCTCAATGTCCCCAGGGTCTGAGAAAGTGGGGGATGGAAAGCCACAGAGGCCTGGGGCTGCAGAACTGGGAATGGAAACTACCAGACACCCTGGCTTTGTGCCCAGGGCCCTGCTGGGGAGAAGTCGCTCACTCCTAAGGATGTGGCCCCTCTACAGAGGTAGGCCAGGAGGAAGGAAGGGGAGGACCACCACCCTCCTGGGAATGGATGGGGAACATGCCTCAGAGGAGGCTGGGGACTCACAGAGGTGGCTGGAAATAAAATTGAGGGCCATTATCAGAAGCCAGAAAGACATAGGGCCAGAGGAGCAGTCTGCCCCAAGACAAGACTGCTTTCTCCCCACTTCCTGGTGTTGTCTGCTAGGTGGGACCTCAGTGTTCCACACCAACTCTTGAAACAGCTCTATCACCTTTATTTTGGAAAGCCACCCCACCCTGCACCGCATACTGAATCCAAACAAAGCAAGAGGACCAGCAAAGCACCCCACACCAACTGAGCTCCCACCCCCACCCCCACAGTCCTTACCCATACTCCCAACCCCTCCCTCCACCACACCCAACCCTACTCCCATCCCCCCACTTCCCACCCCCACCCCTACTCCCATCCCCACCACCATCTCCACCACCTCTACTCCCACCCACCACCCCCCAATCCTTACCCATACTCCCAACCCCTCACCTCCACCACACCCAACCCTACTCCCATACCCCCACATCCCACCCCCACCCCTACTCCCATCCCTACCACCATCTCCACCACCTCTATTCCCACCCACCACCCCCAATCCTTACCCATACTCCCAACCCCTCACCTCCACCACACCCATCCCTACTCCCATCCCCCCACCTCCCACCCTCAACCCTACTCCCAACAACTCACCTGCACCACACCCATCCCTACTCCCATCACCCCGCCTCCCACCCCCACCCCTACTCCCATCTCCCTACCTTCCACCCCCACCCCTACTCCCATCCCCTCACCTCCCACCTCCACACCTACTCCCAATCCCTCACCTGCACCACACCATCCCTACTCCCATCTCCCCACCACTACTCCCATCCCCCCACCTCCCACCCCCACCCCTACTCCCATCCCCCCACCTCCCCACTCCCACCCCTACTCCCATCCTCACCACCATCTCCCCCACCCCTACTCCCAACCCCTCACCTCCACCACACCCATCCCTACTCCCATCCCCCCACCTCCCACCCCCACCACTACTCCCAACCCCTCACCTCCACCAACCCTACCCCTACTCCCATCCCCCCCACCTCCCACCATCACCCCTACTCCATTCCCCCACCTCCCACTCCCACCCCTACTCCCAATCCCCCACCTCCCACCCTCATCCCTACTCCCATCCCCCCACCTCCCATCCCACCCCTACTCCCAACCCCTCATTTGCACCATACCCATCCCTACTCCCATCCCCCTACCTCCCACCCCCACCCCTACTCCCAGCCCCTCTCCTGCACCACACCCATCCTTACTCCCATCCCCCCACCTCCCACCCCCACCCCTACTCCCATCCCCCCAACTCCCCACTCCCACCCCTACTCCCATCCTCACCACCATCTCCACCACCTCTACTCCCACCACCCACACCCCTGCCCCCATCCCTCATCCCTACCCCACGCCCAGGGAGGCCTTCGGGCGCCCCAGGTCCCGCTCCGCCGCCCAGCGCCGCCACCAGCCCCCACCGGGCCGCCCTACTCGGCCATCGCTCACTTTCCCAAGAGTGAACGCTTCCGGGATTTTTCCGAACTGGGGTAATCCCCCAAAGTGAGCAATAAAGAAACGAGAGTCAGGAAATGCTGTGGGAAGTCTGGATTTATGAGCAGGAGAGGTTGGGGGACGGGAGGAGGCTGCTGGCAGGGTCTCCGTGCCGCGGGCTTAGAAGGAGCAGACGAAGGGCAGTTGCTTGTTGCATCGAGCTCGTCGCCAATAACCTCCTAGCAGCAGAGAGCACAGTGAAGTCCACAGCCCTGCGGGGTCTGGCCTGGGCTTCACCTCTTTCCCTCCTCAGGGGCCCCCTATGTCCCCATCGATGGCCATCGTCATCTGCCAGCTGTGTGCTTGCCCCACATCCCTGCTGGCTCACATTTGTTGAGCTCTTACTGCTAGCTAGGCTGTGCGCTAACTGCATTAGATGGACTTAGGTGGACTATTGCATTTAATCCTTACCGTGACTCCAAGAGGTGGGTGCTGTCATCATCCCCATTTCACAGATGAGGAAATGGGGGCTTAGTGGAGATAAACAACGTGCCTGTATCTCAGTTGGCAAGTGGCAGTGCTGGGATGTGAACTGCAGCAGTCTTGCTCCAGCACATATGGTCTTAGCCACTATACTAAACTCACATCTGGCACCCATGCTGCTGCCCACATCTGCTGTTGGAGGCGGGCATCTTGTCTCTCAGCCACCCCTGATTCCCCCATCCTTCCTTTTCTCTCATCCACACCTTATATCCACTTCTGCTACTCTCATTGGTCACATCTGTTGTTCGAATTTATTGCCCTCATATCAAAGGAGGCAAAGAATTTTCCCACACACACACCATCCAGCCCACCCCCCTGTCTCCAGAACTCCTATCATCTGGTTTTGCTTTGAGGATTCCCTATGTCTCAGCCCTCCTTACACACCGGACTTTGGTTCTTCAGTCAGCGGGAGAGTCTGAGTTTGGGGAGGTGTGTTCAGGCAGCTCAAAGGGGTAGTATTAAGAATCCACTTTACTATCCCTTCTCCCTGCCCTGGTGCCCTTCCCCCTCACCTTTGGTGCATAGGGCCACACAGCACCCACGCCCATTCGAAGGTTGCCCTGGGGACCAGTATGCAAAATTCCAGTGGCTCCCATCAGTCCAGCAAAACCGCTTCCACAGGAACTAGAGAAGTGACAGACTAGGTCAGAGGGCAGAAGTTCAGATCCAGGACCTCACAGAATACCCCCTGTTGACTTCTCTCACTGCCTACCCGGCCAGGAGCCAGACACCCTAGAGAGCCATTCCTAAGAGTTTCCAGGCAATGACAGGAAGAGCAACCATCTCTCTCAGCCATCACACAGAGCAGGCTTCTCAAACTTTACTGTGCATACGTTATCTCCTGGGGATCTTGTTAAAATGCAGGTTCTGATTCAAGAGGTCTGAGGTGGGGTCCAAGATTCTGTAGTTCTAACAAGCTCCCAGGTGATGGTGGTACTGCTGATCTATGGACCGTACCAAATATAATGTCACTTATTCACCCACAATTCCAGAACCACCCTGAGAGAAGAAGGTCCCCATTTCAGGGATAAAAAAAAAAAAAAACAAGGCTCCAAGAAACCTATTTAGCTAGCTTTCTAAGTGACTAAGCTGGGCCTGGACTCTGTCTCGTGACTCCAGTGGTATGCTGGTAAATGTTTATACCAGCTCTTGGGGTGGGTGGGAGGATGGGGAGTAGAAAGGAGCCCTGATGTGTAGCAATTGCCAATTTCCTTTGTGTAAACACTCCCACCATGGCTGATGTCAAGCTGCAAGCATGTAGTCACTGAGCATGGAGTTGGGAAGAGATGGGCACAATCAGTTCTCCTGAGCCAGTGCAAGCCAGCTCCAGCACATCATTGCCTGCCGCATTGAGGACACTTCAGCTGCTGGCCTGAGGCTTGGCACCATCAGGTGCTACTTTAACACATTCAGAAGGAACTTACTGCACCCAAGATTTGGCCCCTGACTTACCCAGCCCCTGAGGATGCCTCCAATCCAGACCTGGGCTCGGTTTGCTGTGCTAGTGTAGCACTGAATGCGATAGTTGAAGTTGAAGTTGTGGATGGAGACAAGGTTGCCTCTGTAGCATCTCCTGCAGACGTCCTGCAGACAGAAACAAAGTAGAGAATTCCCTCTCATTTATTTCAAGTTTCTGAGTCTCCAGGCAAGAGCCCAGCATCCCTTTTCAGGTTAACAATAAACCTACTTGCCTCCCTTAATCCTATCTTTTGCTTCTTAATTAGCTGTCAGGACAATCCTGCAGGAAATAATAATACTCATAATAATTATAACCAGCACTTATTGAGAGTTTATTACAGCCCAGTGACTATTCCAAACACTTTTCATGTATTATCTCATTTAATGCTCACCACAACTCTAAGAAGTTGGTGCTATATATCTTCGTTTTACAAATGAAGGTGCTAAAGCTCTGAAAGGCAAAGCAACTTGCCCAGATAACACAGCTGATAAAAGGCAGAACCAAAATTTAACACAGGTGGTTCTAACACCAAAGCCTTTTGTTTAAATCAGTGGTTCTCCCCAGACCAACAATATCATCATCACCTGGGGATTTGTTGTAAATGCAAATTCTCAGGCTTCACCTCAGCCCTCCTAAATCAGAAGTTGTGCAGGTGAGGCCCAGAAATCTGTGTTTTAACAACACCTCCAGGTGATTCTGATGCATGCGAGGCTTTGAGAACCACTAGCCTAAATGAATAGGGAACAAAAGACTGAATGTACTCTCTTCTCCGCCAGGTCCTCTGCAGTAGCCTCCCTACTACTTACCTGAGCTTTTGCAAATGTTGTAGGAGTCTGCACCAATATGTAGCGGCAGGTCTTGCACCTTGGACTTCCCTGCACTTCAACAATGTCTTCTTCCCTGGGGCACTGAAAGTCCTTGTCTAAGGCAGCTGGGTCCGACTCCATGGCTTCCTCATCCTCAAAGGTGTCTTGACAGGCAGAAGCCTTGACCTCCTCTCCCTCTGCCTGAATCTCCTCGGTCAGAGCCAAGTCTCTCTCCTGCTCCTTTGAACTATCCAGATCCTGGCCTAGGTCTGCCTGTGTCTCTAGGCTCTCCAGATGGGGGACATCATTCTCTGGGAAGAAGAGGTAGCCTGCCATCAGGTCAAGAGCTTCCTTGTTCCAGAACCGTGGACAGCTCCAGCAACCTCACTGGAGCTTTCCTAGGAATTCCACCTGAAGACAAGACTGGAGGATTTCCTTGGTGTTAGGTAAGGAGAGATATCTCGGGTCACACCCACAAATGGTTAAGAACCTGACTTCTGGCCGACACCACGAGTGTGTATTTTGAAGGTGGGAGAAACAGCAACTACCAGCCCTTCATCTTAACGGGCGGTTGGTTTTTCCTTCTGAAAGTTCAGGTTACAGTTGGCCGGGTGCGGTGGCTCACGCCCGTAATCCCAGTACTTTGGGAGGCCGAGGTGGGCGAATCACGAGGTTAGGAGTTTGAGACCAGCCTGGCAAATATGGTGAAACCCCGTCTCTACTAAAAATACAAAGATTAGCCAGGAGTGGTGGCGTGTGCCTGTAGTCTCAGCTACTCAGGAGGCTGAGGCAGAAGAATTGCTTGAACCCGGGAGGCAGAGGTTGTGATGAGCCGAGATCGTGCCACTGCACTCCAGCCTGGGCAACAGAGCAAGACTCCGTCTCAAAACAAAAAAAAAAAACCAAAAACAACAAAAAAAATCAAACAAAAAAAGAGAAAGTTCCAGGTTACAGTTCTGAGTCCAAGTGATATCTTACCGGAGATGAGCTGTATCAGCTAAAGAGGGAAGACTGTGGTCCTGGCCTCATGAGTGCAAATAAAAGCCAGGGAAGGGGAGTGTAGGAAAAAGGAAAAAAGAGAAAGACGGATGAGGAGGGAAGGGAGAGACTTACCCAGATGAAGAGCAGAAACTGTTCCCAGCAGGAGAATGGGCAGGAGCAAGAGGCGTTGCATATCTACTGTCTTTTAGCGAGGACACTACTCCACCTTCCTTCTTGGGGCTGTCTTTGTGTGTCTAGTACAGTCCCTGGCACGTAGTATAGAGGGAATGTTTGTTTAATTGTTTGATTAAAGAGCAAACAAGATTGCCTTCTCCTCTTGCCATGAACAGACCCTGAGCCAGAGAGTCTAGAAAAGGAATGGTGGGAGGGATAACTCAGGTACAAAATTTCATTTGTCTTCCAGTCTCCATTGCTGCTCTCCAGTATCACCCTTAGCCCAGACTCCTGCCCCTGCAGGGACAGATCTGCTCAGCTATGATGTTCCTAAGGACAGGCCTCCTATGTGTTTGCCCTGTGAGGTGCTGCTTCTTCCCAGGGCCTACAATGGTCCTGCCTGGGCAGCCAGAAAAGAACTCACCTTCCAAGAGTCTGAGACCTCCACTCTCAGTGCCTCTGGCTTCAGGGCCCAGAGGCAGCCGTTTTATACTGGGTTTTTGGGGAAGTGGGAAGAGCCCAGAATGATTGCCCCAGGCCAGAGTGGGGGACAAAGGAGCCGATAACGAAGTTTTCTCAGTCTTCTCACCCCTGTGCCCTGCTCTCTGCTGGGACTGCAGGGACCTGCCTCCTGGGGCCTACTGCCTTGTGTGGGTGCCCCACACCCTGGTTTGCTTCAGAAGGCCCTGGATGTTATGTCTATTGTCCAGGAATAATTATCATTTCTGCCTCCTAAAGTGCCCCAGTCTGAACAACGCACCTTAACTCGAGGAGTAGCCTCCTGCTGGTGGAATCCTAGGAAGTGAAGTGGAGATCCCAGGGAGCTAGTGGGAGACAATGGGGGGAAGCAGTAAGAGGGGAAAGGGAGACTCAGTGCTCCCAAGCTCTCACTCATCCTAGGGGCATTGTGTGCAACACACCCCTCACCCTCATCTACACCTCATCTCCACCAGGCATGTATGACCAGCCGTACTCCACAGAGGCAAAATGTGAGATTCAGAGAAAGAGAGAAGGCAACTTGCCAAGGTTCCATGGGAAGTGGAAGAACTGGAATTTCTAAGTCTTTTTGACTCCAAAACCTTCTCTCTTTCTTTCCTCGCTCTCTTTTTTCTCTCCCTTCCTCTTTCTCTTCTTTTTTTTTTTTTTCTTTTTGAGACGGAGTCTTGCTCTGTCGCCCAGGCTGGAGTGCAATAGCGAGATTTCGGCTCACTGCAAGCTCCGCCTCCCGGGTTCAAGCAATTCTCCTGCCTCAGCCTCCCGAGTAGCTGGCTAATTTTTTGTATTTTTAGTAGAGATGAGGTTTCACTCTGTTGGCCAGGCTGGTCTCGAACTCCTGACCTCATGATCCACCCGCTTCGGCCTCTCAAAGTGCTGGGATTACAGGCACGAGCCACCGCGTCTGTCCTCATCTTTTTTTTTTTTTTAAGAGACAAAATCTTGCTTTGTCACCCAGGCTGGAGTGCAGTGCTGCAATGATAGCTCACTGTAACCCTGAATTCCTGAGCTCAAGTAATCCTCCTGCCACAGCCTCCTGAGTCACTGGGATTACAGGCTCAAGCTTTCTCATCTTTAATGTGTGAAAAATCTACATCCTTTCTTCTGTGCTGTGGATCTAGATCAAGGTTCCTCAACTTTGTGCTATTAATATGTGAGATCAAATAACTCTTTATTGTGGAGGGGCTGTCCTGGGCATTGTAGAAAGTTTAATGGCCCCTCTGGTCTCTACCCACCAGATGTCAGTAGCACCTCTCCCCACCCCCACAGATGATCAAAAACGTCTCCACATGTTTCCAAATATCCTCTGGGGAGAAAAATGGCCCAAGTTGAGGATCTCTGATCTAGAATATGCCACCTTGTCCAGTCTCAAGTCATAGCTTCAGGGCTGGCAAACAGGCAGCATGAAAAGCTCCACACACAGTCTCTCCAGCACTCTGTAGATCATCCTCTCCACCCAATACTCCCCTCCTCACCTCCTATCTCCCACCAGTCTTCTGTCACCCCAGGTCTGGACTAGAATCAGGCAGGGGAGGCTCTCAACTCAGGGACACTAAGAAATTAAGGAGACACTAAGAAATTCACTATTCAAGATAAATAATATTTTAATACAATATTTCTTAAAAATTGAAATTAATTCAAAACAAAACATCAAAATTTTAACTGACCAAGCTCTAGACAAATTTGCTGCACGTTAAAGAGAGGCCAGCATGTCTCAAGCCTTGAATTTGCCAGATGTCTCTGCCAAGAGCTAGTGGACTTGTCAGGGTGAACTCAGAGGCATCCTTGTGGGATGCTTCTCAGAACTATGCCTGGCACATGAGTGGAGGGTGACCCTTGTCAATTAAAAAATGCAGATTTGTAGGACTGGGCATGGTGGCTCATGCCTGTAATTCCAGCACTTTGGGAGGCATGTGCGGGTAGATCACCTGAGGTCAGGTGTTTGAGACCAGCCTGCCCAACACGGTGAAACCCTGTCTCTACTAAAAATACAAAAATTAGCCGGGTGTGGTAGCAGGCACCTGTAATCCCGGCTACTCAGAGACTGAGGTGGAAGAATAACTTGAATCCGGGAGGCAGATGCTGCTGTGAGCAGAGATCACACCACTGCACTCCAGCCTGGGCGACAGAGCGAGACTCTGTCTCAGAAAAAAAGAAAAAATGTACAGATTTATTCCCCATATTCCACCCCAGCCCTCCACGGCTCAGGGAGCAGGGACAGGCAGCCCAGAGGGTGAGAAGACCTAAATTCCTTCCTCTCCTCTGCTCTCCCAAGAGACCCACAAATGGAGAAGTAACTGAGAGGCCATTTCTGAGTCTGATTGCAGAGTAACGGCCTTGATCACTATCTCCTTAGCCCAACGGACCAAACCCTCCGCTTATCTACTTGACTGTAGGAGGACTGGCCAGGTCCAGGACCTAAAAACCTGGTCGCTGGATTTCAAGCTTGAGACCTCCCTAGTGGTGGAAGGTGGAGGCGTAGACCTCCATTTGCCATTATTCTTCCTCATCCATTGGCCCAAGCCAGGGTACCATTTCATTTGGTGGCTGGGATGACCAATAAGGTTGGCTACTCTCAGGAACCAATACCACAATGAGCCTCACACTCACTCATGGTTTCTTTTTCTTTTCTTTTCTTTTCTTTTCTTTTTTTTTTTCTTTTTTTTTTTTTTTTGAGACAGAATCTTGCTCTGTCACCCAGGCTGGAGTACAATGGCATGATCTCGGCTCACTACAACCTCTGCCTCCCAGGTTCAAGCGATTCTCCCACCTCAACCTCCTGAGTAGCTGGGATTAGAGGCACCTGCCATCGTGCCCAGATAATTTTTTTGTTTTTGTAGAGAAAGGGTTTCACCATGTTGGCCAGGCTGGTCTTGACCTCAGGTGATCTACCCGCCTTGGCCTCCCAAAGTGCTGGGATTACAGGCGGGAGCCACCATGCCCGGCCTCGTTGTTTCATTTTACAGATGGAGAAATGATATCTCAGAGACTTTAAACAAGTTGCCCGAGGTCACACAGCAAGTAGACACAGGCCTGAACCGTAGGCTCCCAGCTCCTTATCCACTAGATAGCTGTGTTTCCCTAGCCTCCTCTCATCAACCTCCCTCCTGAACAGACCATTCCCTCTTTCACATCAACCCTGTTTTCACTGTATATAAACCCCGGGCAAAGATATTCCAATGACCTCGGTGACGTTTTCTGTCTGATTTAAAACAAGAAAAAACATTTTTGAAGGTCTTCCACGGACCAGACACTATGCTTCATTAAGGTTTTTACATCTGTTACTTAACAACCACTTAATCCTTAAAAGTCATCCTACAAATTGGGTATTGCCATCTCTAGTCTATGTATGTACTACAAAAGCTCAGAGAAGTCAAATGACTTATCCAAGTTTGCACAACTAGTAACAAATGATACATCAGATCCTAGTCTGTCTGACTCCCAAATCTTTGCTTTCTTTGACACACCCAGATGTGTTACCCCCAGATGTTCTAGCCAATGATGCCAACATTGCTTTCAGCATCCATGGAACCCCAAGCCTCTGGCTTAATGTTTGCATTTATGTTCATAGGGGTTTCAAACTCCTCCTCTTGTTCCAAGATTCAGTCCATCCCCTCATTATGCAGACGGTAGGCCTTGCCATCTTGAAAGGCAGTGTAGAGTGATGTATAATGAAATCACAAGTTCCAGGGTCAGCTCCTCTCTGCCTCAGCTTTCTCATCTGTAAACTAAGGCTAATGACAAGACTTGCCTCTAGTGAGATCAGCTTAAGCAAAGCTCTCAGAACTATGCCTGGCACATGGGTTGAGTGAGGGTGGCCCTTTACTATGAAAAAGCAATGAGTGCACTGTTGATTGAGCCCCTACTCTGTGCTCTGCACAGTGTAAGGAACTCCAAGGATTCAATGATAAAGAATCATTGATAACCAGTTTCACAGAGCTTAGTTAGTATCTTACTGGAGAGGAAAATGCATACACAAACCCATATTTTGGAATATTAGCCCAGTCCCCTTATTTCATGATTTTTACTTTTTAAGAAAAAAAAAATCTCTTTCTTTCTTTTGAGATGGAGTTTCGCTCTTGTTGCCCAGGCTGCAGTGCAATGGCACGATCTCGGCTCACTGCAACCTTCACCTCCCAGGTTCAAGTGATTCTCCTGCCTCAGCCTCCCGAGTAGCTGGGATTACAGGCATGTGCCACCACACCCGGCTAACTTTTTTGTATTTTTAGTAGAGACGGGGTTTCTCCATGTTGGTCAGGCAGGTCTCAAACTGCTGACCTCAGGTGATCCGCCTGTCTCGGCCTCCCAAAGTGCTGGGATTATAGGCATGAGCCACCGTACCCGGCCAAGAAAAATTTTTCAATGAACGTACAATGTACTCCTATAAAGCACACTATAGAGTGGACTGCTCAGGGAATCTTCACAGTGAATGCACCAATGTAAACATGCCTAGGTCGAGATACAGGATGGGACTAGGAGTCCTGCAGCTTCCTTCATGCCCCTTCTTGATATTACTCCCCTAAAGAAGATCTCTGTGGACTGGAAGTCAAACTTCTGTCAAAGCACACACCCACAGCAGCAGAGATTTATGAGGAACGAGACAAAGTTCACCTACCATTTAGCACAGAACCTGACACCTAGTAAATGCTTAATAAATGGGAAATATTATTACCCTTTGTTGTTAATATTGAAATAAGGGAAGCAATACCTTTCCACACCAGAATATAAAGTCCAATAGGGCAAGGAGTGAGAGTTCCATCTCAGCTGCATCCTCACAGTACTCACCACAGGGCTGAACCCATAGTCCACCATCTTTGATATCAACAGATTCTTGTGGAACAATAGTTGAAATGAACCTGAGTTTGATTTCTGTCTCTTTCTCAACTTACTATGTGACCTTAGAGAAGTAGCATCCCTTCTCTGTACCATACTCCAAAAAAATAGAGTTCTTGTTTCACCCCTCTCTGAGCCCCCAATCCCGTATGAAGATCTATGAATTGGAGGCATGCTGGAGAAAAAAATGGCTTTAGAACATCGAATTATTTTCTTCTTCTGACCTCCCTAGTAGAGAAGGGATTGAGAATGCCTTCCTCCCTCCCCTCTGAGTAAAGCTCCCTCACCTCCAGCTGGGCTGGAGTCATGTGTCCCAAGATGAACCCAAGAGTGAGACAGTCTGGCTTTCCTCCTGCCATGCTTCATCCCCATGTGACCATAAGGGGAGAGTAGCCAGCTGTAAAAGCACAAGTGTTAAAGGAACATGCTTTGGAGCGGAGTTGAATTTCAATATGGGTTGCATTTAGAGGTTCAGTCTCGGGCAGTTCTTTTGACAGGTCTTAACTTCTCTGAGCCTGGTTCTGTAAAACAGGGATCATAATTATTGATTACATGAGGTCATCTAGGCAAGGTGCCTGCCACAGCAGGGGTATGTTGTGGGTGCTCAATAAGCGGTAACAACTAGTAGATGTTTTTGTGCCTATGTTACAAATAACCATATATCCCAAGTGCCAGGGGACTATGTCTTGTATTCCCAGGCCTCATTCAGAGTCTGACATATGGCAAGCTGTCTTATATCAGGTTTCCCCAGAAGGAGATCCTGAGAGAGGGAGTTGTGTACAAGTGTTTATTTGGGAGTTGCAGAGAGTAGGAAGGAGCAGAGAGTGCAGTTGAGGAAGGGAAGGCAGCCCATAAAAATGCATGCAATAAGGCCAACTACCACAGCAGGCCACTGGGAAATGGTGCCCAATACATGTTAGATTTATTCCACTTGAGGGGCCGGGGATTGGGGTACTTATACATTCATTCCTGAGAGTTGTGGACTCTTCCCAGGGACATGTTAGTTTCCTTACATATCAAACCAACCACAGTTCTGGGGTTGGAGAGAGAGAGAGAAAAGGCCTTTGGATACAGAGATGCAAACTGGGCCATTGGGAGTCCACCTACAACCTTGAAAAGTCCTGGCAGCACCTATGCAGGTGCCCAGTAATCAGGTGTTCAATGAAGAGAACTAGCTGAGCCCATTCCTCCATCTCCAAAAGGCTCCATAGACCCAACTCCACCCTCCATCCTCCTCCTCAAGGAGTGGTAGCTTCTGACCCTTCTATGAAAGGTGTGGTGTGGGGAGAGATGATAAGGAAGACCTTTCAATGAGGGCTAAGCAGAGTGGATCAGTGATCAGACGAGAAAATAAATCCGTTTCAGTAAAACCCATTTTATTGCAGGGAGGTGGAGGGAGGGACGGCAAGCAGAGGAGGGGAGGCAGCTGCCCAGGAGAGGGCAGCTCTGAACTGCTGGCTGGGACCAGCTCAGTAGGAACAGATGGAAGGAAGTCTTCTGAGGCAGTGGGCTCGACGCCAGTGGCCTCCTGTGAAGGCAGAACAGAAAGGGACTTTCAGCCTCTTGTCCACCCCAACTCAACCCACAGGAGGGCCTCTTCTCCCACCCACACACTGCTGTGGAGTCAGAGTATATAAAAGACCCAGGAAGACTCTCCCACAAAGGGTCAGGCTCTTCATAGCATCTCCTCCTTGGGGCACTTCCCATCTCCCAGACCTTTCCATCATTCATCCCCAGCCCCACCTCACCTCGGGTACACAAGGACACGCAGTGACCACCGCGGGACCAGGGCTGGCGAGCAGCCCAGTACGCAAAGTTCCAGCGGCTGCCGTCAACCCACTGCAAGTGTCTGCAGCGACCCTGGAGAAAGCAAGAGGGGAAGAAGGGATGGCGCAGAGGGAAGGCAGAGAAGCAGACCTGGCCCTGTATCTGCCAGCTCCTCCTGCTGCCCACCGGGCAATGGGCCTTTCTCTGCTGGACCATGATGGGAACTGTCCGGGTCATCTGAAATGCTGATCCATGGCAATCATCACCATCAGATTCTATGCATCCCAGTGACAGGCTTATCCTTCCAGCCCTAACAAAAGGTAGAACAGGGGTTGCCAACTCATCCTAGAGAAGAGGAAACAAACTCATCGTCTTGTTTTAATTTTTTTATTTTATTTTATTTATTTATTTATTTATTTTTGAGGCGGAGTTTTGCTCTTGTTGCCCAGGCTGGAGTGCAATGGCTCCATCTCGGCTCACCACAACCTCCATCTCCCAGGTTCCAGTGACTCTCCTGCCTCAGCCTCCCGAGTAGCTAGGATTACAGGCATGCACCACCATGCCCAGCTAACTTAAGTTACATAGATGGTGAGAGATGGAAAGGAACTTGGACCCAAACCTCCTGATTCTAAATTCTTAGCTCTTCCCTGAATGCCCAGGCAGCCCCCTCAGTGTTGTCTGTGGGTGTCCATCTATCCCTGGTTCTTCTGGAGATTATACAGGAAAAAAACAGACAAATCTGACGCAAGTTGAGTGCTGGCTGAGATCAGCAGGTGCACCCCTGATACAGTGAGGTGGGGCTGTATTCACACTTCTCTTACCGAGCCTGTGATCCTGCCTCCAATCCAGACTTGACCCTGGTTGAGCGCTCTGACTGAACATTGGATTCGGTAATTAGTATTGAAGTTGTGGATGGAAGCCAGGTTGCCCCCGTAGCACCTCCGGCAAGTAAACTACAGGGCAGGATAAAACACAAAGAATGGAGCATCCTTCCTACATGAATTCACATGGGTCTTGAGTCCCCACAATTCATGCCCTCCCTCCCCTGCCACAACCATTTGAAGGTTGGAGACCAAAATGCAACTTCTGTTTCTAGGTGGCCCTCCCCTCTTACCCCAACACCTCTGTGAGGCTCAGGTTCTACTGACACCCCCAGGGCCCTCAATGGGGAAAAGACCCAGTGATAGCAATGCTGGGGACATATCCCACACCCGTCCCATGCTCCCGCCTCAGCCTCAGCCACAGGCCACTCACCCAAGCTTGATTAAACGTCTGAAGACTTCTCACCAGGAGGTAGCGGCAGGTCTGGCACCCAGGGATGCCCACCACTTTTACTGTGTCCTCTTCCTCAGGACACGTAAGGTTTTTGTCCACCATATCTGGGACTAAGATAGACTCAACAGCCCCGTCTTCCTTGGAGGCATCTTCACTTCCAGAGCCCCACTCCTCCTCTTCCTCCAGCTCTCTGGAAGGGGTCTCCTCCACCTCCTGCTCTGGTGTCTCCTCATCCTCAGGCAGCGTCTTAGCACCCAAAGGGGTCTCAAAGGTGGAAGTCTCAGACCCTGGCAGGGAGGATAGCTAAGTGTCCTTCCTTCGCATCTCCCCTTGTTCCTCCCCAGAACCACGGACAGCTCCCACCTTGCCCTGGGCATCAGAGTGCTCAACTCTGCCTGGGAAGAGGAACCTGGAACCCAGTCTCTATGAGGGGAACCCAAGCTGCCCGACAAGGTCAAGGTGGTTAAGAGCATGGACTTAGAGTCGGGCAGTCATAGGCTTGGGTACTGGTTCCATCATCCACCAGATGTATTTCTTCGTCTGTGAAATGGGTATGCAATACCACCTACTTCATGGGGATGCTAAGAGAGTTAAGGGAGAGAAGGCATGGAAAGTGCTGTGTACTCAGTAAGCTCAAAGTAAGCATAATGGAGAAAGGACAAAATTGGGAATGTCACAGTAGAACCAAGACCACAGACATAACAGATGCCTTGAGAAATCCTTTCAACTCTTGGCCATAGGGTCCCCATCCCTTTAAGCACACAGAAATTCAGAAATAGAAGACGATCAAAGAAGGGGGTGGGTGTGTAACTCTGACCCCATCTACTATAGAAAGGAAAAAAACAGAGAAAGAAATACTGAAGGCAAAAAACACTTACTCAGATGAAGAGCAGAAACTGCCCCAAATAGAAAAGCCAGAAGTAGGGGGAGTTTCATCTTGGCTTTATCCTGCAATGGAGAACACAGTTTGTCATTGACACACACAGACACACACGCACACACATCACAATCACACCATTAGAGGACCATAGGAGTGAGGTGGAGAAAAAGAAGGCCTGAATAGAAATCAGGATGGGCCAGAAAAGCTCATGCCAAGCCCAGCTCCTGATGCTCCACGATCCAGGACGCAAGGACCTCTTTCTAAACAGAACGCAGCAAACTCTGAGGGGTGGCTGAGGCTGGCTTTCCTTCAGGCCCGGAAGTAAAGAAGGGATTATTACACTTATTTGTTTGTACTTAATGGGTCCCTCAGAGTCTATGACATAAAAGAGGCAGGAGAAGCAATGATTATTGGCTTTCCTAGGAACACATAGAACTTAGAAGGTATGTCCTCTCCTCAAAGCTCAAGAAGCCACCCACACCCTCCTCCAAGTCTCCACCATCTCCCTTCCCCAGCCAAGGAGCGCTTTCACATCCCACAGAAAGAATGTGCAAGGCAGAGGATGAAGGCTGCCCCTGCTGACATCCTCATAACCTGAAAGCCACAAGTAGACCCCTGCCAGCCCTCCAGAAACTGTCAGCCACAGCCAGGGACCTCCTGGGAGAATAAACTGTCACCAGCTCCACCACAGCAGAGAAAGTACTCACCCACCCAGAGACCTTCCTGGGTCTTTAGAGCTTCCCAAAGCCCAGGTTCTTCTTTGCTTCCTCTCACAAAGACATCTTATATAGAGGCCTTGGAGGAACTTCCCCCAGGGAGAGTTTGCCTCTGTCAGAGGGAGATAGCAAGGCTGATAAGGACCATTTCATCACTTCCCTGGGGAGCCCACTCATTCAGTGAAGATTTCTCTCCCGATACCCCCTTCAGGAACCCAGGGGCCATCTGGAACGGCTCTGGGCAATTGTTCTTATCCTGGGGTACACTTCAGAATCGCCTTGGGGGCTTTTCCAAAATACATATCTCCCCTGCTTTACCGGTGTTTTGAATTGCCACAGACATTTTGAGAACAAATCTGTCCATATCTATTAAAATAAAAAAATGCACATTTGATCAATTTCACTCTTTGGAGACTATCCTTTAGACATAAACGCACCTATAAGTAATAAAACTTTTACAGAGTTATGTTATTGCTTGACTACTTGTAGAAATGAAAACAATCTTGATATCCATCAATCAGACACTGAATAAAATGTGTCCTCTCTATTCTACAGAATGTTATATGGCTGTGAAAAGAAGAGCTGGATCTGTATCTATAAACCTGAAGAGATGTTTGTGCGACATGAAGTGAAAAAAGGCAAGATACTCAGGAAAGTATTTAGTATGTGAATAGTTTTAAAGGAAAAAAAAAAACCTGCATAGGTGCTTATCTGTGAGCGTCCTTATGTGACCATTGATGGAGGGAATGCTAAGAGGAATCACACCAAATAGTTGACCTTGTTGCCTCCAGAAGCAGGAGAGGAGAGGGAAGAAAGCGGGAGACAGATTGTTGTTTATCTTCTTTTTATAACTTTGCATTTCTTCAGTGGTTATGGTAAATGTGTGCTGAATCTGTAATTTTGAGGCTGCCTTATTAAAGATTTTTAAAAATATGCAGATGCCCTGCCCAGAAACTTCTGATTGGCTAATAGGTCTAGAGTGAAGGTCAGATGTCTGCATTTTTTTAAAAGCTTCCCAGCTGACTGTGATGGAAGATGGTTCTAGGAGTCACTGTCCTGAGGACCTTCAAGTACAGGAAATGTTCACGTATGTCTAACTGCTTTCCTTCTGAATCAGACCACTCAGTTGGCCAACCTACCAGCCTTCATTATGGTAACATTTACTGAACATTTTTAAATGCCATGCATGGCAAGTGGCTGGATGCAGTGGCTCATGCCTGTGATCCCAGCACTTTGGGAGGCCGAGGTGGGTGGATCTTTTGAGGTCAGGAGGTTGAGACCAGCCTGGCCAACATTGCAAAGCCTTGTCTCTACTAAAAATACAAAAATTAGTCAGGCGTAGGGGTGCCTGCCTGTAATCCCAGCTACTTGGGAGTCTGAGGCAGGAGAATCACTTGAACCCGGGAAGCGGAGGTTGCAGTGAGCTGAGATTGCACCACTGAACTCCAGCTTGGGCAAGAGAGTGAGACTCTGTTTCTATCAATCAATCATCAATCAATAAAATGCCATTCATGGCAAGTATTACCTCATTTCACCTGTTTTTAAAAACCTAGTGAGGTAGGTGGTTGATACCCCATTTTCCAAGTGAGACAACCCAGGTTCTGTGTGGCTCCTGACCCCCCCACAACACTGCCCTTATTGGATCGATGCCCTGTATACACCCTCTTGTAGCTCCAGGGGCTTGTCCTTATCACAGTTAGTCATTTTACTTTTCTTGTGAGATTACTTGGTTAACGGATTAACATCTGTCTTCCTTCGTGATGGTGAAGGCTGCATCTCTTTATTCATCATTGTATCTTTGGTGCTTAGTATAGTGCCTGGCACATAGTAGGTACTCAATAAATATATGTTGAAGTAATTAATGGTTAAGTAACGTGCTCAGGTAAATAACAGGGTTAGAATTCAAATCCAGTTCTTTCTGGCACCAAACTTCTCTCTCCTCCCATGTGCCTGCTTGTGTGTCAAAAATGATGCTATCCAGGTGGAGATAAAAATCAGAGTGAAGCATAGATCCTGTATTCAATTAGCTTACAATCTAATTTGTGAGATGAGTAAATTGAGGTCAAACAAAAGGAGAAGGGTTAAGACCAAGCTAGGAAACATCCTCTGCTAATTCAGAAGGAAGTCCATCCATAGTAAAACAGAGCAGAAAAGGCTCCATGAACCAAGGAGCTGATTCCTACCAGGATGGAAAGGTGCAACTAGAAGGGAAGGAAATAGGCATTTCAAGTAGAAGGAACAGCTTGAGCAAAGGTGTGGAGGTTGAACAACCTTGGTATATGCACAGGACACTGTAGTTTCCTTCATAACTAAAGTTAACAGTACACACATTGGGAAGGAATGAGAAAAACAAGGAAGGATGCATTTCATCTTGAGCCGAGGATGGAGATAACCCTCCCCTGTCTCCATTGATTTAAAAAGACAGAAGCAGGAATCAAAGGAATACTCAACAAGAGCCTAGTCAGGAGCTTTGAGCTGGGCTCTGCCCACTCCCATCTGCAAGCCCTCCCCACAGGGCCTCTTTGGCTGTTGGACAGAGGATTACTGTCAAAAGGTGATGAGAGGGAGCCCATTCTTGGAAACCAGTTGACTATTCAGGGACCCTCACTCCTAGGGGAGTCTCTCTTTTAGGTCATACAATCCAGGATCTGGACTGGGTCTAGCACTTAATAGCTGCGTGTCGTGTCCTGGGCAAGTTCCTTAAACTTTCTGTACCTCATCATCATCATTTATAATGTAGAGACGACAATACCTACCTCACTGGGTAGTGTGAGAAATCAATGAGATAATTCACATGTAGCATGCATGCTGTGAGCTGCCCAGTCACCTCACCCCTTCCTGTGGTTTCTTGGATTCCATTTCCTGTGGATCTTGGTGGAGGGCAGGCCTCTCATTTTTGAAGACAAAAGTGCCTATTAGATTTTCAGCTTCCTTCGCAGCTAAAGCATATGACTGGGCTCTATCAAAGAGAAGAAGCATCTGTTCAAGACTTTGAATCTGGAGCTAGTGACCAAAAAGGTGGAGGCCAAGAAGGCCTCTCTCTGGCAGTGGCGTTGACAAGATTGAGTTCCTGGAGTTGCAGTACCCACAGAGGCACTGCAGGATACATTGATCCAGGGTCCAAGCCCTACAACATCCTGGGTGCCAGCCACAAGATCTAGGTCTCAGCAGCAGTGGGATCCTCCCTAGACCTGTTCTGCAGCCTCACTTTGGCTCCATGTCTGGTTTTCTGGCCCTTCCTGCAATTTCATGAGCTACTCCATTTCCTTTCAGTCCTGGATTTTTCTACTCAGATCAGCCAAGGAGAGTTTCTGTGGCCTGCCATTAAGAGCCCTGACTGATGCAGCATTTAGCACAGGAACTGGTATTTAGTAATTGCTTAGTAAATGTATGCTACCCAGGGTCTTTGAGTGTGACCAACATTAATCAAACTCTCAAGAGACTGTTGTCTACTTTTGGCGCCAATGACACAAAGGAGGTTGAACTGTACTCACAAGGGGCCCACTTGCCCAGGCTCTCTGATAAGCACTTTCTTTCCCTGCATCACAACTGTGGTGCGCTCAGGACTTGAATTTCGAATGGGAGCAAAGAGCTGGAGGCCTTGGGGTCCAGTGCCTTCGAGCAAGAGAACGATACCCATCATCTCCATTTAATCCTCAGCCCTGCCTCCTTCCCCAAGAAATGTTGACTCAACACTGCAGGATCCTGAATCTTAGGCATCCTCCTTTCTAGCCCTAAAGTTACTACAGAGCTTGGAGGTTCCTAAACAGACTCAGTCAATCCTCTCCATACTAGCACTCCCAAAAGGGACCTGACAGATCACCTCTGCATTTAAACTTTTCTGATCTCATTCTCGTGGGCTCATCCCAACTTTAGGCTTGTGGGAGAGTGTGCTGTAGCTCCTGACATAAGCTGTCCAGGGTCAGACCTGGTACTGAGGGGTCTTCCCTTCTACAAGGGTGGGCTGTTGCAACTGGAGAAAAACATGTGTGCACCAGGCAGAGCAGAGATCACCTTGGAGATGGTGTCAATACCAAGGAGCTCTTGGGATGCCCCTCCCGTGCCCAACCCCCAACATACGGCAGCTTAAAGACTAAAAAAACCACCACAGCTCCAGATACGCAGCTCACACTATTCAGCCCTCACCTCCACCTGCATCCTTCCCCACACCCTGCAGCAGATCTTTTCAACCTGGAAACTATGAATAGGTTTCAAGGGACCATGAACCCTGCAATTATAGAAAACATATGGTGTGATGTTTCTAGCGTGAGGGTCCAAACCCTCCATGAGATTCTTTGATGACTTCCCAAAAGGCAAGAGAACCTCTAACTTTACTGAGTGATTTTTTCTGGAAGAACCAAGAATGACACCCCACTGTTCTTCACCAATAAGGTCCTGCTTGGCCCTTTTGATAGGCAGAATTCAGTTGTCCCCTGGTGCACTCTGCATAATCCCTGGGACGGTAAATATGATGGATTTTACTCCTGTGGTTGTGTGATGTTACATGCCACAGTTGACTTTAAGGAAAAGGGACTGCCCTGTATGGGTATGATCTAATCAGGTGATCCTGTAAAAGAGACAGGGCTCTCTTCTGAAGTTAGAGATTCCAACCATGTGGGTGATTCGATCCAAGGGAAATTCTCCATTGCTGGCTTCAAGGATGGAAAAGACCACGCACATGGCAAGGAATGTGGGCAGCCTCAAGGACCTGAGAGCAGCCCTCATCTGATGGTCAGCAAGAAAACAGGACCTCAGCCCTGCAACTCCAGGGAACAGAATTCTGCCACAACCACATGAGCCTGGAAGAGAACCCTAAACTCCAGATGAGCACACAGCCCAGACAACATCTTGATTTTAGCCTTGTGAGACCCTGAGCAGAAAGCCTAGCCATGCTGGGCCCACACTGCTGATGGACTAATGATGAGCTAATAGGCATGAGTTGTTTGAAGCTGCTAAATTTGTGGCAATTTGTTATGCAGAATAGAAGACTAATACAGCCCTCAAGGCCCATCTCCCTCCCACGGTGAAATTTACAGTGGGTGTAGGGATTGTCAGAGAAGGGTCCCAAAGGAATGGGCTGAGGAGCTGCTGGAAAATAACCCAGGTACAGCAGAGACGTAAGATGGACAGTGAGAAAGAGAGGTTTGATTCAGGCCAGAGATCCCACCATTCTCTCCCTCAGACCATAGGAAGCCAGGTGGCCCTTCTAGTTACATGTTCTGCTCCGGGATTCTCTCCCCACCCTCAGAAAAGTGACGGACTCCAGGGACCTGACCTCTGGGGCTAATCAACCGGTTGTTAACTGGGCTTGGCCAACATCCCCATGAGGCAGATAAAAGCTGGTGAAAGAGCTAATGCCACTGCAGGGGGAGTGGCCCGGGAGATACAGACTGGGCTGTTGTGCTGTGAAATCAGCCTGGACAACAGTTCCCCATTTGCATGCCCCAGCGATTGACATAGACCAAGACGATTGGCATGTGAGATCTAGAAGGCCCCTTAGAAACGAGCCAGCACAGTCCCCATGTCTCAGATGGGTTCTTCCCGCTTCCTCAGGAAGTGACATTATCCTCTTTCCCCTCCAGGAACCTCTGCTCCCAGAGACCATGAACACTCAGTGAGCTTAGAAGGAATATGTCTTCGCAGTAATTGCCTCCCCTGCCCCATCTTCCACCTTCCCCAGTCCATCTACTTCTCCCCATCTCTGCTGCCACCTCACTAGCCCCTGCGACCATATTTGATAACATGTATCACAGGCCATTGTCCCCATACCTCCCATTCAAAGTCTTCCCACATACTAGCAATTAACCCAAACCCATTACCACCATCTGCAAAGTCTTTCATGATCAGGCTCTTGTCTACAAGCTCAAACTCACTGGCATGACAAGTGACCATTGTCATCCTGGTCCCAGATCCACTGGCCAAGCTAAAGCATTTGTACTGGTTAAAAGGCCACCTCCTCAGACAAGCCTTCTCCAAGAACTCTTTCTAAAAGAAGCCCACCCACCCCACTCTCCTATTTGGTACTTTTGTTCCACATCATCACATTTATTTCCACAAGAACATTTACCAAAATGATACAATCTTGCTTTCTTACTGGTTTCTTGTTTTTTGTCTGTCTCCTTCAGAAAGTAAACTTCATGACAACAGAGACCTTGTCTGTCTTGTTCACTGCCTATAACTCTGCCCAGGTCATAGAAGGAGTTTTTCCATTACATAATGAATTAATTAATCAATTGACTAATCAACTTGAACTTTACCCCCTGGAGAAAGTTTAGCTGAGTTTAGATCAGAGTACACATCCATTTATTTCGATTCTACAGGTATTTTCTGAGCCTCATCCACCGTGGACACAAGCCTCTGCCAGGCTCTGGATCATCGATTCGTTCATTCATTTATTCAATAAATACTTAAAGAGAATCTCTAGTTGCAGGGAGGTTTAAGGTAGCTGATAAATAAGGCAAACAGAATGAACATATTAGTAAAACAGGGCAATATATTGAGGAGATACTCAGAAGTGTAGAACTAACATAAATGGAAGATAAACACATTTTCAGTGTTGTCAGGATCACATAAAGGGTGACGGCAGGCACAGAAGGCTTGCTTGAGGACGTAGCGCTTAGCCTGGGCTCCACAGACTGACAGATAGGATAGGATAAGCAGAGGAGAAGTGGGATGGCATTTCTAGGGGCCAACCATCTCCTGGTAGTGCTGGAATTTGAGCCAGGATATGGATGATTTTATGTTTCTTGGACGTTAAGTCAATGAGTGAGCTGGCTTCTCTGCTTTGCACCAAAGCCAAGCTCCTCCAGCAAGAGGTGTAGACTCGCTGGCCACTTCCTCAACACCCTCTTCCTCCTCTTACCATAGCAATCTCATTTCTGTTATCCCTATTGCTCCACCAAAACTGCTTTTGCCAAGGTGCCCACTGACCACCCCATTGCCAAACCCAACAGACATTCTCCAGTTCTTATCCTACTTGACCTTTGCAGTAGTGATACCTCTTCACTTCCCTCTTCTTAAGAATTGCTTCCCTTCTCAATAGACTTTGTGGTCATTCTCTCCCAATTTCTGTTGGCAGGCTCCTTTTATTCTTCCAGATGGTCAAATATTGGGGATCACCTGGCTTCTTGGTGCACGTCTCTCCTAACTCTGCACACCCTTCACCGGTTATGTCATCTACTCTTGTGGCTCAAGCTACCAAATATATATGCAGATCATTCCCAAGTCTTCATCTTCAGCCCCAGGACTGTTTCTGAGCTGCAGACTCACACATATGGTCACCCAAGATGCTTCTCCACTTGGATGTCCCATGGGCATTGTGAGTCCAACACATCTCAGACTGAACTTAACACACACACACACACACACGCGCGTGAACCTGCTTCACATTTTGTGGTCACTTTCTCAGGAAATATCATCACCTTCCAACTAGACCTGCAAGGCAGGACTCTGGGCATCCTTCACCCCTCCTGCCCCTGAAATGAGATCTTAGGCAGAAATTTTAATAATGATAACAACAGCAGCAACTAATATTTAGGAAGTGTTTCTAGGTGCTAAGTATGTTAAGTGCTCTGTATTATTCAACCTTCTAAACAACTCTAGGACGCAAGTGCCATTAAACTACCTAAATTACAGACAAAAGGCTGATCCTGGGAATGGTTAAGACACTTGCCAGGTAAGTGTCAGAGCTAGGATCCGAATGGAGAGGCTGCACTCTTGTCCATGCCTCACTTCCCCTGTGGTGGTGAATAACTAGCACAAAGCCATTTGCATACATTCTTTAATGTAACTTACGCTGTAAGTTGCATGGGGCAGGTGATGATTTGGAAAGCACAAAGAATGTGGTCCTTGGATTTTAAAAAACCCTGGTTCCATTATTGGCTCTGCTGCCCGTAAGCTGGACCTCCTTGGAAGTTCCCTCATCCCCCCAGTCTCCTGTTGCTCATCTGTGAGTTGTTAAGGATGACCACCTCGCAGATGTTGCAGGGCTTGAGGAGAACCAACTGAAATGTGGTGGTACAGTAATCTACTAAGTGCCTGAAACACAGTGCCCCCAACAAACAACAATGCTGAATATTGTCCTCTGTTAGGGATAGGAAAAGCAAGGCTTGGAAAACTTAAGTGATGGTCCAAATTTTGCATGCCAGCAAACGGTGGAGCTTGGAAAAGAACTCTAACTCTTCCGTTGGCCATGAGGAGAAATTTTCTGAGCCTCTTCTACATAAATGCTCATTACCATGTGAGACACATCACAGTCCTCACCATCAGGAGACTAGAAGCTCAGGGCTGGGATTGTAGGTTGAATCTCTCTCTCTCTCTTTCTCTCTCCCCCGCCTCTTTCTCTCTCTCTCTCTCTCTCTCTCTCCCTCCTCTCTCTCTCTCTCTCATGTCCAGTATTTATTGAGCCTCCATTCTGTGCTAAGTAAGGTACAAAGTTCTCAGCATACAGTAGGCAATACAAAATATACAGTTACTGCCTGCGTGGAGTTCCCAAATGAAAGCCTAATGGAAGACACACCTGAATATTTTTAAAATCCTATGATGGTACATTAAACTGCAACTGTGACAAGCTCTATGACAGAGAGGTACCTGGTGCTATGAAAACCAGTACTAGGTAACAGTACAGAAAGGAAGGAATATCTGAGCTGAGAACTGAGGGAACTATAGGAGTTAGCTATAGGTTGGGTAGGACACATTCCACAGAAACACAATAAAACTGTTTCAAGGCCAGGTGCAGTGGCTCATGCCTATAATCCCAGCACTTTGGGAGGCTGAGGTGGGCAGATCACAAGGTCAGGAGTTTGAGACCAGTCTGGCCAATATGGTGAAACCCCGTCTCTACTGAACATACAAAAAAAATTAGCTGGCGTGGTGGCACATGCCTGCAATCCCAGCTACTCGGGAGGCTGAGACAGGAGACTTGCTTGAAGGCAGAAGTTGCGGTGAGCCGAGATCGCGCCACTGCACTCCAGCCTGGGTGACAGAGCGAGACTCTGTCTAGTTCAACCATTGTGGAAGTCAGTGTGGCGATTCCTTAGGGATCTAGAACTAGAAATACCATTTGACCCAGCCATCCCATTACTGGGTATATACCCAAAGGACTATAAATCATGCTGCTATAAAGACACATGCACACGTATGTTTATTGTGGCACTATTCACAATAGCAAAGACTTAGAACCAACCCAAATGTCCAACAACGATAGACTGGATTAAGAAAATGTGGCACATATACACCATGGAATACTATGCAGCCATAAAAAATGATGAGTTCATGTCCTTTGTAGGGACATGGCTGAAACTGGAAACCATCATTCTCAGTAAACTATCGCAAGGACAAAAAACCAAACACCGCATGTTCTCACTCATAGGTGGGAATTGAACAATGAGAACTCATGGACACAGGAAGGGGAACATCACACTCCGGGGACTGTTGTGGGTTGGGGGGAGAGGGGAGGGACAGCATTAGGAGATATACCTAATGCTAAATGACGAGTTAATGGGTGCAGCAAACCAACATGGCACATGGATACATATGTAACAAACCTGCATATTGTGCACATGTACCCTAAAACCTAAAGTATAATAATAAAATAAAAATAAAGGAAAAACAAACAAACAAAAAAACTGTTTCACTGTCATATAGTGTACTTGACCTGTAATGTGATTTTGCGTATGTAATAAAAATTAGCAGCTGCCATTAATGAAGGACCTACTATGTGCCAGGGCCGAGCACTTTTCATGTAGAGCCTCACTTATCCTTATTACTCTCTGAGGTAGGCATTATAGGTAGCAAACAAAGGCACTAAGATGCTTCATGACTCCTACAAGGACACCCAATCTAAGAACGTATAAACAGGACCCAGATCTTTCTGCCTGCACTTCCCCAGCCTAGGGCTCTGAAAGGAATTCACAGCCCCGCCCCTGGTAATTGACATTTCTGTGCACTTGGATTCTCTCCATTGACTGCTGGGGAGACAAAACTATCGCAAAAATTGAATATGAAGATTGATATTTTTCGTTGACTTTGGCTTAAGATTTGGGGTAATTCGAAAGTCTTTTTTTTTTTTTTTTTTTTTTTTTTTTTTTGCCTTTGAAGTTTTCCCATTCCAAGTAATAAAGAACTTGTGTTGTTTTGTTAGGTGGAAACAAGCTAAAGCGAGGGCTTGCAGGGAGGTTTTCCATCCTGAACTATAGTAGTGGCATTCCAGACTCCACCAGGTGTGAAATGTGGTACACGCTCTGAAGGGCACACAGATGTTACTAATAACACCTGCATCCACACACAGCACACCTGCTACAAGCCAGGTGGTTTATATTGATCACTCACTACATGCCAGGTCCCCTTTGAAGTGCTTGATGTTCATCCAGCCACTCAATCCTTACAACTCTATAAAGTATTCCTATTGTTATTCCATTTTACAGATGAAGCAGCGGAGGTACCAGGAATCTAAGTGCCAGAGCTTGTGTGGGTAGGAACTGGAAGTTGGTCTTGGACAGTCCATCTCCAGAGCCCAAGCTGCTGCTTTTATTCCCAAGGTTACTCTCTAGTCCTTGCAACAAACCACCGTGGTACCTATTTCCATTACAGATGAGGAAACTGAGGTTCAGGGTGGTTAAGGTCACACAGCTGATCAGTGCCTGCAAAGCCCAGAGCCTTTCCCACACACCCTACTGCTCTAGCTAGCCTGCAGGCCTGGGAGGTGACACTGGACCCAGGAAAGAATATGCTGAGGGGCCTATGAGCAGATGTTTGGGATTAGAGCATAAACACTCAAAATTGGGCCGGCGGCGGTGGCTCACGCCTGTAATCCCAGTACTTTGGGAGGCCAAGGTGGGAGGATCACAAGGTCAAGAGATCGAGACCATCCTGTCCGACATGGTGAAGCACAGTCTCTATTAAAAATACAAAAATTAGCCGGGTGTGGTGGAGCACACCTGTCATCTCAGCTACTCAGGAGGCTGAGGCAGGAGAATCGCTTGAACCGGGAGGCAAAGATTGCAGTGAGCCGAGATCGTGCCACTGCACTCCAGCCTGGTGACAGAGAGAGACTCTGTCTCGAAAAAACAAAACCAAACAAACAAAACACCTCAAAATCCCTGGAGGGTCTGGTGTGAACACAAGCCATGGTCCTGGGTTTAAGATGCACTCAGACATTGTCCTGTCTGTGAACTCCTTATCGCCAAAGGACTGGAGCTTATGCCTGGAAGCCTGGATGGAAAATGTTCTTCCCGAAGAATGTCAGAGGAATGACTCACTGCTGTGCCCATGTCACACCTGAAGCATTTGAGAGTCATCTATCCCCTGAGGGGCTGGCAGGAAAAAGGGCTCCTAGACATAACCACTGGGACCATCACTCCAAGCTTTGAATTTGGGGAGGACTGCTTGAGCCTGGGAGGTCGAGGCTGCAGTGAGCCATGATCTTGCCACTACACTCCAGCCTGGGTGACAGAGTGAGACCCTGTCTCCAACAAACAAACAAACAAACAAAACCACGTTGCAGGAGGAAGGCTCTCAGGGCAGAAAGATGAGAGCTGTGCCTGTGGGTTGCTTCTCCTGCTTACTCCCTCTTGCCCATTTTCCCTAGAAATCATCTCTGGTTCTCACAGAATAGAAGTGTTCTTAGCAGCACCTGGGCAGGACCTGCCAGCACCTTCAGCTAAAGTACAGTTAGCACCAGATTATGGATAGTGATTAGCGGGTATGAGGTCATTCTCTGGAATATCCCAAGGTGCTCTTTTGTGATAAGCCCACTTGACAACAACTCACCTTCTTAGTGTTTTTATTATTTGCACTCTCCAGTCTGCTGACCAAGGCTGCCCTCTGGCTCACCATCATCTAGGACCCCCACACAGGCAGGGAAGGGGAAAGGGAGTAGGGGGTGGATGGGGATAAATAAGGTGTGGTAGAGCCACGAGATGGGGTTGTGAGCAGCCATTTAAAGCCATGTTTTTGGCTACTATTTGATTACATAAGGAAAAGCTTATGAGATCATTTTAATTATCACATACATCCAGTCAAATGATGGGAGGGAACATACCAACATGTTAACCATGATTATCTCTGAGTGGTCCAATTAATGGTGATGCGTCTTTTTCATGTCCCTCTTTATTTTCTCATCTGTTTTAAATGATATCTTTCTTAAAAGAAAATAAATGCAGGCTGGGCATGGTGGCTCATGCCTGAAATCTCAGCACTTTTGGAGGCCGAGGCAGGAGGATTGCTTAAGGCCAGGAGTTCAAGGCTGCATTTAGGTATGATGATGCTGCATTCAACCTGGACAACAGAGCAAGACCCCACCTCAAAAAAAAAAAGAAGAAGAAATGTAAAGTAAAGGTAATGTCTAAATGAATGTGACCTTGGGAGTCAGACAGACCTGGTTTAAATACCAGCCCCACAATGTACTAATGGGTGAACCTGACTTTCTTTATCTGTGAAATGGGGCTGATCATATGCACTTCCCTGGGCTGAACAGGCTTAAAGGGGATCATCACACAAAGTTCCTATTTCATGCTGTTTGCTGTCCCTTACATGGCAGGTGTTCTTCCCCTGATGGACGGGCCCAGCTTGGCACTGTGGGGGTGTGATGGGGGCCGATTCACCTCCAGTTCCTCTCTACTGAGGCTGGTTACAGATGAGAAGGGTTGCATTGGAAGCCCATTGCTGATTGAAATCAAAACTTGTGAAACCCCTGGGTTGCTTGCTTCCTCATTGGTTCCACTTGAGGAAGAAGTTGCAGGAGGCGCCAGGTACAGTGGCTCACACCCATAATCCCAACACTTTGGGAGGCCAAGGTGGGAGGATCACTTGAGCCCAGGCGTTTGACACCAGCCTGAGCAACAGAGTGAGACTCCCCAGACTCTATAAATAAATACATAAATACATACATAAATAAATAAAAGATTAGCCAGACCTGGTAGCATGCACCTGTAGTTCCAGCTACTCAGGAGCTCAAGCAGGAGGATTGCTTGAGCCTGGGAGGTCGAGGCTGCAGTGAGCTGTGATCACACCACTGCACTCCAGCCAGGGTAACAGAGTGAGAACCTGTTTCAAAATAAATAAATAAATAAAGTTGCAGGAGGAAGGCTCTCAGGGCAGAACGATGAGAGCTGCGCATGTGGTCGCTTCTCCCGCTTACTCTCCTTTTGCCCATCTTCCCCAGAAATCATCTCTGGTTCTCACAGAAGTATACTGTACACTTCCTGGGGAATCCAGGCATCTTTTCTTCCTTTAAATAACGGTTTTATTGAGGTATAATTAACATACCGTAAGTCCACCCATTTTCATCACCCCAAAAGAAACCCCTTCCCCATTAGCCGTCACTACCCATGGCCTCCACACCCAGGCCTACCCAATCATGAATCTACTTTCTGCCTCTACAGATTGGCCTATTCTGGAAATTTCTTTTTTTCTTTTTTCTTTTTTTTTTTTGAGACGGAGCCTCACTCTGTCATCCAGGCTGGAGTGCAGTGGCACGATCTTGGCTCACTGCAACCTCCACCTCCCAGGCTCAAGCAATTCTTGTGCCTCAGCCAACCAAGTAGCTGGGATTACAGGTGCATGCCACTACGCTCAGCTAATTTTTAGTAGAGATGGGGTTTCGCCAGGTTGGCCAGGCTGGTCTCGAACTCCTGGCCTCAAGTGATCTGCCCACCTTGGCATCCCAAAGTGCTGGGATTACAGGCATGAGCCACTGCACCCTGGCCCGACATTTCATATTTAAATGGAATCATTAGCAGTTTCTTGTGTCTGGCTTCTTTCACTTAGTCTAATGTTTTCAAGATTCATCCGTGTTGTAGCATGTGTCAGTACTTTTTTTGATTGCCAAATAATATCCCAAATATGGTACATTTCCTTTGTCCGTTCACCAACTGATGGACACTAGGCATCTTTTTTTGGCTTTAATATATCATCTGTAATGCTAGCTGTGATCTGTTCAACCTACCACATGCCAAGCACTCGACCTAATTTGTAATCCTTACAACAGCCCAGAGAGGCATGTCTATTTCTCCCACCATACTGACAAAGAAGTGGTCCATCCAAAGTCACAGAGCTGACAAAGTAAGTGACAGAGCTGAGATTTCCAGAAGGGTTTTTTTCCACTGCACCACACTGCACCTCCCCCACCCCCATGTGTTTTTCTGGCTCCTTCTAATTGGTTCTGAGGCCAAAACAAGAATCCACTCATTCAACGATCATTCATTCAACAAGAATTAGCTGGCACCATGTGGATGGTAAGCACAGACTAATTAGAGCCAGGCGAGACCAGACCTTGCCTCCTGGAGTTTGCTGCCCAGGCAAAGGGTGGGAGGGTCATGATGTGGAGGCAAATGCCAGTCACCAGGAAGGGTGTGACCAAGTGCCAGGGACTCAGACATGCTGGAAAGCCTGAGTAATGATTTTTGGAGAAGATGACATTTTGAGCAGGATCCCAGCAGACCAGATGGATTTCACAAGCTGAGGCAGGGTGAGCCGCCCACGCAGAGGAACTGGTGCACACACAGACCCAGAGACTGGGAATCTTGGTCCACAGGGATGGGCTCTACCCCGCTGTTGGTAGGAGGTAAAGAGGGCAGGGGAAAGGTTGAGATCACACTAGTGACAGCCTTGAATGCCAGGCTAGCATCTGGGTTTTTGTTCTGTGGACAGTGGGGAGCTGCTGAAACCTTTTGAGCAGGGTAACAAGACCAAACCCATCCATTAGATTTAGACACTGCTCACAGACACCAGTAGAACTCTGGTGTCCACCCTCAGACCCAGGCTCCTGGGCCCCTGGAAATTACACCCCGACACCCACAGGAAGAAGGAAGAGCTGGGCTTCAGGCCCTTCTGCATCTTTATAGTCCCAGCACCCAGGACAGGGCCTGACACATGGCAGGTGCTCAATAAACATTTGTTGAATGAATGGATGGATGAACCTGCCTGCCAGCCCCCTGTGTTCCACCCCCATCCCCCCGCCTCCCACCGTTCTTTCCTAGCCCCTCTCCTAGCAAGGTGGGAATGAGACAGCAGGTGTGCCCCAGATTCTCCCATCCCACCTACCTGCCATCTCTCCTCCGGCACCCTCAACTTCTCCCTCTTTGCCCCCATCTTCCTCGAGGGTCATGAGTAAACACGGGAGCAAACCCTCATGTGCTCCTACCACATGCTAGGCAGTCACAATGACTTTACATTCTCACAATCACCATCAGAGATAGAAATGATTAACTGCACTTTGCAGGTGGGCAACTAGTGACTCAGAGTGGTTAAGGGGCTTGCCCAGCTGCTGAGGGGCAGAGTTGAAACTCAAACTAGGACTTTCTGATTCCATCCAGCACTTCTGGTTGGGGATGTGGAGTGAGGGGTAGGGTTCTGCTGAAGGTTAAGGATGTGGAGAGGAAGAGGAAGCAGAGAGGTTACTGGGCGAGGAAGTCTCTGGGCCCACATCCCACGACCAGTGGGGTGAATCATAGTCAGGGTTCCTGCCCCACCTCTGGGTCCAGCTGCCACACTAGGATGTGTAGCCAGATTCCCTACCCTCTTCTCATGCCAGGGTAGGGCCTCCTCAGAAACATACACATACACACAAACACACACACACACACAGCCCAGGCCCAAAGCCTAGAGAGATGGAAACAGTAGTTGCCTTAGACACAGAAGCTTTATTTTTCTATAAAATTATTCCCCAGAGAAATTTTCTTTTAAATGCCCAAAGTAAATAACTTATATCCCTTCTTGAAGAGGAAAACATCCCCAAAGATGGTTTGTCAGAAATCCTTCGGTCAAGCAGGTCAGCTGGCTCCCATGGCCTTTGGGGTGGCCTGACTCTGTCACTGTTCCTAAAACCTTCTAGGACATCTGCTCCAGGAAGAACCTTCAACACCAAAACTCATCTCAATTTTACAGATGGGAAAAGTGATTCTGAGACCAGACCAGGGTCAGGCCAAGGTCATCCAGCATCAGTGGCTGGGCTGAGACTGGGCCCAGGGAACCCTGTCTGCTCCTCTTTTTCCCAGAGCTGTGAGTTCTCTAGCCAAGGCTGCACTCTTGAGGGAGAGCTAGGAAGCATAGCTGAGGCCATGATAACCTCACTCTTCACCTGAAAATTTAACCCGTGGCAGAGGATCCAGGCACACATAGGCTTCGGAGCCAAACAGGCCTAAAGAAATAGTTGACACACTTCCTCTCCCATGTCATCTCCCCTGGAGTCAAGGGTCTGCCAAGGCTAAGTGCAAGGAGACACTCTTGTTTTGAAATAAAGAAGCTCCACATGCCTTTGCTTTGAGTCTCTGTGGTATCAATCTGCTTGGCAACTGAGATTCTTTTCTTGCTGCTCAGACGTCCTTGTTAACAGTTAAATATGTCTTTATTTTGTGTGCGTGCGTGTGTGTGTGTGTGTTTTTTTTGTTTTTTTTTTGCTGGGATAAGCAAAGTCTTTTGGGACACAAGGTCCTCAAAGGTGGAGGAAGATGAACAAAACCATCCTCAGGGCTGAAAAGTGAGGGCTTCTGAACTATGCAATTGCGGAGGGACTTTCTTTCCAAGTGCGGCATTCCCGATATACCAGAAAAGGGTGGACGAATGTCAGAAGAATGGCAAGCATGAACATCACGTTCACCTGCAGGGAGAGCAGAAGTGAGGTAAAATCCAGGAATTCTGAACAACAGAACTGTTGCTCAATGAAGCAAGCACTGATCCATTCCATGACCAATGAAGCGACCAGAAGTCTACAGAGTTTATATTCTACTTTTCACCCAGACACTATGGTGCCCTGGAGGAAGGACTTTCAGTTAATTTTCATTCTGCACTATGGGGTGGGATAGAGGAGGAATATCAAGCCCATTTCACAGATAAAGAAACAGAGGCCTAGTGAGCATTCAATGACATGTTCAAGGTCACATGGGAAGCTGGTAGAGGCACCAGCTAGGATACACATCTGATTACTAGGTCACCTGATATCACAATCAAGTCATTCGCCTCAGATTTCAAGTTTACTCTTTTGGCCATGCACAGTGGTTCACGCCTGTAATCACAGCATTTTGGAAGGCAGAGGTGGGTGGATCGCTTGAGGCCAAGAATTCAAAACCAGTCCAGGCAACATAGCGAAACCCCAGTGTCTATCAAAAAAATCAAAATAAAATTAAATTAAATTAAATTAAAATAAAATACAATAAAATAAGCTGGGCATGGTGGCACATGCCTGTAGTGTCAGCTACTCAGGAGGCTGAAATGAGAGGATCGCTTGAGCTCAGGAGATCGAGGCTGCAGTGAGCCGAGATTGTGCCACTGCACTCCAGCCTGGGTGACAGAGCAAGACCATGTCTCCAAAACAAAAACAAAAACATTTAGTCTTTCTTTTCTCCAAGTGATGGATTTAAACTCCTATTCTATGATTTGCTACTTTAAAAATAAAAAATGAGGCAAATAGAGCTGTGCAGTGGTCAAAACACAGAATTCAAAGTTGACTTTTGCTCCTTAGCCGGTGCCTCTGAACACATAAGTAACCTCTTTGAGCCTCAGTTTCTGCAAAGAGCAGGAGAGTCATGCCCACCTCCTAGAGCAGGACCTCAGAGCATCCCTCCAGGTGTAAGGACACAGAGGTGACAGCACAGAGCTCCTGTCCCTGGGGCCAACTGTGGAAACCCTGCGTGGGCCTAGGGGAGAGGCCAGGGTGGGCCTGCGCTCACCTCAAGCAGGAAACACCTTTGAGGTCTCAGGATTTTGCTTGAAGTTTTGTGAGAATTTCCCACCCTGCTCCAGAATGTCTGTTTCCCCCCACACACAAATATTTTTGCCCCAAATACTTGAATAACACAGACCCTTTGGGAAGCTGCGTCATGCTACATACCCAGGCCATCACAGCCAGATTTGGGGCAGCCAAGGCCTAAGGCCAAGGCCTCCTGCCAGAGATGCCCATCTTCCCAGTACTCACGTAAAATGGGTCATTCTGAAGGGGGCCTTTGATGAGGGTGAAGATGGGGAACTGGAGCAGAGACACCACAGCCGACAAGGCCATCACCAGCCCAAAGAGCTTGCCAAAGTGCTCCGAAGGGAAACTGGGGATAGAAACCAGAGGGGATCCAGTGAGCTTCAGGGAACCTCCCTCCACGCAGGAGCCTGGCCTCTGAGGGCTCTGTCGGCCACTTGTCCCCAGCTCCCCTGTCCTAGGCCTGCCCTCCAACCACACCTGTCTGGCCTCTCCCTCTTCACCTCTGCTCAGACATTTGACCCACAGAACCCAGTGAAGGCACATGCGGGGCCCTGGACAAACAGACAGGACCCTCATGCAGGCTGCACCAGGGAAGAAAAGACAGGCACGTAAATGGATGGTATGCCAGACAACGCACGCACTAGCAAAGGAAGTAAGACTAGAGTACTAAGGACACAAAGAAGGGAAGACACTTTTCCATCTCTTCCCTGGAGAACTGGAACAGAAGTGGGCCTCAGAGGATGAATACGAGTTCACCAGGTAGAAAACAGAGGGAGAGGGCCCCGCAGATGTAAAGGCTCAAGTGCATGAATGTTCTATCCTTCCCACCACCTCTGGTCTCACCCCCTCCACACCTGCCCCCAAACCCAGTCTCCCGTACCTGACTGCCTCCAGGCCCAGCCTCACATCCCAATTTCTTTACCTCCAGCTTCTCTTTGCCCCAGTGTGTCCCTCTCCACAGAGCCCGCCCCAAGGCCACTTACGCAAGGGTGAGGAAGGCCGCGTTGCTCCCATAGAGGAAGGAGCGGCTGATCACTTGCAGGATGAAGGTGAGGTACTGGAGAGGGAGGACGGGCACTGAGGCACAGAGGGCGAAGCCCAGGCACAGCAGGGATGTCAGGGCCAGTGAAGGCACCGTTGAGCAGAGGGCCACCGCCAAAGTGGAGGAACCTGGGCGAACGTGCAGGAGGAAAAAGAGGCTCTCTGTAGGCCAACCCAACAGAAGTCAGGGAAGGGCCAAGGAAGATTGGCAAAAGGGGAGGAGCCACTATCCATCCACTGTCCCAACAGAAACCTGGGAGTCATCCTCGAATCCTTTCCCCACATGCCCCACCTCAAATTCACCAATAATGCTGACCATTCACCTCCTACATATCATTCAAATGCGCCCACTCCTGTCCAACCCCACTGACTCGTCCTAGCTCTAAACCGCCATTAACTCAGTCATGGATTACTGCAATGCCCTCCTGACAGGCTACACATCTGCCCCTCCCCGCCCTGAACGTGTAGCCAGATCCTGTTTGTAACACTACTGGTAATAGCAAAAGACTGGAAACAATCCAAATAGCCATCAGCACAGGAATGCTGTGGCAACTACGCTGCAGCCATGTAATGGAGACCCAGGCAGTGGTTAAAAGGCATGAGAGGTCCCTGCTACAGAGCACCCGCAGGATAGAGTTACATAAAAAAAAAACAAAAAAAACCCTGCAGAATAGTGAATACAGTATACTACCTTTTATCTAAAAAAGAGGGAAATGTATTGATATGGTTTGGCTGTGTCCCCACCCAAATCGCATGTTGAATTGTATCTCCCAGAATTCCCACGTATTGTGGGTGGGACCCAGTGGGGGAGGGTAACTGAATCATGGGGGCCAGTCTTTCCCACGCTATTCTTGTGATAGTGAATAAATCTCACGAGATCTGATAGGTTTATCAGGGGTTTCCACTTTTGATTCTTCCTCATTTTTCTCTTGCCACCACCATGTAAGAAGTGCCTTTCACCTCCTGCCATGATTCTGAGGCCTCCCCAGCCATGTGGAACTGTAAGTCCAATTAAACCTCTTTTTCTTCCCAGTCTCAGATAAGTCTTTATCAGCAGCATGAAAACAGACTAATACATGTATATACACCTACACAATGTTTATATTTAAAAAAATAAAAATAGTTACCTAAAGAAGAGGAAAAGGGGTACAAGAAACAGAGAGGGAAACGAAACTTCTTTGAATATATCCTGTTTCACAGTTTTAGCTTTGGGAAAATGTAAAAGTCTGATATTGTTGTAAATGTCTGAAATGTTGTACAAATAAAATTAAATAATAATAGGAAGAAAACAAGTAAAACAACCTTTAAAAATCAGAAACAAAATAAAATGAAACCAATGAACATAACTCTATACCAAGTTGGTGACCCTTAAAATCAGTAATTTGGCCCAGTGTGGTGGCTCACACCTACAATCCCAACACTTTGGGAGGCCAGGGCAAGAGGATTGCTTGAGCCCAGGAGTCAGACATCAGCCTGGGCAACAAAGACCCTTCCTCTACAAAAAAAAAAAAAAAAATTATTTTAAATTAGCCAGACATGGTAGTGCATGCCTGTAGTCCAAGCTACTTGGGAGGCTGAAGGGAGAGGATCGCTTGAGCCCAGGTTGAGGTTGAGGCTGCAGAGAGCCATGATCGTACCACTGTGCTCCAGCTTGGGCAACAGAGTGAGACCTCATCCCTAAAAATAAAAAAGAAAATATGGCAATTTGACTGTACATCTCTAATGGGATATACCCTAAGGATGAGAAAGGAATAAGGAAGGACAGAAAAAAGGAAACAAAGAAGTAGCAACAGTATTTAGCAATTGTATTGTTATCAAGTAACATCAATATTGCTAAAACCAGTAATTATATTTAAAATACTATATATGTGTTTGTACATTTATATATGCATATGTTAGGAACCAAGATTATCAGAGGAAGAGAAAGGGCTACAAATGTAAAATCAAGGAAATAAAAATTTGAATAAAAATATCAGTATTAAGTATTTATATTTTTCTTATAAAAAATTATATATATGTTAACTCTATCCAAAACCCAAAAGCAGTGACAACCCAGGAGCAATAAGAAACCTCAGCATCCAGACTTAGTCTCTAAATACCATTTCCAATTAAAGAAACTCAGGGCTAGCTGGGAAAAAAATGACAATTTCAGGTCTGGGGCAGGAAACACAACTAGTGAAATGGACCTGAACATTTAATTGCGCTAGAAAGTAAGGAAACTGTCTAGAAATAATGTGATTTCATCTAAAAGACAAAGATTCTGGGTTGGTAAAGTTTTCAATGGCCAAAGGTGAGATAATTTGAGCATCAAGAAGAATCATGACAGAACAGATTGAAACATGTCAAATATATTTTAAAATGAAATTTTATAAAAGAAACAATTAGTAGCCATCCCTGGAGGTCACTAGGGCACCAACTCATATTTCGAACTGGTAAATAAACATGTAAACCAAGCACTTATTTCTAGGTAACAAAATAGTAAGGAATGTTTTTCTTTCTAGAAGAATTCTAGTGATTAAAAGCAGAAGATAGAAATAGAAAATCATCCTTTTGGCCAGGGGCAGTGGCTGTAATCCCAGCACTTTGGGAGGCCGAGGTGAGTGGATCACCTGAGGTCAAGAGTTTGAGACCAGCCTGGCCAACATGGTGAAACCCCATCTCTACTAAAAATACAAAAATTAGCCAGCTAGTGGGCGCCTGTAATGCCAGCTACTCGGGATGCTGAGGCAGGAGAATCGCTTGAACCTGGGAGGCGGAGGTTGCAGTAGGCTGAGATTACGCCACTGCACTCAAGCCTAGGAAACAGAGTGAGACTCTGTCTCAAAAAAAAAAAAAAAAAAAAAAAAAAAAAAAAAAAAAGAAAGAAAAGAAAATTATCCTTTTGCGATCCTAATAAAATAATGGGCCTAGGCATTGATCATTAATGGCTCCTAAAATCACTAAGTATATGGTTGATGGGAAACTTTATAGTGGATGGTTGAGACTCGCAATGTCTAAACCAGTTGATCAATCTTAACATCGTAACAAGACAACAGACACCAGGGGCTGCTGACGGGAGACCAGAGGAAACCCATAGCCCTACCACTGAGTTATTCATGGCAAAAAAAAAAAAAAAAAATTAAACTGTGTTTCCTCCAAGCTTCTAATCCTGCTGTTTACAGGAAATACCCAAGGAAAGGAATACTTTTAAATGACACATTAAAACAACGCCAAATCCAAAATATGGGAAAATGACCCAGTTTCTTCAACAAATAAACAAGAAAAGGTAGGGGGGAGGACTGTTCTAGATTTTAAAAGCTATAGAAGACACAGCAACCAAATACACTGCATGGACCAGGCATGGATCCTAATTTGAACAAACCAACTGTAAAAGGATGTATTTGAAATGACTGGAGGAATTTGAACAGTGACTGCACAGTAGATGATATGAAGAAATTATTGTTATTTTTTAGGTGTGATCATAATTTTTATGGTGCTGTTTAAGTAAAAGAGGCCTTATTTGTTAGAGACACATTTACAGGTATAGAGAAATATTTACGGATGAAATGATACAGTGTCTGAGATTTGCTTTGAAAACTCTAGCAGGTGTGGGAGAAGCAGGTGCATGGGTGGGGGAAGGGATAGATGAAATAAGTATGCAAAATGTTAGTCTACTTTTGTCCCTCCTGACCCAGCAGGTTAAAATACCTCAGCATACTCTACTCCTCCAACCAGGTCCAAGGATCAGGCCAAAACTCCCTGATGTGGTAAACAGCCTGACCCCTTCTTACCTCTCTCTCTCCAGCCGCTTTCCTAAGACTCCCCAGTGCTCTGTGCCCTAGCCAGCCCCACTCATCTGCCCAGATTCCTCAATGTTTCACTCTCTCATTCACCATTTTGACCCCTCTGTGCTCCTGGGCCACTCTCCAAGGCCCCACCTCTTCATCTCCTCCCTCCTTACTCATACTTCAGGTCTTGGCTTAGATGCCATTTCCCTCGGGAAGCCTTCCCTGACACCAATCCCATCCTCACCTAGAACAGATTATGTGCCCTTCTTTGTGCCCCCCATGGCCCCCTGTGGGTTTGCTTCATGGATTACAGCCTGACTACCTGCCTTTCTCCACCTTCTAGACTGAGAATACCTTCAGAAAAAGAACACATCTATCTTGTCTGTCATTGAATCCCTGGTGTCTGGCACCATGGCTGACACATAACTATCACTCAGTGACTAGTGTTTTAATGAATGAATGAGTGCAACTAGACAGGGTCAAGAACAAAAGAGAAGACCAGGCATGGTGCTTCACGCCTGTCATCCCAGCACTTTGGGAGGCTGAGGTGGGCAGATCACCTGAGGTCAGGAGTTCAAGACCAGCCTGACATGGTGAAACCCCATCTCTACTAAAAAGACAAAAATTAGTGGGGGATGGTGGCACACGCCTGTAATCCCAGCTACTTGGGAGGCTGAGGCAGGAGAATCTCTTGAACCCAGGAGGTGCAGGCTGCAATGATCTGAGATCACACCACTGCACTCCAGCCTGGGCAACAGAGTAAGACTCTATCTCAAAAAAAAAAAAAAAAAAAAAAGGCAAAAAAAAAGAGAGAGAGAGAAGATGTCATGGGGTAAATGAAGACCTCCCTTCCTGGTTCCCTGACCAGCCCCTGCCCTCCCCCGCATCTCACCTGTCTTTCTTGCTTCCTTCTGGTACTTCTGTTTAAGCCGGTCCATGAGCAGGCCATTCCAGGGGGCACACAGCACTCCGAACTGAGTGAAGGCAAAGGCATTTGTGTAGGTGCTGACTGCACAGGGAAGAGAAAGGTTGGTTGATGAGAAGTTTCCAAAACTCCCTTCCAGGCAGTGACTCTCCCACCTTACCCTTGTCTGCACGTCCCTCCTCCCCACACCATCAGACCCTCCTCTGGTGTGTACAGCCCCGCTGGGAGGCTCTGTGTTCCCAGCTGGGACATGCAGATGGGCTACCTCCCAGCCCCACCACATACCTCGTGCCATGTCCCCACCGGCCATGTTGGTCAGCAAGGAGTTGAGAGTGCCAATGAAGAGGTAGTGCCACAACTGTATCACAGACAGCCACACCAGGTGCCAGGCAAAGCGCCGAGAGAAAGCGTAGCTCCAGAAGGAACGGAGTTCCTGCTTCTGCCCTGCCCCTGGGGTCTCTAATGGGGAAAGGAGGATCTGGGCGTGAATTACGAGGAAAGTGGACAGGTAGGATAGGGAGTGTCAAGGCTTCAATGGAACATTTCAGGTCCGGGCCCACCTTCTACCCTTGGCTCCCAGAACCCAGAACTCACCCTGCGTGCTCTGCGCCTGCCTCGGACTCACATATCCCCACCTCCCTGCTTTGTCATGCTGGCCCTACCACCTTGGATGACCCTCTGTGTTCTTCTCTGTCTATTGAAATCCGATCTGTCTCTCACAGCCTGGTCAATGACACTTCTTGCAGTAATACCTTCCTGATCTTTCTCAGCCAGAAAGGTGAAAGGAACGACAAGGAGAGGAGAATGAGTGTGGATACTCTGTTCTAACCTGCTCCTCAGCACCTCCCTTTCTTCTGGTACCAGTATCCTGAGTTTCCTTGGGAAATCTTCCTCTACCCTAATCTTCATGGTCCAGATGGGACCGTGAATTCAGTGTTCTGTTCCTCTCTCAAGGTTAACCAGTGAGATGGTTTCTCCTAACAAGGCAGACCGGCCATGAGTTTAGATTAGGACAGACCTAATCTAAAATAGGTCCTACACCCTGGCAAGTTCAATTTCCTCCCTTGATTTTGGAAGCTTCCCAGAACCCTATTCTTCTTTCTTTAAAATAGACAAATAAATACATGTTTTGGATCCAATTGTCAGATGGTAAAAATAAAAACAAAAAAATCAATTTTATTCTGTATATTTAAGTATACAATATGAGGTCATAGGACACATATAGCTACTAAGATGGTTACTACAGTGAAGCAAATTAACATATCCATCATCTCACATTTCTACCTGTTTTGTGGCAAGAGCAGTTAAAATCTACTTGTTTAGGAAAGTCCCAAACACAATGCAGTTTGATGACCTACAGTCTTCATGCTGTGCATTAGATCTCTAGGCCTGTTCATCCTGCTCATCTGCTCCTTTATGTCCTTCGACCTGCATCTCCCATCTCCTCTCCCACCCCGTTCTTATTTCTACTGTAGCTAGCTGTGGTTTGTGATGTGTATAACCAAAGACGCAGAACAGAGAGGAAGGAAAGGAAGCAGTGATAGAGTTGGGACAATAAGAGAGGGCGGACCCAGGAGACCTGGAGAAATAGGGGCACTGCACCAGACTTAGTGCAATGGCATCATAGAAGAAGGCAGAACCGAGGAGTGGGGGGAAGGGAAGGCAACCCATGGAAGGCAGGCTTCAAGGGGTGGGGAAGTGATGGGATGCGAAAGAGAGAAAAAGAGGGACAGAAAAGAGACAAAAGTCCTGGACCCTCCATTAAGTGAGGGGGTTGGGAAGATGCCTAAGGCCCTTTTTCTGTCCTGCCTTTCCTGATTCCGGGTCCCTAGGGGAGCTCTGGAGGTGAGGGGCCAGGAAAGGCACAAGGAGAGGCCTGGGTCTGGAGGAGAGATGGGTTAGCCAGCAGGGCTCACCTTCCTTTGCTGAAAGGAACTCCTTTGACTGTAGCTCCCTGTTTTCATGCTCAGCTGTTTCCTTCTCTTCCTTCGTGGTGCCATTCCCAGAGCACAGGCTATGGAAACAAAAGCCCCACCAGCAAGGCCAAGGACTGTGAGCTGAACCTGAGACTCAGACTGGAGGGAATAGTATGGTGAATCCCACATTTCACCGCACTTTGGAATCACCTTTTAGCCACCCTGATGCCCAGGTGGCAGACGAGACCAGTTAAATCAGAATGTCTGGAGGTGACAGCCAGGCTTCCTTTTCTAAGATCTCTATGTGAATCTAGTGACTCTAATATGCAGCGAAGTTTAGGAAGCATGAAAAGAGTAGGGCAGGTCCAGGTTCAAATCCCAGCTCTGCCTCTTCCTAGCAACAGAAAGATGGCTCAGACTTAACCCTTCTGAGCCTCATTTTTTTCATTTAGAAAATGGAGATAAGGATATCTCAGAGGATTATTGTGAGGATGAAATCAGAGAGCACATGGGGTCTGACAATTAGTAAGTGAGCAGCAAAGGAACGCCCTTCCTCTACTCCTTGTGGCAACTGACTGCAAAAATGATCACATTTCTTCACCTCCTCTGTATTTCCCCCCATTTGAATGAGACTTTGCAGCTCTATTTCCCCATGCCCTGAATCTGGGCCAGCCCTGTGAACTGCTTCAGCCAAAAGAATGCAGCAGAAGTGGCTGTGCCAATTCCAAGCCTAAACCTCAAGAACACTTGTGCATTTCTGCACTCTTTCAGAACCCTGAAATCACGGTGTGAATGAGCCCACGCTGGCTTGCTGGAGGATGACAGCCACGTGACCCAGGCATCCCTGTCACTCCAAACCTATGTGAGTGAGGCCATCCTAGCATAGCCAGCCCCCATGTAATCCTCCACATGATCAGATGCATGAATGAGTCCTGTCAAAATCATCTACATCTGGCCCTGATCAGTGGAACTCGCCAGCTACCCACAGACTTGTGAAAAATAATAAATGCTTAACGTTTTAGGCTGCTGAGTTTTGAGATAGTTTGTTATGCAGCAATAGCTAACAGATGCACTGCTCCAGTCCTCCTCCTCTCCTGTGACAGGTTTGCTTTGCCCTGTCCATCCCACCCTAGGGCCCATGAGGGGCTCTGGCCCACGATCACCAGATAGTCCTTACCCATAGCTGTAGTTGGGGGGCAGTGGGTATGGGATGTGCCCCCGGGGCATCAGGAGGAAAGTACGTGCTACATGCCAGGTACTGCAGACAGAGAGGAAGATGAAGGAGGCCCTGAGGCTGATGCCTTTTTCATAAAGAAGCTGCAGAAGGAGGAGGAAAAAGTCAGTGTCACACCCACATTCGCAGCAGCACTATTCGCAATAGCCAAAGGATGGAAGCAAACTAAGGGTCCATCAGCAGAGGAACAGCTAAATATAATGTGATCTATACACACAATGGAATATTATTCAGCCTTAAAAAAGGAAGGAGGCCACCATGCTGGCTCACACCTACAATCCCAGCACCTTGGGAGGCAGGAGGATCACTTGAGCCCAGTTGAAGACCAGCCTCGACAACATAGTGAGACCCTCACCCCTTCTCTACAAAATTTTTATTTAATTAGCTGGGTGTGGTGGCATACACCTGTAGTCCCAGCTACTCAGCAGGCTGAGTGGGAGGATTTCTTGAGCCCAGAAGTTTGAGGCTGCAGTGAGTCATGATTGGGCCACTGCACCCCAGCCTGGACAATGAAACATGGCCTTGCCTCAAAAAAAAAAAAAAAAAAAAAAAAAAAAAAGGAAAGAAATTCTGATACACACTACAACATGGATGAATTTTAAGAGCACTATGCAGGGCCGACCTCAGTGGCTCCTGCCTGTAATTCTAGTGCTTTAGAAGACCAAGACAAGAGGATTGCTTGAGTCCAGGAGCTTGAGACCAGCCTGGGAAACAGCAAGACCTCATCTCTACTAAAAATAAATAAATAAATTAGCTGGGCGTGGTGGTGCATGCCTGTAATTCCAGCTACTTGGGAGGCTGAGGTGAGAGAATATGATTACATGATTACATGCCTGTAATCCCAGTACTTTGGGAGGCTGAGGCAAGCAGATCACTTGAGGCCCGGAGTTCCAGACCAGCCTGGCCAACATGGTGAAACCCCGTCTCTACTGAAAATACAAAAATTAGTCAGGCATGGTGGCATGCACCTGTAATCCCAGCTACTCGGGTGGTTGAGGCAGGAGAATCGCTTGAACCTGGGAGGCGGAGGTTGCAGTGAGCCAAGATCCTGCCACCGCACTCCAGCCTCGGCAATAGAGCGAGACTCTGTCTCAAAAAAAAAAAAAAAAAAAAGGTTAAGATAGGAAATTTTATGTTATGTATATTTTATTGCACACAAAAACATCAGCAGAAGAGGCAGAGGCTGGAACCCTGTTTTCTAAGGAGTCCTAGTACAAGCCATCACCTACCATCCTGTAAGCTGATTAGGGACACCTGGTACACACATGCCCCCACCCCAAGACACACCCGGCAGTAGAGGAGTCCTCATATGACCCATCCCCACAGCCGGTGGAGCCTCCTCATGTGGCTCCCCAGAGATCTTCTAGCCCAGTGCCTTTTTTCTCCCAATGACAGCAAAGGCCTTTTGTTCAAAGAAAATTTTACACAAAAATTCAACTTACAAAACACATCAATGGGGAGCTTGCCAGTCATCTCCCTCTTTATTCTCCTTGGTGACTGGCATGACATCAAAGAGAATCCCTAAGTTCCTCAACAGCTCAGTTTGAAAACCACTGACCCAGCCCAACCTCCTCCCATTTTACAGAGAGTGACGTTGAGGTCCAGAGAAGTGCAGTGAATTGCTCAATGAATTGTCAGAGTAATCAGCAGCAAAGTCAGATTAAACTAAGAATTCCTGCTCCTGCTCCCTTTCCCCTTCCAACTCTAGAGAGACAGGAGAGAGGCTGGGCATGGTGGCTCATGCCTGTGATTTCAGCACTTTGGGAGGTCAAGGAAGGCGGATTACTTGAGGTCAAGAGTTCAAGCCTGGCCAACATGGCGAAACCCCATCTCTACTAAAAATACAAAAATAAGCTCAGTGTAGTGGCACGTCTATAGTCCCAGCTACTCAGGAGGCTGAGGCAGGAGAATTGCTTGAACCCACTAGGCAGAGGTTGCAGTGAGCCAAGATCCCACCAATGCACTCCAGCCTGGGAGACAAAGTGAGACTCCAACTCAGAAAAAAAAAAAAAAGAGAGAGAGAGAGGAAAGAAAGGGAAGCATACCCAGGGGAAGGAGGGAGAACCTGGAAAGTGACTCTTATGCCAGGAGTAGAAAGACTTGAGTGCCCCAGGGGCTCAGTCTCTGCATAACCCTCCAAACCTCCAAAGCTTATTGGACTAAGCTAGACTCATGTCTGGGTAGTGACTGCCAGAGATCCTCTTCTCTGCCCCCATAACCCGAAGGCAGTGCCAACTGCCTGTGGCCTAACACTAAGCCCGAGAGAAGTCCCAGGTTGGGCAGCTTGAGATCCACACTCTTCTCTTCCTTTCACTCAGCCATCTGTGGTGTGCTGGCTTTAGTCCTCCAGCTTGTTGCCTCATAATTGAAGCATGGTTGCCACAACTCCAGCTATCACATCCTCACACCGCAACATTCAAAGAGGAAGACTTTGTTTTTACTCTGCTTTCACCTTCCGTCAGGGAAGAAAAGTCCTCTTGAGTCTTCTACTATATACACTCCCTTTATCTCATTAAAAAGGACAGGATCATATGCTGACCTCCATCCATCACTAGCAAGGGGTAAACGGATTGCCATGGTTGGCTTTGATCAATCGGGATTCATCCCCTGGGCTAAGCAGGTCACTGCCCAGATAAAACCGTTTGCAATGAATAAGGCAGAATGGTTGCTGATTGACCTCTAATAGCCTTGGCAACAGTTCATCCCCTGATACCCAAACATCAGCCATTGGGACAGCTGGACAAGCCTCTGTGTCTGCCCCTGCTGTACCCACTAGCCACTTGCCACCTTCTTGTCCAAACTAGAAGATCATAGCAGCAAACGCCCCACTCTAAAGGGCCCCAGCCTCTGCCCAACACTGACCCAAGCACATCATGACCACTGCCACAAAAGCTTGGGCAAGTCTGAAGAAGGGGCTTAGCGGTTACAAGCTCAGGCTCTAGAACCAACAAGCCTGGGTTCAAGTTCCAGTATCATGGCTACTAGCTGCAGAACCTTCAACAAGCTTTTTAACCTAGGAGACTCAAATGCTTCATCTGTAAAATGGGGGTAACAAAGTACCTACCTCACCGAGTTGATGGAGAGAAATAATGCAGGTTCACAAGACAAGCGTCTGGCATATACAAGTGCTCAATGAAAGTAGGCTGTTGCTATAGTTACCTTAATAATAAGGAAGACTGCCGAGGAAGAGTCAAATGCTCCATTGTAGAGAGTGATGATGGTCGAACGGTGTTGGCCAAATAGGTTCCCAATCTGGGGATGATAGGACCAGCCTGGATCACTTATTTATTCATGAAACAGATACTTCCTGAGCACGCAGCATGTGGCAGACCCTCCTTATACCCAAACTCACCCTCCACTGCTAGAGCTCCCACCTCAGCTTCGGCCAACCCCATCTGAGGCAGCCAATTATAGAAAAGGGTCTCTCCTTCCCTCCACCTTCCCTCCACCCCACCGAGTGCCTGGGATTAGGGAAGGCTCCCACCTGCAGGTTGGTGATGAGAAACAGGATTCCCCCAATGGTGAGCATTGGCATGGCCAGGAAGAGCAGCACAGCTGAGCCTGGACCATCAAAAAAGCCAGAGGTAGGGTGGTGTCATAGTACAATCCAAACATGGAGCCCCAAACTCTGCTCCCACCTACTCCCAATTCCCCAAAATCCTGGTGTCCAGGCCCCAATTCTAGCCAGCGTTCCAGCATCCTTCAAGGGTTTTTAGGATACTGGCCAAGGCTTCCCCAGATATCTCCGTGGAAGTCTTCTGAGCCACCTTCTTCCCAACCAAAGTTGGTCCTCAGTCTGTGGCAGGCCAGGAAGTCTATAGACAGAGGCAGAGCTCTAAGTGAAGCCACCTCTCTCTTCCCTCAGTAAACCACAAGCCGCCTCTCCTTTTTATCCTTGACACTCTAGGAAAAGAGGACCCTGGACTCAGGTCCCTGGCTCAACCCTCTAGCCCATCCCCTAATTGATGGTATTGGCCTTGAGCCTCACTCATCTTATCTGTTTAATGGGAATGACAGTTCCTGCTCTTCCTGCCTCAGGTGCTACAAGAACTGAGTGAGAAAAGGACCATGGTCTTTTCTTTGTTCACTAAACTCTGAGCACTTCCTTGGTGCCAGGCATTGTGCTTGGCACTGGAAATGCAAGATGAATCAGATACTCCTTGCCCTTAAATAGACTGGCATGCAAACAAATGGTTATAACAGGTCTGGTAAGTGTGAGACCACAGCAGAAAAGCTCAAGAGCTGAGCTAGGGGAACCCTTGACCAATTATTCCTCCCCAAACCAGACTTCTGCCCACCATTATTCTGGCCACAACCTATGCCTGTCCTATTATTTGCTAAAATGTTTTAAGTTGACTCACTTTTATCCAAAAAATATCTATTTTTAAAGGATACTTTATATCACTACTATAGATGAAAACACTGGCATTGCTTGTCATGAATAGAAAGTAACTGTCAAAATAAATACAATGAAAGGAAAACAATGTTATTCAATTGTAGCTGGACGCATTTGCCCTTAGAATGTTCAAAGCCTAAGACCTGCTCTTCCCATCAGTATTAAAATCACACTGGCCCCACATCAAGACATTCTTTCATGAAATCAGAAGGACTAAAAGAAAAATAAAAAGGGAATAGCTGTTCTACCAGGTGATTTGATGTTTGTTAGTGTAGTTCATGTAGTATGTGTGTGCCCCTAACATCCTCTTAACTACCGTGCTATACCTTAAGAAGCACTGCCAAGAGCTAATTTTAGAGTATTCACACAATTTGCCATTCAATTTCTGTCTTTATAAAATGTACATCTCTCCTATTGCTAAAGGTTGGAGACTCCTTTCACAATAGAGTCCTTGTGGGCTCAATGCTTTTTTCAAAACTGAAAAGCCCTGTATTATGGAGGAAGAGGAGGACTGTTGCTCAGACGATTTGCAAGCAGGAGTCAAACATTACCCAGCCACCACCTTCACATTCAGTTGCTTAAAAATCATTTACAGGCTTTTAGAGTAGATGATGCTGGTTTGATAAGGAGAGTGGTTTGAAATAATTGGTTTGAGGTGCTGGGCCATCTCATGAGATCTGTGTGGACAAAGACACTCAGCCTCTGTGTTTGCCCAGCTTGAGTGCAGACAATCTCATGATGCTGTCGGGCTTTAGCATAGCTTACACACACAAGGGTAATGTACTTTCCTTCCTAAGCCAAAAATTGAGCCATGGGTCTGACACTAGGGAGGAACATTGGGAGGCATCTCGTGGCCACCATAACCAAGGCAATGAGAGAAAGAAGAGTGAGGGATCAGGAGGCCTGCACATCAGGCCCACCTCCCACTCGCTTTCTCTGTGGCCATGGACGTGTCTTTGCAAGGGGTCCCTCTGTGGCCTCAGTTTCTCCTCTGTGTAATGGGTGGAAGGGTGGTGGAGAATAAACCAGATTGGCGTTCCAGACTTACAGACTGGTGAAATTTGAAAACAAAGATTTTGAGTACAATAGGGTTGTCAGCTTTTACCCTACTAAGTAAGGATATTTTCAAAACAGTCATTCATATAATCATTTCATTAAAAAGAGAAAGAGAACATTTTAACACATACAAGAAGGATGTAAAGGTTTTTTGTTGTTGTTTCGTTTTTAAGGTTTTTTGTTTGTTTTTTGATAGACTCCCACTTTGTCACTCAGGCTGGAGTGCAGTGGTGTGATCTCGGCTCACTGCAACCTCTGCCTCCTGGGTTCAAGCAGCTCTCCTGCCTCAGCCTCCTGAGTAGCTGGGATTACAGGCATGCACCACCATCCAGCTAATTTTTGTATTTTTTTAGTAGAGAAGGGATTTCACCATGTTGGCTGGGCTGGTCTCAAACTCCTGACCTCAGATGATCCACCAGCCTCAGCCTCCCAAAGTGCTGGGATTACAGGAGTGAGCCACTGCGCCTGGCCAGATGTAAAGTTTTGAATAAATTCTACTCTCTGAAGTAGTACCTCTCCATCATCCTTGCTTTTCACATTTTCTCAATAGACTAAACTGTTTTCACATACCAGCAATAGCTCAAGATCCTTCCAGGATTCTGCCGGGCGCGGTGGCTCACGCCTGTAATCCCAGCACTTTGGGAGGCTGAGGCGGGTGGATCACGAGGTCAGGAGATCGAGACCACGGTGAAACCCCGTCTCTACTAAAAATACAAAAAAATTAGCCGGGCGTGGTGGCGGGCGCCTGTAGTCCCAGCTACTCGGAGAGGCTGAGGCAGGAGAATGGCGTGAACCCGGGAGGCGGAGCTTGCAGTGAGCCGAGATTGCGCCACTGCACTCCAGCCTGGGTGACAGAGCGAGACTCTGTCTCAAAAAAAAAAAAAAAAAAAAAGATCCTTCCAGGATTCTTTCAAGCTGCAGATCTCTGAATAACCATGTGGTCTGTATGTCTTGCCTATAGCCCTCGGCTCTCACCTGCCCCAGCCACCAGGTGCCCCTGAGCTTGCATCCCTCCTACCCACCTGACAGCACTCACCTGCAGAGGTGAAGGCTATGATGAGTGTGGCGGTGGTGTAGAAAAATCTGAAACACAGAACAGGAAAAGCAGAATATTGTCAAGGATGGAGAAACCTGGGAGAAAAAACATGATTCTGCTCAGCCAGCCCACAACTGTAGGACTTGACCGCACCCTCAGCCTGGGATGCAACGGGCACTGATGCCTCTGAGCACCAGGCTCAAAACCAGGCACAAGCAGCCGCGATGAGATTGAGATGTGGTCCTGACCTCATGGACAGTGCATTTTGCTCATTCTGAGGCCCAAGGCTAGCATGGGGAGTCTTGGACCATGAGCTCAGCTGACGATGTGATTGGCTTGGGACTTAGCCTGTGGGGAAAAGAAAGAGAGATCAGCCTGTTACTGTGTCTATATAGAAGGAAGTAGACATAAGAGACTCCATTTAGTTCTGTATTTGAGATGCTGTTAATCTGTGACCCTACCCCCAACCTTGTCCTTGCAAGAGACATGTGCTGTGATGACTTAAGGTTAAAAGGATTTTGGGCGGTGCAGAATGTGCTTTGTTAAACAAGTGCCTAAAGGCTGCTTATGGTTAAAGGTCATCACCATTCTCTTTAATCTAGAGAAAAAGAAAAACATTTGTCTTCTGCCCGTCCCTGGGCGATGAGCACAGCACCGGTGATGGTAAAGATAATTGTGAAAACCTCCTTTAGGAATAAGGTGGGGCTTGCTGGAGTAATACTGCTAAAAGGTTTATGGAGAGGTTCGCATATACATCTCAAAGCACAGCACCGGTGATGGTAAAGATAATTGTGAATAAATACTAAGGGAACTCAGAGGCCGGTGCCGGTGTGGGTCCTCTGTAAGCACAGCACCGGTCCCCTGGGCCCCGCTTTTCCTTCTCTACACTTTGTCTCTGTGTCTTATTCCTTTTCTCAAGTCTTTCGTCCCACCTAACGAGAAGCACCCACAGGTGTGGAGGGGCGGGCCACCCCTTCATAGCCAGGACAGAATGGGCAAAGCGAAGGTCCTCCCACCTGGAAGCCCCAACAGCCCAACCCCTTGGGGAAAGGGGTTAGTGCCTGGTCTGCAAATCAAGGCCTTGAGTTCTAACTCCTCCTCACTCTGTGACCTTGGGCAAGGCGCTGTCCTTCTCTGGGCCTCAGGAGCCTTTTCTATAAAAAGAAATGATTGGACTGATCTAGCTCAGAGTGCTATGATTTCAGGACTACAGTCCCAAGGTTATAAGGCTCCCTTAGCATCTGGGGGTCTTGTAAGGCATGGAGTAAAAAATAAAAAGCAATATCCTAAGGCTGGAGAAGAGAGAGGGAACAAAGGAAGGGAAAGAAAGGGGAGGTAGCAGGGAGCCAACAACCAAGAAGGACTGAGGTACAGTCATTCTGCATCCAAACGCTTAAATTGTAAGGGACTGGCTTTACTCTCTGGCTATTTCCAGAAAGGCAGGCCCAGTCAGCCCTCCCGTCCCTCTCTCTGACAGCTGATCTCACATGTGCCTCCCTGGGAGCACCTGCTCTGAGCTGTATCAGCCCCCAGCAGGCCGCTGATTATCACTGAGCCTGGCCACAGAGCACGAGATTAGGATGCAGCAACACAGTGTGTGTGAGATCACGTCCCGAACCTTCTGACTCATCTGCACAGGAAACCCCCACAGTCTCCCCTCCAGTCAGAAGGGACCTGAAATTCCACCAGTGGCAATACCAAGGAAAGTTCCTATTAGCTAAGACCCTAGGGAGTGATTGGCTGTTGGGGTGGGGGGGTGGGCGGTGAGGAGGATGAGGATGAAGCCTGGGCAACCTGGATGTGAGGCTGTGCAGGGGATGAGGACAAGGATCCTCGGGGTAAAGGAAGAGAAGAGCAATTTTAGGTTTTGCTAATTTTGTAACCCTGGCTCCAAGCCAGCCCTTACAGGAAGTCAGCCTGGCCTCCGGCTCAATTCAGCACGTGATAGGGAAGCCACATTTATGCAGAGCAGGGAAAGAGGTTAAGGAAATGGAAGCGGGGCTGTGGTGAAGTGGGCAAGTCTGGAGAGAGTCCCGCTGCCTGGGGCTGTTCCTAACAGCTGCTGGGAGCGAGCTGCAGGTGTGGTACCTGGCAGGGTGGCCAGGCTGTCTGACTCTGGACTTCACTCCAAGCTAGGCTGCTGCCTGAAGGATTCCTCTCACCCACCTTTGCCTGGGCTGGGCCTTTGTGACTTACATGGCTATGAGGCGTGCCACGGTGGTCTTGAACCGGTCAAAGATGTAGCCCGTGGGGAATGTCATGAAGTTGTTCATGAAGGACCCCAGGGTGAAGATGAGTGAGAACCTCTCGTCCTGGGCTTTGCAGTCTGGAGTAGAAAAAATGTCTCCCATGCATCCCAGCCTTCCTGCCAAATAAGCACACAGCCTGGTCTCCCCTCCACCTCGGACAGCTTGTCGGTCGAAAACTTGTCCCTTAAGCTGAGTTTAAATGTGGCTGTCCCTAATTACCCCTCAGGAGCTGATGCCTCCCTCCCAGGCACTTCCCAGATCAAGTGGGGTGAGGGCTGCTGACCCTTCCTCTCGTCATAGAAAGAGGGGTGGGCAGGGGGCAGAGTCCTTCCTGCTCCTTGCCACCACCTGGGAGCCAGACTTTACTTCCTTAGAAAAGTCATCCCTGCCCTTACCAGCCTGCCCTGTGGCATTGCCAATCGGCCCAGCATCTGGTCCACACAGGTCCTTAAAGTAATCCTCATTCTTGAAGACAAACACTAGTGAAGGCCAGCCAAAGAGGACGCCAGCAAAGCCCAGGCATTCCAGCAGCCCAGTCAGCAGTGTGGCCACGTGCAGGGGCAGGCCCTGGCCCGCCATGAGCACAGGTGGAGTGGATCTTCAAATCCCACTTTGTCCTCCTGGACGGATCACCGGCGCTGTAAGCCTGGCGTTTGAGCACTTGGAAAATTCCTCTGGCAAGCCAAGCCCTTCCTTTCCCGTGGCTCTCTGGTTCTGTTTCAGGCCTGGGCAAAAACCAACAGCGGGTGATTCTCTGGATCCTGTAGAATAAAGACAGAGGCTGCTGGAAGAGGAGGCCAGCGGGAAAGGGAAAGGTAGACTAGAGTTATTTGTGGGGTGCATTAAGAGGCAGGATGATCATAGCCGCTGGCAGCAAATGTGGGGAATAAATACTCCAATACATCCTCTTAGGCACTGCATTTGAGTAACCACGTGGCAAGTAGAGAGGCAGGTCTTGATGGCCACCTGGAGTCACAGGTGAGATAAACGACTTAACCAATAGCTCCCCGGGGGGAAGATGGAGAAGCGGAGCTCCTGCGCTCGAGTTCTGAATACCGTCCACTAAAATAATGACGGCAACTCAACCAGGTGCAGAGGCAGGGAGATTTCATACAGAAGACACAAACTCCCGCTACCAAGTTGGTGTTATCTTCAGTTTACTGACAATGAAACAAAAGCTCCCGCGGATTTTAGGAACTTGCCGGAGGTCACAGGGCTAGTTTAGTCACGACGCAGGCCATTCTACTGCCAGAAATACCCCCAACTCCCATGACCCTCGCCTAGGACTCGCAAACCTGGTCCCCGCCGCCCTTCCTCGCATCCACTTCTACCAGGAAAGCCTCCGGGGGCCGCTCCCAGCCAGCCTCCGCACCCCGCTCCAGCCTGCGGCCCGCCCTCCCCGCAGAGGAGCCCGAGGGGCCAGCCCGGGCTCGGCGCCCCATGGCGCCCGAAAGGGGACCCCTCGCCCTACCCGCCTGCTCCGCGCCGGGGCTCTCCGCGCCCTTTCCGTGCGGGCCAGGTTCGCATTCGCGCCTCACGCAGCCCCTCCCAGTCCCCTGCTCGCCTCCGCCCCCTCCTGCCCGCCCGGAAGGGGCTGGGGCAGGCCTCCCATTCTCCATCACTTCCTTCTTCTTTTCCCTTGCTCACAGCCTCCTGGGCCCTTTTTACCTCTCCCTCTTGAAACTTCTCCCTCTAGAACCCCCTATAACCCCAGCGGTGTCTTTCCCTCCCTCCTCGCTGCCTTTCAGCCTCCCAGCCCCCTTGCCTCTGCCTCCCCTAACCAAGTTAGTTGAATGCTGTTACTTGCTCAGGCCCACCTAGGGAAAATGTCACACACTTAGAGCACCCAGCGGACACACAGACAGCACATGCGGGCATAGGAACACACACACTCTCTCTATTTGTGCATTTTGCCTTGACCGCTGGGTGGGCAGGGAACATATTTTTCCTATTTGCTCACCAGCTCAACCCTCTCTCCCAGTTTCACACTCCCAGAGCTGCCAAAAAAATCCCAACCACAGAATCAGGGAGCCAAGAACCAGGACTGAGGGCTTTTCAGAAACCATCCCCTGCAAGACTGCCCCGTATTTTCACTCCCAAAGACCCCTTAGATGACTCCCTGCCTCACCCCTGTCCCCCAGGTTCTGAAAGAGCCTTCCCGCCAGACTGCATTGATTAACTATTCATTCATTGCCCCATTTTTTATTAATCAAAGACATATATAATTGCCCACTGGAGCTTGTGATCAGCGTGAGGCCTTACTAAGCAGCTGCCTTACTATCCTTCCAGCCCAGAGCACGTGAGCTGACGTCTTCTTTGGCCTGTGTGGCCGTTTCCTTGCCAAAAGCTCAGTTTGGGGGAGAGCTTCATGCATTATTAGATGCAGTCTGCAGACTCCCAACCCCAGCTACCTGGATCCCCTGAGAGCCCAGGAACTCCAGCTATTCCAAGCCCACTCCTCTTTTTTTTAAGAGGAAGAAATAGAGGTTAGGATAGGGGACAGCCAGAACTGAGTATTTTCCAGATCACCACCAAAGCACAAAAGATGAAGTCTGTGACCACCCTAGTGACTTGACTGAATGGAGGAAGGGTGGCTGGGGTCCTGTACCCCAAGCTACTCGCTAGTTATACAACCTGAGGCAAGCTCTTTGGCTGCCCCACCTGTAAGACAAGGACAATAGTACCTTAATTATAGGAATTGTCATAAAAAAGTATGAGATGGGTGTATGAGGTCCCTGCATGGCGCAGGTGCTATAAGCAGATTGTAGGGTAGTGGATTTTCTAGTCTGCAGTTTTGTAGACAGAGCCACAGAAGCAGCTTTGGGGAGGAATTTCAAAGGAACTTACCCACGGTCATTCTACAAAGCTGCAATACCTTCCCAACTCTGAAACGTATGCTCTCATCACCCCATCTTAACAAACATTTGGACATTAGAGAAAACAAGTCTTTTCTTAAAATAACATTATTTATGGGAGAAAATCCACAAAAATATAGCATCCCAGGACAAACAGGGCTTAAGATGCAAGATTTTCTGTTTTACTGCAAGACACAAAGACTCTGAAATTAATGCATGCCCTATCTTCTGCTCTGGCATACATTTTAGTCTCCTGAGGACCTGGGGGGATCAGTAAGTGTGGAAGTAGCAAGGGAGAAACAGAAAAAAGTCAAAGTAAAGAGAGAGATTTTAGAATGTTAATCTGCAGGAGCTTGTCAGAAAACTCTAGCTCATGGGCTATCTGCACATCCAGGACTGGAGCACGGGACACGGTGCAGGTCGTCCAGGGCTCTGTCCACCTTATCTTGTTACCTCTCTTGACTCTTAGAGCCTCCACTCCACACCTCCCATCAATATCTGCAGAAGACATGGCCTCTACTAACACAAGTCTTACTGAACTGTTGGGACAGGAAATTAGAATATTCTCTGAACCATTCCCATGTTCTTTGGTTCGAATTCCAGCAGCTAGAAAAGGCAGATGCTATTCTGATCACTCTGCTGCATGGCTCCAGTGAGGATTAATGAGTAACATCAGAGAGAGAAGCGATTATAATAAGGTCTGACGGCGCACCCGATGTCTTCATCCCTTTTCTCTTCGCCTCCTTCATCATCATCTCACATCTTTTTTTTTTTTTTTATTGATTGATTGGTTCAACAAATACATGTGGCATGCCAGGCTCTTTGCCAAGTGCCGGGATTCGTAAAGAAGAGATTCAGTGCCTGCCCTCAAGGGGCTCATTCTCTCGTGGGAGAGACAGACAAAGAAACCCAAGATTTCTGGAGTGTGGGAATGGTCTTCTAGGCAGATGCTAGCACAGCACATTGAAAGGCACGGAACCTCAACAAAACAATAACATTTAGGAACCAGCTAGAGCGCAGATTGGTGAAGAAAGTGGCAAGATTTGAGGCCAGTGTCGCCATCTAAGTGAGGGCATTAAGATTTCAGCCCACGTCAATCAATCATGTCCTATTGATTTCACCCCTTAATATCTCCCTATCTATCCTTGGCCACTGCTCTATGCAGACACTCATCATCTCTCACACAGGCATCATCTGCTTCCAAGCCATCACCATTCTCCTGCAAGAGTTTCTTTCCATAGTTCCCAATGGATGACTTCACTTAACTGCTCAAAACCCTTCTGAGGTGCAGTCAACTGGCTGGTAAGGGCCAGTCCAGGGGCTGGGGATGCCAGCCATGAGACATTGCTTTGAGGGAAAGAGGGAGCATAGAACTGGGTCTCCTGCATCCTACTGCCCAAGTACCAATGCTGGAGGTGGTTTTCCTTCCCATCATCAGCAGATCTGGATATCCAGGATCCACCCTATGGATGTTTTTATGGACAGAGTGGGAAGATGGATATGTTTAGGTTGGGGAAAGAGGGACTGCCAAAGAGGGCAGTATAAGTGAGCTGCACTCCATCATTCCCCTGGCACATTCAATGACTAGTATCCTCTAGTCCTCAAGAGCACCACCTTCCAATGCAGTCCCTGCCTCTCCACGGACCTCTCTCCTCAAACTTCCTCTGAACAACCTCAGCGAGGGCAATTGCCACTCTCTGGGCAGAGTCCAGATATTCTGTCCTACCCTCTGACATCACTTTCTAAATTTGTATATGTAGATAAACTCTGAGCCATTCACATAAAGGGCTTTGATTTTGGATACGCCAAACACATAAACAAACATAAGCTTTCCTTTCACCATGGGCTCATGTAAATTAAAATGTTTGGTTTTCCACCTACGGTCTTGAAAGGGGTTTCTAGAGCCTGTTTTGGAAGTCAGAAAGCAAAAGGTAACTGCAAACATCATTTCACCTGCAGAGAAAATTCTAATCCTCTTGAGGCAGTGCCAAAAATAATACAAGCACACTGCTGTCGAGCCAATTACTGGTATCTCCGAGGTTCCGTCTCCTCATCTGTAAAATTGGAATCGAGTTGTATGGATTAAAGATAATGTATGAAAACTGCTCAATTAGTACACTATGAATAAATAGCAGCTACTGTTGTTAACAAATATTATTGACTTACTGGAAAACAAAGAGGAAATAAAGTCACATTTAGGGAGAATTTCAAAGTGTTCCTAACCTAAAAAAGAAACAAATTAGGGGGAAAAAATCCACTAAGTAATGGGTGAGCTCAGTTTACCTGGCTTAAGAAGTCCCACCCTAGAGAACTGATCTCTAGATAACACCCAAATGCACTCAGTACAACCCCCCAAGACTGTCTGGGCTTAAGGCAGGGGCTTGGATTGTCCTGTAAGCTGTGGGAAGTCTGTTCATGAGCCAGAGTAGATAGGAAGGGGATGGAGCCTTAGAGCTGGCTCTTCGGGGTATCTCCTAGTGTGTTCAAAGCAGTTCTCAGGATGGTGGGGAACTACTACACAACCAAGTAAAGATGATGCCTCCCTGCTCTGGGGAGACCTTTCTCCTTCACAGAGGTGAATCTGAAAGGACACCCAAAGAGGCACTGGAGGGAGGGGCCACTCTGGCCCTCAGAGCAGCCAGCTCAGCTTCAGTGGATGCTAGAGGCAGCAGAGGTTGCACCTGGATCAGCCTCCCTTTCACCATGCAGAAAACAGAGCTCCCCCACCAGACCAGATACTGGAAGCACTGGGCCAGGCCTAATAGAAAGCAGAGCCCCAGGCCCCACCACACCAGGGCTTATGAGGCTCCTGCTACCCACCCTCCCAAGCCCCAGCTCCACTTCCATGTTCATCAAGCAACCGTTTACTGGTAACTGCACTTCCCAATAGACTTTGCTAGAAAGGAATGCCTCAGTGTACTGACAATATCTAAACCTGCAACTCTGAGGACTAGGCTGGGGAACACTGTGTCAACATGGAGGCGCGTCCCACCCCTGAGAAGAAAAATAAGGAATATCAGTAATACCTGCTGGGCACTAAGGACTGACTATGTATCTGATTCGAAGTGCTTCTTACTTAATCTGTCACTGAATCTCACAATAGGTGTTGTTATTAGCATCCATTATCTGGGCCAACTAAGGCCTAGAGGGATGAAGCAACTCCCCCAACATCACCAGTAGCAGTGCCAGGACTGGGATAGAAACCTGATGCTCTGACTGCACCTAATGCTTTTTTTTTTTTTTTTTGAGACAGCGTCTCACTCTGTCACCGAGGCTGTAGTGCAGTGGTGTGATCTCAGTTCACTGCAGCCTCCACCTCCCAGGTTCAAGTGATTCTCCTGCCTCAGCCTCCCGAGTAGCTGGGATTACAGGTGTGCACCACCATGCCCAGCTAATTTTTTTGCATTTTTAGTAGAGACAGGGTTTCGCCATATTGGCCAGGCTGGTCTCAAACTCCTGGGCTCAAGTGCTCTGCCTGCCTTGGCCCCCCAGTGCTAGGATTACAGGCGTGAGCCACCATGCCCAGCCAGCTGATGCTCTTAATCTGTGCCCTACCCCGCCTTCCTGGGAGGCTTCCCAAGAGCTATACAGAGCATGAGCTCTGGAATCGGGTTGATGGGGGTACCAGTTATTATTAATAGGAATGAAGATGGGTAATTCTTTCAGACAGCACCCTTGATTAAAACAAGAGAGTAGTGCTGCCTCTCTGTGATTCTGTGTCTCCCTGCCCTGCTCATTCTGACACCACAACCACCCACATGCATGATCATGAAAAGAGGAAATAGATCTAGGAGGAGGAGACAGGACTCCTGAGTGAAAACAACGGGGTTTTTCACATTGGGAGCTTTGCCCAACACCCCCAAGATGAAAAGAGCAGGAAACCGCTGGGGCCGATTGAACACTGGACTTTTGTTGTGGAAAAAGGCAAAGGGAAGCAGGAAGAGACTGGAACAGTTTCCATGGTGCTGGAGGGTGGGGAAGTGGGTAGGGATTAGCTGGAGGGAGAAGGAGAAGCTGGGGTGGAGGGGAACCTCCACTTGCCAGGAGAGCACATGTAGGATAGGAACCCCAGATGATACTCAAGGCATGGCATTAGACCAGAAGCAAGTCTGTGGTGAAATTAGGGAAGGCTCCACTGGGGACTGTAGACAGAGCACTGGACAAGGAAGCGGGAGACCCAGGGTCCAGTCCTGGCTCTGGAGCCCCCTGGGTGGGCTACCCTGGGCACCTTTCTCTCTTGGGGCTTCCATTCCTACCTCTGTGAAGTGAGTGCTGAACCTCTCTTAGCCCTGACTTGCTGAAATGCTGGGACTCTGTACAGAGGCTGACATTAAGCAGGGATCTGTCGTGGGGTGCTGCATTGTGCCTCCAGATGCTGCACGGGAGAGGGCAGAAAAGGCCTATGTGGTGAGTCCACCCTGGGAGCCTCTGCTTGGAAGCTGAAGTGGCCTGAGAGTGACTCAGAAACCACGGAAGTTCCCGGGGCTGATGGGTTCTTATAGATTGTACATGCAGCTCTCCTCGTGAGCTGCAAAACCGCAAGATGGGCTGTGACCACTCTCAAGGAAAGAGCCCTATCTGCAAAAAGCATTCTGCCCTCCAGGTCTTAAAGCAAACACAGACTCAATCCTTATTCCTTTTAAGACAAAATTGCCTCAGGGGCATCAGGGAGGCAGCAGGCCTCAAATGTGTGCCTTTCTAGAATTCTCAATGAAAGCACTCTTTTGGGTATTAATAACGGCAACAGTAATGACAATCATTTACTGAGTGCTGCTTTTGGGACAGGCATTGGGCTAAGAGCTATATGTAATATATATTATTATTTAATGCCCACAGCCACCCCATAAGGAGGGGGAGGTACTGCCATTATGCCAACTTTAAAGATGAAGAAACTGAGGCCTCGAGAGATGAAGTAACTTGGCCAAGTCACTCAGCCAGTAAATGGGAAGAGATAGACTTCCACCCTAGATAGGCAGCCTCCAGAGCCCATGTTTTCACCATTATGCTGAAGTACTTCTTTTCCTGTGCCAATGTGATCTGCCTCCAGGAATCCTGTCTTGATGTTCCCTTCCCCATACAGAAGTCCTCTCTGTGTCCTCTTCAGCCTGATAGTATATCTTTTCATACCATTCTTTGGACATCTCTGTTATACTACTCCAATGGTGTTCCCTCCCCTGCCCCTCCCTGGGAGCTTAGTTGTTGTGATTAAGTATAGGGGAAATGACCCACACTAAACAAACTCATAAGAGACTGATTGATAAACCTGAAATGCAATTTATTAATTTACACTGAGAAATGAAACCAGCCAGCAGACGGGAATCCTAAGGCTGACTGGTCAGCACAATCTCTTTCAGGAAGGACAGGGTTTTGGGAAAGGAAATCAATACCAGAAGGTTCTTTGTTGAGTAAAAGTCAGAGGGAAGGGAGTTGATGGATTGACACGTAGGTGAAGCTTGACATACCTCTCTAAAGCCTCCATCCTGCCAAGGATCAGAATATCCAAGGCAAGGAGCCATCTGGGTGTCCTCTCCTTTGGACAGTGCTGGATTTTTCTGGATCCTATGAAGATCTTACCTTTCTGGCTGCATTTATCATGATTGTGGAAGGCTTTTTGTTTCCTTGTTTGCTTAGATTAATTTCTGCATATTTAATAGAACTGAAAGGCAATTTCCCATTGAGACCCACTGAAGAGGAATAGTCAATACATACTAGCTGTGCGGCCCTTTGCAGAGAATTCACTTCCGTGTTGTCACTGTAGCCTCACGCTTCCTTATAATGGAGGGACAGAGATGGTAAAAACATGGACTTGGAAGCCAGACCGTCTGGGTTTGAATCCTGGCTCTGTTATTTATAAGCTCTGCAACCTAGGGCAGATTACCTACGTCAGTTTCCCCTTCTCTGAATTGGGGATAATAACAGCACCCACCTCAACATCTGTCAAGAGGATTCAATGAGGGAATACACATAAAGTGCTTAGAACAGTGTCTGCCATCTGGTAAGCAGTCAATACTTGTTAGCGATGATTAATAATTCATTTCATAGATGAAAAAACTGAAGCCTAGTGACATAAAAAGTCAACTAAGATCATACAGCCAGTAAGTGGTGAAGATATCATTGAAAATCAAACTGGCATCCTTTAAGCACTAAAGTCTTTCCACAGACTAGTTTCTTACCCATTCACTTTCATAACAAGCTGAAGAAGAGCTTATTTAAAAATGCAGGTATATCCACCCACCGGAATGGGTAAAATTTAAAAGAATGAAAATATCAAGGTGAGGCTTGGACACAGAACAACTGGAGGGAATAAGCAGTAACAGCCACTTTGGAAAAGTGTCTGGCAGTTTCGAAATGAGTTAAACACTTAAGGAATCAGCCAAGTTCAACCAGGGATGCGGAACCACTCTCTCTGTGAATTGCTACAGGGATTTGGCCTTACTCAATTGTAGTAGGTAGTTAAGCAATCTTGTAAGGCTATTATCTTTGCATGTCATGTTGCAGTTGAATTCCACAGGTCAGGCAGTTGGGAAAGGAAGGTGGATATAAAGTGGGGTAGACAGAGCAAACTGAGCCCCATAAGTATGAACTGGAACCCCATGAGGATGAACTGAAGCCTTTAAATCCACATCAGCTTTTGTTGTCTCTGTCGTTGTTAATGTATTTTGCAGAAGCCAGGGTTCATTGCATGGAGCTAACCACATACACACCTGGCCCAACAGTAGGCGACACCAAAGGGGAAGCCAGGTCCATGCCAACCAGGTGCACCAGCAGTTCAGTCACAACGTGTGTGAGCCACAAACCGACTGCTGCTTCCCTTCCGCCCTCCAGATTCCCTCAAAAGACACCCTCATGTCCCGCTCTAACCAGAAATACACAAAAAAGGGAATTCAGCATAACAAAGCACATTACAAAGCCAACACACCTACCTTATGATCAAGTAATTCCACCCAAGATATTTACATAAGCAAAATGAGAGCATACCCTCACCAGAAGTAGTGTACAAGAATATCCACAGCAACTTTATTCATAACATCCAGAACCTGGAAACAGCCCAAAAGCCCACCGATAGGAATATGGATAAGCAAATCGTCCCGTAGTCACACGACGGAATACTGCATCACAACAAAAAGAACCAACCTTTCACACACACTGTGTAGATTAATTTCGCAGATGTGATGTTGAGAAAAATAAACCAGATGCCAAAAAGTATATAATGTATATATATTTTTTCTTTTTCTTTTTTTTTTTTTTCTTTGAGACAGAGTCTTGCTCTGTCGCTCAGGCTGGAGTGCAGTGGTGCGATCTCAGCTCACTGCAAGCTCTGCCTCCCGGGTTCACACCATTCTCTTGCCTCAGCCTCCCAAGTAACTGGGACTACAGGAGCCCGCCACCATGCCCGGCTAATTTTTTTTTCTTTTTTTTTTGTATTTTTAGTAGAGACGGGGTTTCACCGTGTTAGTCAGGATGGTCTCGATCTCCTGACCTCATGATCCGCCCGCCTCGGCCTCCCAAAGTGCTGGGATTACAGGCTTGAGCCACCGCGCCCGGCCATATTTTTTCTTTTTTGAGGCAGAATCTCACTCTGTCACCTAGGCTGCAGTGCAGTGGTGCAATCACGGCTCACTGCAGCCTCAACCTCCCAGGCTCAAGAGATTCTCCTCTCTCAGCCTCTCAAATAGCTAAGACTACAGGCATGCACCACCATGACCAGCTAATTTTTTTTTTTGTAGAGTCGGAGGTCTCACTATGTTGTCCAGGGTAGTCTCCAACTCCTGGGCTCAAGTGATACTCCCATCTCGGACTCCCAAAGTGCTGAGGTTACAGGCGTGAGTCATCATGCCTGACAATGTATATCTATGTGAAGTTCAAGAATGGGCAAAACTAACTGATAGAAAAGTTAGAATAGTGGTTAATTACCACCGGAGCAGGAGAGGTGGGTCTGTTACCTCTGCTGAGGAGGGGTATGATGGAGTCTGAGTACCTGGAATGTGTCTTGATCTAGGTGGTAGTTATATAGCTGTAAAGATGTGTAAAATTTCATTGGGCTGTACGCTTAAGGTCTGTGCCTGTAACAGTATGTATGACATACTTTAATTTTTTTTTTTTTTTGAGACAGAGTCTCGCTGTGTCGCCCAGGCTGGAGTGCAGTGGCACAATCTTGGCTTACTGCAACCTCTGCCTCCCGGGTTCAAGCAATTCTTCTGACTCAGCCTCCCGAATAGCTGGGACTATAGGCGTCTGCCACCATGCCTGGCTAATTTTTGTATTGTTAGTAGAGACGGGGTTTCACCATGTGGCCAGGCTGGTCTCAAACTCCTGACCTCATGATCCTCCCGCCTCGGCCTCCCAAAGTGCTGGGATTACAGGCACGAGCCACTGCGCCCAGCCCCAATATACTTTAATTTTAAAATTGATTGTAGATTCCTGAGCTCTACCCACAGAGATACCTGATGGTCTGGGTGCAGTTCAGGGGTAACTATTGGGAGAGCTCTGAACTGTGCCTTCCTTCTTCCCAAGTTTGCTCCCCATTCTGTATGGTCAGTCATTCTTGAATTCACCCTAAAACCAAATTTTTCAAGGATGGAGAACGGCCAACTTTAATCTTACTTCTCTGGGATTTGAAAAAGCAAATCCTTGTTCATAAAGGTACCCACAGTGTGGGACGTCATCAAACAGAGCTTCTTCCTAATAACGGCAGCAGTGTTGTAAGGTGTGTTAACAATCTCAGAACTTGAATCACACTTGGTTTTAAGATGCCAAGTAGCTTAATGATTTCCTATCACTAGGAATTGGAGCATCTCTGTTTTCATAATACTTCCCCACATCCCAAACACCGCTCACTTCCCCTCTCCTAGTGTGAACAGAACCCAGCCCAGGCCTGGAACTGCTGCCTCCATTTTGAGAGGCTGCATCCTGTAAGGACTGGGGGTCCTCACTCCCTAAGGGGAACAGTGTCCTCCCTGAGGGGAAACCCATGAAGATCATAGGAGTCCTAGACACAAACGGCCCAAGCTTCCACAAAATGCACACTATCCCCTTTCTTTCCATTTAAAACACAGATGTGGCCGAGCGCAGTGGCTCACACCTATAATCCCAGCACTTTGGGAGGCCGAGGCAAGCGGATCACTTGAGGTCAGGATTTCAAGACAAGCCTGGCCAACATGGTGAAACCCTGTCTCTGCTAAAATTACAAAAGTCAGCTGGGTGTGGTGGTGTACACCTGTAATCCCAGCTACTCGGGAGGCTGAGGCAGGAGAATCGCTTGAACCCGGGAGGCAGAGATTGCAGTGAGCCGAGACCATGCCACTGCACTCCAGCCTGGGTGACAGAGCGAGACTCTGCCAAAAAAAATTAAATTAAATATAAAATAAAATAAAACACAGATGTGCCTGTGGAGGAAAGGGCACTAATATGAACTCAAGACCCTGCTGGCTCTTCCCTATACCCCTCCCGGAGCCTCAGTTTCCATTCTTCATAGCTGAACATGGGCTGTGGGATGCTGATTCCCGTTGGAAAGAAAGGGAAGGGACAGAATAATCCCTCCTATTTACACAGTTCTCTACAGTTTGCAAAGCAAAGCACTTCCATATCCCCTCCCTGAGGCCCCCCCACTCCATTGCCACCCCCACGCTCCAGCCCCTGCAAGCCCGAAGTCATGTAGGAAGCATCCTTTAGGCTGGGCTTGGCCTTGCTTTTCATTTGGTTTTGGAGTCCCCGGTGAGAAGCAGATACCTCCAAGGAGTAACTATTCAGGTGTCAGCCCACACCTGATAAGTACTTGGGATCAGGGGAAGTGATACCTAAGAGGTGGCACAGAGAAATTAAGTGATTAGGCACACGCCTAGCACCAGAGCAGGTGAGTGGGGCAGGGGTGGGGAGTGACACCCAGACTCCATGTTGCAGTCAGAGGCCCAAGGCTTTTGGAAGAGCAGACCCAGGTTAATTATGTGCAATCTCATTGTGCCATTAAGTGACAAGTCAAAGACAGAACCTTTCTTTCTTCTACCAAAGCCAGGCAGCTAGGGCAGCCAGAACACCTGGGCTGCAGCAAGAAGGAAGCCTTCCTGTATGCTCCACCCTCAGCCATGGAGCAGCTGGGCAGGCCTCCCTACACTGCAGCCTGGGCTGGTTGTGGCTGGACTTGTCTAACCCTCCAACTTGTGCACCTCAAAGTCGGGGCTCCTCAGTATTTTTTCTACCCCTGACAGGGTCCACCATTAAGCCATATTAAGGGACAAAGGAGAGACCTGAAGTCAAATCTGAAAATTTTAGATAAAGCAAGCCACCCAACAAAGAGGTCCAAAGTACATGATGGGATTGGAGGAATGCTGACAAGCGGAACTCAGAGAAGCCAAGTTGGCAGATTGATCTGGAAAGGACAACAGGAATGAACGGCTATAATGAGGCTCAGTCTGTACATGACCAAGCCAATGGATTGGGTCCAGCAAGGATGCAAGATGTATTGAGTGTGGTGTGCCTTTTCTGCACACACCTGCGGCTCCCTGGTATTCGGGATGGGGAGGGACTGAGAGCTGTGACAAACCAGGTCAGGCCACAGACTCTGGATTTAGGACAATCAAAAAGTAGGTGGGACTCATACATGGGGGAAGTGTCCAGGGAGGCTGGAAACTAACCCTGAGGCAAGACTGGAGGTGTCTAGGCCCACTGCTGCGGGCACTGGCTTGACAATGCTTTTGAGAAAAACACAAAGTCTACGCTGTTTTTCATTTGTTTTTGTTTTTGTTTTCAGAGGTAGTCTGGCTCTGTTGCCAAGAGGCTGGAGTGCAGTGGCCCAATCTCAGCTCGCTACAATCTCCGCCTCCTGGATTCATGTGATTTTCCTGCCTCAGCCTCCAGAATAGCTGGGATTACAGGCACGCGCCACCACGCCTGGCTAATTTTTGTATTTTGTAGAGACGAGGTTTCACCATGTTGGCCAGGCTGGTCTCAAACTCCTGACCTCAAGTGATCTGCCACCTTGGCCTCCCAGAGTGCTGGGATTACAGGCGTGAGCCACCACACCCAGCCCACACTGTTTTTTGTCTTGACCCTGACTCACTTGTCCTGATTTCTCAAGAGAGAGACTTTCAGAAAGTGAAAAAAAAAGAGAACTTTCACTAAAGATCTTCAGTATTGGTAAGAAGAGAACCCATCCTCTCTCAGCAAGGATGGGAGATGGTGAAGAGATCTGCGTCATGGGAAGGGGACAGCAGAGCATCAGCAGGAGGGGGAGCAACAATGTCCCCAAGACCACAGACACCTGTCAGGTGTGTTTGGGAGGGCCTGGCCCCCACCAAGTCTACAGAGTTGAGGCTTGCTGGTCGAAGTCATGATCTTTGTCCAAGCCTCAGATGGTCACCCTTTCTCCATAAACCTCCGTCCCGCACTGAAACACTCTCTGTGTGTCCTTGAACAAGTCCTTCCTCCTCTGAGCCCCATCTCAACCAAAAAAGAGAAATGAACTTGCACTGAGCTCCCTCCCAGGGCTCCATGAACATCTCATAAGATTCGAACCCCTAGCTCTGGGCTATCACAGCCCCATCCTTTATGCACTCCATCATCATCATAGGATGTAAGCCCAAGAGCCCTGGCACTGAGTGAGAGCTACTCACTGAGAACAGCTTGGTGCTGAGACCCTGGGGCATGCAGAGGGCCAGGAAGTGGCCAAGGTGGGGCAGAGCCACTTGTTTTCCCTGAGATGGTCTGCCTGAGCCCTAGCATTTCCATGGCTGCCGTATCAATGCTGAGATCCCAGAGGTCCTGGGAGGAGCCATTGCTCTCCCTTTACTAAAGGACCTGAAACCTCGGACAGGCTGCCAGTGCTCCCTGGCCTTTTATTTATTTATTTAAATTGTTACTTATTCTTTTCTTTTTTCTTTTCTTTTTTTTGAGATGGAGTCCCACTGTCTCCCCAGGCTGGAGTGCAGTGGTGCAATCTCGGCTCAGTGCAACCTCTGCCCCCTGGGTTCAAGACATTCTCATGCCTCAGCCTCCCGAGTAGCTGGAATTACAGGTGTTGAGCCACCATGCCCAGTTAATTTTTGTATCGGGTTTCACCATATTGGCCAGGCTGGTCTCAAACTCCCAATCACAGGTGATCCACCCACCTCAGCCTCCAGAAGTGCTGGGATTACAGGTGTGAGCCACCGCGCACATCCTATTCATTCATTTTTGAGACAGGATCTCGCTTTGTCCCCTAGGTTGGAGTACAGTGGCACAATCATGGCTCACTGCAGCCTCCACCTCCTAGGCTCAAGCAATCCTTACCCCAGCCTCTTGAGTAGCTGAGACTGCAGATGCATACCACCACACCCAGCTAATTTTTAAAAACTTTTTACAGCGATGGAGTCTCACTATGTTGCTCAGGCTGGTCTCAAACTCCTGAGCTCTACCGATTTTCCCCCATCAGCCTCTCAAAGCCCTCGGATTACAAGTGTGAGCCACCACACCCAGCCCTCCTCAGCCTTTCTGCTCCTCATTTCCCTGTAGGAGAGTCCACTGGGTCCTCAGTGCCCAGCAGAGCTTGTGCAGGAAGCCCCAACTCTGGGTCTCACTGCCTCACCCCTAACCAACTCCTATCATGGTTCAGGGCATGGCTCGAATGTCACTTCCCAAAGGACATTGTTCCTGATCACCAGACTGGCACAAGTACTCTCCCGTGGCCCATACTTCTTCATCATAGAATTTATCCCTGTTTATAATTACGTATTTGTGGTTGGCTTACTTGATTTCTGAGCTTTCCCCCCATCATGCACGTACATAAACACACACATACACATAGACACCGTTAAAACAAATGAAAACCGAGGCCAGGCCTGAAGATCCCTTGGGCAAACAAAACTAGTTAGGCTTCATAAGTGACCTAAACCTTGCTTAATTTGAAAACATAAGTGGCCTGGGCCTATCTGCCACTTCCACACTAGAAGGTTTTCAGGCTCACACCTGTAATTCCAGCCCTTTGGGAGGCCAAAGCAGGAGGATTGATTGAGCCCAGGAGTTTGAGACAAACCTGAGCAACATAGAAAGACCCCACCTCTACAAAAAATAAAAGATAAAAAATAATTAGCTGAGCATGGTGGCTCACACCTGTAGTCTCAGTTACTGGGAAGGCTGAGGCAGGAGGGTCCCTTGAGCCCAGGAGTTGAAGGCTGCAGTGAGCTATGGTTGTGCCATTGCACTCCAGCCTTGATGACAGAGTCAGAATCTGTCTCTTAAAAAAAACAAATTAAACAACCAAAAAAACATAATGGCTGGGCACGGTGGCTCATGCCTGTAATCCCAGCATGTTGGGAGGCCAAGGCGGGCGGATCATCTGAGGTCAGGAGTTCAAGACCAGCCTGGCCAACATGGCAAAACCCCATCTCTTAATAAAAAATACAAAAAAATTAGCCGGGTGCGGTGGTGCGTGCCTGTAGTCCTAACTACTCAGGAGGCTAGGCCAGAGAATCGATTGAACCGGGGAGGTAGATGTCGCAGTGAGCCGAGATTGCACCACTGCACTCCAGCCTGGGTGACAAAGCGAGACCCTGTCTCAAAAGAAAAAAGAAAAAATTTGAGCTATTTCTTGTAAATGCTTATACATGTGTTGCTTAACAACAGGAATATGCTCAGAGAAATGTGTCATTAGGTGATTTTATCTTTATGCAAACATGATAGAGTATACTTACACAAACTAGACAGTATAGACTACTACACACGTAGGCAACATGGTATAGCCTAGGCTACTTTGCTCCTAGGCTACAAACCCATACATATTACTGTACTGATTACTGTAGGCAGTTGTAACACAATGGTAAGCATTTGTGTAGCTAATCATAGAAAAGGTGCAGTAAAACTATAGTATAAAATATTAAAAAATGGTTCACCTATATAGGGCACTTACCATGCATGCAGCTTGCAGGACTGGCAGTTGCTCTGGGTGAGTGAGTGAGTGAGTGGTGAGTGAATGTGAAGGTCTAGGACATTGCTGTACACTACTGGAGACTTTATAAACACTGTATACTGGCCAGGCATGGTGGCTCATGCCTGTAATCCCAGCACTTTGGGAGGCCGAGGTGGGTGGATCACCTGAGGTCAGGAGTTTGAGACCAGCCTGGCCAACATCGTGAAACCCTGTCTCTACTAAAAATACAAAAAAACAGCCAGGCATGGTGGCTCACGCCTGTAGTACCAGCACTTTAGGAGGCCGAGGCGGGTGGATCACTTGAGGTCAGGAGTTCTAGACCAGCCTGGCCAACATGGTTCTCTTTAGTAGAGAACCCTGTCTCTACTAAATACAAAAATTAGCCGAGTGTGGTGGCGGGTGCCTGTAATCCCAGCTACTTGGGAGGTTGAGGCAGGAGAATCGCTTGAACCCAGGAGATGGAGCTTGCCGTGAGCCAAGATCATGCCATTGCACTCCAGCCTGGGCAACAAGGGTGAAACTCCATTTCAAAAAAATAAAAAATAAATAAAATAAAAACAATGTACACTTAGACTACACTAAGTTTATACAAAGATATTTTTCTTTCTTCGATAAAAAATTAACCCTAGCTTACTTAGCTTTTTTACTTTATAAACTTTTAAGTTTTTAAAAACTTTTGACTCTTTTGTAATAACACTTGGCTTAAAACACAAACATTGAACAGCTACACAAAAGTATTTTCTTTCTTTATAGCCTTATTCTTTAAGATTTTTTTTTTCTTTTGAGACAGGATTTCACTCTGTCACCCAAGCTGGAGTGCAGTGGCACAATCACAGCTCACTGCAGCCTCAACCACCTGGGGTCAAGTGATCCTCCCACCTCAGCCCCTCGATTAGCTGGAACTATAGCCGCATGCCACCACATCCGGCTAATTTTTGTATTTTTTGTAGAGATGGGGTTTCACCATGTTGCCCAGGCTGGTCTTGAACTCCTGAGCTCAAGCAATCCACCTGCCTTGGCCTCCCCAAATGGTGGGATTACAGGTGTGAGCCATCGTTCCTGGGCAACTTTTTTCTATTTAAAATTTTTTTTATTTTATTTTAACTTTTTAAACTTTCTTGTTAAAAGCAAAGACACAAACACACACGTCAGCCTAGGCCTACACTGGGTCCTATCATCAATATCACTGTCTTCCACTTCCACACTAGAAAGTTTTCAGGGACAATAATATGCACGGAGCTGTCATCTCCTATGATAACAATGTCTTCTTCTGGAATATCTGTTGAAGGACCTGCCCGAGGCTGTTTTACAGTTAGCTTTTTTTTATAAGTATAAGGCGTACACTCTAAAATAATGATAAATAGGCCATGCGTGGTGGCTCACGCCTGTAATCACAGCACTTTGGGAAGCCGAGGCGGGGTGATCACTTGAGGTCAGGAGTTCAAGACCAGCCTGGCCAACATGGCAAAACCCCATCTCTACTAAAAATACAAAAAATATTAGCAGGGTGTCATGGTGCACACCTGTAATCCCAGCTACTCAGGAGACTGAGGCAGGAGAATCGCTTGAACCCAGGAAGCAGAGGTTATGGTGAGCCAAGATTGTGCCACTGCACTCCAGCCTGGGTGACAGAGTGAGACTCTGTCTCAAAAATAAAATAAAGATAAATAGTATAGTAAATATATAAACCAGTAATATAGTTATGTATTATCATTATCAAATATTATGTACTATATATAACTGTATGTGCTATTCTTTTATATCACTGGCAGTGCAGTAGGTGTGTTTACACCAGCATTGCCACAAACATATAAGTAATGCATTGCACTACAACATCGGGACCGCTACGCCATAGACAACAGGAATGTTTCAGCTCCATTATAATCTTATGGGACCACCATTGTATATATAGTCTGTCTTTGACCAAAATGTCATTATGGGGCACTTAACTATATTAAAGGAAAACAAAACTTAAGCTTAACCAATCAGAAATAGCCAACAAACTTAAAATTATGGAACTAGGAACTTTCAAATGGAATAGACCAAATAAGGCAACCATATAACTGTAACCAATCAAATAATGTTTCGAGCCAGGGTCTCACTCTGTTGACCAGGCTGGAGTGCAGTGGCAAAATCACAGCTCACTGCAGCCTTGACCTTCTGCAAGTCAAGTGATCCTCCCACCTTGGCCTCCCAAAGTTTTGTTATTAGTTGTGAGTCATTGTGCCCAGCCCAAATAATTTCTTTATCATGCTTCCACATTTCCCTCGTAAATACTGGTCTCTGACGCTTTGTCATCTGACCGGTCTCACCACTGCTCTATCCTATCCTTATGCATCACCCCATACCAGCTCCCTTACTCTCATAAGGCATGTTATCCCCGTTCTAGAAATAAGGAAATAAAGTCCTAGAGAGGTGAAAGAACTTGGGCTCAGTGAAGCCACTGAAATATGTCATGACTGAAAAACTACCTCTGAAACTACCCCAATTCATGGATTGCTTAAAAAAGAAAACTTAAACTCTATAAAATTTTATTGTGCCTCAGATTTTTCTCTAACAACATGCACACTCCCTCATAACAAAATGAGGGCAAGGGACCTTTAGTCACTTATTCAACAACCGTGGGTGGAGTGACGGTTGTGTGCCAGGGACTAAGCCAGGGGCTGCAGACACCACACTAAATAAAAAGGCAAAAATTTCTATTCTCATGGAGTTTACATTCTAGTAGAGGAAGACAGAAAATACACAGTAAATCTTGTAAATAAATAACTTACATAGTATGTTAGGAGGTCATGAGTGCTATGGGGAAGAAAAAGTAGAGCTGAGTGGGCCAGGTGGAGGAGTATAGTATGGAGGTCACGGAGGCCTCATTGAAAAGGGAAACTGGCTGGGCGCCGTGGCTCATACCTGTAATCCCAGCACTTTGGGAGGCCGAGGCGGGTGGATCACAAGGTCAGGAGTTCAAGACCAGCCTGGCCAATATGGTGAAACCCAGTCTCTACTAAAAACACAAAAATTAGCTGGGCATGGTGGCAGGCGCCTGTAGTCCCAGCTACTCAGGAGGCTGAGGCAGGAGAATCGCTTGAACCCAGGAAGCGGAGGTTGCAGTGAGCTGAGATCGCACCACTGCACTCCAGCCTGGGTAACAGAGCGAGACTCTGTCTCAAAAAAAAAAAAAAAAAGAAAAGAAAAGAAAAGAAAGAAAAAAGAAAAGAAAAGGGGAATTATGAGCAAAACCTTTAAGAAACCAAGGACTTGGCAGAGATCTGCCTGGTCCCTGCTAGATCTCCAGCCCCTGGCCCCGTGCTCGGCACCAGGTAGTTATTTCATAAATTATTAAACAGGTGAGCCAGGAGCAATGGCTCATGCCTATAATCCCAGCATTTTGGGAGGCAAAGGCAGGCATATTGCTTGAGTTCAAGAGTTCAAGACTAGCCTGGACATCATGACAAAACCCTGTCTCTACAAAAAATGCAAAAATTAACTGAGCATGGTGGCATACACCTTTAGTTCTAGCTACTTGGGAGGCTGAGGTAGGAGGATCACTTGAGCATGGGAGGGTCCCTTGAGCCTGGGAGGTTGAGGCTGCCATGAGCCATGATCAAACCACTACATTCCAGTCTGGGTGACAGAGTGAGACTGTCTTAAAATAAAATTTAAAAAAATCAAAAACCAGATGAATAGGTAGATAAATGGATGGACAGTCTTTCTTTTTCTACATTTGATGTCCAACCAAGACACTGTGACCTGGACCTAGGGATCTGGGGTAGACATTGTGTTTTACATCTCCCAAAATGTCTCTTTCCCACTTCCAACTGTTCAGAATAATGTGGCTTGGAGTTTGATCTCATCTGCAGAGCTGCCCTGATGAGCCCAAGACAATCATGACAGTATCACACTCCTCGCTCAAGACTGGCTCAGGAACCCTGACTTAAGACAATCAGTGTATATTACCTTCCTGGTGACAGTCATTGGCTTCAGGTGGGTGGACCTAAACAATCCCAGACAGAAAGGAAACTCTTTCATTCCATGACTGGGGAAGGGCCACCTTCTACTTCTGAAGATGAACAGGGAGGCATGCAGCGTCGGCTGGCCCAGCAGCCAACTTGTAATCAAGACAAGAACAATCTGGCTTAGGGTGAAGCTGGCCCTGCAGACGGAGGTGCTGAGACAGATAGAACCTAGGTCCTTGATGACATCATTAAGTCCTGGATCAACCAACCCTGGAGTCCCCTACCTCTGGGCTTGCTGCTGCCTGAGATAGATAATATAATAGATCTTCTTACTGTTTAAGCCAGTTAGAGCTGGGTTTTCTTTTTTTTTTCTTTCTTTTGAGATGGAGTCTTGCTCTGTTGCCCAGGCTGGAGTGCAGTGGTGTGATCTCGGCTCACTGCAACCTCCGCCTCCCGGTTTCAAGTGATTCTCCTGCCTCAGCCTCTTGAGTAGCTCAGATTACAGGCACACACCACCATGCCCAGCTAATTTTGTATTTTTAGTAGAGGTGGGGTTTCACCACGTTGGTCAGGTTGGTCTTGAACTCCTGACCTCGTTATCCGCCCACCTCAGCCTCCCAAAGTGCTGGGATTATAAGCATGAGCCAGGACTGGGTTTTCTATAACTTGCACCCTCCAAATATTGTAACTGATGAGGGACATTCCTTCTACACCTACTGTGTGCTGACTGGATAAGTGTCACCCTCGCAGGTCAACTTTTCACTTTTTGAGCAGTCTCACCATTGCTCTATCCTGTCCTTATGCACCACCCGGTACCAGCTCTCTTAATCTCACAACCACCTTAGAAAGTATGTGTTATCCCTCTTCTAGAAACAAGGAAATAAAGTCCTAGAGAGGTGAGGGAACTTGGGCTCAATGAAGCCACTGAAATATGTCCTGACTGAAAAACTATCTCTGAGACCATCACCAACTACTGATCAGAGAAAGAAGATTACATCTTCTACTGAAAAGAGACAAAGAGAGGGAGTTCCTAGGTCCCAAAGGTGTGTGGAAGCGGCATTCAGACCTTGACATCTTGACCTCTCCCACCTGGGTCCACTGACGCTGAGCCTGGATGTATTAGGCTGTTCTTGCATCGCCATAGAGAAATACCTGAGACTGGGTAATTTATCAAGAAAATAAGCCTCCTGGCTGGGCATGGTGTCTCATGCCTGTGATCCCAGCACTTTGGGAGGCTGAGGTGGGCGGATCACCTGAGGTTGGGAGTTCTAGACCAGCCTGGCCAACATGGCGAAACCCTGTCTCTACTAAAAATACAAAAATTAGCCAGGTGTGGTGGTGGGCGCCTGTAATCCCAGCTACTCGGGAGGCTGAGGCAGGAGAATTGTTTGAACCTGGGAGGCGGAACGTGCAGTAAGCTGAGATTGCACCACTGCACTCCAGCCTGGGCAACAGAGCCAGACTCCATCTCAAAAAAAAAAAAAAAAAAAAGAAGAGAGAGAGACAGAGTGAGAAGAAGAAGAAAAAGAAGGAAGAGGAGGAGAAGAAAGAAAAAAGAAGGAAAAGAAAAGAAAAGAAGGAAGGGAAAGAGAGAGAGAAAGAGAAAGAAAGAAACAGAGAAAGAAGAAAAGAAGGAAGGAAGGGAAAGAAAGAGAGAGAAAGAAAAAAGAAAGAAAGAAAGAAAGAAGAAAGAAAAGAAAGAAAGAAAGAGAAAGAAAGAAGGGAAAGAAAGAAAGGAAGAAAGAAAGAAAGAAAAAATAAGCCTCCTATCCATTAACAGAGTGCCTAGGCGGGGCTGGTGTGGTTATGTTGGTGAGAAGCAACACTGGGAGAAGTTAATTCTCCATGATCTCTGTTACTCATATTCCCAAACCTCTCAAATTAGCCTGAGGCTCATGGTTCTGCAGGCTATACAAAAAGCATGGCGCCAGCATCTGCTCAGCTTCTGGGAGGCCTCAGGAAGTTTTACTCATGGCAGAAGGTGAAGCAGGAGTAGGCGTGTCACATGGCCAGAGCCAAAGCAAAACAGAGTTGGTAGAGAGAGGTGCTACACACCCTTTTTTTTTTTTTTTTTTTTTGAGACGGAGTTTGGCTCTTGTTGCCCAAGCTGGAGTGCAGTGGTGCGATCTCAGCTCACTGCAACCTCCGCCTCCCGGGTTCAAGCGATTCTCCTGCCTCCACCTCCCAAGTAGCTGGGATTTCAGGCATGCGCCACCACGCCCGGCTAATTTTTGTATTTTTGGTAGAGACAGGGTTTTGCCATGTTGGCCAAGCTGGTCTCAAACTCCCAACTTCAGGTGATCTGCCTGCCTTGGCCTCCCAAAGTGCTGGGATTACAGGCATGAGCCACCATGCCCGGCCCCACACACCTTTTAAACAACCGATTTCATCCATCGGGAAGTGCCTGCAGGGCTGGTGTGGGCATGCGGGTGAAGGTGACACTGGGAGAAGTTAGGATTCTCCATGACCTCTGTTACTCATATTCCCACACTCCTCAAATTAGCCTGAGTCTCGAGGACAGTCTGATGGCTGGGCAAACCCTGCGGCAAACCATTCCCCAGCCCTCCCCTCTCAACTAGAGTCCTTCTGATACATGATTCTGGGCAGCTGTTGTTACCCGTGTCCTCCATGTTCTTCCAGAGATATCCATGCATGCATCGGCATATGTGTATAATTATTATATCTATATATCATCCCACAGGCTTTTGACATCAATAGTAGCATATTATTAAATTGTTCTGCACCTTATTTTATTAACTTAGTATCTTTGGTACTGCTCAGTATAAGAACATATAGACCTGTCCAGGCGTGGTGGCTCACGTCTGTAATCCTAGCATTTTGGGAGGCTGAGGTGGGTGGATCACTTGAGGTCAGGAGTTCGAAGCCAGCCTGGCCATCGTCGTGAAACCCCCATCTCTACTAAAAATACAAAAATTAGCCAGGTGTGGTGGCAGGCGCCTGTAATCCCAGCTTCTCGGGAGGCTGAGGCAGGAGAATTTCTTGAACCTGGGAGGCAGAGGTTGCAGTAAGCCGAGATAGCGCCACTGCACTCCAGGGTAGGCAACAAAGCGAGACTCCGTCTCAATTAAAAAATAAATAAATAAATAAAAAAGGAATGTATAGACCTTCTTCTTTATTCTTTTTGATGGCTGTATGTGGACGTTCTAAAATTTATGTAACCAATCTCCTATTGATAATATTTAAGTTATGTCTTCAGCATCATATGCAACTTACAAACAAGGTTGCATCGACTATCAATCTATAAATGTCTTTTTGAACATTTCAAGAATAATTGCAGGATAAATTCCTAACATGAGAATTTCTGGGTCAAAGAGGATATGCATTTTACATTTAATAGCTATTTGTCAAATTGTCTTCCAAAGTGGTCGTACCAATTAACACCCCCACCTGTAATAAATGAGAGTGTCTTTTTTCCCCACACCCTGGAGAGACAAAATATTTATAGGCCCACTTTGGAGTGCATGGCGGAGGAAGCTGTTGGCCGTTATATAACCCTCATCATTAATAAGCCTGGGGGTGGGGGGGAGAAAGAGAATTTGGTTAGTGGGTGCAAACATACAATTAGATAGAAGCAATAAGTTCTACTGTTCGATAGCAGACTAGGGTGACTATATATACAATGTATTGTATATTTTGAAATAGCTAGAAGAGAGGACTTAAAATATTCCAACACATAGAAATAATAAATGCTTGTCTGCGGCCATGCCACCCTGAATGTGTCAGATCTTGTTTGTTCTTGGAAGCTAAGCAGGGTGGAACCTGGTTAGTATTTAGATGGGAGAAATGATAAATGCTTGAGGTGATAGATATCCTAAATACCCTGTCAAACATTATACATTCTATATATGTAACAAAATATCACACGTATCCCATAAATATGTACAAATATAATGTATCAGTAAAGAGAGGGCTGGGCACCATGGCTCACACCTGTAATCCCAGCAATTTGGCAGGCCAGGGTGGGAGGATAGCTTGAGGCCAGGAGTTCAAGATCAGCCTGGGCAACATAGCGAGACTCTGTCTCCACAAAAAATAAAAATAAACATGAATTAGCCAGGCATGGTGATGCTTGCTTATAGTCTCAGCTACTTGGGAGGCTGATGCAGGAGGATTGCTTGAGCCCAGGAGTTTGAGGCTGCAGTGAGCCTACGACTGCACCACTGCACTCCAGCCTAGGCAACAGAGGAAGACCCTTTCTCTAAAAGAAATAAATTAAATAAAATAAATAAAAATAAAAAGACTGAAAAGCACAGTGGTAAGAGAAAGGACTTTGGGGCTCAACAGTACTAGCCTTGAACTCTGGCTGTTACTTATCCATCGTGTGATAAGCAAATGCCTTAACCCCTGTGTGCCTCACTTTCTTAACATATAAAATAGAGGTAAAAATCATACCCACTTCAAGGGTCATTATAAAAAGCCAACAGAGATAATGTATGTAAAGCTTCTGGAATAATGCCTGGCACACAGTAGGAGTTTAATAACTGGAAATTCATTGTTGTAGTGGGCAGTCTTCTGAATCTGTGTCCTCTTTGTCCACTAATGGCTTTGATCTGGATTTGGCTCAGGCAAGACCTGGGGAAGTGCCCAGACTGAGGGCAACTGGAGGTACAGGGTGGTCTGAGCTGACCCAGCAGAGTGAGGCTGGGCAAGCTCTAGGAGACAGACCAGGCAAGTGCTCATAAGACCGGAATGGGAGGCTGGAGCATAAGGCAGTTCAGTTTTTCCCAAAGTGGGGGTGTACAAGACGATCTCATATGACTCCTTTATACTGTTAATGTTTTCATTTTATTGTGCACTGAAAAATAAAATCAACACATTCAATGAATGATTCCAAGGGGATTCTTGCTTTTACAAAAAATGCTAAAGTAGGCATTCACATGTTTAAAAAGTGAGTTGATTTAAAATTTAAAATTACTAAGTCATAGTACATAACGCTTGAGCCACAGCTATCCCCAAAATCATGATAGCGATACATTAATGACTGAAGTTCTTTAAACATTGACATACAATGCCAATTCCAGAATTCAGCTCAAATTCTGCAATTACACAGGCTGGGGTTGAAACCCAGCTTTTTTGCTAACTGTATAAAATTAGGCAGGAGGGCTAACCTCGCTGAATCTCAGATTTCTAATCTGTAAATTGATTATCTCAATTTTATCTCACAGAGTTGTGAAGATTCAATAAAATCACAAATGTGAGGACAATCTGGCTGTGACATCTGTCACCCCACTGATCTCCAGAGTTGATTCGGCTGATCAGGCTGGCTGAGCAGGTGTCCCCTTTCTCCCTCACCACTCCACATGCATTCCTCCCGAAACTGCATACTTGGTCAAAGAGGAAGACCTTTCCTGATAGAGGAGGACCATTCTTCAGTCAAGGGTATATGAGCACCTGTTCTCTCCTGCCAGAATCTCCAAAGGAGCTCTCAATAAAATCACGAGATTTTATTGTGCACAATAGCATGAGCCTGTAATCCCAGCTACTCAGGAGGCTGAGGTAGGAGGATTGCTTGAGCCCAGGAGTTTGAGAGCAGCCTGCGCAACATAGTGAGACCCTGTCTCAAAAAAAGAAAGAAAGAAAAGAATAATAATAGTAATAAATCACCTGTGCAACGTGCTCACTTTTCTCTTTGGAAGGTAGTAAGTGTACCTAATAAATGTGATCATTGTAATCATCACAGTGAGCACAGGCTAAAGCATCTTGACTTCATTCTATAAGCAATAAGAGTATTTGTTTTTACAGAAGTCATCATGTTGTGAAAATAATTTTTCAACATTAACAAAGAACATTCTTCAAGTAAAAGGAAAACCACCCATCAATCTCCCAACCTTCAATAATTTTCAATTTTGCATATTCTCCAGACTTTGTCAACATGAATACTTACTTTGCATGGTCGCAATCAGTGTTCATGCAAATTTTTTTATCCTGACTTTTATAAACAAATATGATGTTATAAACCGGTTTCCATGTTTCTGCATATTCTTTATAATTATCATTTTGCAGCTGCATAATATTGCATTGACTATGTTAACCATGGTTTTCTTAACCATTTCACTGTCCGGGGAAATGGAGGATAATGCCAGGGTCATGCCTGGAACTTTTCTTGTCTATTGCATTATATTCTTAAGATCAAATCCCAGCAGTGAGATTAGTCAGTCAAAAAATAATAATATTTTCAAGGCTCTTGTTATATTTTACTAGATTGTTTTCCAGAGTTTTGCACACTGCTCCCAGAGATGTAGGAACACAGACATCATCCAACCTTGCCAGTGCTGGGTGATGGTGTTTATAAACATCTGCTAATTTAATAAGTATGAAATGCTGTCCTCACATGGCTTTCATTTCCATCTCTTTGATCACTAACAGGTTGAACTAGTTTCCAAGTATTTGTTTACCGTCTGCATATCCTCTTGGGTGAAGTAGTCATCCACTTCCTTCACCTGTTTATCTGTTGAAGTCTTGAGGCTTGTCTTATAAATGTGAGCGAGCACTTCAGAGTCAATAGACATTAATCGCTTCCAGCCAGATTTGGCCATTGAGGCTCCTGAGCAGGGGGATGCATGATCAAAACTACACCCTGGACAGATTAACTTTAAATTAATTGGAGAAAATGGGCTGAGAGGCAGAGATATGTGTCACTGGCCTACAGTGTTTGATCCTATACTGGGACCCTGAACTGGGGCAACGGCCTGAGTCCCTCACTACCAGTAGCAGGAGGCTCCATGTCCCCCATATTAGAGCTTGTGGCACTTCCATTTGCCCCACCTCCTACAATACCCCACACACATGTACTCACTCTCCCTTGCAAATCTAGTGGCTTCAACCCACAGAATTTAAGGGGAAAGGAATTGTTCTGTCCTGTTCACTTACCATAGAAATGAGAAAAGTGGTGTCCACATGGGATCACCTAATGAAGGGATGCCATCCCCAATGGTGCCTATAAGGAAATGGGGGAGGGTTGGAGAGTTGTGCAAAATGCAACAGGGAATCGTCACAGTCTCTTGCCCCATGATAGAGGGTTCTCAGATTAAGAGAGTCTACAGCAACTAATCTCACGGCCACTCTGGGCAGGACTTCCCAATGCTTCCCCAACCCCACCTCCATCCTAGACTTTACCCACTCTGCTGAACACAGATGTGACCCATAGCACCTTGCACCATGATTATTTGATTAGCACCTCCCGCAGTAGACTATGTTTCTGATAGGTCAGCAACATTTGCTGAGCACCTACTCTGAGCCAGGGCTGTGCCAGGTGCACGAAATAAAGCCAAAGAAAACATGGACCCTGAACTCAGCACGTTCAGAGTCAAGTGGGATAGGGAGGCTCTCTTCACTGGAAGGTAACCCCAAGAAACAATGGGACTCAACTTTCTAACCGAGAGAACTCCAGGGAGCTAAAATTCTGACTTCTGGTTAAGACTGGTGTGGAGCTTCATTAAAGAAGAAAAGATTCACCCAGGCCTGAGTTCACAGCCTGGCTTTGCAGTTTTTAAGTCATGTAACCTTTGATGAAGTTATGTGACCTCTCCACCCAGCTGCCCCTAGCACTTGCAGGGGCAGGGCTGGAGTGCAAAGGGAGGCACTGATACCACAGCCTGGGAGGCACCACCCCACTAGTACAAGCCGGGCAACCCCTGCCCACAAGGCATCCCTAGCCTCCCAACTGCAAGCATCACTCTTGCACTTGGAAAGGAACCTGACCTTTGAAATCTAGGTTCAAATTTAGAATGATCCAGCTCCTTGAAGTTCTATATAGAAATACAGCCAGCAGCCAGGCCTGGTGGCTCACGCCTGTAATCCCAGCACTTTGGGAGGCTGAGGTGGGTTAATCACTTGAGGACAGAAGTTCGAGACCAGCCTGACCAACATGGTGAAACCCCGTTTCTACTAAAAATACAAAATTAGCGAGGCCTGGTGGTGCACGCCCGTAATCCCAGCTACTTGGGAGGCTGAGGCAGGAGAATTGCTTGAACCCGGGAGGCGGAGGTTGAAGTGAGCCAAGATCGTGCCATTGCACTCCAGCCTGGGCAACAAGAGTGAAACTCCATCTCAAAAAAAAAAACAAAACACACACCCAGCTTCCCTCCACTTCCCAATCACAGCTCCATCTCAGACAAACAAGGGGCCTCATGTCCATGCACATGAATATCCAACCCACATGTTTAAGGCCCAGCCACACCCTCTCCAAACATCTGCCCCTTGGCCACCCTTTGGCCATGGGTTCATGCACTGGCAGAAAGGTAGTTCAGAGAAGAAGCCCACAAAGGCCCGGGAAGTCCACTTGGGCTTTTTGAGATTCCAGGGTCCAGGATACCCTATGTGTGGTCTAGAAGAGAGATGCAGCCTCTGGGAGGCACATCCCTTGGTCTTAAGGACTTCCTGCCCCATGGACGGAAACTGGCTAGATGAAGGCCAGAGCAGAGCCCTCTAAAGCACAGGGCTCAGGGAAGGACTCTTTTTGCCCAGATCTAAGAGCAGCACTACCTCTCTGAGCCTGTTTCTCCATCTGTAAGAAGGGGACATTAATAGACTCTCCCCCCTAGAGTTACTCTACATCAGCCAGCACACGTAAGTTCACGACATGAAGCAAGGGCTTAATATACACCCGTTGTATTATAAATAATAGGCCGGGCATGATGGCTCATACTTGTAACCCCAGCACTTTGGGAGGCCGAGGAGGGTGGATCACAAGGTCAGGAGTTTGAAATCAGCTTGGTGAAACCGCATCTCTACCAAAAATACAAAAATTAGCCGGGTGTGGTGGCGTGTGCCTGTAGTCCCAGCTACTTGGGAGGCTGAGGCAGGAGAATTGCTTGAACCCAGGAGATAGAGTTTGCAGTGAGCCAAGATCTCGCCATTGCATTGCAGCCTGGGTGACAGAGCAAGACTGCATCTCGAAATAAATACATACATACATACATACATATATACATACATACATATATACATACATAAAATACATGGACAGGGACCCTAAAAATGAGACAGGGAAAGAGAAAAACATGTTCTGACAACCTTGCCCTTTATACTAATTTAGGTTTTCTTCCCCGTTTTAGAAAGGGCCTGGACAGAAGCCCTGTTCCCGTCAGGCCAGGCAGAATAGGGCATGGAACTCACTGTGGAAGGGTTCTGGGTGAGAAGTGCAGCCCCATCCCTCCACCTCCCAGCACAGTAGGCAGCACGTGTTGCCATTGACTGGCTCAGGAGCAGGTCTGGTGACCAGTGGGAGAGCTGAGGAGCCCAGGGTGGGGTCTGAAGGAATCCCTAGAAAATCTGATTTTCCCCCAGGGCCCACATCACGTGCCCAGAGCTGGGAAAGTGGAGGCAGCATGGGATCTAGCTGAGAGGCTCCATCTGTGGTAGCTTCCAGTTTGGGAGTCACAGAGACACCTGGATGATACGAAGATGTAGCTTTGCAGGACTCTCTAGAACATAGAGTCCAAGATATTCCCTTCAATGATGGGACCCTGAAGCCCACAGAGGAGAGGTCTGTCCCAGTTACTCAGCCGTTCAGAGGCAGAGACCAGGCTAGAACTCAGGACTCTTAATTTGGGCCAGGATTCCTTTTTACCACGGTGGGCAGCCCTGGCAAGTGCCAGGTAGGGTGGAACTGTGAAGGTCATCTGAGGGGTAGTACACATGAGTAGGAAGTCATATCTAAGAACTGACCCCCAGACCTGGCTCTGCCACACACTCCTTATGAGACCACAGGTGCTTGGTGCAGTGGTTCACACCTGCAATCCCAGCACTTTGGGAGGCCAAGGCAGGCAGATTGCTTGATTCCAGGAGTTCAAGACCAGCCTGGGAAACATAGTGAGACCCCCATCTCTACCAAAATTAGCCAGACGTGGTGATGTCTGCCTGTAGTCCCAGCTACTTGGGAGGCTGAGGTGGGAGGATTGCTTGAGCCTGGGAGGCGGAGGTTGCAGTGAGCCAGGATCATGCCACTGCACACCAGCCTGGGTGACAGAGTGAGAGAGAATGACACACTGTCTCAAAAAAAATAAATAAATGCCAGCAGATCATCATTTTTCTTTCCGCCTCTAGACTGCAACGCCTATTTCTCCAGGTTGTCACTAGGCTAAAAGTAAAAATAATATTATCAGCATTTATCAAATACAGGGTCAGCTACTCTGTTATGTTCTTTCATGCCTTGTTTCTTTTAAGCCTCAAACAACCCTATGAGCTGGGAACGAGTATCGCCCTCCTTCCTCCCATCTTATTTATTTACCTATCTATTTATTTATCTATCTATTCATTTATTTATTTATTTTGAGACAAGGTCCTGCTAAGTCACCAGGGATGGCCTCAAACTTGAGCTAGGAACTAGTGTCATCACCCCCCAATTTCTTTTATTTATTGACTGATTGATTGACTGGTTAATTTTGAGGCAGGGGTCTCGCTAAGTCGACAGGGCTGGTCTTGAACTCCTAGTCTTAAGCAATCCTCCCGCCTCAGCCTCCCAAATTGCTGGGATTACCAACACGAGCCACCATGTCCGGCCCCTCCCATCTTCTGAATGGGAAAACTGGGGTTTGAAAAGGTAAGCGACTTGCCCAAGGTCGCCTCCCTAGCTAGAGAGCTGCAGAGCCAGGGCACAAACCCATCAAAGCCTGTGCTCTCGCCCATTGAGCCACCGCACCTCGAACACTAACCGCCAAGCGTTCTACACAGTGAAGGTGCCAAAGAGGTGAAGGGAAGAGCCAGGGAGGTTCTGTGGACTCACTCGGTGGGTATGCCCAGAGGGATGGAGGATCTTGGGTGGCACATTGAGAGTAGCTGCGCTGTTAGTAAGTGGGAACTCGGAAGTCCAGACTCATCCAGTCTGTGCCAATATACCCCCCCTTCTACCTGGTCTCCTTTCCAAAGCCCGCTGTTCTCCAGACAATGGCGGGGGGAGGGGGTCCTCCTCCTTCTCAGGGAACATCCGACGCTGAGCCCATCTCCAGAGATCTTGGTTTCCCGTGGGGCTGCAGATCCACCTAGAGCCACCAGAGGGCGGGCCAGCACTGCGGCCAAGGCTTGAAGACCCAGCACCCCAAAGCCCGGCCAAGCCTCCAGTCCAGTGTCCAAGAGTCCAGCCAGAGGCCGAATCCTCGATTACACTTTGCCATCAGCTTACTCCTCGGATCTCAAAATGTCTAACTGCATAAGCCCAACTCATGTTCAGGCATGATGTGTCTGATTCTACTGGGACAACCATTGCCACCAAAGAATTATTGCCAAAATAGTAACGACATCAGCTACCTACCACCCCTCCACACACACACACACCTCATTTTACCAAGCACTTTCTCATACCTGGAGTGCCTGGAGACTTAATGCAGCCTCGCGATGACCGGGTAGCCTCACCGTACAGATGAGGAAACTGAGGCACAAGGAAGGGGAGTACACTGTCTAGGGTCACCTGGAGAACTCTGATCTCCAGACTCAAGTTTCCAATTCGTCCCCCCTACCCCAACCCTAACCGGAGCTGGGTGGAGTGGGGACAGCAAATGTGAATGGGGGGAGGTAAGAGGGGTCAGAGTCCTCTACAGAGAAGACCAAATGCATTATGGCACCTACTGTAAAATGAGACCAGCCAGCCACCCACCCACTAGCCAGCCACCTAAAAGTCTTCAGTGGGCACCTGCTGGAAACACGACAATGGATGACACGAGTTCCCTGCCCTCAAAAAGCTGGTAGTCTAGTTGGGGGTAGAGGGGATGAGTCAGCAGATAATTATGGGAAACCGTGACACCTGTATAAGGGGCGGGGATGAGCGAGGGGCTGCGACTGCCTGGAGCCAGGGATTCCTGGACGGGGCTTCCCTTTCCTCGCAGCTCGTCCCAGGAGGGGGAGCTCCCCTCCCAGCTTCGGGGTTCCGCCTGCGTTGGGGGCCCAGGGTCCCCTCCCACCGCTCTCCGAAGAGCGCGGGCCCCGGGAACCGATGACAGCACACCTGAGTCAGCCCGCCGCCCACCCGCCCCTCAGCGTCTGTCTCTGCATCTTGTGATATTTCGCTCCCCGGGAGCCAGCCCCACTGCGCTCCGGAGGCAGCTCGGCAAACAAACCCAGCGACAGATTGTGCCGCGGCTCATTCCGGGGAAGGACGCCAAACCCCACCCTGCTACCCCCAACACTCCCTCCCCGCCGCCGCCTCCAGGCGCTCCCCCCAGGCGCAGGCCCTAGTCGGGGTGGGTCCTGGGGAAACGCAGGGGCCTGTCCTGCCTCCTGGAGATAGGGGGAGCCCGGGGTGAGGGGAGACGGGAGCCCCAGAGACTTTCCTTTCTGTTTCTACCTGATCCGAAAACGAGAGGGGCGGGAGAGGAAATTTCGAGGCACAGAGAGGAGCTGGGGGCCCCAGAAGGTCCGAAAATGGAACCAGCAGGGGGCGCCCGAGAGCCGAGGTGCCCGCGGGCCGGGAGCCTGCGAATGAAACCCGGGGAGAGGGAGAGAGAAACGGAGGCAGAGACACCGAGACACACAGAAACGAGAGACAGAGATGCAGGGAGCCCCGGGGGGAGGAGGAGAGAGACGAAAACACGGAGAGACAGTGAGAAAGACAGAAGACCGGGCAGGGAAACAGACGAGTAGAGACAGAAAAGGTCCGAGAAAGAGTGAGGGAGGGAAGGAGGGAAGAGAGAGACAGAGACGAAATATGAGTAAGAGTCGGGGGAGAAAACCAGAGAAATCGAATGAGAACGCGAGAAGAACGAGAGACCGTGGAAGGAGCAGAGAATGAATGGGAAGAATAAGACCAACATTTATCAAGCGCCGACTGTATGCCAGGCACTGCGTTGGACCCTGGCAAGGACAGGCGAGGAGGAGCCGCGGGGCGGGCAGCGGGGCGAGGGGCTTCTGTGCTCCCGAGAGCGGCAGCCCAGGGCGCTCAGCAGCCCTGCACGGCCGCACCCGCGGCTCCAGCAGCCCCCACCCCGTCGGCGCTGCCTGGCCACCGTACCCGAAGCGGCTCCCCCGAGGGCCCCGAGCCTATCCTACGCCGGGGCGGCTCCGCGGACTCGCCGGGCCGAGTCAAGACCTGGGTCAACCGCCCTGCAGCCTCTGCAGGGAAGTGCCTAGGTGATGGGTCTGCTGATACCGCCTGTGACCAGGCCATGAAGGGCCGGAGGGGCTCTAGTGAGACCATAATCCGCCCCTCTTTAAAAGGGGGTAGAGGAAGTTCACGCGAAGCCAACAGTCTTGTCCCCAGGTTTGGGTCCTCTCCTGCACCCCCGCGGGAGATAAGGTCTCCCCTCCCGGCCACATCACACATACACACAAAAAAACGCACACACTCGCACGCGCGCCCATCTCGCACCCGCTTGTAAATGCACTAAGGGGCATACACACACCTGGCACACACACACCGGGCACATATTTCTTCTCCACCCATTCCCAAGATCGCAAGCGCAAAACCTCGCACAGCCTCACGTTTCCCACCAGCTCAGACATGCACGCTGGCGGACTTTCAGCGGCTCACCCGCGTGCACACTCACGTGCCCCCCGCTTCCCCAAGCCCGTACAAAGGGTAACGGGCAAGCATCCTGAGTCACACCTGCACAAGCATCCTTGCGCGCACGTGCACGCTCATATGCACTCGATCTTGCACGCACAAACTCTTGCATATACTATTCTTATAGTCGCACACTGGGCTTGAGGTTTGGGAATGGAAGGAAAAGTGGAATCTTGGAGCTGTCCCAGGGGACAGAAACGCTGGAGGCTGGGACAGTGGCGCGAGGGACGCGGCTGGGGGCGGGGGAGGAGGTGACCCAGAAGCTCATCTTCTCCTGGAAAGTTGGGAGGGGGGAACAGGACAAGTCCACGGGGTTCCCCTAAACTACCGCATTCCCCCAAGAAGGGATATCTCTAGAAGAGTGGCGCCGCGAGGACGATCGAACACAGTCCTCCGGGTCCCTTAAGCGGGGGGAGGGGGGCGGGGGAAGGGGGTTAGAAAGCCGCTCCCGCCTCCTAGTGGTCGAGAAAGGGTTAAGTCGGCAAGCCAGCAAGCGAGGGAGGAGCTAGCGAGTGCGGGAAGGAGTGGGGGTGGTTGGGAAGAGCTTCCTCGCTGTCCCCACTGTCCCTCGGCTAGCAGCCTGGGCACACAGACCGACGGACTCTCGAGCGGACAGCGCAGCTAGCGGGGCGCGGGCGCTGGGCGTTGACGGCCAGCCCTCCCCGCCCCGTCGCGCCCCGCCCCGTCCCGTCGGGGCCGATGGCTCCTCCCGAGGCCCGCAGCCCGGGGGGCGCAGGGTAGAGCGCCGCGGCCCGGCCACGCAGCCTGGGGACTCCCGGGCCCTCCCGGAGCCCCGCGGGGTCCCCGCCGTGCATCCGGCGGGCTCAGGGAGCGAGTGGGAACGCCCTCCCCCCGCTGCCCCCTCCCCCGAGCATCGAGACAAGATGCTGCCCGGGCTCAGGCGCCTGCTGCAAGGTAAGAACGCCGGCGGCGGGAGAGCGGAGGGCATCCTGGGGAGAGAAGCAGGGCGTCCCCTGTTTCAGGGATTGAGGGTGGGGCAGTTGGGGAGGTGAGGTAACCTGGGGAAGGGGAAAAGCTCAGCGCTGGGGCCGCGCCCCCGCCGCCAGGGCTGTTCTCAGCAGGAGGGCACTTGGCTGGGAGCCTGCGGGCGCGTGCGAGGAGCTCGTGACCGAGGTGGGACGCAGGGGGCAGGTAGACCCGGCCCGGAGTGGGGAGGGAGGCTCAGGTTCCGCTGTCCCGGCTCCACCTGCTCCGGGGGACGCTGAGGACTCGGGCCGACTGGGGAAGCGCCGACTCAGCAACTCCTCCTGCCCGGTGCCTCAGCACTTTCTGGCCACCTGGGAAGACAGGAGATGTGGGTAGGGGGCTGTGTGGGGAGGTAGGAGGCGCAGAGGGAAATCCAAGTGGCCCTCTTTGGTAGGACAGATGGAGGGCGCTAGAAAGAGGATAGTTCTACTGATTGAATGACACATAAGGGTGTGGGCCAGAGATTGGGGGTGGGGTGGGGAGGGGTCAGAGGGAGAGGGATAGGAAGGAGAAGTCAAAGATGGAGAAAGTGGTGAGGGAAGCTGAAAGGAGGAGGGAGATGGAGCGGGGGAGGGGGAGGAGGAGAAGGAATAAAGGTTAGACGGGAAAAGCGTGGAGGGAAGTGGGACCCAGGTGAAGACCAAGGAAGAGGGAAGGAGAGGAAAGACCAGATCAGGGGAGGGGTGGGAAGAAGACTATGGACAGGGACCCAGAATCCTGGGATGGAGGTAGCGGGAAAGAGAATCAGGACTGGGACCCTGGGGACTGGAATGGAAAAGGAGAATGGAAAGATCAGAAACCAGAGAAGGATGGGGATGGTGGCTAGAGAAAGGGTATCAGGAACCGGGGAAGAGGGAGACAGGGAACCATGGATGGGAGAGGGGCTGGAGAGGAGGGAAGAGGAGGAGGAAGAGAAAGGCTGGGAGAGACGGACTGGGGGTTGGGGGTGCTGCCCAGGGATGAGACAAAGAGGCTTCTGGTAACCACTTCCACGTGGGAAGCCCTCCATTCCCAAAGCGCCTGCCTGCCACATTTCTTCTCTCAGGGAGTGGCTGGTGGGCCAGATGGGGGGTGCTTTGAGCTCAGGGCCCTGGGAGTGGCTGTGAGGGACCGAGGGTGAGGACTTTGGAAGGGGAGTGGCAGCCTCCGAGGGTGGGCAACCAGGCTGGCTCCTGTGCTGCCATTTATTTATCCGGCCCGGACGTTGGATTCTGCAGCCGCCGCCGCCACCACGGTGGCTGCTTATTTTGGGGTGTTACATTCTGGCAGAGTGAGAAGCTGTTTGCAGCAGCTCTAAACCTCCGTCACCCGCGTCAGTGCCTCCCCAGGCCCCTGCGTCACTGGCATCACCACCACCTCCATCCCACTCCTCAGCTCCCACCTCCTCAGCCCCTGCCCCCTCAGCATCTGCCCGCAGGCCCCAGCCCTTCCCTGAAGCAGCCTGTTGGGTGTGGAGCCCTTGCTTCTCATCTGGGACCCTGTGCCCCTCCTTCCAGAGCGAGAGGCCTCCGCTGCCTTTCCAGGGAGCATCCTTTCCTGGGACCACTCTGCACCAGCGACTCTGCCCTGTGGGTGGGTAGCCTGGATCCTGCCCCCTACTTTGGGTCCAGTTTTCTTCTCCTCAGGTTCCTTCTTCTACAGGGGGCTCCGGCTCAAAGAGTGGCCTGTGGGCTGAGAACTTTGTTTCTGAGCCTTGGTACTCCAAGGTTTGATAGCCAGAGTCCTGGACAGTGGTCCCTCAGTGAACAGGTACTTTTGGCTCTGGACGCTTCAGCCTTCCGGGATCAATACCATGTTCTGGCCTCTCTTGGCTCCCTCCCCTGGTCAGTTCTGGCCATATCTTCTGGACAGGGGTCATCTCTTCTTGACTCCCAAATGTAATCACTACTCTAGAGCAACCGCAACTGGAAGCCTAGGAGATGAAAGTTGCAGAGAGAGCTGGAGTCCCTTCCTTGCCTTGACCCTGAATAGCCAAACAGACTCAGCGTTGTGGCTGGCCCAGCCCTAGGCACCTGGGTGCAATTTCTCTCCTGTCTTTACCTCAAGGGCAGTGTCTCACACATTCAGGCGTGGTTTCTGCAGAGGATGTGGCGACCTCTTAAAGAAAGATCAGAGAGTCTCTCTGACATGGGCTTGATGCCCCTCTTTTCCAATCTGGGTTCCACCTTGTACTAGCTGCATGACCTGAGGCCACTGTGTCATGTTTCTGGGGCTCCCTTCCTTCATCTGCAAATTGGGGGCCACAATATTGACCTCCAGGAGATAATGCGTGTTGTGTTCAATGTATAAAGAAGTTAACATGTACAAATGCAGTGCCTGGGACAAAATAGGTGCTTCTTGGTTTCCTCCTACCCTGCTGTACTCTCCCCTGCAGCTCTAGCCATCCCCTGCTGACTTTAGAGGAGGGGATGAGCAGAGAGGGTGGGGGAGGCTGCTACAAAGGGCTTTCCTCTGTTCATGAAGTAGTGGAGGGATGAAATGAAGGCTTCTGAGAAAGACAATGAAGGCGAGCGGTAGAGACCTGGTCAGGAGGCCTGGGGTGCTCAGAAACGGACACTTCCCCTCCCCAGCCCTCAGTGGTGTTACCTGTGATGTGAGGGGTCAGCTCTACGTGGCCACCGAGGTATCCCACTTTCCAGCTCTGACACTCTGTGCATCTTGCCCCAGTCTCCACCAGGAATTCACAAAATGAAGGCCAGGAGTGGAGCTGTGGTCCTCGGGAGAGAGAGGAGGCCTGGGCCTGGAGGGAAGGAGTGGTGGTGAGGAGGCGTGAGAACAGGGGGTGGGGAAGGGACGCGGCAAGAAAGAAAAGGGCACACACTGGGCAGGGCAGGGACTGAGAGTGGGGGAGAGAGGGAAAGGCACAGCTCTCTAGTCCTCCAACCCCCTAGTCCCGCCACCTCTGCCCTGGAGTGCTCGCTCCAGCCCCAGCAGGCCTGGGGGCAGTGAGGCCCAGAGCCCCCCACCCTCCCTTCCTCCATGCCTCCAGTGAGAGCCGCTGCGTGAATTATGGATGAGCTCCTTGGGTTACAGCTGCTTTGCACGGCAGTGGCAAGGGCCAGAAATGGCAACAGAGTCACTGTTATGCAGCAGCTGTTACGGGGGGCCCCCAGCACGAGATCCTGCAGGGACCACTATCATGGGCTGGGGGAGGTGAGCCCTGGTTGGGGGAGACATGGGAACAAGACATGGGAACAAGAAGGAGCGTGGGGAAAGAGAAGAGAAGTAGTCCAATGTGGGCAGGTGGGGAGCAGGAGAGTCTCGGGAGAGAAAGAGGAGTAGGCACCCTTGCCAGCTCCTGCAGAGTTTACCCTCAAGGCCGGAAGGAACCCTGGTGCCAGGGGAATGGGCCTTGCCTCTGGGGCCCTCTGAGATTGCACATCCTTCCCTCTGTCTCTCTTGGGGCAGCGGTCAGTCCGGAGGCTGGGGGAAAGCTCTGTAATCCTCCAGGGGCTGGCGGCCATCAGGGCTCGCACTCTGGTGAGCTTGTGGATAAGGGGTAGGATTAAGGGATCAGAGAAGGATTTGGCTTCTTTTGGTGTCAAGTCCTTAGGGAAATGGAAATCAGAGGGTGACTCTGACAGGAAAGGAAGTGCCCTGGCTGGGCATCAAGAGACTTTTCTGGCCCTTTCCCTGCCAACACTTTGCTGTGTGACCTTGGGTAAGTCGCTTGCTCTCTCTGAGCTCCAATCGTCACCTCAGTAGAACAGATGCTTGAACCAGAGGAATCGAGCGGACCCTTCCAGCTTTGAAATCTCCATTTCTAAGTCCCAAACCTCAACCCTCATGAAACCCACTCAGGGTCCCCACTGTGCTTCCACACTCCACCTCTGCCTGGTTCAGATGAGGGGTGAGAGACATTGCTCCTCCACCCCACATGGGTCTGAGAAACTCGGGAGGAGAAAGTAATCGTGAAACGCCACACGGGGGAGGGGTGAGAAGGGCCGAGAAACGCGGAGGTGGTGTGAACGAATGGAACAGCAGCCGCTGTGTCACTGAGTATTACATCACACCCAGCCTACACACGCACGGGGCCCGGCGCTCACACACACGCGGAGGACGGCCAGCACGCACCGACGCAGCACCGACGCAGCACCAGGAGGGGCTGGGGACACTCAGAGTGGGGCCCAAAAGCAAGGAGCAGCACTCTGGGAGTGTGGATCTTCCACCCCGCACCTGTGTGCTACCCCCTCTGGAGGAGGAACACCAGGGCAGCTGGGATGCCAGCGCCACACTCAGGGCCTGTCAGTCTCATGCGTGCACACCTGGCTCAGCAGCACTGCATTTGGTGAGCACCTGGCTCACACCACTACCCAAAATCCCAGATACATACACACATTCACACACACAACAACCTCAGGAGCATGACACGTCACACACGAAACAACCACTAAGCATGTGCAATTCGCAGCCTTGGAGATCCCACACTCAAAATCACCAACCCCTCAGTCTTTCCCAGGGTCTCTGGACCCCAAGGAGCCCCAGGATCTCAGAGTGCAGAAACAGGTCTTCCTTCAAAAGCCCAGGACGTTGCTTGAAGCAGAAGGTGTTCAGTCACTGTGTGCCCAGGGAATGACTGCCTGGCTTTGGGGGTGCAGGCTCCCTTTCTCCCCAGGCAAAACTGCCAGAAGAAAATCCCAGGAGTCACCTGGAAATCATAAGAAAGTGTAGAGGTCAAGCTAGTTCCGGCCTAGAACTTTATCAGCTATAGTGACAGCAAAGGCCAGGGATGATGGGAGGCCCTGCACCCCTATTAAAGTATGAGTACAGGCACCTGCACTCCACTCTCTAGCCCCCAGGCTCTCTGGGCCTGCTTTTCCATCAGTATCATAATAAAGATGGATCATATCCAACCTTCAAAAGTTACTTTGGGAAAAAAAAAAGCTTTGGCTGGATGTGGTAGCTCACACCTGAAATCCCAACACTTTGGGAGGCCAAGGTGGGAGGATTGTTTGAGGCCAGGAGTTTGAGACCAGACTGAGCAACATAGCAAGACCCCATGCCTACAATTTTTTTTTGTTTTTTGAGACAGAGTCTCACTCTGTCACCCAGGCTGGAGTGCAGTGGTGCGATCTCGGCTCACTGCAGGCTCCGCCTCCCGGGTTCACACCATCATCCTGCCTCAGCCTCCCAAGTAGCTGGGACTACAGGCGCCCACCACCATGCCCGGTTAAATTTTTTTTTGTATTTTTAGTAGAGATGGAGTTTCACCATGTTAGCCAGGATGGTCTCGATCTCCTGACCTCGTGATCCACCAGCCTCGGCCTCCCAAAGTGCTGGGATTACAGGCATGAGCCACCACGCCTGGCCAAAAATTTTTTTAAAATTAGCTGGGTGCAGAGGCACGGACCTGTGGTCCCAGCTACTCAGGAAGCTGAGGCAGGAGGATTGCTTGAGCCCAAATGATCCAAGTTGCAGTAAGCTGTGATTGTACCACTGCACTCCAGCCTGGGCAATGGAGCAAGACCCTGTCTCCAAAAGAAAAAAAGAAAAAAGGTTTTAAGTAACTGTGAATGAGGAGAGCCTGGGGTGTAAAATGCAGATTCCCAGGCTGTCCCCCCAGGAATTCTGCATCGTTCCTAGGACTGGCTGGTGACCTCACTTAGAGACCCACTGAGCCCTGACCCTTAAGGCCCCTCCCGGCACAGAGAGGCTCTGACTCTGCAAGGGTGAACAGTACAGGAAAGTAAGGGCACTGGGCACCAGTGGGCTGGCAAGACCAGACCCCAGGGTGAGTCCACTTCACACGGGCCTCAGATCTCCAAAGGGTCCCAAGTTACTTCCAGTCATTCTCCAGTGGGGTGACTTTGCCCCTCAGGGGACATTTGGCAATGTCTGGAGACATTTTGGTTGTCACAACTGGAGGCAGGGTGCTGCTGGCATCTAGTGGGTAGAAGACAGAGATGCTGCTAAATGCCTTATATAGGGCTGCCCCCACAACGAGGAACTATCCGGCCCAACTGTCAATACTGAGGCAGAGAAACCCTGACGTTAGTCTTTTGACATTAATCTCTAGACAAGGTCAAACATGCAATAGTGAAAACAGAAATGAAGAGATGATCATTCTTCAAACAATTCGCAGTGCTTTCTACAATGGCCTTTTGGCATTATTTTTTAATATACCAGAAGCCTCAGAAAGTGGAAGTGGCCAGGCCACTTGAGGCTGTAATGTTGTCCCCTGAGCCCCCAGACGTGGGAGCGCCAGGGCTCTAGGCCTTTATTTTTATTTTTTAATTTCTTCCCCCTGAAACAGGGTCTTGTTGTGTTGCCCAGGCTGGAGTGCAAGGGTGTGATCATTGCTCACTACAGCCTCAAACTCCTGGGCTGAAGCGATCCTCCTGCCTCAGCCTCCCAAGTAGTTGGGACTACAGACACATGCCACCATGCCCGTCTAATTTTTTTTTTTTTTTGTAAAGACAGGGGTCTCCCTATGTTGCCCAGGATAGTCTCAAACTCCTGGCCTCAAGCAATCCTCCTGCCTTGGCCTCCCAAAGTGCCGGGACTACAGGTGTGAGCCACCATATTCAGCCGGGTCTAGGCCTTTATCAAGTGGGGGGGCTGGCCCCCAGCTGGCACTCCTGCCCTGGAAGCCCACCTAGTAAGTTTTGCTTCCCCTCCCCACAGCTCCCGCCTCAGCCTGCCTCCTGCTGATGCTCCTGGCCCTGCCCCTGGAGGCCCCCAGCTGCCCCATGCTCTGCACCTGCTACTCATCCCCGCCCACCGTGAGCTGCCAGGCCAACAACTTCTCCTCTGTGCCGCTGTCCCTGCCACCCAGCACTCAGCGACTCTTCCTGCAGAACAACCTCATCCGCACGCTGCGGCCAGGCACCTTTGGGCCCAACCTGCTCACCCTGTGGCTCTTCTCCAACAACCTCTCCACCATCTACCCGGGCACTTTCCGCCACTTGCAAGCCCTGGAGGAGCTGGACCTCGGTGACAACCGGCACCTGCGCTCGCTGGAGCCCGACACCTTCCAGGGCCTGGAGCGGCTGCAGTCGCTGCATTTGTACCGCTGCCAGCTCAGCAGCCTGCCTGGCAACATCTTCCGAGGCTTGGTCAGCCTGCAGTACCTCTACCTCCAGGAGAACAGCCTGCTCCACCTACAGGTGAGCCTGCCCTGCGCCCACCCTCAGCCCCTTTCTGGTTTCCTCTCTCTGTGGGCCCCTCTGCTCCCCGACCCTGGCGTGCGTCCCTCCTCTCTCCCCAGGCCACCCTTCCTGCCTCAGCATCTCCATTTCTCTCTGTCTCTGTCTCTTCTAAGTTTCCATCTCTCTTACATTCTCCAGGGGCTTTACTTTTTCCCTTCTGTCTCTCTACCTGTTTAGATCCCTTGCTGCTCCTCTCTCTCTCTCTCTCCCTCCCTCTAACTCCACAAACTTCACCTCTCTGCCTCTGCCTGTCTGTCTGTCTATCCCTTTCCATCCATCACTGCCTCTCTCACTAACTTGCCTCCCCCATCTGTCTTCTGCCTCTTCTGTCTGTCTCCCTTCACACACCCACTCTGCATACACCCCCATGTCTGTCTGCGTGTGTGTATCTGTTTCTGTGATCTCACGTGTTTGTCTTCAGGGCACTCTGCCTTCCCCCAGGGTCCCCTGCCCATAGGCCTTTGCAGCTGTTTTTCTCGCCCACCCTCAAGTCTGCCCACATCACGGGGAAGTAGAGAGAGAAGGCAGAGCCACAGCCACTGGCATCCCACAGAAAGTTGTGCTTCTCTCCAATTCACTGGGTAATGGGACGGGAGAAGCCCACACCCCTTCTAGATTCCCATTTTCCAAACCTGTCATCTCAGTGCAGGGGAAGAAAGAAAAGGGTAAATCTCTGTTATGCAGCTGGAGAATGGATGCTCTGAAAATGGAAGGAATAACAGTAATTGTTATTTATTGTTACTATTATTGATCTAATTATTGTTTATTGTTGTTGTTATGCTGACTGTTTGACACTCAAACCATCCCACTCCATTTCCCCAGGAAGCAATAACACACCCTCCAAACCACCCTGAGAGAAAATCTTCCCTTGGCTACAGAGCCTCTGACTGGAAGGGGGTGAGAATATCCAAATTCTGCCCTCTCCCTACTTGAACCTGGAAGGTGCTTCCTCTGCCTCATCCAGGGCTAGTGCCTAACTAGTTACCAATCTGCTGGTTGGAAAATCAGGTCAGTGCTGATGATGCTAATGATAATAACAATAGCCAAAACAAACTAACAGACATACTGCGCACCCACTACGAGCTAGATGCTGAGAATACAGTAGTGAACAGCACAGACCAAACCCCCTGCCTTCAGATACCATTCCTATGAAGAGGGAAAGAAGTAAAATGCACGGTATATTGGAGAAATATGTCTTATATTATTCTTATTGTTGCCTAAATAGTGACAGTAATAGCAGTAGCTGCCACCACTTAGTGGGTACACAGGGTCAGCCACAGTGCCAAGCACTTTACAGGTATCCACTCTGCCATTTACAAGCGTGTGGCATTTTTTTTTTTTTTTACCTCCTCAGACCTCAGTTTTCTCATCTGTACAACGGGGATAGCAAGAGCACCCATCTCCTAGGGATTTTGAAAGCATTAAATGCATGAATAATTTGTAAAGCACTTAGAATAGTGCTTGGCATACGGTAAGTGCTATATAAACGCTTGTTAAAATACTATTTTAAAAAAAGAAACGCGCCTTATTTAACGTTGGTTTCAGTGAAGTGGCCCAACTTGGACTCCATCCTGAAGATGTGGGTCAACTTCAAGGATTATACTGAGGTCATGAGTGAGTCCCAGAAATTGCACCTCACAGTTTATGAAGTGCACTTAGCCACCTCATCTCATTTCTACAGCCCAGTTGGGAGATTATTTTCACCTCCTTGTTAACAATGGAGAAGGTGAGGCTGGGGGCCCTGAAGACTCTATAGAGATATAGTCACCTCCAATCATAAATCTTTTCAACCATTGTCGGTGTGACTGGAGGCTTATGTCTTCTCACCATCATGTTGAGCCTCACAACAAGCTGGTGATAGGGACACTTAGGGGCACTAGGGACATGGGATGAATGTTCCTGAGGCCACACACCCAGAAAGAGCTGGCGCTTGAACCTCATGGTCTGGCTACAAGAGGACAGTACTCTGGAGTACAATTGCGCAGGCTCATTTTTGAAAGCACACAGTTTGGATTCAGCAAGACCTAGGTTCAAATCCTGGCTCCTACATATAGTACTTAATAATAATTTTTTTTTTTTTTTGAGACAAAGTCCCGCTCTATCACCCAGGCTGGAGTGCAGTAGTGCAATCTCGGCTTACTGCAACCTCTGCCTCCCAGGTTCAAGTGATTTTCCTGCCTCAGCCTCCTGAGTAACTAAGATTACAGGCGTGTGTCACTACACCCAGCTACTTTTTGTATTTTTAGTAGAGACGGGTTTCACCATGTTGGCCAGGCTGGTCTTGAACTCCTGACCTCAGGTGATCCACTTGCCTAGGCCTCCCAAAGTGCTGGGATTACAGGTGTGAGCCACCATGCCCAGCCAATAACAATCCTTATTTAAGAAGTTTTGTAAGGAATAAAATGTAAGGCATTTAGCGCAAGGATTAAAATGTAAGGCGTTTAGCACATATGGGCACTATAATAATAATTACTACTACTACGACTAAGATCAAATACTACTACAAATTGATCATGCATTTAATGCCTTCAAAATCTCCTTATCAATATATATTAGTTGTTTAGGAGGAATTTGGAGTCAGAGGGCCGGAGCTTGAATCCCCGATCTGCTATTTTCTGACTTATTTAACTTTAAGGCAGGTTGCTAACCCTGTCTGAACCTCACTTACTTTATCTGCAAACTAGGAATAATGAAAATAATATCTTCCACCAAGAATGGCTGTAAATAGGAAACGAGTTAGTGTATAGAAAGCCCATAGTTCAGGCCTGGTGTGGTGGCTAATGCCTGTAATCCCAGCACTTTGGGAGGCCAAGGTGGGTGGATCACTTGAGGTCAGGAGTTCGAGACCAGCCCGGCCAACATGGTAAAACCCCATCTCTACTAAAAATACAAAAATTAGCCAGGTGGGTGGCAGGTGTCAGTAATCCCAGCCACTAGGGAGGCTAAGGCAGGAGAATCACTTGAACCTGGGAGGTGGAGGTTGCAGTGAGCTGAGATCGTCCTACTGCACTCCAGCCTGGGTGACAGAGCAAGACTCTGTCTCAAAAAAAAAAAAAAAAAAAAAAAAAGCCCATAGTTCAGTGCTGAAGAAATCATATTATTATGACCCTATCCTCCAATGACTCTCAGGCCAAGAACAGCAATCAGGACCTGAGGTCAGCAAAGGCTTGGGCAGAGGGGACCTCAGGTGGACACTGGAGTCTTCTGAAATGGGAAGTGTTTGTCCTCTATGCCCCTGGCATGAATGATACCAGGCATCATGGGAAGGAAGCAACTTCACACCTGGCCTTTTATAGAGGAGATGGAAAAAACAGCCTCTGCCTGTGAACTGCCTGGTGGGGCTGGGCTGGGAGATGCCACAGGCAGGTGAGGAAACATGTGGGCTGGGGAGAGATCCGCAGGGTGCAGGTGTGACCCAAGATGGAGCCAGGCCTGCCCCGAAGGGGAGCTTTGGAGGAAACTCCACCAGAGGACCACAGCTTTTCAGAATGGGGAAGGGCCAGGCACTGTGCCAGGTGAGTTCATTCATCAACAGATATTTACTGAGTACCTACCACATGCCAGGCAATGTTCCAGGTGCCAGGGATTCAGGGGAGAACAGAAACAGTGGCCCTGTTTTCCCAGAGCATATTCCCTACTCAAATGTAGCCAGATAATAAAGACACTTGTTTTCTTTTTTTCTCTTTCCTTTTTTTTTTTTTTTTTTTGAGATGAAGTCTTGCTCTCTTGCTCAGGCTGGAGTGCAGTGGCACGATCTCGGCTCCCTGCAACCTCTGCCTCCCGGGTTCAAGCGATTCTCCTGCCTCAGCCTCCCAAGTAGCTGAGATTACAGGTGTGTGCCACCATGCCTGGCTAATTTTTGTATTTTTAGTAGAGAGGGGGGGTTTCACCATGTTGGCCAGGCTGGTCTTGAACTCCTAACCACAGGTGATCCGCCCACCTCGGCCTCCCAAAGTGTTGGATTACAGGCATGAGCCACCGCAGCCGCTGACACTTGTTTTCTCTTTCAATCATTACAGTGGCCTGCAAGGTTTTTGTTTGTTTTGTTTTGTTTTTGTTTTTGAGACAGAGTCTCACTATGTCACCCAGCTGGAGTGCAGTGGTGCAATCTTGGCTCACTGCAGCCTCACCTCCTGGGGTCAAACAATTCCCCCATCTTAGCCTCACCAGTAGCTGGAACTACAGACATGTGCCACCATGTCCAGCTAATTTTTGTATTTTATAGAGACGGAGTTTCACCATGTTGCCCAGGCTGGTCTCGAACTCCTGAACTCAAGCAATCCACCCGCCTCGGCCTCCCAAAGTGCTGGGATTACAGGCATGAGCCAGCGTACACAGCTGGCCTGATGGTTTAAAAATAGTCTTTATGCTCAAGCAGATCAGATCTCAGTCTGAATCCCAGCCATACCTCCAATTTGCTCTATGGCTTTGTGCAAGTTATTTAACCACTCTGAGCCTCGATGGACCCATCTGTGAAAAGGGGATAACCTGTACCCTGGGAAGCAGGGGTTGTGAGGATTAAATGAGATCCTACTGAGCTCAGCCCAATGTCTGGTACGAAGTGAGTATCCAATGAATGGGAGCTATCCATTAACATTTACCAGGGAGGACACCAACTGAAGCTCAACAAAATAAAAGCACAGTCCAAGGTCACCCAGTTAGTAAGGAACATGACCTAGAATTGGCCCAGGTCTGTCTGACTCCAGAGTGCAGTTGTTCAGAGGTCTCTGGAGTTGGAAGCCACGTTCCACTGCATATTAGCTGTTGGACCCTAGGCGAGTCACTTCACTTCTCTGAGGCTCCCTCTCCTAATCTCTGAAATGGAGATAATAATAGTATCCACCTCATAGGGTTGTGACAATTAAGTTACTATATAGGATCTGTGTAGCACAGAGCTTGGCACATGGTAAGAGCTCAATAAGTTACCTGCTTGACAATGCTGACGCCGATGATGACGATGATACCCATCCTAGACTGATGAGCTCTGTGAGCGGGGGTGCCTGGCACAGAGTAGACACTCGGTACAGCTCTGTGGAATGAATGAGGCCATATCCCAGAACTCACCAATTCATAAAAATCAGATGCAGATGGGATCTTAAAGATCACCTATCCTAAGTCCCTTGTTTCACAGATGAAAAGACCAAGGCCCAGAGAGGTGCTTGCAGCTGTCCAAGGTCACACAGCCAAGCAGCTGATTTGATTAGTGTCACAGCCAAGAGCTGGGAGTTTGGAGGGAGGCAAGGTTAAGAACAGGATGCTGTCAGGGAAGCAGGCAGGGATGCTGTGTTAAGATTCCAAATGGATGCAGAGAGCCGTGAACCGGCCAGTGGGGAGGCAAGGGAAATGTGGTTTTTGAAATGGAAGAGGATGACTTTATGTCAGCCCAGAGGGAGGGGAGATAGGGAGGGGCGGGGGGAGGGCTAGGGCTGTGAAAGCCAAGAGCTTATTAATGCATAGAGAACGGTTTTAACAGTGGAGAGAGGAAGGACCGGATTTGAAAGCTACAGTCAAGGAAGTGGCAACGGGATTTGGCAACAGCTTGGATGGGGGGAGGGGGCAATGGACCCCAAGGCAGAGGCTCAGAGAAGGGAGGGGCAGGACATTTTGCAGAGAAACAAAAGGAGAGGAGAGGAGGTTGGAATCAAGAAATTCTGTGGACCAAAACCTGGGGCTGTGGGTCAAAGGCACCTGAATTCCCTAGGATCTCTGAACCTTTGGTCTACTCTTCCTGACCTCCCGAGGTCCCCCAAAATGTGGATTACCCCTGCTCCCTCTCCCCCCACCCCCGGCCCCTTTTCGATCCTCTTACCATACATCTCTGGGTGTGTCCTACTCTTGCTGACACTCCATAAAAAAGAGGAACCCCATTTAGGTGTTTTGAGTGGCAGGGATTCCAAGCCTACCCCCTGGATGGGCCTGGAAGAGAACAAGAGCACCAGGCCATGGTGAGCCAGGCTGAGGCCAGGGAGGTGCAAGGAACCAGCTGGAGGCCTGCGCCAGGATTTGGGATGGTGGCAGCAGGGGGCGGAGAATGCTGGTGTCAGAGGCAGCCGAGAAGGTTGAGGGGGACGGATCTCAATGTGGCCAAGAGGAGGGCTCTTGGCAGGCTCAGTTCCTGTAGCGAAGAGGGCGGAAGCCAGATGGGAGGGGGCGAGAACAGGCAGGAGCACAGGAAGGTGGAGGCTGTGGGTGTGGGCTGGGAGTCAATGCCCTCCCCCAACCTGAGGCCTCCGACCAGGCTCCTGGGTGGCAGGCATGGGGAGGGGAGCGTCTCCCCAGGCAGTGAGGGAGGGAGAGCCACAGTCAGGGAACAGACCCCCGGGGTGAACTGGCCTGAGCAGAGTGGATGTTCCTGTTCTGAGACCCAGACCTCCTGGAACCTGCTGACCACAGTGATGCCCTGCACAAGAGGGGAGGACCTCAAGGCAGTGAGGTCAGGGAGCTGAAGTCCTGCTTCCCTCTCTGGCAAGCCCTTATCTCTTTGAGCCCCCGTGCTCTCCTCTAAAAAAGTGAGCTGGGCTGATGGGTGCCAAGGCATTAGCTCCCAAGTCAGCTGATCATCAGAATCCCCTGGTGAGCTGGTTATAATGCAGAGTCCAGGAATCCCCACTGGCCGTGGGCCACACACATCCCCCGCTCCCCGATGTTAATTCTGAACCATAGTTCCAAGGTCCTTTCTGCACTAATGTGGCCTGATTAGGTGACTCCCTAGCACCAGGCAGGTGGGACAGCGCCTCTAAGAGGAGTAGTAATGCAATGCGGCTTCCTTCCTCTCCTCTCCTGCCGCCTCTGGGGGTGGAGCTGATGCCCCTCACCCCAATACCCAGCCTAGTAGCAGTACTTTGGTTCCCCCAGGGAGCTCCTCTTTTAAAGAAAAGGGACAGGACCCAGTTCTAACTGAACCCCTATTGTCATAGTAGCCACCATTTATTGATGGTTGACTATGCACCTGCCAGATACTGTACCCTTAACAGCATTTATCATCCAACCCTCCTTTAGCCTGCTGAGGGGGTTATACATAATAAGGAATGTTACACATACTGAGGAAACTGAGACTCCATGAGGTTAAAACTTGCCTAAAATAACACAGCTAGGGAAAAGGCAAGCTGGATTTTGAACCAGGGCTCTAAGTGCTGAGCCTGTGGGCTTCATCATCGGACCAAATCCCTGTGTGCTGGGCACGTGTCCGGCACTTCCCTCATATGATCTTTATGTGAACCATCCTCTGGAATCCTCAGAACAAACCCAGGAAGTAGGTATACTCATCCCCATTTTACAGATGAGGAAACAGGCACAGAGAGATGACTGGCTTGGTCAAGTTAAGAATAATGGCTAACAAACAAAAACAAAAATTAAAAAAAAAAAAGAATAATGGCTAACTCATGGAACTCATAGAACTCCACAAGGAAAGGTGTTCTAAGCACCTTCATACATGCTGCTTCATTTAATCTCTACATTATACAGATGAGGAAACTGAGTCACAGATATCCTGAGCGACTTGCCCAAGGTGGCATCACTTAATGACAGATCCAAGATTTGAAATCAGAAAGGCTGGCTCCCCAGTCTCCATACTTCACCAAACCAGAAGTTCTGAAACTCAAACTGTGGTCCTGCCATGGCAGCACTGGCTTCCCTGGGGAACCTGTAGACATGCGGATTCCCAGGCTCCACCCCAACCCTGCTGAATTAGAAACTCTGCCCCCCGCCCCACCCCGCTCAGAGATCCGCAGGGGATCCTAATACACCCGAAAGTTTAGCAACCACTGACCTCACCAATACCACTTTTTCCACAGCAAATAGGTTAGAGGAGGCAGAATCCAAATCCAGGATGCTATCAATCAAAAGGTCAACCCTTTCTCTTCTGCCACGGTGCACCCCCTTCCCTCCCCCGGCCCAGGCCCCAGCGGGGTCTGCACCCTGCCTCAGGCCCATTCTCTTCTTCTGTGCCCCACTCCACCCCACCCAGGATGACCTGTTCGCGGACCTGGCCAACCTGAGCCACCTCTTCCTCCACGGGAACCGCCTGCGGCTGCTCACAGAGCACGTGTTTCGCGGCCTGGGCAGCCTGGACCGGCTGCTGCTGCACGGGAACCGGCTGCAGGGCGTGCACCGCGCGGCCTTCCGCGGCCTCAGCCGCCTCACCATCCTCTACCTGTTCAACAACAGCCTGGCCTCGCTGCCCGGCGAGGCGCTCGCCGACCTGCCCTCGCTCGAGTTCCTGCGGCTCAACGCCAACCCCTGGGCGTGCGACTGCCGCGCGCGGCCGCTCTGGGCCTGGTTCCAGCGCGCGCGCGTGTCCAGCTCCGACGTGACCTGCGCCACACCCCCAGAGCGCCAGGGCCGAGACCTGCGCGCGCTCCGCGAGGCCGACTTCCAGGCGTGTCCGCCCGCGGCACCCACGCGGCCGGGCAGCCGCGCCCGCGGCAACAGCTCTTCCAACCACCTGTACGGGGTGGCCGAGGCCGGGGCGCCCCCAGCCGACCCCTCCACCCTCTACCGAGATCTGCCTGCCGAAGACTCGCGGGGGCGCCAGGGCGGGGACGCGCCCACCGAGGACGACTACTGGGGGGGCTACGGGGGTGAGGACCAGCGAGGGGAGCAGACGTGCCCCGGCGCTGCCTGCCAGGCGTCCCCGGACTCCCGAGGCCCTGCGCTCTCGGCCGGGCTCCCTAGCCCTCTGCTTTGCCTCCTGCTCCTGGTGCCCCACCACCTCTGACTGCGGTGCTGAGATTGAAGAGGCCAGTGTCCGATCCCCGCTTCCCGTCCACCCGGGGCTGCGGCTCCGGCCCCAGTCCTGCCCCCGCCCCTGGCCTTGCTGCCTCCCTTTCCCCTCCCAGCTCTTCTTCTTCCCGGGGACCAGGCCGCCTCTCCTTGGCTGCCCCCTGGGCTGTCCTGACTTATGGCAGCCCCAAGAGGGCGTGTGTGGTGGTTCAGCCCTGCCCTCCCCAATTCTGGCCATTAACTCTTCCCCATCCCAAGGCTGGGGTGGGGCCCCCCAGGCAGCCGCTGACCCGCACTCCTAAGGGCCCACAGCAGACACCAGAGGGGCTTTTGTCTGCAGAGCATCTTCCACCAGCAGAGCCTTTGGAAGCTCCCCCAGGGAGCCCCACCCAGGACCCTTTGGGGGATGCCTCAGTCAGGGCCAGGCTGACCCTGACCCCTGCTTACCCTAGTCCCCTCAACCTCCTGACACTGGAGGAATACTTTTCTCCTAAGTCTACCCTGGACACTTTTTAGGGCACCTGGAGAGAACTTTCCTCTCCACTGTGGCCCCTGCGTGGTGAAGATCAAAAGAAGTTGTTTGGGAAAAAAAAATTTATTAAAAAATTCTATTATTTTATCTACTGTAAGATTTGTTGACTTGGGACCCCGAAAGCGGGATGAGGTCTGAGAATGTAAGGATTTCAGGGCCAGGAGGGTTGGAAAAGGGGAGCCATCCCCCGCCATCAAAGAGCTTCCTGGTGGCTGGAGGTGGTGTGCGCTCCCCCGCCATGATGAGGAGCTGAAGCCCTGCACTCTAGGTGAGGCGCAGTCTGGCAGCCAAGAGTGGGTGCTGGTGGCACCTCTTCTCTTCATTTGTCCAGGGGAAGAGCTGCAGCCAACTCTTGAGTTGTCTGGTGCCTGAGGAACTAAGCCTGGGGAAGACCTGCTGTCTGGTTAACAGCCCTCTTCCAGACCCTGTTCCTTCAGGAAACAAGAGTTCTCCTGCAAGGAAGAGTCATGTACACACGCCTGGTCACAGACAGCCCCAACGTGGCTTTGGGTAAATGTAAAAAGGCACTGTTCCCTCAGGGAAACACAGCCCCATGCCAGAGCAAACACCTTAGCAAACAGAGACCAAGGCTGGGTTTCGGCGCACACTTGCCTCCTTGGCTAAATGCCCTTGTGCAGTGCACAGCCTACACACCTGCACACAGCAACCCTGTGGGGGTATGTGGTCTCTCTCTCAGCTCCTGTGAGGTAGAAGCCATCAGGAATGAACCAGGTCACAGAAGCAGGTTTCCAAACAGGCTAGAAGAGGGACCGAGGAACTAGGGTGATCAGAGGGACAGGAATCCCAAATTGGGATGCATTACTGGCTTGAGGTACAATCAGAACCTTCATCTTTCTGGTGTGTGGAAGACAGGCTGGGGACTGGGAAAAGCTCAGGCTAAGAAGGACTTGGGTTGGGGTTTAAGGGTGAGTCTCATCAGACTGAGCACTTGGAGAGAAGTTTGGTAGTTTGAATTTGGAGCTAAGAATCTAGCTTGGGCGGGGAGTGGTGGCTTGCACCTGTAATCCCAGCTAATTGGGAGGCTGAGGTGGGAGGATCACTTGAGGCCAAGAGTTTGAGACTAGCCTGGACATATCGAGACTGAGTCTCTTAAAAATGTTTTTTTAAGAATCTAGTTTGGAGTGGGGTGTGATGCCTCACGCCTGTAATCCCAGCACTCTGGGAGGCTGAGGTGGACAGATCACTTGAGGTCAGGAGTTCAAGACCAGCCTGGCCAACATGGCGGAAACCCCGTCTCTACTAAAAATTCAAAAAAATTAGCCAGGCATGATGGCAGGTGCCTATAGTCCCAGGTACTCAGGAGGCTGAGGCACAAGAATCACTCCAGCCTGGGTGACAGAGACTCTGTCTTAAAAAAGTCTAGCTTGGGAAGTGGAAATAGAAAGACAGAGGGGGCCTAGATGCTAGGGCTTGAGGAGGCAGGCTGAAGTTCTGTGATTCTGGCTGGGGAAGTCAAATGATCTTGAGAAGAAGAGGAAGAAATGAGAAGAAATCAGCATCTAAGCCTGAGGCAAGTAGATTCCGGTTAAGGGTGTGGGATGGCTTGAGGGAGAGTGAGAGCAGCTGGTCAGAAACCCAGGGAGCTCGGAGTCTGGGGTCTTGCAGGGTCTTGTGTCAGGCTGGCTGTGAGGAGGTTAATGGGTTGGATTAGGGGGACAGCCAGGCAAGAGCTCCGGTGGAGGAGGGGCTGCTGGGGCCTGGGCAGGGGGAGGGGGGCTGCTGGTAAATTAAAGGCAGGCTGTCCAGGTCACAGGATTATCATTGTGAAATATTCATGGGCCTTCGGTCCAGATGCTATTTCAGAACAGTGAAAGCAGGAGGAGTGTGTGAGCCTCAGGAAGAAGCCTGAAGCAAAGCCACTCTCCACCAACCCCCACCCCTCCCACCACCAGCCCAGACAGACCCACGGACGCCCATCACGTGCACACCCACACTCCCGAGCTCAAACACACACTCGCACCAAGCAGAGCCATGTAGCACGTGCAAGCACACCAACCACTCACGGGTCCCACAAACAGGCAGGTGTCCCCTAAATTTTGACATGCACACTGACATGCACACCCACTCAATCAGGACCCAGCACAGAGATCACCTCCAGCGATCTCACATGCACAGACCCCCAAGCTCTCCAAACAACCCAGATTTACCACCTTGACCCACACACCCTGAAATAGGAGGGATGTTCAAGGCCATCCAGCCCAACCCCTCCCAACGCTCTGATGGGGAAACTGAGGCCATAGAAAGGAAGGGATTTGTCTGAGATTCCTCTATCCCCTGAAAAAAGCAAAATTCATTCACCTCCCACATTCTGTGAGTGTACCCCCCATTCTGCATTTTCGTCTGCCAGACACCCAGCCTAGTTGTCATTAACCCCTCCCTTTCTCTAATTTCCTATATCTATTCAGTTACCCAGTCCCCCACCCAGCCATAGTCTATCCCTTCCTTCCCATTCTCCCTACCACCTCCCTGCTCCAGCTACTCATTACCTCATGCCTGGAATATAAAAGAAAACTGCGATAACCTCCTCGCTGGTTTCCTACATGGAATCTCTCCCTCCCTCCCACCCAGCCATACCATGGTGACCAGATTCATCTAATCAAAATTTGCATATGTTATGATGTCACTCAGGAGCCTATAATGGCTTTCTAATGCCTATAGGGTAAAGGTAAAACACCTTAGCAAAGCATCAAAGATCCCTCAGAGTCTGGTACCAACTGCTTTTCTAGCCTTTTCTCTCACAATCTCATCCCAAACCTTCACTCCAGCTAGAACGTTTGTATCATACTGGCCACCAGTTATCATGTATGTGAAACCCACCCACCGACTCTGAGTGACCCCTAAAATTTTGCAGTCTTCCCTGAAGTAGGAAACCTCTCCCTCCTCCTCAGATCTCAGACTCCAGAGCCCTTTCCCAAGGCCAAAACTGCATCTCTCTGACCATATATGGGGGTTCTTCAAAGCAGCAGATAGAGGCTCAGGCTCTGGCTCCCTCCAAGCAGACGGCTGCCCCCAACTGGCCACCTTGGGAAGCACAGCTAGGCTTCAGTCATCCAGAACTGAGAATGAGCATCTAACCGCCAGGGGAGAGGGAGAGGAATAGAAGGACACCAGATGATAAGGTTTATAAGCCCTTAAGCCTCTAAGGTTCTTACACCCAGAGTAGGGGTGGGGCGGTTCTCAGCCCTGTTTTCCTAGCTGCGGGCTCCCAATTTTCGATCCCTAATCCGAGAGGAACTCCTCTCCTATGAAATACAGACTTGGGACTCTCAGGACACTGTGGAAGGGAAATTTCCCAACAGACTCTGAGAGGCAAGGAGGCCAGGGATAGACCAGGTGGCAGGCCCAAGGTCTAGCTGGGGTCAGGTTTCTATATGAATTTTTAATGCTTCCAGATAGACCTGTCAAATGTTCTGAAACCCGAGCATCTCCTTTCATCTCTGTACATGATGCCCTTCTCCAACCCCATTGCCCCTGCAGGAGGGCAGCCCTGGGACAGATATTCAGTGGCCTCTGGAGAAATGGTTTTGGGACAGTAGAAGGGTAAATGACCTAGTTATGCTCCCACTAGTAAGCTGTGTGACCTTGGGCAAGTTACTTAACCTCTCTGAACATTAGAGTTTTGTGGGGTTGGGTTGTTGTTTTTTGTTTTTGTTTTTGTAAGCTGAGGACAATAGTGCCAACCTAAATCAATGTGTTGTGGGGACTCAGTGCAATAGCCCATGGAATGGTGACCTACATGCTTGCTGTTATTATTCTCTTTCCTCAAGTTCTGTCTCCCTCTTCCAGCTTTTCTTCCAACCCCAAAGATGTCTCTGGCTATTGCTTCGAAGGTAGGAGCTGTGGTTGGTTCTTCCCTCTCTCTTCAGGCCCAAACTCCCCACCTCAAGATCCTTTGGCTTTTGTAGAAACTTCAGGTGAGGAAGTGGCACGGAGATAAGAAAGTGGGCAAGGCTGGTGGAGTGAGAGAGGAGGATAGACGGCGAAGCCCTAGCAGAGGGGAGGGAAGTGGGCAGTGGAGAGAGGAAGGGAAGACCTTGCTCAGAGAGAAAAGCCAGGCGCAGACTCATTCCTTCATCCCTCCTTCCCTCCCTTCCTTCCTTCCCTCCTTCCTTCCTTCCTTCCTTCCTTCCTTCCTTCCTTCCTTTTCTTCCTTCCTTCCTTCCCTCCATCTTCTCCACGCCTGGTACCATCATACAGAAGCAGAGAGGACTACACTTGGTGAAAGTTTCAATTCTCCTCTGTGGAGAGGTGAGCATTGAGGAAGGGGTGGGGGCTGTCAAAGGAGACTTGCCCAACCTTTCCAGCCCACCAATCCCTTACCCAGTGTTTCTATAAAATAAGGGCCTTTTGCATCTGATTTAAGTAGGAAGCTGATTCCTGAGCCCCTCAGATCTGCTGAATCAGATAGCTAAAGGGGCCCTGGAATCTGCATGTTAGCAAGTGGAGGTGGGTTATGAAGCACTCCAAAGTTTGAAACACGCCTCAAAGGTGGAGTGGTTCCGTGGGGGGCAGACAGGAAAATGCAAAGGGGGAAGGGGTCACACTTGGGGAAGGTTTCAGACAATATTGAGTGGAAAGGGTGATGCCAGGTGTGGGGAATAACAGATAGAGGAGGCAAAGTGAGTGGAGACCAAGCCAGACCGGGGAGGAGAGGGCCACAGCCAAGGTGAGACAGGTCAGCAGCCAGAAACCGAAGCAGACACTTGCAGGGTGCGCCCCGCCCTCTCTTCGTGGCGACCTGAGACCCAGGACGTGGAGACCTTGGAGAGCCCCCCACCTTGTTTCTGGGGCGGGGATCAGAGAGGAAGCCTCTCATCCCCGGGCACCAGCGTCCTTCCCCGGAGGCTCAACACGCAGCTATCTGGATAGGCGTCCATCACTCCCCTGGCCAGAACCCACCAACGCTCCTCGAGGTCCGACCTTGTCCCTCCTTCTACCCCACAGTCCCCAGTCCTAGCTCATCTGCATAAAGCTCCAATTAACACGTTTTTCCTTTGCTATTTGCGATCCCAGAACTCGTTCCCCACCCCGAGCCCGTTTCCCGCAGCCCCCTCGCCCCTGGGAGGGCGGCCCCATTAACCCTCGAGACCCGGGCCGCCCCCCGCGGTCCTGACCCCGCCACCCCGTCCTGCGGTGGGGGGTTGGGGGTGAGGGGCGCTTCCTGGGGCGGAGGATTGCGCGGTAGGGTCTGCCACAGGCCAGAGGCCAGGGCTCTCCGGGAAAAAGGCAGGCCCATATCCGCCCCCCTTTCTGGGAAAAGATGGGGAGGGGGGCTTCTCCTGGGAGACTCCGGGCGTCGAAATTCCTCGTTCCCTATCCTCCGGCCCCCGCACCCCTCCTCCTCCCCGCCACGCACCCTCTCCCCTCCCCAGCCATCTGTTCCACTCCGCAGCGCCGCGACAAACACGGCTCCAGCTCGCTTCCGCCCCTGCCCAGCCCCCTCCCCAAGCCCCGGGGAGTGGGGGAGTGAGCAGACGCCCTTCTCTTAGGAGGCCGGAATTTCTGCCTCCATCTCCCCCCGGGGTCCGGCTGGCCAGCGGCAAGCTTCGAGACCCCCCACCACCACCACCACCGTTGCGAGGGCCGGTGAGGCTGCAGATAAGGCTTGCAAGGACGGGGGTCGGGGAGGGTGTAGGGAGAGTTTAAAGGACGGGCAGAGCAAGCCCCAGGAAGAGTCAGGGATTTTCCCTCCCGGGTCGCCGCCCCCCCGCACCCTCGGCGTCAGCCGCAGCCACGCAGCGCCGCCTGCCGGGCACACCAAGGACCTGGCGCGCACGTGGCGCTTCCCCCCGGGTCCGCTCCTGGCTCTCGCTCAGCCTCCCCAGACTATTCGCAAATTGAGGATCCCGGACAGAGAGTGCAGAGACCCCGGCAAGCCCACTGAAAACCAGCGGAACCCGCTGGTGGGTGCTGTCCAATTCTGATTTTGTACTTTGCAAAAAACAAAAAGAGTCAGTGTTGGAAGTCGGGAGTCTGGGCTCAGAGCAGCAGGGATCTGCGATTTGACTTTGCCAAGTCTCCAGACCCCTGAGGACAGGTTTTCCTATCTGACAATGGAGGGGTCAGTCTCTCTTATTAACTTCTCAAGAGAAACAAAGACAAAGGGAGGGAAAATGGCTTATCTGGAATGCTGTCTTACAGAGCCAACCTTTGGAGGTGGGGGGGATGGCCAAGGCCCAGGAGCAGCTGAGAACCAGAAAGAAGCTTGGGACCTCCTTTCTGCAGAGCTCTCCTTTCCACAGACTGCCGAGGTTCCAAATTGAGCTCCACCACCTAACACTGTGTGCCCTTGGGTGTGTGACTTAACCTCTCTGGGCTTGTTTCCTACAGCGACAAGAAAGAATGACAACACCAACCTCTTAGGCTATAGTTTGGATAAAATGAGATAGCTGTGTAGAACAGACAGATCCTAAACCAATGTTAGTTTTCCCTTCATTTGGGGACTTGCTCTCACCTCCATGGCTTCTGCCCCAGGGGCACAAGCAGGTGCAGGGCTGAATAAATAAGGTATGTCTTTCTGCAAGATCTCTTGTCCTCACTGATGGTGTCTTCTCTTGATGTAGATAATTTTAAAGCCTCACTTTATTTATTTACTTTAAAGCCTCACTTTAATGTTAAAGGTAAATGTAAATATAGTATAACAAGGAAGCTTAAAATTTGCGTAAAGTTTTAAGATAAAATAGGAGACTCCAAAAAAGTGTTACTTTCAGCAGGCCCTAGGGATGCTATGGTGGGAAAGTTTGAGTCATACCTTAGCCTTCTTTCCAAAGCATTCTGTCCTAATCCTCTGTATGGAGAAAGGCCAGCTTCCTGGATGTACCCCAAATCCTGGGAAGTAGGGAGCAGGAGCTGGACTCCCTCCAAGCACTAAGGGCAGGGCATGGTTGGGAACAGGGAGGTGAGCCAGACAGCCAGAGGCGAACGGGCTGGCATGCCAAGCGTCCTACTTAATGCCCAGCTGAGCCTGGAAGAAGGATGGGGGTGTGGGAAGACACCCCCCACCAACCGCCAAAGACAGGCGCACACCAGCCAGTCTCACTTACCTTTTAATTTCCTCTAAGACTTGCAAGAAGCAGCACCAGAGAGGGAACCTGCCCTCCTGCCTCTGGAAGGGGCCGACCCCCAACCCCTAACCCAGGACACAGCCGGTACCTCAGGCCCCTTTCCTTCTGAAAGGAAGGCTGTGTCTCTCTCACGTTCACACATACACAGACACATGCATGTGTGCACACTCATGGCACATGGGACCTTAGGGGTAGCCTGTTTGCCGATCCCCCCAAGAGGTACTAGGAGGCAGACCCCTAGAAGGAGATAAAAGGCAGCTCCACACCCTGGTCTCCTCCAACCCAAGGAGGAAGAAGGCTTAACCCCTCTAGGATAGGGACTGTCTTCAGTCAATGGAGCGTTGCTTTGGGGGGTGTTTTTGAAGGTTTTTTTTTTTCCTTTTTGCAGTCTTTACAAAAATAGAACTTATCTTGGTATTTATAAATCCACGGCCATGGCTCTATGTGCATGTTACAGGTAGAAAAGCCATATAGGGCACTCCTTTTGGTTGCTCAGGCCTTGATTGCCTGTCATCCAGGTCCCTTGGTCTCAGAAGTCTATGCGGTCACCTCAGAGCTGCTAAGCACCTTCAGTGGGCGCATCCCGTTGGCAGTGTACTCCTTCTGGAGCCGGGCACGGTAATAGAAGAGGTAGGAAGGCAACAGGAATCCCAGGAGTGAGAATAGCAGGAGGCCCAGATTCACCTTTAGGGCAAGGAGAGAGAACAGAGTCAAGTAGGTACTCATCTGCCCTTAGCTTCCCACAGGGAGGAGAAGGCGGCCATTTTTCTCCAGGTCCTGAGCCAGAATAAATACAGCTAGTACTTATTATGTGCAGTCATTGTTCCACCAGTGTCTCACTTAATGTTCAGCAATTCTGCAAAGTGGCTGAGATGAGACTGCTCGGGTATAACAAGTGGCAGGGCCTGGTGGGTGCCCACACCATATGGCACTCTCTAGGTAGGTATGAGGAAGGCACAGCACTGTAGGAGTCTGGGTTGGTCAGGCTGCTCCCAAAACGGGGCCTTCTGGGCTCACCCCTCTGACCTTTGGAGATGTTAACCATGGGATCCCGTTCAGGGTGGCGAGAGGAGGCTCTCAGACACAGTTCAAGGAGCTGGAATGCACAGCCTGATGGACAGAAGGCTTGGAAGGCCCAGGACACACGGGCTCTGACTCGGTTCACATCCCACTCTGCATTACTCACTGTGTGACTTTGGGCAAATAATGGCAATTCTTACTGAGTGCCTCCTTCTCAGGGCTATTGTGGCGAAGATGTAAGTTAAAAAAAAGTATGCATCATGCTTAGCACATAGCAAGTGCTGGGTAAATAGAAGCAGTTATTTCATCACAATTCTTGTGGGAGGAGGGTTTATGTGTGGGTGGCCCCACAGGGCAGATGAAAGATCAGCGTCAGGGAGGCAGATGAGTTCAATGTAAGGAAAAGACTTTCTAACAGCAGCAGGGCTGCCTTGTGCCAGAGTGGGTGCCCTACCACTGAGGGTATCTAAGCTAAGAGGGAAGAGTCCCCTTTCAGGGGTGCTGGAGATAGGATCCCACACTAGGTAGAGCTGGATTGGACCAATGGTGCCTGAACACATGCCCAAGAGTCAGCACTGGCCACTTCACAAAGCACCTGGAGTTTACTAAAAACAGACGCCTAGGAGGCCAGGCACTGTGGCTCACGCCTGTAACCCCAGCACTCTGGGAGGCCAAGGTGAGAAGATCATTTGAGGCCAGGAGTTTAAGACTAGCCTGGGCAACATGCAAGACCCTGTTTATCTGTACAAATTTTTTTTTTTTTTAAATTAGCCAGGTATGGTAGCCATCACCTGTAGTTCCAGCTACTCAGAAGGCTGAGGCCAGAGGATCGCTTGAGCCCAGGAATCAGAGGCTGCAGTGAGCTATGATTGTACCACTGCACTCGACTGGGCAACAGAGCAAGACACCTTCTCTACAAAAAAAAAAAAAAATAGGGCCGGGTGCAGTGGCTAACACATGTAATCCCAGCACTTCGGCAGGCCGAGGCGGGTAGATCATGAGGTCGGGAGATCGAGGCCACCCTGGCTAGCACGGTGAAACCCCGTCTCTACTAGCAATCCAAAAAAAAAAAAAAATTAGCTGGGCGTGGTGGTGGGCGCCTGTAGTCCCAGCTACTCGAGGGGCTGAGGCAGGAGAATGGCGTGAGCCCGGGAGGCAGAGCTTGCAGCGAGCCGAGATCACACCACTGCACTCCAGCCTGGGTGACACAGTGAGACTCCGTCTCAAAAAATAAAAATAAAAATAATAAATAAGTAAATAAAATAAGACAATAAATTAAAAACAAAAACAGACTCCTACGGTCAGGCTGAGATATCCTGATTCAGGGGACTGAGGAATCTGTATTTTTAACACTCCGTGAGAGGTTCTTAAAAGCAGACAACTTGGAAACCTGCAGATTAGAGACCTCTGAGGTGCCTCTGGCTGAGATGAGTGAGGGATGGCACCACATACAAGGCCCTACCCCTGCCCCCAGGAGAGTGGCTCCTGCTCCCCCAACACCAACCCTCGCTCTCACCCAGAAGGGCTCTCCTTTCAGGGGTCCCACCATCGCCATGAAAAGTGGCTGCTGAAGCAAGGCGAACACAGCACTGATGAGGGACTGCAGGCCTGTCAGTGTCCCAAAGTGGTTGGATGGGAACCTGTCCACAAGACGGGGAGCATCAGGGGTGTGTGGCCCTCTCCAGCCCAGCCCAGCACCTCTCCTATCCCCTCCCCACCACGGTCCCGGCTGGCCAGGCAGGGTGGTGCTTGAGCAGTCGGGCTCTTTGCATGGGCTCTTTGGTCCCCAGCCTTGAGGGCAAATGCTGCAACTTCAGGGCCACTGAGCTGGGTTCTCATACCTCCTGTATGTGTGATATTAGCAAGCGGCTCAACCTCCCTGAGCCCCACTTCCTCCACTAATAACAGGGATGGCATTGACCTCGGAGGACTGTCTACTGTATTCTGTCAATAAATATTTAGCTGAGAACCTGCTATGTGCCAGGCAGTGCTCTAGGTGCTGGAGATACCATGATCAAGCAAGTCAACAGATTCCTGCCATCAAGGAGGTGGCATTCCCATGGAGCAGGTGGCGGTCAGACAATAAGCAAAAGAAACGCAGCGTGTTAGTGATAAATGCTAAGGAGAAAAACCAAGCAGAGAAGTGGGCAGTAGGGAGGTGGCAATTGTACATGGGACAGCCAAGGGAGGCCTCACTGAGAAGAGGACAGTCAGGGAAAGACCTGAAGAAGGAGAGAAGGTAAGACTGGGCGCCTTGCAGATATCTGGAGAAGAATGTTCTAGAAACAGGGACTAGTACGTGCAAAGACGCCAAGCAGGGAACACACTTGAGACTTCCAGAGCACTAGGAAGCACTGTGGCTGTGGCAGAGTGAACAAGGGAGGAGGGGAACTAGAGGGGAGTGAAGTGCTGGGGCCAGAGCCTGCAGGGCTTTTTAGGCCATAGTAAAGCCTTTGGCTTTTACTCTGAGACAGATGAGACAGGACACCACAGAGTGATGTGAAGAGACTTATGTCCTGACAGGTGACTGCAGCCCCTGTGTTAAAAATAGACCGAGGCGGCGGGGCCAGGGCAGATGTGGGAGACTAAAGGCTGCCACAATAATCCAGGCTAGAGATGTTGGTGGCTAGGACGGGAGAGGCAGCAGTGGAGGTGACAAGAGGAGGTCAGATTTGGGGTGTGTAGAAGCTGCTGCTGGCTGTACCGAGGACGGAGTGAACATGGAGGGTGAGGGAGAGAAGAATCAAGGAAACTTCAGGGTCCTGGCTTGAGCAGATGAAGGAAACAGAGCTGCCCTCTGCCGAGACCGCTGCAGTGAGGCTGAACTCAGGGGGTGATGGTCAAGGATCCTGCCTGCTGCCTGCACCAACGGAGCACTTGATAACGGTTGTGATTTTGTCATCATTATTGTAATGTCTTGTTACTCCATCACATACACAGGGGAGAGTCCCTCAGCAGCGTCCAGCAGGGGAAACCAGGAGAGAGATGCAAGTGGGGACTGTCCAACATGAAGAGGAAAATCGTAAGGCAAATGGCTGCCCTTGGGAAATTTCTTCAGGGTGGGCATGGAGGGGAGGCCATTCTGGGAGCCGTTTCAAACAGCAGGCATAGAACCACAGTGTCATCAAGCCAGGTATTTCAGCTTCCTCTAAGGAAAGACTCCAACAGGGGGAGTCAATTACAGCAGGATGGGCTGCCTTTAAGGAAGTGAGCCCCCTGCCATCAGAGGGGCTCAGAGGGGTGCATTAGGGGATGCCTGGGGCCCTCCCAACCCTTCCCTGGGGTTCTCCGATCACGGTTGCAAAGCTCAGGAAGGCATTTCAGCCCAAAAGACTCACACTGCAGCATAGAGACTCCCACAGGCAGAGTGGAAGAAACCTCGAACAATGGTGTGCAGGACAAAGGTCACAAACTAAAACCAAAAAGAGAGAGTGAAGGGGTTAGGAGAGTGTGTGGAGGCTAGAGGAAAGAGGGGTAGGGCGAAGAGGCCAACTGGGCCTCAATTCCTACCCCCTCGCCAACCCAATCTACTAGAAACACTTCCTGGAGAACCCGGAAAATAGACCCAGATCAGAAGACCAGAACTGCGCTTCCTGGAAGGCAGGTGCTGGATGGACCAGCCCTCTTTGGAGGAGGCTCGGGAGGCAGGGAGAGGGGAAGGATGGAGGTGGGTACCTGGAGGTGTAAGTTGTTGATGAGACAGGTGATGCCAAAACCCACAAGCAGCAGGTTGGTCAGGGTGAAGGCATTGATGGCATTGGTGAGCTTTTGAATCTTGCAGTAGCGTGGTCTGATGGATTTGGTAGCAACCCCGTCCCTGAGGAGAACAGGAAGTCATTGGCTGCTGCCTCTACGTTCCCAGGACTCCCTGGTTCTTGGCCTGGCCCCTCCCCCTTCAGCTGTGCCTTCGATGTCAGGGCAGCAGCAAACATAGAAACTCATGTTCTCTAGCTCCATGTTTCTCAAAGTGTTGCTCCCCTACCCAATGACACACGCATCAAAGGGGGTGCTTTCTTAACATGCAGATTCACAGGCCTCATCTCAGCCTTCGGAATCTCAGCGGGGATATCTGCAAACCTGCATTTGGGCAAATATCCCCCATTAAGTGATTCTCATGCACACTTGAAGGTTTGAGAACCAAGGATGGGAAGGAAGGTGGAAAGTGGGAAGCTCTCACACCGTCTCTCATCAGAAGTCCTCAGGAAGGTGTCCCTGCCCTAGACAAAAGCAGATGCCCTCCTGGGGACAGCAGCTTGGCCCGACTGTCCAGCGCTTCCTCTCTCTGGCACAATCAAGGGCTCTGAGGCCAGCCCAGGAGAGAGGTCAGTAGGCTGGGGTGAGCACAGGCAGCCCAGGTGTCCTGGACAGAAGGGCCCTGCTAGAGGACCCTCGCCATTAGAAGCAGAGGGTAGAGGAGGAAGGCTCAGTGCCAGGGCCAGGCTCTGCTAGCAGGGAGGGAAGCCACTGGATTTCCTTCTCTCCCAGTCTCTTTCTCCCATCCTCTCAGGATAAACAGGGACTGTTTGGACGAACACAAAAAGAGCAGAAGCAGTCACAGAATCTGGGTTCAAGACTCCATGGTGAATCCCAGCTACTTGGGAGGCTGAGGCAGAAGAATCGCTTGAACCTGGGAGGCAGAGGTTGCAGTGAGCTGAGATCATGCCACTGCACTCCAGCCTGGGCAACAGAGCAAGACGCTGTTTCAATAAAAAAAAAACAAAACCCTCAATGGTGGTCTCCAGCCAACAAGACAGCCCTCAAGGTTCCTGCCTCCTGGTATTCCCCTGCTTTGTGCAGTCTCCTTCCACAGTATATCAGGGTTACTCTGTGCATATAATAGAATGTAACAGAAGTGACAGTATGCTACTTCTGAGATTATGTGAGAGAAGATACGGGGTCTCTGTCGCTTAGCCCTCTTGCTTAAGGGGAAACCAGGTGCTGTGTCCTGAGCAGCCCTATGGAGAGGCCATGGGGGTAACGAACTGACATAGATTCTCCAACCCCAGTCAGCCCTTCAGATGACTGCAGCCCTGGCTGACAGCCTGACTATGTCTTCATGAGAGACTGCGAGTCAGAATCACCCGGCTGAGTCTCTCCCTGATTTCTGACTGTCAGAAATGGTATGAGATGAGAAGTGTTTGTTGTTTTAAAATGCCAAGCCTTGGGGTGATTTGTTATACAGCAATAAATATCTAATATACCAACTCTATCTATTCTAGCCTTAACAAGACTTTAGCATGTACCCTTATAACACAGGTTCTGTAGGCTGCCACTGAAAGCTGTGTGATCTTGGGGGAATGACTTAACTGTGCAACCCTGTACCTCGGTTTCCTCATCTGCAAAATGAAGATATTAACGCATCTACCTCAGAGAGGTGTTGTAGGACTAAACAAGCAAGGTGCCAAGTGCAGTCAGCACTCTGCATTAGCTATTCTTATTATTAAGCAAGCCAGGTCCCTTCCTAGCCTCAGTTCCCTCGTCTGTAAAATGGGGAGGTATCCCTGATCTCCTAGGCTTCTTGGGAGAAAGAAACAAGCTGCTGGATGTAAACGCGCAGAGAAAATGAAAAGCACTGCCTGACCACTTGCTGTCACCATCCCCGTACAGGCAGGTCACCTGGCATCTCCGAGGACAGTGCCCTGAGTTGGGGCGTCCACGCAGTCCTTGATCCGCCAGTCCATGATGTAGCCAATGAGGGGGCAGGTAAGAAGGCACAACAGCTGCATGGCCCCGAAGATGGAGGAGTAGAACCCAACTGGGCAGGATGGAAAGGGCAGTGGGGTCAGGAACTGGCACTCAGTGGACACCACCACCCCTTCCAGCGGAGGCCAGAGAGCACCAAAATAGCCTTCCTCTGAACCCAGACTCTTACATCCCCCAAATGCCCAGGGTTACCCGGGTGGGCCCAGGCCTAGAGGAGTCCCACCCCCTGAGAAGCGGGTTGCAGCGGGGTGGGCGTGGGCCAGGGCCCTGCTTTCATCGCCCTACCTGTCTCTGCCACCTTTTGTTGCTGTTCATTCATCTCTGTGGGTAGGGAAAGGTATGGTGAGGGGAACTCAGCCAGGGTGACCCTCCTGGGTGCCCCCAACCCCCAGGGGCCTCAGCAGTGCCTCACCATGTTCCTGGCCACCAGTCACAAGGTAGTCCAGCATCTTGTTCATGGCAGCCATGTAGAAGATGATCCGCAGCTGGGTCATGCCCATGGTGAGGAGGCTCCACAGGAAAATGGGGGAGCAGAGGCTCTTGCGGAAGGGGACAGACCCTGGGGAGACAGCAGGGGGCGCCCCTGAGCCCCAGACCTTCCACTGCCCTGATTGTCCCAGCTCATGCACTTCTTGGGGGGGAGTGACACTAACTATGTGACTTTGGAGAGGGACTGGTTTCTTCAAAGACAGGAAAGTTCAGATTCACTTGCCTCCAGGCTCTTGCTCAGCTCAGAACATTTTTAGGTGCCCTCTGGATGTATGTCCTATGCTTCGTGTGGTAAAAATAACTCAGTTAGGTGCCATGGCTCACGCCTGTAATCCCAACACTTTGAAAGGCAGAGGTAGGAGGATCCCTTGAGCCCAGGATTTCAAGACCTGGTGGTCAACATAGCAAGACCCTATCTCTAAAATATATATATATTTATTTATTTATTTATATACAAAAATTATATATATTTAATAAATATATATAATATTTATATATAAATATATATAAATATAATATTTATATATATATTAAATATATATAAATATAATATTTATATATATATTAAATATATATAAATATATATATATAAAATAAGCCAGGCATGGTGGTGCACACCTGTATTCCCAGCTACTCAGGAGGCTGAGGCAGGAGGATCACTTGAGCCCAGGAGGTCAAGGCTGCAGTGAACTATGACTGCACTACTGCACTCCAGCCCAAGAAACAGCAATACCCTGTCTCTATTTTACAAAAAAAAAAAAAAAAAAAAAAAACCTGGCAGGGCACGGTGGCTCACACCTGTAATCCCAAAACTTTCAGAGACTGAGGCAGGAGGATCATGAGGTCAGGAGTTCAAGACCAGCCTGGCCAACATGGTGAAACCCCGTCTCTACTAAAGACACAAAAATTAGCCGAGCATGGTGGTGCACACCTGTAGTCCCAGTTATTTGGGAGGCGGAGGCAGGAGAATTGCTTGAACCCGGGAGGCGGAGGTTGCAGTGAGCCAAGATCATGCATGCCACTGCACTCCAGCCTGGGCAACAGAGCGAGGCTCCATCTCAGGGTGGGGAAAGAAAAAAAAAAAAAACAACTCTGAAGCAGTCACTATGGGCTACATACTTGACATTTATTATCCCATTTAATAGAATCTTACAACAACCCTATCCTTATCACATTTTACTGATGAGAAAACTGCAGCTCAGGAAGTTAAATGACTTGCTCAAGCTCACAGGGCTGGAAGCAGCAGGTCAGCCTAACTCCAGCTCATGCCCTTAGCCATGTTGCCCTCTGAGAATCAGCACTGGGGGTAACCACGCTCAAACTGCACACCGTTTTGCACTTTACAAAGAGCTTCCACATCCATGGTGTCATTCAATCATCACAACTAACTTTACAGTTTGTGGGGTGCCTTTAGTGCTAGTTTACGAGATAAGGAAATCAAGAGCAAGGTTAGGTGATCTACCCAAGTCACATAGCCTATAACTGGAGAGCAGGACTCAAACCCCTCAACTCCCGCTCCTGACTCCAAGGAGCTCCTTCCACTTATCATGGAGCTGACGGTCCTGGGATCTTCAGGTACCCTCCTGAGAAGCAGCCCAGGCAGGTGGTGCAGCTCCTTCTGTGACCAGCAGGGGGCAAAAGACAGCCAAGTGTGGAGGACCCCTGCCAGGAGGCTCGCTGGCTGCACCTGATGCAATAAGCTCAGAGGTTGCAAGGGGCCCTGAGGAAAACTGCTACCCGACAGGCCCAGAGACCTTGTTCCCATTTTGGAAGCTCCTCCCTCCCCAATCCCAGGAATCCAGCAGGGTAACCCTGAATCTGAACTTCCCAGCGTTAGCTGAGCTTTGATGTGCCCATCTGTAAATGAGGAGCATGCCCCACCTACATCATGGGGTGTTGTAAGGACTGAAGAGGGGTGCGAATAAATACTCAACCATGAATGCTGACTGAATATGAGGACCCACCATCCCTATCCCCCAAGGCCAGCACTTTGACCAGACACTCACTCTCAGGAAGGTTTTCTGAGGTGCCCCGAACATCCTGGGATGACATGAAGGCATCCGAACTGTCCTCCAGGCTGGGGGCCTTCTGGCTGAGCCTCTGGCCCACAGTGGTCACATGGGTGTAGAAGCGGTCACCTGTCACCTTGTGGTCCAGGGCCAGCCCACTCAGCTTGATCTTCTTCCTGCAGGCAGCCAGGCCAGAGTGTAGGGGAACCAGTCACACAGAGCCCACCTTCAACAGCCCAGCGCTCGGCGGCCGTCCCAGCGGTTTCCAGCACTCCTTTACCCGGCACTGACATGCTCACAAGCTCCCTAATGCAGAGCTCCTGTTTCTGTTGCTCAGAGCTTGGCTCGGGGACCAGCTTAGCACAGATGCCAAGTAAATGAAGAGTGGATCAGCTGTTTTTCACTTGGGCTGTTCCCACGGAGGAGGCAGCATTGAGACCTCAGACTCCAGAGTCAGAGAGCCTGCGTCCAACCTAAGATTCACCCTCCTTTGAATGGCATGACCTTTGGAAAGTCACTTTGTTCCCTGCACTTTTGTTATTAATGGAGTTAATACCCAATCTACATCATACAGCTGTTTGAGGATGGTATAGGGGCTAAGTACAGTGCCTGGCATAACTGTCAGTTCTGTAATGTCACCTTATGTGCTTGGTGTGGAGCATCACCTCTTGCCTCTGCTGAACTGACAGGGGGCTGGAAAAAGTTGGCATTCAGGTGGCCCCACAAAAGATGGGGTGCTTGATTCTTTTATGTCCCTCTTTTTGGAACCACATGGCATCGAGTGCCATTGCTGAGATGCCTCCTACTCAGATCTCCTCCTCCAAACCCAGAAAGGATGAAAACAGTATTTGTCATGACTTTTTTTTTTTTTTTTTTTTAAGACGGAGTTTTTGCTCTTGTTGCCCAGGCTGGAGTGCAATGGCTCGATCTCAGCTCACCGCAACCTCAGCCTCTAGGGTTCAAGGGATTCTCCTGCCTCAGCCTCCTGACTAGCTGGGATTACAGGCATGCACCACCACACCCAGCTAATTTTGTATTTTTAGTAGAGACGGTGTTTCTCCATGTTGGTCAGGCTGGTCTAGAACTCCCGATCTCAGGTGATCCACCCTCCTCGGCCTCCCAAAGTGCTGGGATTACAGATATGACCCACTGCACCTGGCCCATTACTTTTAATGGCAAAAACCATAATTACTTTTGCACCCACATAAATAGTTACCATGGGCTGAGCACAGTGGCTCACGCCTGCAATCCCAGCACTTTGGGAGGCTGAGCCAGGTGGATCACTTGAGGCCAGGAGTTCAAGACCAGCCTGGCCAACATGGTGAAACCTCGTCTCTACTAAAATAATACAAAAATTAGCTGGCTGTGGTGGCGCGTGCCTGTAATCCCAGCTATTCAGGAGGCTGAAGCAGGAGAATCGCTTGAACTCAGGAGGCGGAGGTTGCAGTTCACTGAGATCGTGCCACTGCACTCCAGCCTGGGCGACAGAATGAGACTCCGTCTCAAAAATAAATAAATAAATAAATATTTACCATGTTTTGACCACCTGTTATGTGCCAACTCTATTACTTAAAAACACCCATGGGAGGCTGGGCACAGTAGCTCACGCCTGTAATCGGGCACTTTGGGAGGGCAAGGGGGGAGGATCCCTTAAGGCCAGGAGTTCAAAACCAGGCTAGGTAACACAGTAAGCCCTGTCTCTACAAAAAATAAAAAAATTAACTGGGCATGGTGGTGTGTGCCTGTAACCCCAGCACCTCAGGAGGCAGAGGGAGAGGTTCGCTTGAGCCTAGCAGTTTGAGGTTGCAGTGAGCCAGGACCAAGACACTGCACTCCAGCCTGAGTGACAGAGCAAGACACTGTCTCTAAAAAAACAAACAAACAAAAGCGACCTGTGGGTAGGTAGGAATAGGCTCATAGTACAGATGAGAAAGCAGAGCTTGGAGGGCTCAAGTGATTTGCCAAGCAGAGGTCCAAGCCGAGGTCTCTCTGAATCCAAAGTTAATTCCATCTATCATATCACCACAGCCCTCTCTGCCCCAGGGTGAGTCTCTGCCCACTCCAGCCACTCACGTGTAATTGACTTCCTCAGGGGCAGGAAAGGCTTCGATGGGCCAGTTGAGGGCGCAGTTCAGAAAGATAAGGCAGGCCAGGCCAGACCAGGTGAACATGATGACCACGAAGGCCACACCGGCATCGTAGATCAGCTGTGAGAGGAGGGGGCAGGCCCGTGGGGGAGACTGCCTGGCCCCAGACCCCACCAAGGTAGATCCCAGGCCTCAGAGGCCTTAAAGAAGGTCTCATCTCCCCTTGTGCTTGTGCCCAATTTGCAGATGAGGAAACCAAGACCAGAAGTTTAGAGTCAGACTCAGAAGATCCATCATTCCTTTTTCTTTTTCACTTGAGCCTCCCTAGAGAGCTATGAAGTAGTCTCCACAAAGCCTGAAGTTGCTGGCCACTGGCTCAAAATACCTCTGAAATTTCCACTATCTTAAAAAGATACATACATTTTTGCCTATGACTCCACAAACATTCATGTTCATGTTCACACAAAAATGTCCATTTCATAGTATGTACAAAGGAAACTTAGTACTCTAGGTTTACCAGGCCTAACCGTGTTTATCCTGCCCCTTCCTGGCACGTTCCCCAGGGGAAAAGGCAAACCCAGACTGCTCATGCTCAGCCTTATCTCACCTTTTCCACGTGCAACAACTGGGGGGTCGGGGAGAGGGAGGTGCAAGTGCTCTGCCTAAGGGGTCTCAACCCCAGGGCAGGTAAGTTCTCAATTGAATGAGACTCTGTGCAAATGTGTCAGCCCCTCTTATGGAAGAAGCTGGTGCACCATGTGTCCTGTTGTCCTCCCCATACCATCTGACCAGGATGACTAGTGTCTGCTCTCCCCTCAGGCTCCTGCTCAAACCTTTTTCTCTGCAGTCTTGGACCTTGGTGCCTTTTCCTCCCTAGGGGCAGGACAGAGCTTCAAAGGGCCACACCCCCAAATGTGTGGAGGTAAGATCTGGCTCCTCAAACACTACTTCAGTTGAAAAGAAGGGAGAACTGCCCACCCTCCATGCCTGCCCACCAAAACAACTGATGGTCCCCCCACGCATGCACTCTCTCAAACTCCTTTGGAGACACTGAGCAAAAGTACCTTCCTTGGTACTCTTTGTAAAGTGCAAAACGGTATGCAGTTTGGTACTGCCCACAATGGAGGTTGAGGAGCATGGCATGGCTCAGTCAAAGGGTGCTTTGATATTTGACAGAGGAAATAGAGGCCCCCATCTTGCACTGAGCTAAAACTTTGGTCTCCTGGCTTCCAGGTACACCAGGTTGACCTGTCCAGGATCCAGCCTGGCATAAACTCACTTTGTGACCTTGGACCAAACCACCCATCGTCTCTGGAAAGTGTGGAAAAATGTAGCCCCAAAGGCTGAATAAAGCCAGAGAGTCAAGGACCTTGAATGCATGTGAAGGGGCTGGACTTGATTCTGTAGGTGAAGCTAAACCACTGAAGGTTTTTCAGCAGTGTGTGCGCCAGTTCCCCATCTGAGATCTTTCTGGAAGTCACGTGAGTGACAGAGTACACAGAAAAGGAATCAGAGGCAGGGAGACCAGCTGAGAAGGCTTGCTGTGGCCCAGGAGGGAGGGGGAAGGCCTGCACTGGGATGATGACAGAGCAAGGAGAGCGGAGAAGTCAGACCCGTGGCTCAGCACTAGCTGCTGCTCACTCGGCCCCACCCAGTTCTTGTGTCAAGACCAAAAGAAAACCCAGGTGGCCTCATACCTTGATTCCTGGGAACGTGATGGCAGAAGAGGCATAAGAGCCAATCATGAGGGCCATTAACGTGGAGCGCAGGTTCCCAAACATGTTGGGCAGCTGAGGAGGGAAAGCAGCACCCATGAGGTGGGGACACTGTGACCCTCACCCAGCGTTCCCAGCCCTGCTCCATACAACAGCCCCAGGAGATGCAGCAGAAAAGCCCCAAGGCAAAACAAACAGAAAAATCAATGTGGGAAACTGTACTCTGCCCCTGCCTACACAGTCACAGCGCCCTTTACCTTCAAAAAGGCTCCCAGACACCCCTCAGAGAGACATTTTGTTAATTTTAATCCCAGGTTTCCCAAGTTTGTTACGTAACACCTCTGAACAACACACGGAATAGGTGCTTAAGAAGCACTGATCTTGGCTGGGCACAGTGGCTCATGCCTGTAATCCCAGCACTTTGGGAGGCCGAAGCTGGTGGGAAGCTTGAGGTCAGGAGTTCAAGACCAGCCTGGACAACATGGTGAAACCCCATCTCTACCAAAAATACAAAAATTAGCTAGGCATGGTGGCGTGCGCCTGTAATCCCAGCTACTCCGGAGGCTGAGGCAGGAGAATCGCTTGAACCTGGGAGGTAGAGGTTGCAGTGAGCTGAGATCGCACCACTGCACTCCAGCCTGGGTGACAGAGCGAGACTATGGCCCCACCCCCCAAAAAAAAGAAAAGAAAAGAAAGAAACAGTGATCTTGTCCAACCGATTTTAGATGAGAAAATTGAGACCCAGGGAGGAAAAGTATACTCAAGTTCACAGAGCACATTAATGGCTTTCTCCTCATTGTCGCTGTCCCAGCCCTAACCCAAGGCTGTGACCATGGCTGTGTCCCGGTAATGGGTGGCGCCTCTTAACCCTCTCGGTTGACGTCCCAGCCCAGTTTCTGCTTAATCAGGACAAATCATGTCCTGGGAGGTGAGGGTGGAAATAAGGGAGGGAACTGAGCTGGGGCAGACACAGTCTCCAGAGGAGGTGGCTCTGACGCAAAGCAGGGTCAGAACCCACACCAGGAGAGAATTTAATTGATCATGTGTTCCGCTCACCTGCCTCAGCCAAGCCCTCAGGGCAGGGGAAGGCAAAGTCAGGATGCCCTTCGCACACACCCTCCTCTGGCCCCACCATCCTCCCCAAGTCACTAGATCCCACAGCTGAGAAGGACCTTAGGATCCGTACAAAGCCTGAACACACTCCACAGAGTGGGAAACTGAGACTCTGAAGGGAGGCCTCAATAGCTCTGGTAAAGAAGGCGTTTAGGCCGGGCGCGGTGGCTCATGCCTGTAATCCTAGCACTTTGGGAGGCCGAGGCGGGTGGATTGCCTGAGCTCAGGAGTTCGCGACCAGCCTGAGCAACACGGTGAAACCCCGTCTCTACTAAAATACAAAAAAATTAGCCGGGCGTGGCGGCGCGCGCCTGTAGTCCCAGCTACTCGGGAGGCTGAGGCAGGAGAATTGCTTGAACCCAGGATGCAGAGGTTGCAGTGAGCCGAGATCGCGCCACTGCACTCCAGTCTGGGCGACACTGCGAGACTCCGTCTCAAAAAAAAAAAAAAAAAAAAAAAAAGGTGTTTCAACACATACAACTAAATTATCCTTCCCCCTTCCCCTGAAGTGGCTGGCTCAGGAAAAACCTCTACCCACTCAGGCAGAGGTTTTCCTGCACCCTGCATCTGTGAGGCACCACTGCCAAGGACGCCAGGGAAGGGTGCCAGGCCTGGAGAGGGGCAGGGCCCTCTCCCCTCCAAGGGGCCACAAACGCTGTCTCCGCCCAGTACTGTGGGTAGGGCGAGGTCGGCCGGCTAACCCCGGGCTGGCGGCCTTGCAGCGCGCGTGGCAACAGCAGCTGGGCCCGCAGGACGCAGCACGGGGCGTCCTGGTCCAAGTCTGGGCCAAGAGCAGCGGCCCAGGGGGCGGGGCCGGCCAGCGAGAGCGGGGCGTGGCTGAGGGGCGGTGCCAGCGCCGGACCCTGCCATTGGCTGGAGATTACAGGAGGCGGGGATATAGCGGGGAAGAGCGCTGGACAAGCCCCACCGGGCCGCCAGGGAGGGTCTGAGGTCAAGACCCGGAGAGAAGGGATTTAGGGCCCTGGGCCAAGTTGCACAGCAGGGAAAAGGGGCTGCGCAGAGGGGCGGGGAGAAAGGGATCCGCTTCCTTCCTTGAGAGTTGTGAAATGTCCCTGGTTGGAATTAAAGGCGGATGCTGGGGCGAGGTGAAATTCAGCCAAAACCACCCAGTCAGGCAGCCCTTCTCAGAGATAAACAGTCCGAGCCAGCCCGGCCAGGAACCTTCCCCTCCACCCTCCCGAAACTCCTAAGCCTTTAACGCATTTACACACTCACATAAATAAACACACTTAGAGCAACACACATACACAACTCACCACATGTAATAGGTCAAGCCATGTGCACGACGAGGTGTCGACAATTTCATATGGTTCAACCTAGTACACTCACAAACACACCTACCAACTCATGGCTTTCACAGGGACAGGGTCACACACCCACTCTCCCACGACATGGCAAGCGTGCACATGCTGTCTGGAGCTGCTCCCTCCCCCTCACGATCATGGTACCCAGTTTTATTTTCTTCCCAGCACCTATGACGACTGACATAATTTATTAGTTTACTTGTTTATTGGGTTATCTGTGCCCCTCACCCCCAAAATGTAACCTCCAGCAGGGAGGATGACGTGGTCAGTCCTGATTGTGCTGTAGTCCAGGACCTAGAACAGAGCTCCACAGACATTCATGGGCTCTGTACACACAAACACACACATTAACATACACCCCGACACACAGCCTCATCCACACACACACAGCCTCACACCTGCCCTTTGCAGCTACCTGCACGGTTTCTCACACACTCACTTGATCTAGTGATCTGCGTCCACAGGCCCCACCCCCAGCCCACTCATACTGCCCTCACCCCACTCGGGGGAACTCTGCTGCCAGGCCAGGCCTGTGACACTCACCGTGAGTGAAGTGAACGTCAGGCAGATGCCACCAAAGCCATTCAGGGACAGCGCCAGGAATATCAACGGAGACAGAACTGGAAAGGGGAAAGCAGCAGATGAGGGCATTTGGGGAGCTGTGGGAAGCCAAGGGCAGGAACTGGGGTAAACATCTGCCTTCATCCCACCTATTCTTTTCTTGTGGGGCCACAAGAGAACAGACAGCTCACCTTCCACGTCCCGGGAGGCCAGAGCCATGAGGGTGCAGGACGCAGCAAAGCAGGCACTGTGGAGACACGGGGAAGGGTGAGGGGTTGGCCTGTGAGCAAATCCCCACCCCTCCGCCTGCAGCACAGTCCCTGTCCTCCCGTTCCCCATAGCCCAGCCACCTCACCTGCCAACCAGCCGCACGGGTCGGGGGCCAAAGCAGTCCATGAGGATCCCTAGTGGCAGGGTGGTGGCGCTGAGCACGAAGGAGCCGATGGTGAAGCCCAGGTTGAGCATCTCGTCCTGCCGGTCACAGCCCGGCCACCTGCGCTGCTCATCCTGGGTGGTGTTGGTGCTGTTCTCAGCTGAGGAGGGGGAAAGGAAGGCTCAGCACATGACAGCAGGAACAGCTGGGCACGGGAGACAGCAACCCACAGTCAGGGGGCCTGCTTTCAAATCCCATGCCAGGTGCCTTTGGGGATACCCTAGAGTCACGTCTCCTCTGATGGGGCTACTCCAGGAATGGCAGCCGTTAGTACCTGACCCTGGGAGAGTCTTGTGCACACACAGCCTGAGGCTTCAACTAGCTCAAATGAAATACTGGACATAAAAGTATTTACTAAGTTGTAACATGCACTCAGTGTCCAAGCTTAGGGGGTTGTGGATCCCCAACAAGAAGTGCCCCCATATCTAGAGGCAAAGGCAAAGGCAAAGGCAGTGAGTGGTGCTCTAACGGCTATAACAAGAATTCATTAAAATGGCCTGGCGTGGTAGTTCATGCCTGTAATCCCACCACTGTGGGAGGCTGAGACAGGCAGATGGCTTGAGCCTACAAGTTTGAGACCAGCCTGAGCAACATGATAAAACCCCATCTCTAAATAAAAAAAAGAAATGTAGAAAGAACACTAAAACTTAGAGGAAGCTTTCCCAATAAATGATAGTCGATAAAATAATAACTAATACATATTGAGCACTTAACTATGCTCCAGGCACTGTTCTAAACGCAACAGCCCCATAAGTCAGTTAATAAAGTATCCCGTTCCCCAGGTGATGAAGCTGAGGCACAGAATGAGAACTAGGTACTGCCCTCCAGTCCCCTCTAGAAGTCCACTTGGAGGACTTGTCCTTAACGGTAAACTGCCAACTTGGAGTTGTGACAAGTTAAGGAGAAAAGCTAGTGATAGGAGACAAAGGGTTGCTTCGCTTTACTCAATGCTCAGTGAGTCATGAGGTGGCTGCCCCCAGGCCTCCAAGTTGTCACTTGGCAGCACTGCCAAGGGCAAACTCAGGGTGCACCTGGAGCAGGCAGACAGACCAGGGTCTGAATTCCCACCACCAGCCTTACTAGCTGTGCACCTTGACCAAGTAACTTCCTTCTTCTCTGTAAACTGGACCAAAGAATGCCTAACCCACGACCTCCTTAGAAGGATTAAATTGGAGACAGTAAACAAAGAGCTTTGCACAGTGCCTGGCCCAGAGAAAGTGCGCCTGAAGGATCTGAGGACGGGGTAGCTGACCCTCCTGGTGGGTCATGTGGTAAGCACGTACTCTAGGAGATGGGCATCCACACTACATGAGACAGGAAGTTCTCAGCTCTAGAGTAACAGGTGCTGCTAAAAGAACAAACCAGGCCAGGTGCAGTAGCTCACACCTGTAATCCCAGGACTTTGGGAGGCCAAGGTGGGTGCATCTCTTGAGCCCAGGCGTTCAAGACCAGCCTGAGCAACATTGGGAAACCTTGTCTTTACAAAATAAATTTTAAAAATTAGCCGAGCATGGCAATGCATGTCTGTAGTTCCAGCTACCCGGGAGGCTGAGGTGGGAGGATTGCTTGAGCCCAGGAGGTCAAGGCTGCAGTGAGCCATGATCACAGCATTGCACTCCAGTCTGGGTGACAGAGCAAGGCACTGTCTCAAAAAAAAAAAAAAAAAAAAAAAAAAGAAAACAAAACAAAAAGAAAACAAGAAAACCAACAAGCGGACAAGGGAATGTGATAATGCCTGGATACTAGGGGGTGGTATAGGACATCTGCCCTCAGTAGTGAAAATGACCCCTGACTATACATATCCAAAGGGCATGCAGGCAGCAGAAGAGTAAAGGTAAAGGGATCTGTGTGTTAACGTAAGGAAGAACAAAGGCCTGGCAGATCCTGAGTGTTGACCAACCAGGGAAGGAACTGTCATGGGCAACAGAGAGTCTTCTTCAGTGCCAGCTGCCAAGGAGGTGGGGAAAGTGCTCAGATACCTCCAGGAAGCACTTAGGGGGTTGGACCACACAACCTTTGGGGATCAGGCTAGTCCTATAATTTAGTGATCTTTATGATCACTGTCATTTCTCTACAGGTTTGTTGTTGTTGTTGTTGTTGTTGTTGTTGTTGTTTTGAGACAGGGTCTCACTCTGTCGCCCAGGCTGGAGTGCAATGGTGCAATTACAGCTTACTGCACCTTTGACTTCCCAGCTCACTGTAGCCTTGACCTCCCGAGCTCAAGTGATACCCCCACCTCAGCCTCCTGAGTAGGTGTGTCTACAGGTGTATGACTGGCTACTTTTTGTATTTTTTGTAGAGATGAGGTTTCGACGTGTTGCCCAGGCTGGTCTCTAACTCCTGGGCCCAAGTATCTGCCTGCCTGGGCCTCCCAAAGTGCTGGGATTAGACACATGAGCAACTGTGCCCGGCCTCTCTACAGGTTTATCTGCATTGGTTTATTCATTCTACACCCACTTACTGGATATTTACTATACACCAGCACTGTGTTGGGACAATGCATAAAGCAAGAAGAAATACAAAGATGATTTAGACCAGAGGCTGCACACCAGTGACCAGCAGTGGCCCCCACCCATGTTCTGCTTGGCTGGCAATGTTGACCCTTATAGTGTTGTAAATTACAATTGGGTGCCAGTTTAAAATCAGGAGTTATCACAAAAAAATCCAGATTTCTTGGTTCTCTTTAAAAAGTTAGAAGATCGATCGGGGGCGGTGGCTCAAGCCTGAAATCCCAGCACTTTGGGAGGCCGAGGAGGGCAGATCACGAGGTCAGGAGATGGAGATCATCCTGGCTAACACGGTGAAACCCCGTCTCTATTAAAAATACAAAAAAAAATTAGCCGGGCTTGGTGGTGGGCGCCTGTAGTCCCAGCTACTAGGGAGGCTGAGGTAGAAGAATGGCGTGAACCTGGGAGGCGGAGCTTGCAGTGAGCCGAGATCACGCCACCGCACTCCAGCCTGGGTGACAGAGCAAGACTCCGTCTCAAAAAATAAAAATAAAAAGTTAGAAGATCTGGGCATAACTGTAGCTGAGTGGAGGCCATCCCTTTTTGCCAGGGCTTGCCTTCTCAAGGTCATACACATCCTCACCTCTCTTTTAATTCCCAGACATTTGCTATCCTACACCTGCCCTGCTTTACCCAGTTATTAGCATATCCCTGGCCTCAACTGGCATTTCCATTTGCAGTCCCTGAATTAGACACTGTTCCTGCTCCTAAGTCTTTGATAATCAAATGACAATTTCCCTCACAAACAATCCCACTAGCATGCAAATTTACACCCACTTTGTGCCAATATTTTCTATAGAGAATCCCATTTAATCCATGCAACAACCCTAAAAAGTGAGTACAATGGTCCCCATTTTATAAATGGTAACGGTCCAAGAAGCAAAGCAATTCAGTTAACCAGCTTCTTACAGGCAGGCTCAGTTTCAAACTCAAGATAATCTCCAAAGTCAACAGTTTTCCACTGCACCAAAGGGCCTCTGTGTTACATGGGCCAGTTAGCTTAGTAAGTTTCCCAAGCACATGTCAGTGCCAGAAAGGATATGTGCTCTTCCACAAATGGAGAATCCAGTCCCATGAACTGCTAATGACTTAGTGTCAATTCATACGTTCATTTCTGTTTTATCGATCAGCCTTTTATGAGTTTGACCAACGAGTTCATTCATAAGGCTTGATCACTCTGAGTAGTTGGATAAAAATCCAAATTCTGAACTAAAAGGGGAGCCAGCCCAATATGCCAAGACCTCTTAGAGCTGTGTCCATGTTAATGACAACAGAAAAGGTCTTTGGCATCAACCCCCAACCCCAACATTTATAGACAAATAAAGCAAAGCACAGAATGGGACAGTGATTACGCTGGGCTTGGAAGCCAGGGAAAGCAGTGTTTCCCAATATGTGGTATGCACAGCATGTGGGCACTCAAGATGGGTTTAGGAAGTAACACGGAGCAGTTTTTGAGGTTTCATAGTTATTCATTATTTGAATGTGTATTAAAAACATACATTGGCCAGCCGCAGTGGCTCACACCTATAATCCCAGCACTTTGGGAAGCCAAGGCAGGTGGATCACTTGAGATCAGGAGTTCAAGACCCACCTGGCCAAGATGGTGAAACCCTGTCTCTACTAAAAATACAAACGTTAGCCAGGTATAGTGGTGGGTGCCTGTAATCCCAGCTACTCCAGAGGCTGAGGCAGGAGAATCACTTGAACCTGGGAGGCGGAGATTCCAGTGAGCTGAGATCACACCACCGCACTCCAGCCTGGGCTACAGAAAGAGACTCCATCTAAAAAAAAACTAACAACAACAAAAAAAACCAAAAAAGATACACATATATATGTACATATATATGTATTAGAAACATATATGTATATGTATAATGTGTGGGGGTGGGTAACAGCAAACCGATATTCCAAGAATATTATACCTTAGAATGAAGCTATTTTTTTTAAGTAGACTGATTCAAAAGGAATTATTAAGTAAATAACACTAGCTATGGCACAGAGAAATGGTAAAATCATGAAGGTGAACTGCAAATGACTAGATCTAGGAAACACTGGAAAATGGGATGGTTGTGAAGCATCTGGAGTCTGGAAGAGCCGGGTTCAAATTCTAATTCCACTAGCTGTGCTGCAGAAACTCTCTGAGGCTCCATTATCTCATCTGGGAAATGGGGACAGTGGTCTCAACCACCTGAGAGGCTGGCTCTGAGAATTGTCACACATACACACACAGCGAACACTCACAAAATGATCCCATTTTCTTTGTCTCCCTGCTTAGCGTTCCTTTCCTAACCCCATGATGCTTCCCTTTCCTGCCTCTGACATGGTCACATTCAGCAAAAACATCTTAGGGGTTGGGTGTGGTGGTTTATGCCTGTAATCCCAGCACTTTGGGAGGCCAAGACAGGAGGATCACTTGAGTCCAGGAGTTTGAGACTAGCCCTGGCAACATAGTGAGACCCCATCTATACAAAAAATAAAAACATTAGCTGAGCATAGTGGTGCACACCTGTAGTCCCTGCGACTCCAGAGGCTGAGGTGGGAGGATCACTTGAACCTGGGAGGTGGAGGCCGCAATGAGCTGAGACCACACCACTGCACTCCAGCTTGGGTGACAAAGTGATACCCTGTCTCAAAAAATAATAATAATTAATTAATTAAATAAAATTTAAAAATTAGTCAGGTGTGGTGGTGTGCACCTGTAGTCCAAGCTACTCAGGAGGCTGAGGTGGGAGGATTGCTTGAGCCTGGGAGGTCAAGGTTGCAGTGAGCATTGATCATGCCACTGCACTCCAGCCTGGTGACAGAGTGAGACCTTGTCTCAAAAACAAACAAACAAAAAAACATCTTAGGATTGGGCTCTCGCTGGTGTCTTGTCTATGGCTGGATTCCCCCAGGAGAGCCCTGGGCCATTGGAGGTCAGGGACATCCACACTATTCCCATGAGTCCCAGTAGAAAGGTTTTGGAGTCCAACGTGAAACTGAATCTTTACTCCGCCCTTTATTTACTAGCTGTGTGACCTTGCGCAAGTTACTTAGCATCTCTGAGCTTCAGGTCTCTCTTCTATAAAATGGGGTTAATAAAAATAATACCTGTATCACAGATTTGTAGTGAGGACTAAATATCTAAAAAATAGTAAATGCCTAAAGAACTTTAGCAATTGTTTTATTTGGGCACTTATGCTGGATATAGAGTAGTTTGTGATAAATTGAACTGCTTCTGCCTAAATTCTGAGAAACAGAGTCTCTGTTAGCTGTGATATCCTTATAGGTAGGTCAGATGATGTGGCAGGTAACCCCAAAGCTGATACTAGTGAATGCTTCAATAATGATTTCCAGGCCAGGCACAGTGGCTCACATCTGTAATCCCAGCACTTTGGGAGGCTGAGGTGGGCAGATCACTTGAGCCCAGGAGTTCAAGAGCAGCCCTGGCAACATAGTGAGAACCTGTCTCTACAAAAAATAAAAAATTAGCCGAGGCCAGGTGTAGAGGCTCACGCCTGTAATCCTAGCACTTTAGAAGGCCAAGGCAGGTGGATCACTTGAGGCCAGGAGTTCAAGACCAGCCTGGGCAACATGGTGAAACCCCGTCTTTACCAAAAATACAAAAAAATTAGCGGGCATGGTGGCACAGGCCTGTAATCCCAGCTACTTGGGAGGTTGAGGCAGGAGAATCACTTGAACCCGGGAGGCGGAGGTTGCAGTGAGCGGTGATTGTGCTGCTGCACTCCAGCCTGGGCGACAAAGCAAGACTGTCTCAAAAAATAAAAATAAAAAATAAAAAATTAGCCATGCGTGGTGGTACATGCCTGTGGTCCCAGCTACTTAGGGGGATGAGACATGAGGATCACTTGTATCCAGGAGGCTGAAGATGCATTGAGCTGTGTTTATACCACTGGACTCCAGCCTGGGCAAGAGAACAAGACCCTATTTCTAAAATAATAATAATTGTAATAATAATAATGAGTTCCTCATTTGTTGAGCTCTTCATATTTTTGTTAAATGACATCATTTGATCCTTAAATCATTGCTCTTTGGAAGAAAGGTTGACAATTGTTCACTTTGTTTTATAGACTTGGAAAGAATGGAGATCCAGAGAAGATAAGGTCACATAGCAAATAACAGCAAAGCCAGGCCCAGAATGTAGTAACAATCCCATCCGTAGTCTGAAATTTTATCTGCTTACCCTCATTTCATTTTCACAACAGCGCTATAAGGTATGGATTATTAGTCCCTTTACCATATGGGGTAATTGAGGTACTAAGAAAATTAAGTGCCAGGCACAGTGGCTCACGCCTGTAATCCCAGCACTTTGGGAGGCCAAGGCGGGTGGATAACCTGAGGTCAGGAGGTTGAGACCAGCCTGACCAATATGGTGAAATGCCATTTCTACTAAAATTACAAAAATTAGCCAGGCATGGTGGCATGTACCTGTAATCCCAGCTACTTGGGAGGCTGAGGCAGGAGAATCGCTTGAACCTGGGAGGCGGAGGTTGCAGTAAGGTGAGATCGCACCACTGCACTCCAGCCTGGGCAACAGAGCGAGATTCCATCTCAAAAAAAAGAAAAGAAAGAAAGAAAGGGAAGGAAGGAAGGAAGGAAGGAAGGAAGGAAGGAAGGAAGGAAGAAAGAAAGAAAGAAAGAAAAAGAAAATTAAGTAAGTGGCTTCAATCACCCAACAGCACATAGCCGAGTTGGAAGCCTGCCTCTTTCCACACACTATGGCAACACAGATTCCTGGTCTGATTCTGTGTTCTTGTGACACTGTAGAGGAAGACCGACACCCAAAGTGAATAAAATTCCAAGAAGCAGAAAGCAGACACTTTTGATCATGCAGCATAACTGAGGCAGATCAGGGAACAGCACCCACAGTCAGCCCGACAGCCTCAAGGATTTTGGCTGGGGTCCCTTGAAGGGAAGAGAGGTAGGTAGAGATAGGCATGTTTTACCCTACTTTGCAAGAATGGACAAATAAGTCCTGGAAAATTAAAAAATTAGCCAGGTGTGGAAGCACATGCCTGTAATCCTAGCTACTCAGGAGGCTAAGGTGGGAAGATTACGTGAGTCCAGAAGTTCAAGGCTGCAGCAATGATCACACCACTGAACTCCTGCCTAGCTGACAGAGTGAGACCCTGTCTCAAAAATGAAACAAAACAAAAAAACAACAAATAAATTCTGAGAAAAGGACTGGGCACGGTGGCTCCCACCTGTAATCCCAGCACTTTGGGAGGTAGAGGCAGATGGATCACTTGAGGCCGGGAGTTCCAGAAAAGCCTGGCCAACAGGTGAAACCGCATCTTTACTAAAAATACAAAAATTAGCCAAGCATGGTGGTACATGCCTGTAATACCAGCTACTCAGGGGTCTGAGGCAGGAGAACTGCTTGAATCCAGCAGGCAGAGGTTGCACTGAGCCAAGATGAAGCCATTGCACTCCAGCCTGGGTGACAGAGACTCTGTCTCAAAAAAAAAAGAAGAAAGAAAGAAATTCTGAGAAAAAGAGAGGAATTCACTCTGGTCACGTCTAGTAATCCCTAACAGCCAGATTTAGAAGCATACCCACTTCTGGGCAATTTACATCACCAGGTGGATATCTCACACTATATACAAAATCAATTCAAAATGGATCAAGGATCTAACTATAAAAGCTAAAACTACAAAACTCTGAGAAAACACAGGCCGGGCATGGTGGCTCACACCTGTAATCCCAGCACTTTGGGAGGCCAAGGTGGGTGGATCACGAGGTCAGGAGATCGAGACCATCCTGGCCAATATGGTGAAACCCCGTCTCTACTAAAAATACAAAAATTAGCTGGGCATGGTGGTGTGTGCCTGCAGTCCCAGCTACTCAGGAGGCTGAGGCAGGAGAATTGCTTAAACCCAGGAGGCAGAGGTTGCAGTGAGCCAAGATTGCACCACTACACTCTAGCCTGGGTGACAGAGTAAGATTCTGTCAGAAAGAGGAAGGAAGGAAGGAAGGAAGGAAGGAAGGAAGGAGGGAGGGAGGGAGGGAGGGAGGGAGGGAGGGAGGGAAGGAAGGAGGGAAGGAAGGAAGGAAAGGAGGGAAGAAGGGAGGGAGGGAGGGAAGGAAGGAAGGAAGGAAGGAAGGAAGGAAGGAAGGAAGGAAGGAGGGAAGGAAGGAAGGAAAGGAGGGAAGAAGGGAGGGAGGGAGGGAAGGAAGGAAGGAAGGAAGGAAGGAAGGAAGGAAGGAAGGAAGGAAGGAAGGAAACACAGGTGTAAATCTTTGTGACCTGAGATTAGGCAATAGTTCCTTAAACATGACACCAAGATACAAGTGGCAAAAGAGAAAAATAAGAAATTGGACTTCAATATTAAAAACTGTTGTGCACTAAAGGACACCAAAAGAAAGTGAAAGACAACCCAACAATGGAAGGAAAATTTTTGCAAATCATATATAGGAGACTTATATCTAGAACATAAAGAACACTTACATCTCAGTAATAGAAAGATAACCTAATTTTAAAGTGGGCAAAGGACCTGAATAGACCTTTCTCCAAAGATATACCAAAAGCCAATAAGCACATGAAAAGATGCTCAACATCATTGGTCAGTAGGAAAACACAAATCAAAATCACAAAAAAACTTTGCATCCACTAGGATGGCTATAATAAAAAAAGATGGGCAGGCTGGGCGCAGTGGCTCACACCTGTAATCCTAGCACTTTGGGAGGCCAAGGTGGGTGGATCACTTGAGGTCAGGAGTTCAAAACCAACCTGGCCAACATGGTGAAACCCCATCTCTACTGAAAATACAAAAAATTAGCCAGGCGTGGTGGTGGACACCCATCTACTTAGGAGGCTGAGATGGCAGAATCGCTTGAACCCGGGAGGCAGAGTTGCAGTGAGCCAAGATCGTGTCATTGCATTCCAGCCTAGGCAACAGAGTGAGACTCTATCTCAAAAAAAAAATAAAAAATACATAAAGATGAGCAACGACACATATTGTTGAGGCCACAAAGAAAGTGGAACCCTCATCACTGCTAACAGGAATGTAAAATAGGCTGGTCCCAGTGCAGTGGTGTTTACACCTAATTGATCAAAACCAGTTCTGTCTCCACTCCCACTGCTTCACTTGGCTAGTCTTAAAAATATATATATGAGAAATTAAAAATTAAAAAATTAAAATTAAATTTAAAAAAATTTAAAGGAGGCCGAGCACAGTGGCTCACGCCTGTAATGCCAGCACTTTAGGAGGCTGAGGGGGGTGGATCACCTGAGGTCAGGATTTCGAGACCAGCCTGGACAACATAGTGAAACCCCATCTCTACTAAAAATACAAAAATTAGCCGGGCATGGTGGCGGGCGCCTATAATTCCAGCTACTCGGGAAGCTGAGGCAGAAGAATTGCTTGAACCCAGGAGGCGAAGGTTGCCATGAGCTGAGATAGTGCTATTGCACTCCAGCCTGGGCAACAAGAGAGAAACTCCGTCTCAAAAAAAAAAAAAAAAAAAAAAAATTTAAGAATGTGAAATAGTGTAGCCACTTTGGAAAACAATTTGGTAGCTCCTCAAAATGTTAAACATAGTTACCCTTACAACTGACCAATACCGAAGAAAAATGAAAGCATACCTCGACATTAAAAACTTGTACAAGGGCCAAGCATGGTGGCTTATGCCTATAATCCCAACACTTTGGGAGGCCCAGGAGGGAGGATCACTTGAGCCCAGGAGTTCGAGACCAGTCTCGGCAACGTAGCATGACCCAGTCTCCACAAAAAAAAATTTTTTAATTAGCTAGATGTGGTGATGTGGGCCTGTAGTCCCAACTATTCTGGAGGCTGAGGTGGGAGGATAATTTGAGCCCAGGAGGTTGAAGCTGCAGTGAATTGTGATTGTACCACTGCACTCCAGCCTGGGTCACAGAGTGAGAGACCCTGTCTCAAAAAAAAAAAAAAAAAAGTCCAGAAGAACATTTGGGTCTCACTCTGTGGCCCAGGCTGGAGTACAGTGGCACAATCATAGCTCACTGCAGATTCAAACTCCTGGCCTCAAGTGATCCTCCTGCCTTGGCCTTGAAATAAGCGTGGATTACAGATGAGCCACCACACCCAGTCAGACCATTATTCATAACAGCCAAAATGTGAAAACAACCCAAATGTCCATCAACTGACAAATGGATAAATAGCATGGTGGTTGATCCATACAATGGAGTATTACTCAGCAATAAAAAGAAGTCCTGATACATGCTACAAGGATGAACCTTGAAAACATTATGCTAAGTGAAAGAAGCCAATCACAAAAGGCTACATACTACAAGATTCCATTTAAATGAAATGCTCAGAATAGGCAAAGCTATGACAGGAAATAGATGAGTGGTTGCCTAGTGCTTGGGGGCGGAGGTGGAGGTGAGGTGAGTGAGTACTGCTAATTGGTACAGTTACTTTTGGGGATAAAGAAACTGTTCTGAAATGGACTCTGGTGATGGTTGCACTACTCTGAACATACGAAAACTGTTAAATTATATACTTGAAATGGGTGAGTTGTGAGGCATGTAAATTATATCTTAATAAAGCTGTTTTACATATTTTACATATTTAAAAATGCAGGTGGAGGGATGAGCCCTCAAAAGAGAAGCAGGAGTTTGAGGAGGTTCTAAATATTGTGTGCTGGGTACTGAGGCATAAAAATTTGTCAGACCTCATCAAAATGTATGATGTAATCTTCAAGAAAGTTGATTTTAAAGAAACACCACCAGCATCAGGCAGAGAAGGCAGGAAGAAGTTACACAAGGGGTAGGCCAAGAGTGATGGCTCATGTCTATAATCCCAGCACTGTGGGAGGCCAAGCCAGGTGGGTCACTTGAGGTGAGGTGTTCGAGACCAGCTTGGCCAACATGGTAAAAGCCCGTCTCTACTAAAAATACAAAAATTAGCCAGACGTGCTCGCTTGAATCCAGGAGGAGAAGGTTGCAGTGAGCCAAGATCATGCCAATGCACTCCAGCCTGGGTGACAGAGTGAGACTTTGTCTCAAAAAAAAAAAAAAAAAAAGAAGTTACATAGGTGGCAGTGGCAGGTGTCAAGGGCAGGCAGGGTCTCTCCTATCTCCAGGATAAACTCATAGGGGACTTAGATGTCATGTGGGTCCCTAATAGCCCTCCACTTGGTGCTTGCTGCCACCCTGGTATGTGTATCATTTCATTCAGGCCTCTTCTTCCCGACCCACCCAGCCATCCCAGCCTAGCTGCCAACCCCACCTCCTCCAGCCCCTATCACCCCATAATTGGGGCCAGGAGGCATGGGAGAGTCACCATCTCTGGGTGCCACCTGTTGCATCTTTACAGATAACCATGGCTGGATGGGGCAGATCCTGGGGTGGAGCAGCTGCTGTTCAGAGCAGTGATGAAGACCTCCCCATCTCCACCCCTCAAGGAATCGGTTTTCTCCCATAGCCACATCAGGTGCTGTGCAGCAAGGAGTTGAAACGAGAAGCCAGGAGCAACCAGAAGGACACTAACATTTATTGAGCACTGTGGACTCTCACAGCACTCCCATGGAATCGATATTATTATCCCCATTCTGAAGACCAGGCAACTGAAGCTCAATGTTTAAGGAACTGACCTAAGTCACCAACTGATAAAAGTGATGGAAGCTGGGATTCAAATCCAAGCTAACCTTCCTTCCAAGCTTACTCCACAACACAGAGGTTGGGGAAAGGGGATAAAAAGAGAGGAGAGCCCAATTCCATTTCCACCCAGCTCCTTAGGCAGAGCTTGTCAGCACAGCTCTCTCCTTCCCAGAATAGGAAGATACCCATCAGAGGCAAGTCCTAGACACCAGCAGTGGTAACTCCCTGCCCCAAGGCAGCTGCAGACAGCCTATGGCTGTAGTTACTGCTCCCAAAGAGTGTTAGAATTCCCACTCCCGGCCGGACGCGGTGGCTCACGCTTGTAATCCCAGCACTTTGGGAGGCCGAGGCGGGCGGATCACAAGGTCAGGAGATCGAGACCACAGTGAAACCCCGTCTCTACTAAAAATACAAAAAATTAGCCGGGCGTGATGGCGGGCGCCTGTAGTCCCAGCTACTCGGAGAGGCTGAGGCAGGAGAATGGCGTGAACCCGGGAGGCGGAGCTTGCAGTGAGCCGAGATTGCGCCACTGCACTCCAGCCTGGGCGATAGAGCGAGACTCCGTCTCAAAAAAAAAAAAAAAAAAAAAAAGAATTCCCACTCCCAGGTTCCGGGCCACTCACACAAGGTGATTGAAGTGGAAACCAGAGACCCTCCACAATGCCCTCCTAGAGGAAATAAGGCTATGTAACTTTGTCCAAATGAGTAATTTGAAAACCTGGGGGCTCCCAGGTCCTGAAAAGGGAAGAATGTGGGGCCCTTTACATTCATACTCCACTTTGTGCAGCTCTCCCTTGTCTTATGATAGCCCTATTAAGAAATTCCTCTCCCAGCACTTCTCCTTCAAAGAGCTCTAGACCTGAGGCTGTCAGAGGCTTAGGACTCTGCCTATTAGTCCCAGGGTCTGGATGACCAGCAGGACGCCTGGCATTCAGTGACCACTGGATTGGATAAATGAGATAGTGGGCAGAGTGCCACCCATTCTCCCCCTGAAGTTTGAAGAGGTCGAGAAGTGAGGCTGTCCAACTGCTGACCCTGCTTTCTGTCCACCTGGCCACCTAACCTTCTCCGGCTTCCACCTACCCTTTGCCATCCCTACCCACAGCCCACCCAGCCCATATTCAGGCATACCTGGGCATATGCTGGAATAGAAGCCCTCGTTCTTCAGCATGATCAGCAGGGAACCCCAGCCCAGGAGTACAGCAGAGAAGAAGAGGTTCTCCAGCACAGCCGTGCAAGCCATCCACCAGCGCCTCCGGTACGCCTGTTGCAGCGTGGGGGCCATGCTGGCCGCGAGCCTGCACAGAAACAGAGCGGAGGGTGAAGGGCCCCCTAGTGGCCCCAGGGAGGGGTCTTGCATCATGGTGGCACCCGAGACCTCTCGGGCCAGCCCGTGAGGAGCCCCTCATGGAGGCCCCATAGAGCCCTAGGCTTCCCAGCCGGTGCCACGGAGCTGGCTCCGCGCGCACTAGCAGTGCCAGAGGTGCACGCGGCACGAGGCTCCCGCTGAGCCACTATCGGAAACAAGGAAGGTCCTGTCTGCACGCTGCAGCTTTCTGGCAGGCTGCCGGGTTCTCCCACCCAGGCCAGGGCGCGCAGGGCCGGGCTGCTGGGGAGCAAGTCCGCATTTGCCCAAGTCCCCAGAGGGACAGCAAGGGGCAGAGCGCGCTCTGAAGCACTGCGGGCCCATGTCCGGACTCTCGCGCCAGGAAAGACCCCTAGAAGCTGGCAGGAAGAAGGGCAAGTTCAAGGCTACCCTACGACCCCCATCTTCCAGTTGCCCCTCCAAGACCTCTCCTTCCCTCTGGGGCCGGGCGACAGCAAGCCCTCCCCCTTTCCATATCAGGTGACCCACGACCCTACAGTCTCTCGGGCCAAGCCAACAGCTGCCACGTGGAGGGAGACCCAGGATGGGCTCTCCTCGGTCCCCTCCTCCCCCGCGCGCCCCTCACTCACTCCGCAGGGCTCGGGGCACAAGGCTTTGCACCTCGGAACCCGCTTCCCCGCTCCAGCCCCGGGAGGGGGCTCGGACTTCGGCAGGAAGTCTGGCCGCTGCTGACTTTATAAGGGCAGCGGTGGTGGATGGGCTGGCGGGCGGGTGTGTTTACCAGAGGGAGGGAAGGAGCCCCAGCTCCCCCCGCCGCGGCCGCTCTGCAGCCTCGGCGGGAGGAGAGGGAAAGCGGGCGGCGCGGGGGCAGGGAGCGACAACCGGGATGAGACCAAGGAAAGCGGAGAGGAGAAGGGCAAGAAAGACCCAGAGAGAGGGGAGGAAGTACCAGTCACTTCTTCCAGGGGGACTCGGTATTCTCATCTGTGAAATGGGGCTTTGGGTTCAAGCGCTCCAGGAGGTCGGCTGGAACTCTGGCAAACGCGCAGCTCTAAGCAGAGGAAGTGCAGCGAGCGGGGGCCCGGGAGGAAGAGAAGAGTCGGAGGGGTCAGAGAAAAGAAAAGGGAAGGACGCGCTTGGCGAGATGGGACACTGTGCCGCGGGACCGCGGGCGCAAGTAACTGGCTTTCATTGGGAAGCCCGGCAGTGTCGGCAGGAGCTGGCCTCGGTGTCTCTCAGCCCACGCACAGCAGGAGACCCTACGCGCGCCCCCTCCCCGCCCACGCTGCTTACCTCCGGTCACCAGCAAATGAGCAGCCAGCAGCAGCGGACTCCTCCCGGAGCGCAATGCTTTCGCCGCGCGTCCGGAGTCCCGCGGGCCCAGCCTTGAGCCGCGCCCGCGCTGGGGTCTTCTCTTGCGCGCGGGACCCGGCGGCCACGGAGCTTCAGCCTGACGGCCAGGTGGCCTCGCCTCCGCTGTCTCCTCGGAAGAAGCGGGGGAACTGGGAACCCGCCGGGCGCCAGAGGTCTGCGAAGCTGGGCTTAGATGAAGTGGATCTGCGGAGTTGATAGTTGTATTTACACGCGTCCGGAGCTGCGCCCCGAGGTGGGGGCGGGGGCTCCCTTCCCTTCCCCTCCCCTTAGGTCGAGTTTCACGCGCACGTGACTCGCCCGCTGGTCCCGGACACTCTCCCTCTGGCACAGCCCCAGCACTTACATTTCCATCTTGGACCCTCATCTTCTCCCCCAAGCCCCCAGACTAACGTCAGGCAGCGCCCTCTGTATCCTTGTTCAAAACAAAGTGCCACTGGGTTGAAGCTGACTGACCGCGATTCAGGGCCGCCTTGGGTGGGGTTTTGAACTGTGCAGCTGGAAGCAGTGTTTTCCGAGAGGCAGAGTGGCACGGGTTTCTTTGGAGTTAGTCAGATCGAGGTCTGAGTCTTGACTTTCCAACTGACTACCCTGGGTTACCTAGGGCAAGTTACTTCTCTGAACCTCAGCTTCCTCCTCCCTAAATTCGGTTAAAATGGAACCTACCTAACTGCCCAAAGGAATCGGGACTGTGATGCAGGCAAAATGCTGAGCATAGCATTTGGCATAGTAAGCATAATGTTAATTGTTGCTGCTGTCATTATTTCAGAAGACCTGGTGATCGGATGCTTCCAGATCAACAATTGATTGACTCCAGGTAAATCTCTCAACCTCCCTGAGCCTCAGTTTCCTCATCTGTAAAACAGACTACTATGGTGTGGAGTAATGAGAAGTAATCTCATTACATGTGAGTTTAATTGTGTGTTAAGAGTGCTGCTAATGCATGCTGAGCATTTTTTTGACCTAGGTGATGGGTTGATAGGTGCAATAAACCACCATGGCACACATTTACCTACGTAACAAACCTGCACATTCTGCACATGTACCCCAGAACTTAAAATAAAAATAAAAATTAAAAAAAAAAGAGTGATACTGGTGGCCAGGTACAGTGGCTCATGCCTGTAATCCCAGCACTTTGGGAGGTCAAGGCAGGAGGATCGCTTGAGCTCAGGAGTTCAAGACCATCCTGGACAACATAGTGAAACCCCGTCTCTACAAAAAAAAAAAAAAAATAGCCAGGCATGGTGGTGTGCACCTGCAGTCTCAGCTACCCAGCAGGCTGAGGTGGGAGGATCACTAGAGCCAGGGAGATGGAGGCTGCAGTGAGCCAAGATCATGCCACTGCACTCCAGCCTGGGTGACAGAGTGAGACTCTGTCTCAAAAACAAAACAAGAGTGACTACAGAAAGCTCCAAGAAGGCCTCAGATAAAAGGGAACCACTGAACAGCTGAGCCACCAAGCCAAGAGAGGAACTAATGGCTACCATAGACAGGGCACTTTCCAAAATGAAAATATTGTTATTAATTCCTCAAGACATCATGGTCTCATTTAAACCTCATAGCTTTTCATAGAGGGAGAAAACTGCAGGCTTGCAGCTGGAGCAAGGTTAGAGGTAGGATGCAGAGTCAGGTCGGCCTGGCATTTAAGTGTGGCTCCTTCCATTCCTCCCAGAAGAACGGCAACAGCAAAGGCTTAGTGGTGGGAAAGGCACAAGTTCTCGCTGGCCAAAGCACATGTCAGGCTCTGATGGTTTAACTTCTTAAAATGCAATACCGCCTCCCAGAACTTCCAGATCAAGGTCAAACTCCTCAGCTCTGCACAGGGGGCCCTAGAGTCAACTTTCTAAGCTAGGAGGGTCATGGATCCCTTTGAGAATACAAAAGACAGTGGGCACAGTGGCAGTGGCTCATACCTGTAATCCCAACATTTTGAGAGGCTGAGACAGGAGGATCACTTGAGCCCAGGAATTCAAGACCCGCCTGGTCAACATAGTGAGACCCCTATTTCTACAAAAAATTTAGCTGAGCATGGTGGCATGTGCCTGTAGTCTCAGTTACTGGGGAGGCTGAGGTAGGATGATCCCTGAGCCTGGGGAGGTCAAGGCTGCAGTGAGCCGAGATCTCGCCAATGCACTCCAGCCTGGGTGACAGAGACCCTGTCTCAAAATAAACAAAAAAAAAGAATAAAGATGTTATTGATCTACTCTCGACAAAAATGCTTGTGTGAACATGGACACACACACTCATTGACATTCACATTTCAAGGTTTTCATGGGCCCTTTCCATGAGACTCTAGTGGTCTATGGATCCCCATGGCTGGAACACTTGCTCTTCCTCATCCCAACCCACATTTCCATGGAGTTGGACTGTCTGCTGCATGAGGACACAGGCCTCATTTGGTGTGTTCATTCACTGCTGTGTATCCCAGCACCCAGAACAGCACCCGCACCTAAGGGGCACTCAGCACATGTGCAATGAAGAGTCAGCCAGCTGGTTTCACACCTCCCAGTCTTTTCACCTGCTATTCCTTCTTGTGGGAATGACAGATTTCCTTGATTTCTTTTTTTTTTTTTTTTTTTTTTTGACAGATTCCAGCTCTGTTGCCCAGGTTGGAGTACAGTGGCACAATCTCAGCTCACTGCAACCTCTGCCTCCCAGGTTCAAGCAATTTTCTTTTTTTTTTTTTTTTTTTTTTTTTTTTTTTGAGACGGAGTCTTGCTCTGTCCCCCAGGCTGGAGTGCAGTGGCGCGATCTCGGCTCACTGCAAGCTCCGCCTCCCGGGTTCACGCCGTTCTCCTGCCTCAGCCTCCCGAGTAGCTGGGACTACAGACGCCTGCCAACACGCCCAGCTAATTTTTTGTATTTTTAGTAGAGACGGGGTTTCACCGTGTTAGCCAGGATGGTCTCGATCTCCTGACCTCCTGATCCGCCCGCCTCGGCCTCCCAAAGTGCTGGGATTACAGGCTTGAGCCACCGCGCCGGGCTGGTTCAAGCAATTTTCATGCCTCAGCCTCCCAAGCAGCTGGGATTACAGGTGCACACCACCACCTATGGGCTGATATTTTTTTCTTTTCTTTCTTTTTTTTTTTTTTTTTTTTTTCTGAGACAGAGTCTCACTCTGTTGCCCAGGCTGGAGTGCAGTGGTGTGATCTCGGCTCACTGCAAGCTCTGCCTCCTGGGTTCAAGTGATTCTCCTGCCTCAGCCTCCCGAGTAGCTGAGACTACAGGCACGCACCACCATGCCTGGCTAATTTTTGTATTTTTTAGTAGAGGCGGGGTTTCACCATATTGGACAGGCTGGTCTCAAACTCCTGACCTCGTGATCAGCCCACGTTGGCCTCCCAAGGTGCTGGGATTACAGGTGTGAGCCACTGCGCCCGGCCATTTTTTGTATTTTTTTAGTAGAGATGGGGTTTCACCATGTTGGCCAGGCTGGTCTTGAACTCTTGGCCTCACACGATCCACCCACCTCGGCCTCCCAAAGTGTTGGGATTACAGGCATGAGCCACTGCGCTCAGCCTCCTTCTTCATTTCTAATGTACTCATCCTTCACAACTCAGCTCAACTTTCACTTCTCTCTGGAAGCTCTACTCTAGGCTGGATTCAGGGCCTTGTCCACATACCCCCCAAATACTCTGCTAACCTCTATGGAAGCCCCCACACTGATCTAGAATAATCAGCTTAGTTTTCTGCCCCCATCCCGCCCCATGAGATATACATCTCGTGGGGGCAGGAACCACCACGTGGTAGGTGATTTGTGTGCCTGCTGCCTATCACAGGGCCTGGCGCCTAACAAGCTTGCAGCCAACATTTGTTGAATAAATGAAAACGGAATGGTGGGAAAGGAAGCTGAAAAGGTAGGCTAAAGTCAGTTTGGAATTACCTCTGGGAGGCCAAGGACTTTCAATCTTGCGGAGTAGGTAACAGGAAACTCCTGGATTTTGTTTTCTTTTGGTTTTGTTTGTTTTTAATGAAGGGGAGAGTTATCATCAGGTTTTTGTGTTTAATTAATGGAGGATATATTGGAAAGGACAGAGACCTTAAAGCAGTTAGGAGACCACCATAATAGTTCACATTTTGCAGCCATAAAAAGGAATGAGGCCAGGCATGGTGGCTCACGCCTGTAATCTTAGCACTTTGGGAGGCCGAGGTGGGCGGATCACCTGAGGTCCGGAGTTTGAGACCAGCTTCACCAACATGGAGAAACCCCATCTCCACTAAAAATACAAAATTATCCAGGCGTGGTGGTACATGCCTGTAATCCCAGCTACTCAGGAGGCTGAGGCAGGAGAATCGCTCGAATCTGGGAGGCAGAGGTTGCGGTGAGCCGAGATCGCGCCATTGCATTGCAGGTACGTGGATGAAGCTGGAAGCCATCATCCTTAGCAAACTAACACAGGAACAGAAAACCAAATACCGCATGTTCTCACTCATAAGTAGGAGTTGAACACTGAAAACACATGGACACAGAGGGGAACATCACACACTAGGGCCTGTTGGGGAGTGGGGGTTGGGGGGTGAGGGGAGGGAACTTAAAGGATGGGACAATAGGTGCAGCAAACCACCATGGCACACGTATACATATGTGACAAACCTGCACATTCTGCACATGGATCCTGTTTTGTTTTGTTTTAAGAAGAAATAAAGAAAAAAACAAGAAGAAACAAAGGAACAAAAATAATTCCCATTTCAAATAATAAAAAATAGGCTAGGCATGGTGATTCAGTCTATAATCCCAACACTTTGGGAGACCAACGCGGGCAGATCTCTTGAGCCCAGGAGTTCAAGGCCAGCCTGGGCAACATGGCAAAACTCTGTCTCTACAAAAAATGTAAAACAAACAAACAAAATAGCCAGGAGTGGTGGTGCATGCCTGTCATCCCAGCTACTCAGGAGGCTGAGGTGAGAGAATCACTTGAGCCTGGGAGGCAGAGGTAGCAGTGAGCTGAGATCGTGCCACTGCACTCCACCCAGAGCAACAGAGCAAGATTTTGTCTCTAAATAAATAAATAAAATAATAAAAAAATAGAGAAGAGGAAAGAGACCTAAGATATATTTCCATATCTGAATCAATAGGATTTATCAACCTTCTCCTCTGCCCCCAAAACTAATTCCTTCCTAAACTCTATTCTCCTGACACTACTCATAGGTTAAGTATAACAGCATTATCACATTGGCTGTCATGTGGGCTCCTGGCTAGAGGCTGCTTCACAGCTTAGTGGACAAAAGCACTGAGACAGGGTGGGTCTAAATCCTGGCTCTGCAGCTGATTATTTGTGTGATTTTGTCCAAATCACTCCATCTCATGAGCCTCACTCTTCTAGTCTGTTAAGTGCTGAAAATAAAAGTATCCAATTCAATTCATTATTTAATGAATTATTTAGCCTAACAAATAGTTATTATAAATCTTTACGCCGGGCACAGTGGCTCACGCCTGTAATCCCAGCACTTTGGGAGGCCAAGTTGGGCAGATCACCTGAGGTCAGGAGTTTGAGACCAAACTGATCAACATGGTGAAACCCCGTCTCTACTAAAAATACAAAAATTAGCTGGGTGTGGTGGCGTGTGCCTGTAATCCCAGCTACTCAGGAGGCTGAGGCAGGAGAAACACTTGAACCCAGGAGACAGAGGCTGCAGTGAGCCAAGATCGTGCCACTACACTCTAGCCTGAGCAACAGAGCAAGACTCCGTCTCAAAAAAAAAAAAAAAAAAAAAAAAAATCTCTGATGAAGAATGTACATAAAATGGTTCAGCCTTTTCGGAAAACAGTTTGGCAGGTCCTCAAATAGTTAAACATACAGTTGCCACTATAGCCCAGCAATTCCACTCCTAAATATACTACAACCAAGAGAATTGAGAATATTTGTTAACGCAAAAATATGTACACAAGTGTTTATAGCTGTATTATTCATTAGAGCTAAAAAGTGCAAATATCCCAGTAGTCCATCAACTGATGAACGGAGAAACAAAATGTGGTATACCCATAAAATGTCATATTATTTGGCCATAAAAAGGAAGTACTGACACATGCTACGACATGGATGAACCTTGATAACGTTATGCTAAGTGAAAGAAACCAGACACAAAAGACCACATATTGTATGACTGCATTTATATGAAGTGCCCAGAATAGGCAAATCCATAGAGACAGAAAGTAGATTAGTGGTTGCCAGAGACTGGAGGGAGGAGATAATGGGAAATGCGGAATGACTGCTAATGGTATGGGGTTTCTTCTTGGGGTGATGAAAATGTTGTACAATTAGATATTGGTGATCATTGTAAAACTTTGTGAATATACAATATGCTGAATTGTATACTTTATTATATATATATATTTTTTGAGACAAGGTCTCGCTCTGTCACCCAGGCTGGAGTGCAGTGGCACGATCTCAGCTCACTGCAACCTCTGCCTCCCAGGCTCAAGCAATCCTCCTGCCTCAGCCTCCCGAGTACCTGACACTACAGGCATGTGCTACCATGCCTGGATAATTTTTGTATTTTTAGTAGAACAGGGTTTCGCTATGTTGCCCAGGCTGATTTTGAACTCCTGGACTCAAGTGCTCCACCCATCTCAGCCTCCCAAAGTGCTAGGATTACAGGTGTGAGCCACCGCTCCCGGCCTAAATTGTATTCTTTAAAAGACTGAATTGTATGGTGTGCGAATTATATCTCAATTAAAAAAAAAAAAGAAAAAACCTTTGCGTGTGTCAGGCACTAGGGATTCAACGGTGAATAAGACACAGACCCTATCCTCAGAGAACACAGAGCCCAGCGGGAGAGTGTCACAGATGAATCAAGTGTTACATCATCTATTGGAAGCGCCATGGAGAGACATGGTGCCATGAGAACATATGCTTAGAGAAGGGGATTTCATCTAGACTGGGGCTCAGGGAGGAATCTTTCAGGGTGATACTTGTGCTAAGAGTTTTCCATGTCAGAATCAGTAAAATTTATCAATCCTCCAGAGGAGGAAACAGCAAATGAAAAATCTTACAACAGAAGAATGCAGAGACATTCCAAGAGCTGAACGAGGGCCGGTGTGAACAAAGCACGTAGGATGCAGAGCCTGTGGTGTGAGGTTGCAGCTGGAAAGGTAACACACTAATTATATTGGATCTTCTGAGACAATAAAGAGTATGCAATAATCTCAAACGACCGAAACTGACCTTCCTCCTCCCTAACTTGCTTGCCTCCACTGTTGCCCGTATCATAAAAGCACCACCCTCTTCCACCCAGTGGCTTAAGACGCGAAACTCAAGTCACCCTAGGCTTTCTCCCCACCTCACTCTCCACATCCAGCCTATCAGCGAGCTTGTGAGTCCTACCACATAAAGACTTCTCATCTCCAGCCACTACCATCCCCCAAGCCCAGATCACCATCAGCTCAGGCCTGGACTCCTGCAACCCTTCTAACCTGGTCTTCCTAATCCTACCCCCCTGCACATGACCCCACTAGCCCATCGGAATGGACTAATCGAGATGTAGATTTGATCAGGCCACATCCCTTGAAAGGCTTCCTGTGACCCTCGGGGAAATGCACAAACTCCCAATGATGGCCCCTGAGTCCTGTGCCATCTGGGTCTGCCCTCTGCCCTCTGTGTTTCTGCCATGGTAACCTCCTTCACACCCATTAATACTCCATGCTCTCTCCTACCTCAAGTTCTTCCTGGGCTGGAACATTCTCTGCACTAGCCTAGCCAACTAACCCTTCAGATCTTTTGTTTGTTTGTTTGTTTTTGAGACAGTCTCGCTCTGTTGCCAGGCTGGAGTGCAATCGTGCAATCTATCTCGGCTCATTGCAAACTCTGCCTCCTGGGTTCAAGCGATTCTTTACCTCAGTGTCCCGAGTAGCTGAGACTACAGGCACCTACCATCACGCCCAGCTAATTTTTGTATTTTTAGTGGAGGTGGGTTTTCACCATGTTGGCTAGGCTGGTCTCAAACTCCTGGCCTCAAATGACCACCCTCCTCGGCCTCCCAAAGTGCTGGGATTACAAGCTTGAGCCACTGTGCCCAGGCAACCCTTCAGATCTTAATGGTCATTTCCTTTAAGTGCCTGACCTCTTGTAGTAACTTGCCTGACTCCAGCAATGAATCCTTTTGCAATGTAACCTATATAACATCTGAGTTTCCCTTTGATAAAACTCATATATTTGTCCCTCTGACAGTTCAGAGGGCAAGGGCCTTTGCCCACCTTCCTCACCACTATCCTCTCACCACTTAACACAGAACTCACCACCCACCATGCCTCCTGCCTGACAAATTCCTAACCATCCTTCAAATCTCACTCACCTATTATTTTCTGGGAGGCAGTCCTCCCTGAGCACCAAGACAATGGGACACATTCCTTTATACACCCTGCTGAACATCTCTTTTTTGGGGGGTAGGTAGAGATGAGTGTCTCACTATGCTTCCCAGGCTGACCTCAAACTCCTGGCCTCAAGTGATCCTCCCGCCTCGGCCTCCCAAAGTGCTGGGATTACAGGCGTGAGCCACTGTACCTGACCACAACTGGTTTAGATTTTCTATCTACTTTGCCCCAGCACCTAAAACAATGCTTGTCACAAGACTCCTCTTAGGTCAGCCCACAAGAGCTCTTATGAAAATCTCTAAAATTGTGGCTGGGCACAGTGGCTCACACTTGTAATCCCCACACTTTGGGAGGCCAAGGCGTGTGGATCATCTGAGGTCAGGAGTTTGAGACCAGCCTGACCAGTAAGGTGAAACCCTGTCTCTACTAAAAATACAAAAATTAGCCAGGCATGGTGGCAGGCACCTGTAATACTAGCTACTTGGAAGGCTGGGACAGGAGAATTGCTTGAACCCGGGAGGCAGAGGATGCAGTAAGCTGAGATTGCACCACTGCACTCCAGCCTGGGTGACAGAGCAAGACTCTGTCTCAAAAAAAAAAAAAGAAAAAAAAAAAAAAGAAAATCTCTAAAATTGCATGCAAAATTCTATGTGCATTCAGGAGACAGGCTGTGACTTTTGTCAGATTTTCAGAGAGGCCTAAGATCTGAAAGAAGAACCTTTTCCCCAGACGCTGAAGGGGCTTTAAACAGCACTGTCAACACAGACTTCTACTATGAAAAACCATCCCCCTCTAGAATACAAGTTCCAAAAGAATCAAGGATCTTTACCTACTTTTTTCTTTCTTTTTTTTTTTTTTAATTGAGACAGGGTCTTGTTCTGTTGCTCAGGCTAGAGTACAGTTTTGTGACCGTGGCTCATTGCAGCTTCAAACTCCCGGGCTCAAGCGATCTTCCCACCTCAGCCTCCTGAGCAGCTGGCACCACAGGCACGTGCCACTATGCCCAACTAATTTTTTTTTTTTTTTTAAGTTGAGACAGTGTCTCACTATTTTACCCAGGCTGGTCTCAACTCCTGGGCTTAAGCAGTCCCCCCACCTGGGCCTCCCAAAGTGCTGGGATTATAGATGTGAGCCCTATGCCTGGCCTCTTTACCTATTCTGTTAATTGATGTATTCCAAGTACCTGGAATGGTGCCTGACACATTCTTGATGTAGGTGTAAAATGACTAAATACAATCTCAGACAACTGAAACAGTTATGTAGACGGTATATGTATTGGTTATCTATTGCTGAGTAACAAATTATCCCAAAACATAGTAGCTTAAAACTACATGTATTATACCCTATCTCAGGAGACAGGGTATAGCTTAGCTGAGTATTCTGTCTCAGGGTCTCTCACAAGCCTGCAAAGTGTCGGCCAGGGCTGCCGTCATCTGAAAGCTCAAGTGGGGAAGGATTTGTCTCCAAGCTCACCCATATGGTGAGTGACTCAGTTCCTTGCTGGCTGGAGGCTGCCCTCAGTTCCTTACCACCACATAGGCCTCTTCATAGGTCAGCTCATAACATGGATGCTTGCTAGCTTGCTTCATGAGAGTAAACAAGAGGGAAGAACAAGACAGTAAAAGAGTGAGAGCAGAAGAGACAGAGACAGAATGAGAGGAAGATCAAGAGAGGAAAACAAACAAGACAGACTTTACACACTTGTAATTTAACTTTAGAAGTAGCATCCCATTACCCTTGCTGTGTTCTGTTTATTAGAAGCAAATATCTAGGTCTAGTACATACTCAAGGGAGAAGATTATACACAGGCATGAATACCAGGAAGGAGGGATCACTGGAGGCCCCAGTGATCTTTGGGGCTGCCTACCACAAGACATTTACAGAATGTTTTCTCATATAGCATCCAGTTCATCTGGGCACCCAGAGCAGAAGGCACACACCAAATGCCTACAGGTCAAGCAGATGATGACAGGGAAGGAAGACATCAGTGGTGGGAGGTTTGGCAGACAACTGAGCCTCTGCCCATCCACCATCAGGCTGATGCCGAGCAGGAATGCAGGTCAACTGTTGTCAGATCTTCCAAATTTTTTCTTTTTTTGAGACAGGGTCTTGCTCTGTCTCCCAGGCTGGAGTGCAGTGGCGCAATCTCAGTTCACTATAACCCCTGCCTCCCGGGTTCAAGTGATTCTCATGCCTCAGCCTCCTGAGTAGCTGGGATTAAAGGCATGCACCACCAGCCCAGCTAATTTTCGTATTTTTAGTAGAGACGAGGTTTCGCCATGTTGGTCAGGCTGGTCTCCAACTCCTGACCTCAGGTGATCTACCCACCTCAGCCTCCCAAAGTACTGGGATTACAGGCATGAGCCACCGCTTCCAGCCCAAATTTTCAAAAGAAGCCGACATCCTAATTTTTTGAGACATTCTCTGATTTTTAAAACTGATAAGCAAAAATACACCTGAGGACCAGCAGTTTATGATTCCTCCCTATGGCAGAAAGTACCTACTTCATTGTTTTGTTTTGTTTTGTTTTGTTTTTTTGAGACAGGGTCACACTCTTGTCTCCCAGGCTGGAGTACAGTGGTGCAATCTCAGTTCACTGTAACCTCTGCCTCCTGGGTTCAAGTGATTCTCGTGCCTCAGCCTCCCAAGTAGCTGGGATTACAGGCATGCACCACCAGCCCAGCTAATTTTTGCATATTTAGTAGAGATGGGGTTTTACCATGTTGGCCGGGCTGGTCTCAAACTCCTGGCCTCAAGTGATCCACCCTCCTCGGCCTCCCAAAGTGCTGGGATTAAAGGTGTGAGCCACCACCCCTGGCCGGCCTAATTGTTATTTCTTATACCCTTTTATGTGTGTTCCAGCCCTCCTACTGTCCACTCCACCCCCATCCCACTTGCTCATAGGGATCTAACTACTTTGGGCACTTTCCACAGCTCTTCGCATGTAGCAGGCCAACAATATTGTCGAGTGAAATATGAAACTCGACACATATCTCACTATGGACCATTTCCCCCAGTCCTAGAGCAGTGGTTAAAAGTGGCCTCTGGTGTCTAAGTTAGAATCCTGGCTGGACATCTTGCATGCTGCATGAACAGGCAAGTTACTAGCTTTTGAGAGCCTCAGCTTCTTCAGCTGGGGACAATCGTACCTGCCTTACAGAGTTGTTAGATGGATTAGCTGAAATAATACATGTGAAGAATTTAGCACAGAGCTTAGCACACAATAGCAACTCAACAAATGATTTACTGTCACTCACATCATCCCCTTTCTCTCCTCACTGGCTTCCTGCCTCATCACCCTTTAGTGCTTTATCTACCATCTTCTGCCACTGTCTACCTGGCTGGCAGCTCGAGTAAACCACCAAAACACAAACTTGTCATTGTCACTGAACGATTTAAACTCTTCAATAGTTTGCTGTTGCCCTTAGTAGGAGAAAATCCAAACACCTTATCACAGCTCACCAAGCTCTATTGGAGTGAAATCTGCCCAGCCTCCAAGCCTCATCTTCACCTCTCTTCACACGCAGCCCTCCAGCCACACTGAAGCTGAAGCTCTCCTTTCCTGAATGCTCCACCTCCACACTTACCGCCACTTCAACAAAGCCTTTGCAAATGCCATTGCCTCCAGCTGGAACCTCTAATCCCCACTCCTACCACCCCTTCTAGATGTTCTGGCTATGCGCTAACGGAGAATTTTTGATGTTTCTTGCTAAACCTGAGGGCATGCACAATATCGATTTTCCTCACCTGTCCTCTCTTTCAAGAACAATGCCAGCAGAGAATAGGCAAATGGTAAAATGTGCGGAATTGTCCACAGCAGCGCTGACCATGAGCAGATGGCGCCACCTGTTGACCAAAATCTGCACTCAGTACCTGGAAAGGAGCTTTATTGCTTTCTACCCCTTTGAAGTTTTCCAGTAACTCAGGTATCTTCACCTCCCATCAAACTTAGCAATGAAAAAAGCTAATGTTATTGCATACTCAGTGTATGCTAGGCACTCTCCTAAGTGTTTTGGTTATTAACACGTTTAATTTTTGCAACTACCTAATGAGGTGGGTAAACTTACTGCCATTTTATGATGGGGTAATTGAGGCACAGAGCAGTTAAAATGCCTCACCCAAGATCACACTGCTAGAAAATTTCAGTAGAAACTCAAAGTTAGGCAGTCTGGCTTGAACCTGCACTCACAAGCCCCAAACTCACTGCCTCTATTCTATCTCCTTTACTCCAATGACCTAGTTACATCCCAGACACTTCTACCAGGAAGGCCCACTTTGAAGGTACTGCTGTCAGTGGCACTGGAGTCAACCACAGTCCCATCTGGAGACAGCAAATGCAGCAGTCAGGTCTGGCCTCCATGTTATTGTTCTGCTTGTGTGACCTCCAGCAAGCAACTTACTTCTTAAATCCTCAGCTTCCTCATCTGTAAAACAGGATTAGTCAGGGGGCTAACCCTATTTTACAGATGCGGAAGCTAAAGCACACAAAAGTGACAGGTGCAGGGCCACACAAAAAGCAGCAGACAGCAGGCAAACCTAAGCTGTCTTACTTTTTTTTGAGATGGAGTCTCACTCTGTTGCCCAGGCTGGAGTACAGTGGCACAGTCTCGGCTCATATAACGTCCACCTCCTGGGTTCAAGCGATTCTCCTGCCTCAGCCTCCTGAGTAGCTGGGATTACAGGCACCTGTCAGTACACCCAGCTAATTTTTGTATTTTTAGTAGAGACGGGGTTTTGCCATGTTGGCCAGGCTGGTCTTGAACTCCTGACCTCAAGTGATCCACCCACCTCAGCCTCCCAAATTGTTGGAATTACAGGCATGAGCCACCGTGCCCGGCCTGTCTTACTTTTAAACACTACATTAGTCTCCCTCTGCTGGAAGGGGCTGTGTCTGTTTTCTTTACTCTCAAATGCCAAGCACACTGCTTTGCACATAGTAGGTGTCAACAAACTTGTGTGTATATATATATATATATATATATATATATATATATATATATACACGATTACATATATATATAAATATATATTCAGGATATATACATATATATATATACGATTTAAACTCTTCAGTAGTTTGCTGTGGAGCAATAGTGTGGAGGTGGAGCATTCAGGAAAGGAGAGCTTCAGCTTCAGTGTGGCTGGAGTGCTGCGTGTGAAGAGAGGTGAAGATGAGGCTTGGAGGCTGGGCAGATTTCACTCCAAAAGAGCTTGGTGAGCTGTGATAAGGTGTTTAGATTTTCTCCTACTAAGGGCAACAGCAAACTATTGAAGAGTTTAAATCATATATATATATATATATACATAATACACACACAGTCACATTCCAGTGTGACAAATACTCCTTCACCAGGAGACAGTGCTACCACTCCAGGATCTTGAAGACTCTCTACAGAGAGCCTAGGCCTGGCAGTCTTCACAGATGACACCCAACAGGGAGCACGTTTATTAAAGTGGGAAGGGGTGGGGTGTACCCCAGGCTGTATACTGACAGGGACCTCATGCGGGCCCAGAGCTCTGCTGCACCCTCTTCATCAGCTCTTCATCCTGCATAGACAACTCTGTCAACTTTTTGCCCATCCGCTCATGGATGTCCAGGTACTTAGAGACACATCGGTCCAGGCACACAGACTCGCCCTTGGAGAGCTCTGCTTCCTTGTAGTGAGGAGGCACACACTTCCGGTGGCAGGCACTGGTCATTCTGGAGGGAGGGAGGGGCAAGGTCATGTCAGCAGCATCCTGTGACATCCCAGGAACCTCGACCATTCCAGTCCTGCTATATTGATTTCACCTTCCCCAAGAAAGCAGTGTAAATCCTCAGTTTACACCTCAACCACTGGAAGGTCCTTGCAAGTAGGAAACTTGTCTAAGCCCATGTATATGACTAAGTAGAAACCATTTGTTGAGGACTGGCTATGTGCCAGGCATCATGCTAAGTGCTTTACCTGCATTCTGTTATGCAATGCTTACAATAACCCTAGGAGATACGTATCCCCATTTTACAGATGAGGAAATTAAGGCAAACAGAGGCTCAGTAATTTTCTAAGGATCACACAGAGCTGGGATATGAACCCAGGTCATCTGACCTTACAGTCTACACTTAAAAATCCTTCTAATTTATAGCCTTCAGGATAAACCAACCAATCAAGAGAGCTTAAGCCAAAAAACGTAGCAGACATTTCACTAAGTGTTGGGCTTGAGGCTAAGGGCTTTCATATATTTTTAGATTTAATATTTATGATGTCCTATGAGGTAGGTATCATTATGTCTTTTTCATAATGAGGAAACCAATTGTCAAACAGTGCAAGTAACATGTCCAAGTATACCGCTGGTGATTGGTGGAGCCAGGATTTGTTCCCAAATTTGCCAAATGGTTATGAGCACTAGTTGCAGAATCAGACTGAGGTGCTAGTTCTGGCATTGTTACTGACCAGCTGCGGACCCTAAGGAAGTTACTTAACCTCTAGAAGCATCAATTTCCTCATTTTAAGATGGGACTAATAAAATTAACCCACTGGATTATTCTGAAGATTAACAAGTGCCTGACACAGAATAAAGGGTTTTAAAATGTTAACTACTAAATGGGCTGGCTATGTGCTATTTGTCAAGAGGCAAATACTCAGCTTTTCTTGGAACCTAACCAGAGCCTGGATTGGAGTTTCTCTTCCTGCTTGGCTCCTGCATTGCCAGTTCCATCCCCATCTAAATGCCTAACTCATTCTAGTGACCCTTTACTGCATCTACATTAGGATCAACCTTGAAGGTGGGTGTGGGGAGGGTAAGCATGGGCCTCAGGCTCCCCTACATTCAGGAAGGAATTTGTCATAAGTCATTCACCTTCGATAAGGGTGACCAAGACTTATTTTCCAAGACAGGGTAGCATATAGTTCTCTTTACCTGTTGTACATATCGGCCATCATCTCCACCTCCAGCTCCGCAGCCAGCTGCTGGGCCCTGAGAGGATCCATCTCAGCCTAGCACCGTGGAAGGGATCTCCTTCTGGCCTCCTAATCCTGGGAGCAGACATCACCATCAGCACCCACCGCCGCCGTTCACTCTCCTACCCCTGGGGCTAAAGGATACAGAAGACTCACAGGGCGCCAGACCACCACGGGCCACTAACTTCAGTGAGCTTAACCACCCCATTTCACGGATGTGGAAACTGAGGCCTAGCCCAAGGTCGCACAGGACGTCCATAGCGAGCCTGGAAATCGAGCCCCGGATCTCTGATGCCCCAGTCCCTGGAGGTCACCTCTATTCAGGAGATCGAGCACCGGAGGAGAACGCTCTAACCCACGAACCTGAACCTCCAGGGCCCTGGGAATGAGATCATACGCTGAACAGAGGCGACCGGGACCCAGCCCAAAGGCTACACCTCTGAAATGGCGACGCCATCATCTGGGCCACATTGAATTCAGAGGTCATGTGTCACTTACCACTGCCTGGGACGGATCACAAGGCCCACGGAGACCCCAACTTCCGACAAATACTATAACGTTACCCGCCTCCCGAGAGGCTCCAGCGGAAGCACGTGGGTTACTTCCGGGAGGAAAGTCCCGCCTCTTCTTTGATTCAAACTCGCTTCCGGAATTAAATACCAACGAGAAGGCGCCGGGAACTCGGCGATCATAGAGAGGGAGCGGCCGGCGCCGGGCGAAGAGGAAGGCGACTTGCCAGTGCTAGAGGGGACGCCAAAGTACCATAGAGGCTTGGGCGGGGTGCAGAGCGTCTGCAGCCAGATCAGAATTCAAGTCCCTTGGGATGTCACCGAGCGGCTTCAGTTTATTGGTTCTGTAGGAAGAGGCGTGGCGACAGATATCTGTCAACCTCACCCCCGTTCCAGACAGCCGATTCCTGAGTGCAAATCAGGCGTGGAGAAGGCAGAACGCCCCCAAAGGAAGAACGCCCCCAAACAGCGGTTCTGTTTTTGTTTCGCGTTAAAACCACCTGGAACGTTTTTAAACATTCCAGTGCCCAGGACTCACCTCATTTCAATTACATCAATCTCTGGGAGTACAATTTAAAATTCCCCAGGCAGCAGTACAATTTAAAATTCCCCAGGTGATTCGTACGTACAGCCAAATTTGAGAAGCAGTGCACCACGGGACGTTGTGCGATTACTGCTGTGTGTAGGTCACACCCCGTCTGGGGTTGCAAAGATAAGTGAGATAGGCTTCCTGCTCGCAGAAAGACAAGACGTGTGAAATATGTTTTCTTCAACAGTTAGAGGTCCTGAGCCACAAAGAGATTAATAAAAGCAATTTTGGCTGCCACCAGGGCTAATCTTGGGTGAGGGAAAGGAGGGTACTGGTGAACTTTCCAACTTTCAAGACTTAATGTATTCTTCAAACTGCACCATTCACTCATTCCCCACTAAAAAGAAGGAAACAACACTCAGTCCCTTGATTTGTCACACGATTTCCTGGTAAAATAAATTTACAAGATGTAAATTAATGACGCAAGGGCACATTGCCCATTGGAAAAGGTGGGCTAGACATTTTATGTGTGTTCGTCATATGCTTCCCTAATTGTCCAAGACCATTCTGATTTTAAACAATTGACCTTTCTACTGCTTTGAAGACTCATCTTTGCCAAACTTGTGCCCTGATTTTTAAAGATTGAGGTATAACATTCATAAAGTGCATAAAATACATGAATCTTAAGCTTAATTAAATATATATGTACATTTGTATAACCGCCACCCAGATCAAGATATAAAATACTTCCTGCACCCCAAAAAGTTATCTTGTGTTTCTTCCCCATCAATACCCCCACTCGAAGTTAACCACTATTCTGACCTCTATCACCATCAATTAGTTTTCCTTGTTCTTGAACTTCATGTAAATGGAATTATACATTATTTTCTATTTTGTACCTGACTTCTTTAGCTCAATGTACTTGTAAGATTTCCTCCATATTGTTGTGTGCATCTGTTATTCCTTCTGTTTTATTGCTGTCTAGTGTTTGACTGTATGAGTATGTCACAATTCATCTATCCATTCTCCCGCTGATGGATGTTTGGATTGTTTCCAGTTTTTGCCTATTATGCAATAATGCTGCTATGATACTCTTGTACAGATGGATATATCTTGCCTTGGTTTTTGCCTTTGAAAATACAGTCAGCATTGGCCGCGTGCTGTGGCTAACGCCCGTAATCCCAGCACTTTGGGAGCCTGAGGCGGGTGGATCACCTGAGGTCAGGAGTTCAAGACCAGCCTGGCCAACTTGATGAAACCCCATCTCTACTAAAAATACAAAAAAGTAGCCCGGTGTGGTGGCGGGTGCTTGTAATCCCAGCTACTCAGGAGGCTAAGCAGGAGGCTAAGGCAGGAGAATCACTTGAACCCGGGAGGCAGAGGTTGCAGTGAGCCAAGATTGCACCATGGCACTCCAGCCTGGGCAACAAGAGTGAAACTCCGACCCCCGCCCCCCTCCCCCCACAAAAAAGAAACATTATGGAAAGTTAAGAAACTGCGTGGGAAAAGGAGATGGTTTCTTACAAGAGGAATCTTGCAATATTTACTGGGCCTTATGAAAGGTTGCATACTGTATGATTTCATTTAAGTAACATTTTCAAAATCACAAAATTATAGAGATGGAGAAGAAATTTCTGATTGCCTAGTGTTAGGGTTGATGGGGAGATAGAAGTGTACCTATAAAGGGTAGCACAAGAGAGATCTTTGTGTTGATGGATAATTCTGTATCCTGATTGTGGTGGTGGTTACAAGAATCCACACAGGTGATAAGATGTCATAGAACTGTCAGGGCGCGGTGGCTCACGCCTGTAATCCCAGCACTGTGGGAGGCCGAGGCGGGCGAATCACAAGGGTAGGAGTTCGAGACCAGCCTTGTTGGTGAAACTCCATCTCTACTAAAAATACAAAAAATTAGCTGGGTGTAGTGGTGGGCACCTGTAACCCCAGCTACTTGGGAGCCTGAGGCAGGAGAATCGCTTGAACCCGGGAGGTGGAGGTTGCAGTGAGCCGAGATCGTGCCACTGCACTCCAGCCCAGGTGACAGAGTGAGACTCCGTCTCAAAAAAAAAAAAAAAAAGCCAGGCGCGGTGGCTCACGCCTGTAATCCCAGCACTTTGGGAGGCCAAGGCGGGTGGATCACGAGGTCAGGAGATCGAGACCATCCTGGTTAACAAGGTGAAACCCCGTCTCTACTAAAAATAAAAAAAATCAGCTGGGTGTGGTGGCACGCGCCTATAGTCCCAGCTACTTGGGAGGGCGAGACAGGAGAATCGCTTGAACCTGGGAGGCGGGAGGCAGAAGTTGCAGTGAGCCAAGATCGCACCACTGCACTCCAGCTTGGGCAACAGAGCAAGACTCGGTCTAAAAAAAAAAAAAAAGTCATAGAATTACTACACACACACATTGTACCAATATAAATTACCTGGCTTTGATATTGAATATGGTTATGTTAGATTTAACCTTTAGTGGAAGTTGGTAAAGGGTGTACAGGACCTCTTTGTACTTTTAATGCAACTTCCTGTGAACCTATAATTATTTCTAAATAAAAAGTTTTAAAAATCTCTACAAAAAAACAAAACAAATAAGATTATACAAGTATGAGTAAGAGCTGGCCATAAAGAAAGAAAGAAAAATATTTATATAAAAGATTGTGTAAGTAAAGTACCTAGTCCATGGTAGATTCTCAATAAAAATAAATCATTGTTTTCATTCTTTTTCATTTTTAGACTTTCATTAGGGCAAATTTATTTTTATTTTTACTTACTATTTTTGAGGCAGGATCTTGCTTTGTCACCCAGGCTTGAGTGCAGTGGTATGATCAGTGCTCACTGCAATCTCGAACTCCTTGGCTCAAACAATCCTCTTACCTCAGCCTCCTAAGTAGCTGGAACTATAGGCGTGAGCCACCATGCCTGGCTAATTTTTTTTTTAAGAGACAGGGTCTCATTATGTTTCCCAGGCTGGTTTCAAACTCCTGGGCTCAAACAATCCTCCTGTCTTGGCCTCCCAAAGTGCTGGGATTACAGGCATGAGCCACCCCATGCCCAGATGGAGTATTTAAAACATACAGAAAAGCAGACAGAACAGGACATTGAGCTTCCATATATTCATCACCAGGACTTAGGAATTGTTAACATTTGTCCATATTTTCTTCATCTCTTTTTATCTCTAACAGATAAAGCCCTTTTATTTATTTATTTTTTCCTTGAGACAGGGTCTCACTCTGTCGCTCAGGCTGGAGTGCAGAGGCCCAATCATAGCTCACTGTTACCTTAAACTCCCAGGCTCAAGCAATCCTCCCATCTCAGCCTCCTGAATAGCTAGGACTACAGGCACAAGCCACCATGCCTGAGTGGTTTTTAAAATTTTTTGTAGAGATAGGGTCTTGCTATGTTGTCCAGGCTGGTTTCAAACTCCTGGCCTCAAGCGATCCTCCTGCCTCAGCCTCCCAAAGCACTGGCATTACAGGCATGAGTCACCGCACTGGGCCCTGCTTAACAAAATTTTTTTTGTTTTTTTGTCTCACTCTGTCACCAGACTGGAGGACAGTGGCACAATCTCCGCTCACTACAGCCTCTGCCTCCCAGGTTCAAGGGATTCTCCTGCCTCAGCCTCCCAAGTAGCTGGGACTACAGGCGCATGCCACCACACTCAGCTAATTTTTGTGTTTTTAGTAGAGATGGGGTTTCACCATGTTGGCCAGGATGGTCTCAGTCTCCTGACCTCGTGATCCACCTGCCTTGGCCTCCCAAAGTGCTGGGATTACAGGCGTGAGCCACCGCACCCGGCCAACAAATTTTTAAGTGCACAAAATAGTATTGTTAACTATATGTACCATATTGTACACAGATTTCTAGAACTTATTCATCTTGTATAACTGAAATTTTATACCCATTGAACAGCAACTCCCCATCTCCCCAGCTATTCAGCCTCTGGAAAACCATTGCTCTTATTGATGATGATGCTATTGTTATTATGATTATTTACTATGAAACTGTGTCTTTCCTCTACGTGGGGACCTACAGGTAGGAATCTCCAATGGTCCCAGTTGAGTTGCTTCTTGTAGAAGACAGTTTAGATAGCCTCAGACTTTGAAGATATCCTTAGACTCCAGATGTGTCATCCAAAGCTACTGATCTCTGTCAACACCATGCTGAAACTCTGGCTCCTCATTCTACCCTGCATTCTACCCCTTCCCAACCTCACAAAGGTGAGTTGTATATTTGTCATTCATCATGGGTCAGTATTGTCCTCTTGGGGGGGACCCCAGCCCCAGAAGAAGAGATGCAAAGTTTTCACCTAGAATCACTTCAAGTGGGCACTGACCACTCATGAGAGGTGCGGAGAATACAAAAGCAGAGGTTTCCTGTAACCTCCCTTGTGATGAAATGGCTTATGTCATTCTATTCGTTTGAAGAAAAAGCTGGCCCTGGCTTAATCACTGTCTGCACTATTACTGTTTCCCATCACTTCTTCTCACCTCCATGGCTGATACTCTGGTCCAAGCCACCACCATCCTGCACCAGGGTCACTGAGTTTGTCTCCTGACTGCTCTCCCCACTTCTATCCATGCTTCTTCACTTTATTCTCAAAACAGCACCCATCCAGAGTGTATCTGCCCAAGATTAGTGAGTTCTTCCACATCTCTCTCTGGCTTGCTGGTTTTTTGTTTAAATTCATTTCTCTTATCCTACTGTCATTAGATATTGAAAAGAGCAAAATACTCTGGGCATGGTGGCTCATGCCTATAATCCCAGCCGGGCTTCAAGTATTACTAGAGCCGGCTGGCAACCATTAATATTGGACTATTTAATGACTAGTACCCAAACCTAGATGCACGAAAAGATCTCTCTTTCAGATCATCCCGGGCAAGACCTCCAAGTTCCTGTCATATTTCTGTTAATTAATTAGTTATTTCATTCAATATGTATTTATCAAGTACCTAATATGAGCCAGGCAATTCTGCTAGGCTCTAGGCATACAGCCATGAGCATGGTAGATAAAATCCCTGCCCTCATGGAGCTTAAAGCCTAGTGAGAGAGACAGATAATAAGGAAATGAATAAGGTAATTTTAGATTTAGTATTATGAGGACAATAAAAACAGCTGAAATGATGGAGAGGAATTGAAGGTCATGGAAAACCTCTCTGAGGGAATGAAATTTCAGCTGAGTCCAGAAGAATGAGAGGGAGCCAGTCTTACAAATAGTAGAAGGGAAAACCAGTCCTGAGTCTGAAAAGGGATGGATTTATTTAAGGAATAGGAAGGAGGCCAGTGTGGCCCAGTGGCGGGGCTTAGGGTAGGAGGACTGGGGAGTCCCAAGCTTCGTAGTAGTAAGAGTGTCCCCTGCAACCATTCTGCAAAAGCAGTGCCTTTCTTAGATCGTAAAACACACAGAGAAAGTGAAGACTTTTCTTTGAGATGGAGTCTCTGTCACCCAGGCTGGAGTGCAGTGACTTGCTGCAACCTCTGCCTCCTGGGTTCAAGTGGTTCTTGTGCCTCAGCCTCCCAAGTAGCTGAGATTACAGGCATGCGCCACCAAGCCTGGCCAATTTTTGTATTTTTAGTAGAGACAGCGTTTCACCCTGTTGACCATGCTGTTCTTTAACTCCTGGCTTCAAGTGATCCACCCGCCTCGGCTGCCCAAAGTGGTGGGATTACAGGCATGAGCCACCATGCCCAGGCTTGTTTTGTTTTTTTTTCTTAGCAAAATGTCAGTTCAGTATAAAAATGTGTTCAGAGCCTACTGTGTACCTGTCACTTCAGCTCAAAATAGAACTCAGGAGTTTTGTGTTTTTCAGGCTCCGTCCAGTGATCCGTCAGCTTGTCCCATCACTTTTGCCCTCTCTGCCCCTCCCCCTCCAAATCTCGCCGTCAACTGTGAGCCCCAAGACACATCCCCTGTGTCGGCAGCTGCCCCACTCGCCCCCTCCTTAGCCCAGCCTTAAGCAGCTGCGTTTGTCTGAGGAGGAGGGAAAGGGGCTATGTAAGGAACGTGGCAGGGGCGGGTGTGAAGGGAGCACAGGAGGCCTCGCCTGGGCTCTGGATGAGCAGCAGAGGCCAGGGCCATGCTCCAAATGGGTCCTGAAGATGCTTGTCAAGGTCCCTAGGGTTAGAAGAGTCCACTGGGGAGAAAGGTGACCACAGGACGGATGCTGCCAGGCTCAGGGCAGGAGGGACGTGCCGTGATTGAAAGGTGCCACCTGTCAGATCTTCCACGGGAAATCCGAGCCTCCCAGTCTAGGGTAAAGTGTTGTACCAACAGGCCAGTAAACAATGCTCTTCAGGCAGCCCAAGCCTCTTGAAGTGGGGGTGGGGTGGAAGAGGGAGAGGAAAGGGGGAGGCGGGACCAAAGAGCTGGGGGCTAGAGGCCACTGGGGCTTAAAGGCAGCCTGGGAGTGAGGCCACTCAGCTGGAGGAAACAGACAGCTCCCGAGCCACAGGCAGAAGCCCCACAGGTAGGAGAAGCCCTGGGACCCTTTCTAAGGGTCCCTTCCCATCTGCCAATTCTCACTCCCACTGTTCAAGGGCCAGAGCCTCCCGGGAGGGCCCCCCAGTTGGAGAAATCCAGGCTCTTTTCTAATTCTCTCCACCACGATGTCTACTCTCTTTAGATGCCAGGGGTCTCAGCCCTGCACCAGAGCACCTACAGAGCAGACTGCAAGTGGCCATCCATGAGGAGGCCTCAGAGCACGGGAGGGGACCTTGAGAGTCTCAAGAGTCAAGCTGGGTTGGGGGGTAGACTGTCTAAGCCAAGCCTGTCCAGCCCACAGGCTACCTGTGGCCCAGGATGGCTTTGAATGTGGCCCAACATGAATTCATAAACTTTATTGAAACATTATGAGATTTTTTTTTGCAATTTTTGTTTTAGCTCATCCACTATCGTTAGTGTTAACGTATTTTACATGTGGCCCAAGACACTTCTACTTCTACCAGTGTGGCCTAGGGAAGCCAAAAGATTGGACACCCCTAGTCTAAGCAATTGAGATCGACCTCTCCAAGGGAGGGCCCCTGGCTGAGTGGGGAAGGTGGAAGCCTTAGGACAACCAGATGACAGATAAGGCTGCAGCGGGTGGTGGACGCATCACAGAACATCCAGTGTTTATACTACTGGGGGTTTGGATCTCGGGCTCCCTTTCCTCCTGGTCTGCCAGAAGAAACAGGAAGAGAGAGGGAGGGGAGATATCTGCAGTGCTGCTTTGGACACAAAACAGGGATGATTTGGAGACTTCCTGGGGAAGGAAGGAGGAAGGAAAGGAGAGAGTAAGAAAGGAAGGTGGGGGCAGAGAAACTTTCATGAAGGGCCTACTGTGCACCTAGAAGAAAGAGAGAGGAACTCCTTGGCTGAATCTGACTGCCCTTCCCAACTGGTGGGGTGCCCCCATTCTGGGCCAGGGCTTTTGGAGGGACACTGGGCTGAGGAGCTAGTGGGAGCATATATTTGGTGTGAGCTCTAGAGTGGAAGTTGGGACACTTGGATTCTAGATAGGGCCAGGCCATTTGGCCTATAACTTTAGTCAAGGGACTTCAACTCCCTGAGCCTGAAATTCCTATTGGCTCCCTAATGGGCCCAATAACCTATTCTGAAGGGTCAGAGCAAGAAACGACCAAGAGAAAGCAGGGCCCCCGCAGCATAAGCTGTAAACTGCTGTAGGGTTGTGAATGCTGGGGGTGGGTGGTGGCATCCTGGTTTCTCAGCATTCTGAGCATCTTCACTCCTTTTCTATTTGTGACAAGCCTGGAGGGTGGAAAGCTGAGGTGATAAACACGCAGGATAGCCGAGGTGTGTGTGCGTGTGCGTGCACCTACCCTTCCCCTCCACCACCCTAAGTATGCAGGATGTAGACAGAAGGAAAGATGGTTAGAGCAGCCAGGCTCAGTGGCTCATACCTATAAACCCAGCACTTTAGGAGGCCAAGGCAGGAGGACCACTTGAGGCCAAGAGTTTGAGACCAGCCTGGGAAACATAGTGAGACTCCATCTCTATAAAAAAAAAAAAAAAAAAAATTAGCCAGGTGTGATGGCGCACACCTGTGGTCACAGCTCCTCTGGAGGCTGAGATGGGAAGATCCTTTAAGTCCAGGAGGTAGAGGTCACAGTGAGTTATGATTGAGCCACTGCACTCCAGCCTGGGCAACAGAGTAAAACCCTATCTCTTAAAAATAAAAGATGACTGGAGCACTCAGCTATGTCTTAGCCAAATAGTGTCACACTTTGAGGTATAAAAAGGGCTTGTTATCATCCTGCTGGCATTCAGTTCTCTCTGCCTTGACTCACTGATGAATGCCTTCAAGGCTGGGTCAGGACCTTGCCCTGGCACAGGGCTGGGCACAGCCAACCCACACCATACGAGCTGATGGGTGCTGAGTACTCATTCATGCCAAGCATGCCTCTGAATCCTGTTTTGCTTTGTTTTTTTAAGAGCTGAGGTCTCACTTTGTTGCCCAGGCTGGAGTGTAGTGGCTATTCATAGGCATCACTATAGTGCACTGCAAGCTTGACCTCCTGGCCTCAGGTGATCCTCCTGCCTCAGCCTCCTGAGTAGCTGGGACCACAGGCATGTGCCTCCACGCCTGGCTCCAAATACTTTCTAAGCATGGGCTTCCTTAATCCTCCACCATCCCTATGGGATGGGATCTATTGTTGTCTGCAGAAATCAAAACACAGAGAGGATGGATAGCTTGCTCAAAGTTAACACAATTAGTAACCCATGAGAGCTGAGATCCCATCACAGGAAGACACCAGAATCAATGATTTTCACCAGTAGTCCATGTCACCTTCCAAACAACAGCAGAGAGCAAGACGGGAAGGGATTGTGTTAGACCAGCATTTGCCATGCTTTCTTCTGCTGCTAGAGAGAGTGGTAGATGCTCCTCAGGAAAAACAAAGCAAAAAGAAAAGAAAACAAAGGGAGGAAAAAAAAAAAGTCATGGTCAAATAGGTTTGGAGAAAAGTGAGTTAAATGAAGTTTAAGCAAGGTTTAGGTTTCTTGACTATCTGCTTTCTAAAATCTGTTTAAATGCTAATGAAGTTGTATATCTGTTTTTGTTTTGTTTTGTTTAATTTTATTTTCTTTACTATAGAGACAGAATTTAATATGTTGTCTAGGCTGGTCTTGAACTCTTGGGCTGAAGTAATCCTCCCATCTCGGCTTCCCAAAATGCTAAGATTATAGGCGTGAGCCACTGCCCCTGGCTGAAACTGTATATCTCTAAGAGGGTAAAGAGTAGGCTTTTTTGTGCAGCGACCTTAGCCAGAGAATATTCTTTCTCCCAACCCCACAGAAAACCCTCTCCATGTCACGGGAGACCCTAGTTTTCCACAGAACATAGTGTGGAGAAACTGATCCAGATGAATCCCATCATTGTCAGTGGAAACTGAGGCCCAGAGAGGGGAAACGACTTGCTCAGGTCTCAGTGGGGACTGGAGATGTAGGTCACAGCCAGCTCCACAACTTCCCAGCTCCCGCCATCTCTGCTGATGTGCGTCCATCCCCCCCGCTAATCTTCCCTCTTTTTTTTTTTTTTTTTTTTTTGAGACAGTCTCGCTTTGTTGCCCAGGCTAGAGTGCAGTGACGCGATCTCGGCTCACTGCAACTTCCACCTCCTGAGTTAAAGCAATTCTCCTGCCTCAGCCTCCCAAGTAGCTGGGATTACAGGCATCCGCCACCACACCCAGCTAATTTTTGTATTTTTAGTAGAGATGGGGTTTCACCATATTGGCCAGGCTGGTCTCGAACTCCTGACCTTGTGATCTGCCCACCACGGGCTCCCAAAGTGCTGGGATTACAGGCGTGAGCCACCATGCCCAGCATCATCTTCCCTCTTACTTTAAGACATTGCTGGAGCCGCTGAACCAGGAAGGGGCTCTAGCAGGAATCAGAGGACAGTGTGGGCATCTTTACAAATCCCAGCCTACTTTTAGGAAATAGTGAGGGCATCGAATTCAGGAACCCCAGGGCTCTGGGTAAGACCCGAGTGGGTGGTGGGAACAGAGCCCTGTCCCTGTCTTCTTGCCTCCTGTCCTCTGCCCAATTACCCAGGTGCCCTCGGTACTATCACTGAGAAAGATGGTACTGCCAAGGGCAGGGGGTATTTTTAGTGCGTGACAGGAGTGTCCACTTTTCTTACTGCCTGAGTCATGCCCTGAGCGCTATTTGGGGATTGTTTTCTTTGTAACTACACCCCCCAAGAAGGGCAGGGGCTAACCCAGGGCCCCCACACACCTGTTTTTGTAGATCCTCCAGTATATACAGTACTTAAATAGGAAACTCCGAGTTAAGATGTCATAATCTACCCCCATGCTCCCGGGGGCAGTCCGAGAGTCAGATTGCCCAGCAGAGGCCAGGGAGAGTACGGCTCCATTCTTCACTCAAGGAAACGCTTCCTTGCCCAGGCCCACCTTTTCCAAAAACCACAGGCTGGCAGAGCTGGCAAAGCTCCAGAGACCAGTTGGCCCTGGGGTTCCCAAATTTCAGCCATTTTTATACACCACCTCTATGATTTTGCTACATCTGCACCACCTATATTCCAGTTTCCTGAATGACTTCCTTTGAATCAACTTATTTTTAAGTTCAGTAAATGTATTTTTAAAAGACACTGTACCACTGTTGGAAATGGAAACTCAATATCACTTCCCAGAAATAGAAAGTAACTGTAAAAATAAATACAATGGAAAAAAAATGGTGTTATTCAGTTCTATCTAGATACTTCTGCATGCCTAGGCTCTCAGGGGAGAGTAGCAATTGTTCCATAGGTGTTCTAGGATGCCAGTATAAAACTGTGACCAGGCGCTGCTCATGCCTGCAATCCCACAACCTTGGGAGGCCGAGGCAGGTGGATCGCTTGAGCTCGGGAGTTTGAGACCAGCCTGGGCAACATGGCAAAACCCCATCTCTACAAAACACACACACACACACACACACACACACACACACAAATTAGCCAGGTGTGGTGGTGAGCACCTGTAGTCCCAGCTACTCAGGAGGCTGAGGTTGGAGGGTCACCTGACCCCAGGAGGCAGAGGTTGCAGACCTGAGACTGTGCTCCTGCACTCCAGCCTGGATGACACAGCGAGACCTTGTCTCAAAAAACAAATAATACAATAAAATTGTGACCACCTCAGTGGCTTAATCAAAAAGAGGCAACATGGCTGAAAAGGCATTATGTGATTCAATGTTCTTTAAAGCCAAAGCCAGAACCTACAGAGGGGCATCAGGTGAACACCATCTAACATCACGTCAATGTAGCCCAACCATCCCAGCTTTGGGGAAGCACTTCTCTGTCCTTCGTGATTGGGCCCCGTGTCCAAGTAGGAGCCAAGACTGAACCACAGACTTCCTGACTCCTAGGCCAGAGCTCTCTGAGGGTGGGGTCTTCACCTCATGCTGGGATGGGGCATGACCAGGTCTGCTTGTCTTCTCTTTCCAGAGATGGAGCAGAAGGAAGGGAAGCCCTCTGGGGATGGGACCACCGTCTCCCCAGCTGCAGACAACCCTGAGATGTCAGGAGGTGGAGCCCCTGCAGAGGAGACCAAAGGCACAGCTGGAAAGGCCATCAATGAGGGGCCTCCCGCTGAGTCAGGAAAGCAGGAAAAGGCACCAGCCGAGGATGGCATGTCAGCGGAACTCCAGGGGGAAGCAAATGGATTAGATGAGGTCAAAGTGGAATCTCAGAGGGAGGCTGGTGGGAAAGAGGACGCTGAGGCTGAACTTAAAAAGGACGATGGTGAGAAGGAAGAGACCACTGTGGCTTCTCAGGAGATGACTGGCAAGAAAGAAGAGACCAAATCTGAACCCAAGGAGGCTGAGGAAAAGGAGGAGAGCACGCTGGCCTCTGAGAAGCAGAAGGCTGAGGAGAAAGAGGCCAAACCTGAATCTGGGCAGAAAGCCGATGTCAACGACAGAGACAAGCCTGAGCCTAAGGCAACAGTTGAGGAGATGGAGGCCAAGACAACCTCTCAGGAGGAGACAGGCCAGAGGAAGGAGCGCAGCACTGAACCCAAGGAGAAGGCTACTGACGAAGAGGCCAAGGCTGAATCGCAGAAGAAGGCTGTTGTGGAGGATGAGGCTAAGGCTGAACCCAAGGAGCCCGATGGGAAAGAGGAGGCCAAACATGATGCAAAAGAGGAGGCTTATGCAAAGGAGGAGGCGGAGGAGGCAGTGAGTGAGGCAGGAAAGGGGCAAGGAGGCTCTGTAGTCTCCTGCTCCTGGAAGCAAGCCCCCTCTGCTTCAGTCAGTTGAGAAAGTCCAGTCTTCCTCCTGATGATTTCCAGAGCCCAGGGTGGGGGAGCGGGGACAAGGGGTGCAGCACCGTAGTCCCAAGCTGCTTTCAGATCTTTCTGAAGTCCTCATGCAGCCAGGGCAGGTGCTGTGTGACCATGAGTTCATGCAGCTCATGCTCATTCCAGGAGCCAGGCAGTCCCAGCGAAGAGCAGGAGCAGGACGTGGAAAAAGAGCCAGAGGGAGGGGCAGGGGTGATTCCCAGCTCCCCAGAGGAGTGGCCTGAGAGCCCCACTGGGGAGGGGCACAACCTCAGCACAGGTGAGTGACAGCTCAGAGCCCATGGGATGCTGCAGGGGCCACCTGGGGGAGGGGCGCAAGGAGCATGTCATGGATAGCCCCAGCTTCCCTCCCTCCTTTCACTTTTCTCCAGATGGGCTGGGTCCAGACTCTGTAGCTTCTGGAGAGACTAGTCCTTCAGCCAGGTAATGTCAAACTCTGGGGCTCCAGCTCCAATTCCCCCTACCTCCTGCTTCCCTTAGTGACCACCATCAACTCAGTCTGGGCTCCCCCAGCACCTGATTTCAAGATATTCCAGGATTCCTGGCATTCAGCTTCCTATCCCAGGGCAGAACCCAGGAAACAAAAGAAGCCAGAGGCATGGCCGGCCGCAGAGGCTCACGCCTGTAATCCTGGCACTCTAGGAGGCCGAGGTGGGTGGATTACCTGAGGTTGTGAGTTCGAGACCAGCCTGGCCAACATGGTGAAACCCTGTCTCTACCAAAAATACAAAAATTAGCTGAGCGTGGTGGTGGGCATCTGTAATCCCATCTACTTGGGAGGCTGAGGCAGGATAATTACTTGAACCGGGGAGGTGGAGGTTGCAGTGAGCCGAGATCGCGCCATTGCACTGCAGCCTGGGTGACAGAGCAAGACTCCCTCTCAAAACAACAACAACAACAACAGCAACAACAAAAAACCAGAGGCAAAAAGGAGCGCGGAGGATACCTGGTCCACTTCCCATGCCATGGCTGAAGTCTGCCCTGTGGCAGCCCTGACACTTCACAGGAGCTCCTTGTCTTTCAGCTGAACATGTTTCCATGGTGCCAGTCATCCAAAAAGCATGATCAGAAAGCCTGAGTTGGGACAATGGTTCTGCCATGTACCAGCTGTGTGACCTTGGCCATGTCACTGAACCTCTTCTCATCTGTGAAGTGGGCGTAGCAATTGTATCTACCTCGTAGGATTATTCTCAGACTTCAATGAGTAACAAGTGCAAAGCACTTTAGCCCAGTGCCTGGTCCGTGGCAGGTGCTGGATAAAATAAGAGGCTTATGCTTGCCATTGCACAACTTCAGTCATTAGAAGGATTATCTGGAGCTGAAATCTCCCTCGTTGTCCTCCCTTTTTTTTGTTTTTTTTTTGTTTTTTTTGAGATGGAGTCTTGCTGTCGCCCAGGCTGGAGTGCAATGGCACGATCTCAGGTCACTGCAACTTCTGCCTCCCAGGTTCAAGCGATTCTCCTGCCTCAGCCTTCCAAGTAGCTGGGATTATGTGCGCCTGCCACCATGCCTGGCTAATTTTTGTATTTTTACTAGAGGTGGGGTTTCACCACGTTGGGCAGACTGGTTTTGAACTCAGGTGATCCACTCACCTTGGCCTCCCAAAGTGCTGGGATTACAGGCATGAGCCACTGTGCCTGGCCTCCTTGTCCCTTTCTTAGGGAAAGATAACCAGTGAAAGTCACTGAGCAGGCACAGCTGGATGCTTTACATTCACCTTCTTACGTAGGGCAGGTAGGTATTCTTGTCCTTATTTTACAGATGAGGAAGCTAAGGCTCAAACGATGTGACAGTCCCAAGATCACACAGCAAATAAGAGGCAAAGCCATGCCAAGTCCAGTGGCTCACACCTATAATCCCAGCACTTTGGGAGGCTGAGGCGGGCAGATCACCTGAGGTCAGGAGTTTGAGACCAGCCTGGCCAACATGGTGCAATCCCATCTCTATTAAGAATACAAAAATTAGCTGGGTGGGTGCCTGTAATCCCAGCTACTCAGGAGGCTGAGGCAGGAGAATCGCTTGAACCCAGGAGGCGGAGGTTGCAGTGAGCCAAGATCACGCCACTGCACTCCAGCCTGGGCAACAAGAGCAAAGTTCCGTCTCAAAAAAAAAAAAAAGAGAAGCAAAGCCAGGTTCCAAACTCAGGTCAGACCTCAGAGGTGTCCTAGCTCTACCCACATGTCCTCACCAGACCACATGCTCCCCCAAGTTAGACCGAGACTCACAATTCCTTCTCAATGTCCTCGCAGTGCTGGGCACAGCTGCACACACCCCTTTAGACTGCAGAGCCTCTCACCCTCCAGCCCCACAGCCCCCTCCCTGTGTCCTGCAGGGCTGGTCCCAGCCTCTCTCACATTTCTTTGGACTTCTCCATATAGTGAGTCTTCACCCAGCGATGTGCCCCAGAGTCCCCCTGAGTCCCCTCCGTCAGGGGAGAAGAAGGAGAAGGCACCAGAGCGCAGGGTATCAGCCCCTGCTCGGCCCCGGGGGCCCCGGGCACAGAACCGCAAAGCCATCGTGGACAAGTTTGGCGGGTAGGACACAGGCCAGGGGCTGGGCTGGGCTTTCCCATAGGAACCCTGGGTTGGTGGGAGGGTGGCCTCAGGGGCGGTGGGAACAGCCCAGGCCAAGGAAGGAGGACTGACACCTGAGGGCTGGGGATCCTCCCAGTGGAGCCCTTCATGGCCTCCTGCCTCTCTGGCTTGGCCTTGCACCCCTCTCCCCTCACAGGGCAGCGTCCGGCCCCACGGCCCTGTTCCGGAATACTAAGGTAGCCGGGGCAGCCATTGGTGGTGTCAAGAACATGCTCTTGGAGTGGTGCCGAGCCATGACAAAAAAATACGAGGTGGGCATGGGACAGAGCTGCATGGGTGGGGCAGGGGTCCAGGGAGGGTCCGAGTGGTGCAAACCCCAAAGGGTGGGAGGGTGGGAAGGGGGCCAAGTCCAGGCCATCTGGCTGAGGCTCACTGAGGCCTCCTCTGTGCCCTGCCTGCCATAGCACGTGGACATCCAGAACTTCTCCTCCAGCTGGAGCAGTGGCATGGCCTTCTGTGCCCTCATCCACAAGTTCTTCCCTGACGCCTTTGACTACGCAGAGCTGGACCCTGCAAAGCGCCGGCACAACTTCACCCTGGCCTTCTCCACAGCAGAGTAAGCCACAGCCATGGGCTGGCAGAGCTGGTTGGGAGCCTAGGCGAGGACTGGATTCACAGGGGTTGAGTAGTGAGGCAGTTACACTGATGCTGGTGCCACACATTCATGTATCCAACAGACATTTTTTGAGGGCCAGGCACTGTTTCAGGCCCTGGGGATACAGCAGTGGGTGAAAAAGACAAAAATCTCTGCTTGAGTCAAGCGCAGTGGCTCACTTGTATAATCCCAGCACTTTGGGAGGCCGAGGCAGGAGAATCGCTTGAGGCCAGGAGTTCAAGACCAGCCGGGGCAACATAGTGAGACCCCCATCTCTACAAAAAATCAAAAAATTAGCTGGACATGGTGGTGGATACCTGTGGTCCCAGCTACTCGGGAGGCTGAGATGGGAGGACCACTTGGGCTCAGGAAGTCAAGGCTGCAGTGAGCCATGATTGAGTCACTGCACTCCAGCTTGGGTGACACAGCAAGACTTTGTCTTTAAAAAAAAAAATTACAATTTTAAAAAATGAAAGGGAAATTTGCAGTCTGGACTTACAGCTGCAAGTGAATATCAGAAGGGCAGGCAGCTCTGCTCTCACCAAGTGCTCCTGACCTGCAGGCTGTGAACCAACTGTCCTGCTCCTGCAGCTGTCTGGACTCTGGTTCTGAGTCAGGAAGAGCCACTGGAAGGTGGGAGGAGTCATCAGATGACAAAGACAGGCCGACAGGAGGCATCAGGCAGATGAAAGCCCAGGAGATCGTGGGGATGTGTGGAGAAGAAGAGAGGAGAATAGAAGCTGAGGTGCCTGGGTTTGAACCCTGCCTCCTTCTCCCTAGCTCTGTGACCCTCGCCAGCTGGCTTAACCTCCCTAGAGGCCCCACATCACAGGGCTTGTTGTGAAGATTAAGTGTGAAGAGGAAAGAGTGTCTGCCACAGCCATCGCACCCCACTGCCCGTTCCAGAACTCTCCTCCGATTCCCATGGAGTCCGGGGATGAGGGGAGGGAGTGGCCAATGCCGAAGCCCCCAGTGGCGGAGCCCTTCCCCACCCACTCCCCAGGCTGAATGAAGGTTTTGCCTCTCCCACATAGAGGGACAGCACCCTAACCCACAACCATGGGGCACTGCATTGGTTGTAGGGAGCTTGTCCCATTCTCCAAAATCCTCCAATGTGTGTCCTTCCCACGGCTCCCAGTCTGGCGTGGATTTTGGCCCTGCGGTCTCGGCCCCAAGGGAGGACTTCCTCTGGGGCCCTGGTTTCTCTCATGCCAGCACCTATGGCTGGCTTTGGTAGGCAGGGACTGCTGAGACCCAGCTTCAGAGTAAGGGTGCCAGAGGTGTCAGACAAGCCCCTGGGGTTGTGTTGCTCACTTTGGCCTTGGGCAAACCACCAAAACACTCTGAGTCTCCGCTTCCTCTTCTGCTGGCTGAGGATGGAGGGGAGGAGTCTATGAGAACATCCAAGAGGAAGCATCTGATAAAGCATGAGGTTGGCGTGAGGTCCCAACACTGATTAGCTCAGATTATCGGCCTCAGCAAAGCCAGTGGTGTCACAGAACCCCAAAGGGCAGCCGCGAAGTTAGAAAAAGAGGACTTGTTGCTTAGTGCCAGCAGCTCCTGAAACACACCAAGCATTCCTGCCTCAGGGCCCTTGCACCTGCTGTTTCCTCTGCCTGGACTCCTTTCCCCAGATGTGCACATGACTTACTCTAAGAGGCCTACCCTGAGCACCCTATTAAAAAATACCACAGCTGGGTGCAGTGGCTTACACCTGTAATCCTAGCACTTTAGGAGACTGAGGCGTGGGGATCACTTGAGGTCAGGAGTTTGAGATCAGCCTGGCCAACATGGTGAAACCTTGTCTCTACTAAAAGTACAAAAATTAGCTGGGCGTGATGGCACACACCTGTAATCCCAGCTACTTGGGAGGCTGAGGCAGGAGAATCACTTGAATCTGGGAAGCAGAGGTTGCAGTGGGCCGAAATCACATCACTGCATTCCAGCCTGGGCAACGGAGCAAGACTCTGTCTCAAAAATAAATATATACATACATTAAAAATAAATAAAAAATACCAGATCTCCTCCAACATAAGAACATACCCTGTCTCCCTTCCTGCCTTATTTTCCTCCTTAGCACCTCTCACCATGTGATGTACCATCTACTTTGCGTGTTGCTTACTGTCTCCTGCCACAAGAATTTCCATGCCATGAGAGTGCAGAAGTTTTGGTTTTATTTTATTCACTGATGTATTCTCAGAGCCTGGAAGAGGGCCTGGCACATAATAGGCTCCTGATAAATACATAGAGACTGAATGAGTGATGCTCCTGGAGATGCTGCAGCTGCAAGCCCAGGACTCTGGCTAGGATTTGGTTTCTGTCCTGTATCTTTTTTTTTTTTGAGACAGAGTGTCACTCTGTCGCCCAGGCTGGAGTGCAGTGGTGTGATCTCAGCTCACTGCAACCTCCGCCTCCTGGGTTCTAGTGATTCTCATGCCTCAGCCTCCTGAGTAACTGGGATTACAGGTGCCTACCACCATGCCCGGCTAATTTTTGTATTTTTAGTAGAGATGGCATTTCACCATGTTGGCCAGTCTGGTCTTGAACTCCTGACCTCAGGTGATCCACCTGCTTCAGCCTCCCAAAGTGCTGGGACTACAGGCATGAGTCACCGCACCTGGCCCCTTTAAATTCTTCCTGAGGGGCCTGGTCTAACAGAAGCTCCCCGGTTCCAGAGGACAGATACACACGCATGTGAAAGTGGTGGGTTAATGTAGAACTAGAGACCAGAGGGTCCTGCTCCCATGTGAGGACAATAAGTGCAATGAAAATGTGGGCTTTGGAATCAGACCCAGCTGGGTTTGAGTCTTTTTTTATTTTAATTTTTGTTTTTATTTTTTGGAGAAGCTCCCATTCTCCAAAAAGGTCTCACTAGGTTGTCCAGGCTGGTCTCGAACTACTGAGCTCAAGGGATCCTCCCACCTTGGCCTCCCAAAGTGCTGGGATTACAGGTGTGAGCCACTGTGCCTGGCCTAAAACTCATTATTGAAGTATTCACTGGTGTTGGCTTTGGGGTTACCTGTCTACATCCTGTGACCTACCTAAAGGAAGCCACAGCACCTGGCCTGGGTTTGTCTTAACTCTGTTGGGGCCTCAGTTATCTCATCTATATAATGGGATGATTGGCTTAGATGATCTCCCAGCTCCAACATCCCAGCCCATCCTATGGGCTTCGTCGTTGCTGGGCTGCCTGCACCCATCCCCTTGGCTCCCATATCCTTCACCTTTGACCTTCTGCTCCTCATTCCACCCCATTCCTTAGGAAACTGGCTGACTGTGCTCAGCTGCTGGACGTGGATGACATGGTACGGTTGGCTGTGCCCGACTCCAAGTGTGTCTACACCTACATCCAGGAACTGTACCGCAGCCTCGTGCAGAAAGGACTGGTGAAGACCAAGAAGAAGTGAGGAGGTGACTGGCTCTGTGGGCAGAGATGGGCAGGGTGCCCAGCTCACCAGCCATGGCCCGGGGGCTCCCTTCTGCTCCATGGAGGCACCAGAGCCAGGGGCTTAGGCAAGGGTGTGTGGCGTTGGTTTTAACTGCATTAAAAGTACTTTTGTAAAATCCTGTCTGGCCCCTCAGTGCTCTCTCCATACTTGGCCCAGGAACCTCTGCACTCTGGGATAACAAACTCTGGCCATAGGGGATTCCTCACCTGCTGAGGTCTCAATAACTGTGCAAGGTGTTTGGAAAAGGACAATGGCCTGGGTCCCACCACTAACCAGCTGTGTGACACATACAGTTAACCTCTCTGGGCCTCAGTTTACAGTCTGAAAGGGGATAATGAGAGTTCCAACCTTATGAAGGTGTTGCGAGAGTTAAACGAGATAATGAAATGGGCAAAAAGCTTTGCCCAGTCCTGCCACTCAAGTGTTCAGTAAGTGGTCGCCAAAAATAAAAAACAAACTTACATTTTGACTCTGGTGGCACTTCTGATTATCTTCCCCTCCTTCCACACTTCTTCTCAGGTTAGGGGACTCCAGGGCAGGAGCTGGAGAAGATTCTCTAGAAACTAGTGGGATCTGGGTGACTTCCTTGACTGAAATCACTCCATATTCTATCTCTGAAAAGCCAGCAGTATTCCAGGAGCTTACAACAATTGCAACCAGAAAGTTCTTCTTCTGGGTTAAGTTAATCCCTCTACTTGGCTGAAGTTTTGTCTTGTTTTTGTTTTTCCATTGCTCATGAGATACAAATCCCTGAGCTGATTACAATTTCCTGCTAACTATCCAGTCTGGCTTTATCAGCCATTTGGGGCATGTGTGCTGATGAAAGCAGCTCATGAAAAATACAGAAAACAAAACACACCCCAGCCATAACCCTGGCTCACCTGCAGGGGTGTGGATTGGCAGAGTGGACCCCAGCAATCCACTGAAGTGCTCTGTGCCTCAATTGCCTCATCTTTAAAATGGGGGTGTTGGCCAGGCATGGTGGCTCACACCTATAATCCCAGCACTTTGGGAGGCCAAGGCAGGTGGATCACCTGAGGTCAGGAGTTCAAGACCAGCCTGGCCAATATGGTGAACCCCCATCTTTACTAAAAATACAAAAATTAGCCAGGCGTGGTGGCGGGCATCTGTAATCTCAGCTACTCAAGAGACTGAGGCAGGAGAATCGCTTGAAGTCAGGGGGCGGGGGTTGCAGAGAGCCGAGATCGCACTGCTGCACTCTAGCCTGGGCGACGGAGTGAGATTCTGTCTCAAATAAATAAATAAATAAATAAAATGGGGACATCATCCCTGTGGACCTTCTGAAAGCTCCTCTGTCCAAGGATGGCCTAATTTTCCATGGCCAACATTCCGTATGATGTTTGGGGAACATCCAAGGGAAGCAAGGTCAGAAATTTATGCTTAAATCCCTAGTCCTCTCTGGTCCTGATGAAACCACCCCATCCCCTCATCAAAGACTCAGTTGCACTCCAGAATTCATCTCTGACTTTAATGGCTTAAGCAAGAACATGGTTTCTGTGGCTCTCCCTGGACTGGATGCTGGAGGACACATACTTCACAGTCTGAGGCCTGGTCCCAGGAACTGGCAATCTAACAGGATGGCAAGGGGTTTTGAAACATATAGATTTTCAGGATGGAAGTTTGATTCTTCAGATTGTGACTCATCCGTGGAAAATAAATGGTTTAGCACCTAAATCTGTATATTCCCATCAGTGGCTTGGCTGACTCAGTTGTAAATAGGGTACCCTCCATCTGTCTCTCCCACCCATATGCTCCACTGTCCCCAGGCCCTCAGTGCCTAAACCCTAGGGGGATTCGAGTTGGCTGCTGGATTCATTTCCTGCAAGCAGGCCTGCAAGGTGACCTGTCTCTCTAAGATGGAGAGCTGGAGAACTGGCCTGTAACTCTGCAAACTTAAACTCCCTTGGCTCTGGGGGATGCAAAGGGTGTGGGAAGGGTGCACCTGTGGCCAAGTGAACCTGGGAGTGAGTCCATACACAACACACACACTCACAGCTCCCTTCCCTCCACCACACACACACACAAACTAACGACTAACAACCTAAGAAGGGAAAAATGAATGGGGAATGGGCCACAGGGAGCTCTGGCCTTAGTCCATGAGGTGTGTCCATCCGCTATGCCGAGGATCCAGTGCACAGAGGGTCACAACATGAGTTAGGAGGGCCGGTCCACTCCGAATTGGAGGGTGAACTCTTCAGCATTCTTTCTGAACAGCTCCGGATTCTGTGTCAGCAGGTCAGCGAGGTCCATCCGCAGGGGTTCCTTGATATTCGGTCTATTCACCAGCACACTGAGGGCCTCCAGGACTGGGGAGAGACAGGCCAGATCAGGACATCAGGGCAGAGGGAAGGGAGTCATGGCTGCCCACTCCCAATGTCCTGACACTCCACACCCACTCCTTGGGGGAAAGGTTCCATCGCTTAGGATTACTCTATGACCAGATCAAATGCCCCGCTCATTCTTGGTTGGTGACACCCAAGGCCTTGACTGATTACATCAGTGGTTTTCAAACAACTACATTCCATGGCTTCAGAGAAGCTCCTCATCACGGGGGCCACTGAGATAAGTGAGGTTTCTGGGTCTTATCCCCATTTCAACAAAAACTACTGTTTTCCTCCATTATATTGATAGTCCAAATAAACTTTTCCTTGGGCAAAAGGGGTCTAAGGCTAAAGACTGAAAACCACCACTGCCCCCTGGCTCTTCATCTTTCACAGATGCCTTTGGGAACCTAGTGAAGGCAGCAGCCCATCTCCCGAGACAGACGTGGACATCCACATGCAAAACAGACAGTTCCCAGACCCCCTAAAGCTCATCCAAGGACCACTCCTCTCCCTGCTCCTACTCCCACCAACCTAAGGACTTTCGTTTCCTGAGTTAAAAACTCCTGAGCTGGTCCAGGTGGAGGATTGCACACTGATTCAGCCACAGGCTCTAGAGCTGCATTGTTCAATATGGTAGCCATTAGCCACAGGCAGGCATCTAGATTTAAATGAATTAAAATCAGTCTGGGCACGGTGGCTCACGCCTGTAATCCCAGCACTTTGGGAGGCCAAGATGGGTGGATGGCTTGAACTCACAAGTTTGAGACCAGCCTGGGCAATATGGCAAAACCTGGTCTCTACAAAGCATGCAAAAATTAGCCAGGTGTAGTGGCACACTCCTGTAGTCCCAGTTACTCGGGAGGCTGAGGTGGGAGGATGGCTTGAGCCCAGGAGGTGGAGGTTGCAGTGAGCCAAGATTGCATCACTGAACTAACAGCCTGGGCAACAGAGACAGACCGTGTCTCAATAGAAAAAACAAAAAGGATTAAAATTAAGTACAATTAAGAATGGAGTTCTGGCCAGGCGCGGTGACTCACACCTGTAATCCCAGCACTCTGGAAGGCTAAGGCAGGCGGATCACTTGAGGTCAGGAGTTCGAGACCAGCCTGGCTAACATGGCAAAACCCCTCTCTACTAAAAATACAAAATTAGCTGGGTGTGGTGTCATATGCCTGTAATTCCAGCTACTCGAGAAGCTGAGGCCGGAGAATCGCTTGAACCCAGGAGGCGGAGGTTGCAGTGAGCCAAGATCGTGCCACTGCACTCCAGCCTAGGCGACAGAGCGAGACTCCGTCTTAAAAAAGAAAAAGAATTGAGTTCCTCAGTTGCAACAGCCACATGTGGCTTGCGAGTCAGCCAAGTGCCGCTGTTTGTCATCTGTATGACCTTAGGCAACTACTTCACCTCTCACATGCCTCAGATGTCCGGGTCTATTAAACAAGGCTAATGACAACACTACCTCACGGGCTTGTGGAGGAAATAAAGATGAAGTCGGCATGTGATGTTTTTAGCACAGTGCCGAAAGTGCTCAGTCAAGTGACAGGTATTATCATTATGAGGCCAGTTCCTTCCACTGTCATGTAGGACACCGAGTCCTGGAAAGGAATGAAAACTTGCCCAAAGTCCACAGGGGGAACAGCGGGCTTTCTTATCCCGAGCCCTTCCCTGTGCAGCCAAGCTGCCTCTCCCATGAACCGCAGCAATGCTCTTCTGTCACGACTGCACAGGTATAAGAAAGAGGCAGGAGGAGGTCAGTCTGTCCGGTACTGAACTTCTATCTCATAGTAAGTTCAGCCAAGACTCACAATTTTTATCTCCTCTCTTTGGGGCTTTTCAAGCTCAGAATAAGCTGTGAACCCCCTCTCCAGTAATCTCTACCCGGTATCAGTCCCTCCTCCAGGCAAAGCCCAGCCCCACCTTGGCAAGTCTTGGTGCAAGGCTTCCAGTTCTCATTGCTGATGATGGGCAGGCAAACTTGACCGTTCTCGTCCACGTTGGGGTGGTAGATCTTGGTTGTGAATTTGATCATGGGAGGCTTGAACGGATACTCCTGCGGGAAGCTGATGCACAGGCTGAAGGCTTTGAGGTGGTAGGGAGGTTCATCCTGTGCAGAGAGAAAAGGGGTCAAGCTCTGGTCTGGTTTTCCTCCCTTCCTGCCCCCATCCGAGGATCCTAGACATCCTCTGCTTCACTCCCAGGAGGAATCATGAGCCAGGATACACACAGCACCTACATTCATTTGACAATTGAGTCATGGATTAGTGAAAATGTGAAATCACCAAAGGGCACTGGCCTGGGAGGCAGAGAAGTCTGATCTTGGCTTTTGCTGTGTGACCATGGGTGAGCCACTTCCCACCTCTAGTCCTCAGTTTCCTCATTTGAAAAGTGGATAAAGATGGACTAGATGAGCTCTAAGGACCATCTCAGCTTTCAAGACTTTCTGAGATTATGGAAGAAAAGGATGGAACATCCTTTCTTAAAACATTAGAATGGGGGTGAGGAAATGGAGAAAATGAGGAAATCCTAAGAACCCAGGAGCTTAGGAAAATAAAATGGTGCAGCTGTGATGGAAAACAGTATGGCCATTTCTCAAAAGATTAGACACAGAATTACCATATGATCCAGCAGTTCTACTTCTGGGTAGAAACCCAAAGAACTGAAAGCAAACAGGTATTTGTATACCAATGTTTCTAGCAGCGAAATGGTGAAAGCAAACCAAGTGTCTATCAATGGATCAATCAACAAAACGTGGCATATACACACAATGGAGTATTATTTAGCCCTAAAAGGAATGAAATTCTGATATATGCTACAACATGGATGAACCTTGAAGACATTATGCTAAGAGAAATAAGCTAGACAAAAAAAGGACAGATATTGCAAGATACCACTTATGTGCAGTACCTAGAATAGTCAAATTCATAGAAACAAAATACAAAAGTGGTCACCAGGTGCTGGGGAAAGAAAGGAATGGGGAGTTACTGAAGGGGTACAGAGTTTCAGTACAGGTAGACAAAAAGTTCTAGAGATGAACGGTGGTGATGGTTGTGCAACAATGTTTGTTTGTTTACTGAAGCAGGGTCTCGCTCTGTCACCCAGGCTGGAGTGCACTGGCATTATCATTGCTCACTGTAATGTCAACTTCTGGGCTCAAGTGATCCTCCCACCTCAGCCTCCTGAGTAGCTGGTACTACAGGGGCCCACCACCATACCTGGCTAATTAAAAATTTTTTTTTGATAGGGTCTCACTATGTTGCCAGGGCTGGTCTTGAACTCCTGGCCTTGAGCAATCCTTTTGCTTTGGCCTCCAGATTACTGGGATTACAAGCATGAGCCACCATGCCCAGCTATAATCCTATTTAATCCTATTTAATGACACTGAACTATATACTTAAAAATGGTTAAGATGGTAAATTTTGTTATGTGTAGTTTACTATGATTAAAAACCAACAAACTCAGGGGCTGGAGTGACCTAGGGGTTGGGAGCTGCAAGGAGCCAGCAGAAGACCCTCTAGACTTTGAGCGACCTGAACACTTTTCTGAGCACCTATCTGTGCTGTCCTGTGCTAAGGGCTTCACATGCATTAGCCTGTGCAACAGAGTATGGGGGTCACACAGACTCCAGAGCCACCCTGCCTGGGTGTGATTCGACTCTGACACTCACTAGCCATGTGATCTAACTAGGCCGGGCGCGGTGTCTCACGTTTGTAATCCCAGCACTTTGGGAGTCCAAAGTGGGCGGATCACCTGAGGTCGGGAGTTCGAGACAAGCCTGACCAACATGGAGAAGCCCTGTCTCTATTAAAAATGCAAAATTGGCCGGGTGCGGTGGCTCACGCTTGTAATCCCAGCACTCTGGGAGGCCGAGGCGGGCGGATCACAAGGTCAGGAGATGGAGACCACGGTGAAACCCCGTCCCTACTAAAAATACAAAAAAATTAGCCAGGCGTGGTGGCGGGCGCCTGTAGTCCCAGCTACTCGGAGAGGCTGAGGCAGGCGAATGGCGTGAACCTGGGAGGCGGAGCTTGCAGTGAGCCAAGATCGCGCCACTGCACTCCAGCCTGGGCGACAGAGTGAGACTCCGTCTCAAAAAAAAAAAAAAAAAAAAAAAAAAATGCAAAATTAGCCGGGCGTGGTGATGCATGCCTGTAATACCCGCTACACGGGAGGCTGAGGCAAGAACTGAAAGGAGGAAATTGAACCCGGGAGGCTGACGTTGTGGTGAGCAGAGATCACACCCTTGCACTCCAGCCTGGGCAACAAGAGCAAAACTCCGTCTCAAAAAAAAAAAAAAAAAAGAGAGAGAGATGGAGTAAAAAAAAGTAGGAAGATAAAGTAAATATCTCATTTTTTATGGTCTCAGTAAGAAGAAAAGGCTGCGCCTATCAGTCAGAGAAGGCCAACGGCTGAGGCCTCAGAGCAGGATGGGAGGGTGCTGTGGTTGGATGTCTGTCTCGCGGCGGTGGCTCACGCCTGTAGTCCTAACACTTTGGGAGGCTGAGGCAGATGGATTGCCTGGGCTCAGGAGTTTGAGATCAGCCTGGGCAACATGATGAAACCCCACCTCCACTAAAATACAAAAAAGTAGCTGGGCGTGGTAGCATGTGCCTGTAGTCCCAGCTACTCAGGAGGCTGAGGCATGAGAATTGCTTGAACCCGGGAGGCAGAGGTTGCAGTGAGTCTCGCTCTGCACTCACTCCAGAGTGAGACTCTGTCACCAAAAAAAAAAAAAAAAAAGGAAAGAAAAGAGAAAAGAAAAGAAATTTGATCCCCAATGTTGGAGGTGGGGCCTAGTAGGAGGCGTATGGGTCCTGGGGGCAGATCTCCCACGAATGGCTCCGTGCCAACCTCACAGTAATAAGAGATTTCTTACTCTATTACTTACTGAAAAAGCTGGTTGTTTAGAAGATCCTGGCACCTGCTCGCTCTCTCTCTTTCACTTCTTCTCTTGACATGTGATCTATACATGTGGCTCCCCTTTGCCTTCCACCGTGAGTGGAAGCTTCCTGAGGCCTCACCGGAAGCAGATGCTGGTGCCATGCTTCTTTTTTATTTTTTTTTTTTTGAGATGGAGTTTCACTTTGTTGCCCAGGCTGGAGTGCAATGGCGTGATCTTGGCTCACCGCAACCTCTGCCTCCCGGGTTCAAGCGATTCTCCTGCCTCAGCCTCCCAACTAGTTGGGATTACAGGCACGCGCCACCACATCCAGCTAATTTTGTATTTTTAGTAGAGACGGGTTTTCTCCATGTTGGTCAGGCTGGTCTTGAACTCCCGACCTCAGGTGATCCACCCTCCTCGGCTCCCCAAAGAGATGGGATTATAGATGTGAGCCACCAAGCCCGGCGCCATGCTTCTTGTACAGCCTGCAGAAGCTTGAGCCAAATTAACCTCTTTTCCTTATATATTATGCAGCCTCGGGTATTCCTTTACAGCAACACAAATGGACTAAGACAGGGGTATCAGTGTGTCCTGCCTGAAGGGGCTTCTTTCTGGGCTTCGTAGGACTTAACAGAGGAAGGAGGTAGCAGAGTCATGGAGCTGAGAGCTCCGGGGACCTGTCCCAGCTCTGCCTCGAGCTTGCTGTATGACTGAGCTTTCTCTGAGGATCAGTTTCTTCATTTGTAAAAGGGAGAAGTTGGACCAGAGGATTCCATGCTGTATCTTACAGTCAGTTGAGAAAGCCCCACTACCTTCTAAGTTCTAGGTTAAATAAAGTATTTTGCTACTTTTTTTGGTTTTGTTTTTTTGAGGCAGAGTTTCGCTCTTGTCATCCAGGCTGGAGTGCAATGGCCCAATCTCAGCTCACTGCAACTTCCACCTCCCAGGTTCAAGTGATTCTCATGCCTCAGCCTCCTGAGTAGCTGGGATTATAGGCTCCCACAACTACGCCCAGCTAATTTTTGTATTTTTACTAGAGACAGGGTTTCACCATGTTGGCCAAGCTGGTCTCAAACTTCTGACCTCCGGTGATCCACCCACCTCAGCCTCTCAAAGTGCTGGGATTACAGGTGTAAGCCACCGTGCCCAGCCTGCTACTTTTTAAAAAATTTTGAAAACTATTCATTTTTCATGGAGTGGTTAAAAGAGAAGACCCTGGAGTCCGCTGAATTCCACTCCTGCCACCTTATTCTGACTGACCAGTTACTTAACCTCCTTGGTTTCCATCTCTGCAATTTCAAGAGGAAGACAACCTTCCCCATTGGATGTTTGAGAGGATTCAATATAACCTCATATGTCGTGTACTTAAAACAGCACTTGGTCCACAGGAGACTCTCAAGCAATGAGAATTCTTACTATTAGCTTCAACAGGCTCATCGAGCTGAATCCTTCCATGACCAAGATATGACAAGTAGGGCCACTTTGGTGAACACATAAACTGAGACTGAGCCTTTGAGGAGGAATTTGTCTGCCATTCCAAAAGACCTTTCCCAGTTCTCCTTCCTCTGCCAGTCAACCATCCCCTCCTTTACGGCCTCACCAGGCACCTTCAGGCCCCCTTAGCTGATGACTTACATCAAGCCTTGGTCCTCCAGCTCTGGGATTCCTCCCAAGTATCATGTTTCTTCAGGACTCCTATATGGCTGGAAGGTCTGTGGCCAGTTCCTGGGGCACACTTAACCACCTTGGTCTTGCCAACCATTGAGGTCCTCTGATTTCATAGTATTCTGCCAAACGAGACCTTTCCTAGGTTTTCCTATCACCCCCACTTTCATCATCTCAAAGTTGGTCTCCTTGGAGATATAATCAGTCCTTGGAGCTCCTTTGAGCATCTTCTCCCAGCACCTGAGGCCTAGAACAGGTGTCCTCACTCTAAGCCAGGTAAGTGGATCGTTTCAACACAGTAACCCAAGGGACTTGACAGAGGTTCCCATGTTGACCTGACTCAGGCCTTTCTCTACTTTTCTGGACTATAGGTCAGTTTAAAGAGAAGATGACACAACCTAGGCCATTGCATTGTCAATAAAAAGTAAATCCTGCCGGGTGTGGTGGCTCACACCTGTAATCCCAGCACTTTGGGAGGCCGAGGTGGGCAGATTACTTGAGGCCAGGAGTTTGAGACCAGCCTGGCCAACATGGCAAAACCCTGTCTCCACTAAATATACAAAAATTAGCCTGGCATAGTGGCACATGCCTGTAGTCACAGCTACTCAGGAGGCTAAGGCAGGAGAATCTCTTGAACCCCAGAGATGGAGGTTGCAGGAAACCGACATCGTACCACTGCACTGCAGCCTGGGCGACACAGTGAGACTCTGTCTCAAAAAAAAAAAAAAAAAAGTCCAAATCCTAAATAATAAGATGAATTGTTACTTTGATATTCCAAAGAGCTTGGACTAACAAAAAGTTCAATGTGTTAAATTTTATTTCCAAGTAATGAAAAGTGTAGATTAATTTCTCAAAGTATCTTTAGTCACTAATAATCGGATGAAAAAAAGAGAGATCTTGCACTCTGAAAACTATTTTGGAATACTGCTTTTAGAGAGACTTTATCAAGAAAATACCAAATAATAAACAGAGAAAAAGAAGAATAGTAGAAATGAGCTATTTGTGTTTTCATATGTAACAATTTTCTGAAATAAGACTAAAGAAAAACAAAATACAATTTAGGTTTGCAGGAGCAAATTCTACCAACTGTGAAAGCCTGGAAGTTTATCCCTACCCCTTGACAAAGGTCCAAGAAATCTTCATTTCTTCTTCTTTTTGATGCTGGTTGTCTCCTGAAGTTCTGTGGTGGGCTTGGTGGCTACTGGTTTAAGGAAGGGGTCTCCTACTAAGTCAAAAGTCCTTTGGCATCTTTATCAGAAGATGAACCTCAGAAGTATCTAGATCTCAGAAGCAATCAATTCAGAGAGGCCCCCTCCAGCAATGATAACCTCCAGTAAAAGGATCTCAAGCAGGGAAAATTCTTGCCTAGTCCTAACCCTCCCTGCCCATGTCCCTGGCCTAAGTTGGCCCCAATCCAAAGCCATGGTCCCCATGGATACTCACGGGTAGGAGGAGAGCGTGCCACACCAGGACATTGGCATCATCGCTGGACAGGTTCCGCAGGTACGGGGGAGGCTTCTTCTGAAGATCCTCTAGCTCCTGCAGGGGACACAAGTGAGTGGGCAGTTGGCCTAGTCCTCCCTATTTCAGCCCCCTCCCCCTGCCCCAGCAGCAAGCTGCCCCAAGTTCAAAACTGGCCATCTTAGGGGCAGAAGCCGGTAAAGTCAGAGCCCACATTTACTGAGCACTTAGTATGTATCAGGCATGGTGCTGGTGCTTTTTCTTTTTTTTTTTTTTTGAGACGGAGTCTCACTCTGTTACCCAGGCTGGAATGCAGTGGTGCGATCTCGGCTCACTGCAAGCTCCGCCTCCTGGATTCACGCCATTCTCCTGCCTCAGCCTCCCAAGTAGCTGGGACTACAGACGCCTGCCACCACGCCCGGCTAAGTTTTTGTATTTTTAGTAGAGACGGGGTTTCACCGTGTTAGCCAGGATGGTCTTGATCTCCTGACCTCGTGATCCGCCCGCCTCAGCCTCCCAAATTGCTGGGATTACAGACGTGAGCCACCGCGCCCAGCCAGTGCTGGTGCTTTAAGTAAATTTTCTGACTGTGGCCTCACCACAACTCTGGTATACCTAGGTACTAGGTGCAGGGAAAAATACATCACTTCTCCCAGATATTAAAACTTGGGAGTAAGTGCTCTTAGGAGGCTTTTCTCCTGAAAGCAGGGTACTTAACCTCTGCTCTCTAGCCTTCTTCCTAGAAAGTCACTAGGTTCTAATTCCCTTCCTCTCTTCCTTTCTTCCTTCCATAAGCATCGAATGAGCATCTACAGCAAAGACATGACCCCACCGCTTCAAACTCTGCCAGATCAGGGCTGGAGAAGGGAAATGACTCCGGAAGACCCTAGCAGAGAAGAATTCTACACACCAAGCGGGGAAACAAGGGGGCAAGGAGTGACTCATCTTCCCAGAACTGTGGCCCAAGCACCTGAATATCCCTTTTGAATTCTCCCAACAGCCATTACTGAGCATCTTCTACTGACATTTAACTGAGACAGGACCCAGTCCTCAAGAATTTCAGTAGAGTAATGGACGAAACATGGATGTGATTATGTGAATGTGTATGGATATACAGTAGGGAAGGAGATGAGAGGGGAGAAGGAAGGCTTCACAGAGGGTGCACTGAGCTGGGCCATGCAGAATGAACAGGAATCCATAATGCAGAGAAGGGGAGAAGCACCAGGGCAGAGGGCCAAGATGAGGCACATATGTACAGTATGTCCTGCAGAAGGTGAATAGGTAGTACAGGAAAAGGGTTCCAAGGTCAAGTATATTTGGGAAATCTAGGCTAAAGACGTTTCTTCACCGGAGAACTTCCCAGAGCCTTTAATATGCTATTGTGTACGGTGATTGACCAAGCTGTGGGCCCACGGCATGCAGTACTTCTCAAACGTATTTGACAAAGGAATGCTGCCCCTCTTTTAGGGTCCATCTTGTGGGACTACGGGCCTTTTCTTGTTGGGGAAGATAAAAAGACAGTCAAGGGCAGGTCACATTCCTCTGGAACAATGAATTAGTACAAACCAGTGGTTCTCAACCAGGGGCGATTTTACCCAGCCAGGGACATTTGGTAATATCTGGGAACTTTGTCACGTTGTCGTAAGTCGGGAGAGTGGGTAGAGGCCAGAGATGCTGATAAACATCCTAACAAAGAATTATCTCGCCCAACAAGAGGGGAGACCGCTGCCCTCCAGGGTGAGTCTCAGGCCTGGTCACCTTCACCACAAGCTGACTGAAGGGCCTTTGGGCCTTAGGTGAACATCAGCAGTAGTACCCTGGCAGTACTCCTCATAGACCCGTGGTGGTGGTGGACAAGGGGAGAGACTCCTATATCTGGGGAAAAGGGAGGGAAGAGTGGGAAGGACTGTGTCCTGTGGTTTCAGTGCCAGCTTAGCTGCAGTAGAACAGAGCACTAGATAGATTTCTAAGGTTTCCGACTCCAGGCCCTGGCCCGTGGACAGCAACTGTGGACCCCTCTGGGGCCCAGCAGGGAACTAACCGCCCTAAAGGGAAGGACACAAGCCTGGCTGACTTCACCACCTGCTGATTGTAGAGCCCTAGGGCCTTGGGCAAACGTAGGGCATAGCCAGGTAGTGATTACAGCGGGCTTTGAGCAAGACCCAGTGTTGTGCTGGCTTCAGGCCTGACCCAGTGCAGTCCCAATTCTGGTGACCATGGGGATGCTTGTGTCACACCTCACCCAGCTCCAGGGAGCTCAGCACGGAGAGTAAGACTCCATTTGTTTGGGAGAAAGTAAGGGAAGAAAATGAGAGTCTCTACCTGGTAATCCAGAGAATTCTTCCTGACGTTATCCAAAACCACCAAGGTAGTAACCTCTAAGAGTCTGCAAGAACTACAGTGTTACTAGGCTTGGAGTGCCCCCTAATGTAGACATGGCTGCAGTGACCAAAACTTAGATTACAACAGCCAAGCCCCTTTGAATACCTAGAAAGCCTTCCCAAGAAGGATGAGTACAAACAAGCCCAGACTACAAAGACTATAATAAATACCTAACTCCTCAGTGCCCAGACACCAACAAACATCCATAAGCTTCAAGACGGTCCAGGAAAACATAGCCTCACCAAACGAACTAAATAAGGCACACGGGGCCAATTCCAGAGAAATAGAGATATGTGACCTTTCAGACAGAGAAATCAAAATCACTGTTTTGAGGAAACTCAAAGAAATTCAATATTTCCTCCACAGAGAAGGAATTCAGAATGCTATCAGCAAATTTTTTTTGCCATCAACAAATTTAACAAAGAAATTGAAATAATTAAAAAGAATCAAGCAGAAATTCTGGAGTCGAAAAATGCAGTTGAGGCCGGGTACAGTAGTGGCTCATGCCTGTAATCCCAGCACTTTGGGAGGCCGAGGCGGGCAGATCACCTGAGGTCAGGAGTTCGAGACCAGCCTGGCCAACATGGTGAGTTCCCGTTTCTTCTAAAAATACAAAAATTAGCTGGGCATGGTGGTGCATGCTTGTAATCCCAGCTACTTGGGAGGCTGAGGCAGGAGAATTGGAGAGGCAGAGGTTGCAGTGAGCCGTGATCACACCATTGCACTCCAGCCTGGGCAATACGAGTGGAACTCTGTCTCAAAAAAAAAAAAGAAAAGAAAAGAAAAAGATGCAATTAACATACTGAAACGCATCAGTCTTTTAATAGCAGAATTGATCAAGCAGAAGAACTAGAGTGCTTAAAGACAGGGTATTTGAAAATACAGTCAGATGAAGCAAAAGAATAAAAGAATATACAAAGACTTTGGGAGGCCGAGGTGGGTGGATCACGAGATCAGGAGATCGAGACCTTCCTCGCTAACATGATGAAACCCCATCTCTACTAAAAATACAAAAAATAAAAAAATTAGCCGGGTGTGGTGGTGGGTGCCTGTAGTCCCAGCTACTCAGGAGGCTGAGGCAGGAGAATGGTATGGACCCAGGAGGCAGAGCTTGCAGTGAGCCAAGATTGTGCCACTGCACTCCATCCTGGGCAACAGAGCAAGACGCCGTCTCAAAAAATAAAAATAATAAATAAACAAAGAATGAAGTATGCCTATGGGATCTAGACAATGGCCTCAAAAGGGCAAATCTAAGAGTTACTGGCGTTAAATAGGAGGTAGGGAGACAGACAGGGCTAGAAAGTTTATTCAAAAGGATAGTAACAAAGAATTTCCCAAATCTAGAGAAAGATATCAATATCCAAATATGAGAAGGTTATAGAACACCAAGCAGACTTAACCCAAAGAAGACTACCTCAAGGCATTTAATAATCGATCTCCCAGATGTCAGGGATAAAGAAAGGGTCCTAACAGCAGCAAGAGAAAATAAACAAATAACATACAATGGAGCTCCAATATGTCCGGCAGCAGACTTTTCAATGGAAATCTTACAGGCCAAGAGAGAGGGGCATGACATATTTAAATGAAATACGGCTGAGGGAAAAAATCTTTTACCCTAGAATAGTATATCCAGTGAAAATATCCTTCAAACATGAAGGAGAAATAAAAACTTTCCCAGACAAAAGCTGAGAGATGTCATCAACACCAGACCTGTCCTACAAGAAATGCTAAAAAGGAGTTCTTCAATCAGAAATTTAAAAGAATTTTAATGAGCAATAAAAAATCATCTGGGCTGGGCATGGTGGCTCAAGCCTGTAATCTCAGCACTTTGGGAGGCCAAAGCCGGTGGATCACCTGTGGTCAGGAATTCGAGACCAGCCTGGCTAACATGGTGAAACCACATCTCTACTAAAAATACAAAAATTAGCTGGGCGTGGTGGCGGGTGCCTGTAACCCCAGCTACTCGGGAGGCTGAGGTAGGAGAATCACTTGAACCCAGGAGGCGGAGGTTGCAGTGAGCTGAGATCGTGCCATTTGCACTTCAGCCTGGGCAACAAGAGTGAAACTCTGTCTCAAAAAAAAAAAAGAAAGAAAAACACAGATTAATATAACACTGTATTTATGGTGTGTACACTACTCATCTTAAGTAGAAAGAGGAAAATATGACCAATTAAATATAATAACTACAACAATTTTTCAAGAGGTAGACAGTACAATAAGAAATAAATAGAAATGGCTGGGCGCAGTGGCTCATGTAATCTCAGCACTTTGGGAGGCTGAGGTGGCTGGATCACCTGAGGTCAGGAGTTCGAGACTAGCCTGACCAACATGGAGAAACCCCGTCTCTACTAAAAATACAAAATTAGCCAGGCGTGATGGTGCCTGCCTGTAATCCCAGCTACTCAAGAGGCTGAGGCAGGAGAATCATCTGAACCCGGGAGGCAGAGGGTGCGGTGAGCTGAGATGGCACCATTGCACTCCAGCCTGGGCAACAAGAGCGAAACTACATCTTGAAAGAAGGAAGGAAGGAAGGAAGGAAGGAAGAAAGGAAGGAAGGAAGGAAGGAGAGAGAAAGAAAGAAGGAAAGAAATAGAAACAACAAAAAGTTAAAAAGCGGAAAGACGAAATTAAAGTATACAGTCTGTAATAGGTTTTTTTTTGTTTTTTGTTTTTTTGAGACAGTGTCTCACTCTGTCACCCAGATTGGAGTCCCGTGGCACAATTACAGCTCACTGCAGCCTCAACCTCCTGGGCTCAGGTGATCCTGCCACCTCAGCCTCCCAAGTAGCTGGGACTACAGCAGTGTGCTACCATCCCGGCTAATTTTGGTACTTTTTGTAGAAATGGGGTTTGGCCGTGTTACCCAGGCTGGTCTCAAACTCCTGGGCTCACGCAATCCGCGAACCTCAGCCTCCCAAAGTGCTCATATTACAGGAGTGAGACACCACGCCTGGCCTTTATTAGTTTTCATTTTGCTTGTTTGTTTATGCAATCAGTGTTAACTTGTCATCAGTTTAAAATAACAGGTTATAAGATATTATTTACAAGTCTTGTAGTAACCTCAAATCTAAAAGCATACAATGGATACATAAGAGTTATGTGACCCAAAATGTCAATAATGATGAGGTTGAGAAACTGAAGCCCTCCAAACCCAGTCCACAAGTGGGGAGGGGTCCTTTAACACTGTGGACCATTTGAACTTTCTCTGCCTTCCCCCCACCCCCAACATATAATACAAACACATCCCATGCCCCCCTCCTATCTCTCAGCCTATGTTCTATTTCTGTTCAACCAATAAGCTGCTTCTGGTGCCTTCCACCCAGAGTCAATGGCCCCTCATTTATCTTTACCCCAAATTAGAAGCATCTGCACTCGTAAGAGTTTCTCTATCATCTGTGACTCTTTGGCAAGAACAAAGCCCAGGGTTGACCAGAGAAGATCTGGAATAGACATTTTCCTGACTTTACTATAACTGGGCACACTTGGACTTTATCTGTTTAGGATGAGTTCTGCCAAAACTTTCGCAAAGCCTGAGGAAGTTGAAACCCAACCTAAAACACACAGTTCTTTCCTACTGCCTACTAGGAAATCACCTGACTCAGAGGAACAGAAAATGAAAGTAGAAAGGCCATTAAGAGAGCCTGCAGGCTGGAGGCCTGTGGACCTGGTTTCATATTCCAGTCTCATTGCTCCTTACTGAAAGACTCTGGAAAAGCAAGTTATTTTCTCTGCGCCTCAATTTCCTCATTTGTAAAATGCGGGTATATATTACTTATCTCACAGAACTGCTGTGAGAATTAGATGAAATAACCACGTAAACTGTTTGGCATGTAATGGTTACAGTGCAATAAATTCTGGCTCCCATCTCTCTTCCACTTGGCTGGAAAGACCCTCTGCCTCATTTTGCTGCCAGCCTCCAGATTTAGTATCTAGACCAAGCCTGCTCTGGGCATCTCAGTCTGAGGCCATTTTCTTCTCAGAGGCTGAGGGTAGCAGGTACCCTCTTCCTCCCCTAGAGCCTGCCCCTCCACCCTGCAGACTGGAAGGGGCACTTCTGAAAGACTTGGGGTGCCAGATTCACTTCACCAGGATCACCTTCCTCCCTAATCCATCTCCAAACACCCTGGGTTTTCCCACCTTCTGGAGGAAACTGCCCTCTCCCCATCCTTCCAGATCTTATTTCAAATTGTGTCCCTGATAGGAATAAAATTCAACAAGAGACGGATTTGTGTTCAACTCTGTCCGCCGCACTCCCCACCTCCTAGAACAGGGCCAGCACATGTAGGCATTCAACACTTGTAGAACTCACGAATGCAAGCCACCTACTCCAGGAGGCCTTCCAGGTCCACCTCCGCATCTTTTTCTCCAGAGAATACCCAGGGAACTTTGCCCCAAATTCTAATTAGCATTCCGTGTTTCTCAGGACTCTAGTAACACAGGCATCAAATTATGGGATGGGCCACGGGCTTATTCCAAGGCAAGGAATGGTCATCTGTTCATAACCCCCCACCAGCAGTAGCAGAATGCCTGGCACCCAGATGCCAAGGATGTTTCCTGCACTGGAGATGCACTCAGTTGTTACCAGAAGTTTCAGGCAGGAAAAGTGAAATTGAAACCAGTTTTGGGGGAGCCGGCTCATCTTCACCACGCAAACAGCTCAAGCAGAGGCCTCCAAACCCCTAAATCCCCAGCTCTGGCCACTCTTGCAGGCCAGTCCTCCTCTGAGTAGAGGGCGGAGAGGACAGGGATTCAGCCAGCCCTGGTGCCCAGACAAATAAATAAATGTGCTCGGAGAGCCGCGGAGGGGATGCAGGGAGGAGGGAATGCGGGGGTCGAGGGGAGCCAAGAGAAAGGGGTCATCCTACACGCGGTTACCTTCGCCACTCGCACGCTCGCCGTCATCTCGGGACCGAGTGTGTGGCACCGGCGGCCTCCAGTAGGACCGAGCTCCGACCCGCGACACAGCGCGCCCCGCCCCGGGGACCCCACCCCCGGCAGCCCCTCCCACCCCTCCTCCCGCAGTCGCTGCGTGGGCCTCCCTGCACCCGCTCCGGCGAGGCCAGGAGGCCGCCGAGGGACTACCCGCCGGGCAACCGCCCGATCCCCGCGCGGAAGGCTCGGACCCGAGACTCACGGTCTTTGTGCGGAGACGGGGGCGGGCCTCGGGGCGCGCGGTCTGCTGATCCCTGCCTCCCGCGGGGGGCGCCGTGCACCGGCGGCGAGCGCTCAGGGTCGCTGGGGGGCGCTCATACGGGTTCCAGTCTTCGCTCCGCCGGCGGCCGCACCGGGAGCTCTCCGGTCTTTGTCAGCCACCTGCACGCCGCCCCAAATACACACTCGCCCTGAATAAATAAGGGATGCTCGCTGTGCAGACGCAGCACCGTGACAGTTCTTGGCGGCCTCCACCATCAGACCACCGCCTTGAGCCTCTGTCCCGGCGAGCTTCCGGAGTCGCTGAGCCTGCTGCTTTCCCTCCATGGGCCCAGCGCTCCATCTCCGAAACTGCGTGGGGGACGGCTTAGACCTGTGCTCTCCGAGCACCGCTCCCCGGCAGTCGGGGATCCTTTGTGCTGCCCGGCGTTCGGCGCGGGCTGCGTTTCTCCCCGTGGCTTGGGGCAGAGCACCGCAAGGAGGCGCTGTTGGACCCTTTCTCTTTTGCTTCGGAGGTTCGGTCTAACATCATTCAGTCCTTTACTAGGTTTAGTATTTACTAAGTGCCTACTGTATGCTGGTTTGGGAAACAGTGGGTGGGGGAAGCCCCAAGACGGACTCAGGAGGCTCCTTTCCGAGAGAGAGTCTGCTTCCCCTCCCTTACTTTACTACTGGTCCATTACAAGCTGTGGGCCTAATGTGTGCCCCCATGCACAGCTGGAGTCCCCACCCCTCTGTGCAAGGACAAAGTAGTTGCAGCCCCTGAGCACCGAGCAGCATCTGGGGAAGATGAGACTTGTTGGGAGGGCCAATCCCCTCCCTCTCACCCTTCCCTACCTCCGTTTAGTCCAGACGAGAAAGGAAATCAGTATATTTTGAGCACCAGTTTGTGATCTCAGTGCCTCACAGTTTTTTTGTTTCTTGTTTTTCTGAGAGTTTCACTGTCGCCCTGACTGGAGTTCAGTGGCGACATCGGCTCACTGCAACCTCCGCCTCTCTGTTCAAGCTGTTCTCGTGCCTCAGCCTCCTGAGTACCTGAGATTTACAGGCTCGCGCCGCCACGACCGGCTCATTTTTGTATTTTTAGTAGAGTCAGGGTCTCCAGCTCCTGGTTTTAAGTAATCCACCCGCCTTGGCTTCCCCAAGTGTTGGAATTACAGGCATGAGCCACCGTAATGTTTTCATCCAAGTATTTTGAAACCAAATGACTTCTCTGCTCAGATTTTGCAGAACGATTAATTGTTTCATTCAATTCAGTGAACTTTAACAGCATCTTCTATATGCCCGAAATGAATAGGACACTATGTAATACCTTAACAGGGGTAGAGATGAGGGAACAAAGACATTCGAACCTGCCTGTGATCAACAGTCTCAGTCAACAAGCGCCTACTACTGAGTGGCAGGCATTGCCAACAGGAAACACCAGGATGAGAAAGGGGAGTCCCTGCTCCTGAGGAGTTAGTTCCCAGACTGCTGGGACAGAGGGAGAGAATGCAGCCCCTGATTTTTAATGATAATGCGATAGATAATCACCTGATACTCTGGGAGTATGAGGAGGGTCACTTTATCCCTCTTCAGGGAGGGGCAGAGGTTTCCTGGAAGAGAGAAAAATCCAAGTGTATTGTGAAACGTGATGAGTCAGCGAGAGTAAGAGCGTGGGATGAAGATGTTCTAACAAGAGGGAACAGCATGAGCAAATGGGGCAGTGTCTATGGAAACTGGAGCAAAAGCCTCTGTCCACGTATCGTAGCTCTCCTTTTCTTTTCTTACAGGAACGCTGCATCCCGAGGTGAATTCACACTCATGGATATAGCTGGGTCCTAAGTCCCCACACAGTGGGGCAGCCCACAGGTGTGACTTTCATGTCCTTTCACAATGCAGACCTTTGTGTGTCAGAACAAGCCCCAGGGAGACTTGGGTTCTAGTTCCACATCTGCCCCCACGTGCAGTATGGCCTTGGGTGGTCGGCGGAAACTCCTATCTGCTTCCCAGGACCATTGTGAGGCTAAGCTGAGGGAAGTGGAGGAACTTTGAAAACTGTAAATCGCCGGGCGCAGTGGGTCACGCGTGTAATCCCAGCACTTTGGGAGGCCGAAGCAGGCAGATCACTTGAGGTCAGGAGTTCCAGACCAGCCTGACCAATATGGTGAAACCCCATCTCTACTAAAGATACAAGCTGAGGCGGGAGAATCGCTTGAACCCAGGAGGCAGAGGTTGTAGTGAGCCAAGATCACACCATTGCACTCCAGCCTGGGGGACAGAGCAAGACTCCGTCTTAAAGAAAAAAAGAAAAGAAAATTCTAAGTCCAAAGCTGGGCATGGTGGCTCGCGCCAATAATCCCAGCACTTTGGGAGGCCGAGGCAGGAGGATTACCTGAGGTCAGGAGTTCGAGACCAGCCTGGCTAACATGGCGATACCTCGTCTCTACTAAAAATACAAAAATTAACCGGGTGTAGTGGCATGCGCCTGTAATCCCAGCTACTGGGGAGGCTGAGGCAGGAGAATCACTTGAACCGGGGAGGCAGAGGTTGCAGTGAGCCGAGACAGCGCCATTGCACTCCAGCCTGATCAACAAGAGCAATACTCCGTCTCAAAAAGAAAAACAAGAAAATTGTAAGTACAGGATATAAACAATCAGGTTTGAATCCCAGCTCCACTATTTTTGGCTAAATAACCTTGGGCACATTACTTAACCTGTCTGCACCTCCATTTCCTCATCTGTTAAATGGAGCTCATAATAGTGGATGTGAGAAACAATGAGTTGATATTTGCAAAGAACTTAACTTTGAATGGTGGACAATAAGTGACAGTTATATTAATGATAACATAATAAATATTAAAATGATGTCAGGTGCCTGCCTAGGAGTGAATGTCCCAGGCTGTAGTAACAGATGCCTGAGCTTGCTCCCTTAGAACAATAGCAACACTATCTTCTCCAATAGGAGACCCTGTTTTACTTCTCTCTGATCTGGTCACTGGCATTTATTCATCCGTCTACAAAATTTATTGAGCACCTACTTATACAAGGCCCTGTACGGGGTACTCTGTGGGATTCAGGCACGAGTTAGACTGGTTCGTCTTCACCATTGAGAGGAAGAGACACACATCTGCGTGATGACAAAAGGTGGTAGGAGAAAGGCCTCTTAAGTGACATGCACATATGAGGTATGTCTCTTCCAAGACTGAGCTCTGCCAGCTGTAAGGCTTGCCAGTCTCTTATGAGGATAAAATGAGATGGTGTATGTGAGGAGACACCTTGTAGGTGTGAAAGTATGTTATCTATTTATAATGCCTCTAGAGTTCTGGGCAAGAGGTTCAGGTTTTTCAAATGTCTCCAAGAACCTTCAGTGCATCTTCGAGGGAAGAATTTGGATCAGGAATGATCAGTTGATTTCCTTCCATGCCCATTCCTTGGGCTTGTTCCTATTTGGAGTAGGGACGGTTAATCTCAGAACTACCCCAGCTCTCCCCATCTTCCTAGAGCTTAAAGAATTTCCTGGGCCGGGTGCAGTGGCTCATGCCTATAATCCCAGCACTTTGGGAGGCCAAGGCAGGCGGATCATCTGAGGTGGGGAGTTCGAGACCAGCCTGACCAATATGGAGAAACCCCTGTCTCTACTAAAAATACAAAATTAGCCAGGTGTGGCGGCGCATGCCTGTGATCCCAGCTACTCGGGAGGCTGAGGCAGGAGAATCACTTGAACCTGGGAGGCGGAGGTTGCAGTGAGCTGAGATCGAGCCATTTGCACTCCAGCCTGGGCAACGAGAGGGAAATATCATCTCAAAAAAAAAAAAAAGAAAAGAAAAAGAAGAAGTTCCCAGGAACCAGAGACAGAAGAGAATTTCCCGCTTCTTTTGATCAGGGAAGGAACCTCCTCCTGCTTACCCTACACCCCACCTTCCTCTGGGTTAGTCTCACACACACACACACACACACCTCCTGTACCATAAGCCCTGCCCTTGTGGTTGAGGTGGAGGGATGGATAGAGGCAATCATGGAGTCAGGGAGTCCCAGGAGGGGAGCTGGGGGTATTCTTGCCACAAGAGCAGGAAGGTGGCCTAATGAGTGATGGACCTGCTTCCTTAGCCGGGCTCAACCACTCACCGACTTCCTTGTTGTGGGACTTTGGACATGAGAAGTAACAGTAACAACAGATAACAACAATAACTAATGTATATTGGATGTGCAAGGATGTATCAGCAGCTTGGGTTGCCATCACAAAATACCACAGGCCAAATGGCTTTAACAACAGGTTTTATTTTCTCACAGTTCTGGAGGCTGGAAGTCCAAGATTAAGATACTAACTGATTTGATTTCTGATGAGGGCTGTCTTCCCAGCTTGTGGATGGCTGCCTTCTTGCTATGTCCTCACATGGCCTTTCCTCAGGTGCTTGTGCAGGCAATGTGGGTATTAGAGAAAGTGAGCTCTCCAGTGTCTCTTCGCACATGGACATGAATTCTGTCTGATTGGGGCCCCACCCTGATGACTTCATTTAATCCTAATTACTCTTTAGAGGCCCCATGTCCAAATACAACCACACTGGAGGTTACAGCTTCAACATGTGAATTTTGAGGGACACAAACATTTATTCCATAACATAGGTTTGTGCTAAGTGCTTGACATGCAGTATCATTAATTGATCCATTCGATAATGCTTGCTTAATTTTCTCTCTAACTTCCTAAAATAGGTTCTTTTATTGTTACCAGATTTTTTTTTTTTTTTTTGAAACAGAATCTTACTCTGTCACCCAAGCTGGAGTGCAGTGACATGATCGCTACTCTCCACAGCCTCAACCTCGCAGACTTCAGCGATCCTTTCAGCTCAGTCCCCCAAGTAGCTGGGACTACAGGCATGTACCACCATGCCTGGCTAATTTTTGTATTTTTGTAGACACAGAGTTTCACCGTGTTGCTCAGGCTGTTCTCAAACCCCTGGACTCAATTGATCCTCCTGCCTTGGCCTCCCAAAGTGCTGGGATTACAGGCATGAGCCACTGTACCCAGCCTTGTCTCCATTTTATAGGTAATGAAACTGAGGCTAGGTGACTACTGACCCAAGGTCACACACTCTCTAAGATGGAACTTAAACCCAGAACTACTGACTTCCTGCTTATTAACTGCCATGTCTGTCTGGGCCTTAAGTTCTTCATGTCAAAAATGAGGGTGACAAGGCCGGGCGCAGTGGCTCACACCTGTAATCCCAGCATTTTGGGAGGCCAAGGCGGGCAGATCATCTGAGGTCAAGAGTTTGAGACCAGCCTGGCCAACATGGTGAAACCCTGTTTCTACTAAAAATACAAAAACATTAGCCAGTCGTGGGGGCGCCTACCTGTAGTCCTAGCTACTTGGGAGGCTGAGGCAGGAGAATCGCCTGAACCTGGGAGGTGGAGGTTGCAGTGAGCCAAGATTGCACCATTTCACTCACGCTTGGACAACAAGTATGAAACTCCGTCTCAAAAAAAAAAAAAAAAAAAAAAAAAAAATTAGTGAGAATCTGTGCCCTGTCTACTTCATGTGGGGTTTTACCTGGAAGACTTTGATTCCTGCAAAGTGCTGTGCACATGTAAGTTGTTTTCCTTAAGCAGAAAATATCCAATGACAGAAGTGTTCTAAAATGTGGCTGCCCCAGGACATTCAGATTAGCCCTCCTTAATCTCAGAACTGGAAGGGAGCTTTGAGATCATCTACAGTTGACGCTTGAACAATGCAGGGGTTGGGGGCATTGACCCCCGTGCTCGGTTGAAAATCCACAGATAACTTTTCACTCCCCCAGAACTTAACTACTAATAGCCTACTGTTGAACCTTACTGAGAACCTTACTGAGAACATAAAGTTGATTGACATATATTTTGTATGTTATAGAGATTATATACTGTATTCTTAAAGTAAGCTGGAGAAAAGAAAATGTTATTAAGGAAATTATAGGGAAGATGAAATATATTTACTGTTCATTAAGTGGAAGTGGATCATCATGTTTTCCATGTTTGTTGTCTTCATGCTGAGAAGGCTCAGGAGAAGGGGGAAAAGGAAGGGTTGGTCTTGCAGTCTCAGGAGTGGCAGAGGCATCAGGAAATCTACCTGTAAGTGAACCTGCACAGTTCAAGCCCATGTTCAAGGGTCAACTGCAGTGTTATATAACCACTCCCCACCACATCCCACTGGGTGGGATAAGAAAACAGGTACCTAGATAGGGGAAATGCCTTGCCCCAGGTCATGGATTAGAACTCAGGGGAACTTAGTCCTGGTCTACTTACTGCTCTGCAGGTTCTTCCCAACAGGCTCAGCCTCAGTCTCGTCCATGAATTTTTCCAAATTGGGCCATTTGGTGGGAGCAGCGGGGTTCCACCTCACTGCTGGATTGGCATCAGGAACAGCTGGTATTCAGGAAGCATCCCCTTGTCCTGAACCAGGATATGGTGAGTTCCATGGTCACAGCTGCATGACTCTGGCCCATGCAATTTATAGCCTCCCTACCTTGGTTTTCCCATCTATTTTCCTATGATTAGCAAGTACAGGTGGCAAACTGGTGGCCCAGAAACAAGTTTGATTCTGCAGGCTCTATGTGGCTTATACATGTTTTAAAATATGATGTCATAGAGGAACAAAAGTACCTTTTTCACTACCCTTCATCGTTCTTTGTTGGGGCAGACCCCTGTAACAAAAGACAGATTAAGAGAAAAACAAGTTTATTAACATATACACCTTATGAATACATGGGAATACTGAGGGAAATGAGTAAATCTCCAAGAGGTGCCCTAAATACCTTTGCCCGCTGAAGCAAAGAAGAAAAGTGAGGTGGCCAGGAAAAACACCATAAACAAGGGTAAGATTTGTTATGCAGATTTGAGTCCCTGCTTTTTCTCTGTATGAGAGTTTCCAGTGATAGAAGCGTATTTGGGGATGACATATTCTGGTCATATTAGAGTAGCATATCTTGAACCCCATAAATGCAACATTTTTAAAAATGAGAGAACTGGTCAGGCATAGTGGCTCATGCTTGTAATCCTAGCTCTACAAAAATCTCTTTTAAAAATTTGGCCGGATGCAGTGGCTCACGCCTGTAATCCCAGCACTTTGGGAGGCTGAGGTAGGTGGATCACTTAAGGTCAGGAGTTCGAGACCAGCCTGGGCAACACGGTGAAGCCCCGTCTCTACTGAAAATACAAAAATTAGCTGGGCATGCTGGCACACGCCTGTAATCCCAACTACTCAAGAGGCTGAGGCACAAAACTCGCTTGAACCCAGGAGGTGGAGGCTGCAGTGAGCCGAGATCATGCCTCTGCACTCCAGCCTGGGCAACAGAGTGAGACTCCATCTCAAAAAAAAAAATTAGCCATGAGCAGTGGTGCATACCTGTAGTCCTAGCTATTCTGGAGGCTAACATGGGAGGATCACTTGAGCCTGGGAGGTTGAGACTGCAGTGAGCCATGATCGTGCCACCTCACTCTACCCTCAGTGACAAAGTGAAACCACATCTCTTTAAAAAAAAAAAAAAAAAAAAAAAAGCAACTGAAGTACCAAACTAGGAAACTTAATCCAAGCAAAGGATTAATCTCCCTAATATATAAAGAGCACCTACAAATGAATAAAAATATCAATAGCTCTTGGAGGCCAACATGGGTGGATCATCTGAGGTCAGGAGTTTCAGACCAGCCTGGCCAACATGGAGAAACCCAGTCTCTACTAAAAATACAAAAATTAGCTGGGTGTGGTGGCGCATGCCTGTAGTCCCACCTACTCAGGAGGCTGAGGCAGGGGAATTGCTTGAACCCAGAAGGCAGAAGTTGCAGTGAGCCAAAATCACACCACTGTACTCCAGCCTGGAGACAGAGAAAGACTGTCTCAAAAAAAAAAAAAGAGCCATGGGTGGTGGCTCACGCCTGTAATCCCAGCACTTTGGGAGGCCGAGGTGGGCAGATCACCTGAGGTCAGGAGTTCAAGACCAGCCTGGCCAACGTGGTGAAACCCCATCTCTACTAAAAATACAAAAATTAGCTGGGTGTGGTAGCACATGCCTGTAGTCCCAGCTACTTGGGAGGCTGAGGCAGGAGAATTGCTTGAACCCAGGGGGCAGAGGTTGCACTGAGCTGAGATTATGCCACTGCACTGCAGCCTGGACAACAGAGCAAGACTGTCTCAAAAAAAAAAAAAAAAAAAATAGAAAACAAAGCATGTAAAAGATAATTCAATGAAAAGAACATATTAATTTTTCCTAAATGTGTGAAAAGATCAACTATGCTCATAATAGGAGAAATACACATGAAAAACACACCAAAGTACCATTTTTCACCAGATTGACAAAAAAATGTTAATTAATCATGCCACATTATTTTAAATTACGTACAAAGATCTAACATGTCACCCAGGGACCATTTCACCCACTGCTCTGTTTGGCCACCAGTCTCTTGTCTCTCTTCAGCAATGGTGAGGCGGATACCCTTTCCTCAGGGAAGAGAAATCCATGGTTTGTTGCCCTTGCCAATAACAAAAATGTTGAAAAGTCGAGTGGCAAAGCTGTTGCCACTGGCATCTTTCACATGAACCACGTCAAAAGATCCAGGGTGCCTCTCTCTGTTGGTGATCACACCAATTCTTCCCAGGTTAGCACCTCCAGTCACCATACACAGGTTACCAGTGTCGAACTTGATGAAATCAGTAATCTTGCCAGTCTCCAAATCAATCTGAATGCTATCATTCACCTTGATGAGGGGATCAGGGTAGCAGATGGTGCAAGCATCATGAGTCCCCAGATGAGGGGTTCCTTTGGTGTCCACAAAGATTTTTCTCACTTTGCACCACTTGTACTTGGCCTCCTCAGGTGTAATATGATGTACAGCAAAGCAACCCTTGCCTCCTGCCTTGCCAATGCTGATGACATCCATGAATCCAGCAGGGTAGGTTATGTCAGTTCGGACCTTGCCATCAATCTTAATGAACCACTGCATGCAAATCTTTACTTCATCTCCTGTCAGGGCATACTTAAGTCTGTTCCTTAGGAAAATGATGAAGGGGAGACACTCTCTCAACTTGCGGACACTGGTGGATAGACAAGGAGCAAACACACTGGTCAATTTATGCAGCATCCAATGTTTTGGAGTTGCTGTCATTGTTCAGATGCTTCTTGCGACCATGAGCCATGGCTGCATTAGGCACGGAAAGAAAAAAAAGAGTTTTTTTTAAGTTTGATAATGCATATCTTTGGGAGAGTGTGGGAAAACAGTCACTCTCATATATTACTGATAGAAATGTAAATGAGATTGCACCATTGCATTCCAGCCTGGGTGACAGAGCTAGACTCTGTCTCAAAAAAAAAAAAAAAAGGAAATGTACGTGTGTACAATCTCTATGATGAGTAAATTGTCGGTATCTATCAAAATCATAACTATGCATTCCTTTGACCTATCAGTTTTGCCTCTAGGCATTTTATCCAATAGATATATTATCAATGTGTGAAATACTATAAATATGTTTGTTTATTATAGCAAAACTTTGGAAGCAATCTCTACGTCTATCAAAAGGGGTCTGGCTAAATAATGATGGTACGTTCATACAAAGAAATATCAGGCATGCCAGCGGTGGCTCAAGCCTGTAATCCTATCACTTTGGGAGTCTGAGGCAGGAGGATCCCTTGAGCCCAGGAGTTCAAGGCCAGCTTGAGCAACATAGTGAAACCCCGCGCCTATTTATTTTATTTTTATTTTTTCTATTTTTTTAATAAAATAAAAATAAATAAATATCAGGCAGCTGTAAGCAAGAATGAGGAATCTGTTTATGTATTGATAGAGAAGGCTCTTAAGATAAAGTTTAGGCCAGGCATGGTGGCTCACTCCTGTAATCCCAGCACTTTGGGAGGCCAAGGCGGGCGGATCACGAGGTCAGGAGATCGAGACCATCTTGGCTAACACAGTGAAACCCCGTCTCTACTAAAAATACAAAAAATTAGCTGGGTGTGGTGGCGGGCACCTGTAATCCCAGCTGCTTGGGAGGCTGAGGCAGGAGAATGGCGAGAACCCAGGAGGCAGAGCTTGCAGTGAGCAGAGATAGTGCTACTGCACTCCAGCCTGGGCAACAGAGCAAGACTCCGTCTCAAAAAAAAAAAAAAAAAAAGATAAATTTTAAGGGGAAAAGACAAAATATAGTACCCTGTGAAAAGTATGTTATAATCTGTGTGAATAAAGGAAAAATAACATTTGCCTCATATGCTTAGAACATTTCTGGAAGAATACAAGATACTGGTGACAGTGATGACTTCTGGAGAGGGTAACTCGGTGATCAGGTTGGAGGAGATAGAGGGGATTTTTTACTTTATGTCCTATTTCCTTTAATTTTTGGAATAATGTGAATGAACTCTCTCTTTAAAAATGGATAACATTTTGGTCAGGCACGGTGGCTCACGCCTGTAAACCCAGCACTTTGGGAGGCCAAGGCGGATGGATTATTTAAGGTCAGACATTCAAGACCAGCCTGACCAACATGGTGAAAACCTGTCTTTACTAAAAATACAAAAATTAGCTGGGTGGTAGTGGCGTGTGACTGTAATTCAAACTACTCGGGAGGCTGAGGCAGGAGAGTCGCTTGAGCCTGGGAGGCAGAGGTTGCAGTGAGCAGAGACTGTGCTGAGCAAGAGAGTAAGACTCTGTCTCAAAAAAAAAAAAAAAAAGATAACATTTCAATTAAATAATAAAGATTCTCTCTTTTTTAACCTAAAAGATTTTTGCATTAAAATGTTTATTTCTTTGCTATCCTAAAAAGAAAAACATTTTTTAAAAGGAAGTAAAATATTTATTTCTGGCTTCTTTCGAAAAATTAAGTCCAGGTGTGGTGGTTCATGCCAATCTATATTCCCAGTGCTTTGGGAGGCCAAGGCGGGAAGACGGCTTGAGGCCAGGAGTTCGAGACCAGCCTGGGTAATATATGGAGACCCTGTCTCTACAAAATTAATAAAAAAAATTAGCCAGGCACGGAGGCACATGCCTATATTTCTAGCTACTTGGGAGGCTGAGGTAGGAGGATTGCTTGAGCCCAGGAGTTGCAGGCTGCAGTGAGCCATGATTGTGCCGCTGCACACCAGCCTGGAGAACAGATCAAAATCCTGTCTCAAAAACAAACAAACAAAACATGAAGCTCTTGGCAATACAAGGCCAACACTCCCTCAGGGCAGAGCTTGGCTGGAGCTCAGCAGGGCTGCCCCTCTACACCAGGAATGCATACCCCTGTATGCCACAGTCTTCATCACCTCCTATTTTTCCTGGCCTGGCCAGCATCACCTGCTTTTTTTAGTCATTTGGCCTTGTAAGGTAACAGGTGTTCTGGAGTCTCTTTTCACTTGTTAACCTCCTACCTCTGATTCTTTCCTTTCCTTAGGGTCAGGGTTTCTTATGCTCCACAACATCTGTGGCCTTTGCAGGCATAGTTGTGCACCTGTCCTAGAAGGTGCGGCAGTGCCTGGTTGCTGCTCAGGTCTCTCTCAGGTACTTCATGGGGGAGAATTATTGTCATCTACCACCCTTGAATGGGACAAACTTTTTTTTTTGAGGTGGGGTCTCACTGTGTTGCCCAGGCTGGAGTGCAGCAGCTATTCACAGGCACACAGGCATAACCAAAGCACCCTACAGCCTTGAACTCTTGGCCTCAAGCAATCCACCTGCCTTAGCCTCCAGGATAACTGGGACTACAAGTGTGGACCACCGTGCCTGGCTATAAACATCTTTTTTGACAGCTCTATCTGGGTTGGAGGAGGCTGAATTACAGAGTTAGAGAGGATCTTAGAGACTTTCTTAAAAAGTCAAGAAATATATTAATAAATGGGGGGGAAAAGGCTTTTCAGACGCTGTAGATGGCATGGCACCATACCTGTGTGTTTAAAGACAACAGCATAGGCTGGGCACAATGGCTCATACCTATAATCCCAGCACTTTGAGAGGTCAAGGCAGGAGGATTGCTTGAGGCCAAGAGTTCCAGACCAGCCAAGGCAACACAGTGAGACCCTGGCTCTAAAAAAATTTAAAATCTAGCCAGGTATAGTGGCACGTGCCTATAGTCCCAGCTATTTGAGAGGCTGAGGTGAGAGGATCACTTGATCCTGGGAGGTCGAGGCTGCAGTCTGCCGTAATCGTGTCGCCATAATCGTGTCACCGTACTCCAGCTGGGGTGACAGAGCAGGCCCTTGTTTCAAAAAACAGAACAAGCCCGGGCACAGTTGCTCGCGCTTGTAATCCCAGCACTTTGGGAGGCCGAGGCGGGCAGATCATGAGTTCAGGAGTTCAAGACCAGCCTGGCCAACATGGTGAAACCCATCTCTACTAAAAATACAAAAATTAGCTGGGTGTGGTGGCACGTGCCTGTAATCCCAGCTACTCAGGAGGCTGAGGCAAGAGAACTGCTTGAACCGGGACCCAGGAGGTAGAGGTTTCAGTGAGCCGAGATTGCCCCACTGCACTCCAGCCTGGCGACAGAGCGAGACTCCATCTCAAAAAAATAAACAACAACAACAACAAACACCCTACCATATATACATTTATGTTTGCATGTTAGGAAAGATACCTAAACATCTGATAGAGTGGTTATCGATTTGGGAGGAAAACAATTTTGTCTACATACAGCATATCCTTTCACTTTGTCTGCCTTTCACTGTCTTTGAGTTATTACAGAGGCTTCATTGACTTCCTTCCCCTCACCCCACGGAAGAACCAGTTTGCCTTTATTTATGTATTCATTTCAATACTCTTGATCTATAAGTGTGTCTGTTTTCAGAATCTCTTTTGATTCTAACATCTCTTTGATTCTAACATTTATCTGGTTCTCTCATTGATAAAAGAGTAGAATGAAATCTTTAACGCGTGTCTGTATTGTATCTATATGAGAGTCATTATTTTACCTTTTTCTGAAACTTATCTTTGAACAATTATGGTCTAACTTGGACGGATGCTTAAGAAATGGATAAGAGTGATTTATCAGTTTGAAGAGGGAAACCAGGTGTCTAGGGATGGAGTAGAAAGGAGACTTACTTTCTACTGTAAATTTTTCATACCACAAAATTTAAATAGAAATTTTCTTTTTCTTTTCTTTTCTTTTTTTTTTTTGAGAAGGAGTCTTGCTCTGTCGCCCAGACTGGAAGGCAGTGGTGCCATCTCAGCTCACTGCAACCTCCGCCTCCCAGATTCAAGTGATTCAAGCAATTCTCCCACCTCAGCCTCCTGAGTAGCTGGGATTACAGGCTCATGCCACTAGGCCCAGTTAATTTTTGTATTTTTAGTAGAGACAGGGTTTCATCACGTTGGCCAGGCTGGTCTCAAACTCCTGACCTCAAGTGATCTGCCTGCCTCGGCCTCCCAAAGCGCTGGGATTACAGGTGTAAGCCACCGTGCCGGGCAAAAATTTGAATAGAAATTTTCAATAGAATAAATATCCATTCAAAACTATAAACAAGTACAATTTTTGTATTCTTTTTTTAAAAGAAGTAATTGAAAAGAAAACTAATTGAAAAGAGGAAACTAAAAATAGGAACTATAACCTAGTGAGTAAAAACATGGGATTTAAGGTCAACCAAAGTTGGATTTAAGGCTCTGACATTTTCTTTCTTTTTTGGTGGAGGACAGAGTTTCGCTCTTGTTGCCCAGGCTGGAGTGCAGTGGGCAATCTCGACTCACCACAACCTCCTCCTCCCAGGTTCAAGCAGTTCTCCTGCCTCAGCCTCCCAGGTAACTGGGATTACAGGCACCCACCACCACGCCCGGCTAATTTTTTTATTTCTAGTAGAGATGGGATTTCACCATGTTGGCCAGGCTGGTCTCGAACTCCTGACCTCAAGTGATCCACCTGCCTTGGCCTCCCAAAGTGCTGGGATTACAGGTGTGAGCCGTCGTGCCTGGCCCTAAAGGTCTGACATTTCTGAGTGACTTTGGGCCAGTTACTTAACCTCTTTAAGCTGTAGTTTATTTGTTAAGTGGAGATAATGGTACCTTGTTTCCAATGTCACTGTAAGGATAAAATGAGATTTGCATATTAAATTTTTCAACCCAGGGCCTGGCATATAGTAAACACTCACATCAAACCTGGACCACAATCATATAATAGACATAATTGTCATTGTCAACATCATCAAATCCTGTGTCTCCCAAGTTAGAGGGTGGATCCACCAAAGGGGTGTCAAGCAATTTTAGGTGGTATTAAATAACAAAAAAATCACAGATTGAGAATGTTTTTTCTTTTTCAGTTTCTTTGGATCCTCTTTGATTTCTCAAGGACTAAGTGTCAGTTTAATGCTCTTCATTCTTTAAGACCTACCACATGCTAACTCCATTTTTAACACGGAAGGAGGAAGCTTTACTACAGAGATGTCAGCAGGCAGAATCAGCTAGAATTTAGTAACACCATTCTGTTTTCGCTGCATTTATTTTACAGGTGCATTCATTCCAGGGCTGCATTTGGGCTTTCATGGGCCCTAAGCACTTTTGCCTTGGTCAATCTCTTTCTCCATAGTGAGACCCTATCTCTAAAAAAAAAATTTAGAAATTGTGTGTGGTGGCATGTGCCTGTAGTCCCAGCTACTCAGGAGGCTGAAGCAAGAGGATTGCTTGAGCCCAGGAGGTCGAGGCTGCAGTAAGCTGTGATTGTGCTACTGCACTCCAGCCTGAGCAACAGAGTGAGACGCTGCCTAAAAAAAAAAAAAATTTTTTTGAGATGGAGTCTCACTCTGTTGCCCAGTCTGGAGTGCAGTGGTGTGATCTCAGCTTGCTCCAACCTCCACTTCCCGGGTTCAAGCGATTCTCCTGCCTCAGCCTCCTATCCTGAGTAGCTGAGATTACAGGTGCGCATCACCACGCTCAGCTAATTTTTGTATTTTTAGTAGAGACGAGGTTTCACCATATTGGCCAGGCTGGTTTCAAACTCCTGACCTCAGGTGACCTGCCCACCTCGGCCTCCCAAAGTGCTGGGATTACAGGCATAAACCACCGTGCCCAGCCAAAAAACTTTTTAAAAATTATATCTTATGATTGCATTGGTATAAATAAGAACACAATCCTGGCTAGATTCATTATTATTATTAATTATTATTATTATTATTATTATTACTATTTTAGACAGAGTCTCGCTCTGTCGCCCAGGCTGGAGTGCAGTGGTGCGATCTCAGCTCACTGCAACCTCCGCCTCCTAGGTTCAAGTGATTCTCCTGCCTCAGCGTCCCGAGTAGCTGAGATTACAGGCGTCCACCATCATGCCCGGCTAATTTTTTGTATTTTTAGTAGAGACGGGGCTTCACCATGTTGGTCAGGCTGGTTTTGAACTCCTGACTTCAAGTGATCCACCCCCTTCAGCCTCCCAAAGTGCCGGGATTACAGGCGTGAGCCACCATTCCCGGAGTTTTTTTTGTTTGTTTGTTTTTTGTTTTTTTTTGAGACAAAGTCTCACTCTGTTGCCCAGGCTGGAGTCCAGCAGCATGATCTCGGCTCACTGCAACCTTCACCTCCCAGGTTCAAGCAATTCTCGTGCCTCAGCCTTCCGAGTAGCTGGGATTACAGACGCCCACCACAACGTCTGGCTAATTTTTGTATTTTTAGTAGAGACAGGGTTTCACCATGTTGGCCAGGCTGATCTCAAACTCCTGACCTCAAGTGATCCATGCCCTTGGCCTCCCAAAGTGCTGGGATTACAGGTGTGAGCCACAGCACCAGACCTTATTATTTATGCATTGCTATTATATTTATTTTTTCCTCCTAATTTGAAAAGAAATTACAATTATAACATTTCCATTGGTTCCCGAAAAGCCAACAGACTCAAGGTCCTGTGCCTGGTTGGCCCTGATCCATTCTATTTATGGAGAGTGCTGCCAGTTCTCCATTTATAGAGGAGATGTCGTTTCCTTTTTATGTTTATTCAATTAAACAAAAATGAGTCCATTAAACAACATGTAACTAAATAATAGTACATGGGGTGCTAATAATATGGCAATAATGAAAGCCCTTCATTTTACAGAGGAGAAGAGACTGAGGTCTAGGGATATAACACCTTGTGGAGGCGGGACAGAAATTCCCAGGCTGGCCGGGCGCGGTGGCTCACGCTTGTAATCTCAGCACTTTGGGAGGCCGAGGTGGGCGGATCACGAGGTCAGGAGATCGAGACCACGGTGAAACCCTGTCTCTACTAAAAATACAAAAAATTAGCCGGGCGTGGTGGCGGGCGCCTGTAGTCCCAGCTACTCGGAGAGGCTGAGGCAGGAGAATGGCGTGAACCCGGGAGGCGGAGCTTGCAGTGAGCCGAGATTGCGCCACTGCACTCCAGCCTGGGTGACAGAGCAAGACTCCGTCTCAAAAAAAAAAAAAAAAAAAAAAAAAAAAAAAAAGAAATTCCCAGGCTGTCCAGACCCTTCAGGACACTTTGCAGCTCCCCCCAGCACATTCCTGGGAATGAGACGATCCCTCCCTAGCAGCCAGGGACCAACTCCACAGTGATGCGGGAAGCTCCCAAGTTACCCCACAGCCTGCCCTTGCCAAGACCCAGGCCTAGGCAGTTGGCTTCCCAGAAGACTCTCGGAGAAAACTACTTCAGAACTGGGTTTTGCTTCCATCAGAACATGCTTTGAAGCCATTCAAAGGCCAACAAAGGACAAAGTCCCTTTAAATCCAGGCTGACTCACCTTGTTAGAAAAAAAAAAAGAGAGGCTGGGCTCGGTGGCTCACGCCTGTAATCCCAGCACTTTGGGAGGCCGAGGTGAGTGGATCACGAGGTCAGGAGATCGAGACCATCCTGACTAACACGGTGAAACCCCGTCTCTACTAAAAATACAAAAAATTAGCCAGGCGTGATGGCGGGTGCCTGTAGTCCCATCTACTTGGGAGGCTGAGGCAGGAGAATGGCGTGAACCCAGAAGGCGGAGGTTGCAGTGAGCCGAGATCGCACCACTGCACTCCAGCCTGGGCGACAGAGCGAGACTCCATCTCAAAAAAAAAGAAAAAAAGAAAAAGAAAAAAAATGAGGGAGCTTTGAAGAAGCGTAAATTAGCATTCAAACTAGGGGGCTTCTTCAAAGGCCTGAAGACTGACTCCTGTCACCCAGGTAACCACGTCCTGATCAGAGGACACATCCCTGAGACAGAAAGCAGGGCCCCTGACTTCCCCATCCCCCCGGGCTTTTTGTTCTGCCTACTCTTCTATTTTAACCTAACAGAGAAGAGGCTGAAGAGAAAGTCCAGAGGCCTAGCGGGAGAGCTGGAATCCACCAATGAGTGCGCTTTCCGGGTCAGCTTTCCAGGTCAGCTATCTGGATGGCAAATTAGAATGGCAGTGGCAGATGAAAGTGTCCCCTGTGAAAATGCGGACATAGAAAGAGTCCTGTGAGCTAAGAGCTTTACCACTAGTCTAAGCTGTTCTGTGGCCTGAAGCAGAACCCAGAAATGCCCTATGAAGCTTCTGACTACATGAAAAGACCCAGCCAGGCTGGAATCCTAAATGAACGCTAAACCGAGCAAGTAAACCTGGGATGAAGTTAAGCAACGATGGAATACAACTGGGGGCTGGAGAGAAAGCATCGGTCTGGCTCTGTGTGTCATGGTGGTTTTTAAAGCAATTTTTGCCAAAAGATCATTTTGTTGTTGCACGTAAATGTAGGCAACTCATGTGTTTACATTTTCTGTATCCATTCGATAAACTGGTGTGGAAAATGAAAATAACCCAAGACTAGAAGTCCTAATGATCGGATGACTGAAGTACACTGGGGAGGGGGCCGTGGAGTCCAAAACATGCCTTCAACCTGAAGTGTTAATATTCTCCTGGCGCCGCTGTTTCTCTGGAATTTGGGGGACGTCCTGCTCTCCCCGCCCCATCCCCATCTCCATGCAACATCTTTGTGTCTCTTCTCTCTTTTTCTTTTTTTTATCAGTTACCTAGAGAAGGCAACAAGCACCACCAGTCTCCTGGCAGCAGCTGCTAGAAGAGGCTGTAGAAATGGGTAGTGTATAGGAGATAATAACTGCTAGAAGGCACAGTTGGACCATTTAATCTGTGTCCTTGATAGCCAATATCAAAGGACCTTGCTTATTCAATCATTCAACAAATATCTATTGAGTTTCTGCTGTGTGCCAGGTGGTGGGCTGAAAGGAAGTTGCACAGACCAGAAATGGAATCTGAGCCTCCCACAAGGCAGGCAAGAATTCTGACCCTGAACCACAATGGACATCCCCATGAGTGCCCCACAGTAGCCCCCAGCCACAGCAGAAGTTAGCAGGTGGCACCAGTGTGCAAACAGTCTGCTTCTTTTAACACCCCACTCTTCCTGCTTTTTGGTATTCTTCTTCCTTCACTTATTCAGATGAAGGAAGGAGACATATCAGAAAGATGGAATTGTTAGGGGGCCAACAGATGGGCCTCTGAAGTGGCTTCTAACTAGGTGAAGAACTTTTTTGTGTTGGGTTGATTCTCAATTAATTCACCAATCCCCTCTCCCAGACATACACATCATCATTACTAATCATTATGCACAATCACTAGAGACTCTCTGAAGATTTTTTGTGGCCTTTGTCAGGGATCCCTGTGCTCTAACTTCTGTCTTCTGGCTTAGGCAAGGTGTATACATTCATTTAACAAATACTTACGAAATATTTTATAGGGTGGGCACAGTGACTCATGCCTGTAATTCCAGCACTTTGGGAGGCCAAGGCAAGTGGATCACTTTAGCTCAGGAGTTTGAGACCAGCCTGGGCAACATGGCGAAACCTCTTCTCTAGAAAAAATACAAATATTAGCCAGGTGTGGTGGTGTGTGCCTGTAGTCCCAGCTACTCAGAAGGCTGAGGTGGGAGGGTCATTTGAGCCTGGGAGGTTGAGGCTGCAGTGAGCTGAGATTGCACCATTGCACTCCAGCCTGGGTGACAGAGCGAGACTCTGTCTAATACATATGTGTGTGTGTGTGTGTGTGTGTGTATACTTTCTACATGATAAGCACAGTACCATGTGCCAAAGATACAATGGTGAATAAGACAGACAGGGTCCCTGCTTTTCTGTGGTTCACAGTCTGGTGAAGAAGACAATAATCCAGCTAACACAGAGCAATGAAATGATTGTCCCTCTTGTGGTAAATGTGATTTGGAAAACCAAAGAGACACGATGGTAGAGAATAAGGAGAGTTGTCAGAAAGGTTTCTCTGCAGATAAACTTTTAAAGATCTCAACCTGTGGACAGGAAATGTGGGGTTGGAGCCACCACACAGAGTCCCCACTGGCACAGTGGCTCACGCCTGTAATCCCAACACTTTGAGAGGCTGAGGCAGGTGTATCACTTGAGCCCAGGAGTTTGAGAGCAGCCTGGGCAACATGGTAAAACCTTGTCTCTACAAAACATTTTAAAAATTAGCCAGGCATGAGGGCACACACCTGTAGTCCCAGCTACTCAGGGGGCTGAGGCAGGAGGATTGCTTGAGCCTGGGAAGTGAAGGTTGCAGTGAGCCTAGGTGGTGCCACTGCACTCCAACCTGGGGGACAGAGGAGACCCTGTCTCAAAAAAAACAAAAAATCCCAACTTGAAGGATGAAGCAACCATATAGAAAGCTGCTGAAAGAGCAGTCCTGGCACAGAGAACAGTAAAGGTATTGATATGGTTTGGCTCTGTGTCCCCACCCAAATCTCATGTTGAATTGTAATCCTCTATGTTGAGGGAGGCACCTGGTGGGAGGTGATTGGATCATGGGGGCGGATTTCCCCTTTGCTGGTCTCATGATAGTGAGTAAGTCCTCACAAGATCTGATAGTTTAAAAGTGTGTGGCACTTCCCCCTTGTCTAGCTTTCTCTCCTGCCACCATGTGAAAACAAGCTTGCGTCCCCTTTGCCCTTCTGCCATGAAGGGCTTTAGCTCAGGCCATTGCTTCAGAGGGTGCAAGCCCCAAGCCTTGGCAGCTTCCATGTCGTGCTGGGCCTGTGGATGCGCAGAAGGCAAAAGTTGCAGTTTGGGAACCTCCACTTAGATTTCAGAGGATGTATGGAAATGCCTGGTGTCCAGGCAGAAGTCTGCTGCAGGGGCACAGCCCTCCTGGAGACCCTCTACTAGGGCAGCGTGGAGGGGAAATGTGGAATTGGAGCCCTTACACAGAGTCCCCAGTAGGGCACTGCCTAGTGGAGCTGTGAGAAGAGGGCCACTGTCCTCCAGACTCCAGAATGGTAGACCCACCAACAGCTTGCACTGTGCACCTAGAAAAGCCACAGGCACTCAATGTCAGCCCGTGAAGGCAGCCACGAGGGCTGTACCCTGCAGGGCCACAGGGGTGGAGCTGCCCAAGGCCTTGGGAGCCCACCCCTTGCATCAGCATGCCCTGGATGTGAGACATGGAGTCAAAGGAGATTATTTTGGAGCTTTAAGATTTAATAACTGCCTGCTGGATTTTGGATGTGCATGGGGCCTGTAGCCTCTTTGTTTTGGCCAATTTCTCTCATTTGGAATGGAAGCATTTATCCAATGCCTGTACCCCCATTGTACCTTGGAAGTAACTAACTTGTTTTTTATTTTACAGGCTCATAGGTGGAAGGGACTTGCCTTGTCTCAGATGAGACTTTGGACTTAGACTTTTTTGTTTTGTTTTGTTTTTTATTTGAATTCTCTCAACCCCTGCAGAGGACTTGGACATTTGAGTTAATGCCAGAATGAGTTAAGACTTTGGGGAACCACTGGGAAGACATGATTGTGTTTTGAACTATGAGAAGGACGTGAGATTTGGGAGGGGTCGGGGCAGAATGATATGCTTTGACTCTGTGTCTCCACCCAAATCTCCTGTTGAATATAATCCCCAGTGTTGGGGGAAGGACCTGGTCAGAGGTGATTGGATCATGGAGGCAGATTTCCGCCTCGCTGTTCTCATGATAGTGAGTGAGTTCTTATGAGATCTGATGGTTTAAAGGTGTGTGGTACTTCCCCCTTCACTTGCTCTCTCTCCTGCTGCAATGTGAAGACACGATTGCCTCCCCTTCTGCCATGATTGTAAGTTTTTTGAGGCCTCCCCAGTCAATGCCTCCTGTACAGCCTGTGGAAATGTGAGTCAATTAAACTTCTTTTCTTTATAAATTACCCAGTCTCAGGTAGTTCTTTATAGCAATGTGAGAATGGACTAATACAGATATTCTAGAAACTTTCAGAAGGCCAGGCACTAGATGTAATAAGAGGAGTTGAGTAATACAGGCAGAGGTTGGACAGGGAGGCAGAGGTCAGCTTGGACCTAGTCTTGTAGGCCAGGGTCAAAAGTTTAGATTTTATTACAAGGGTGAAGAGAAAGGCTCATAAGTGACTTCTTATAAGAATGGTCTCCTGGCTGAGTGCGGTAGCTCGCCTGTAATCCCAGCACTTTGGGAGGCTGAGGTGAGTGGATCACCTGAAGTAGGGAGTGGGAGACCAGCCTGGCCAACCCCGTCTCTACTAAAAAATTAAAATAAAAAATAAAAAATTAGCCTGGCATGGTGGTGGGCACCTGTAATCCCAGCTACTTGGGAGGTTGAGACATGAGAATCGCTTGAACCCAGGAGGCAGAAGTTTCAGTGAGCTGAGATTGTGCCACCGCACTCCAGCCTGGGCAATTAAGCGAGACCCTGTCTCAAAAAAAAAAAAAAAAAAAAAAGGTCTCCCATGGAAAACCAATTTATATTGGTTATCATGTATTATATTAGTTATTATAATTCTGTCTGTGGATTGAAGAATATCTGGAAAGGACAGAGTGGAAGCATGGAAACCAGGCCCAGGTGAGAGATGGTTGTGGCTAGATTGGGGTCGTGGCCTCAATGATGGAGAGAACTGAGTGGATTCAGGATACATTTTGAAGATACTACCAAAAGGTCTGATGATGGGCTGGATGTAGGGAAAGATCAATCTCCTCTAATCCCTCTGGGTGAGAGGCTATTTCAACTTCTACCACCTCCTATAGTGACTTGAGGTGGAGGTAAAGGGCTCAAATTAGGACCCAAGATTAAAGACCTAAACCCAATCAAGTTCAAGGAACCTGGAACTGAAAAGTAAATACAAAATCTGAGAGAATTTTAGGCCAGTGATAAAACTAGGCCTTTTTACATAAAGGGGAGAGAAAATGAGGCCCAAAAATTATTACTTTTGTTTTTCGAGACGGAGTTTTGCTCTGTTGCCCACGCTGGAGTGCAGTGGCGTGATCTCAGCTCACTGCAACGTCTGCCTCCCAGGTTCAAGAAATTCTCCTTCCTCAGCCTCCTGAGTAGCTGGGATTACAGGCACACACCACCATGCCTGGCTAATTTTTGTATTTTTAGTAGAAACAGGGTTTCACCATGTTGGCCAGGCTAGTCTCAAACTCCTGACCTTGTGTTGTGATCTGCCTGCCTCGGCCTCCCAAAGTGCTGGGATTACAGGCATGGGCCACCGTGCCCTGCCACAAAAATGATTTTTTAATGACATAGATTGAACTAAAATAAGCACTGTGTTCAATAGCAGAAAAAAATATCAAGATCCTGGAAATAAACAGACATAGGTGGAATACATCTTCAGAGCAAACTATGTAACTGTATTAGTCTGTTTTCACACTGCTATAAAGAACTGCTCAAGACTGGGTAATTTCGAAAGGAAAGAGGTTTAGTTGACTCACAGTTGTGCATGGCTAGGGAGGCCTCAGGAAACTTACAATCATGGCAGAAGGTGAAGGGGAAGCAAGAAACCCTCCTCACAAGGTGGCAGGAAGAAGTGCTGAGCAAAGAGGAAAGAGCCCCTTATAAAACCATCAGATCTGGTGAGAACTCACTCATTATCAAGAGAACAACAGCATGTGGGAAACCGCCCCCATGATTCAATTGCTTCCACCTGGTCTCTCCTTTGACACGTGGGGATTATGAGGATTACAATTCAAGATGAGATTTGGGTGGGGACACAAAGCCTAAACATATCAACAACTATATTGAGAAACAGGCCAGGTGTGGTGGCTCCCGCCTGTAATCCCAGCAGAGAAACATTAAGGAAGAGCCAAATAGTTGGAAAGCTATAACATGTTCATGGATTAGAAGACTATGATAAAGATGTCAATTCACTCCCAAAATGATCTATAGATGTAAGGTAATACCAGTCAAAATCCCAACATATTTGCCTTTTATTTTGAGGAAACTGGTAAGCTGATTCTAAGTATATATGGAAATTCAGGGGTCAAGAATAGCAGAGATCTTCTTGAAGAAGAATAAAATGTGAGGACTTGGTCTACTGAATATCAGAACTTAAACATGGTGCTGTCACAATTTTTTGTTGTGGTTGTTGTTTTTGAGATGGAGTTTTGCTCTTGTTGCCCAGGCTCAACCTCCACTTCCCTGGTTCAAGTAATTCTCCCGCCTCAGCCTCTCAAGTAGCTGGGATTACAGGCATGTACCACCACACCCGGCTAATTTTGTATTTTTAGTAGAGACAGGGTTTCACCATGTTGGTCAGGCTGGTCTTGAACTCCTAAATTCAGGTAATCCACCCACCTCAGCCTCCCAAAGTGCTGGGATTACAGGCATGAGCCACCGTGCCTGGCCTGCTGTCACAATTTAATATCCACATTTTTTTTTGAGACGGAGTCTTGCTCTGTAGCCCAGGCTGGAGTGCAGTGGCACTATCTCGGCTCACTGCAAGCTCTGTCTCCCGGGTTCACACCATTCTCCTGCCTCAGCCTCCCGAGTAGCTGGGACTACAGGCGCCTGCCACCACGCCTGGCTAATTTCTTTTGTATTTTTAGTAGAGAGGGGGTTTCACTGGGTTAGCCAGGATGGCCTTGATCTCCTGACCTTGTGATCCGCCTGCCTCGGCCTCCCAAAGTGCTGGGATTACAGGAGTGAAGCACGGCACCTGGCCAATATCCACATATTAAACAAAGTTATACTCCTACTTTATGCCATACCAAAAAAATCAGTGTCAGGTGGGTTGTAAATCTGAATGTGAAAGGCCAAAAAAGTTTAAATGATAAGAGAACACATTTTTTATCATAGATGGGAAAGGCTTGGGGGTATTTTTTTCAGTCTTTAACCATCTTTATTTCAACAAGTGGCACTGACAGGTAAGTGATCCTGTTAATACACACTGCAAGACCCAGACGAGGTGGCTGTAGAGCCAAGTCTCTGAGCTGAGGCAGGTGCCCCATTGCTCCTTGGAGGTAAAGCTTCCAGAGTGGTGTTCACAAAATGTTCTGACTTAGATCATCACTCTTTAGGTGCACACAAAGTAGTTGCAATTTCAACATAGCAAATCTCACCTTGAATTGTAATAATCCCCATGTGTTAAGGGTGGGGCCAGGTGGAGATAATTGAATCATGGTGGTCCTTCCCCTGGAAGGGATTCCTGACTCAGTTGCAGCACAAATGGCTGAGTAGGTGTATGAATAGATGGGAAAGTTTTATGATGCAATGCAAAATTATACTAACCATAAAGGAGATGAGTGATAAATTTGACCTTATTACAATGAGTAATTTTTGTTTTTCAAAATACGGTATTAATAGAATGGAAGAGATTGACATATGATAGATTATGTTTGCAACATATATAACTGACAAAAAGCTTGTAATCGGAAAGAACTCCTGGCTGGGGGTGGCAGCTCATGCTTGTAATCCCAATGCTTTGGGAGGCCAAGGCAGGGGGAAGGTTTGTGCTCCAGAGTTTGAGACTAGCTTGGGCAACATAGTGAGATCTCATCTCTCTAAAAAAATTTTTCAAAAATTGTCAGGTGTGATGGTGAGCACCTGTAGTCTCGGCTACTTAGGTGGCTGAGGTAGAAGGGTGGCTTGAGCCCAGGACTTCAAGGTTGCAGTGAGCTATGATCACACCACTGCACTCCAGCCTGGGCAACAGAGTGAGACCCTCTGAAGAAAAGGAAAAGGAAGGGAAGGGAAGGGGGAAGGGGGAAGGGGGGAGGGGGAAGGGGGGAGGGGGAAGGGGGAAGGGGGGAGGGGGAAAGGGGAAGGGGGAAGAGAAGGGGAAAGGGAAGGGGAAAGGAAAAGGAGGAGGGATCATAGAGTTTCGCTGTATCCCCACCCAAATCTCACCCTGAATTGTAATAATCCCCATGTGTCAAGGGTGGGGCCAGGTGGAGTTAATTGAATCATGGGGGCAGTTTCCCCCATGCTGTTCTCATGATAGTGAATAAGTCTCATGAGATCTGATGGTTTTATAAATGGGAGTTCCCCTGCACAAGCTCTCTTGCCTGCCACCATGTCAGACATGACTTTGCTCCTTATTCACCTTCTGCCATGATTGTGAGGCCTCCCCCGATGGTTATGAGGCCTCCCCAGCCATGCAGAGCTGTGAGTCAATTAAACCTCTTTCCTTTATAAATTACCCAGTCTTGTGAATCACCTGAGGTCAGGAGTTCGAGACCAGCCTGGCCAACATGGTGAAACCCCATCTCTACCAAAAATACAAAAATTAGCCGGGAGTAGTGGCACACACCTGTAGTCCCAGCTACTAGGGAGGCTAAGGCAGAAGAATCACTTCAACCCAGGAGATGGAGGTTGCAGTGAGGCAGTGAGCTGTTATCATGCCACTGCACTCCAGCCTGGGCAACAGAACGAGACTCAATCTCAAAAAAAAAAAAAAATTTACCCAGTCTCGGGTATGTATTAGCAGTGTGAAAATAAACTAATACAAGGCAGGAGGTAGAGAGGAAAGAAGGAGGGAAGGAGAGAAGAAGGAAAGAATTCCTAAATCAGGCTGGGCACGGTGGCTCACGCCTATAATCCCTTTGGGGATTTGGGAGGCCGAGGAGGGCGGATCATTTGAAGTCTGGACTTTGAGACCAGCCTGGCCAACATGGTGAAACTCCATCTCTACTAAAAAATACAAAAAAAATTAGCCAAACTTGCTGGTGGGGCACCTGTAATCCCAGCTATTTGGGAGGCTGAGGCAGGAGAATTGCTTGAGCCCGGGAGGTGGAAGTTGCAGTGAGTCAAAATTGTGTCACTGCACTCCAACCTGGGTGACAGAGTGAGATTCTGTCTCAAAAAAAAATAATAAAATAAAAATAAAAATAGAAAGACACACACCCTTTCCCCTTTTTGCACTGCATCTCATCACATATAATGCTATGGGTTGTGGGGAATATAGCCACTCTTCTATCTGAAAACATTACCATCTGAGGCACATAAATATTTAGACAATGTACATACGTGGTTTATAGGGCAAGGGATTGCATTTTACAGGTTGAAGCAAAGAAAAGTCTGTAACTGGAGTCTGGGCGCAGTGGCTCACGCCTGTAATCCCAGCACTTTGGGAGGCCAAGGCGGGCGGATCATGAGGTCAGGAGATCGAGACCGTCCTGGCTAACACGTGAAACCCCATCTCTACTAAAAATACAAAAAAAAAAAAAATTAGCCAGGCGTGGTGGCAGACACCTGTAGTCCCAGCTACTCGTGAGGCTGAGGCAGGAGAATGGCATGAACCTGGGAGGCGGAGCTTGCAGTGAGCCGAGATCATGCCACTGCACTCCAGCCTAGGCAACAGAACGAGACTCTGTCTCAAAAAAGAAAAGAAAAGAAAAAGAAAAGTCTGTAACTGGAGAAGTGACCATGGGGGCTTCATGTTCAAGTTGGGCAGAGCAAGGAGGGTGGCTCCCTGTTCCTCGTCAGGCATTGAGGAGTGCAGGGTGAATTTTGGCTTTTCTGGAAGTGGAGCAGGCATTTTTACCCTCAGGAGAGGTGCATGGAAGCAGAAACAGCAGGTCAAAGCAAGGGGCCACAATCTGAATGGAGCCAAATTCACAGCTGAGTCAATAGTCCAAACCTAGCATTTCCATCTACAGAGCTGGCAATGGAGAATTGGAAACAAAGGTTAGAAATAGAAAGGTAGCAGAGAAAGCAGGTAAGCTGCTGTGCAAGAAGTGGAAAAGATACTAAGTGAGAGGGAAACTTCTGGAACCAGCATGTAGTTAAGAGGATTGGTTTGGGAATCCAAATGTCTCTCTCAGGGTGAGATCAAAGAAATAGTTTGTAATACATCCATACAATGGAATACCGTGCAGCTGTAAGAAAGAACGAGATAGAACTGCCTGCAATGACATGGAACAATGCCCATGCTACTTTATTAAGAAAAGAAATTAGGCAGGGCACAGGGGCTCATGCCTGTAATCCCAGCACTTTGGGAGGCCGAGGCGGGCGGATCACGAGGTCAGGAGATCGAGACCCATCCTGGCTAACACGGTGAAACCCCCTCTCTACTAAAAACACAAAAGAAATTAGCCGGGCGTGGTGGCGGGTGCCTGTAGTTCCAGCTACTCGGGAGGCTGAGGCAGGAGAACGACGTGAACCCTGGAGGCAGAGCTTGCAGTGAGCCGAGATAGTGCCACTGCACTCCAGCCTGGGCGACAGAGCAAGACTCCCATCTCAAAAAAAAAGAAAAGAAATTATGGAAGAGTAATAATTATGTGTGTGGGGAGAGATGAAGTAGATATGATTTTATAAATAGGCAAATCTAAAAGCATACACTCAGAATTATTAACAGCAGTTTTGTCTGGGGTAACTTTTAATTTTATAAGCTTCTGAATTGTTAGAAAAGTTTTGTTTTGTTTTGTTTTGTTTTTTTAGACAGAGTTTTGCTCTTGTTGCCCAGGCTGGAGTGCAATGGCATGATCTCGGCTCACTGCCACCTCCACCTCCTGGGTTCAAGCGATTCTCTTGCCTCAGCCTCCCAAGTAGCTGGGATTACAGGCATGTGCCACCATGCCCATCTAATTTTTGTATTTTTAGTACAGATGGAGTTTCACCATGTTGGCCAGGCTAGTCTCGAACTCTTGACCTCAGATGATCCATCCGCCTGGGTCTCCCAACGTGCTGGGATTACAGGCGTAAGCCACCACGCCCGGCCAGAAAAGTTTTATAAAGCACGTATATGACATTGCAGTGATAGCTTTGAAAGAATTATTTAATTTTTTTTTAGACAGGGTCTTGTTCTGTCGCCCAGGCTGGAGTGCAGTGGTGTGATCACGGCTCACTCCAGCCTCGAACTCCTAGGCTCAAGCAATCCTCCCACCTCAGCCTCTTGAGTAGCTGGGACTGCAGGCACACACCACCAAGCCTGGCTAATTTTTTTATTTTTTGTGGAAACGGGGTTTTGCCATGTTGTCCAGGCTGGTCTCAAACTCCTGGGCTCAAACAATCCCCCTGTCTCAGCCTCCCAAAGTGCTGGGATTACAGGCATGAGCCACTGCACCCAGGTAAAGAATAATTTTAAATATCCTTAGAAAAATGATTGAATGAACCAATTTAGAACATCTATGAGGACTCATCAAATGTTTCTATTCTACTTGAAAAAGCTTTGTATTCCTAGGCCTGCCAGGGTCTGCAAATAGGGTGTGAGTCTGGGGTTTGGGGATTTTGTGTCTCAACACTTATTTGGATCTCATCCCTGTCTTCATCTCTGATCCCCATCCACCTCCTCATACCAGTTAAAGACTGAAGGGAAGAGGAAGAGAAGAGGGTCGTTAGTGGAAGGGTACTGTGCATGAGGACTCTCTAGTGAGGTTCCCGGGAAGGTCCAGTCCCTGGAGAGTTGGGCAGGAAACAGGCCATGTGAATGAGTCAGGGCTGGTGAGAAAGGGAATCGGTGAAGAGGTTGGGGATACAGTGGGAGCAGGAACCCCCACAGCTCCCTCACTCATGGCTGCCAAACCTGTGCCCTTCTCCAGAGAGGACTACTGTATTTGTAGAAAATAAGGGACAAAGTTCAGCCTGTGGTCCGTTCTTACTTGCAAAGCATCAACAGCCCCACATAAAGGGTGTGCCACAACATAATTCTCAAAATGGTAGAAATGTCATTCTCACACAAATACATAGTGAGAACCTTCACAAGATAACTGTCAGGATGACAAAGTTTGTTCAAAGAATGATTTGAGAAACTGGTGTGTGTGTGTGTGTGTGTGTGTGTGTGTGTGTGTGTGCTAGAATAACACAGCTAAGTTAGCTACAAAACTGGCCATTGCCCTGAAGGCCAACAAGACTGAAATAGGTAGGACTCGACTCCCGAGGTGGGGCTCAGATACCAACCAGATTGAGGACTAGCTAAAACAGGGCCAGTGGCAGAAGCAGTTTTCCATAAGATTCGCTGGCCAGTCTGCCATGTCAGTTTACCATTGCCACGGAAACACCTGGGAGTCACTGCCCCTTTCCATGGCAATGATCTGATGATCCAAAAGTTCCTTTCCTTTCCCTAGAAATTTCTGCATAAACTGCTTCTTGTTTTGTTGTTGCTGTTGTTTTGTTTTGTTTTGTTTTTTGAGATGGAGATTTGCTCTCGTTGCCCAGGCTGGAGTGCAATGGTGCGATCTCGGCTCACTGCAACCTCCACCTTCCATGTTCAAGCGATTCTACTGTCTCAGCCTTCCGAATAGCTGGGATTACAGAAGCCTGCCAGCATGCCCAGCTAATTTTTTGTATTTTTAGTAGAGAGGGGGTTTCACCATGTTGGCCAGGCTGGTCTCAAACTCCTGATCTCAGGTGATTCACCCAACTTAGCCTCCCAAAGTGCTGGGATTACAGGCATGAGCCACTGCGCCCGGCCCTAAACTGCTTTTTAATCTGCATATAATGGAAAGTGGGTATAAATATGACTGCAAAACTGCCCTGAGCTGCTGCTACTCTCTGCCTACAGAATACCCCTCCTTTGCAGGAGCAGTCACCGAGCTGTAACACTGCCTCTTCAATAAAACTGTTTTCTTCTACCTCCGGCTTGCCCTCGAATTTTTTCCTGGCCAAAGCTAAGAACCCTCACCAGCTAAGCCCCACTTTGGGGCTCACCTGCCCTGCATCAAGACCATTACCTTTGGGGTTATCATTATCATCTCATTCACATCTCTACCAGACAAAAACCCTTTGCATCTTATCCATTTTTGACAGGTCAACATCTGACATTACAAACTCTGAGCCCTAATCTAGAAAAATAAGAAGGAGAAAATTCTATTCCTCTAGAATAGCATTTCTCAACCAAGATTCCAAAGAAAGGACTGAACCCTAATTTGCCCAGCGCATTCTTTGTTGATAACCAATCAACTTCTCTCCTCTGAAACTAGAGTGGTGCTAGTTGTGTACTATCTGTGGGAGAGTTGAGAAAATAGTCCGTCCAAGCATTTTCTGTGTCCCAAGAATGGAGTGACCCTGATTTCTCAGAATTCTTTTGCCCTGTTTCCAAATTTTGGATAATTTTTCTTTTTTCTTTTTTTTTTTTTTTTTGAGACAGTCTCACTCTGTCGCCCAGGCTGGAGTGCAGTGGCACGATCTTGGCCCACTGCAACCTCCACCTCCTGGATTCAAGCAATCCTCCCACCTCAGCCTCCCAAGTAGCTGGGACTACAGTTGTGCACCAGCATGCCTGGCTAATTTTTGTATTTTTAGTAGAGATGGGGTTTTGCTATGCTGGTCAGGTTGATCTTGAACTCCTGACCTCAAGTGATCTGCCCACCTCAGCCTCCCAAAGTGCTGGATTACAGGCAGGAGCCATCACGCCCAGCCAAAAAATTTTTCTTAAGAAGGAAAACTAAAGGTGTTTAGTTTTTCACACTCTATAATGTGAGAGAGTTCAACCACAGCAACTTGTACCTTCAGTGTTAGAGGACTCACCTAGGAGAAAAACCTGATAAAAATGCTCTGAGTACAGGAAGAGCTTTAGTGAGAACTTGAAACTTGTTCAACATCAAGAAATTCACAGGGGAGAGAAGCCATGTGCACCTACAACATGATGGAAGAGGGCTTCTGGGGGTTCAACTCTCCTCAGTCACCAGAAGGAAAGGTCCTTGTTACAGAGAAATCCTAGACCTGCTCCCAGTGGGTAAAGGACTGAATTCACAACCTTACACTGATTGAATATCTCAACACCCACACTAGGGAGAAATTCCGCAAACATCCTGATTAAGTCCGTTTCAGCTCCAGCTTCAGCAGGCAGGGGAGACTTCACAAAGCAGACATCCTTAAAATGTCCAGAGTGCAGGAATGGCTTTGGCCAGAGAGCTATTATAGATGGCTGAAGGAGGTAGACCCACGAGCTGGGAAAACCTCTCCACTGGGGCTTTTTCACCCTGGAACTTTGGCCCACAAAGCATCGTACTCTTGCAGCTGGACCCAGAATATTCCCTTTGCTGTCTGCTTCAGGTTAGCCCCTGGTGTGTGTCAATAATTTGTAAGGGTTAATAAAGAATTGTGGGGTCAAACAGACCTGGTCCACATCCTGGCTCTGTCACTTACTGGCTTTGTGATATTAGGTAGATCAGTAAATTTCTCTGAGCCTCATTTTAACTTGTTTAGGATGGGATTAATGTAGCACCTACTTCATAGGTGATGAGAATTAGTGAGAGGATGAATGTAAACGCATGGTGAGCACTCAGTGAATTAGGTTGCTTTCCACCACCTTCTTTTCCTTTGGCTGACCCATTTCCCAGAATCCACAAGCTCATAGTCCCTTTGAGCCCACCAGCTTGAGCACTGGGGATGGAGAAGTGTTGTTTTGTGCACAGCTGTTTAAACGATGGCTCTGATGTTATATAACTTTCCCATGGCTTAGGAGGTTCCCAAATGGCTTCAGAGAATAAAGCACAAAGCTGGGGAAGACTCTTTCTGGATCTTGTCCAAGGACCCCCGAGGAGACACACAAATATTCTCCCTGTTTCTGTCCTTGGTCAGTCCCTTAGAGTAGTAGTTCTGGTGCTAGCAGCAAACTTTCCTGAATGCTCCAAACACAGCCAGAGGATAGGCCTGCAGTGAGATGATGATGGAACATGATAGCTATATTAGGTCATCAGAGACAACCTCTTTGTTTTGCAGATGAGGCAGAGTTATCAGATTTAGCAAAAATACAAAATGCCAATTATATTTGAATTTCAGATACACAACAACGACAAAAAAAATTTTTTTACCATAAGTATATTCCAATGTAAGCATTTTTACCATAAGTATATCCCAATGTAAGTTTTTTGTTTGTTTGTTTGTTTGTTTGTTTGTTTTTGAGACAGCAAGCGTCTTACTCTGTTGCCCAGGCTAGAGTGCAGTGGCATGATCAATGCTAACTGCAGCCTCGAACTCCTGGGCTTAAGGGATCCTCCTGCCTCAGTCTCCTAAAGGGCTGGGATTACAGGTATGAACCACCAGGACTGCCTACTTCCTGTGTTTTATCTGGCAATCCTTAGAGGACAGCTAGATGTCAGGGGGGAAAGCAACTTGCTGGCTCACACAGCCAGCCAGGTCTATTGTGGAGCCCTATTCACAAACACATACACCCCAGCTTTCAAGTTTTTAAATATTTATTTATTTAGTTATTTGTTTTTTGAGACAATCTTGCTCTGTCACCCAGGCTGGAGTGCAGTGGTGCAATTTTAGCTCACTGCAACCTCCACCTCCCAGACTCAAGTGATTCTCTGTGCCTCAGCCTCCCTAGTAGCTGGGACTACATGTGCACGCGCATGCCCTGCCCGGTTAATTTTTGTACTTTTAGAAGAAACGGGGTTTCCCCATGTTGGCCAGGGTGGTCTCAAACTCCTGACTTCAGGTGATCCACCCACCTCGGCCTCCCAAAGTGCTGGGATTACAGGCATGAGCCACCGTGCCCGGCTAGTTTTTTTTTTTTTTTTTTTTTTTTAATTACGGTGAATGCTTGCTGAGCTGGGTGCCTCACATTCCTTGTCTGTTATACAAGGAACTACTGATTATGGGTCTCTTCGAGCAAAAATGGCAGAACACCTTCAGGGCACAGGGGAGATGGGAGCAGGGATTAGGCTTCAGAATACTTCTCCAAATGAGGGTGATCAGGGCCCGACATTCCACTGCTCTAAGGCTCAGTATCTTAACTATCAAATGGGTACAATGGGGCACAAAGGGTTACTTTGAGGAATAACGGAGATGATCAATTTCCAAAAAGTTCATTCCTTTAAAAACTGCGGAGCACATTTTGTGTACATGCTGTTTTTATTGTTACTCATGAAGACGCGGGGGAAGCTTTGGTTGTGTAAAGCTGAGAACTGCACCCAAGCTTCCCCGTTCACCCCACCTACCAGAGGATTTGGGCTAAATTCCTGGCCTGGCCCACAAAGAAGACCAAGCGATCAGTCCCATCCCGTCCCATCCTGATTTACAGGAACTCACACCAGCGATCAATCTTCCTTAATTTGTAACTGGGCAGTGTCCTGGGCCAGCCAATAGCTAAGACTGCCCCCCCGCACCCCACCCTCCCTGACCCTGGGGGACTCTCTACTCAGTCTGCACTGGAGCTGCCTGGTGACCAGGAGTTTGGAGTAGGTTCGGTGCTGGGCAGGGGTGGGGAGTAGGGTGGAAAGCATGGAGTGAAGAGGTCTAGGGAGGGGGTCTCCTCACCCCCGGCCTTCCTGCCCGCCTTGATCTCGGGGGTCTCTATAGGCTTGCTTCCACCTGGGACTTCTGCCTCCTCCTACCCCAGCCCCTCCCGCCTCAGGCCTGTTGTGCTCAGCCCCCCAGGACCTCCCCTCTCCCACGCCTGTGGCCTCATTGTTTGGTTAAAGCAGGACCCCCTCCCCCCTCACCACCTCCCCTCCGACTGAACAGATGGACGGAGACCCGGGCCCGCGGGGCGAGGAAGGGCCAGCCGGTGCCGGGAAAAGGAAGCGGTTTGGGGAAAACAAAACAGAGGGAGGAGCCAGGGAGAAGGTGGCCCCAAGAGGGAGGAGGAGGGAATTCGCTAAAAGGGACTGGGGCCTGGGACGGAATGGGGGCGGGCCTCGGGCGGGGTGGGGGCCCTTGGGCTCCCAGGCTCGGAGCTGGCTCCGATGCTGGCTGGCTCCGCAGGTCTGCTGACGTCGCCGCCCAGATGGCCTCCAGGCTGACCCTGCTGACCCTCCTGCTGCTGCTGCTGGCTGGGGTATGTGGTCCCTTGTGGGATGGGGGACGGGGGTGGAGACGGAAGGAGGGATGGTGCGGGGTGCGGGCGGTGGCTGAGGATTAACCCTTCAGGCTCCGGGGAATGAGGAGAGCTCCTCTTGGGATCAACGAGTGTGATCCTTGCACACGCACTCGTAGTTGGTGGAAAGAGCTCAGGACTCAGACAGATTCAAGTTCTAATCTTAGCTGCGCTGCGTGGTCCTGAGGAAGTCACTTTTCCCAGCTTACTCCTCCTGATTTATAAAATGTTGAATAAACAGATCCCAGCCTGTCCACCAAGCAGGCTTGGCAGAAGGATTACATAGGGCAAGAAGATGGGAAGCATTTTGTGATATCAAAGCAAGAGTTTGCTGTAGAAAAGAGCTGTGGGGAGGAGAGGTTTGGCTGCTGTGACACAGACGGTGGTCCCAGGCTAGGGCCTGTGAATACAGAGAAGAATGGTAGCAAACATACCTGGGTCTGGGTGGGGGTCAATAGCAGTGAGAGGTCCCAGTGGTCTGGGAGGTCATGGACTAGAAATAAGGCTAAGAAGTGCGGGATCCCAGAAGAAAGGTAGGTAGGGGTGTGTGTATGTGCGTGTGTGTGTGTGTGTGTGTGTGCACGTGCAAGTTGGCATCACATACTCAGCAGATGATGTAGTTATGAGCAGGGAGTTTGGAATCAGAGACCTTGTTTTGATCCCTAGCTGTTTCTCCCATTTCTGTGAGATCCTGGACTAGTTAATATGCGTCAGCATGAGTTTCTCTACCTGTGAAATGGGGCTCATGCGTGGTTTCTCAGCAGAGGATCTGTTGACATTGGGGCTGGATAATTCATTGCTGAGGGGCTACCCTGTGCATCTTAGGATGTTTTGCAGTATCTCTAGCCTCTACACACTAGATTCTGGTAGCATCTTCCCTGCTGTCTCCCTATGATAATCAAAAATGTCTCCGGACGCTGCCAGATATCCCCTGGGAGTCAAAATTGTTTCAGAGCCACTGGCCTATACTACTTCTCTCTCCCTCCCTTCCTGCCTCCCTTCTTTCCTCCTTCCCTTTCTTCGTTCCCTTTCTAATGTGTATTGTTTTTCCACACCCACTAATGGGTTGCAACCCACAGTTTGAAAATTTACTGTTCTAAATCAAGGAGCACAAGTTCAAATGTCTGTACTAGCCAAACAAGTGAGTCCAACAGGTAGATATTTACAGGAAATTGCAAGAACATAGATAAATGACAACACTCAGCTTCACTGTTTGGAAAACAACTTCCTACAGGGCAGTAATTGGTCAGAGATTACAGAGTCCCTGACTACCACTTATCTTCTGCAGAGCACATTCCTGTGCACCCCCACCCTCACCCTGTATTGCCCCTTCTCTGAGGAATTAGTAGTGGTGGTTCCAAGACAGGTTGCTCACCTGCCACACTGTCAGAAATTACTCTCTTGTACAGGACATTTTCCACATCCACACCTTCTCTTCCTGCTTTGAGTATTTTGGAGGACTGTGCCTCGTAGTAAGAAAAAAATGAAACTCAGTTTCTTGAACCACAGGATAGAGCCTCCTCAAATCCAGATGCTACCAGCTCCAGCTCCCGGGATCCAGAGAGTTTGCGAGACAGAGGCGAAGAGAAGATCGCAACGACAGATGTCTCCAAGATGCTATTCGTTGAACCCGTCCTGGAGGTTTCCAGCTTGCCGACAACCAACTCAACAACCAATTCAGCCACCAAAATAACAGCTAATACCACTGATGAACCCACCACACAACCCACCATCCAACCCACCCAACCAACTACCCAGCTCCCCACAGATTCTCCTACCCAGCCCACTACTGGGCCCTTCTGCCCAGGACCTGTTACTCTCTGCTCTGACTTGGAGAGTCATTCAACAGAGGCCATGTTGGGGGATGCTTTAGTAGATTTCTCCCTGAAGCTCTACCATGCCTTCTCAGCAATGAAGAAGGTGGAGACCAACATGGCCTTTTCCCCATTCAGCATTGCCAGCCTCCTCACCCAGGTCCTGCTCGGTAAGACCCTGCTTGAATTCTCTCCAGGTCATTTGTTGGACACTCCCATAAGAGTCACCAACCAAGACACTTACAAAGCCATGCCTCTGGGAAGAAGCTGTAAAAATGGGCTATTATATATTGGGGGTGGGGTAGAGGGATGTATCTTTTCATTCTTGAACATTCCATCATTTCACAATGATGTAATAGGCACGATTGCTTGTAAAACCCTGTGACTACACAAGAACATATAAAACAAGGTCCCAGCCACTAACCATGTTTCATGGCAAGGAGAGGTGATAAGAAAGATGAAATCAGGTGCCATGGCTCACGCCTGTAATCCCAGCACTTTGGGAGGCCAAGGGCGGGTGGATCACCTGAGGTCAGGAGTTCAAGACCAGCCTGGCCAACATGGTGAAACCCTGTCTCTACTAAAAATACAAAAATTATCAGGGAGTGGTGGTGCATGCCTGTAATTCCACCTACTTGGGCAGCTGAGGCAGGAGAATCGCTTGAACCCGGGAGGCGGAGGTTGCAGTGAGCCGAGACCGCACCACTGCACTCCAGTCTGGGTGACAGAGCGAGACTCTGTCTCAAAAAAAAAAAAAAAAAATCATCAGAGATAGACCTAGAGTAGATGTGGTTAGTACTGCCTTCTAGCTCTGTGACCTTGGGCAGATCACTTTAACCTCTCTGAGCCTTGAGTCCTCTTGTGTAAAATAGTGATGATGCTATCTACCTCAAAAGATTAAGAAGCAGAAAGCCAGGCCGGGCGTGGTGGCTCACACCTGTAATCCCAGCACTTTGGGAGGCTGAGGCGAGCAGATCATGAGGTCGGGAGTTTGGGACCAGCCTGACTAACATGGTGAAACCCCGTCTCTACTAAAAAATAAAAAAATTAGCTAGGCGTGGTGGTGCACACATGTAACCCCAGCTACTCAGGAGGCTGAGGCAGGAGAATCACTTGAACATAGGAGGTGGAGGTTGCAGTGAGCCAAAATCATGCCACTGCACTCCAGCCTGGGAAGACTGAGTGAGACTCTGTCTCAAAAAAAAAAAAACAAAAAAAAAACAAAACAGATAGTCGTCTAGTGTCTGACTTAACGGGAGGTCAAAAAAATGTAAATCCTCTGCCATCTTGAGGGATTACTGTCAAGTCCCATTGGGTAATTACCCTAGGAATGGCACAAACAAATTACTACAAGCAGTGGGGAGAGAGCTATTACTCCCCAGAGAGAATTCTAAAAAGGCTACAGAATCTTTCTTGGCTGGGCACGGTAACTCATACCTGTAATCCTGGCACTTTGGGAGGCCAAGGCAGGAGTTCAAGACCAGCCTGGCCAACATGTTGAAACCCCATCTCTACTAAAAATGCAAAAATTAGCCAAGTATAATGGTGCATGCCTATTGTCCCAGCTACTTGGGAGGCAGAGGTGGGAGGATTGCTTGAACCCAGAGATTCAAGTGAGCTGAGATTGCACCACTGCATTCCAGCCTGGGCAACAGAACAAGACTCTGTCTCAAAAAAAAACAAAAAAAGAGAGAGAGAGAGAACACTTCCAGCTCAGATGATCTGTGATCCCCTCCAAAGCAGAGAATACCCTCCATTCCAGCCTGGTCCCCAACCCTCACTCCCAAGGAAGGCCCCCGACTCATCCTGCAAGTATCTTTCGTCTCTGCCCTTTGTTGCAGGGGCTGGAGAGAACACCAAAACAAACCTGGAGAGCGTCCTCTCCTACCCCAAGGACTTCACCTGTGTCCACCAGGCCCTGAAGGGCTTCACGACCAAAGGTGTCACTTCAGTCTCTCAGATCTTCCACAGCCCAGGTGAGTGCCCAGGAAGTGGCAGTGTCTGCAGAGGAGGGTCCTGAGAGGACTCTGAAGGGGGACCCAGTGCTGGGGAAAGAAAGGACAGAGGGAATATTGGAGCTACAGTATCAGGGATGGACTGCAGAGCAGGTGAAGACCTTGGCAGGAGCATCAGGTCACTCCAGGAACTGGATTGTTCTTCTAGTGAGACCTTAGGCAGGTCTCTGGCATTCATCAACTGCTTTAGAATAAAAAGAACCAGGCAAGTATGGTAAAATAGCGATGATGCTATCTACCTCAAAAGATTAAGAAGCAGAAAGCTGGGCCGGGCATGGTGGCTCTCATCTGTAAGTTCAAGGAGTTCAAGGTATGCTAGGACTTTGGGAGGCCAAGGCCTTCAAGACCAGCCTGGGCAACATGGCGAAACCCGTCTCTATTAAAAAAAAAAAAGTTGAGGGTATGGCTGGGCATGGTGGCTCACAGCTGTAATCCCAGCACTTTAGGAGGCCGAGGTGGGTGGATCACCTGAGGTCAGGAGTTCAAGACCAGCCTCGCCAACATGGCAAAACCCTGTCTCTATTAAAAATACAAAAATTAGCCTAGCATGGTGGCAGGCGCCAATAATCCCAGCTACTCAGGAGGCTGAGGCAGGAGAATTGCTTGAACCGAAGAGAGTGAAGGTTGCAGTGAGCCGAGATCATGCCACTTCATTCCAGCCTGAGTGAAAGAGCAAAACTCTCTCTCAAAAAAAAAAAGGAAGAAAGAAAAAAAGTCCAGGCGCAGTGACTCACACATGTAATCCCAACACTTTGGCAGGCCGAGGCAGGTGATTCACGAGGTCAGGAGTTTGAGACCCGTCTGGCCAACATAGTGAAACCCCGTCTCTACTGAAAATACAAAAAATTACCAGGGCATGGTGGTGTGCACCTGTAATCCCAGCTACTCAGGAGGCTGAGGCAGGAGAATCGCTTGAACCTGGGAGGTGGAGGTTGCAGTGAGCCAAGATTGCGCCACTGCACACCAGCCTGGACGACAGAGCAAGACTCCATCTCAAAAAAAAAAAAGTCCGGGCGCGGTGGCTCATGCCTGTAATCCCAGCACTTTGGGAGGCCGAGGTGGGCAGATCATGAGGTCAGGAGATCGAGACCATCCTGGCTAACAAGGTGAAATCCCGTCTCTACTAAAAAAATACAAAAATTAGCCAGGCATGGTGGCGGGCGCTTGTAGTTCCAGCTAGTTGGGAGGCTGAGGCAGGAGAATGGCGTGAACCCGGGAGGCGGAGCTTGCAGTGAGCCGTGATTGCGCCACTGCGCTCCAGCCTGGGCAACAGAGCGAGACTCCATCTCAAAAAAAAAAAAAATAGGGTGAGCAGGCCAGGCGCAGTGTCTCACGCCTGTAATCCCAGCACTTTGGGAGGCTGAGGTGGGTGGATCACTTGAGGTCAGGAGTTCAAGACCAGCCTGGCCAACACGAGGAAACCCTGTCTGTGCTAAAAATACAAAAATTAGCCAGGCATGGTGGCACATGCCTGTAGTCCCAGTAGGAGAATAACTTCAACCCGAGAGACAGAGGTTGCAGTCAGCCGAGATCGCACCACTGCATTCCAGCCTGGGTGACAGACGGAGACTCTGTCTCAAAAAAAAAAAAAGAAGAAGAAGAATAAGAATACCCATATGCATTCATTAATATATAGGGCTAGAGGGCTAGAGAGCTATAGACATAAATTAGACAAAAAAATTTTTTGCTCATTTTTGGGTCAAAGGAGTCTTGGGACTCATTCTTTTTATTTTTCTGTTATGTGAATTTGTTATCATTTACATGTATTATGTTATTAAGTGGGGAATAATGATAATACTAATAATAAACTTACAAAACGATCCAATGTAGTTGTTTTCAGACTTTGTTCCTCAGAGCCCTAGGACTTTGCAAAGCTGTTTCTGGAGTCATGGTGGGAGTGGAGTGTGGGGAGCCTGAGCGGTGGGGAAGGGTTCACCACTTCCTGTGAGAGGGAGACGGACCAGCTGGGCTCCGAGCTCCCCACCCAGCCTCAGCCAGGGCCCATTTTATGTTGTGGGCTTCAGACATGCCTTTGTTTGAAAGTAGTTCTGCTGCTTTAAAATGTTTGATAACCATTGAACTAATCTACCCACATCCCTTTTTAAAAAAAAGGAAAACTTTTTTTTAAGCTTTTTTTTTTTTTTTTTAACTATAAAAACAATACTCAGGTCTGGCTCAGTGTGCCTGTAATTCCAACACTGAGAGGCTGAGGTAGGAGGATTGCTTGAGGCTAGAATTTCGAGGCTAGCTTCTGGGCAACATAGACAGACCTCATCTCTACAAAAAATTTTTAAAATTATCCGGGTGTGGTGTGTGCCCGTAGTTCCAGCTATGAAGAACTGAGACAGGAGGATTGCTTGAGCCAAGGAATTCAAAGTTAGAGTGAGCTATGTTTATGCCTCTGTACTCTAGCTTGGGTGACAGAGTATGATCCTGCCTCTAAAAAAAAAAATTAAATTTAAATTTAAAAAACTCACCTATCACCCCATCATCTGAAAAACACCCTCTTTTAGATGTGGGAAAAACATGGCTCAGAGGTGTTCAAGAAATGTTGCGTTTATTTATTACTTACAAAGCTGTAAGTCAGCTTTATCTGCTGTCTTGCTAGGCTGGTGAAAAAAATGTAACAGCATTCAATATTAGGGCTTCTATCCCCATCTAGCTGCACCCTGGAGCTGTGCCAAGCAAGGTTCTTGGTCTTATGTTGTACTTAGGCATCAGCAAAGTCTGGGAAAATATCTCTTTTTTTTTTTTTTTTTTTGAGACAGAATCTCACTCTGTCGCCCAGGCTGGAATGCAGTGGCGCCATCTCAGCTCACTGCAACCTCCGTCTCCCGGATTCAAGTGATTCTCCTGCCTCAGCCTCCCGACTAGCTGGGATTACAAGCTGGTCTTAAACTCCTGGCCTCCAGTGATCCACCCACCTTGGCCTCCCAAAGTGCTGAGATTACAGGTGTGAGCCACCATGCCCAGCTGGGAAAATATCTTTAATCTACTTAGTCCTAGAAAAATTATCTTTCAAGTGCCTTTTTTTTTTTTCCAGTGGACTGAAGGCTTTTGGAGAGCAAAAGCCAGGAAGTTTTGCCACAAACTTCCACTGAGGCCAGGAAGCAGAGTCTATTCCATGCCAAATTAAGGGAAGAAAAGAGGGAAAATCTAGGCAAATGGAATTTAATATCTCAAAAAGATTATCTTGCCAAGCCATAGTCACATAGCAAGCTGAGGCAGGAGAGGCTTGGGGCTACTTCTCTTGTTCTTGGTTCTGGGTTTGCCTTCTTTGGGCCTTATTTACCACATCTGTAAGAGGAGTGGGCTGGACCGTGCTCCACCACTCCATATTCACTAAGTGAGCAGACAGAACCATAGGAAGCATGCTCAGCTCTCAAATCTTGCTCATGGAAAGAACGACGTGTTCGGGGGACTCATGCCTCCCTTTCTCAACATACCCCCAGACCTGGCCATAAGGGACACCTTTGTGAATGCCTCTCGGACCCTGTACAGCAGCAGCCCCAGAGTCCTGAGCAACAACAGTGATGCCAACCTGGAGCTCATCAACACCTGGGTGGCCAAGAACACCAACAACAAGATAAGCCGGCTGCTAGACAGCCTGCCCTCCGATACCCGCCTTGTCCTCCTGAATGCTATCTACCTGAGTGGTAAGGGCGCCCTTAGCCAGTTAGTCTTCCCATTCTGGGTCCTTCTTCCCCTCCTGGCTTCAAAGCCCACTTAACCCCAAGTTCTACAATGGGATCTCAATGTCCCTGCCCCACTCTTTGCTAACAAGGCTTTTAGCTCCTCTTCATCCTTTTCCTACCTGCATTAGAGCAACCCTCCCACCTCTTCCCTCTAGCCAAGTGGAAGACAACATTTGATCCCAAGAAAACCAGTATGGAACCCTTTCACTTCAAAAACTCAGTTATAAAAGTGCCCATGATGAATAGCAAGAAGTACCCTGTGGCCCATTTCATTGACCAAACTTTGAAAGCCAAGGTAAGTTCTTAACCTTTCCTTCTCCTGTTTGAAACCTACTTGAGTCTCCTGACTTTTTTTCTGCTGTGGTCCCATCATTTTGGGGTACATGCTTACAAATTCATCATTTCTACTCCTTCCATCTGTATTTCCACCCTATCTTTTCTCCTTCTCCTTTCTCTAGCCTTGGCCAAGGCAGACATTGTATATTTTAGGCTGGAAACAGGATTCTGAAGTTTCTTCATGCATCTCTACTACATTGAATGGCAAAATGTGAGTCGTGTTCCTATTCTACACATCTGTTTCTTTTTCCAGTCAACTCATCAGAAGACCCTGGTGGCTTAGCAAGTCCTGTGTGAGTGTGGGTACCTGTGTACAGCATACATATACATGTGTACACGTGTATAAGTATATCTTTGTATATGCGTATATGTGGTAAGTGCATGTGTGCACATGAGTTAAATGGCTTAAGTGCATTAGCAGAAATTGAACAATTTAGTTTGATGAGTAGGGAGGGTGAGAAGAAAGAATATGGAGCCCAGAGGATCCCAATTGGTAAGCTATCTCATGCCCAGTTACCAGATATTTCCATCTTTTTAGGATGGCAAAACACAGACCTATGAGATAGAAAACAGTAAGAGACAATGTCTCAGTACCTGGCTAAGAAACAAAGGCTGTGTTCTTGGAACATGCTAGGCTTGGTTCCACATTGGGAGCTTTCTTTAGCTTTTCTTTCTGCCTGGATCCCTCTTCACTCAGATCCTCACATAGCTTGTTCCTTCTTGTCATTTGGGTGTCAGCTCAGAGGTCACCTTGGTGGAGAAGTCTTCTCCCCATTAAAGCAGCCTCCTCCTCACCCTGTGATATCACTGCTGTTTTATGATATTCATGACACTCATCACCATCTGAAATTATGTCATTTATTTGCTTATTTGCTTAGGATATTGTCTGTCTCCCTAAGATACTGTCTCTCTACTTGAATACAGGAAACTGTCTTGTTTCCTTCTGTATCTGTAGTGCCTAGAACAATGCCGCCTGTCATAGGTGCTCATTCAATGTTTGCTGAATAAATGAATGAATGAAATAGAGGGTGCCAAAGGGAGCTACTCATTTAGTAAAAGTGGCTGGAAGACTTCATAGAGGAGGTTTTTTCTTGAGACAGGGTCTCACTCTGTCACTCAAGCTGGAGTGCATTGACACGATCTCAGCTCACTGCAATCTCTGCCTCCCGGGTTCAAGCAGTTCTCCTGCCTCAGCCTCCCAAGTAGCTGGGACTACAGGTGCCCACCACCACACCTGGCTAGTTTTTGTATTTTTAGTAGAGACGGGGTTTCATTCTGTTAGCCAAGCTGGTCTCGAACTCCTGACCTCAAGTGATCCACACCCTCAGCCTCCCGAAGTGCTGGGATTACAGGCGTGAGCCACAGTGCCTAGCTGAGGAGGTTATTTTTGACCATTCTTTGCTCACTTATTTATCCACTCATCTACTTATCCACCCGTCTATCCATCCCTATCTAATGTATTTGAGCATTCATGACTCATTTAGCAGAACCAGGATAGCGTGTATAAGGCACAGAAGAGTGAATATATGTGACAGGTCCAGGGCATTGTTCAGATTCAAGATACGTCGGGGGAGTTATAAATATGAGATTTTTTCAAATCAGTTGGAATAGCTATTTAATCAAAGCCATAGATGTTAGGTAGAAAGTAGGAATTAAGAACTTAAAAAGTTAGATTTAAATGTAACTATTTGAATTATAAGAACAAGTATTTCCTCTCTAGAAATGTTTTTAAAGTTTCACGCAAAACTCTAAACCAAAAATCATTGTAAAAATCCCTTGGGAATAGACTGTTGTAACCATTGAGGTGAGGTGATAGGTTAAGGTGAGCATTCTGGACATATAATATCAATAATAAATATTCAAATACAAAGGAGGTATAATATGAAGAGTAATTTCTATCTCCCCAAGCCAATATGAGTTTTGTTTGTTTGTTTTTCTTTTGAGATAAAGTCGCATTCTGTTGCCCAGGCTGGAGTGCAGTGGCACAATCCCAGCTCTCTGCAACCTCTGCCTCCCAGGTTCAAGCGATTCTCCTGCCTTAGCCTCCCCAGTAGCTGGGATTATAGGTGCCTGCCACCACTCCCAGCTAATTTTTGTATTTTTAGTAGAGATGGGGTTTCACCATGTTGGCCAGGCTGGTCATGAACTCCTGACCTCAAGTGCTCGTCCCACTTCGGCCTCCTAAAGTGCTGGCATTACAGGCGTGAGCCACTGCACCCAGCCTGAGTTTTTTTTTTTTTTTTTTTTTTTAAGCCAAAGGAGGAGGAGTAGTTTTGTGCACAAAAGCCACTATTTATGTTCCTTAGGTTTTAAACAGATAGTTAATTTAATGTACTAACAAATGCAAAATTAAAATTTTACTTATGCTTTTTAATTTTAAGCTGAACTTGCTACATTAAGAGTAGGGTGATTTGGCTGGGCGTGGTGGCTCATGCCTATAATCCCAGCACTTTAGGAGGCTGAGGCAGGTGGATCACTTGAAGCTAAGAGTTTGAGACCAGCCTGGCCAACATGGTGGAACTGTCTCTACTGAAAACACAAAAATTAGCCAGGCATGGTGGCGCATGTCTGTAATCCCAGCTACTCAGGATGCTAAGGCACAGAATCACTTGAACCTGGGAGGCAGAGGTTACAGTGAGCCAAAATCGTGCCACCGCACTCCAACCTGGGCAACACAGCAAGACTCTGTCTCAAAACACAAAAAAAGAATAGGCCGGGTGCAGTGGCTCACGCCTGTAATCCCAGCACTTTGGGAGACCAAGGCAGGTGGATCACCTGAAGTCAGGAGTTCGAGACTAGCTTGGCCAACATGGTGAAACCCCATCTCCATTAAAAATACAAAAAATAAGCCGGGTATGATGGTGCACGCCTGTAATCCCAGCTACTTGGGAGACTGGGACAGAAGAATCGCTTGAACCCGGGAGGCGAAGGTTGCAGTGAGCCAAGATCATGCCACTGCACTCCAGCCTGAGCGACAGAGTGAGACCTTGTCTCAGAAAAAAAAACAAAAAAGCATGATTTTTATATAAAAACACTCTCATTTGTTCTTGAATTAATTGCCATATTGAACAGATTAAACTCCTTTAAACCATTTTTTCTATCTACAAACATAATTAGTATTCCCATAAGCATTTTAAGCTCCCTTTAAAAATTTAATATGCTCGATTTTCTTTTTTCTTTTATTTATTTATGTAGTTTTACCAGACAAGGTCTTACTCTATCACCCAGTCTGGAGTACAGTGACACAATCATAGCTTACTGTAACCTCAAGCTCCTTAGGATGAAGCAATCCTCCCACCTTAGCCTCTTAAGTAGCTGAGATTCCAGGCATGAGCCACCTCACCTAGCTGATTTTCTTTTTAAACACATCTAATACCTGACAGGCTGTAATTACGACTCTGCTTGGCCATATCATCCTAGCACCTAAAGCTCACTTGTAAACTGAAAATTAAATTTGAAGAGTGAATTAACTTCTAGCCAACATTCCAATATCATTCTCACACTTAATGAAATTATCCTACAACTTTGCTTAAAAGCATAAAACTAGCATGTCAGATTCTCTTAAAAATTACAATCACTATTTTAAATAACAAACATACAGGTTACCCTGAACTTAACACCTGGTTTTAACATGATGAAGTTGGTTTCTTTTGTCATTCCTATACTAAATTCTAAATCTTCCTGGCACTTAAGGATATTTACCCAAGGAAGGGGGTGAGATTTACCAGCTCCGGTAAACCGAGGTTACTGGCTTGAAAATTCAAGACCACAACATGGTAAATTTTTCTTCAGAGATTCAAGGTTCATACATAGGACTTGAAGGGCACATGCTACTCAAATGAGTATATCCAACTTGAGTCCTATGTCAACAGGGACCCCATGTCCATCCTCTTCAGTCGAAATTGGCTTACAACCTACTTCTTCTGGGCTATTCGGGTTTCAACAATTGATTGCTTTCAGTTAATTTCTTTATTGCCCAGTTGAATTCTGCATTCTCCTAGATTCTTTTTGTTCCTTCAGCCTCAATCATAATACCATTTAATGACAGTCTCATATCCTGTTAGACTAGGGTTTCTCAGCCTTGGCACTATTGACATATTGGGTCAGATAATTCTTTGTCCTGTGCATTGCAGAATTTAGCATCATTCTTAGCTTCTACTCACTAGAAGCCAGTAGCACTGTGTGCACATCCTCCTTGCCCCCTGCCAGCTATGACAACCAAAATGTCTTCAGACATTACCAAATGTCCACCGAGAGGCAAATTCACTCTGAGTTGACAACCCCCGTATTAAACCCAGGGGCCCTGCACTTCTCACATACTTTTGTCTGGTCACCAGTTGAAAGTCCTTCTTCTTTTTTTTTTTTCTTTTTTTGAGATGGAGTCTCACTCTGTCACCAGGCTGGAGTGCAGTGGCATGATCTCGGCTCACTGCAACCTCCGCCTCCCGGGTTCAAGCAATTCTCCTGCCTCAGCCTCCTGAGTAGCTGGGATTACAGGCATGTGCCACCACCCAGCTAATTTTTGTATTTTTAGTAGAGATGGGGTTTCATCATGGTGGCCAGGATGGTCTCAATCTCTTGACCTCGTGATCTGCCCACCTCGGCCTCCCAAAGTGCTGGGATTACAGGCGTGAGCCACCGTGCATGGCCAAAAGTCCTTCTAATAGCAAAGTGGAAAGGTAGGCTGTGAACAATCTTGAATGCCATACTAAGATTTGTACCTAATCTCATAGGCAGTGAAGAGCCATCAATAGTTTTTAAAGAGGCTGACCTGATAACTCCAGCGGTTCAATGTGCATGCTATATACTATATGCTCAACACACTTGGAAGGAAGGGAACAGGGCTCAGAGAAATCAAATCAGTTGCCCATATTACATAGCTCGTCAGTGGTAGAGTCAGGGTATAATCAGAAACTCATGCTCCTTCCTCTACCTCTCCCCAGCACAGAGTTAGATCAGCACTGTTCACCCAGCTGGTATCCCCATTTCTTGGTAAAGCCTGGAAGCCTAGGTCTGACTGCTGCTCTTTGAAATACAGACTGTGGGAGCAGACTGCAGGATAGCCTGTGACAGAGGGTGGGGCCAAGAGAGAGATGCGGTGGGAAGACTGTTAACGTGCATCTCTTATTTTCTAGGTAGGGCAGCTGCAGCTCTCCCACAATCTGAGTTTGGTGATCCTGGTACCCCAGAACCTGAAACATCGTCTTGAAGACATGGAACAGGCTCTCAGCCCTTCTGTTTTCAAGGCCATCATGAAGAAGCTGGAGATGTCCAAGTTCCAGCCCACTCTCCTAGCACTACCCCGCATCAAAGTGACGACCAGCCAGGATATGCTGTCAATCATGGAGAAATTGGGTGAGCTCTGGCAGCTTGGGGTTACTCCCAGGCCATCAGAGGAGAAAGGGGGGAATCCCTAAGATGTAGTTAGCATTCTCTAGAGTATTCTTTACATCCATAATCTCAGTTTGTCCTGCAACCCTGCAAGTTAGAGGGGTAGATGCTATTATCCCATTGGATCATTGTGGAAATGGAGGCTCAGAAGTTTTATGTGACTTACCCAAAGATTCCATGATTTACCCTTGAGCTAGTCAGAGGCAAACCAGAACACTGATCAAGGTCTCCAGCTCTCCTGAGTTTTTTCTGTGGTTCCTTGTGACATAGGCAGTGGAACAGTGGGACAGGTAACCAAGTGAATTATGGATGCTCCTTCCCCAGACACTTTTCAAAACAGTCAACCACACCATGGATATGCAAGAAGCTATCTGAAAGTGCAGGTCTGGAGGCTTCTGAGTTTACAAGAGACAACAGAGACTCCATTTTCTTTCTTTTTTTTCTTTTTTTTTTTTTGGGGGGGGGACGGAGTCTCACTCTGTCACCCAGGCTGGAGTGCAGTGGTGCGATCTCTGCTCACTGCAAGATCCGCCTCCTGGGTTCATGCCATTCTCCCGCCTTAGCCTCCTGAGTAGCTGGGACTACAGGTGCCCTCCATCATGCCCAGCTAATTTTGTTTTTGTATTTTTAGTAGAGACGGGGTTTCACTGTGTTAACCAGGATGGTCGCAATCTCCTGACCTCGTGATCCACCCATCTCGGCCTCCCAAAGTGCTGGTATTACAGGCGTGAGTCACCACACCCAGCCCAGAGACTCCATTTTCTAACCTTTGTTTTTTCGTTTGTTTGTTTGTTTTTGAGATGGAGCCTCACTCTGTCACCCAGGCTGGAGTGCAGTGGCATGATCTTGACTCACTGCAACCTCCACCTCCTGGGTTCAAGCGATTCTCCTACCTCAGCCTCCCAAGTAGCTGGGATTACAGGCACCTACCACCATGCCCAGCTAATTTTTTTGTATTTTTAGTAGAGCTGGGGTTTCACCATGTTGGCCAGGCTAGTCTTGAACTCCTGGCCTCAAATGATCCGCCCACCTTGGCTTCCCAAAGTGCTGGGATTACAGGTGTGAGCCACCATGACCAGCCTCATTTTCTAACCTTTGAGCTCATGTCCAGCCCTGTCACTTCATTTCTTGTTAGAGAACTTGACCACCTAATACATGATTCCATTTCCTTGTATATGTCATCTGTGTAGGAAGAAAACCTCTTTTTTATTTTCATTCAACACTTCTGGCCACCAAATAGGTGTGGGAGTGTTTTCTAAGCAATTCTCCAGTTCTCTGGGGACACCAACTGGGTGTCCTACAATTGAATCCAATTCTAACACACTACCTGGAAATAACATCAGATCCTGTGCATTTTAAGGGCTCAAGCCCATCAAATTTCCCCCGTTTCCAATGTCAGTTACAAGACCGGGTTGTCACCTGTGCATCAGACCAACCAGCTCTAATTTGGAGGTTCCCACAACTCCCTGCTAGGGTTTCATCATTTGCTAGAATAGCTGACAAAACTCAGGAGACACTTAAGTTTACTGGTTTATTATATAAAGGATTAAGTAAAGGATACAGATGAACAGCCAGATGAAGAGATACATAGGGCAAAATCTAGAAGGGTCCTGGTGTCTATCCTGTGGGACACATGTATGTGTTCACCAACCAGAAACTCTCAGAACCCTGTACTTTAGGAGGTGTCATCATGTAGGCATGATTGATTATTACCCAATCTCCAGCTCCTCTCTTCTCCCCAGAGGATGGATAGAGGGGCTGAAAGTTCCAAGCTTCTAATCACACTTGGTCTTCCTGGTGACCAGCCCCGATCCACGAGCCGGCAGGAGTAGCCTCATTAGCACAAAAGGCATTCCTATGACCCAGGAAATTCCAAGGGATCTAGTAGCTCTGTGTCAGGAACTGGGATCGGAGACCAAATATTAGATGGTCTAATATTTGGAGCTAAAGATGCTCCTATAGCATATTTTCCCATTATTTCACAGCATCATAGCATTGCATATAACCTCATTTTTTCATATATGACCTATCTCTGATCTATTACCTCACTTCCAAGGTCCTGGGAGACAAGGAGGCAATGACATCATTTTTCAGGGTTGTTTTAGGGATGGGGGGCAAGGCTTCTCACCTTGAGAGAGAGTGGCAGTGTTGGGCCCACTAATAGAGGATCCCACGAACTGCCAGAGGGTACAGTACGTAATCTGGCAAACAAGGGAAGAGGAAGAGAGCACTGGGACTCAGGATGAACCCAGAGAATTCAGGACAAAGGTCTCCATCAGCTGAGGGTGTCATGCCGGCCTCTGACTCTGTTTTTCTCCGGTTTTGCCCTAGAATTCTTCGACTTTTCTTATGACCTTAACCTGTGTGGGCTGACAGAGGACCCAGATCTTCAGGTTTCTGCGATGCAGCACCAGACAGTGCTGGAACTGACAGAGACTGGGGTGGAGGCGGCTGCAGCCTCTGCCATCTCTGTGGCCCGCACCCTGCTGATCTTTGAAGTGCGGCAGCCCTTCCTCTTTGTGCTCTGGGACCAGCAGCACAAGTTCCCTGTCTTCATGGGGCGAGTATATGACCCCAGGGCCTGAGACCTGCAGGATCAGGTTAGGGCGAGCGCTACCTCTCCAGCCTCAGCTCTCAGCTGCAGCCCTGCTGCTGCCTGCCTGGACGTGGCCCCTGCCACCTCCTGCCTCAGGTGTCTGCTATCCACCAAAAGGGCTCCCTGAGGGTCTGGGCAAGGGACCTGCTTCTATTAGCCCTTCTCCATGGCCCTGCCACGCTCTCCAAACCACTTTTTGCAGCTTTCTCTAGTTCAAGTTCACCGGACTCTATAAATAAAACCTGACAGACCATGACTTTCTCTGCTTTGTCTTTGTTGTTTTTTTTTTTTTAATTTTTATTTTTTTTAGGCAGGGTCTCGCTCTGTCACCCAGGCTAGAGCACAGTGGTGAGATCATGGTTCACTGCAGCCTTAACCTCCTGAGCTCAAGCAATCCTCCCACCTCAGCCTCCTATGTAGGTGGGACCGCATGGGCTTGCCACCATGCCCAGCTAATTTTTAAATTTTTTGTAAAGACAGGGTCTTACTATGTTGCCTAGGCTGGTCTCCAACTCCTGGGCTCAAGCAATCATCCTAACACAGCCTCCCAAAATGCTGGGATTATAGGCATGAGCCATCACACCATACCTCACCTTTGCCTTTGAATATCAGCTGCTTCAATATTAAAGGACAAGAGCTCCCATGGTTCCTGTATCAGCCAGCTATTGCTGTATAATAAGTCATGTTAAACTTAGTGGCTTCAAACAGCAACCCTTTGTTATTTTATGTTAAGTTTCAGAGTTGACTAGGTGGTTTTGCTGATCTGGGCTGAACCTGGCTGATCTTCCCTGGGCTCATTCATACATCTGTAAGGTATAGTTGTTGGGTTGGTTAGGGGATGATTGGTCTTCTGTGGCCTCAGCCAGGACACCAGGACAACTTGGCTCTTCTACATGTCTTGTATGTCCTTCCAACAGGCTAGTCTGTAATGAAAAGAGTCAAACAGGCAGTCTCTTTTTGTTTACCATTGTCCTGCAGCCAAAGCAAATCACAGGACCAAACCTAGAGTTAGACTGGAAAAGCACTACAAAGTGACAGGGCAAAGAGACATTAATTGGGGACTATTCATGCGATCCATTTCTCACAGCCCCTATCTTGCTTATTTGTCTGCGACAACTCTGACAACAATAATGACAGTAGCTAACATTGGGAACATAGACAGGCAGTCTGCTAAGAGTTTTGCAGGCATTTAATCTTCACAATAAATTTATATGGTAAATTCAGAGAGGCTAAGTCTTGTTCAAAGTCTTGTAGTTAGGAAATGATGAAACTGAGATTTAATAGCACCTCTTATGGCTCTTTTTTTTTGAGACGAAGTTTCGCTTTTGTTGCCCAGACTTGAGTACAATAGCACAATCTCGGCTCACTGTAACCTCTGCCTCCTGGGTTCAAGTGATTCTCCTGCCTCAGCCTCCCAAGTAGCTGGGATTACAAGCATGCACTACCCCACCAGGCTAATTTTGCATTTTTAGTAGAGACAGGGTTTCTTTTTTTTTTTTTTTTGAGACGGAGTGTGGCTTTGTCGGCCAGTCTGGAGTGCAGTGGTGCAATATTGGCTCACTCAACCTCCACCTCCCAGGTTCAAGTAGTTCTCCTGCCTCAGCCTCCCAAGCAGCTGGGATTACAGGCACGCGCCACCACGCCCAGCTAACTTTTGTATTTTTAGTAGAGACGGGGTTTCACCATATGGACCAGGCTGGTCTCAAACTCCTGACTCCAAGTGATCTGCCCACCTCAGCCTCCCAAAGTGCTGGGATTACAGGTGTGAGCCACTGCACCCGGCCTAGTGAAAACAATCTTCTTTACTCAGTCTACCAACTCAAATACCAATCTCTTCAGGAAACAGCCTCACAGACACACCCAGAAATGGTATCTTACCAGTTGTCTGGGCATCCCTTAGCCCAGTAAAATTGACACATAAATTTAACACCTTCCCTTCTCAGTTTCCCAAAGTCAATTTCTCAGGCTGCTGGGAAGACCCCAAATTCCTGTCTGGGTGGGTCCCGCTTTGATTCTTATGTGAGGAACTGTTGAAAGCAAAGGCATCCCCCAAATTCAGGAAGATTCCCCTCTCCTTGGGGAGATCCTGACATGATGAAGCTGGTGCTCAGCACCAACCTGAATTGTAAACTAACAAAGTCAGGAGGTGGAAGGTGATTCTGACCCCTGTGGGGGTCAAATCTCTTTGACCCTTCCAATCATGCTGAGCCCGGTAATGTTCCCGTTTGTGAAATGATGAAGCCAAAACTCAGAGAGGTTAAGTAACTATCCAAAGGTCAGACTGCTGCAAATCGATCCCACATTATCCAAACTCAAGTGTAGTAGATAACTTATTTGGGCAGGGTTATTTCCTTTCTGCCCAAACTTGACTATAACTTAAATCTATGTCTTCTTACTCCCTACACCATGTGACCCTACAGAGCTTATCAAAGTGTCTTGCACTTAAAAAAAAAAAAAAAACTATGGAGGCCGGGCATAGTGGCTCATGCCTATAATGCCAGCACTTTGGGAGACGGAGGCAGGCAGATAACTTGAGGCCAGGGTTTTGAGACCAGCCTGGGCAACATGGTGAAACCCTGTCTCTATTAAAAAATACAAAAATGAGCCGGGTGTTGCGGTGCATGCCTGCAATCCCAGCTACTCGAGAGGCTGAGGGATGAGAATCACTTTAACCTGGAAGGCAGAGGTTGCAGTGAGTCGAGATTGTACCACTCCACTCCAGCCTGGGTGACAGAGCGAGAGACTGTCTCAAAAAAAAAAACTATGAAATGAATGAGTTATCATATCCAGGTAGAGGGAAAGAGGAGATTCCCACCCATCTGGAAAGCAGAGAAAAATCTGGAAATGAAGAGAATTTATTTATTTATTTTATTTTTTGAGACAGTGTCTTGCTCTATCGCCCAGGCTGGAGTACAGCAGCTTAAACATGGTTCACTGCAGCCTTGACCTCCTGGGCTCAGGTGATCCTTCCACTTCAGCCTCCTGAGTAGCAGAGACCACAGGTGTGCACCACCACGCCTGGCTAAATTTTTTGTTTTTTATAAAGACAGGGTCTCAGCTGGGCACGGTGGCTCACGCCTATAATGCCAGCACTTTGGGAGGCCAAGGCAGGTAGATCACCTGAGGTCAGGAGTTCGAGACCAGCCTGGCCCACATGGTGAAACCTCGTCTCTATTAAAAATACAAAAATGAACAAGGCGTGACGGCAGGCAAGTGTAATCCCAGCTACTTGCGGGCTGAGGCAGGAGAATCGCTTGAACCCAAGAGGTGGAAGTTGCAGTGAGCTGAGATCACGCCACTGCACTGGGGGATAGAGCAAGTCTTTGACTTGGAAAAAAAAAGTCTCACCATGTTGCCCAAGCTGATCTGGAACTCCTGGGCTCAAGAGATCCTCTAGCTTTGGCCTCCCAAAATGTTGGGATTACTGGTGTGAGCCACCACGCCCAAGATAATTTAAATATTTTCTCTTCTGAAGCTTTTCTTATAAGAGGGCATGTGTCACTTTTTTTCTTTGTTTAAAACAATGAACATTTATTTTGCTTTGTTTTGTTGTTTTTGTTTTTGTTTTGAGACAGAGTCTTGCTCTGTCTTGCCCAGGCTGGAGTACAGTGACACAATCTCGGCTCGCTGCAGCCTCCACTTCCCAGGTTCAAGCGATTCTCCTGTCTCAGCCTCCCGAGTAGCTGGGACTACCAGCGTGTGCCACCACGCCTGGCTAATTTTTGTATCTTTAGTGGAAACGAGGTTTCACTATGTTGGCCAGGCTGGTCTCGAACTCCTGACCTCAGGTGATCCGCCCGCCTTGGCCTCTCAAAGTGCCGGGATTACAGGTATGAGCCACCGTGCCTGGCTTGAACATTTATTTTGCTAATGAGTCGTTGAGTCAGTGTGGGCTTGGCAGATCTAGGGTAGCCTCGGTTATGTACCTGCTACAGTCAGCTGGGGGTTAGCTGAAGGTTTGATGAGGTTTGATTTCACTGAGCTTGCATAGGCTCTTTCACATGTTTTGGACTTTGGCTGGGATCAATCAGCTGACCAATTCTGATCCAAGTGATCTCTGGTCTTCCAGGAAGCTAGTCTGGCTTATTCACATGAAGGTTGCAAAAGTACAAGAAAGCAAGCAGAGGCATGCATGCAAGGCCTCTTGAATCCGAAGCTAGGAACTACTAGAACATCACTTCTGCCTCATTCTAGCAGCCAAAGCAAGTTACCAGACCAGTTTAGATTCAAGGTAAGGAAAGAATCTCTACCTGAAAAGACCTGCAAAGTCATTCTGCTAAGGGCATTAATATAAGGAAATGTGAATAATTCTGGCCACTTTTCCAGTATACCATATGTGGTCTTACATAGTTCCAAACAACTATTAGCAACTTTCCCCAGCAACCTGCTGCTCTATTTTTCCCTAAAGGATCAAGGGCTTTTGTCAAGATCATAATAATATTAGAAACACTTTGTTACATGAAGTTTCAAGTCGTTTGCATATAAATTGAATCATCTGTTGCATATTTAACAATCTCTGGCTCTTCCAGCTGCCTGTGTTGTAGAATAAATTATTATAAATACACAGCTGCCTGAGTATTTATAATAATAAATAAATAAATTATCTTCATTTCCATTTCCCTTGAGAAAGATAGACAGAGGGCTATGCACTCATAGACACACACACACACACACACACACACACACACCCTTACAACCCCCAACTTTCTGCCCTGTCCTGCAATTCTACTCTGGGGTAGACAAAGGCCTGTATGTCCACAGATCCATTTTCAGTGATCTGTTTCCTATCCCCAACTGTACACTCCTCCACACGTGGATTTGCTTGGGGAAGAACCTTAACGTGAGATTAGGGTTCCATTGCAATGAGTCTTTGCTGCCACTTGGTGTCACTGTTGAAGCCTTGTCCTGCATAGCCCCATGGACACTTGCCTTTTCAGGGAGATGTTTTTGCTCTTCCAGATTCTTTCTTTTTTTTTTTTTTTTGAGACAGAATCTCTCTCTGCTGCCCAGGCTGGAGTGCAATGGTGCGATCTTGGCTCACTGCAACCTCCGTTTCCCAGGTTGAAGGGATTCTCCTGCCTCAGCTTCCTGAGTAGCAGGAATTATAGACACCCACCACCTGTCCAGCTAATTTTTGTATTTTTAGTAGAGATGGGGTTTTACCAGGTTGGCCAGGCTGGTCTCAAACTCCTGACCTCAAGTGATCCACCTGCCTTGGCCTCCCAAAGTGTTAGGATTACAGGTGTGAGCCACTGTGCCTGGTCAGTTTCAGATTCTTAAACAGCTGATTTGGGGACTTAAACTTTGATTCCAAAGTTTACACTTTATACTTGTTCAGCCACTGTTTCTCAAAGATCAATACCTTTGGTTCTCTCTGGATACTGGAAGGCTTCCAACATGAGCCATAGGCTATGTCAGAATCAGCCTCATCCCTATGAACCCTTAGGACATTGTCTTGACTCATGGTTGATAACCACATTAGCCACGTATCTACCTAACATGCATTAACCATTTGCCATGCTGTCAGGCACTGTGCTAAGAATTTTACATGGATTATGTTATTTTATTTAAGAGAGATCACAACTTAGGAAAAGGATATGTTACTGAAAATATTAGATAATTCAAAATTTAGATAATTTGATACTAAGTTTTCCAGAATAATAACTGTAAAAGGTAGGGAGAGAATCTTCAACCATTATAGAATTTCTTGTTTTCATACTATTGTTTATTTTCTGAATACAAAAATTTCTAATATTTCTCAGAGTAGGCGCTCTTAAATTAACTGCTTGGCATGTCAAGACAGCTATTTGGGCTTTTTCATAGTGTCTTATCATATCTAACTTTCATTACAAAGTTATTGATTTTGGAGGGTGTTTTTAGCACTAATGCCATGACTTAATGGATGAACTCTGAGATAACATCATTGTAGAATACAGGAAATATTTTAAATCATAAAGCTGAATGTTAAAATAACAGCACATTAGTCACAAATGTCACTATCAGAATTTGTGATGTACATAAACAATAGCTGATTCACACAATTATGAGCAGTGATGGCAGTTATTTACTTTCGCCAGCTCAAGTGCCACTATCATGTACTGATAGTTATGAGTATAGTTTACAATCTGCTCAGCCCACCAATTTTGAAATTATGCAACCCTTGATGATTTTTTTTAATTTAGGGAGATTTTCAGTTTTTCAAGTTTGTATAATTCAAATTTATATAATATACAGTAGCACCACCTCATTATTATCCTCTTTTATAGATGAAAAATGAAATCTTACAGTGAATTGATCTACTCATTCAAGATCTCAGAAGACCAGAAGTGGTGGTTCACACTTGTAATCTCAGCACTTTCAGATGCCAAGGCGGGCAGATCGCTTGAGGTCAGCAGTTAGAGACCAGCCTGGCCAAAATGATGAAACCACATCTCTACCAAAAATTAGTTGGGGGTAGTGGTGGGCACTTGTAATCCCAGCTACTCAGGAGGCTGAGGCAAGAGAATCGCTTAAATCTGGGAGGCAGAGGTTGCAGTGAACTGAGATCGTGCCACTGCGCTCCAGCCTGGGTGATGCAGTGAGACTCCATCTCAAAAAAAAAGACCTCAGAGATGATAAAGAGTGGAAGTAGGAGTAGACCCCAGTATCTGACTCTAGAACTTGTGCTCGTAACCAAGTTTTCATTTCTCAAAATATAATTACATGTTAGAGAACTCAGTGATGTTCCTTGTCCTGAACTTTTGTTGAAATTATACTCATCCATCCCAAAAGCTCTCCATAATTTTGAATCTTAGGAAGAAATGTTGGGGAAATATGGATCCCCCTTATTCCAAAACAAAAAAAACAACAAAAAAAAACCCTTTTGCAAATTGGGACCTCTCTTCTCTCCTGACCTGCTTTGACGACCAGGGACTGCAGCAAATGGCAGCTTCCATAGAAGCACAGAAGCTTCTATTATTTCCTCCACTGGAGCATGGTCTGCCTACCACATTTGCATATTGACAGGATCTAGTCATAGTCAAGTAACTTCTCTGAAACTGAGAGTCTGCTTCATGTGACCCAGACAAAAGTATAGATTTTAAGCATTCTTCTAATTTCTTGTGTTTTTTTTTTTGAGACTGAGTCTTGCTCTGTCACCCATCCTGGAGTGCAGTGATGCAATCTCAGCTTACTGCAACCTCTGCCTCCTGAGTTCAAGCAATTCTCCTGCCTCAGCCTCCCAAGCAGCTGGGACTACAGGCGCACACCACCACACCCGGCTAACTTTTGTACTTTTAGTAGAGATGGAGTCTCACCATATTGGCCATGCTGGTCTCAAACTCCTGACCTTGTGATCCACCTGGCTTGGCCTCCCGAAGTGCTGAGATTACAGACATGAGCCACCGCACCTCACCCATTCTTCCCATTTCTTACCCTATTTAATCTTTCTCTTGGGCCAGCCACGGTGGCCGATGCCTGTAATCCCAGCACTTTGAGAGGCCAAGGTGGCTGGGTCACTTGAGCCCAGGAGTTTGAGACCAGCCTGGGCAACATGGCAAAACCCTGTCTTTACCAAAATAATATAAAAATTAGCTGGGCGTAGTGGCACACACTGATAGAAGCAGCAAAAATATGCACATACTTGTATTTATGCACATGTAAAAAAGAACATGCACAAAAGCACATGCACACCATCCTCTGGAAGTCTGTGCCAGAGTTTGGGGACAAACTTTATATTCCAGTCCCAGCCCCAATTCCTGAGGAAGGCCTCCTGGGCACAGAGGAGCAGGGAATACATGAGTCTTCATGGGAAGGATCTCCAAGCTAGTCATCACTAATTACAAGCCTTGAAATAGGCTCATCCATCATCCTGGAGCGACAGGCTGGCCATGCAGCCTGCCTCTTGGCTTCCTAGCCCCCTTCCCCATTCCATTCCATTTCTCCTTGAGTGATGCAGATCTGAAAAGCATTTTGGCCAAATATTCAATCCTCTCTAAAAACATAAATATAGGTGTGCCCAGGCTCAGCTGGACACCTGCTCATCTCTCTACACACCCTGAGAGCTCCTGTGAAGCTCCCCAATAGCCTCCACCCGTGTATGAGCCCACTTTCAGTTGGCTTTTACATGTGCCCTACTCTAGCCTTTATTTTCAGTATTTCATTGAAACTTTGCAATAATCCCATTACTGGTATTGTTTCGCCAGATTTGCAAATGAAGAAAAGGAGCCTGTAAGAAATAATTTGGGCTGGGGACAGTGGCTCATGCCTGTAATCCCAACATTTTGAGAGGCTGAGGCAGAAGGATTGCTTGAGCCCAGGAGTTGAGACCAGCCTGGGCAACATGGCAAAACCCTCTCTCTACCAAAATAATACAAAAATTTGCTGGGTGTAGTGGCACACGCTTGTGGGCCCAACTACACAGGAGGCTCAGTTGGGAGGATCACCTGAGCCTGGGAGGTCAAGGCTGCAGTGACCTCTGCATACCACTGCAGTGACCTGTGTTCATGCCACTGCACTCCAGCCTGGATGACAAAGAAAGACCCTGTCTCAAAAAGAGAAAGAAAGAAAGAGAGAAAGAGAGAGAGAAGGAAGGAAGGAAGGAAGGAAGGGAGGAAGAGAGGAAGGAAGGAAAGAAGGAAGGAAGGAAGGGAAGAAGGAAGGAAGGAAGGAAGGAAGGAGGGAAGGAAGGAAGGAAGGAAGGAAGGAAGGAAGGAAGGAAGGTAGGAAGGAAGGAAAGAAGGAAGGAAGGAAGGAAAGAATTTGCCTAGGATGACTCAGCTGGGAAGGGCAGAGGTGATATTCAAACCAAGGTCTGCTAATTGCATACCCCACCCCTGGGTCTTCTCCAGTCTTTCTCCTACCCCAGGACACCCCAATTCACTATCTTAGGTTTAAAGGGCCTGCTCCGTGACTGGGCATTTCCTCTTGGAAGTCCCACAAGTACCTGTTCCTCATCTTGTCTCCTAAGTCAACTTAAAAGTCAAAGTCTTTCAAAACCTTCTTGCTGATCAGTAGCAGGATTGTGCCTAAGAATAGCTACTGCACTCCAGCCTGGGCAACAAAGGCAGAACATGTCTGCTTATAATAGTAATTTTTTAAAAAGCCAAAGTTGGCCAGGTGTGGTGGCTCACACCTGTAATCCCAGCACTTCAGGAGGCTGAGGTGGGCAGATTGCTTGAGCCCAGGAGTTCAAGACCAGCCTGGGCAACATGGCAAAAACCCATCTCTACAGAAAGCACAAAAATTAGATGGGTCAAGGCCGGGCGCGGTGGCTCACGCTTGTAATCCCAGCACTTTGGGAGGCCGAGGCGGGCGGATCACGAGGTCAGGAGATCGAGACCACGGTGAAACCCCGTCTCTACCAAAAAAATACAAAAAATTAGCCGGGCGTGTTGGCGGGCGCCTGTAGTCCCAGCTACTCGGAGAGGCTGAGGCAGGAGAATGGCGTGAACCCGGGAGGCGGAGCTTGCAGTGAGCCGAGATTGCGCCACTGCACTCCAGCCTGGGCAACAGAGCAAGACTCCGTCTCAAAAAAAAAAAAAATTAGATGGGTCTGGTCGTGCAAGCCTGTGGTACCAGCTACTCTGTGGTCCCAGGTACTCAGGAGGCTGAGGTGGGAAGATCACCTGAGTCCCGGGAAGTGGAGATTGCAGTGAGCTGAGATCACACCACTGCACTCCAGCCTGGGCGACAGAGTGAGACCCTGTCTCAAAAAATAAATAAATAAAAAGAACCAAAGTCTATATTAGTCCTAGAGTAGACTAATATAGTAGACCAAATACCATTCCCAAGGGCTATGTGTCAGGGGCTGAGCAGAAAATGCATGGCAACAGGACCACCAGAGTGAGGATGGTTCCTGTCCATGGACCACGATGGTGTGGTCATGGTCACAGTGAGCCTATCTGCCGGCTGGCTTCAGGGAGCAACATCAGAGCCAATTCCTACTCTGCTGCTACAGCCAGACTGTCAGGCCTGGAGCCCCAGTCCCTGGCCATCTAGCTCTGCTTCATCAGAACTGAGTTTACTGGAGATTCCTCTGGGGCCCAGAGTGAACCTCACTAGAACACTTGCCCTCTTGCTGAAATAATTTTAAAAATCTCCTAGAAGGCAGGGACCATATCTTTTTGTCATTATCCTCTGCTCTGAGCGTGGAGCCTGGAACCTACAGAGTTGGCACTCAGTACATATTGGCTAAAATAAAACGAAGCAAAACAAAACAGAGCAAAAATGCATTTCCAGATCCTATTTATTTATTGAGACAGAGTTTCGCTCTGTTGCCCAGGATGGAGTGCAGTGGCACGATCTTAGCTCACTGCAACCTCTGGCCTCCTGGGTTCAAGTGATTCTCTTGCCTCAGCCTCCCAAGTAGCTGGGATTAGAGGCACACGCCACCACGCCCGACTAATTTTTGCATTTTTAGTAGAGACAGGGTTTCACCACGTTGGCCAGGTTGGTCTCGAACTCCTGACCTCAAGTGATCTGCCCTCCTCAGCCTCCCAAAGTGCTGAGATTACAGGCGTGAGACACCAGCCCAGTTTCTACAGATCCTGTTCATTTAAATGCTGCCATTCTTCTAAGTCCAGTGCAATTCTCCAACAGTTTTCTGCTTTTCCCAGCCAATAGCACCTCCTCCATCTTTAGACATAGTGCTGAACTTACACTGCCATGTAAAATCAGTAGCATGTACACAAATATTTGGCTTTCCACTCCAACCACTAGGAAACTCCTTGTGAATCTGATTCAGGACATCTCTGGTCCCACCTATGCCTATAAATGGTCAACAAACACTTTTGATTCAAAGTGTGCAGTGTCTATATTTGAGCAGTTTTGTTTTGTTTTGTTTAGAGACAAAGTTTTGCACTTGTTGCCCAGGCTGGAGTTGGCACGATCTTGGCTCACTGCAAGCTCCGCCTCCTGGGTTCAAGCAATTCTTCTGCCTCAGCCTCCCAAGTAGCTGGGATTACAGGCACCTGCCACCATGCCCGGCTAATTTTTTGTATTTTTAGTAGAAACAGGGTTTCACTGTGTTGGCCAGGCTGCTCTCAAACTCCTGACCTCAGATGATCCACCCGCCTCAGCCTCCCACAGTGCTGGGATTACAAGCATGAGCCACCACACATGGCCAAGCAAAGTTTTTTATTTTACAATGATGACATTAATGTTATTATTTTATGCATCTCCTCTGGAGACCGGTGGAGCTAGGAATATCAAAGCATAGCTTCTCTTAGTCATTATCAGCTAGGGTTTTGCTTTACAAATTATCTTTCAACTAGAGGAATTATACCTCTGTGTTTGGATGGTCTTTCCTCCTTCCTGCTGCCCCGTGTCTTTGATTCTTGGGATCAGGACTCCATGGCTTTAGTCAGAAGGGGTGAAGATGATTCTTACCCTTTAAGTAAGTAAGCACCTGAAGTCTGGAATTGTTCTGGGATTAAACAATGCCACAGCCCTGCGAATTGCCTTATCTACTCAAATAGGCCGTCTAAAGAGAATCTATACTTTGTTGTCGTCCTAGAGGCCTTCTTGCTTTCCGCTAATTTATGTATATTATCTACTGGCCGGGTGCGGTGGCTCACGCCTGTAATCCCAGAACTTTGGGAGGCCAAGGCGGGTGGATCACCTGAGGTCATGTGTTCAAGACCAGCCTGGCCAACATAGAGAAAGCCCATCCCTACTAAAAATACAAATATTAGCCAGGTGTGGTGGTGCACACCTGTAATCCCAGCTACTCAGGATGCTGAAGCAGGAGAATCGCTAGAACCTGGGAGGCCAAGGTTGCAGTAAGCCGAGGTTTCCATTGGTTACTTGGTGTACACCTTATATAAATGAAGAGAATGAAGGAAAGTTACAAAGTCATTTACTCTGTGTACACCCTATGGAAACAGGAGGATATTTCCTGTCACAGCTGAAATGTTTCCATTTGATTTAGTTCTAGAAAGTCCTTAGGTTATCTGCCTCCAGGCCCTATTCTCCTGCCTCAATCATAGATCACTGCAGCCTTGAGGTCCTGGGCTCAAGCTCAGGTCCCACCTCAGCTTCCTGAGTAGCTGGGACCACAGGCCCGCACCATCATGCCCAGCTATTTTAATTTTTTTTTTTTTTTTTTGAGATGGAGTCTTGCTCTGTCGCCCAGGTTGGAGTGCAGTGGCGCGATCTTGGCTCACTGCAACCTCCACCTCCTGGATTCAAGCAATTGTCTTGCCTCAGCCCCCCGAATAGCTGGGACTACAGGCACCCACCACCACGCCCAGCTAATTTTCGTATTTTTAGTAGAGACGGGGTTTCACCATATTGGTCAGGCTGGTCTCGAACTCCTAACCTTGTGATCTGCACGCCTCAACCTCCTAAAGTCCTATTTTTTTTTTAAGAGGCCAGGTGTGGTGGCTCACACCTGTAATCCCAGGACTTTGGGAGGCCAAGGTGGGTGGATTCTCTGAGGTCAGGACCTCTCCCATTTTCCCATTCATTTATTCAAGTTTTAATTGAGTACTTACTTGTGCTAGGCACTGTTGTGGCAGTGGACAAACTGTTCAACAAGACAGACAGAGCTCTTGTTCTCCGAACTTTAATAGACTGGTAATATCTCCCTTCACTTCTCTCCATGTGTTATGAAGTGTCCCAGTGTGTGTAGGGTATGTGGGAAAACAATTGAAATGTGGGGAAATTTTTGAAATGTGGCCATGGAAGAGTGATTTTCTCTTGCCTAAGATTTCCTTAGAATGTCCACTTTGGAGTAATGTGGGAGACAGTCCTGCCCTGGCTTGTCTTGGGGTTTGGGATTAGGTCAGGGCTACTTTATGAAATCAGTAAATTCTCCTAAGAATCCACAAACCAGACTAGTTCTTTCAGTTTCTCCAGGGTCCAAAGAGCTGTAGCTACCAAAAAGAGATCCCTGGCACTAATTAACTGCCAAATGTGGTAAGTTCACCACTAAGGACCTATATTTTCTAAACTAAAATCATGGCACAAGGTCTGAGAAGTCTCCATATTTATGGGATCCACTAAAACTGAAAAGTTTGAATCAAAGCTCTCCCCAAATATATTTGGAGACTAGAACATTGTAGTTATATTCACCAGGCTCATGACCCTAAAACCCTTTGGCTGGCTGGAAATTAGTAACATCTAGCAGTCAATCAACAATTTTTCTAGCTAGGCCAAGGGTTCAGATTACTCCTCCTGAGAAACTTTCATTCCATCTGGGGAGATGTAAAAAGGAAAAACGAAAGGGCACAATCTCTGCTCTCAGGGAGCATCTTGGTCTGATGAGGAATTAGACATAAAATAACCGTAACAGAACAGGTGGTAGGTGCTGCTAGACAGGCAACTCGGAGTAAGTTTGGAAGTCCTTGAGTTCCATGCTAAGAAGTTTGGAATGTATCCTCTTGAAGAAGTTCTGACCTGGAGGAGATTAGAGCGTGTGTTGGAGGGAGTGGTATGTGAATGAACTCCAGAGGGTTCATGATCCCCTTGAGATGTATGCCTGTATTAGTCCGTTCTCACATTGCCATAAAGAACTACATAAGACTCGGTAATTTATGAAGAAAAGAGGTTTAATTGATGCACAGTTGCACAGGCTTAACAGGAAGCATGACCGTGAGGCCTTAGTTAACGTACGATGATGGCAGAAGTCGAAGGGGAAACAAGCTCGTTCTTCACCAGGTGGCAGGAGAGAGAGAGAGCGAGGGGAGAAAGGCTACGCAGGTTTAAACCATCAGATCTTGTGAGAGCTCAATCACTATCACCAGAACAGCAAGGGGTAAATCCACCCCCATGATCCAATCGCCTCCCACCAGGTTCCTCCCCCAACACTGGGAATTACAATTCAACATGAGATTTCAGTGGGGACAGGGAGCCAAACCATATCAATACCGTAATACAAAAAAAAAAAAAAAAAGATTTTTCTAGAAAGAGTCACCCATAGGTTTCATCAGCTTTTTTTTTTTTAAGTGTCCGTGATCCAATAATGTTTAGGAAGCATTATCTAAATACTAGGGGCCAGGCATGGTGGCTCACATCTGTAATCCCAGCACTTTGGGAGGCCGAGGTGGGCAAATCACCTGAGGCCAGGAGTTCGAGACCAGCCTGGCCAACATGGCAAAACCCCGTCTCTACTAAAAATACACAAAAATTAGGCCAGGTGCGGTAATCGCTCACGCCTGTAATCCCAGCACTTCGGGAGGCCGAAGCGGGCGGATCACTTGAGGTCAGGAGTTGGAGACCAGCCTGGCCAACATGGCGAAATCCCATCTCTACTAAAAATACAAAAATTAGCTGGGTGTGGTGGCAAGCGTCTATAGTCCCAGCTACTCTGGAGGCTGAGGCAGGAGAATCACTTGAACCCGGGAGGCAGAAGTTGCAGTGAGCCAAGATTGCATCACTGCACTCCAGCCTGGGCAACAGAGTGAGACCCTGTCTCAAAAAATAAAATAAATTAAAATAAATAAATTCAAGAGAGCCATCATAATTCGGGACACATGAATGATCTGAGGTTTGTGTTTTAGACTTACACTCTGATGGAATGGGAGTTGAAAGGAAAGTTATTCAGAGGATGACACAAACCCTCAAGGGGCAGGGGAATGGAGAGAAAAGGAGTCATCTAAGAGGTAGAATGCACAGGATTTGGGGCAATTTGGGTGAAGGTGGCAGCGAGTAAGAAAAGTAAGGATTAGAATTATGATTGCAACCCTAAGATAAGAGATGTAAAAGAAATTATGATTGACTTTGAAACACAAATTCTTTTAATCTGCCTGGAGATAGAAATAATAGTTTCACAAATCAAACCCCAGGTATCTTCTGATCCACAACGTCATCAGGCAGTTTGTCAGAATTTCATTTTAGTACATGGTGTGTTCAGTTAGGAGAGTCAGATACACTATCATCCTCTAAATCATGTGACTCACAGCCAGAAATTCTGTAAGATTCTAACAGCCTAGAGTAATTTGTTTATCAGTACTTGAGATCATGTTTCATGGGACATTCCAATCTGCAACCCATGTTGCATGGGCTACTCCTCCTTACTGGCACAGCCAATGAGGAAGGGTAAAGATGATCCTGTGATGGTTTTCAGCCTAAACAACTGTGTTATGCTTTTAATTGTGAAATAGAATCTAAGAAGAAAAGCAGGTTTGTGGGGAAGGTGAAGGTAAGACAATGAAACTGGGTTTGGGCAAACTGCATCCAAGACATCTCTGTGACATTTTATCAGTCAGGAATTTTTTTCGTTATGAGTGACAGAAGCCAGCTGAGACTAACATAAGGAGAAGAGGAAATGTTGTGGCTTACATAATTAAAAACTCAAGAGGGCCGGGCACGGTGGCTCATGCCTGTAATCCTAGCACTTTGGGAGGCCGAGGCAGGCAGATCATGAGGTCAGGAGATTGAGACCATCTGGCTAACACAGTGAAACCCCGTCTCTACTAAAAATACAAAAAAATTAGATGGGGGTGGTGGCAGGTGCCTGTAGTCCCAGCTACTTGGGAGGCTGAGGCAGGAGAATGGCATGAACCCGGGAGGCGGAGCTTGCAGTGAGCCGAGATTGTGCCACTGCCCTCCAGCCTGGGCAACAAGAGCAAAACTGTCTCAAAAATAAAAAATAAAATAAAATAAAAACTCAAGAGGTTCACCTGTAGACATGGCTCTATCAGGTTCCCAGGCACCTGTCTCTCTCCATCTCTTGCCTCTGCTTTGCTCTGTTATGTTGGCATTTTAGGTAGATTTTCCCCCATTCGGCAGCAGTTATGGCCATCAGCAGTTTCAAGCTTTGTCTACCAGAGTAACAGGGATGGCAATACCACTTTCCCAAAGATTACAGCAAACATCTTAGGCCTAATTGTGATTGACTCTGATTGGATACCCATCCTTGATCCAATTATTATGACTTAATTGGCTAAGTCTGGTGTGGGTGATAGCCTCTAAGACAGCCCCCAGTGATCCTACCTCCTAGTAATCATGCCTTTGTATAATCCTCTCCTCTTGAGTAACTTACTTCTAACCAGTAGAATACGGCAATGTGGAGAGGTTGTCACTTATGTGATTAGGTTACAAAATATTGTGACTTCATCCTGCTAGTGGACTCTCTCTCTTGCTGGCTTTGACAATGCAAGCTTTCATGTTGGAGAGGCCCACATTGCAAGGAACCTAGCATGGCCTCCAGCCAACAGCAAACAAAGAACTGAGGTCCACAGTCCAACAGCCCTTGAGGAACTGGATCTTCCCAAAAACTATGAAACTGAGCTTGGAAGCAGATCTGATCCCCATTGAACCTTCAGATTAGACCCCAACCCCTGGATGACACTTTGATTGCAGCCTCATGAGAGACCATCATCAGGGGACCCAGCTAACCTCTGCCCAGATTCCTGATCCACAGAAACAGAGAAAATAAATGTGTGTTGTTTTAAGCTACTACGTTTTGGACTAATTTGTTATGCAGCAATAGACAACTAATATATCTGGATTGTGTGACTGTCCCTGAAGGGGCAGATGAGGCCAGTCTCATGTGAACCATGTGGTCTGAGGTCAGAGAATAGGTGTCTTCCCAAAGGAAAACTAAGGTGTAGTTACCAGAGGGGGATGGAATATCTGGGCAGGCAAAAGCACCAGCTGCTCACCTCACACATTTTTTGGGAATGTAAGGAGCTGGCAATACAACTAGAGATATAGATTTGGCAGTGATTCATGTATGGGTGATTGTTAAAACTGTAAGAATGGATGAAATTTCGCCCAAAGAGAGGAGAGTCAAGGACAGATCTCTCAGGAATGGCAACAATTAAGGGGCAGATGGAAAAAGAGACAAAGGTGATTAGGTGAAGGCAGAGGTGTAGGAAGACATATGTTTGATGTTGCCCAAATTCAGCTTAGTTGGCTGGTAAGACACACATCTGAGGAATTGCAACCTGCTGTTAGAAATCTGGGTCTATATGAGTGACTGTTGAAATCAGGCATGTGGATGATTTTGTTCACCGAGAGAGTATAGATGGAAAAGAAGACCAAGGACTAATCTACACAGAATCTGTATATTTAGGCAACAAGGGAGTAAAGAGGACTCACAGGAAGGGAGCTGAGAAGGAACAGTTGGAGAGGTAGGAGGGAATCCAGGAGAGGCCAGTCTGCCAGAAGCCATGGGCATTTCAAGACTGATATAGTCAGTAGTGGCAAGTGCTAAAGAGAGGATGCATGTGATGAGAACTGAGAGGAGAATGGTGGATCAGTAATAAGGAAGTCATTGGCATCCTAGTAGGAATCATTTCGGTGGAAATTGAGGGGCAGAAGTCAGATTGCACAGATTTAAGAATGAGAGAGACATGGGCTGGATGTGGTGGCTCACATCTATAATCCCAGCACTTTGGGAGGCAGAGGTAGGAGGATCACTTTAGGTCAGGAGTTTGAGACCAGCCTGGCCAACATGGTGAAACCCCACCTCTACTAAAAATACAAAAATTAGCTGGACATGACGGTGGGCACCTATAATCCCAGCTACTCAGGAGGCTGAGGTAGGAGAATCACTTGAATCCAGGAGGCAGAGGTTGCAGTGAGCCGAGATCACACCACTGCACTCCAGCCTGGAGTAAGACTCTGTCTCAAAAAAAAAAAAAAAAAAAAGAATGAACGAGTGAGCCATGAAGGAGAGATAATATAGAAAGCTGACTAGCATTTCGAGAAGCTTCACACAGGTTGAGGGAAGACTTGAGCATATGTACAGACTGAGATGAAAAGTCTGGGCTTCGTCCTTCCACTCCCATCTCGGAGTAATTTCAGTTGCGTTTCTTGAGTTCTATTACATCTTTCTGAGATGGCAAGGTCTAAAACTGCCCATAAATTTAGGAGTTGGCAAACTTCTATTGTAAAGAGCTGGGCAGTAAATATGTCAGGCTTTTGCTGGTCGTATGGTCTCTGTCGCAAACACCCAACTCTGCCATTGTCGTGGTTGTAGAAAGCAGCCATAGACAATGTGTAAACAAGTGAGCATGGCTGCGTTCCAATAAACTTTATTTACCAAAAAACAGGCAGAGGCAGGATTTAGCCCTTGTGGGCTGTAGTTGGCTGACCCTTGCCCTAGGTTTATGGAAAGGGATTAGAGATGCAATTAATGGGGCAATTGATGGAGTAAAGGATGACAGCTAGACCTCAAGGAAAGAGGTTTACCTCAGAAAGAAGGTACTTACGTCTACCTGGGCACCTGTCACAGTGTGACTTTTCTCGTTTTTTTTTTTTTTTTTTTTTTTTTTTTTTGAGACAGAGTTTCGTTCTTGTTGCCCAGGCTGGAGAGCAATGGTGCGATCTTGACTCACCACAACCTCCACCTCCCAGGTGCAAGCGATTCTCCGGAGTAGCTGGGATTATAGGCACGTGCCACCAGGCCCAGCTAATTTTTGTATTTTTAGTAGAGATGGGGTTTCACCATGTTGGTCAGACTGGTCTTGAACTCCTAACCTCAGGTGACCCTCGGCTTCCCAAAGTGCTGGGATTACAGGCATGAGCTACCGCAGTCGGCTGTGACTTCCTCTTTATGTGTCTGCCTTGCACTCTCCTCAACTGCGAGCACTTTCCGGGCCGGCAGTGTTTCCCAGGAATGATTCCAGAGCCTTTCGTACAGGTAGTGCTCAGACACTGCAGCATTTGAGAGAAGCAGGATGGTAAAGGTGAAGAGGCACCTTACTGTGGAAGGAGGGGAAACGAAAGTCTCACATGGAAAAGCCTCTATCATCATCTCAAGTGAACTGGGAGCTGTGTTAGCCAGACACAGTGGCTCACACCTATAATCCCAGCACTTTGGGAGCCTGAGGCAGGAGGATGGCTTGAGCCTAGGGGTTTGAGACCAGCCTGGGCAACATAAGGAGACCCTGTCTCTACAAAAAAATACAAAAATTAGCTAGGTGTGGTAGCATGTGCCTGTAGTCCCATCTAGTTGGCTGCGGCAGGAGTATTGCTTGCTCTCTGGAGGTCAAGGCTGCAGTGAGCCATGACGGCACCACTGCACTTCAGCCTGGGTGACAGAGCAGGACTCTGTCTCAAAAAAAAAAAAAAAAACCCATGTGTTACTAGCAATTGAGTTACCTACCTCCACTGATGTTTAAGCAAGGAGGCAACTCTCTCCAGCGTTTCAGATTCAGTCCTTCCAAGAGGCAAAGGTTTAGGGCAGATGGTCTCCCTGTCTCACATTTATAGTATTCTATGTGATACTTTCTATTCTTCAAGACTCAGATGCTGCTTCCTCCAGGAAGCCTTCTTGGATTCCATTCTCCTTTGGGAGCCATCCTTTTTTTCTATGCGATTTACCCAAATAGGCATGGAGGGACCCACATATGTATATGACATTGGAGGTTAGGGAGGAAGCCAAAGGAAGCACCTCCAGAATAGTCTTGGATTGCTGTGGGGGTGGTGGGAAAGGGAGGTTCCTGCAAAGCCCAGGTGCATTCTGAAACTCCCATAAGAGGAGTGAAAAATGTGGAGGTGGGGTAGGGTGGCTAGGAGCCAAGTAGCTCCTGGGTGCATTTTTTACACTCCTGTAACAGGTTGGACCATGTCTAGCTGTTCCTGGCCTCCATTTTTGACTCTCCTGAGAAGGGGTGGGGCCATGCAGGGGTTTGGAAGGTGGTGAGTGAAAAAGGAGGGTCCGTCATGCAGCTCATACCTACACACTGGGAATCCAGAGATAGGAGACTGAAGTGAGAGGCACCAATGAGAGTCCATTCTCTACTGGGCAACTGGAGCCCATTTTGCCCAGGGAAGGATGTTTGTGGAACACAGACTGGCCCGTAGACTAAGGCAGAAGAGGCAGAGAGCTGAGCATGGAGGCCCTGGGGCAGCTGAATGAATAGTTGAGCAGTGTGTCTTGGTGAGGAAAAAGATAAAAGTATGTTCAAGGAAAATGATGTCTTTGGAGCAGAGTAGAGGCTGGAGAGATGTGTCCAAGCCCTCCATGATCTGTCCCAGCTGCCTTTTCTTCCTTTCTTTTTTTTTTTTTTTTTTTTTTGAGACAGAGTCTCGCTCTCTCACCCAGGCTGGAGTGCAGTGGCGTGATCTCGGCTCGCTGCAAGCTCCGCCTCCCGGGTTCACACCATTCTCCTGCCTCAGCCTCTCCGAGTAGCTGGGACTACAGGCGCCTGCCACCACGCCCGGCTAATTTTTTTGTACTTTTAGTAGAGACGGGGTTTCACCGTGGTCTCGATCTCCTGACCTCGTGATCCGCCCGCCTCGGCCTCCCAAAGTGCTGGGATTACAAGCGTGAGCCACCGCGCCCGGCCGGCCTTTTCTTCCTTTCTATTCCCCTTCAGACACCCTAGGTTCCCACTGAATCTCCAGCCAATCCCACCATTTCCCCACCTCTCAGCCTTTGTGTTGTTCTCTCTTCTTGGCATTTCCTTGTCTTCCTTTCTCCCATCTTCTTGTGTCTAAATACTTTCTATTCTTCAAGTCTCAGATGCTGCTTCCTCCAGGAAGCCTTCTTGGATTCCATTCCCCATTGGGAGCAATCCTTCTTTTCTCTGAACTCCTTATATCTCTCACCAGAGCAGTCATTTAGCAATGTCTCCTAGTAGTAAGGAAATATTCAAGATAGCAGCCGTTTCCCAGGAAGCTCTGTGTTTCCCCTCATGCACATTATCCAGGCAAAGGCTCTCCAGAAGCAAGATTGGACAAACACTGTATAAGCTCAGGCCAGTGCAGCCATCTCCTTTATCAACTCCCTGCAGTGGTTCTCTCTCTGTTAGGTTAGGGCCCTATACACATAAGTCATAGCCTATAGCTGCCAAAATCCTGGGCACCCTGCCCTCCTCATCCTCCAAAAACCCCAGCTAATTCTGTTTCTTGGTCAGTCCAAGGATAAACTCAGAGTCCTTCTTCTCCCGCCCCTCAGCTTCCTCTTCTCATGGTGGCAATGCCACAAGGAGGTCCCTCAACCATATTCAGGGAGTGGGCTCTGGGCTATCCATCTTCTTGTAATCCTGGCATACCCAGGAGCTCTGGATTTCCCCATGCCAGTTGGAGGACCCATCTGGCCCTTACATCTCGGTTCTCATTTGGCCAAGGTCAGAGAAGCACATTTCTTGAATGAACTTAATGATGTACATGTATGTGTGTGCTCCCACAGGAGCCCCAAAGAGATGGACTAAGTTTACAGGTGCATGTTAACTCATGAACAAACACATCAACCTGCTGTCCTGACTGTCCTTGGGCAAGTGACAGCCCCTATCCCCACCCCTGTCAACGTCTTGGTTTCTATTTTTGAAAAACAAGAAGGTTGGACAAACCTGCAAATTCCCTTTTAGCCACAATCTTTCATTGTGTAGTGGGGTGGGTGTATCTCAGCTCACTTCTCAGAAAAGTAGTTGACATTCATAAGGAAAGGATTCCTGACAAAGGTGACAGGAATTTGAACCTCATTTCCTGGGAAGTGATGCCCTTCATTATTTGTGATTTGGACCTGGAGAAGTTCATGCCTGAGGATGAAAAGAAAGGATTTTTTTTTTTCCCCAGCAATAATCACAGAATGAGCCGGGCGCGGTGTCTCATGGCCGGGCACGGTGGCTCACGCCTGTAATCCCAGCATTTTGGGAGGCCAAGGTGGTCAGATCACGAGGTCAGTAGTTTGAGACCAGCCTGACCAACATGGTGAAACCCCATCTCTACTAAAAATACAAATATTAGCCAGGCATGGTGGTGTGCACCTGTAATCCCAGCTACTCAGGAGGCTGAGGCAGGAAAATCACTTGAACCCAGGAGGTGGAGGTTGCAGATCATGCCACTACACTCCAGCCTGGGCAACAAAGCCAGACTCTGTCTCAGAAAAAAAAAAAAAGGATCATAAAATGGGCCAGTAGGTGCGGCGGCTCATGCCTGTAATCCCAGCACTTTGGGAGGCCAAGGTGGGAGGATTGCTTGAGCCCAGGAGTTCAACACCAGCCTGGGCAACATAGCAAGTCTTTCTTAAAAAAAAAAAAAAAAAAAAAAAAAATTGGATGTGGTGGCACGTACCTGCAGTCTCAGCTACTTGGGAGACTGAGGCAGGAAAATCACTTGAGCCCAAGAGGTCTAGACTGCAGTGAGCTGTGATGGCGCCACTGAACTCCAGCTTGGGCAACACATCAAGACCCTGTCTCCAAAAAAAAAAAAGGGTCATAGAATTTTATTCTTATTAGCAATACCACAAAGATTTTCTAGACCGTTTAATATAGTAGCCACTAGCCTCATGTGGCTGTATGAAAGTAATTAAAATGAAATAAAATTAAAAAGCCACTTCCTCAGTCACTGTAGCACATTTAAGTGCTTAACAGTCACATGTAGCTAGTGGCTACCATATTGTTTGATGACTGAGAGAAACATGTCACGCATCTAAACCCAAAGAATGGACCTAGAGGCACAAGGAACAGCAAAAGTGAGACTTTTAATGACAGTCTTGCAAGATCAGGTGTCTGGCAGGCAGGCACACCCAGGACAGTTACAACAAGCAATTTATCCCCTAGTGCACAAGTCCCTCCCCCCATTCATCATAGGCTGAGTACTACGGGATCACAATCTTCCCCAGCGTCACCTATTGGTTGTTGGGTTAGGGCTTTAGGTGTTTTCTTTAGGGTTGCCCGGTTGCATTTTGTTGCAGCCCATAATGCATTGCAGCCATCTTGGGGGTCCTTCAACTATTTGACTTATGACCCAGGTAGTTAAGGCAAGCTGATAAAGTTAGCTATCTTTCAAGCTAAACTAAACTCTTTGGTTCGGGTGAGGGCAGCTAAGGGGCCCCAACCAGCAGAGGCTAGCTATTAAGGTAGGGGCTTAATGGATCTTGTTCTTTTGTGGTTTGTGGACCCAAGCCTATCTGAGGCATTTTATTTGAAAAGGGACCACGATATATGTAATTTTCTACAATGATGCAGATATAGAACATTTCCATCTTCTCACAGAAACTTGTATCAGGACTGCGCTGTCCTAGACCAACGTTTTGCAAACCAGGAAACTGAAGCTAAAAAGGAAACATGACCTCGCCAAGCTTTTTTTTTTCTTTTTTTGAGATAGAGTTTCGCTCTTTTCACCCAGACTGGAGTACAATGATTTGATCTCGGTTCCCTGTAACTTCTGCCTCCTGGGTTCAAGCAATTCTCCTGCCTTAGCCTTCCAAGTAACTGGGATTACAGGCAAGCACCACCAAGCCTGGATAATTTTGGTATTTTTAGTAGAGACGGGGTTTCACCATGTTGGCCAGGCTGGTCTTTAACTCCTGAACTTAGGTGATCCACCCGCCTCGGCCTCCCAAAATGCTAGGATTACAGGCATGAGCCACCGAGCCCCATCATAGCTCACTGCAACCTGGAACTCCCAGGCTTAAGCTATCCTCCCATCTCAGCCTCCCTAGTAGCTGGGACCATAGGCCACACCACGACGCCCAGCTAATTTTTTTATTTTTTGTAGAGATAGAGTCTCAGTGTGTTGCCCAGGCTGGTCTGGAACTCCTGGGCTCAAGCAATCCTCCCACCTCAGCCTCTCAAAGTGCTTGGATTATAGGCGTCAGCCACCGCGCCCAGCCTCGCCGAGCATCTTAATGGCAGATCTAGGCCTAAAACCCCGGACCTTACTCCAAGGCCTGACATATCGCCCTCGTCCTTGCTGCCGCCCTCTCCTCTGGGCTCCCCCACCTCAGAGCCCCTTGTGGGCGCACAGCACGTTGGCCCAGGCGTGGCAGGGCTGGTCTGAGGGGATGTTTTTGACGGAGCGGAGCTCCAGATGCTGCACATTCCTGATCGGGTCAGGCCTGCCCTGCGGCACTCGGGGAATTAGCTTCGGTGAAGAGCCCCAGATCTTCTTTCTAGAGCTGCCCTCTTCCTGGCCAGCCCAAGAGGCGCGGGCGTTCAGGAACGTTCTCCCACCGCCTTGGGTGAGGCTGAAAGACTGAGTGGATCCCCTGTTGGAGAAGTACTTCTGGTCAAGGAGGGGTTGGAGACGGGCAGGAAATTGCACCCCTTCTATCTTCCAAGGTCTCCAAATCCAGCACGAGGGGCATTTGGGAACAGGGTTTCTGCCAGCCCCACCTTGGGGCTGCATTTGGCGGGAACTGTATCTGCCTTCACCTGCAGCCCTGTGGGGGGCGTGACGGAAAGAGCGGGGAGAGGGGCGTCCTGGTGCGGGGGTTGTGGAGGTGAGAAGCCAGGGGAGGGGGCTCCGGGAGCGCCCTGACCTCGCGGACTGTTGGGAGGCGGAGGGGATGGGGGTTGGGGGAGAAGAGGGGACCTGGCAGCCAATGGGAGGGAGGATCTCGTTTCAAAAGGGTTAACCCACAGCCAATGGGAGCCTGGGGGAGCGGATCCTGCTCACTCCATTCAAGAATCCCAAGTATTCAAGATGGACGGCAGGGAGTGTGGAAGGAGAAAGGGGGCGAGGGGGGAAGAGCGAGATCGGCAGAGGAGAGGGTCTCCGCGGCCCACCGGCCTCGCAACCTCGGTCCCGGCCGGCGGGTGGCGGGGCGGCCGCTGGGGATCCAAGCCCGGCCCGGGAGAGGGGCTGGCGGGGTGCGAGAGGGCGTGAGCTACGGGGAGCGAGGCCAGGGAGGGGAGCCAAGAGGGAGGGAAGGGCAGAGAAAGAGCCCGGGAAGAAGGAGGTGGCAGGCAGAGGATCCTAACGAAGAGCAATGTGTAGGTATCGAGAGCTTCCCGAAGGGTAACGACACCGATTTTCGGTTTTATTCTTTCTTGGGGAAGGGAGGGGGACGGTCTGGGCTCTTTCTCTCGTCTTCCTTTTTCCCTCCTCATTCTCCACTCGTGGGCATCTTTTCTATTTTTTCCTTTGGAAACACTGTAACTGGGAAGCACCAGGCGTGTCTTTCTGAGGTGGCCTCACTGTCATTTTCCAGTGGGGGGCGTGGTGGGATAGGGATTGGGGGCTCCGCTGGGCACGGCCGAGCTGGGCCATCTGTCTCCACCTGGGCTGTGTGCGAGGGCGTGGAGTGTTCCGAGGGGGACCAGGGGCCGAAGGGCTGGAGCAGGGCAGGGAGTTCTGCACCTCCAGAAGTTGTAGGGTGAGCCAGGGGCGGTGTGGGGGTGTGAGGCTGGTTTTCGAGCTGATAGTTGTGGGGTGTTGAGGGATGCGGGGATGTGTGTGTGTGTGGGGGGGGCGTGCGCTCACACTCCAGTTCTTGTTGTTTGGATGTGTAGTGAGGGCTGAGTTGTGCAGCAAGTATGGCTGAGAGTTTGTGTGTGTGTGTGGGGGGGGGGGGGTGTACGTGCGCCTGTGTGGTCCAGCCTCGAGGTGTGTGTGTTGGGGGGGAGCACAGTTGGGTGTTGAAGGAGAGCGCCCCTCACCCCCACTTCCCAGCTGCCTCTCTCATCCCATTCACAGAACATGGCTTTCAGGACCCTCCTGGTCTCCTCCTCCCGTCGCCATGGCTGCGAGGAGGGGGTGGGAGGAGACAGTTGGGGCCAGCCCCCTGCCCCTGCTGCTCCAGCTAACCCCCCACCTGCCCTTTCTCTCCCTTCCACAGGCTGGGCCCCATCCCCTGCTGCTCTGGGGGCAGGGGCCGGAAGATGGTGGCCAATGAGGAGGGGGAGAGGAGAGAACTTGAGCCGGGGCCTCCCCTCCCCCATTTCCTCCTCGGTCTCTACACTCGCTTCTGGAAGGAGCTGGGGGCTGGCTCCTGAGCCCAAGGTGGGGGAGGGGTCCTGCTGGCTGGTGAGTCGCCGGGCCTGCTCCTCAGGAATGAGTTGGGTGTGTGAGAGCTGAGGGGCTCTTGGCCCTTTCTCCCTGCACTCCCTAAGGAGAGACCTGGAAACTTCTTGGGGAAGAATCTTCCCCTGGCCTCCCTGAAGCTTGCTGTGCAGCCTTATCTTTGCCCCTCTGTCCCCTGTTGGTGTGATCAAGTTCCCAGCTGGGCCTGGTTTGCCCAACCCCAGAGCAGAGAGGTGACTGACCCTCGAGGGGTCTTGGTTTCTGCCCATTAAAACTGTGGGGCAGGGCCCCTATATTTGCAGATTACGGGAACAAACTCTGCCGGGGAGGGCGGGAGGGAACGTCTCCTGCTTCCTGAGGGAGTGGGACGAGGCTAGAGGGGAAGCCCAGAGGAAGAGCTCCCAACTGGAATTCTGCCCTCTATTCCTTATGGTGGCTGTGGATTAGGGAAGAAGGCATCTCCCAGAGGCCACATCGTCGCCTGGGAGGCCTTTGTTGATCAGGGCACTGGAGGAATCACCCTCCAACCTCTGTTTCTCTGGGCTGCACAAAGTTCACTGGGTCAGAACTGGAGCTGGGCTCGGGGGCTGTGGCCCTAGCTGGAATGTGCCACAATAGAGCCTGCCTGGGTCTGAGCCTCCAGATATCCAGGTGTCCTTCCAGGGCAGCTTTCTGGCTTTGGGTGTTAATCTTCCGGGGACTGTTTGTCCTGGATTTAAGCCCCCTTAGGGTTGGATAGGATGGGGAAGTGCTAGGATGAGCTTGAAGACTCCCCAACCAAGGGTCCCTGGATAAGACAGGAAATAACTCTGATTTGAATCCCACTGCCAGTGAAAGCCTATCCCTAACTCTCAGTAACTGTGAGCGAATCACCCTCACCATTTTAATGCTGAATCTGCAAGGTGCTTTCAGGACCTCCAAAAGGAGATGCAGGGGTGGGGCTTCACCAGGAGCTTTCATCTCCCGCCTGGAAGCTTCTCTCTACTGCGTGGGGAGCTTTGACTACAGGCTCCCACCTCTCTGGTCCTGGAAGGTCATCTGAGAGTGTTGCCTTGAGGCCTAGAGCTCCCCTTTATCTAAATTTAAAAGGAGATGGAAACTTAGAGAAGAACAGAAGGTTCTGTAGTCTTGGACAGCAAGCTGCTCTCTAGAAAGGAAGCTAGCAGAAATGCAAATCCAGATGAACACAGCCTCATACAAGTGACCTCCAGACTTTGGGGATTGCTAATAGCCATTTTCTTTGAGGACTGAGCATCAAGCCCGAAGTATCCCTGCAGCTGCTTTAGTGGGTCCTGTCCTCCCATGCCAAAACCTCCAAGAAAAAGGTGGTCTCTGTGCTGGGGGTCGGGGAGTTGGTGAAGAAGAAGGCAAAAGGAAGAGTGGTGAAAAAATAGAATTAACACTAAGAATGGAATAAAAGGGAAAAAAGCTGTATTGAAGCAAAGAAGGGGCAGAGGGAGCCCGTGAGCTGAGTGGGCCAGGGACTGGGAGAACGAGTGAGGAGGCAGGGCCGGCATGCCTCTGCTGCTGGCCAGAGCTCTTTTCACATTGTGCTACTGTCTGCACCTGTCACTAGCAGTGCAATGTTAAAAGGGCATTGGCCGTGTAGTGCTACCCAGCGCTGGCTGCCTCCTCAGCGTTGCAATTTCCTCTCCCATCTGGGCACCAGTCAGCTACCCTGGTGGGAATCTGGGAAGCCTCACTTGGTAGTTATACTAATAGCTCACATTTATGGAACTACTTCTGTATGCAGTGCTTGTGATAGACACTGCCTCCGTTACTGTGAAACCTAATAACTTTTTGGGAGGTAACAGCCCCATTTTATGGATGAAAAAACTGAGAGTCAGAAAGGTTTAAACAGTTTGGCTAAGATTGTGTAGCTCTTAGGTTACAAAGCCTAGATACAACCCTGTGTTAAGTCTTGACAGCTCACTCATCTTTTTGTAGACCCATCTGGAGAGATCTGAATAGGTTCTTTAAACTGGGAGATTTCCTGAGCTGAGGGGTGGAAGGTTTTGATGCCATCTGCTGGTTGTATGAGGGTATCTTCCAAAGCCTCAAGCCTTTAAGCACCAGAAGTGGTGGCAACTCCTAGGCTAAGAAGAATAAGCATTCCCAGACTCAGCCCGGAATGGAGAGTGAGTGGGAAAAGATTAGGAGAATCACTATTAGGTACAGAGTAGGCCTCCTTGAGAAAAAAAGGAATGCACCAGAAAGGAAAAGGGGTTAACTCGAAAGGATTGCTCCCCAAGGAAAAGGACCTGTGTGCTCCTGGCATCCCATACCTGCAGCTCCTTCCCTGGCTCATGAGGCATGGAAAGACCTCACTCCTTCCCTGAATGCACTTGCCTTTCTCAGCACCACTCCCTGTTGGTCACGGGGTGTTTGCTAATAATGCTGCTTGAGGGCACACCTGTCTGGGCATCCAAGATTTGGACAGCGTTGCCCATGACTTAATCTTAAAGATTAATAGAATCCCTTGAATCTACCCACAGAATGATTCTTCCAGGACCAATTACAAGGAAATTGAGGTCGGGCATGGTGGCTCACGGCTGTAATCCCAACACTTCGGGAGGCTGAGGCAGGCAGATCACCTGAGGTCAGGCATTCAAGACCAGCCTGGCCAACATGGTGAAATCTCGTCTCTACTAAAAATACAAAAATTAGCCAGGCGTGGTGATGCACACCTGTAGTCTCAGCTACTCGGGTGACTGAGGCAGGAAAATCTCTTGAATGAATCTTGGAGGCGGAGGTTGCAGTGAGCAGAGATTGCACCACTGCACTCCAGCCTGGGCAACAGAGAGAGACTCCGTTTCAAAAAGAAAAGAAAAAGAAAGAAATCGGAGAGCAACGACTCTGCCATTTACTTCTCTGTCTCCCACAGCACCTAGTAGGCTTAATTAAAACTTGTTAAAATAAATTGAATGAGAGGAATATTTGGGGAACTTCTTTAAGAAGGCAGCTAGTATTACTTCCTGGTCTTTTGGCTAATATCAAGTGAAGAAGGCAGCTAGTTTGTGCCTCGTTTTCAAGAGCAGAGTTTGGGACTTGAGAAATCTTCCTAAACCTTGCTGCAAGAAATGGGTCCAAGAGGGATAGGGTTTTGAGGTCTTCTGCTGGACCCTGAGAGGGATCTTGGCATCACTAGGCATGTTGAAACTGAAAGATGGGTCAGGCTCCCCTGAGGCCTTAGTTGGGGGATGTTGGACATTTCTCCACGACTTGCCTTTTTCCCTTGCCCTCTTACTTCTGTGCCTTCCAGTTCTAGTCCTCTTCTCTCCTGCCCAGACAGCCTCTCTGTTTTGATCACAACAGTATTTGAGATGATACAGTTAGCTTTATTTCCCTTACTTTTTTTTTTTTTTTTTAAGACAATCTCGCTCTGTCACCCAGGCTGGAGTGCAGTGGCGTGATCTCAGCCCACTGCAACCTCTGCCTACCAGGTTCAAGTGATTCTCCTGCCTCAACCTCCTGAGTAGCTGGGATTACAGGCATGCGCCACCATGCCTGGCTAATTTTGGTTGCCCAAGCTGGTCTGAAACTCTTGGCCTCAAGTGATCGCCCACCTCAGCCTCCCAAAGTGCTGGGATTACGGGTGTGAGCCACCACACCCTGCCGTATGTGCCTTATTTTCTCCAGTCTATTAAAACTTCTATTTGAGCCTCTTGTGTGGGCACAAATAGCCATTTGATACTGCCACCCCACTCTAAAAAACAAAAATTTTTCCATATTTCCCTAATACCACTGGGATTAAATCTAGATTCCCTAAATAGTTTATGGCTCCTGCTTGTCTTTCCTTTCATCTCATCTCTCACCCACTTACTGCCTATACTCCAGCCACAGGAAACTTTTTTGAGGAGACAAAGTTTTGCTCTATCCCAGACTGGAGTGCAGTGGCATGATCATGGCTCACTGCAACCTCAACCTCCTGGGCTCAAGTGATCCTCCTGCTCAGCCTCCTGAGTAGTCGAGACTACAGGTGCAGGTATGGCTTTTTTTTTTTTTTTTTTTTTTTTTTTTTGAGACAAGATCTTGCGATATTGCCCAGGTTAACCTCAAACTTTGGCCTCAAGCAAGCCTCCAGCCTTGGCTTCCTAAAGTGCTGGAATTAAGGCATAAGCCACTACTTTCAGCCCACAAGAAACTTAAGTTACTTGACACATACAGTTCCCTCTGTCTGAAATACTTCCATCACTTTTGCCTTTGCCTACCTAACTTCTTATCTTTCAAATACCATTGTAGTCATCACTTTTGTGAAGCCTTGCTTGACTCCTTAAATGTAGGCTGAGTTCCTTTCCGATGAGCTCCCAAGCTTCCTCTACTACGTCCCTGCCTAGAGCCCTTGTTATCATCTTCTACTGGGATTGCCTGGTTATTGCATCTCCTGCTGGACAGAAAGATCCAGGAAGTCAGGCCACAGCTGCCTTATCTTCACCACGTGCTTAACATCCAGTGCTTAACACAATGCCTGGCAAGTAATAGGTGCTTTATAAATATTTGGAATATTAATGAATGAATCTGGGAAGAATATTATAGCTTACCCAAAAATGATCTCTATGATGTATATGGTCTCTCCTGTAACTGTTGGGCACCCAACAACAGTAGGGATTTCATATCACTGCCAATAAAATGCCCCTTGGGCCACATGGTGGCATTGATGTTGCAATTTTGAGTTTTTTTTTTTTTTGAGACAGAGTCTCGCCCTGTCTTCAGGCTCGAGTGCAGCAGCACGATCTTGGCTCACTGCAACCTCTGCCTCCTGGGTTCAAGCGATTCTCCTGCCTCAGCCTCCCAAGTAGCGGGGATTACAGGCACGTGCTATCATGCCTGGCTAATTTTTGAAGTTTTAGTAGACGGGGTTTTGTCATGTTGGTCAGGCTGGTCTCAAACTCCTGACATCAGGTGATCCACCAGCCTCGGCCTCTCAAAGTGCTGGAACTGCAGGCATGAGCCATTGCGCCCGGCCTAATTTTTGAGCTATTTTGTTTCACTTCCCATTAACTGCCAGGGCAGCACTTTGGCTGACTGATTTTCCTTTTAGCCTTAAGTGTGCCCATGAACTGACCAGAACGTTACAGAACCAGGCTGAAAAGCCACGGGACTCAAGAAAATCCTTATTCTGAGATGAGCCTCTTTCAGTTGCCCGATCCTGGATCTAGGCAAAATGGACTTACTGTCAGGGGTGCCAGCAGACACAAGCGGTTTTGGATGCTGTCGCTGAATAGCTCACAAAACCCACCCCTCTTATTGAGGCAAAACCTCACCTGAACGCTTATTCCCCGGTAAAAGCTCAAGCAGTAGTCTTGCCATAGACAAGGCAACTGCTGCCCCCTCGTGGTCTAAAGGGACAGGCCTGAGTGGGTGGGGTGTGTGTGCGTGTGTGTGTGTGAGAGAGAGAGACGGGGACAGTTTATGGGTACATGCATGGGGAAAGAAAGAGGACAGGTTGCCTCAAGTTGCTTTTTCCCTTTTTATTAAAAATAGACTCAAGCACTTTATGTATCATACAAAAGTTTCATTCGCTGGTGGCAGCCACGGGAAAGACTGGCCCCGTAGCACTGATTTTCCACCTCCCCTCCAGGGCACTGGGTCCCAGGAGCAGTGACTGGGCCTCAGAGAAAGCCCATAAAGACTGCTTACTCTGGAAGCAGCCGACTGGGGGTGGGGGCTGTTTCGCGAGCAGCTGTCCCCACCCCACCCAATGGCAAAAGTTAAGATACTTGAAAGTGCCTCTTCAGTGCCAAGATAAACTAACAAGTGGAGTGAAATGGAAAACCCTTTGATTATTTTACTATTTTCCAGGGCCTGGGATTTGAATTTTCCCTGCACCCAAGTCCTTTTCCCTACAAATAGGGTTGGGAAACTTCATCCTCAGAGACTCTGGTCTCTCCTGGTGTCTGAGACCAAAATTTCACTCCAACCCAAGCCTTTTCTCATCTGCTATTCTGTGGTCCACGATCTACTAGCCCTGTGACCCAAGGTTTGTCCTCTCTTCACTCAAAAAGAGGTGGAGCAAAAACAGATTCCTCCCACAATCCTCTCTGCCTGAGTCTACACCCTGCCATCGCCTCAATGTTCAGGATCTTGGAAACAGAAGGACCCACAACCATCCCTTTCCCCCAGTTCTGTCTCTCCCCGACTGCTGCCCACTCCTGAGCCTTAATACCCCTGGGGTACCCCCAGACCCCTGTTCTGAAGGGTGCCTGGTAGTGGATATGGTGGAGGCAGGGGAGGGGTTGGTTGGAGCCAGGTTTCCCCCAGGGGTGGGGCAGTACTCATGCTGGTATAGACTGCTTGGCAGGGCCGAGGGGAGGGAGGGGCATGCGGAGGAAGGGCACAGCCTGCCTGAGCCCCTCAGTCCCAGCCGTTGTCCTTCACCATATGTGACATTTCAATGATGTATTTCCCTTCCTTGTACTTCTGGCTCGTCTCAAAAGCTTGTTCCTGGTGAAGGAGAAAGCAGTGATTGTAGGACAAAGCAGTTTCCTTCCAGGCCCCACTGTCACCTGTATGGCTCCCACCCCAAGGGTCATCCACCTAGCGCAACCCAGTGACTAGTTCTTTCTTTCCTCTTTGGACCACGCGAGGACCTGATATGGTCACTGGGGCTTGAAGGGCCATGGGGACTGCCACTGTAGAGGGTGACCCTCTTCCTCAGGTACTTACATATTTCCAGCCCAGTGTGGTTTTGCAGCTCTCACAGAAAATGTCAGCTACCGAGTGGAGCCCCGTGAGCAAGAGGCGCTGTTCAGCTGGCCCGCAACCCACGTTGACCCTGTCTCAGGAAACAGGAAGGACCCAGCACCCAGTGGGGTTGCACTGTCAGTCCAGTCCCCAGACAGCACAAGGGAACTTCCATCTGGAGAGAACTGGACAGCCCCTGCCTTTGATAATCCACCCCTTTAAGACTAGAGCCTGGGCCTTCTTTTTCCAACGTTATGATTTCAATTCTCCCCGGGCTCCCCATGTGAGAACTTCAGACTGAGACCCCCTTTGCAAAAGGGGAGGCAAAGACTGAAGGCACAAGATCACACGATGGATTCCCCCTTTTCTCCACAGAGGAAAATTACTCACTCACACATAAGCACAAGCACACGCACAAGGAAAGAGGTAGACTCACACGGAGTTAAACAGGTAGGCTCGGCCATGGCTCCCTTGGAAGGACTGTGGAGACATAGGACAGACAGTGACTACCAAGCAGCCCTCAGCCCCACTGCCTGAATCCCCGCAGAGGTGTGTGGGAGAGAGGAAGAGCTTTGCTGCCTCACCCCTGGGTGATGTTCAGGCTAGCCTGGTGCGCGAGAGGAGGGGAATGGCAGGTCCCCGCTTCGCGTACCTTGGAAATAAGCTCATCGTGTTTGGCCAGGTGTGCACGGCAGTGGACACAGCTGTAAGTGCGGTGACAGCGGGGCAGGTAGCTGCGGAAAGTCTTGGTGGGGAGGCAGGCAGGGCCCGGACCGGGGTCACAGCTGGGCATGACGGGCTGGAGGACAATGCCCTGGCGGGCTGGAGGGGCTGGGGCCGTGCAGCCCCCGCAGAGACGGTCGCAGGTGAAGCAGCGGAGCAGGTTGGCTAGAGCCGTGTTTCAGGGCAGGAGAAGTGTTGGGGGGCTGCCCGGCCAGGGCCCCCCCAGACGAGAACCAGATAGAAATAGAAGTCACCTGGGAAGAGGGAAAAGGACATCAGGGGAGCTGCGATCTCAGGTGGACCCCTCCTGAGGGAATGGAGGAAAAGGGGCTCAGCTCACCCATACCTCTACTTCCCCCATCACCATCGACCCCCCTTGGCATCCAGTTGCATTGTCGCCCTGTCCCCTGGATCCCCATTCTGCTCTAGCAAACCTGGCAGCCGATCCAGGCTTCTGGCGCCAAAGCCAGGGAGTCGGTGTTTCTCCCTCCTGGGGCAGAAGCAGCCTCCACCATTTTCCACAGAGAGAAGCCCACGGGCACAGACGCTGCCATGGGAGCAACGTCATCTGCAAGTGCCCTCTCCTTGGTTTTCAGTTCTTCGTGAGGCTCTGCATCGCACAGGCATTGGTAGGCACTGTGTCTCAGGGGATCCGAGCCTTTTAAGAGTTGGGGATGCCTGAAGGTCTTTCTTTTACATGGTCTTTGTTTGAAATACAATTTGTCCTTTATACACTTTGGGGAGGGAGAGCATGCAGGCAGGTATACAAACCCTGATTCAGTTCTCTCCTGAGGTCAGGGTCCTGCGCTCTGGGACTCTTCACTAGAACTTTACAGATGTTTCCAACAGTACCAAAGCCCTCACATGTGGCCGCCCATTCCCGCACCTTGGTTCACTCATTCTGGCCCAGAATAAGCACCTGCCTGTCTTTCCAGCCTCTGGGCCCCTTGGTCTTTCTCTCTCCTATTCTTTACTAACTGTTGCCTTAGCCCTTGGTTAAAGACTTAGGCAGAAAATACATTTTCTTCAGGCAATCTGACAGCTGGAGCCAATGGGAAATGGGTAGCTTGTCAGAGAAGCTTGATTCCTGGGCTGGGCAGGGCTGTGTGGTAGGGTGAGAGCAATGGCCACAATGAACAGCAGAAGGGGGACTCTTATTTTTAACAGCTGTGCTTTGGGGCACAAGGCAGAAAATGTTTCTTTCTACCTTCTCCCAGGGGCAGGGACAAACAGCAGTGACTCTGTGGGTGACTGAAGATGAAGTAATTGCTGGGTTCTGATTAGGAATAGAGGAAGATTGCCTTCTGCCCACGCGCCAGCCTCCGAGTGGCTGAAGGTGCTGGAGGCAGAGGATAAGAAGGGAGGTGGCCCCTGTTGGCTCCGATAAGCAGGTGAGCTGCTGCTTTCTCCTTCATAGGGCTTCCCAGCCCGCTGTGGGTGGTTAGCCTAAGTCTGGTTCAGAGATGCCAGCTGGGCACTCTGGCAATGGTAGAGCACTAAGCAGAGAAGAGGCAATGTTGGCTCCGGTTAGCCAGGGCATACAGGATCTCCTCGTCCTGTCCTCCGCAGTGGCCACAAGCACCCAGCTGTTCCACTCTCTCTGAAGGCCGCCAGGCAGTCTCTCCGCAAAACCTCCATAGAGACTATCTTCAGTTTCAGGTCCTCTCCTCCTGGCTGGGCCCCAGGAAGACACCTTGGGCTGAGTTCAGGGTGACATTGGGCTCCGGCTGCAGGAAACGGGCCCTCCTCGCCAAGAGACCACCTTTCAGTCTCTGCTTCACAGGTTTGCCTTCAACTTTGCCTGCGAGTTCCCCTCTGACATGCACCACCTTGAAACACCTTCTTCAAGGGGCATGGGGAATGGGGCAGCTTGGGTCCCCAATCCTGAGCGCCTTCTCCAGCCTCTGGCCGTCACGCCTCCCTCCCTCTCCCCTAATTCCCAGTCAAGCCAAGTAGAGGCTGCACAGAAGGCCAGAGAATCACAGAAAGGGGAGTAGGGGTCATTTTTTCACCCATCTCGGATCACAGGGAGAAGCAAGTTGGGCAAATGACTGGAGAAAAAACAAAGGCAAGCCGAGTGCTGGGGAGAGACGTTCCCCTGAAGTGAGACGGGGCTGGACCGTAGGAGGAAGGGGAGAGGGAGGGCTGGCGGGGGCAACTGACAGCTGACAGCAGAGGCGCCGAGGCGGAGGCTGAAGGAACCAGGTGCGAATCTCGTGCTTCTCAGGGGGGAAAAGAAAAGGGAGGGGGACACCTGCTCACAATGGATTCTCTCATCTGCTCTGAGGTTTTGGCACCCCCCGGGCTGGTATTCTCAGTATGGTATAGTCCAAATAATTAGCAGCACCGCCAGCTCCCAGAGCAGGCTTTGGGGGTCTGCACCAGCAGCAAAACAATAAACAGTGATGCCTGATGCTGCAGCCAAAGTTGCCGGGAAATAAGTGCGGGAATCGTCAGAGCTTGGAGAGTGATGGAGGAACCGAGAGAGAGGAGCGGAGGCAGCGGGGAGGGGGAAGGGAGGACAAAGGGTGGATGAATAATGCTTTTGCAAAGGGGAGAAAGCAACACGCAGCAGGAGGAGGAAATTTGCAAAGAGAAAAAAAAATTCATTTGGAGAAGGGCTGCCCCCTCACCTTGAGGTCTGCTCCAGAGATCTCCGTCTATCTCTCTCTCTCTCTCTCAATCTCTCAATCTCTCTGCTCACTCTTCTCTCTTCTCTTTCCGCTCCTTCAATTGGGAAGGGGATGGGGGTGGGTGGGGGGAGGGTAGTTGGGGGCTCAAGACTGGGGCTGCAAAGCTGGCCAGCTGCTGGGGGGGCAGAGGTTGTCTCTCGTTCTGTACCTCGGTCTGTGGGTGAATGTGGCTGTGTGTTGTGGAACTGCATCATAACACTGTGAGTCATCCATCCCCCCCACCCCCCCTCACCTCCCACGTCAGAGCAGGGCTGGGAGACACAGGAGGCGGGTCGGAAAGAAGGGAAGGGGTAGGCATCAAGGGACGGGGCTAGAGGAGTGGGGGCCGAGGGACAAGGCGGCGATGGTGGGCAAGGGAAGAGGCAGGTTGTTAAGGAGGAAGGCAGTGTGGCCAAGGAGATAGGAAGAACCTGGGGGAAAGATAGGGCTGGGCAAGGATGCAGTGAGGGTGGCAGGACTGGAGGAAAGGAGGTGGCAAGGCTGGTGAAGGAAGAGATGGATGCAGAGTGAGGGAGCACACACACATTTAAGATGATACACTTTCCCATTTCAGCTTGGACACCAGCCCTGAAACAGGGAAAAGACAGATGTACTAATTGTCATGGATGGCAAACTGTGCCCCCAAACTTGTACCAAGCCTCAAAGCCTTGGTTTAATACTCCTGAAAGAGTCATAGACCCAATATGACATTTTGCATGCAGGAACCCCTTAACAGCTACCTCCAAATTATGTGTGCTTCATGAATGGAGATACCTACATTATACGAAGTCCTCCATTGGGCTGTAAACTTCCTGAGACAGGCCTTCCGGGAAATTCCTCCCTATATCCCAGGACTGCAATGCCTAGTGCAGACCAGTGCATTTAGATGTTTCCAAAATAGCAGTTGTTTCCGTGGCATTATGTTCTGCTGGCCTAGAGGTCTTAGTTCCAGAGGGAGGAACGCTGCCACCAAGAGACACAACAATGATTCCATTAAACTGGAAGTTAAGATTGCCACCTGGCCACTTTGGGCTCTTCTTACCTTTAAGTCAACTGGCTAAGAAGGGAGTTACAGTGTTTGACCCAGACTATCAAGATGAAATCAGTCTACTACTCCACAATGGAGGTAAGGAAGTAAGCGTGGAATACAGGAGATCTCGTAGGGCGTCTCTTAATATTACGGTGCCCTGTGATTAAGGTCAATGGGAAACTACAACAGCCCAATCCAGGCAGGATTACAAATGGCCCAGACCCGCTGGGCGCGGTGGCTCACGCCTGTAATCCCAGCACTTTGGGAGGCTGAGGTGGGCGGATCACGAGGTCAGGAGATCGAGACCATCCTGGCTAACACGGTGAAACCGTGTCTCTACTAAAAATACAAAAAATTAGCCGGGTGTGGTGGCAGGCGCCTGTAGTCCCAGCTACTCGGGAGGCTGAGGCAGGAGAATGGCGTGAACCTGGGAGGCGGAGCTTGCAGTAAGCCGAGATTGTGCCACTGCACTCCAGCCTGGGTGACAGAGCGAGACTCCATCTCAAAAAAAAAAAAAAAACCACAAATGTCCCAGTGGCCCAAACCCTTCAGGAATGAAGGTTTGGGTCACTCCACCAGGTAAAAAAAACATAATCTGCTGAGGTGCTTGCTAAAGGCAAACGGAATACAGAATGGGTAGTCGAAGAAGGTAGTCATCAATACGAACTACGACCATGTGACCAGTTGCAGAAATGAGGACTGTAATTGTCATGAGTATTTCCTCCTCCTTTTGTTAGGAACATGTTTGTGCATATATACACTTGTATTAAGAAAATATCTTCGGCCGGGCGCGGTGGCTCACGCTTGTAATCCCAGCACTTTGGGAGGCTGAGGCGGGCGGATCACGAGGTCAGGAGATCGAGACCACGGTGAAACCCCGTCTCTACTAAAAATACAAAAAATTAGCCAGGCGTGGTGGCGGGCGCCTGTAGTCCCAGCTACTCGGAGAGGCTGAGGCAGGAGAATGGCATGAACCTGGGAGGCGGAGCTTGCAGTGAGCCGAGAGTGCGCCACTGCAGTCCGGAGTGGGTGAAAGAGCGAGACTCCGTCTCAAAAAAAAAAAAAAAAGAAAGAAAATATCTTCATTTTATTTCCTTTCTTTTGCCTTTGTCATGTGACGTAAGACTTACTGACTTGATATCAGCATTTAAGTGTTGTTAACTCTATGTAATAGCATTTGGATTGGGGATTGGTGTGTTTCCAGTTGTACGAAGGATAACTGTATTATGTTAAGCGTAATTATGACCTTATTATCGTCTTTATTTGAAGATCATGTATAATTTCAGGAGACGTGTATGGGTTCAAGTTGACAAGGGGTGGACTTGTGATGGTTAATATTGTCAACTAGATTGGATTGAAAGATGCAAAGTATTGTTCCTGGGTGTGTCTGTGAGGGTATTGCCAAAGGCCATAAACATTTGAGTCATTGGACTAGGAAAGGCAGACCCATCCTCAATCTGGATGGGCACAATGTACTCAACTGTCAGCTAGGCCAGAATAAAAGCAGACAGAAGAACGTGGAAAGACCAGACTGGTTTAGGCTCCGAGCCTACATCTTTCTCCCATGCTGGACGCTTCCTGCCCTCGAACATTGAACTCCAAGGTCCTCAACTTTGGGATTCAGACTGGCTTCCTTGCTCCTCAGCTTGCAGACAGCCTATTGTGGGACCTCATCTTTTGATTATGTGAGTCAATATTCCTTAATAACTCCGATTTACATATACATCTATCCTATTAGTTCTATCCCTCTAGAGAACCCTGATTAATAGAGCAGTTGAGTTGCATCTTCAGACATGAACCAAGTGTCTGGCTTTGGTCTCAAAGAGACTGAATTAGACCCTTAGCTCTGCCAATTACTCGGCAGGAACCACTAGGCAAATTACTGATACTCTTTGTGCCTTAGTCTTACTCTTCTGCTAAATGAAGCTAATAATATTTATTATTATTAGCTCATGGAGATGCAAAATAAAGTGAGATAACATTTAAATGCCTGAAAAGTGTCTGGCACATGATAGGCAGTAACCAGTAGTGTCATTTTAAAACAACACTCTCGCTAGGTGCGGTGGTTCACTCCTGTAATCCCAGCACTTTGGGAGGCCGAGGCAGGTAGATCACAAGGTCAGGAGATAGAGACCATCCTGGCCAACATGGTGAAACCCCATCCCTAATAAATAACAAAAATTAGCTGGACATGGTGGCACGTGCCTGTAATCCCAGCTACTCGAGAACCTGAGGAAGGAGAATCGCTTGAACAGGAAATCAGAGGTTGCAGTGAGCCGAGATCGCACCAGCCTGGTGACAGAGCAAGACTCTGTTTCAAAAAAAAAAAGTATTCTTGGCTAGGTGAGGTGGCTCACGCCTTGTAATCCCAGCACTTTGGGAGGCCGAGGTAGGCGAATCACCTGAGGTTGGGAGTTCGAGACCAGCCTAGACAACATGGTGAAACCCCCCTCTCTACTAAAAATACAAAAAATTAGCCAGGCGTAGTGGCGTGTGCCTGTAATCACAGCTACTTGGGAGGCTGAGGCAGAAGAATCGCTTGAACCCAGGAGGCAGAGGTTGCAGTGAGCCAAGATGGGACCACTGCACTCCAGCCTGGGCAACAAAGGGAGACTCCATCTCAAAAAAAAAACAAAACCCAAAAAACAAAAGCGAAACCAAAACAGCATTCTCAATGTATGACCCCCAAAACCCAGGGAGGATTTATTATTAAATTCTGATATCTCAAGAGACACATGCCAAGTTTTTGTCTTGTGAAGAAATTACATATTTTGTTGATATTTTTCTAGCAGCTTCCAGTTAAATTTCATTTGACTCAGAATTCATTTCTCATGGGGTGCTGTCCTGTGCATGTTACTAAAGTATGTGAACACAGAACATATCCCCTAAGACAAAAACCCTGATTTCTAACAGAGGCTAGCATTTAGCAAATGAAGTACGACAAAGATAGGGACTTCTAGAAAGCAGTGCTTGTGGGTGGTTTGTTTTTCTTCTCACACGTAAAGAGGGAAAAAAAGTTAAGGCAGGGAAATGTGGGTAATGGGAGACATTACTAGTTGAGCCTGAAAATAAAAAGGAATTCTAAATATTTAATCAGGGAAGATTCTGGGGTTTAAAGTAAATTCTGAAAAGACAATGTGGTTGTCTTGAGGGATAGCACTAGAGATTTGGAATTGAGAGAAAAAGCTAGGTAAAGAAAGAAGAGAGAAGTGCTCTTGTTTGGGCAGCAGAAGAGAGGGGAAATAAAAGTAGAAAAAGAATTTGAAGGCTGGGCGCGGTGGCTCACGCTTGTAATCCCAGCACTTTGGGCGGCCGTGGCGGGCGGATCACGAGGTCAGGAGATCGAGACCACAGTGAAACCCCGTCTCTACTAAAAATACAAAAAAATTAGCCAGGCGTGGTGGCGGGCGCCTGTAGTCCCAGCTACTCGGAGAGGCTGAGGCAGGAGAATGGCGTGAACCCGGGAGGCAGAGCTTACAGTGAGCCGAGATTGCGCCACTGCACTCCAGCCTGGGCAACAGAGCGAGAGTCCGTATCAAAAAAAAAAAAAAAGAAAAAAGAATTTGAAAAGCAATTGTTGAGGAGAAAAATGAGAAGTGAGAAAAGGCAGATGATTAGTTTTCAGGGCATGGATTGAAAGTTCTTTTGTTTTGTTTGTTTGTTTGTTTGTTCTTTGAAATGGAATCTCGTTCTGTTTCCCAGGCTGGAGTGCAATGCCGTGATCCGAGAATCACTGCAACCTCCGGCTCCTGGGTTCAAGTGATTCTCCCACCTCAGCTTCCTGAGTAGCTGGGATTACAGGCATGTGCCACCATGCCTGGCTAATTTTTGTATTTTTAGTAGAGACGGGATTTCTCCCTGTTGGTCATGCTGGTCTCGAACTCCTGACCTCAAGTGATCCACCCACCCTGGCCTCCTGAGGGGCTGGGATTACAGGCGTGAGTCATTGGGCCCAGCTCGTATTGAAAGTTTGGAAGCAGGCCGGGCACAGTGGCTCATGCCTATAATCCCAGCACTTTGGGAGGCTGAGGCAGGCAGATGACCTGAGGTCAGGGGTTCAAGACCATCCTGGCTAACATGACAAAACCCCTTCTCCACTAAAAATACAAAAATTAGCTGGGCATGGTGGCGGGCACCTGTAATCTCAGCTACTTGGGAGGCTGAGGTGGGAGAATTGCTTGAACCCGGGAGGCGCAGGCTGCAGTGAGCCGAGATTGTACCACTTCACTCCAGCCTGGGCAACAAGAGTGAAACTATGTCTCAAGAAAAAGAAAGAAAGACAGAGAGAGAGAGAAAGAAAGAAATAAAGAAAGTTTGGAAGCAAAAAGAAAATGATCAAGGATCTAGCTGGAGAGGAGAATAAGAACATATGAAGACAGTATTGTTTGGGGGTGGGGTGGAGATGGCAGGAGTGCTGATGAAAGATTAAAACTGAGAAAAGAGCCGGGCGCCTGTAATCCCGACACTTTGGGAGACCGAGGCAGGTGGATCCCCTGAGGTCAGGAGTTCGAGACCGGCCTGACCAACGTGGTGAAACCCTGTCTCTACTAAAAATAGAAAAATTAGCTGGGCGTGGTGGTGGAAACCTGTAATCCCAGCTACTTGGGAGGCTGAGGCAGGAGAACCGCCTGAACCTGGGAGATGGAGGTTTCAGTGAGCTGAGATCGCACCACTGCAATCCAGTCTGGGAGACAGAGTAAGACAACATCTAAAAAAAAAAAAAAAAAAGTGAGAGAAGAGAGTGTAGTCAAGCACAGATGCTTTAAATGTTGTGTCCTGACTCTTTCTGTATTTTAGAAACAAAATGGAGAACAGTCTAAAGGAAAGGACAGGTTCTTTTCCCTAAGTTCAGCTTGAGATGGTTATACAATATCCAAATAAAAATAACTTTCAGGTAACTGGAAGAAACTGCCTCAAGGGAGATAGTAGAGGCAAAGAAACAGATCGGGGAGATAGATTGCATGGAAAAAGACAAGGATAAGCCCACTCAGGGAGAAAATTTGCAAATGGAAGACTGGAACTGAATTTTTAAAGAAGAGTAGAAGATTAGGGGACACCCAATAGTTAATTGAAAAACTAATGCATAGGCTGGGCGTGGTGGCTCATGCCTGTGTTCTCAGCACTTGGGAGGCTGAGGCGGGCAAATTACTTGAGGTCAGAAGTTTGAGGTCAGCCTGACCAACATGGTGAAAACCCCATCTCTACTAAAAATACAAAAATTACCTGGGCATAGTGACACGGGCCTGTAATCCAAGCTACTTGGGAGGCTGAGGCAGGAGAATCACTTGAACCCGGGAGGCAGAGGTTGCAGTGAGCTGAAATTGTGCCACTTCACTCCAGCCTGGGCAACAGAGCAAAACCTCATCTCAAAAAAAAAAAAAAAAAGCTAATGCATATATGTTGAATGAATGAAATAATTAAAGCAAACCATCAAAGAAAAACTCAGAAGTGATAAGTGAGGATGGCACTGCTTGGGGAGTGCTGCTAAGTAGCGCCAGCGGGAGAAAATCTTTCTAGCGAACCAGAAAATCTTCCCAGTCTCCTCAATATGAATTAACTACGTGAGCTGGACTGAAAAAAGTACTCACCTGTAAAGTGGAGATGATAATTATAGTACCTACTGCATAGGATTCTGGCTACGATTAAATGAATTTACACCTGAGAAGTCCATAGACCAGTATCTGGCATATAACAGTATATAAATGTGGTTTTTTTTTTGAGACAGAGTCTCACTCTGTTGCCTAAGCTGGTGTGCAGTGGCGTGATCTCGGCTCACTGCAACCTCCGCCTCCCCGGTTCAAGCGATTCTCCTGCCTCAGCCTCCCAAGTAGCCGGGATTACAGGCGCCCGCCACCACACCTAGCTAATTTTTGTATTTTTAGTATAGATGGGGTTTCACCATGTTGGTCAGGCTGGTCTCGAACTCCTGACCTCAGGTGATCCGCCCGTCTCGGCCTCCCAAAGTGCTGAGATTGCAGGCGTGAGCCACCGCGCCCGGCCTAAATGTTTACTATTATTATAACTGTACTCAGACTCAGAAACTCTGGGTTTGAGTCCTAGCTCTACCAATGGCTGTTAATGTTTGGGTAAACCCCTGCACCTATCTTAGTCTCCTCCCCCATCTGAAATTGGATATAATAAAGCTGTCTTTACAGGGTGGCTGTAAAAGAAGATGCCTGAAAGAGATCTGAAAAATATTAAGTATTGCACGAATGAATGGTATTATAGCCCCTTCCCCCCAGCCTATAATAAAAACGTAAAAGCTGACATCAGATTTTTTCTATATTACAGGCATTGTACTTAGTACTTTACAGGCACATTCCTGCAATCGTCAAAACAACTTTAGGAGGTTGGGCACTGTTATTATCCCCACTTTGCAGACAAAAAACGATGTCACGCTTGAGCCCAGGAGGTCGAGGCTGCAGTGAGCCATGTTCGCGGCACTGTACTCCAGCCTGGGCGAGAGAGCGAGACCCTGTCTCAAAAACAAAAAGAAAAAAAAACGATCTCAGAGAGATGAAGCCTGTGATTTGCTCAAAGTCACACAGTGATGCAAGCAGTACAGCAAATAATATAAGATTCCAAAGCCCAAGTTAGTAAAAAGAGGATTATAGACGTGGTGGAACCTGTTGGCTGCGGGGCAAATGACTGACCTGTAACTGTCAGGGATTTATGGAGGGAAATAAGTGCCTAACAAAAATCCTCGTTTAGTGGGAGAGAGGTTGTTAGGTAATGACTGACTTGTAGCTGGAAGAAATCATCGGATTTTTATTCTTTTATTAAGGAAAAAAATTTGAAATGCCTTCCATGTGCCAAGCACTGTGTCAGGTGGGAGATGACAGCTCGGTGCAACCTCTGTCGGGCTGTCTTCCTCCGCTTTCTCTACTCCTAGGTTTCCCCCTGTCTAAACAGGATTTTGTGCTTCGTGGCTTGTCCAGGCAAGCAGGCCGTCGCGGGACCTAGACCGAGACAGTGAGTCTCCCTCTCTTCCGGGCCTCCCTTCTCTTTCCTGGGCAGCAGGGAAGCAGGAAATCTGGGGCGAGATTCCCGCCGCAGACGCGCACCGCCGAAGCCAGGTCCCTAGACCCGTCCCTGCCCAGCGCGGGGGCGCAATCGCCACGCCTCCTCACCCCTCCCTCCGGCGCACGAATAATGACAACCGCCGCCCCTCCCACCTTTGGCGTCACGTTCAAAACAATCCTTTGACTACAACTCCCAGAAGGCCGAGCGGCATAGCGAGTGCACCCGCTCTCGGCTTCCCCGGCAAACTACACATCCCAAAGGGCAGCGCGCGACCGCGTGTCCTTTCACGGCGCAAGTGCGGAACAGCGTTTGTTTCCGGCGTGGGTCCGGGCAAGAACCGCTTGTAATTTGGTTGAAGTTCTGCACGGGAGGACCTTCTGGGTTTACTTGTTGGGCTCCTGGCTGCGCAAGTGAGTTTAAAAAAGGGCAGGAACGCAACTGTCGCCTCCTTGGGGTCTGGGGAGATTTTGGTGTCTGGGGAGATTTTGGTGTCTGGGGAGATTTTGGTGTCTGGGGAGATTTTGGTGTCTGGGGAGATTGGGACAAATGCTAAACCTGGAGCTGCAGTCCAGGATCAGAAATAATTCATATCGTTTCCTTGCCGTTTTCTAGTTTACGAAGTGCTTTTTTTTCCTCCCACAATTCCTATAAACCCCAAGAACAACACTGTATTTGAGGAAATGTAAGTGCTTCCAGTCGACAGCTTCAAAGATTCAGAGAAGTTAAGTGATTGTCTAAAGACACTACTAGTAGTTACAGAGCCGAGGATTAGGCTGTTTTCTGAGTTCAAACCCAGTGTCCTCTGCTTTGCATCCGTATTGCAGACGCCCTTTCCTGTTGACTAAGATGTTTGGGGTCTGGGCATCTGTTACCTTCTCAAGTTTGGAGTTTACCAATAGAGTGATGGCGGGTGATAGAATTAAATCTGTCAATCTGTAGGTATGGTTTTTCTCTGATGTCTGAGACATTAATTCACTCAATGTATTGAGGTGCCTACAGTCTGTCAAGCTCTATTCTAAGCAGTATACAGTATCAAACAAAAATGCCTAAGTCTTACATTTTGGGGTGGGGGAGGCGGGGAAGACACAATATATGGTGATAAGAAATATGGAGAGAATTAAAGCAAGGTAAGGGGAAACATTCATTGTTATGTTTTTATTATTTATTTATTTATTTGGTTTTTTTGTTTTTTTTTTTTTGTTTGTTTTTGTTTTTTGAGACAGAGCCTTGCTCTGTCACCCAGGCGGGAGTACAGTGGCACGATCTCACCTCACTGCAACCCTGCAACCTCCACCTCTTGGGTTCAAGCGATTCTCTTGACTCAGTCTCCTGAGTAGCTGGGACTACAGGCGCCCACCACTATGCCTGGCTAACTTTTGTATTTTTTAGTAAATAACGAGATTTCACCATGTTGGCCAAGCTGGTCTTGAACTCCTGACCTCAGGTGATCCGCCCACCTTGGCCTCCCAAAGTGCTGGGATTACAGGCGTGAGCCACCAGGCCTGGCCAATTTTTGCATTTTTTGTACAGATGGGGTTTCACCATGTTGCCCAGGCTGGTCTTGTACTCCTGAGCTCAGGGGATCTGCCCAACTCAGCACCCCAAAGTGCTGGAATTACAGGCCTAAGCCACTGTGCCTGGCCCATTGGCTGATTTCTTTCTTTCTTTTTTTTTTTTTTTGAGATGGAGTCTTGTTCTGTTGCCGAGGCTGGCATGCAGTGGCGCAATCTCGGGTCACTGCAGCCTCTGCTACCTGGGTTCAAGCGATTCTCCTGCCTTGGCCTCCCAAAGAGCTGGGATTACAGGCACCCTCCACCATGCCCGGCTAATTTTTTTTTTTTTTTTTTTTTGTATGTTTAGTAGAGACGGGGTTTCACCATGTTGGCCAGGCTAGTCTTGAACTCCCGACCTCAAGTGATCCAGCCACCTTGGCTTCCCAAAGTGCTAGGATTACAGGCGTGAGCCACCACGCCTGGCCCCATTGGATGTTTTTGTAACAGAAGACTGACTTATAATTAGGTCTGATATTTAATTTGTGTTCTAGGCACAGCAGCTATACAGAAGAGATGGGAGAAGAGGCTAATGATGATAAGAAGCCAACCACTAAATTTGAACTAGAGCGAGAAACAGAACTTCGCTTTGAGGTGGAGGCATCTCAGTCAGTTCAGTTGGAGTTGTTGACTGGCATGGCAGAGATCTTTGGCACAGAGCTGACCCGAAACAAGAAATTCACCTTTGATGCTGGTGCCAAGGTGGCTGTTTTCACTTGGCATGGCTGTTCTGTGCAACTGAGCGGCCGCACTGAGGTGGCTTATGTCTCCAAGGACACTCCTATGTTGCTTTACCTCAACACTCACACAGCTTTGGAACAGATGCGGAGGCAAGCAGAAAAGGAAGAAGAGCGAGGTCCCCGAGTGATGGTAGTGGGCCCCACTGATGTGGGCAAGTCTACAGTGTGTCGCCTTCTGCTCAACTATGCAGTGCGTTTGGGCCGCCGTCCCACTTATGTGGAGCTGGATGTGGGCCAGGGTTCTGTGTCCATCCCTGGTACCATGGGGGCCCTCTACATCGAGCGGCCTGCAGACGTTGAAGAGGGTTTCTCTATCCAGGCCCCTCTGGTGTATCATTTTGGTTCCACCACTCCTGGCACTAACATCAAGCTTTATAATAAGGTCAGAGCCAGAGAAAGGTGGGATGGAGGGAAGGGCTGCTATCAGGGTAGGAAAATGGGGAAGTTTACTAGTTAACACTGCATTTTCTCAGCTGGTGTTTCTGCTGCATTACTTTAGAAAGGCAATTCCAAATATGTCAGTCTCAGATTGTTAAATATTTCTGTGGATCTATTCTTAGTAATTTGTTAGATTTTCACTTAGGGCATAAAACAGGAGGCAGAAGCAGCAACATAAAAATTAAATCCATGTTATGGTGTCAAAACTACAGCCATTAAAAATGTCATTTTTTCGGGCTGGGTGCAGTGGCTCATGCCTGTAATTCCACAACTTGGGAGGCTGAGGCGGGTGGATCACCAGAGGTCAGGAGTTGGAGAGCAGCCTGGCCAACATGGTGAAACCTCGTCTCTACTAAAAATACAAAAATTAGCCGGGCATGGTGGCTGGTGCCTGTAATCCCAGCTGTTCAGAGACTGAGGCAGGAGAATCACTTGAACCTGGGAAGTGGAGGTTGCAGTGAGCTGAAATCGCGCCACTGCACTCCAGCCTGGGCAACAGAGTGAGACTCTATTTCAAAAAAAAGTCATTTTTCTTATATCTAATAGCACTTATTCTAAAGAGGAACAAAGTAACCATGGGTTTGTCTGGGTGTTTTTGTTCTTACCTCGATCGTCTCTTTTGCAGATTACATCTCGTTTAGCAGATGTGTTCAACCAAAGGTGTGAGGTGAACCGAAGGGCATCTGTGAGTGGCTGTGTCATTAACACTTGTGGCTGGGTCAAGGGCTCTGGTTACCAGGCTCTGGTGCATGCAGCCTCAGCTTTTGAGGTGGATGTCGTTGTGGTTCTGGATCAAGAACGCCTGTACAATGAACTGAAACGGGACCTCCCCCACTTTGTACGCACTGTGCTGCTCCCTAAATCTGGGGGTGTGGTGGAGCGCTCCAAGGACTTCCGGCGGGAATGTAGGGATGAGCGTATCCGTGAGTATTTTTATGGATTCCGAGGTTGTTTCTATCCCCATGCCTTCAATGTCAAATTTTCAGATGTGAAAATCTACAAAGTTGGGGCACCCACCATCCCAGACTCCTGTTTACCTTTGGGCATGTCTCAAGAGGATAATCAGCTCAAGCTAGTACCTGTCACTCCTGGGCGAGATATGGTGCACCACCTACTGAGTGTTAGCACTGCCGAGGGTACAGAGGAGAACCTGTCCGAGACAAGTGTAGCTGGCTTCATTGTGGTGACCAGTGTGGACCTGGAGCATCAGGTGTTTACTGTTCTGTCTCCAGCCCCCCGCCCACTGCCTAAGAACTTCCTTCTCATCATGGATATCCGGTTCATGGATCTGAAGTAGAGATCAGCAGGAAGCCTTGCTGCCTGGGACACAGAGATCTTCTGGCCACCCCTAGAGGCAGATGGGCTGAGATAAGAGACTCTGTTGGGGCCATCTGACCAGTAAACTGTGGACTAGTAGAAAGTTCATATTCTACCTCTAAAAACAGGTAGTGGTAACCTGACTCTTCTAATCTTGAACCAAAAGGAAAACCATGAGACTGTAATTGGTTTCTTAGACTACCTAAGATGCCACTTTGAATTCTCTAAGACCCTGGAGAATTGCATTTCTTTCACTGTGCTACTATGTGGTTTTTAAAAATCAGTGCTTTATATTCCATATATGGTTCTTACCCATTTATCTAGGATGAAAGTGTGAATTAGAGGGACTCCTTCCAATAAAGTTCAAACTTAAAAAAAATCATTTTAATAAATATTTTTGCCATATCATAGAAGTTGGTATAATTTATTTTTTTTCCCCTAAGCGTTATAGAAACACCATTGGAATGATTTATTGCTAAAATGCTTGGAGGAGGGGAAAACCAAGAAACCTACCTGTGAGCCACGTGAGTTTTTTTTGGTTGTTGTTGTTGTTGTTGTTTTTTGTAAGAGTCTCCCACTGTCACCTGGGCTGGAGTGCAGTGGCGCGATCTTGGCTCACTGCAACCTCTGCCTCCCAGGTTCAAGCAATTCTCCTGCCTCAGCCTCCCAAGTAGCTGGGGTTACAGGTGCCTGCTACCACGCCCAGCTAATTTTTTGTATTTTTTTTAGTAGAGACAGGGTTTCACTATGTTGGCCAGGCTGGTCTCAAACTCCTGACCTCGTGATCTGCCTGCCTCGGCCTCCCAAAATGCTCGGATTACAGGTGTGAGACACTGTGCCCGGCCATGAGTTCTTATGATAGTTCCCCTTTCCTCAGCACTTAGGTAAATAGATGGTAAACCTGCTGTCAGTGCTGGATTTACTGTGGGGAGTTAGAGGCTGGTGAAATCTCGGAATGAGATTTCGTATCTAATCATTTTCCAGAGATAGCTCATTTTCCTTCCAGTACAGCTATCCTTCTTGTCTATTTGATTGGAACTAGGCCCTAAGTCAAAGTGTAACTTGAGCTTTCAGGTGGTAAGAAGCTGGGAAAGCCCATTCTTTTTGATCTCTTGCAAATGATTGTTTGGTGTCCCTGGTTTGCACTTGGATTACTTAAGTATCTGATGCCATTCATCCATTCCTTCTTTCCATAAATGTTTACTGAGGACCGACTGTTTGTCAGGAGCCATTCTAGATAGGGAACAAGATAGACAAAAGTTTTATGGAGCTTACATTATAGAATAAACAAATTTAAAAAGGCAAGTGCTATGCAGAGACTTAAATTTGGGGGATATGAGACAGAGTGGCTGGAGGCTACTTTCGATTGGGTGGTCAGGAAAGGCCCTCCCTGAGCATACATTTTGGGCTAAGACTTGAATGGCTGTGTGAAGTCTGGGGCAAAACCTTCATGGTGAAAACAAACTGCAAAACCCTAATAAAGGAACAAGCTTGGTGAGTTCGGTGAAGAGAAAAGCCAGTGTGGTTAAAGCGTAGTGAACCAAGAGAGACTGTACAAGATGAGGCTGGGGGGGGCAGCAAAGACCAGATAATGTAGGGCTTTTGTAAACCAGGGTGAAGAATGGATTTTTTTGGCCAGGTGCGGTGGGTGGTGGCCATGCCTTTAACCCCAGCCACTCGGGAGGCTGAGAATCCCTTGAACCCGAGAGGTGGAGGTGCAGTAAGCCGAGATTGCATCACTGCATTCCAGTCTAGGTGACAGAAGGACACTCTGTCTCAAAAAAAAAAAAGGATTTTTTATTTCTTTTTAAGAGATAGGGATCTCAGCTGGGCATGGCGGCTGATGCCTGTAATCCCAGCACTTTGGGAGGCTAAGGTGGGTGGATCACTTGAGGTCAGGAGTTCGAGACCATCCTCACCAACATGGTGAAACCCCATCTCTACTAAAAATACAAAAAAAAAATGTAGCCTAGCGTGGTGGCACATGCTTGTAATCCCAGGTACTTGGGAGGTTGAGGCAGGAGAATTGCTTGAACCTGGGAGGTGGAGATTGCCGTGAGCCAAGATCACGCCACTGCACTCCAGCCTAGGCAATAAGAGCGAAAGTCCGACTCAAAAAAAAAAAAAAAAAAGAGATGGGGGGGGTCTTACTATGTTGCCCAAGCTGGCTTTGAACTTCTGGGCTTAAGTGATCCGCCCACCTTAGTCTCCTGAGTAGCTGGGACTACAGGCTCATGCCACAGCGCCTGGTTTAAGAATGGATTTTACTCTAAGAGCAACGGGAACCAGGGGTGAGGGGTAGTTAAGTAGAGTATTATTTGATCTTCTTTTTTTCTTTTTTTTTTTTCGTGTGTGTGTGTGGGACAGAGTTTCATTCTTGTTGCCCAGGCTGGAGTGCAATGGCGCAATCTGGCTCACTGCAACCTCCGCCTTCCAGGTTTAAGTCTCCTGCCTCAGCCTCCCGAGTAGCTGGGATTACAGGCATGCGCCACCATGCCCAGCTAATTTTGTGTTTTTAGTATAGATGGGGTTTCTCCGTGTTGGTCAGGCTTGTCTCCAACTCCCAACTTCAGGTGATCCACCAGCCTCGCCCTCCCGAAGTGTGGGATTACAGGCGTGAGCCAGCACGCCTGGCTGATCTCCTCCCTCCCTTCCCTCTTTCTTTCTTCCTTTCCTTTCCTTCTTCCTTTCTTTTCCTTTCCTCTTTCCTCTCTCTTTCCTGCTCTTTCTCTTTTTCTTCTCCTTCCTTCTCTTTCTTTTCATTCCTTCCCCTTCCTTCCTATTCCTTCCTTTCCTTTCCTTCCCTCACCTCCTCTCCTCTCTCCTCCCCTTCCCTCCCCTCTTCCTTCCCTCCTTCTGAGTTTTGCTATGTTGCCCAGGCTGGAGTGCTGTGGCATGACCTCGGTGCACTGCAACCTCTGCCTCCCAGGTTCAAGTTATTCTCCTGCCTCAGCCTCCTGAGTAGCTGAGTAGCATGCGCCACCATGCCTGGCGAATTTTTGTATTTTTAGTACAGATGGGGTTTCGCCATGTTGGCCAGGCTGGTCTTGAACTCCAGACCTTAAGTGATCCATCCGCCTCGGCCTCCCAAAGTGCTGGGATTAGCCCGGCTGATTACTTTAAATTTTGAAAAGATCACTGCTTTGCGGAGAGTAGGTTATAGGGCAAGTGTAAAAGCAAGGACAATAATTAGGAGAGTTTTGTAAGGGTGCGAATGTGAGAACCGGTGGGGGATGAAATACTAGGGCAGCAGAGGTAGAGCTGGTGAGAGGATATTCTGAAGGCAGGACTTCGTAATGGAGTGGTGAGGAAAACGATGGAATCAAGGATGCATCCTGGATTTTTTTTAACAGGACACACTAGGTTAGACATGAGATTGGGGAAACTCAGGGAGTTGTCCCCCTGAGGGACAAGGGAAACTCGAGGTTTTTGGCAGTGTTAAATATGAGCTATTAATTGTCCATGGGAGGCGGAGGTTGCAGTGAGCTGAGATCGCGTCACTGCACTCCAGCCTGGGTGACAGAGCGAGACTCCATCCCCCAGCACCAAAAAAAATGCAGGAGCAAAGGAGATAGGATCCACAGCACAAAGGGAAGAACTACCCTTTAACACATACAGAGACATTTCACAAGGACAGGAGGAAAGATAGCAGTATTTAAACACAAAGCGGTTGACCAGAAGCAGTGGCTCAGACCTGTAATCCCAGTAATTTGGGAGGTCAAGGCAGGTGGATCACTTGAGCTCAGCAGTTGGAGACTACCCTGGCCAACGTGGTGAAACCCTAAAAACATGAAAATTGGGAAATGCGTGTTCTAGCTTTCTGTGTGCTTAGGTGCCCATGCTACTGAGGGTCTAAGTCCAGGCAGCCGAAGAGTGTGGTTAGCAAGATGAACAAAGATGCGCAGATGAGAGGAGCCATTAACCAAAAGTTGATAGAAATTGGAGAAAGAGAATGCTTCAAAGAGTTGCTGAGAGCTAAATTAATTGAATGTGGCTGGAAGGATCAGTTGAAGGCACACTGTAAACAGGTAATTAAAGAAAAAAGACTAGAACACATTACTGTTGATGACTTGGTGGCTGAAATCACTCCAAAAGGCAGAGCCCTGGTACTTGACAGTGTAAAGAAGGAGCTCCTACAAAGAATAAGAACATTCCTTGCTCAGCAGGCCAGCCTTGAAGATTGAATTAGATTGTGGTGTTCTATGGTTTTATTTATGAAAGTAAAACTTGCCATAAATTAGAAAACAGTTTCTCCAAATAAAATCTTTTTTTGTATGATGGTATACAGTTTTCAGTAATGATGTACACATTGTATTGATTTTTTCCCTAAATGTGTTAATTTTAATAAATAGCTCATGAATTAAAAAAAAAAACACAAAAATTAGCTGGGTGAGGTGGCATGTGCCTGTAGTCCCAGCTACTTTGGAGGCTGAGGCAGGAGAATCACTTGAGCCTGGGAGATGGAGGTTGCAGTGATCCTAGATCACACCACTGTACTCCAGCCTGGGTGACAGGAGTGAAACCCTGTCTCAACAAAACCACCAAACAAACATAAAGAGGTTGTTTGTTTGTTTGGTGCTGAAAGGCAGGGCATTCCTCTCTGATTGCTTCTAACCCCCAGGGCAGCATTTTGTTCTTGTTTGCATGTTTATTTACTAGTGAGTTGAACTAAAAATGACCCAGTGGTTTGCGGTCTATAGGCATAAGAAAATGCAACTGAAGACAATTTGAAAAAGTGTAGATAAGCTACGCTAGAAAAACTGTAAAGGGCCTGGTGCAGCGGCTCGTGCCTGTAATCTCAGCACTTTGGGAGTCTGAGGTAGGAGGATCACTTGAGCCTAGGAGTTCGAGACCAGCCTGGGCAATATATAGTGAGACCTCATCTATACAAATCTTAAAAAATTAGCCAAGCATGGTGGCACACATCTGTAGTCCCAGCTACTCAGGAAGCTGAGGTGGGAGGATTGCTTGAGAATGGAAGGGGGAGGTTGTAGTCAGCTGAGATGGCTCCACTGCACTCCAGCTGGGTGACACAGCCAGACCCAGTCTCAAAAAAGAAAAGCAAAAACCTATAGGGTATTAATTGATAAACATATTAATTTGAAGTTTGGGTGGTCTGGATATCCCACTGTTTTAGCCTAGATTTTACTCTGGATACTTTTCAGAAGTAGCTGGCACTTTAAACCTTATGTTCTATTAAACGTTCTTTCCAAGAAATACCTTGAGTGATCCCAAGGAAAACTGGACAAGTGGAATCTCTGTCTTTCAACTTTGGGATAGTGATTATACCTCTGTTAGTGCTCATCCACCTAACAAAGCTTGGCAATCCAAGCTAGTATCCCAGGGGAGTTTAGTTTGGTTGGATGCTGGAAGACTGATTTTTTTTTTTCCATTAAACACTGTCTAGCCAAGAGACACCACTATTTACAAGTTCTTAGACAGCTGAAAGGAAAATAAAAATGCGTAATTTGTGAAGTGGAGGAAATCAGAAAGTCTAAAAATCCAAGAAAAATATTGCAACAGAAAAATGAAAGCTGACTTCATCTTAAAGAAACATGGCTCACAGGTAGAAAATGCCAATATCAGGCCGGGCACTGTGGCTCACGCCTGTAATCCCAGCACTTTGGGAGGCCAAGGTGGGAGGATCATTTGAGGTCAGGAGTTCCAGACCAGTGTGGCCAACATGGTGAAACCCCATCTCTACTAAAAATATAAATATTAGCTGGGTGTGGTGGCACATGCCTGTGATCCCAGCTACTCAGGAGGCTGAGGCATGAGAATCACTTGAACCCGGGAGGAGGAGGTTGCCATGAGCTGAGATGGCGCCACTGCACTCCAGCCTGGGTGAGTGTGAGACTCCCTCTCAAAAAGTAAAAAATAAAATACCAATATTGTATCTTCAATAATTTACCTTTCATATGGTCTAAAGAGGTTTTTGTTTTGTTTTGAGACGGAGTCTTGCTCTGTTGCCCAGGCTGGAGTGAAGTTGTGTGATCTTGGCTCACTGCAACCTCTGCCTCCCGGGTTGAAGCAATCCTCCTGCCTCAGCCTCCCGAGTTGCTGGGATTACAGGCTCCCCCGACCATGCCCGACTAATTTTTGTATTTTTAGTAGAGAAGGAGTTTCACTATATTGGCCAGGCTGGTCTCGGTAGTACCTGACCTCGTGATCCGCCTGCCTTGGCCTCCCAAAGTGCTGGGATTACAGGCGTGAACCACCACGACAGGCCAGGTCTAAAGAGTTTTAAAAATATAAAGTTGTTATAAACAACTCTCAAGTGTGTTGCAATAAATGCTGGATTGACGCTGTTAACAAGAATAAACTAGAACTGATAATATATGCCAGGTCAGAGAAGGAACTAGACTCCAGAAAACAGGAGAAGGTAGTTATCCTTTACCTTGCTGCCTAATGCTAAAGTGTCAGAACCACAGTAAAGCCAGCGACATTTGAGACCAAACCCGAGGACAGTCCTCAGGATTTTACAGGTGAGGGGCCTCGGCTTCAGGGAAGTGGCTTGTGAAACACCTTTTCGAGGGGCCATTATGTAATAGCCAGAGTTGCTTTCCAAAAAAGAAATAGCCTCGAGCTGAATGGGGAGAGAATACGGGGCATTGCTATTGGTATTGGTTCACAGCTGTCTTGGGCTAATCAGGGCAAAGTGTACCACTATGACCTATGCAGAGTTAGCTCGCCAGGGACAGTAGCTATTCTAGAGAACCTTTTACTTCTAGCTTTGTATTCTAGGATTGGGTAAGGTGAGGGATGCGGGCTCCCATCCCACGTGTGGCAGTGGGAAACTAATGGAATTAAGGGAGTTCATTTCCCGGCTCGCACTACGGGGGCGGGAGGGTGCTGCCACCGCCTCAGGTCGCGTGCTCCTTAGGCTTCCCTCTCACGGTTAGCGCTACGGCTCCAAGGCTGGCGCCTGCTCTTCTTCATCTCCCTCCCCGGCCCTTGGAAGGAGCCTCGCCCTACATTGGCTCTGTAAGTCCGGGCGTCCCCTTCATGTGGGAGACAGCCCAGAGCATTCCATCACCCTGGATTCTGCCCAGACCAGCGACCTCGCCGGACTGAAGATTTCTCCAGCAAGATTGTTTTAAATAAAGTTTTTGCCATCAAAAAAAAAAAAAAAAAAAAAAAGGAGGTGGGAAGGAGAGGAGGGAGGCCTAGTCACCAAATGGTTGGCCAATCTGCCGCGAAGGGGCTGAAGCAGGAAGCGGCGAGAGTCGCCGGTAATTGGCTGCGCGGGAAGCCTGTCTGGACTGTACCACCTCAGTAGGAGAGGGGTTGCTGAATTCGAGAAGGTAGCTGCATGCTTTTGAGTACTTCTAGTACACACACATAATTCTTTTCTTATTTCCGAGAGTTTTTTCTTGGATTCAGTGGGAATACAACAGGACGCAGGAGAAGGGAAGACTCGTCTGGCCATTTCCTCATTCCTGACTCCTGTGCATTAGTCCAATCCTTGTCTCTTAGTTGTCCCCGCAACCCCACGGCCTTACGTGCGCGCTCTCGTCTTCTCGCGTGCGTACGCCGCTGTGTTGCTACAGCCAATCAGGCCGCGAGGTCGCCGCGGTCGCCAGGGTTCGCGCGCACGCCCCAGATCGGAGTCGGGGTGGGGGCTATGGGTGAATGGGAGAGTGAGCGGGGGTGGGTGCGGCAGCGCGAGCCGCATGAATGAGACAAACGTGCGCCGCGCGAGACGTCGCGCGAGCCCGGACCAGGGAGCCAATGGGAACGCGGGAAGGGTTCGAGACCCGGCACTGAGGGCAACGGCCGCGCGCCGGCTCCGAGACGAGCGGCGCCTGGCGGGAGCGCGCGGCAGCGGGGCGGGCGTGGAGCGTGCGGGGGCCGCGCGCTGCTTCTCTGAGGCAGGACGGCACTGCCGGGAGGCGGCGGTGACAACGACGGCGGTGGTGACGGGCACCGGGCTCGGGGGTGAGTGCGGAGGACACCGGTCCCTGCGGAACCGGAAGTGCCGGACCAGCGAGGTGGGAGGGGAGGGTGACCTCTAGGGAAGGGGGACCGACGACTGGGAGGGGGTTAAGGCCCCATGTCTCCTCCGGGCCGGGTCTTCCAACCGCGGCGGGACCCGTGGGCCCTGGAAACGGACGACGAGTGGAGGCCGGGGATCCACGACCGCCAGGGCTCGGAACGGGTTAGAGACGGCCACTCAGCTCGAGACCGCGGTCCCCGGTGCCTGGCGCCCAGCCGCCGCCCCTTCCGCCCCCGGCCCTGCGCCCTCGGGCTCTGCGGTCCCCGCAGCCCGCTCTCTCAACCTCGGTGGGCCTGGCCGCCGTGGATTCCTTCTTCTCAGTTTCAGCGGTCGTCAGCCCTGCTCCAACGGGTGATTCTCCTTGCCCCAGTCCCGTGGTGGGGACCGGGTGCTGTTTCCCTTTTACCGCTCTGCGGTTCGAGTCCATCGCTCCACTCTGCTGATACTTATTTTGGCTCATGCTTCGTCCTGTTACCTGTTCTCTCTCACCCGTCCGCTTCCTCCTCCTACCGCCACCAGCCGAGTGCTCCATGCTTTTAGTACTTTGTACTTTTTAAAGTGGAGCTCGAATGCGTTTGTCAGTATTTTACCTATATAAATTTCTTTTTGGGGCAGGGAGGTGGAAAGTGTTTTACCCACTTGGCCAAATGAAACACTGAAATAAGAAGTAAGAAAGTTGCTAAAAGTTGTGAAGGCAGTTGTAGGATCACATATACGTTATACGCTAGACTATTTTTCTGCCCTGGATTCTTCACTTCCTGGTTAATGCCATCTTGACCAAGTTAATCTAACATTTGCATATCATCCTTTTATCTCAGTATCCCTTTGTCCTGGATCAAATATCTTCAGAATGCTCATTATCACCCATTGTATAAACTTAATGTTTACAAAATTATATTGCCATGTATTTTGCTACCTCGGTATATAATGATAACACCCACATTAAACTTCTTGGCTACCCACATTAAACTTCTTGGCTACCCACATTAAACTTCTTGGCTCTTTCTCCCATACCTTGACATGTGAATTATTCCATGGTACCTCCATTACTGTGTATTTAGATTTACTCTATTGTACTGTTACACCACTTATTTCAACAAAAAATAGTTGTGTTGTCCTTGGTACTGCTGGTATCCACCTATTTAAGGAAATACCTGTATTAAACCTTATTAAAGCCTTCAAACCACATATCCTGTATTGTTTGTTTTACATATATATATTTCCATTTCATAGTTTACTCTGTGCCTCGATATTGCATACATATTACTTTTTTTCTTATTTTTGAGACAGAGTCTGGCTCTGTCGCCCAGGCTGGAGTGCAGTGGCTGCAGTCTTGGCTCACTGCAACCTCCACCTCCTGGGTTCAAGCGATTCTCATGTCTCAGCCTCCCTAGTAGCTGGGATTTCAGGCACGCCCCATCACGCCCTGCTCATTTGTTTGTATTTTTAGTAGAGGCAGGGTTTTGGTATGTTGGCCAGGCTGGTCTCGAACTCCTGACCTCAAATGATCCGCCTGCCTCGGCCTCCCAAAGTGCTGGGATTACAGGCGTGAGCCCCCGCGCCCGGCTGGCATACATATTCTTGTATACTTTTTTGATACTAGTATGGATTCGAACTGTTGACTCTGATGAACCACACTCACTCTCGTGGTTTCATCCTACTATCTGCAGCACATCCTTCTGCGAAGAATTGGTTCATCTTTATTTATACCCAATGAATTCTTAGGTTTTATGATTTCCCTTCTATTGTGTGGCCCCCAAGCATCTCAGATGCTGATCTCTTTTGTATTCCCAGTATTATACTCCCAAAATTGCATGGCCTTTCATGACTCTCTATTACTATGTCAATATTAGTCCATGTGACTTTTTTCCTATGGAAAATATATGAAATAATATATAGTATCTAAATGATATTCTACTCTAGATAAAATTTAAGTAGTATAATTTTCCATCTTTTCTAGTCTTTGGGATTTTGAGGGAAAAGTTTGCTTTAATAGTACATATTGGCTGGGCAGGGTGTCTCACACCTGTAATCCCAGCACTTTGGGTGAGCGGGCAGATCACCTGGAGGTCAGGAGTTCGAGACCAGCCTGGGCAACATGATGAAACCCCGTCTCTACTAAAAATACAAAATTAGCTGGGCGTGGTGGTGCCCTCCTGTAATCCCAGCTGCTCGGGAGGCTGAGGCAGGAGAATTGCTTGAATCCAGGAGGCGGAGGTTGCAGTGAGCTGAGATCACACCATGCACTTCAGCCTGGGTGACAGAGGGAAACTCTGTTTCAAAAAAAGAGTACATATTGTCTACAAATCAAGAATTTGCTTTTGTTAACAAAGTTACTGAGGCCTACATTCCAAATGTTAGGCCTCGATTCCTGTAGGAAACTGAGAGTTAAATAATCATTAAATCAGGGACTAGAGAGGATTTATGTTTTCTAGGACTATAACAGTTTCTTAGAGTCTTTGGGCACTCACTGTATTCTAATACTGCTGTTTGGCCCTCTGAAACCCTAATTTTATTTATTTATTTTTTTTCTGAGGTGGAGTCTCGCTTTCTTGCCCAGGCTGGAGTGCAGTGGCGCGATCTCCGCTCACTGCAAGCTCCGCCTCCTGGGTTCACGCCATTCTCCTGCCTCAGCCTCCCGAGTAGCTGGGACTACAGGCGCCCGCCACCACGCCTGGCTAATTTTTTGTATTTTTAGTAGAGACGGGGTTTCACTGTGTTAGCCAGGATGGTCTTGATCTCTTGACCTCGTGATCCGCCTGCCTCGGCCTCCCAAAGTGCTGGGATTACAGGCTTGAGCCACCGTGCCCCGCCAGAAACCCTAATTTTAAAGAGAGAAATGAATCATAAGGGAAGGCACTTTTGCCTTCCATGCCATAAGTGAGAGAGGAAGTGGTAAATTATAGGGCACATTTATATTTTGTTATCTGAATCTTCTGATTTTCTTTCTTTTTTTTTTTTTTTTTTTTTTTGAGACAGAGTCTTGCTCTGTTGCCTAGGCTGGAGTGCAGTGGCTCACTGCAACCTCTGCCTCCTGGGTTCAAGTGATTCTCCTGCCTCAGCCTCCTGAGTAGCTGGGACTACAGGCGCCCGCCCAGCTGATTTTTGTATTTTTAGTAGAGAAGGGAATAAAACTACTTTCTTTTAAAATTCTAACTTAAAATTTTTTGCTTGCAGATTCCAAGTTACCATCTCTGGGCAGGTAGTGGATGAAAAGGTAGAAAGGGTTTGTGTCACCAGAGGGGCATGTGATCTCTTGAGTTCTGAACCTGAGGTGATTCAGTGGAATGTCCTCGGGCATTCTGTAGCCTTCAATTTTAAAGAGTGGGATAAGGGACTGCGTCACCAGATAATGTGAGTAAAATGCTTTTAGATCACCACATGAAAAGCATCTTATAAAATCCCAAGGTGCTGGTGTTAGTTTGTTACTGTCTTTAACAGAAATAATTGTTACTTTTAATCATATTGGGGCAGGTGGGGCTCAGTTACCTTAGGCCAATATAGGAATAATAAACTGTTGAATTGGGAAAAAAGGACCAACCCTATGCTTATTCAGTTTCTCAGAGGGCATCATGCCTTTCTCTGCAAGAACATTTCTTACCCAGTGTTCTAATGGGTGGTTCCAGAAGACCAAAAATTCAGCTTCTGCCTCTTCGGGATTGTAACGAAAAAGCATAGAGGAGCAAGAGAAACACAGAGAAAGAAAATGAAACTTGCTTTCCTAATTTTGAGGTTAATTTTTTTCTTTTTTCACTATAACAATAAACATTCTTCTTGTCCAAAGAGAAATCTTTGTTCTTTTTTTTTTTTTTTTTTGAGACGGAGTCTCGCTCTGTCGCCCAGGCTGGAGTGCAGTGGCGCAGTCTCGGCTCACTGCAAGCTCCGCCCCCCAGGTTCACGCCATTCTCCTGCCTCAGCCTCTCCGAGTAGCTGGGACTACAGGCGCCCGCCACCACGCCCGGCTAATTTTTTTTTTGTATTTTTAGTAGAGACGGGGTTTCACTGTGGTCTCGATCTCCTGACCTCGTGATCCACCTGCCTCGGCCTCCCAAAGTGCTGGGATTACAAGCGTGAGCCACCGCGCCCGGCCTGAGAAATCTTTGTTCTAGGACTGCCCTTCACTGCTGTGCCCTTGTTTGTGATTTTGATATTCTTGGTATTTGTTACACCATCTGTGTCCGGTGAGATGGCCCCTTACGAGAGCTAGTCCTTCGATGTCCTTTGGCCAGGTGAAGCCATGTTCTCCTTCCAATCCGAACAGAGCAAAGGATTCTCAATAGTTTTCCTCTCAATTCAGAGTCCTTTCTTACCCACATACATGTAAGTGAAATGGAAAACAGTCTTTCTTTCAGAAAGTACTTTTTAACAGCAGCCTGTGGAATTTTAGCCTTGGCGTCTAAGAAATACCCTGAAAGAATTCTCTGATAAAGATACTTGTTTTTCTCCAGGTGAGACACATTAACCGGTTGAACTCTGCATCTGAAAAGCTGAAGACTGAAGAAAGAAGAGACATTGACTAGTCTGGCAACAGGGACATCTTTGGAACTTCGTTTTCATCCACAGTAAACTTTTGAAGTGTCATCAAGTGGAATTGATTTCTTCATCTTATTCTGCCTATTGGGAAGAACATGGCTTCAAGGATTTTAAGTTTCCCTTTAGTTTTACATGAACTCTGTAGGAAACAGAGCCCTTAAAGGGCTTGGGAGTAACAAGAAGAGATTGAAGACAGACAAGCTTGCCCTGTTTTCCTTGCCCCTTCAAAGAAAAGGATTTACAGCTCAAACTTACAACAGCTGTTGTCCAGCTTTAGCCATCAAGAGAGAAATAAACCACCATTGCCAGACTACAAGCCCTGGTGAAGTCAGGCTGTGGGAGTGGTGGCATTGAGAAGACTACCTAAAAGAGACAAAGACTGCAGTAAACACAGCTCCTCCTTAAAGTTGGAAGGGGCCTCAGGTTCCTTCCTGGATTGAAATAGAAACACAGGGCACACCTCTTCTAGGTGCAGCTCACATTTTATGGAACTGTAGTCGTGGAGGTACTATAGTATCTCCTCAGAAGAATTTTTCTTTGCCCAAAGTTTTTTTTGCCATACCCTGATATTCTCTCCTTCTTTTGAAGACCTGCCTCCATCCATGAGCTGTATCTTGACCTGTCTGACTCTCCATGTTTTCCGCCTGCAACCATTTGCATGTGTACAGCCTACTGTTTGTCTCCAGTTTTTAAACTGTATGAGTTGTGTTTCTTAATCTTCCCTTTTGCCTTGTTCTGGGGAGGTGGTTATTCATCATTTGGAATCACCTTTCCCCCTCCCATGTGCTTTCCTTCATTTGAGATCTTTTGACCTTTGGCTTTGTTTGGGAGGGGGAAGGGTGATAACGTTTTCTGTTTCCCTGGTTTTCTTTTGTACTCCTCTCTGTTGCTTCCCTCCTCCCATTTTCTTGTCTGTTCTGCCGCTGTGTGGGCCTGGGCTATGCGGCAGGGCAGATTTCCCATCAGAGCTCCAACATGCCCGCAGAGTCTGGAAAGAGATTCAAACCCAGCAAGTATGTCCCGGTCTCTGCAGCCGCCATCTTCCTAGTGGGAGCTACGACACTCTTCTTTGCCTTTACGTGAGTTTTCTCCCAGCAGGGGTGTTTGGGTGGGTGGATACTCCATGGGAAGTGAGGAGATATGCTTTCTCTTGAGTTTTGCAAAGCCAAGTGACTGAGAGGCCTCAGTGTCTGGTACAGGTAAATCCAAATCCCAGAGACATGTAAGAAAAATGAGAAAAAGCCTGTCCTTTCAGTCTTGTTACCAGTTTTACTTCGCTGAATCTTCTACCTACCCTTTCCTCCTTTATTTTGGAATCATAGATGTCTTCATATTTTTCTACCCAGCTCCATCATTAGATGATCCTAAACTAGGAAGGAAGTGGGAGGAAACCACCAGAGAGGCTTACAGCAGTTTAAGCAGTCAATTCTATAAGAAAGAGAACTAGACTAGACTAAAGGCTTTTTTTTTTTTTGGAGACAGCATCTTGCTCTGTCACTCAGGCTGGAGTGCAGTGTCGTGGTCTCGGCTCACTGCAACCTCCGCCTCCCGAGTTCAAGTGATTCTCCTGCCTCAGCCTCCTTAGTAGCTAGGATTAAAAGTGCCAACCACCACACCCGGCTAATTTTTTGTTTTCAGTAGAGATGGGGTTTCACCATATTGGCCAGGCTGGTCTCAAACTCCTGACCTCAAGTGATCCATCCACCTTGGCCTCCCAAAATGCTGGGATTACAGGTGTGAGCCACCGTGCTGGGCCGACTAAAGACTTTTTAAATGCTAATGGCTTTTTTCCACAATGTCTGAAGCTTAAGGTTTGAGATGGTGGAAACTGAGAGTACTGGAAAATTTCAGAATTGATTTATAAGATACACCAATGAGAGAGTTTTGGCTTTTAGTGTTACCCAGATGTTTTCTTTGTACTCTTAAGAGCAGAAGCCTGGAGAAGTGAAGGCCACTGAGAAAGGAAAGGGTAAGCTGTATTTGGGAAGAGAGTCCTAAAAGAGTCCCTTTATGTTAGTTTCTGCCGAGGGAATGACAGTAATTTTCCCATTACTTGGTTCTGTTGGGAAAAGCAGTTGGTATGAAAAAATTTCCCATTTAGGATCTAGGATCTGCATCATTCTCACTTTGATCTTCAGACTTTGTTCATTTACTTGTTATTGGAAGAGACTGAGTGATTTACCCTTCCCTTTTTCCTCAGGTTTTTTTTTTTTTTTTTTTTTTTTACGCTCTTGACCATTTGGAAAGCATCCTTGCTGTTACCTGTTTATAAATTAACATGTACCAGGCTTCTGAGCCTTATACCGTTGAGTCATTGATTTAGCGCTCTAGTTGTAGCTCTTGGAATCATCAGAGCATGCTGGATCTTCTGGGAAGTTACTTTGTCATGGTTCAGGCTCAAACCTGGTTGTGAAGTGTTATTCAGAGCAACATGAGGTTGCTGGAAAGAGGAAGAAGTGAGTTGAAGTGGTAGGGAATAAAAACACTTGGGCTCATTGAAGTAGAGATTGTTGGGGTGGAGGCAATTATACACAGAAGTTAAATCTGAGGTAGGAGGGTAGGAAAACTCCCCATATTTAGCTTTAGAAGCCAAAAGATATTCTGAAAAATGTGGGTCACATTGTCTAAAGAGTCAGCAAAGTAATACTGATGTATTTCTCTAGTTTTTAAAGAAGGAGAGAAAGAATCACTATCTAAGGCATGACCACCATCCTACTTCTCACCTCCTCTGAAGCAGAGAAGTTGTAGATTTTTTTGGCCCCCAGCTCTGAGCTTGAGCATACCTGCTGCAGTCTCTCAAGGATCTAGAGACAGTGCCTGCATTTCTCTGACTTAATATTTTCTTCATAATCTTTTCCTCTTGCTTAAACTCAACATGTTCAGTGTCCTGTCCTTCTTCATGCATTTACTACCAGAAAGAGGGGTGAGTCTTTGATGTCAGAACTAGTTTTGGAGGCCGGGCGCGGTGGCTCACGCTTGTAATCCCAGCACTTTGGGAGGCCGAGGCGGGCGGATCACGAGGTCAGGAGATCAAGACCACGGTGAAACCCCGTCTCTACTAAAAATACAAAAAAAAAATTAGCCGGGCGTGGTGGCGGGCGCCTGTAGTCCCAGCTACTCGGAGAGGCTGAGGCAGGAGAATGGCGTGAACCCAGGAGGCGGAGCTTGCAGTGAGCCGAGATCGTGCCACTGCACTCCAGCCTGGGCGACAGAGCGAGACTCCGTCTCAAAAAAAAAAAAAAGAAAAAAAAGAAAAAAAAGAACTAGTTTTGGTTTTTGCTAATATGGCCAGTAAGTAGAATCAAAATTTTAACCAAAGGACATTTATATTATTTATATCTTAGTATCCTGTAGCAATTTTGGTTCTGGGTCAAGAGGGGTATGTGCAAGACCAGTTTGACATCCTTAGCTCTGCTCAATTGGGGAGGGTCTATTTTCCTTTAAGATGCAAAGCCTTTGGAGAAGGAAATTGAGGGGACTAAGTGATTTCTGTCTTTCAAGCTCCCTCTTCTTGAGATAGGGCAAGCAGAATCCTTGTTTTTAATTTGCTAATCTGGAACCATTGAAGTGTTTGACTGGTTATACCAGTTTGCCTACAAAGAGTTGTCCTGACATAGGCATTTTCTCAACTGATAGTTGAAGCTGTTTAACCTACTTTCTCATTCCCTGGTGCCAGTAAAGTAGGAGCCCTCCTTATTCCGTGGTCTCTTAGCTCTAGGAAAAAGGATTTTGGAGGACAATATTGACCCTATTTGGAATTATTGCCTCTCATCCAAAGTTAGAAGAATCCTAAGTCATAGCTGGAGTTCCTTCCCCCGGCGCTAGTTTCCACAGGACCAAATGTCTGGGCTCCGTCTTTTCCTAAGCATCTCCCCTGTTCACCTTGTAGGGGCATAAACACCCTGTTTATCTTACTCTAGCACCTAGCTCGGGTAATTCTGAAATTCTCATCTCCTCTTCTCCATCTGACTAGAATATCTCCTCTATAAGCATGTATCTGGGCTGAGGCACCACTGTTCTTAAAAACTATCCTCTCGGCCGGGTGCGGTGGCTCACGCTTGTAATCCCAGCACTTTGGGAGGCCGAGGCGGGCGGATCACAAGGTCAGGAGATCGAGACCACGGTGAAACCCCGTCTCTACTAAAAATACAAAAAATTAGCCGGGCGTGGTGGTGGGCGCCTGTAGTCCCAGCTACTCGGAGAGGCTGAGGCAGGAGAATGGCGTGAACCCGGGAGGCGGAGCTTGCAGTGAGCCGAGATTGCGCCACTGCACTCCAGCCTGGGCGACAGAGCGAGACTCCGTCTCAAAAAAAAAAAAAAAAAAAACTATCCTCTCATGTATTTTACCTCTTTCGAGGTTCAGTTCTTTGGAGAATCCCCTGTTTAAAACCATACAACCTAAAAAAGAGTTCAGGGTTTCAAATGGAGAGGCAAGAGGAAAGCTCTCTGAACTAGCTCCTATGTGGGGCTGTAAATCTGTAACTACTCTATCATCCTCCTATTCTCTTCACTAGGCTACAACTAGCTACATTATTAGAAGCCCCAGGTGAGAATTACTTTGGGATATAGAGGACTGTGAGTAGGAGGGAGAGTCCCTTTCAGGTAACAGACATAATTAGTGGAGGCATGTAGACTTCAACTAATTAGGAACAATTTACCTTCCACGTTTGTTAAGTTGGGGAAAGCGATGAGCAGAAATTACTAGTTGAGTTCGCATCAAAGAAATAGTGATCTTCTGCCCCAGAGAATCTTGAACAGAACAGTTGAGGCCTTCCTCCCGGAACCCTAATCCCTCTCATTCCCTGAATTTGTCCAGCACTAAAACTAAGGAATAGTGGGGATCCTGTCTTAATTCTTTTCTGTTTTCACTATTTGGGAGGGAGAGTGTCTGCTGAAGTAACCTTCTACCTCCCAGTTAGTTACTAGACTTCATTTAGGATAACTACTTGGATGTTTATCTATCTTAGTTTAATCTTGTTTTTTGACTGGCAGAGGGGCAGTCCTAGGTAAGTGTAATAAGCACTCTTTGGGGGAGGTCAGGAGATTGATTCTGGTAAAGTCTGTTAACTTTTGTGGACCTAAGATCTTCCTGTCTATAATGAGAATGTTGACCTACAGCAGATTGTTTAAGCAACATGACCCTTTTTCAAATGAAATCTTATATACAAAAAAAAAAAAAAAAACATAAAAATTAGGGCTGCTCTGGTTCAAGTGAGGCTGGCATGTAGAGGCCCAGCCCCTTGGTATTGCCTCTTTACCCTGTAGGATCCCCTGAGACCTTCTAGTGCTCCTGGTAACACCATTCGGAATCACTGAATTGTATCTTGTTTAAAGTCTCATCAAACTGTGAATTAGTCCAGTTAAGGTCTTATTTTATCCATTTCTAAAGCTGGTGGGAGGGGGCAGGATAAGATCTCTGCTTCACGTGATTTTTTTTTTTTTTTTTTTTTTTTAAGATGGAGTCTTACTCTGTCGCCCAGGCTGCTGGAGTGCAGTGGCGCCGTCTCGGCTCGCTGCAAGCTCTGCCTCCCAGGTTCACGCCATTCTCCTGCCTCAGCCTCCTGAGTAGCTGGGACTATAGGCGCCCACCACCATACCCGGCTAATTTTTTGTATTTTTAGTAGAGATGGGGTTTCACCGTGTTAGCCAGGTGGTCTTGATCCCCTGGCCTCGTGATCCACCCGCCTCGGCCTCCCAAAGTGCTGGGAGCCACCACGCCTGGCCCCTATTTTATCCATTTCTAAAGCTGGTGGGGAGGGGGCAGGATAAGATCTCTGCTTCACATGATTTTTTTTTTTTTTTTTTTTTTTTGAGATGGAGTCTTACTCTGTGGCCCAGGCCAGAGTGTGGTGGTGTGATCTCGGCTCACTGCAACCTCCACCTCCTGGGTTCAAGTGATTCTCCTGCCTCAACCTCCTGAGTAGCTGGAATTACAGGAACCTGCCACTACGCCCAGCTAATTTTTGTATTTTTAGTAGAGATGGGGTTTCACCATAATGGCCAGGCTGGCCTCAAACTCCTGACTTGAGGTGATCCACCCGTGTCGACCTCTCAGAGTGCTGGGATTACAGTTGTGAGCCACCGCACCTGGCCACTTCACGTGATCTTCTAAGGGAAGGATAAAGTCAGAGTTGTATGGAAATCCATGATGGTCTTTCAGGCTCCCATCCATAATACAGCTTGCGGCTTTTCAGTTTCTGCCTCAGTCCTCTTCCAACCCTTTTACCCACAGGAAGTTGGCCAATGTCCATGGAGTTCTCTCTGGTCCCCCCTCCCCCGTAACTGCAGAGGTATTAGCACCTGATTTGAGTGGGAGCAGCCTTGTGATTTAGCACATTAATGGAGCAGTGGTTGTGCCTTTTCCTTCTCACATTGTTTTCTTATCCAGGAATAAGTGCCCAGGTCCTACGTCTCACCTTCAGCTGGTTGAAAGTCTGGGTACCACAAATCAGGTGTTTTCAGAGAAACTGGGTTGCCCCCCTGTAAAGGGAGAAATTGATTTCTCATGGAATCTTGAGGAAAGCATTTCTAAATGAGGATCCCCATGGGCAGGAAGTGGAACATTCATTTCAGCCTTCTCTCATCAACAAGGAACACTAGTCATATGCTCAAGCAATATGCTAGGCATGGGTGGAATGCATAGAGCTATTCTTTAGGAGCTTAGTGTCTCTGTTTTAAGTGTCCTTGAATTCCTAGTATTTCATATAGGGGAAGGTAGAGCTGGAATAATTGATAATGATAATGATGGTGATAGTTAATAATGTTTTCTTTTGTCTTCTGTCCACTGAATGCTCAGTATCAAGCCAGCTAGTTTAAAAAGAATTCTAGCACTTTGGGAGGCCAAGACGGGCAGATCAGGAGGTCAGGAGATCGAAACCATCCTGGCTAACACGGTGAAACCCCTTCTCTACTAAAAATACAAAAAAAATTAGCCAGGCGTGGTGGCAGGCGCCTGTAGTCCCAGCTACTCGGGAGGCTGAGGCAGGAGAATGGCGTGAACCTGGGAGGCAGAGCTTGCAGTGAGCCGAGATCACGCCACTGCACTCCAGCCTGGGCAACAGAGCGAGACTGCATCTCAAAAAAAAAAAAAAAAAAAGAATTCTAGAGGCTGGGAGCAGTGGCTCACACCTGTAATCCTAGTACTTTGGGAGGCTGAGGTGGAAGGATCGCTGAGCCCAGGAGTTCGAGACCAGCCTGGCCAACATAGTGAGACCTGTCTCTACAAAAAATAAGCAAAGTCAGCTGGTCATGGTGGCATGCACCTGTAGTCCCAGCTACTTGGGAGGGTAAGGCTGAAGGGTTGCTTGAGTCTGGGAGGCAATTTTAGTGAGCCAAGTGTGGGTGACAGAGCGAGACCCTGTCTCAAAAAAAATGAATTCTAATGTCTTTTGAATGAAGATCTTTCTCCTTCATTCTCATATTTGTACTATGTAGCTGAAGTAAAAAGGTTGGAGAGTTTCATGTGGATTACCCAAGGCCTTGCATAGAGAAGTATTAATTGAGGCAGGATTAAATTCCAAAGATTCTGGACTCCTACTTTGTGTTTCTTTCTAAGAACTTAACCATTTTTTGTAATAGGATGTGTTAGGGAGTGCTCTGAAAAAGGGTTTCAGGAGTATGGATATTGGAATCCATTCTCCCAATTTTATTTTTGTTTTTTATTTTATTTTATATATATATTTTGAGATGGAGTTTGGCTCTTACGCCCAGGCTGGCGTGAAGTGGCGCGATCTCAGCTCACTGCAACCTCTGCCCCCTAGGTTCAAGTGATTCTCTTGCCTCAGCCTCCCAAGTAGCTGGGATTACTGGTGCCCACCACCATGCCCAGATAATTTTTGTATTTTTAGTAGAGATGGGGTTTCACCATGTTGGCCAGGCTGGTCTCGAACTCCTGACCTCAGGCGATCCACTTACCTTGGTGTCCCAAAGTGCTAGGGTTACAGGCGTGAGCCACCATACCTGGCCCCACTCTCCCAATTTTATTTGGCCTTGAAAACAGGAGTGCTGAATGGATGGGCAGAAGAACCTGTTCTACCTGAGATGGTATAGGTCTGGTAGTCCTGTCAATGAGTCAGCCAGCCTTCTGGGCTGTGGCCACTCCCTAGGCTTTTAGAGCTTTATGATTATTGCCATAGTCTAAGGACGAGCCCCAACAACTCCTTTTCTGAGCTCTGGCCTCATCTTCCATCAAAGGCAACAGATTCAGACAGGCCACTTGGGGTGGTCACCTAGGAATCTGGCAAAGTACCATAGCAACGGAAAGCCTCTCCTTAAATCAAGCAGAATTTGGAATATGGCAAGAACAGGCTCTGCTCACACATGCCTCTCCTTGGTGGGGTGTTCCCTTATAGTGCTGATTGGAAGCAATGGTTCTGTGAATCTAGGAGCAAATATTGTCCAGGAAGTTGTTATTTGCATCATTTCTAGATTCTGGCACTGTGGGGGCAAACTTTATTTTGGCAACAGATACTGGAATTCCATTCCAGGATTACACACTTTATCTGGACCAAGTTGATATCCAGAGGGTTGTAGGGTAAAGTTCATCATCCAGGGGTAGGTTGGCAGGATCCCCAAGAAACTGAGTTGCTTTGCTTAAAAATGAAACCAGCTGGGCATGGTGGCTCATGTCTGTAATCCCAGCACTTTGGGAGGCTGACGCGGGCAAATCACTTTGAGCTCAGGAGTTGAGTCCAGCCTGGGCAACATGGTGAAACCGTGTCTCTACAAAAAATTAGCTGGGCGTGGTGGTGTGCATCTGTAGTCCCAGCTACCCGGGAGGCTGGGGTGGGAGGATCACTTGAGCTCAGGAGTTTGAGGCTGCAGTGAGCTGTGATCTTGCCACTACACTCCAGCCTGGGCAAGACAGCGAGACCCTGTCTCAAAAAACAAAAGAAAGAGTCGAGTCAGAAAGATTGATATGGGCCTGCAAGAGGTTTCATATCTTGTTCTTATTCTCAGTTTCTCTCAGAGGTGGAAACTAAGGTGAATATTTCTTTCAGAAGCTCAAGAGGCCACAGTGGCCAGTTGTAGGAATGAGACTTTTAAATCATGGGCACCTCAGTGTTCTAAGGATTTAATTTCTTTTTCCCTTCTAATTATCTTCCCAGGCTGTAGGAGTCAAGTGAGTCACCCTTTCTCTTCTTCCCCAGGCGGAAATTGAAGTGACAGCATAGTACTAGGGAGGGGCTCTGACCTGGATGACTGGTTTTCAGTTTCTCTCCCTCCCTCTTAAGGAACCTAGGAGGTCAGGCTTTGGGGTGAGGCCGTGCAGGAACTCTTCTTTTTGCTTATATTCTACTCCAAACCCTGCCATTGTATGGAGACATCTTTTATGAACCAAAGAACTCATAGAGGAGGAAGCTTCCATGGGGGGCTTTCTTTGAGGATAGTGTAGAACTATGACTGAAGGTCTGTTTAGTCCCTGAAATTGATGCCCTCGCTCCAGCTTCGATATTTTGTCTTCTAATTGTGTACTGACATATCAAGAGAACCAAACAGCTAATTGATATTTACTATCTATAAAGCCTGGCATATAATAAATACTAAAAACTTTTCAAAATGAATGGCTGAATGGAATTTGAATAAATAGATGTGGTGGTAAAGATTTGTGAGATACTTTGTGACATTTTTGTCTCTTGTCTTGGTTTGCTTGTATCTCGTTAAGGAACTGAGTTCCTCCAAACTGCTCTGAGTCAGTCTCAGGGCTGTGCTTTTTGTTTTGGTGGGTGCAGATATCTTTTCTTCACAGAATCCCGGACTGCTGTGGTTTAATTATCTGGAATCATATACTGTCTTGTTCTCCTGTCCTCTTCTTCCTTTCCTTCAGTGAGTTCTTCCTTTCCTTTGACTAGTCCAGATAAAGGGGACAAGGACAGATGCTGTCCTCATTCTGGAGATTAAGTTCTCAGCCACAAAGTAGATTAGAGTATTTATCCACCGTCTTGGTAGTGGGAAGTTCTCCCTGAGCTGAGACGAGAGTTTTTGATACTACTGACAAAATAAGCAGCACATCGGGTTCTTCCAAAACTTCCAGCTCCCAGGAAATCAGCAGAGAAAGGAAGAGCTCTTGAAGCATTCCTACGTAGATTCAAATCCTGAAAGAAACTGAGTTTAATTCTGGACTAGAGAATTGTTTTTTTGGTCAAGAAAAGTTACCTTAAAGCATGTCTCTTGAGTTGACTGCTGTGGAATACTGGGTATGTTTGGGTAGTTTCTTTTTCCTGCAAAATTGAGGACTTCTTTGGTCTGATAGTCTCTATCCTCCCCTATTCCTGCTTCATTTTTAGACATCAAAGGGTTTACTTCTGTGTCTTGATATCCATTCTCATCTGTGTGTTTTAAAAGAATTTCCCAACCTTAAGAACTAGCCTCTAGTTGAGTAAACTCTCAGGCATATCCAATGCAATGAAGAAATTTTAGGCACTTGAGTGGTTCAGAGTCACCTGGCAAGGGGGAGCGGGGGCTAGAAAGGTAGGTGATATCCCATGCTTTGGGCCAATGTGCAGGTCAGTGGGACATGGCTGGGATCCAGAAACCTCAGGCTGCTCCAGAGAAGGGAGTGTAGCTGGTATCAGTTACATAGTCAGTACCTGGTTCTCATGTCTGGTTAGAAAGGAGATAAGGACAGATCTCAAAACGTGGCAAGATCCACAGGATAAGAATGAATCTGAAGCACAAAGACCTTAGTGCAAGGGGTTAAGATGGGAGAGATTCTGAGTCTTGTACTTTTATCTAAAGTGAGCAGTTCCCATAGGAAACTAGACTCATTTGGTGGGAAAGATGAAGATAATAATTCGGGATGGCAAAGGTAAACCACACAAGATTTATCTATAGGTAGGGGGCTAAGTCTTTATAGATTTTTGTATGTATGGTTCATGTCCAAAATATTAGAGGCAACCCCTCATTTTCTTTATTGTCTGTGCAGGTGTCCAGGACTAAGCCTGTATGTGTCACCTGCAGTGCCCATCTACAATGCAATTATGTTTCTCTTTGTGTTGGCTAACTTCAGCATGGCCACCTTCATGGACCCAGGGATTTTCCCTCGAGGTAAGATCTGCTTCTCTCTTAGAAGCACCTTACACTGCCTTTGAAAAATAATGATTTGGCTATACGCAGTTGATCTTGGGCCTTAAGAGTCCTGGGATTTTGGGATATGAAAAATAAAGATTTGAGCATACGCAGATGATCTTGGGCTTTAAAGTCCGGGGATTTGGGGATACTTTTATCATTTTCTAATGATGAAAATCAGGTCAGGGTCTTCAGGAATATATGTCATAACTTCTAGTCCTATGATTCACTTTGGGTCAAATCTTTGAGTTTTAGTTATTTGTTCAGCAGAAATTTATTTAAAGCATATGGGTTGGATGCTATTTTTAGGTACAATAATACCCACAGTGAATTAAGACAGTTATAACAGTGTGATGCAGACTATAATGGAAGCAAGAGCAAGGTTCTGTGAGAATACAAAAAATTGAGAACAAAGAAATATGAGAACATATTTTGCCCAAATAAATTGGGGAAATGCTGCTGAAAATAGGTGGGAAAGACTTTACCAAGTAGAATATAGGAGGGAAGGGCGTTTTTAGGCAGAGGAAACAGCACATGCAGAAGCTTGTAGCCATGAAATGGCAAACTTAGTGGGGCTAGAGGATGTTATGCATGTTGTGACCAGAGGTATGAGAGGTAAACCCAGAGCCAAATTGTCAAGGACTTTATATACTAAGTTAAATAGATCATACTTTTTCCTTTGGATAGGAAGAGGTCTTTAATTGGAGGATTCAACAGCAGAATTCCTTTTAGAAAAATAATTCTTGTAAGAATTACAGCTACCTTTTGGGAAGCTGTGGAAATAAACCAGATGAGAACTTGACTTCAAGGCTGGATTTACAGATTTTTTAGTAGTAGACTCAACAATTTTTCATAACTTTTCATGATTTTATTTGGCAAGAGAGAGAAAGTGGAGGAATTATCTAGAGTAGTTTCAAGGTTCATAACTGGGAGATAAGTTGGATACTGATTTTTATAAACCTGAATATGAGATACAAGAATGTCAAACAGGTTTGGAGGGAAGACAGAGAATAAATACTCTTAGACATGTTGAATTTGATGTACTTGAATCAGCCAGGTAGAGTTACCCAGTGGGCAATTGAATAGTCAGTGTTTGAAGACCTTGATTTAATAATCTTCATCCATGTGGTATTTGAAACAACAGGAGTAAGATTGTCCAGAGAAAATACTGTGAGATTATGAAAGAACTGAGGTTAGACCTGATCAGCACTGACATTTTTGTAACGATCAGAGGAGGAGGAAGAGCCATAGAAGAAGGATTAAGAAGAGTTAGTAGGAGGAGAAATAGAACAAAGTGGGAACTAAGGAAAATTCATTAAGTAGCCAATGGTTGGCAGTATTAGAAATTAGAGAGCTCCAATAGTATGGAAACTCAAATTTCCCATTTTTTTGGTAACTAAGAAATAATTTTTTTTTTTTTTTTGAGACAGGGTCTCACTCTGTTGCCCAGGCTGGAGTGCAGTGGTGCAATCACGGCTCACTGCAGCCTTGACCCCCTGGGCTCAGGTGATCTCCTACCTCAGCCTCCAGAATTGCTGGGACTACAGGCGTGGGCCACCACACCCAGCTAATTTTTCTATACCTATTCTTGGTAGAGATGGGGTTTCCATATTGGCCAGGCTGGTATCGAACTCCTGACCTTGTGATTCGCCTGCCTCAGCTTCCCAATGTGCTGGGATTATAGGCGTGAGCCACCGCACCTGGCCCAAAATTACTCTTTTAAGAAGTAAGCTGGCTAGGCACAGTGGTTCATGCCTGTAATCCCAGCACTTTGGGAGGCTGAGGTGGGCAGATCACCCAAGGTCAGGAGTTTGAGACCAGCCTGACCAACATGGAGAAAACCCGTCTCTACTAAAAATACAAAAAATTAGCCGGGCGTGGTGGCGCATGCCTGTAATTCCAGCTACTCGGGAGGCTGAGGCAGGAGAATTGCTTGATATCTTATGGGAGGAGAGAGTTTTTTAGGATACAGAATTTAGCTTGTTTGTAGCGTGAAGAGATGGAACCAGAGGAGAGAGAAGCTGAGGTTGAAGAAAGGTGATAATTGAAATTGGACTTTTAGAGGAAGGAGATGCTTTCCAGTATGTATCTGAAGGTTATGCTTGCAGAAGAAGTAGGCTGTTTCTGGAATAGGAGGGGAGAGAACCATCATCAGTGGACTAAAAGGTAGAAAGAAAAGAAGTTGACAAAGGTTGTCACTGATGACATGTAGTTTTCCTCTCAAATGTAAGGTTATTTTGCAAGAGTGAGACAAGTAGTTTCAGGCTAGCAACTCTGGTGAGATGAAGTTTTTCTGAAATTCACTGTAGGCTCGGCGTGGTGGCTCACATCTTAATCCCAGCACTTTGGGAGGCCAAGGTGGGCAGATCACCTGAGGTCAGGAGTTCAAGACCAGCCTGGCCAACATGGTAAAACCCCATCTTTACTGAAAAATACAAAAATTAGCTCGGCATGGTGGCGGGTGCCTGTGATCCCAGCTACTTGGGAGGCTGAGGCAGGAGAATCGCTTGAGCAGGGGAGGCAGAGGTTGTAGTGAGCTGAGATTGTGCTATTGTACTCCAGCCTGGGCAACAGCAAGACTCCGTCTCAAAAAGAAAGAAAAAAAGAACCTCATTGTGCTCCCAAAGCCTACATCATTGTGCTTCGTTTGTGACTTCCCTTCAAAGATTGGGTGAGGGAAAAGAACTTTGTGTCCCTAAAGCTAAGGAAGGCTATTTTAATGAGCCTTTAATGTTCATTCATCAAATATTTATTGATGTAATATGGAAGGCACTATGATGGTCATTTGGGGTGATGTATTTAAGGTCATGGCTGGCTGGGCGTGGTGGCTTACGCCTGTAATACCAGCACTTTGGGAGGCCAGGGCAGATCACTTGAGGTCAGGAGTTCAAGACCAGCCTGGCCAACATGGCGAAACCCTGTCTCTACTAAAAATTTAAAAATAAGCCAGGCATGGTGGTGCACGTGCCTGTGACCCCAGCTCCTTGGAAGGCTGAGACAGGAGAATTGCCTGAACCTGGGAGGTGGAGGTTGCGATGAGCCGAGATTGTCCCATTGCACTCCAGCCTGGGCGACAAGAGCAAAACTCCATCTGAAGAAAAGTAAATAAAAAATAAAAAGGTAATTCCTTTCAAATAGCTCAGACTAGAAAGGAAGATAGGAAGACACCTCTATAAACAAATACACTGTGGGCCGGCTGCGGTGACTCACGCCTGTAATCCCAGTTCTTTGGGAGACCCAGGTGAGTGGATCACCTGAGGTCGGGAGTTCGAGACAAGCCCGACCAACATGGAGAAACCCTGTCTCTACTAAAAATACAAAATTAGCCGGGCGTGGTGCCGCATGCCTGTAATCCCAGCTACTCGGGAGGCTGAGGCAGAAGAATCGCTTGAACCCGGGAGGCGGAGGTTACTGTGAGCTGAGATTGCGCCACTGCACTCCAGTGACAGTGCGAGACTACCTCTCAAACAAACAAACAAAAAACAAATACATTGTGTAAGTTGTAAGAGTAATCAAAGAGATCACTTCTGGTAGATGATGATGTAGAAGGATCAGACATTTCAAAATAAGGAGCGTTTCAACTGGGCATGCTGGCGCCCATCTGCAGTTCTAGCTACTTGGGAGGCTGAGGTTGGAGGATCAGTTGAGCCCGGAGTTCAGGGCTGCAGTGAGCTGTGGTCGCAGCAGCCTGGGTGATAGAGCAAGACTCTCTTAAAAGAAAAATATGGTGGCTCACGCTCGTAATCCCAGCACTTTGGGAGGCCAAGGCGGGCAGATCACGAGGTCAGGAGATCGAGACCACAGTGAAACCCTGTCTCTACTAAAAATACAAAAAATTAGCCGGGCGTGGTGGCGGGCGCCTGTAGTCCCAGCTACTCGGAGAGGCTGAGGCAGGAGAATGGCGTGAACCTGGGAGGCGGAGCTTGCAGTGAGCCGAGATCATGCCACTGCACTCCAGCCTGGGTGAGAGTGAGACTCCGTCTCAAAAAAAAAAAAAAGAAAAATAGCATTTGAATTTTTTCCCTTTAAAAGAAAAAAATCTTTTTTTGAGACGGAGTCTCACTCTCTGTTGCCCAGGCTGGAGTGCAGTGGCGCTGTCTCGGCTCACTGCAACCTCTGCCTTTCGGGTTCAAGCAATTATTCTACCTCAGCCTCCCGAGTCACTGGAGTTATAGGAGCGTGCCACCATGCCTGGCTAATTTTTGTATTTTTAGTAGAGATGGGGTCTCACCATGTTGGCCAAGCTACTCTGGAACTCCTGACCTCAAATGATCCACCTGCCTCGGCCTCCCAAAGTGCTGGGATTACAGGCATGAGCCACTGTGCCTGACCAAAAGAAGAAATCTTTTATTTAAATATTTTAATAAGTAGTGCACATTCATTATGTATGAAGTATAAAAAAGGCAAAACATTACCTATAATTTCACAGACCAGAGCTAACTACTGTTATATTGTGGTATATATCCTTGCAATATTTTGAAGACTTAAAAAAATATGTGTATATTTATGTATACCATGTATCTGCAGTATATATTTGTGTGGGTTTTTTTTTTTTTTTTTTTTTTTCAGACAGTATCTTACTCTGTCACCCAGGCTGGAGTGCAGTGGCATGATCTTGGCTTACTGCAACCTCTGCCTCCCAGATTCAAGCCACTCTCCTGCCTCAGCCTCCCAAGTAGCTGGGATTACAGGCGTGTGTCACCACCCCTGGTTAATTTTTATATTTTTTGTAGAGATGGGGTTTCGCCATTTTGGCCAGGCTGGTCTTGAACTCCTGGCCTTAAGTGATCTGCCCTCCTTGGCCTCCCAAAGTGCTGGGATTACAGGCATGAGCCGCTGTACCCGGCTGTACAGTTCTTTACCTAGCATTTCTTGTGATGTAAATATGAAAAAATGCTATGTAAAGAAATCAGTAAAACTTGAAAACTTAATTTTTAATCCCACACTATCATCTATTTAATTTTTCCTTCCCACATTTTTTTTTTTTTTCTAGGTTAATAATAAAAATTGCTCTGGGTGTGGTGGCCCATGCCTATAATCCTAGCACTTTGGGAAGCTGAGGCAGGTGGATTGCCTGAGCTCAGGAGTTTGAGACCAGCCTGGGGAACACGGTAAAACCCCATCTCTACTAAAAATACAAAAAATTAGCCGCCGAAGTGGCATGCGCCTGTAATCCCAACTATTTGGGAGGCTGAGACAGAAGTATCACTTGAACCCGGGAGGTGGAGGTTGCAGTGAGCCAAGATCACGCCCTTACCCTCCAGCTTGGGCAACAGAGCAAGACTCCGTCTCAAGAAAAAAAAAAAAATTGCTAACTATATATGAGAAGGCAAATAATGTCTTTTAAGTTTTGAAATGGGATGGTGGGTTTCTGATAGCTGAAAATTGAGAGAAAGGGCATTTATGCTTGTGCAACAAATAATACTGAAATATGTATATGTAGAGAAAATTCATAGAGTGGGGAAGACATTTTGGGAAAGGATTTTTTTTTTTTTTTTTTTTTTTAAGATGAAGATGAAGTCTTGCTGTGTTGCCGAGGCTTGAGTGCAGTGGCGTGATCTCAGCTCACTGCAACCTCTGCTTCCTGGGTTCAAGTGATTCTCTTGCCTCAGCCTCCTGAGTAGCTGGGACTACAGGTGCACGCCACCACACCCTGCTAATTTTTGTATTTTTAGTAGAGACGAGGTTTCACCATGTTGGCCATGCTGGTTTTGAACTCCTGAGCTCAGGCAATCCACCCTTCTCGGCCTCCCAAAATGTTGGGATTACAGGCATGAGCCACCATGGTTGGCTGGGCAAAGGATTCCTGCCTGGAAAAAAAGGTTGATGTTAGTTCCTTTCTTGGATTGCTATAGTTCACTCATAAATGTAGATACTGAACTCTTATGCAAACTTATTATGTATGTGCTTTGATATGTAAACTATTTCTTTAAAATATATTCATATACTTAAACCAAATAACACCAGCAGATGCATATGAGAGCTACCTCTTGAGTCATTTTATCTCGAACCTCACTTCCCAATGCAGAATAAATTGCTTCCTCATCCGTGTTCCCATAGTGTTGTATAAAGACCTGACCTCACAGTCTTATAGTTCCTAGTTCCTAGTCTCACTCATTAGACTGTGAATTCCTCAAAGGCAGAAGCTATATTTTAAACATCATTGGATCCCTAGCACTTACTACAGTTCTGGCATCGTTGTTTTTAATTGACTTTTCCTCTCTACAGCTGAGGAGGATGAGGACAAGGAAGATGATTTCCGAGCTCCCCTTTACAAAACAGTGGAGATCAAGGGCATCCAGGTGCGCATGAAATGGTGTGCCACCTGCCGCTTCTACCGTCCCCCTCGATGTTCCCACTGCAGTGTCTGTGACAACTGTGTGGAGGTAAGCACCCTGGGTGGGGTAAGACTTCATGCTTAACCTTCATTGTCTTCATCCTAACCATATAATAGATTCTTAGCTTTGGATGTGGTATAGTCCTGTCTAACTATGTTGGACACATGGTCCAGCTCTGTCAAATGGTGTTAATAATGACATAACATGAGAGGCAGAGCACAAATATTATTGCAGGAGGGAAGCTTTAACTCAATATGGGCATAGGCTTTCTTTTTTATTTACGTTTACTTTTTGTAGTGATGAGGTCTCACTGTGTTGCTTGGACTGTCTCAAATTCCTGGCTTCAAGTGATCCTCATGCCCTGGCCTCCCAGAGTGCTGAGTGCTGGGATTACAAGCATGAGCCATTGCACCAGCAGGGTGTAGGCTTTCTTGACAACCAAGATTTATAGTTCTAGCCTTCTATCTATTGGCTCATTTTTGGTTATTCTGGCTTTGCATTTTCTCTTCCAGAAAATCATGCTGTTGTGTTTCAATTTGTTGTAGTTCTGTTCCTGCCTGTCCTTCTGCATCCCTTGTCCTTTTTCCATTCCATTTTCATTTAGCTATAAGCAGTTATCTGCCAAATCCTCCTTCCAATCCTCTTTTCTCATGAATCTTGATGTTTCTGCAAAACTTCTGACATTCGTCACTTTTAAGAGTTCCTTGGTCACATAGGATAAACGTTGAGAGCTGGCCTTGGCCTTTTCATTAATTAATTAATTAATTAATTAATTTATTGAGATGGAGTCTAGCTCTATCGCCCAGGCTGGAGTGCAATGGCGCAATCTCGGCTTACTGCATCCTCTGCCTCCCGGGTTCGACTGATTCTCCTGCCTCAGCCTCCTGAGTAGCTGGGATTATAGGCGCACGCTACCACGCCCAGCTAATTTTTGTATTTTTAGTAGAGATGGGGTTTCACCATGTTGGTCAGGCTGGTCTCGAACTTCTGACCTCGTGATCCACCCGCCTTGGCCTCTCAAACTGCTGGGATTACAGGTGTGAGCCACCGTGCCGGGCCAAATTTTTTTTTTTTTTTTTTAGAGATGGGGTCTTGCTGTGTTGCCCAGTACAGTGGCTATTCACAGGCAGTCATCATAGTTCACTACAGCCTTGAACTCCTGGGCTCGAGCCCCAGCCTCCCAAGTAGCTGGGACTACAAGTGTGCACCACTACACCTGGTTTGGCCTTGGCCTTTGACCAACCTCTGGAAGGTCTCCCTTGCAGATTTATAGAGCAAAATAAACTGGATTTAATTTTGAACTAATTGGTGACCATGATCATAAATTACTAAAACCAAAACTTAGTTGCCATTTGTTTCTCTTCTTGACAGAAGTAATTTAATGCTATGGTCCAGGGATGCCTCTCATCTGTCTCTCTTTGTCCCTAGGAATTTGATCATCACTGCCCCTGGGTGAATAACTGTATTGGTCGCCGGAACTACCGTTATTTCTTCCTTTTCCTCCTTTCCCTGACAGCCCACATTATGGGTGTGTTTGGCTTTGGCCTCCTTTATGTCCTCTACCACATAGAGGAACTCTCAGGGGTCCGCACGGCTGTCACGTATCCTTCGAGGCCTTTTAGGTTGTGGGACTGGAAGGGGGAGGAATGAGGGCTAAAGGGAAAATGGCTGCAGTAGGGGCTGGGGAAAGTGAGATCATGTTGCTCTGTTCTCCTTGATTGTTTGTCATCAGAATGGCAGTAATGTGTGTGGCTGGCTTATTCTTCATCCCTGTAGCTGGCCTCACGGGATTTCACGTGGTGCTGGTGGCCAGGGGACGCACAACCAATGAACAGGTACGGAGAGAAGTGACGAGAGACCCCTGAAGAGCAGGTCATGTCTCTTTAGCCTTCTGATTAGGGTGCAGTGTAGTGCTTCCACAAAGAGATGCTTAATGAATACTTTTCATGATTATCTAGAGATTAATGGTAGGGAGTGAGGTAGTCCTAGTTCCTCATGGAAGTGTAGAGGCCATGTAAGAATAGAGGCCATTTCTCACATATACACCATGGAATACTATGCAGCCATAACAAAGGATGAGTTCTTGTCCTTTGCAGGGACGTGGATGAATCTGGAAACCATCATTCTGAGCAAACTGTCGCAAGGACAGAAAACCAAACACTGCGTGTTCTCACACATAGGTGGGAATTGAACAATGAGAACACTTGGTCACGGGGTGGGGAACATAACACCCTGGGGCCTGTTGTGGGACAGGGGGAGTGGGGAGGGATAGCATTAGGAGATATACCTAATGTAAGTGACAAGTTAATGGGTGCAGCACACTAACATGGCACATGTACACATATGTAACCTGCATGTTGTGCATATGTACCCTAGAGCTGAAAGTATAATAATAATAAAGATACTCTCAAAGAGATGCTAAGACAATAGAGATAAAGGCTGAATTTTGCCCTAAAATATCTTTTTTTTTTTTTTTTTTTTTTTTTTTGAGATACAGTCTTGATCTGTCACCTAGGCTGGCATCCAGTGGCGTGATCTTGGCTCACTGCAGCCTCTGCCTCCTGGGTTCAAGCGATTCTCCTGCCTCAGGCTCCCAAGTAGCTGAGATTACAAATGTGCATCACCACGCCCAACTAATTTTTGTATTTTTAGTAGAGACAGGGTTTCACCATGTTGGCCAGGCTGGTCTCGAACTCCTGACCTCAGGTGATCCACCCACCTCAGCCTCCCAAAGTGCTAAAATATCTTTTATTTATTTATTTTATTTTTATTTATTTATTTATTGTAATTTTAGTAGAGATGGGGTTTAACCATGTTAGCCAGGATGGTCTCGATCTCCTGACCTCGTGATCTGCCCACCTCGGCCTCCCAAAGTGTTGGGATTACAGGCGTGAGCCATCGCACCCGGCCTAAAATTTATTTTATTTTATTTTATTTTATTATTATATTTTTTTTGAGACAGAGTCTCGCTGTCGCCCAGGCTGGAGTGCAGTGGCGCGATCTCGGCTCACTGCAGGCTCCGCCCCCCGGGGTTCACGCCATTCTCCTGCCTCAGCCTCCCGAGTAGCTGGGACTACAGGCGCCCGCCACCTCGCCCAGCTAATTTTTTGTATTTTTAATAGAGATGGGGTTTCACTGTGTTAGCCAGGATGGTCTCGATCTCCTGACCTCGTGATCCGCCCGCCTCGGCCTCCCAAAGTGCTGGGGTTACAGGCGTGAGCCACCGCGCCTGGCCTAAAATATATTTTATGACAAAATAATGTCTATCTCCAAAGAAAGTCTTGGATGGTTTGGCACCATCACCTGAAATATCAGTTGAGAGATCCAAACCAAACTGAAACTAGACAATATAGCATAAAGAATAAGATGATAGTTTTTCAAACAATACTCACCATAGAACTTGGTATCCAAATGATAGTATTCTTTCTCTAGTTTGTCAAAAATAAATAGATTTTTAAATTTAAAGTGTAGCAAGACATATGTATATGTATATATATGTTCATATGCATATAAATATTTAAGATCTTCCTGGAAAAAAAAAAAAAGAATAGAGGCCATTTCTTAGTTAACAGACATTTACTATATGCCCACTGGATACTGGAGAATTTAGGCTCTGAGTTTATAGAAACAATGAAAGACTTGGGCTAGCCCTCAAGAAGCTTATAGTGCAATGATTTTTGTGCATATAATAGTAGCTAACCTTAATTGCGATCTTGGCTCACTGCAACCTTTGCCTCCTGGCTTCAAGCAATTCTCCTGCCTCAGCTACCCAAGTAGCTGGGATTGCAGGTGCCTGACACCACGCCCGGCTAATTTTTATATATTTTTATAATGGAGATGGGGTTTTGCCATGTTGGCCAGGTTGGTCTCTAATTCCTGACCTCAGGTGATCCACCTGCCTCAGCCTCCCAAAGTGCTGGGATTACAGGTGTGAGCTGCCACGCCCAGCCCTTAATTGCTTATTCTTTATCTTAGTTTTCAATATTTAGAAAGCTATCCCATTTTACATGAGGAAACTGAGGTTTTGGGTCAGCAACCATGACGTAGACCTAGGATTTGAACTAAGGAAGCTGACTGTAGATTCCCTGCTCTTAACCGTAACATATATAAATTTCTTGTGTTTTACTCATTTGCATATCCCTCAGATAGTGAGTGCACAATAATTTACAATAGATTTGTATTTTGGCCTTTGGAAGTCAAGGTCTCATCTTCTAACCTGGTATTTTGTTCCTCCCTCTAGGTTACGGGTAAATTCCGGGGAGGTGTGAACCCTTTCACCAATGGCTGCTGTAACAATGTCAGCCGTGTTCTCTGCAGTTCTCCAGCACCCAGGTACACCTATCCCTTTGGTCTAGTGTTTACCATTGGTCAGAACTTTTATCTTCTTTGGGTTTGTTCTGGTAAAGGAGGGGTCTGGTGGGAGACAGCCTTTAGGAAGGGTTCTCTATCTTAGAATGGTTAGTACCCACTCTATCTTAGAATGGTAAGTACTCTATCTTAGAATGGTAAGTACCTACATGCCCATCCTTTAGTGCAGTGGTCCCTAACCTTTTTGGCAGCAGGGACCAGTTTCATGGGAGACACTTTTTCCACAGATGGGGGCTGAAGTGGGGTGGTTTCAGGATGAAACTGTTCCACCTCAGATCATGAGGCATTAGATTCTCATGGCTGGGTGTGGCGGCTCAGATCACACATACAACCCTTGCATGTGTAGTTTACAACAGGGTTCTAGGGTTTGCGCTCCTAAGAGAATCTAATGCCTCTGCTGATCTGACAGGAGATGGAGCTCAGGTAGTAATGCTCACTGGCCCACTGCTTACCTCCTGCTATGTGGCCCAGTTCCTAACAGGCCACGAACTGGTACTGGTCTGCAGCCCAGGGGTTGGGGACCCCTGCTTTAGTGGACATTGTGAATTCCATTGATATTCTTCAGGTATTAAGGCAAATCTTTGAGAATTGAGGGTGAATAAGATACACTCTAAAGTGCTTTCCTTGAGCTAGGTATCTGCTCACAAAGGCCTAGTCCTGCTGCAGTCCTTCACAGAATCAATTCTGTTTATTGCTAAGTAAGTGATGGCCAAAACTGCAATTACTTTTGTACCAACCTAATAAAAATGCTTTACACAAACAGTAGATACTTTAAAATAAATGAATGAAAGCTCTCTCTCTCTCTCTCAACACTTAGGTATTTGGGGAGACCAAAGAAAGAGAAGACAATTGTAATCAGACCTCCCTTCCTTCGACCAGAAGTTTCAGATGGACAGATAACTGTGAAGATCATGGATAATGGCATCCAGGGAGAGCTGAGGAGAACAAAGGTGAGGAATTTAGGGAAGTCAAGCTAGATAACATGGAAGTCTCACCCAAGGCAAAGAGATGGAAGCTTGCTTTAGTTTCCTTTTTTTTTTTGAGACAGAGTCTTGCTCTGTTGCCCAGGCTGGAGTGCAGTGGTGCTCACTGCAAACTCTGCCTCCCAGGTTCAAGCAATTCTCTTGCCTCAGCCTCCTGAGTAGCTGGGATTACAGGTGCCCACCACTTTGCCTGGCTAATTTTTGTATTTTTAGTAGAGATGGGGTTTTGCCATGTTGGCCAGGCTGCTCTCGAACTTCTGACCTCAGGTGATCTGCCCACCTCAGCTTCCCAAAGTGCTAGGATTACAGGCATGAGCCACCGCGCCTGGCCCATATTTCTTATAGTGTTTATCACTTACTAATTTGTGTTAAAATTACTTAAATACAAATCTTGTTTTCTACATTAGATTTTTTTTTTTTTTTTTTTTTTTTTTTTTTGAGAGGGAGTCTTGCTCTGTTACCTAGGCTGGACTCCAGTGGTACGATCTCAGCTCACTGCAACCTCTGCCTCCCAGGTTCAAGCGATTCTTGTGCCTCAGCCACACGAGTAGCTGGGACTACAGGTATGCACCACCACGCCTGGCTAATTTTTGTATTTTCAGTAGAGGTAGGGTTTTCCTATGTTGGCTAGGCTGGTCTCAAACTCCTGACCTGAAGTGATCCAACCCCCTCAGCCTCCCAAAGTGCTAGGATTATAGGTGTGAACCACTGCACCCGGCCCTACATTAGACTTTAAGTTCATTAACAATAGAAAATGAATTCATTCATTTCCATGTCTTCATAGGACTTAATAGCTTACAGCTAGATGGTAGGAGCTAAACAAGTAGGTGTTGGTTTAAATGGGCAAATAAGTGACAGAATTAAAACATTTTTTGAGATGGAGTCTCACTCTGTCACCCAGGCTGGAGTGCAGTGGCGCGATCTCGGCTCACTGCAAGCTCCGCCTCCCGAGTTCACGCCATTCTCCTGCCTCAGCCTCTCCGAGTAGCTGGGACTACAGGCGCCCGCCACCATGCCCAGCTAATTTTTTGTATTTTTAATAGAGACGGGGTTTCACTGTGGTCTCGATCTCCTGATCTTGTGATCCGCCCGCCTCGGCCTCCCAAAGTGCTGGGATTACAAGCGTGAGCCACCGCGCCCGGCCGAAAACATTTTTTAAACCCTTTCTTCTGCCAGGTACAGTAACTCATGCCTATAATCCCAGCACTTAGCGAGGCTGAGGTAGGAAGATCACTTGAGTTCAGGAGCTCAAGACCAGCCTGGACAACATAGCGAGACTCCATCTCTAAAATAGACTAAAATAAAAAATAGAAAATTTTTCTGGCTGGGCGTAGTGGCTTATGCCTGTAATCCCAACACTTTGGGAGGCTGAGGTGGGTGGATCACGTGAGGTTGGGAGCTCGAGACCAGCTTGACCAACATGGAGAAACCTTGTCTCTATTAAAAATACAAAATTAGCTGGGCATGGTGGCACATGCCTGTAATCCTAGCTACTTCGGAGGCTGAGGCAGGAGAATTGCTTGAACCCAGGAGGCGGAGGTTGCAGTGAGCCGAGATCGTGCCATTACACTCCAGCCTGGGCAACAAGAGCGAAACTCCATCTCAAAAAAAAAAAAAAAAAATTAGGCAGGCGTGGTGGCACATGCCTGTAATGCTAGCTGCTTGGGAGTCTGAGGCACGAGAATCGCTTGAACCTGCGAGTCAGAGGTTGCAATGAGCCGAGATCGCGCCACTGCACTCCAGCCAGGGTGACTGAGCAAGACTCCATTTCAAAAAAAAAAAAAAAAAAGGCCGGGCGCAGTGGCTCACGCTTGTAATCCCAGCACTTTGGGAGGCCGAGGCGGGCGGATCACGAGGTCAGGAGATCGAGACCACGGTGAAACCCCGTCTCTACTAAAAATACAAAAAATTAGCCGGGTGTGGTGGCGGGCGCCTGTAGTCCCAGCTACTCGGAGAGGCTGAGGCAGGAGAATGGCGTGAACCCGGGAGGCGGAGCTTGCAGTGAGCCGAGATTGCGCCACTGCACTCCAGCCTGGGCGACAGAGCGAGACTCCATCTCAAAAAAAAAAAAAAAAAAAAAAAAAAAATTTTCTTCATCTAATACTATACCCAAACTGATTCTTGTGCCTTGTCTTCCAGTATAGTTTAGAAATATATGATAGGCAGTGGCTCATGTCTATAATCCCAACACTTAGGGTGGCCAAGGCAGGGTGGTATTGCTTGAGGCCAGCGGTTCAAGACCAGCTTGGGCAACATGGCGAGACCCCCATCTCTACAAAATAAAGTAAAATAAATTAACTGGGTGTGGTGGCATGTGCCTGTAATCCCAGCTACTTGGGAGGCTGAGGTGGGAGGAGCACTTGAGCCTAGGAGTTGCAGGCTGCAGTGAGCCATGATCATGCGTGCCACTGTACTCCAGCCTGGGCAACAGAGTGAGACCTTGTCTCAAAAAAAAAAAAAAAAATACATGAGAATTGACTCCCAAATACCTCTCTCTTATACCAATTTAATACTTCGAGTTGCCATAATGCTCAGTTTCTAAATCTGATTTTCCCTCCCTTCATCAATCCAGTCTAAGGGAAGCCTGGAGATAACAGAGAGCCAGTCTGCAGATGCTGAACCTCCACCTCCTCCTAAGCCAGACCTGAGCCGTTACACGGGGCTGCGAACGCACCTTGGCCTGGCTACTAATGAGGGTAAGTAAGGGCTGCCTTGATTTGCAAGATACTAGAACTAGGGGCAGGATTGAGAAGGTTGCCTATGAGCTGTAGAAGACAGGCAAGGGCTGGGAGATATTACTCGTGTTGTGACTTTAAACACCCAACAGTTGGTACTTGTGACACTTTGCAACTGAAAGAGAAGAGATGCCATTTAGCTATTGGCAGTGAATGGGACTTTTGCCGGGAAAATGGTCAGCCTCTAGGCAGACCAGAGAACATCACAGGACCTTTTTGGTGCATTTACCCACCCTGATTTCTGGGCTGGTGTGAGTCTTTAAAAGTCTTGATTTCAGCGAAGGGTATATCTATTGCTACCTTGTCGTACTTAAGGACAAGGTAGGCAGATAAAGTGAACAACTCATGGACTAGACGCAGTGGCTCACACCTGTGATCCCAGCACTTTGGGAGGCCAATGCAGGAGGATTGCTTGAGCCCAGGAGTTCAAGACCACCCTGGGCAACATAGCAAGACTCTGTCTCTACAAAGAATTTTAAAAAATTAGCTGGGCATGGTGGCATATGCCTGCAGTCCCAGCTACTCAGGAGGCTGAGGTGGGAGCCCAGGAGTTCAAGGCTCCAGTGAGCTATAATCTTGCCAATGCACTCTAGCGTGGACAGTAGAGTGAGACCCTGTCTCTTAAACCAAAAAATCGCTTGTAAAGTAGTGCCCCCTTGGCCTTTTTTCTTGCAGATAGCAGCTTATTGGCCAAGGACAGCCCCCCGACACCTACTATGTACAAGTATCGGCCGGGTTACAGTAGCAGCAGTACGTCAGCTGCCATGCCGCATTCCTCCAGTGCCAAGGTACTGAGTACTCTAAGAGGTGGGGTAATAACATGCCAACTGGCTGGGCACAGTGGCTCATTCCTGTAATCCCAGCACTTTGGGAGGCCAAGGTGGGCAGATCACAAGGTCAAGAGATTGAGACCATCCTGGCCAACATGGTGAAACCCCGTCTCTGCTAAAAATACAACAATTAGGCCAGGCGTGGTGGCTCACGCCTGTAATCCCAGCACTTTGGGAGGCCGAGACCGGTGGACCACAAGATCAGGAGTTCGAGACCAGCCTGGCCAATATGGTGAACCCCTATCTCTACTAAAAATACAAAAATTGCCAGGCACAGTGGCTCACGCCTGTAATCCCAGCACTTTGGGAGGCTGAGGCAGGTGAATCATGAGGTCAAGAGATTGAGACCATCCTGGCTAACATGGTGAAACCCTGTCTCTACTAAAAATACAAAAAAATTAGCCAGGCGTGGTGGCAGGCGCCTGTAGTCCCAGCTACTCGGGAGGCTGAGCCAGGAGAATGGCGTGAACCCAGGAAGCAGAGCTTGCAGTTAGCTGAGATCACGCCACTGCACTCCAGTCTGGGCAACAGAGCAAGACCTCACCTCAAAAAAACAAATAAATACAAAAATTAGCTGGGCGTGGTGGGGGGCACCTGTAATCCCAGCTATTCGAGAGGCTGAGGCAGGAGAATCACTTCAATCTGGGAGGTGGAGGTTGCAGTGAGCCGAGATTGTGCCACTTCACTCCAGTCTGGGTGACAGAGTGAGATTCTGTCTCCAAAAAAAAAAAAAAAAAAATTTAGCTGCGCATAGTGGTATGCACCTGTAGTCCCAGCTACTTGGCAGGCTGAGGCAAGGAGAATCGCTTGAACCTGGGAGAAGAATTGCTTGAACCTGGGAGGCGGAGGCTGCAGTGAGCCAAGATCCCACTGCTGTATTCCAGTCTGGTGACAGTGTGAGACTCCACGTCAAAAAAAAAAAAAAAGGCCAAGCACAGTGGCTCAAGCACTTTAGGAGGCTGAGGCAGGCGGACCACCTGAGGTCAGGAGTTTGAGACCAGCCTGGCCAACATGGTGAAACCCTGTCTCTACTAAAAATACAAAAATTAGCTGGGCATGGTGGCGGGCGCCTGTAATCCCAGCTACTCGGGAAGCTGAGGCAGGAGAATCGTTTGAACCTGGGAGGCTGAGGTTGCAGTGAGCCAAGATTGCACTATCACACTCCAGCCTGGGTGACAGGGTGAGACTCTGTCTCAAAACACACACACACACACACACACGCCAACTGTTATGGGAAAAAAATAAGATTGGGGAAGGAAAGGCAGAAGGGAAGAGAAGAAAACAAAGGACATTTCACTAATTGTTGGCATTCGTGGAACTGAATCTCCTTGATACTGTGTCCTTCATCAGACTGGGCAATATAGCATAATAGATTAGTGCTCGATCCAAGTTTATAACCCAGTTCTGCCCACGGGCGAGATACTCAACCTTTCTATGCCTTGCTTTCTGTATCTGAAAATGAGACGATATTTGCCTGAATTCAGTTTTTCTTGAGGGATTAACCCAGGTAATGCATGGAAGAGTTCTAAGCATATTACTGGCACATAATTCTCTTTTTGACCAACTCCTTGAGCTCTGGGGTCTAGCTTCTGTCACAAAAGGAGCACTAAGAGCCTGCTTTACTTTCTTCCTCAGTTGAGTCGTGGGGACAGCTTGAAGGAGCCAACCTCAATTGCAGAGAGCAGCCGTCATCCCAGCTACCGCTCAGAGCCCAGTTTGGAACCAGAGAGCTTCCGTTCTCCTACCTTTGGCAAAAGTTTTCACTTCGATCCACTATCCAGTGGCTCACGCTCCTCCAGCCTCAAGTCAGCCCAGGGCACAGGCTTTGAGCTGGGCCAGTTGCAATCCATTCGTTCAGAGGGCACCACCTCCACCTCCTACAAGAGCCTGGCCAACCAGACACGCAATGGAAGCCTGTCTTATGACAGCTTGCTCACACCTTCAGACAGCCCTGATTTTGAGTCAGTGCAGGCAGGGCCTGAGCCAGACCCACCTTTAGGCTATACCTCTCCCTTCCTGTCAGCCAGGCTGGCCCAGCAACGGGAAGCTGAGAGGCACCCACGTTTGGTGCCAACTGGCCCAACACACCGAGAGCCCTCACCAGTCCGTTACGACAATCTGTCGCGCCACATTGTGGCCTCTCTCCAGGAACGAGAGAAGTTGCTGCGCCAGTCACCCCCACTCCCAGGCCGTGAGGAAGAACCAGGCTTGGGGGACTCAGGCATTCAGTCAACACCAGGCTCAGGCCATGCCCCTCGTACTAGTTCCTCCTCAGATGATTCAAAGAGATCACCTTTGGGCAAGACTCCACTGGGACGCCCAGCTGTCCCCCGTTTTGGCAAGCCAGATGGGCTCAGGGGCCGGGGAGTAGGGTCCCCTGAACCAGGCCCAACAGCCCCATACCTGGGCCGATCGATGTCTTACAGCAGCCAAAAAGCCCAACCTGGTGTCTCTGAGACAGAAGAAGTGGCCTTGCAGCCATTACTGACACCCAAGTAAGTATTAGTACTATCCTGACCCTTAGATAATTTCAAATTAGCATACTGCTCTGCAAAAGCTATCAGGGCTTCTGTTGTACATCCTAATGTAGGTGGACCCGGGGGTATCCTGGTAGCTCTTTATTTTCACTTTGACTCTACCTGCCTTCATGGGCAATTCCTGTTAAGAGACTGAAGATTAATACTTTTTCCATAATGCTATCTTCCTAAAAGTATTTGCTTGGGAGTAAGTACATGTGATAGCTGTTACTAGAGAGTAGTAGTAAATAGGAGAGATTGGGAATCAGGCTTATTTTAAGCAGGGCAATAAAGGGGAATGTTTGGGTAAGAAAGTATGGATATAGAAAAGAACATCATTTTTTTCTCTGAACCTTTGAAACTGTCTCCGACGTTTTGTGTCCCATTTCCTGACAACTGTCTCGTCTCTTCTTTCCAGAGATGAAGTACAGCTGAAGACCACCTACAGCAAATCCAACGGGCAGCCCAAGAGCTTAGGCTCAGCCTCCCCTGGCCCAGGCCAGCCACCTCTCAGTAGCCCCACGAGGGGAGGAGTCAAGAAGGTGTCAGGGGTTGGTGGTACCACCTATGAGATTTCGGTGTGAGCCTTCGGCGCCTCCCCTCCCCAACGCCTCTGCGCCTACACCAAAGGGCCCCAGGTGGCCACCTTCCTTCCCTCAAGGGGCTCCCCTCCTGTGCATGGACGTTTTTTAAACCACCGATTCCAAGAGGATGAGGAGTGTTTTCTAAAATGCAGTGGGCTTGGGGAGTTGGAGAGTTGGGGCCCTGAGACTGGGGTAGCAACCCCCCTTTTATCTTTTAAGACCTTGCCTTCCTTGATCCCTGGACCAGACTCAGTGGACATTTGTGCAATTGCTCGCCCTGGAGGGAACCAGATCATTTTTAAACCAGAAATAATTTTTTTTATTATTGTTACGGATTCTATTTTTTTCCTCTTCTGCGTTACCAGGTGTGTGTGTACATATAATATATATATATATATTATAAATATCAAAGAAATTATATATCTATCCTGGGATGGGAAAATGAGGGAGGGATACATATACGGAGGGGGATCTTACTCTTCAGCAGGAAAAGAGGGGAGAGTCAGTCTATTCCCTGTGGTTCCCTCTCATTTGTCCCAGTTACTAACTAAGGAAATAGCATCCTCTGCTGGTGCTAAGTATGATCAGGAAGAAGCCTGCGGAGAGGCAAGTCTGGGATTTTGGTCACAAGAGGGAAGGACTTGGAGAGGAGAGTTAGTTTTCTAGGCTCATTGGCATTTAGTTTTCCTAGGAAAGGGGTCAAAACTTAAAGACACTGGTGGTGGTGGGAGATCAGGAAAATAACTTGGCCTAGCTTAAACAATATTGGATAATCCCCTCCTTGGGGGGAGGGATTAGAGTGGGCTCCTACTGGCCCCTTGGAGCCTCCCCTAGCTTACACAGTTAACTTGATTTTAAAATCCAAGGCCAGGAGAGAAGAATCCAAAAAGCAATATTTTTCATCACATGCCAAAAACGGGGGATAGAGAGAAGGAGTGGCAGGTCTAGGCCCCTCCAATTGTCCCTTGGGGGTTACCCCTCAGCCCACCTCACTATGGTGCTGGTTAGAGGGGATACCTGGGTTCTAACCTCTAAATAGGGGAGATCCCAGCCTCCACAAAGAGGCCCTTTTATTTTTTATTCTGATTAGCCATTTTAAACCAACGAGGAATAAAAAGAAATCCTGATCTAACCAGCGCCCCCTGACTTGTGTTATTTTGTCTGGTTGAGACAGGGTGAACGATCTCTGGTGGGAAGTTATCAGTGACAACCTCATAAACTTCTCTGGTCCCAGCCCATCTTTAGGCAAGACTATAATGAAATTAGCCACTTAACAACTAAAAAAAAGAGACCCAGTGCGGTGGCTCATACCTGTAATCCCAGCACTGAAGGAGGCTGAGGCAGGAGGATCACTTGAGCCCAGGAGTTCCAGACCAACCTGGGCAACATAGTGAGAGAGACTCCATTTCTAAAAACAACAGGTCCTGTTTTCATTTGGGTGATTTAATTCAAAAATTCCTGAAAAAAGGTCTCTTGAAATCACCAAAACTGCTTGTTATTTGAAAGCTTAGAGAACTCTTAAAAGTTGTTTCTTTCTTCTTTTAAGAGACGGGGCCTCATTCTGGTTGCCCAGGCTGTAGGGCGGTGGCACAATCAGATCACTATACCCTCAAACTCCTGAGCTCAAGGGATCTTCCCACCTCAGCCTTCTGAGAAGCTAGGACTTACAGCTGCATGCCACCATGCTTAGCTAATTTTTTTTTTTTTTATTGGTAGAGACAGACTCTCAACCAATTTTGCCCAGGCTGGTCTCGAACTTCTGGCCTTGAGCAATCCTCCTGCCTTGGCCTCTCAAAGCATTGGGATTACAGGCGTGAGCCACCATGCCCAGCTACAGTTTTTAAATACAGGATTTAGTCTCTGGAAAGTAAAGCTAATTCTGGAAACAGCCAAAGGTGAGAATAGTAACAGGTATGAAAGCCTGTTGAAAGCAGGTTAACTAGATACTGGTGTCAGTTCAATTAGATATACTGCCTTTTATTGGACAAAAGCTGTGCTCTAATTTTAAATAGGTATCCTTAGATGCTAAATCTCAAGCAGTTGACCAGAACCCTTTAAATACTCAAAATTTAAGAATATAAACCCTTAGCCGGGCGTGGTGGCTCACGCCTGTAGTCCCAGCACTTTGGGAGGCCGAAGCGGGCGGATCACAAGGTCAGGAAATCGAGACCATCCTGGCTAACACGGTGAAACTCCATCTCTACTAAAAATACAAAAAATTAGCCTGGCGTGGTGTGGGCACCTGTAGTCCCAGCTACTTGGGAGGCTGAGGCAGGAGAATGGCGTGAACCTGGGAGGCGGAGCTTGCAGTGAGCCGAGATCGCACCACTGTACTCCAGCCTGGGTGACAGAGCGAGACTCCATCTCAGGAAAAAAAAAAAAAAAAAATATATATATATATATATATATGTATATATATATATATATATATAAACTCTTATTTGGGTGCAGTGGCTCACGCCTGTAATCCCAGCACCTTGGGAGGCTGAGGCGGGTGGATCACCTGAGGTCAGGAGTTCAAGACCAGCCTGGCCAAAATGGTGAAACCCCCGTCTGTACTAAAAATAAAAATTAGCTGGGTGTTGGTCATGGGTGCCTGTAATCCTGGCTATTTGGGAGGCTGAGGTGGGAGAATCACTTCAACCCAGGAGGCGCAGGTTGCAGTGAGCTGAGATTGCACTACTACACTCCAGCGTGGGTGACAGAACAAGACTCTTTCTCCAAAATTAAAAATATGTATATATAAACAAAAATTAGCCAGGTATGGTGACGCGCACTTGTAGTCCCAGCTACTTGGGAGGCTGAGGTATAAGAATCACTTGAGCCGGGCGCGGTGGCTCACGCCTGTAATCCCAGCACTTTGGGAGGCCGAGGCGGGCGGATCACGAGGTCAGGAGATCGAGACCATCCTGGCTAACACGGTGAAACCCCGTCTCTACTAAAAATACAAAAAATTGGCCGGGCGAGGTGGCAGGCGCCTGTAGTCCCAGCTACAAGGGAGGCTGAGGCAGGAGAATGACGTGAACCCCGGGGGGCGGAGCCTGCAGTGAGCCGAGATCGCGCCACTGCACTCCAGCCTGGGTGAAAGAGCGAGACTCCATCTCAAAAAAAAAAAAAAAAAAAAGAATCACTTGAACCCAGGAAGGCAGAGGTTGCAGTGAGCCGAGATCATGCCACTGCACTCCTGGGCAACAGAGCGAGACTCCGTCTCAAAAACAAAACAAAACAAAAAAACCCCAGCAAACTCTTACTCTGAAATCCTGGATTTAAACCAGCTGAATGAGTGGTTTTCCACCCACTGATTCAGGAACAACTTTGGCTTTCACGGCAACAGATTTTAACTGTGTTAAACTTAAAGTCAGATTACATTAATTCAGGTTTTCTCATGGATGTTTTCAGTTACCTAACCAGCTGGAAAAAAAAGTTTTTTTTTTTTTTTTTTGTTTTTTTTTTTTGTTTTTTTTACATTTTAATAGTTTAGGCTACATTTTGTTGCTGTTTTAGAAATGTTTTCACATCAGCTAAGTAACTTTATTGTCTTAACTAAGGACCGAAGCAGGTCAAAAGTTCTTGTAAAGAGAAGAGAAGCATTTACCTTTGCTTGCCAGAAGTTCATCTCAAAAGATCACAGGCTTCTGACCTAAGAACCAATCTTGTTGAAACACATGGGTTTTCAGTTGGCTATTCTGTTGGCTATTCTGTTTTGACACAAAATTGACGTAGAATACACTGTTGAGCCCTACCTGGATCAGCTCTTCAGATGGAGCCTGAGATCACCAAGGCACTTGGTTCTTAACATAATGGGCAGAGTGTCATGTGTCTGCTGTGGAGTATTAGTAAGCTTGGGTCACCTTTCAGTTTGGCTGGTTCCCTGCCTGCTAGTGAGATCATGTAATGACAAGACCTAAATCCCCTCAAGTCTTAGCAATGCCTTGTCTTAAATCCTGATTCACAGAAAGGCACATACCTCTTAACAGGCAGTCACACTTCAGCCAGTTTGATATATGTAATTTTTTTTTTTTTTAAAGAAAGAACAAGTCCTAAATCAGACAAATTGCACAAAAGAGAGAGAAGAAAATTGTAAGCTTCCTGGGAGAGGAAGAGATGTCCATGAGAAAACCAACTGGGATGAGCCTACAAAAGCATGTCCCTCTCTCTCCTAATTTACTTAGTCTCAACTGAGCCCAACAGGAGCTGGCCTCTGTCCCAGCTGCAGGATGCTCCCAAGGCAGTGTCCAAGAGCCTGGAAGGCAGCTTTTATCAGCAGGTTCAGTACAGCAGGAAAAGCCATCCTGGCAAAGAGTCCAGTGGTCTTGTTAGCGTAGGCTGCTGCTGCTGCTGGCCTGGGAGCTGCCCATACCTGGGTGGTCTGGACTATGTCGGTTCTAGGGGAGAAAGAAGGAGGGGTAAGAACAACTAGGAACTAGCCTTGGCTTTGATCAGGCTGTACAGGAGAAACCTGCAACCTGCCTTGGGTTTTCAATCTCAGGTCCAACTTGAGGCAAAGAACTCTTTAGGGTATTTAGGACAGGGGTGAGATCTGGGGAAACTCACTGGGTTGTGGCAATAGGCCTCTACTCTACCTTCTTTTTCTTCTTCTCTTTCTTCTTCCTTTTCCGTTCAGGATCCTCTTCTTTTTTCTTTTTCTTCTTCTTGTGATCTGAATCAGATGGTGTTTCTGTAGGAGACATTAGGTACCTATCACCTGTAAAGCTCAAAATCCTCTACTGTTATGAACCACTGAAGACTACAGGAAAATCCCAAGTTAGGGCAACTGCTTTTGTCCAAATGGCCAGAAAGGATACAGAGGTGCTGCTAGAGTCCCTGTCCCAAGTCCCAAGAGACCACAGTACACTGGTTTCTTCTTCAGGGGAATTTAGGAGTCCAGAGCTCCATACGGAACTAAACTGGGTTTACCTATGGAAGTTCAAACCAGATTCAGAAGGTCAGGTTTTTTTTTTTTTTTTTGCTTTGAATAGAACTGCTTCTTACCTGGGGGGACAGGATCCTGGGTACGGCTCTGTTTGTGCTTGTGCTTATTCTTCTTCTTGGGAGGCTGAATATGCATCAGACGACACTGCTCCGGCAACTGAAGGAACCAAAGGAAGGTCCAGGTGAGTAGAGGGAGGAAATCTCTCCTGCTCCTATCGTCCGTTCTGCTCCATTATGTAGGAACAGACTTGGAGAGAAAAACCATCTCCATGTTTAGGCCTCCCCATTTGCCTTCTTCCTCCAACAGGACTCACCGGGCCAGTGTGGAGGCGGAAGCCGGCCAGCATGGTCCCTGTGATAGGATTAAAAGAGCTACTGAGAATAGGGGGCTTCTCAATGAGAGAGCGGAGGCTGCTGTTATCATGGGAACCAGGCAGATCAATCATCCCTGGCAGGTCAGGCAGGAAGTTACTTAGCTTCTCCTTCACCTTCTTCCCACAGAATTTATTATAGGCTTGTTCCAAGTTGTAGTGTGTGATCAGATTCGTGCTGCCTGTCAGTTCTGTGCTACCTAGACAACGCAGAATAAAAATAAAAAAAGATCAGTCTTCAAAGTAGACCCAGGGAGTGAAGGACTATATATTAACCTAAATAAGGAATTTTTTAAGTGCAGATTTTAAAATTTAAAATTTAAAATTTATTTTTAAAGAAACAGAGCAGGCCGGGCGCTCATGCCTGTAATCCCAGAACTTTGGGAGGCTGAGGCGGGTGGATCACGAGGTCAGGAGACCATCCTGGCTAACATGGTGAAACTCCGTCTCTACTAAAAATACAAAAATTAAAAATACAAAAAATTAGCCGAGTGTGGTAGCACACGCCTGTAGTCCCAGCTACTCAGGAGGCTGGGGCAAGAGAATCACTTGAACCCAGGAGGTGGAGGTTGCAGTGAGCTGAGATTGCGCCACTGCACTCCAGCCCGGATGACAGTGAGACGCTGTCTCAAAAAAAAAAAAAAAAAAAAAAAAAACAGCAAAAGTAAATAACATGAAAAATATAATACAACACAATGGTAGGTTCCAATGGGAAGGGGAAAAACAGGCAAAAATCCAATAGGGCAGAGACAGGAACTGCTCTAGCCCAATGAAGGAGACACTCCACTCTCTTAAGATTAACTGGAGTTGATTTACATGATGCTTGCTTCGTGGTAAATGCTGTTCTGAGTGCTTCTCATAAAATGTATTAGTGAAAAATTATATTCTCTGACATAGCCAGGAAAATACGACCCAGCAGCTCAGCTACAACCATGCTCAGAAGGCCAAATGTGACCCAGTGACTTAAGGGTCTTGTCAAGGACTTTTTTTTTTTTTTTTACTAGCAAGAAACACAAATCACCTTTACATAAGAAAAGAACTGGGAGATTTTTCTAGCTACCACTGCCTAACTTGTTACCAACATCTTTATTCTTCCTCATGATACTGAGTATGATGCCTTGCCTAAAAGGAATAAATGTTTTTTGTTTTTGAGACGGGAGTTTTGCTCTGTCGCCTAGGCTGGAGTGCAGCGGGGTACGATCTTGGCTCACTGCAACCTCTGCCTCCCAGGTTCAAGTGATTCTCCCACCTCAGCCTCCCAAGTAGCTGGGATCACATGCACACACCACCATGCCTGGCTAATTTTTTTCTAACATAGACGGGGTTTCACCATGTGGGTAGGCTGGTCTTGAACTTCTGACCTCAAGTGATCCGCCCCCCTTGGTTTCCCAAAGTGCTGGGATTACAGGTGTGAGCCACAGCGTGTGTCCAGGAAGAAATGTTTGATTAGAAGTCAGTCAACTAATGGGCAGGCGTGGTGGCTCACGCCTGTAATCCCAGCACTTCGGGAGGCCGAGGCAGGCAGCTCATTTGAGGTCAGGAGTTCAAGACCAGCCTGGCCAACACGGTGAAACCCCGTCTCTACTAAAAATACAAAAATTAGCTGGACAGTAGTGGCACACACCTGTAATCCCTGCGAGGCGGAGGTGGCAGTGAGCTGAGATCAGGCCACTGCACTCCAGTCTGGGCGAGAGAGTGAGACCCTGTCTCAAAAAAACAAAACAAAACAACAAAAACAAAAAAACAAGTCAGGCAACTAGAATTATTCTGGCTGTCTTCCATGCCTCAGTTTCCTCTTATCTGTGGAATGGAATAATAACTATCTTACATACACATAATTTTCTCCCAAGGTTCAAATGAAAATATGCTGAAAAGCATAAAGTATCAGGCCTGGCACAGTGGTTCATGCCTGTAATCCCAGCACTTTGGGAGGCCAAGGCAGGCAGATCACCTGAGGTCAGGAGTTTGAGACCAGCCTGGCCAACATGGTGAAACCCCATCTCTGCTAAAAATACAAAAATTAGCTGGTTGTGGTGGCATGCGCCTGTAGTCACAGCTACTCGGGAGGCTGAGGCAGGAGAACTGCTTGAACCTGGGAGGTGGAAGTTGCAGTGAGCTGAGTTTGCACCACTGCACTCCAGCCTGGGTGGGAGAGTCAGATTCCATCTCAAAAAAAAAAAAAAAAAAAAGTATTATATATATGCAAGGCACTATCTATATAAATACTGCATGGCTGATTCTTTTTTAAAAAATTACATTTATTAGTAACTTAATAAAGACCTAGTAGCAAGGGTAGAAATGGCTAACTACAACTTCATTTGTAATTACGATAGACACAGAGGGTACAAATGACAAAAATGGCTTGTTTATAATCATTCACTTGGGAAAACTGAGGTACTGAACTGTAAACTCCTTGGAGGCACAGACAATGTCTTGTTCATTCATGTATCGCTAGTACCCAGCACAGTACACACATTAGGTGCTTAATAAATATTTATTAAATAAACAAGGCACTTTCCCTGTATACCTCTAGGCCTTACTTCATCCTTTTCCTTCCCTTTACTACCAAACAACTCAGAAGACTGAGTGAGGGTAATGGCAGGAGACCCAATGTCACAGTATCTCTCCTCGTAACTCTAGGCACTGCCTCTTGCCATTACAATCTTCTGAATTTCCCCTCCTCCACCAGCTCTCCTCTGTCCAGATGGTTATCCTTAAGGCTCAGGTGAGAAGGCAGTCTGTGTTTTTTCTAAACTCTAACTTGAGAGTTCAAATTCCAGTTTTGACTATTCTACAAAGATTACTTTTTATATTTATTTATTTATTTTTTAAGACAGTCTCGCTCTGTTACCCAGGCTGGAGTGTAATGGCACGATCTCAGCTCACTACAATCTCTGCATCCTGGTCTCAAACTACTTTCCTGCCTCAGCCTCCCAAGTAGCTGGGACTACATGCATACACTGCCATGCTAGGCTAATTTTTGTATTTTTTTGTAGAGACAGGGGTCTCCCTATGTTGCCCAGGCTGGTCTTGAACTCCTGGACTCAAGCAATCTGCCTGCCTCAGCCTCCCAAAGTGCTAGGATTACAGGCGTGAACCAACCTGCCCAACAAGATAAAAAAAAAAAAAGTTGTTTTGAAATTCCAAATCTTGCCAACGTCACTCATGGCTTCTCTATTTCAATCCATGGCACCCACATGTTCCAGATATTTTTGGAAAGCAGTACTCCTCAGTTCACAAATCTTAATGGTTTCTTTTTGCCCTCAGGAGAGAGCTCAAATTCCTCTGACTGGCACTCAAGGCTAATTACATCTTACTCCAACTTAGCTTTGGGGCCTCATCAACCACTACTCTTCTATGCAAAATTTCTAATCCATCCAAATGGATCTCCTTATCGCCTCAAAAAAACACCCCTCATATTATTTCATCTTAGGAAAATTCTTCCTAATTTTTCTTCACCAACATGAATTATTCAAGGTCTAGCTCAAGTGACATCTTATTCTCACTGTCATTGTGGATAGCAACACACTTTGAAAACCATTAGGTCGTTCTTAATATTGATGGCTAAGATATTGTTAATTGCTGTTGTGAGGCATGAGCACAAAACGAGATGGAGTTGACAGGAAATATAGTCACTATCCTTAAACCACAAATTTTACATTCCTAACTAAACTCCTTGAAAAGCAATGACCAGCATTACTAATCTCTCTCTCCATCTCACCCGCCTCATACACCCAGCATTTGCCCAGAACAGATAATCAATATCTGTCAACTGACTGATAACAAATAGCTACAATCAGAATAGGGAAGGCAAAAGAAAGATGAAAAGAAACCGCTGGTGGACATCAACCACTAACTAATCAAAGGGATGTCAACTTCTCCATGTTTCAGTTTTTTCAATTATAAAATGTAGATAGTAATGCTACCTCAAAGGGCTATTCTAAGTATTAAATACTACTGCATATAAGTGTGTTGTGAACTTCAAAGTACTATACCAATATTTGTTGCTATTTCCCTCAAGTCATGATGTGGAAATAAGACTTGAGACAATGAAAGGCGTCTGGGAGGCCGGGTGTGGTGGCTCACGCCTGTAATCCTGGCACTCTGGGAGGCCAAGGTGGGCGGATCACCTGAGGTTGGGAGTTTGAGATCAGCCTAACCAACAGGGAGAAACCCCGTCTCTACTAAAAATAAAAAATTAGCTGGGTGTGGTGGCACATGCCTGTAATCCCAACTACTCGGGAGGCTGAGGGAGGAGAATTGCTTGAACCCGGGAGGCGGAGGTTGCAGTGAGCTGAGATTGTGCCATTGCACTCCAGCCTGGGCAACAAGAGCAAAACTCTGTTTAAAAAAAAAAAAAAAAAAAAGGCATCTTGGAGACCAAACATGTCCAAAATAACTCTTGATTTCCACCTCTTCAAACTTGTTCCTTCCTCATCTTCCAAGTCCCCGTACCCATACACCCAATTATTCAAGCCAAAAACTTAAAAAGGCATCAATTCCTCTATTTCCTTCACTTCTATATACAATATATATTTTTAATTGAGACAGAGTCTTCCTCTATCATCCAAGCTGCAGTGCAGTGGCGCAATTATGGCTCACTGCAGCTTCAACTTCCCCGGCTCAAGTGATTTCTACCACCTCAGCTTCCTAAGTAGCTGAGACTACAGGTGCATGCTGCTATCTCTAGCTAATTTATTTTTATTTTTTGTAGAGATGGGGTCTCATTATGTTGCCCAGGCTGGTCTCAAACTTTTGGGCTCAAGCAATCCTCCCACCTCAGCCTCCCAAAGTGCTGGGATTACTGGTGTGAGCCACAGCGCCTGGCCCTATATTCAACTTTTCAACCCTGTCAGCTCTACCTCTAACATCCTATATCCATTTACTTCTCTATGCCCTGCTATGCCCTGGTTCAAACCATTATCTTTCCTGGACTACTGAGCAGTAACTTCTGACTAATTTCCCCACTTGTCATGTGGCTGCTTAAATGATTATAAATAAGTACATTTGACCAAGTTCCTGTGTTAAAATGGCTTTCCTTGGCTGGGCACAGTGGCTCAGACCTACAATCCTAGCACTTTGGGAGGCCAAGGCGGGAGGACTGCTGTTGGCCAGGAGTTCAAGACCAGCTTGGGCAACACAGTAAGACCCAGTCTCTACAAAAAAATTTTAAGTTAGCCAACTGTGGTGGTGCATGCCTGTAGTCCTAGCTACTTGGAAGGCTGAGGTGGGAGGACAGCATGAGCCTAGGAATTGGAGGTTACAGTGAGCTATGATTGTACCATTGCAGTCCAGCCTGGGTGACACAGTGAGACCTTGTGTCTATAAAAAAATTTTTTTAAATGGCTTCCTTTTGTATTTACAATCTAAATGCCTTTATTGCTTTATAAAAGCCTCTGCCTAACTCTCCCAGCTTCATCTCTCTCCCTAACACTCTTTCCTTTTGTTCACTTCACTGGAGTCCAGCTGATTTTCTGTCCCTAGATATTCTAAGCTTTTTCTCACATCAGGGTTTCTGACCTCCTTTCTTGTATCTAGAATTATCTCTCCCTCCTGTCCATACATGGCTGGCCCTTTGTCTATGCTTACATTTTAGTTCAAATGTTAGCTATGTGAAGAGAGCATCTCTGGCCACTCTAGCTAAAGTAGTTCTGCCCCTCAATTTTTTTTTTTTTTTTAAGAGACAGGGTCTCATCTGTTGCCCAGGCTGGAGTGCAGTGGCACAATCTTGGTTCACTGCAGCCTCGACCTCCTGTGTTCAAGCGATTCTCCTCCCTTAGCCTCCTGAGTAGGTGGGGCTACAGGCATGCATTACCACGCCAGGCTAATCTTGTATGTTTTGTAGAGACTGGGTCTCGCCATGTTGCCCAGGCTGGTCTCAAACTCCTGGGCTCAAGGGATTCTGCCTCGGCCTCCCAAAGCGCTGGGATTACAGGTGTGAGCAACGCGCCCGGCCACCTTCAATTCTTTATCATGTTTTCTCTTCCTAGCATTAACCACTTTCTGACATTATCTTGTTTACAATGCCTCCTCCACTGAAATGTACATCCCAAAAAAGGCAAGTATCTTGTCAGTCTTGTTCACAACTGTCTCCAGCATTTAGAAAAGTGCTTGGTACATAGGTACTCAACAAAATAATTTTTTGAATGAAAAAGAGTTTGGTTCGATTCTTCTCCCTTCTTTGATCGGACCAGGAAATGCTAGAACCTTAGAAGGAAGAATGGAAACTTGCCCCAAACCAATAGCAAGTCTGTGGGAGACTTGTAACTAAAACTTTGGGTCCCCAAAGATATTAAATCAGGCCTCTCGAGTTCCAAACTCAAACCCTGGATTTTGTTTGTTTGTTTTGAGACAGAGTCTTGTTCTCCCAGGCTGGAGTGCAGTGGAGCAATCTCGGCTCCCTGCAACCTCCGCCTCCCGGGGTTCAAACGATTCTCTCGCCTCAGTCTCCCGAGTAACTGGAATTAAAGGTACACGCCACCACGCCCAGGTAATTTTTGTGTTTCTAGTAGAGACAGAGTTTCATCATGTTGGCTAGGCTGGTCTCGAACTCCTGACCTTAGGTGATTCGCCTACCTCCGCCTCCCAGAGTGTTGGGATTACAGGCGTGAGCCACCGCGCCCAGCCCTAGGTCATTTTTTAGGGAGACGTAAACCAGTGTCAGGGACAGAGCCTGGACATGGTGCAAAAGACAGTAACGGAGATGCACCGCGCCCCTGCCCGCCATTCATCCCTTTGGTTGAATTCAACTTATCCTGGTTGAATTCAAGTCACCCCTCTGCTTATGAATCCTAACAGTCCTTCCGACTTAGGGCTCCACAGTCCGGGTATGCGTTGCCTAGGTTACCTCGCACCTCCGCTAGCCGGCTGAGAGCCACGCCCATCACCGCCTCTCTAAGATTTGATTGGCTGGCTTTGGCAAGGCCGAGTACTCACCTGGCAGTTCCCTCATAAGGTAAAAAGGGCCACAGCCAGCTCCTGACTTGTCTGCGCCAGGAGGGGCCGTGGCCGCGGTGGGAGGCGGGGCCGTGCCGGGTCCCCCGCCCGGAGGAGGCGGTGGCGGGGGTGGAGGCTTTCCTGGTCCGAAGCCGAGTGCTGTTGGGGGCGGTGGTGGGTCAGCCTGAGCCCCGAACAGTGCCGTGAAATTCTCCATCGTACCCTCCGCCCCGGCGCTGTCTCGGTGTCTGGCGTTGGTAATTTTCATTGGACAATGCTTTCAAGGAGTACCCCCCTCTTTCTCAAGGAGCCGCTTGTCATTGGATGCCTCAGGCACCACCTACCTTGTTTCTTCAACTACTTCCGTCGCCTTATGAGAACGTTCAGAAAGTGCTATTTAACCTTATTAGAGTCTTCTGCTAACTCTGCTTGCTACAGTCCAATAAAATGACTTAGGCGGATAAAGCGACAACTAGACTAACCAATGAAATATTAAGTTCTTTTTTGGGTTCTGACCTACCACAGCGTTTAGAGAACTACATCCGGGTTTAGAGGCCATACGTTTGCGATATAGCCCAATAGCAGTCGTTATGGTGGGGGAGGCGGGGCCATACTACGTCGCCGGCGAGCAGTGGCCCTTACGGCCGAAAAGATGGCGGTCTTGGCACCTCTAATTGCTTTGGTGTATTCGGTGCCGCGACTTTCACGATGGCTCGCACAACCTTACTACCTTCTGTCGGCCCTGCTCTCTGCTGCCTTCCTACTCGTGAGGAAACTGCCGCCGCTCTGCCACGGTCTGCCCACCCAACGCGAAGATGGTAACCCGTGTGACTTTGACTGGGTGAGCCTCCCGCGTCTTAGTACCCCGCGACCTTGACTTTCCCTGCCCTTGCAGGTGCATCTGGGAACCCTGGGGTTTACCTCTCTGAGGACACCTTAGGTTCCGAGTCTGTAGCGGACTTAGAGACTATTAAGTGCAGGGTCGGAACCATCGTCGAGTCTAAACTTTGTGTTTAAGATGGGAAAACGGAACCTGTTAGTGGTAGCTCCTGCACAATGGCCCAACAGCTTTTGACTGTTGAGTCCAGGTTTCTTTCCATTTCACCATTGAGACTAATAAACAGCCCTATCAAAACTGTACATACACGTGTATAACGTTTTACAGTGCCGCTCATTATGTAAAGCCTCCTGAGGAGCCAGTAAGGTAGACAAGGCAAGTAGTAGTATTCCTGTTTCATTGGTAAAGAAATGGATCTCGGCCGGGTGCGGTGGCTCACGCCTGTAATCCCAGCACTTTGGGAGGCCGAGGCGGGCGGATCACAAGGTCAGGAGTTCGAGACCATCCTGCCAAACACGGTGAAACCCCGTCTCTACTAAAATACAAAAAAACTAGCCGGGCGTGGTGGCGGGCGCCTATAGTCCCAGCTACTCGGGAGGCTGAGGCAGGAGAATGGCGTGAACCCGGGAGGCAGAGCTTGCAGTGAGCTGAGATCGCGCCACTGCACTCCAGCCTGGGCGACAGAGCAAGACTCCGTCTCAAAAAAAAAAAAAAAAGAAATGGATCTCGGTATCTTTAGGCGACTTGCCCCAGGTCATACAACTAATGAGTGCCTGGGACTTGAAACTGCTCTTTTGGCCACACTACCTGCACAACACTGTCAGCTGCTTCTTAATTCAATAAACATTTCTAGAGTGTACACTCTAGGCACTCTGCTTGATCCTGAGGATGCGAAAGTGGATAAAATGTGGGGGCTACTGTAAAGGAATTGTAAAAAATACGTTGTAAAGAAATCTTTGGGATTTCTTTGGGAAGTGTCCCAAGCTCCTTGCTGTGCTTCCTTGGTATGGGTGGAGGGACTGTTCGGAACATGAACTTAAAGCACTTTGCCCTCTGCCATATAGCATGTAGGGGCCAAGGAAAAGCTTCCCCTTTGCTCTCTGAGGGTTTGTTGAAAAATCAACCGACAAAGGGCACATTAATAGGAGAAAGGCATAGAAATTTTATGTTAACGTGCATAGCATGAGGGAATTGCAGGAGAATGACCCAGTGGGGTACAGATGCTTATATACCCTTCTTCATAGTAATATGGGAAATGGGAAAATGTGGGTGATTTTAAGGTGGATCGTAAATGATTTTTAGGGTGATTCAGTGGCCTGGAGAACATACAGTGGCCTGGAACAATGACTGTTGGGCCTGCAGAGCAGACAATGGTTTCTGACAAAAATCTGTCCAGGTGTGTTGACAGGCTTCAGTCTTTCTTCTTGTACTGAGGTAAGTTAATGAAAACTCAGGAAAGAGACCAGAAGTAATTGTTGTGTTCTTTGACAGGTCTGGACTTTAGGCAGATAAGGTAGTTATCAGAGTAAAACCGCTTCCAGTATCTGCTGGTATCCAGGGACCTTTAATTTAAGATAATTAGCATACAGGATGCCATCTTTTGGGGTGAGTCCCTGGTCTCCTTTATTTCCTTTGTCTGAAACTTCCTTAGAGGTTTCACTATAAGCTGAGTTGGTGTCTGTGGAGAGAGAAATCGGGCTAGTAATTGAGCGGCAAAGGATCGCATTAAACCAGTCTCTCATTTTGGGGGATAGGCCAGTTCAATTAAATTGTTGTGTCTCATTTCAGGAGATGGCATTGTAGATGAGTTCTCAAAGCTAGGCCTCTGTACATGATGTAGGCAAACAGGTATTTAATAAGAGAGACATTTCTATGGAACAAGACAAAGCTTAATATCTGGTATAGTCTATAAACTAGTTTCTTTAGAGTCTGGAGGGCAGTCAGTTGGGAAGATTAATAGCAATCTATTTTCCTAGATTGTAGGTTGTGTGTAAAGTTTGTCCAAATATAAGCTGTTGTGGTGATTATTTTTTTTTTTCAAAGCCAGGTTGACTAGCTTTAGCTGGTAAGGCCTTAGGAAAAAGGCAAGGTTTTTAGTTTTTTGGATTTTTTTTGAGACAAGGTCTTGCTCTGTCATCTAAGCTGGAGTGCAGTGGTGTGATCATGGCTTACTGTAGTCTTAACCTCCCGGGCAAAGCCATCCTGCCACCTCAGCTTCCCAGGTAGCTGGAACCAAAGGCATGCACTACACACCTGGCTAATTTTTTAAAATTTTTTTTCGAGGTGGGGTCTCTTGATGTTGCCCAGGCTGGTCTTGAACTCCTGAGCTCAAGGGATCCTCCTGACTTGGCTTCCTAAGGAGCTGGGATTTACAGGTGTGAGTCACTGCGCCAAGCCAAAAAAGGCTGTCTTAATTTTTAGTGATTCTAAGTCAGAAGAGTGGGTGAAAAATGGAAAACATTAGTCTGGAGGTTAGCAATTTTATGAGTCCAGTTTTCTTTTTTCATTAGACTTTGGAAATTTTTACCCAGTCCAGTTATACAGTTTCAAAGTTATCAGAAACCTGTATTTGTCAGAATTCTTCCCATGCTTTCCATGAGCCTCCTTGAAAATAAGACATTTGTCCAGGCGTGGTGGCTCACATCTGTAATCCCAGCACTTTGGGAGGCTGAGGCAGGTGGATTTCCTGAGCTCAGGAGTTTGAGACCAGCCTGGCCAACATGGTGTAACCCTGTCTCTACTAAAAATACAAAAAATTAGCTGGGTGTGGTGGTGGGTGCCTGTAATCCCAGCTACTCTGGAGGCTGAGGCAGGAAAATCACTTGAACCCGAGAGGCAGAGGTTGCAGTGAGCCAGGATCATGCAATTGCACTCCAGCCTGGGCAACAAGAGCAAAGTTCTGTCTCTAAATAAATAAATAAAATAAAAATATATTTATTTTATATATATAATATATTATATATGTATTAATGCGCTTTTAATACTAAAGCTGATTTTAATAAACTTTACAAACAATCTGTCTAATCTTGATCAGCTTTGACTATACAAGATAAAATTTCCATAAACCTTTTATAACCTCTTAGAATTTGTTTTCATTCTTTATTTTCTTTCCCCAGCTTTTTGTTGTTGTTGTTATTTAGTTTTTATTTCATAATCATAAACTTAACTGCAATCCAGCTAGGTATGGAAGGGAACAAGGAAAACTCGGAACCCAAAGGGAACTGCAGTGAGAGCACAAAGATTCTAGAATACTGTGAGCAAATGGGGTGGAGGGGTGCTCTCCTGAGAGGAGAGTACAGAAGGAATGGTCTAGTGGTTAAGACAAAACAAGTCAAACTTACTAGAATTATCCACAGTCAGCAATGGTGATCTTCTTGCTGGTCTTGCCATTCCTGGACCCAAAGCGCTCCATGGCCTCTACAATATTCATGCCTTCTTTCACCTTGCCAAAGACCACATGCTTGCCATCCAACCACTCACTCTTGGCAGTGTAGATGAAAAACTGGGAACCTTTTGTGTTGGGTCCAGCATTTGCCATGGACCTTGCCAGGATCGGTATGCTTTAGGATGAAGTCCTCATCATCAAATTTCTCCCCATAGATGGACTTGCCACCAGTGCCATTATGGCATGTGAAGTCACCACCCTGATACATAAACCCTGGAATAATTCTGTGGAAGCAAGAACTCTTATAACCAAATCCTTTTCATCCATTGTTCAGAGCACGAAAGTTTTCTGTTGTCTTTGGAAACTTGTCTGCAAACAGCTCGAAGGGGATGCGGCCCAGGGGCTCACCATCCACGGTGATGTTGAAGAACATGGTGGGGTTGACCATGACTGATAGTACAGGGCTCCTGGTGGTGGCAGCAAAGCCTCTTTGCCCAACTTTTTGTATCTGTTTAGTTTTATCTATATCATTGTTTTCCTCCATTCATTTATTCTGAAACAACCCCCCCTCTCTTTTTTTGAGATGGAGTTTTGCTCTTGTTGCCTAGGCTGGAGTGCAATGGCTCAGTCTCAGCTCACCACAACCTCAGCCTCCTGAGTAGCTGGGATTAGAGGCATGTGCCACCACGCCCAGCTAATTTTGTATTTTTAGTAGACGTGGGGTTTTTCCATGTTGGTCAGGCTGTTCTCAAGCTCCCAATCTCAGGTGATCCACCAGCCTCGGCCTCCCAAAGTGCTGGGATTACAGGCATAAGCCACCATGCCTGGCCTAAAATGTTTTTTAAATAAAGCCAACTTACTTAGCGACTTAAGCCAATAAGCCTTTTTCATGGAAAGTCTCAGAGGTAATTTTCTAGGTTCAGAATACCAGATGATATAACCCTCACATTCCCCCAAAATATTCACTTTCAAAAATAGGCTAAGATAGCGAAAGACTCTTGTTGTCATAGACAGTTAAGGATGGTGTTTATGTGTGTGGTTCCTGTAGTATCCCACCAATACGTGGGGGGCTGCTAATCATAGACCTATTAATTTGAGACACCAGGTAGGCCCTCCCTGGATTGGACTTGCCCAGGACTAACCAGGCAATAAGTGTTGAGACTTCTTCCTTCTCACTGAAGTAATTTTATTTATTTATTTTTTAAATTAATTTTAAAAATTGAGGGGGGAGACAGGGTCTCGTTCTCTTACCCATGCTACAGTGCAGTGGCATGGTCGCAGCTCACCACAGCCTCAACCCGCTGCACTTAAGCCATCCTCCCACCTGAGCCTGTCAAGCAGATGGGAGTACAGGCACGTGCCAACCTACATGCCCAACTAATTTTTAAAAATCATTTGTGGAGAGGAGGTCTCACTGTGTTGCCCAGGCTGGTCTCGAACTCCTGAGCTCAAGCAATCCTCCCATCACGGCCTCCCAAAGTGCTAGGATTACAGGTGTGAGCCACTGTGCCCAGCTTCAGTAAGGAATTTTTTAAAAAGGAGAAGAAAAAGATAAAAGAGTTGAGACAATAAAATCAGGTGTGAGCCACTGCGCCCGGCCCTCTTTCTCTTTTGAAAAGGCCTTGAAAGATGGCTCTCTCCTTCACCTTTTGTTGTGTCCTGTAACTTTTACTAATTATCTAAAGTAAGAGAGAAAAATTGTTTTTGAAAACAGGCAAATAAAGTATCTTTTGAACATGGCTTTTATTCTGCATGCCTGTTATATCTGTATCTTTATGTGTGTCATATAGAAGTGATACTTCACTACCAAACTCTACTTGAAAGAGCTCTAATCAAGTAATTTTAAAAATGTAAGTGCTTATCACATTGGTAAAAGCTAGCTCAGATGCCTTTTAATTTACATAACCTTGGTAAAACTCTCCAGTAATTTAAAAATCTTCAAGTCATGTTTAAACCCTCAAGTTTTTTTTTTCCCCACTGGAAATTTGGGTTACTAGAAGTTAAGATAGTAGAAACATAAAATATGCTTTCATTAAAATTTTATTGGCCGGGCGTGGTGGCTCACGCCTGTAATCCCAGCACTTTGGGAGGCCGAGGCGGGCGGATCACGAGGTCAGGAGATCGAGACCATCCTGGCTAACACAGTGAAACCCCGTCTCTACTAAAAATACAAAAAAAATTAGCCGGGCGAGGTGGTGGGCGCCTGTAGTCCCAGCTACTCGGGAGGCTGAGGCAGGAGAATGGCGTGAACCCTGGTGGGCGGAGCCTGCAGTGAGCCGAGATCGCGCCGTTGCACTCCAGCCTGGGCGACAGCGAGACTCTGTCTCCAAAAAAAAAAAAAAATTTTATTGGCTGGGGTGCAGTGGCTCAAGCCTATAATCCCAGCACTTTGGGAGGCTGAGGCAGGTGGATCACCTGAAGTCAGGAGTTTGGGACCAGCCTGGTCAACGTGGCAAAACCCCATCTGTGCAAAAATACAAAATTAGCTGGGCGTGGTGGCATGTGCCTGTAATCCCAGCTACTCGGGAGGCTGAGATGGGAGAATTGCTTGAACCCAGCAGGCGGAGGTTGCAGTGAGCTGTGATCACACCACTACACTCCAGCCTGGGCGACAGAGCAAGACTCTGTCTCAGAAAATAATAATAATAAGCTAAGAGTTGCTTTATAATGAAGAAAATTATACAGATAAAACTAAATGGTTTTTTTTTTTTTTTTTTAAAGCAAAACAAAACAAGCCAGGGCAGCAAAACTCTGAGCCCTGTGGTTACCAAGAAAATAGTCAATATGGGGGAAGGGCAAAACCAAGTAACTATTTAAAACCAAAGGGTGTAATGTAAAGGAATTGTTCCATTTTGTAGATTGGTATCATTCGGCTTCTTTTTTTAAAAAAAACTTTACTATAGTGGATTGTAAAAATAACTGCTTTAAGGACAAAATTCTTAATTTTAAATGCTACAGAATTTAAGAGCTTGTTTGGATTAACGCAGGACCCACATCTCATTACTGAACAGTCACTGAGTATATATGATCCAAACGCACAGGGGGTTTATTCCTGAAAAAGCAATCAGCCTAGTGGGCCAGATAATGCCATTATAAGGTCTGTTTGCCCTGAGAAGGGAACTGCCCAGCTCTCCCTTTAAAATACCAAGTGAAGTACCCCAGATGAAGCAGTTAGTATGTTTCATATACAAGCCATGTTGCGCTAGCTTGATGATAACTGGGATGTCCTCCCACAAAATATGTCTATTACCCAGGTCATGGTAAATTTGGAGGTTAAGAGGGCCCGTTTTACATGGGTGCCCCCCCCACAGAATCATAGGTCTGTTTAAGAAGCCTTATCAAATATCCTATCCCTCATAGGTCTTACAGATGCAACCCCATGCTGGGAACCCAAACCGTTTGCACCAGAAAAGGTAAAATGGTCTGGGGATTAAAAAAAAAAAGGCTTCCTGGGACCAGAACATAAAAACATACAGGTTAATAGAACTTTAAAATGTAAGATGTTTAAACAAGCTTTATCTAAGGTAGTTGTAACCCCTTTTACCTAAATGTCTTATGAAAATGGGTACTATAAGGCTGGGTGTGGTGACTCACACCTGTAATCTCAGCACTTTGGGAGGCTGAGGCGAGTGGATCACAAGGTCAAGAGTTCAAGATTAGCCTGGCCAAGATGGTGAAACCCTGTCTCTACTAAAAATACAAAAATTAGCTGGGTGCAGTGGCAGGCACCTGTAATCTCAGCTACTCGGGAGGCTGGGGCAGGAGAATCACTTTGAACTCGGGTGGCAGAGGTTGCAGTGAGCCGAGATTGCGCCACTGCACTCCAGCCTGGGCAATAGAGTGAGACTTTCAAAAAAAAAAAAAAAAAGAAAAGAAAATGGGTTCTATATCTAATTGGGGGATTTGAGGGATGTTTTCCCCTTTCTAGTACTGTAAACCGAAGACGTACATCTGCTCATGTAAATCCTCCATTGCATAGCCTTTTGTGTGGAGCATTTATTGGGGCTGATACCAAAAACTAAGCCCTAACTTTTTAAGTGCAGATTAAGCCATTATTTCTCTCTCCCTGTTTTACTTCCAAGGAAACCGAAATCATGGTATTCTGAAGACTAGAAACATGAATCTCCCTCATTTGGTATCCCACTGACCCTGGATCTGTTTCACTGCTAATGCTCTGCTGCTAAAACTATACAAGCTGCCTCCCTCTAGGCCAGGGCTCATGAGGTTATAAGGGCTGGTTTTGAGGGATAAAATTAGGTCAAGATTGTCTGGTCGAGGTGGCTCACGCCGGTAATCCCACCACTTTGGGAGACCGAGGTGGGTGGATCACTTGTGGTCAGGAGTTTGAGACCAGCCTGGCTAACAGAATGAAACCCCGTCTCTACTAAAAATACAAAAATTAGCCGGCTGTGGTGGTGCATGCCTGTAATCCCAGCTACTTGGGAGGCTGAGGCAGGAGAATCGCTTGAACCCAGGAGGTGGAGGTTGCAGTGAACTGAGATTGTGCCACTGCACTCCAGCCTGGGCGACAGAGCGAGACTCTATCTTGAAGAAAAAAAAAAAAAAAGGTCAAAATTAAACCCTCCAAATCAAGAAGGGGGTTCTAAAAATGCCCAAACAGCTGGTAAAACAAAATTGGTTGCTTTCTGAACTATTATGTGTCACTTTTGCATTCACCCCAACCATAGAAATTTTCTGCTTACTATAAAATTAAGGAAAAATATTTACTAACATTATAAAATACCATGGAACAAAGCCTCCTGGGTATAATACTCCAAATTATAAGTTGTGAAGATAAATATATCTACAGATATAGATATGTATATATACATATTTTTAATCATTTTTCAGAGTGATGCTTATATTTTGTATAGCTAATTGCTATAGGTCTGTAACAGAAACCAAGCTTATAGTAGCTCAACACATAAAAGTTAAAAATAAGTCAGTCTGCCGGGCGTGGTGGCTCACTCCTGTAATCCTAGCACTTTGGTAGGCCGAGGTGGGCGGATTGCCTGAGGTCAGGAGTTCGAGACCACCCTGGGCAACATGGTGAAACCCCATCTCTACTAAAATACAAAAAATTAACCAGGCCTGGTGGCGTGTGCCTGTAGTCCCAGCTACTTGGGAGGCTGAGGCAGGAGAACTGCTTGAACCCGGGAGGTGGAGGTTGCAGTGAGCCAAGATCATGCCCCTGCACTCCAGCCTGGGTGACAGAGCCAGACTCCGTCTCCATAAAAAATAAGATTAAAAAAAAGAAAAAAAAGTCGTCTTGTAACTTTGTTTTTTGGGTTTATTGTCAGCTTTTTTTTGTTTGTTTGTTTTTTACTTAATGATTTTAAGAAGTAATGAATGCCTGTCCACATCCATTCCTATATGGCCTAAAACAATTAATTGACTATAAGTCTTTTGACTTTTAAGGCCCTCAGCCATAGGGAGTCCTGCTGAGGAAAAAACACTGTAGAATTATATGACTTCTCCTGTGACAAAACCTTTTCTCCCAATACCAGTATATGGTGCAATACAAAATTTGTGGGAAAAATAGCTTTCTACTTTTAATAAGTCTGTAACAATTTAAACACCAAGGACCAGGCATTTCTCCCATTTAATTTATATCCTCCCTCAGGATGCTATACCTATGGAGATAAATTGGCCAGAAGAGAGATTAAATTTATTACATTCTAATATAATGTTGATATCACAATTTTCAAATAAGATTTATCACAGGGTTTAAATAACCCTTATTAAGGAGTATAAACACACTGTAAGTCTATTCAAAGACTATGATGATGCATGCAGGGTTTTTCCTGGCTGATTGGGTTGTTTACTGCCCTCAGATTCTACCTATAACTCTGAACGCCCAAATCTTCACTGTCTTTATGATATTTGTTATTATATTAGCATTAGGCATTTCTTGTAAATATTATGCTAGATACAGCAAAAGGCAAAGGCACAGTTAAAGACCCAGATCATAATAGCTCAGAAAATAGATCTGATCCGGGATTTTTTTTAGACGAAGCCTGACTCCATTTCACCCCTTAAACAATTGACTATTACATCAGGTCAGACCATGTCCTCCCCCCATTATCCAAATCGCTAATATTTAAAACTATTACCATCAAATCAAAGGACTCTAGAAACAAGCCTTCCTAGTCCTGTGGGACCCTGCCAGATGGCCAAATCAGACATCTCTAGGAATGAGGTTTCCTAGTACGTTGGGACCTGCTGGTGTTTGTTGGCCTACACATACATTCTATGGAATGCTTTTTGGCCAAGAGAGGGGAGTGAGGACTAAGCCGTGATTTTTTTTATCTTGCCCAAATTCCTTTCTAAGGGGTCTGGAGAATCATGCCCTAAAAACCATAAATTCTCATCAGATGGGTTTTATTTAACCCTGGATATCTATTGTGACTTACTTTCCAATCTGACTCTGGCATAACAAGGAAGAAACTAAAAATGTTTTACCCCAAAATCTGTTTCCTTCCCATACCTTGAAATTGCCCTGCAAATTCTCTTCTGGGAAAAAATCCACATTGTATAGAGAATCCCCTCTCGCCTTTGTTTTCCTTCTTTCTTTCCCAGATCCAGGAAATAATCAACTAAGAGATAGGCACCCTTTTAAGTCCAATAAGAAACGATTTACAACCTGCTGTCTCTGAAGTCTGCTGAGAGCTTCCTCTGCACAATAAAACTTGGCCTCCACAATCCTTTATCATAACCTGAACATTCCTTTCTGTGAATCCCAGGTCTTCAGACAAACTCAACCAATTGTCTGCCAGAAAATGTTTAAATTTACCTATTATAGCCCCGCTTTGAGTTGTCCTGCCCTTCTGAACGAAACCAATGTATTTCTTAAATGTATTTGATCGATGTCTCATGCCTCCCTAAAATATTAAGCTGTACCCAGGGCATCTTGGGCACATGTTCTCAGGACCTCCTGAGGGCTGTGTCGTGGGCCATGGTCACTCATATTTGGCTCAGAATAAATCTCTGAAAATATTTTACAGAGTTTGACTCTTTTTGTTTTTTTTTTTTGAGACGGAGTCTCGCTCTGTCGCCCAGGCTGGAGTGCAGTGGCACCATCTCGGCTCACTGCAAGCTCTGCCTCCCGGGTTCACGCCATTCTCCTGCCTCAGCCTCCCCAGTAGCTGGGACTACAGGCGCCCGCCACCACGCCTGGCTAATTTTTTGTATTTTTAGTAGAGACGGGGTTTCACCGTGGTCTCGATCTCCTGACCTCATGATCTGCCCGCCTCGGCCTCCCAAATATTTTACAGAGTTTGACTCTTTTTGTTTTTTTTTTTTGAGACGGAGTCTCGCTCTGTCGCCCAGGCTGGAGTGCAGTGGCACCATCTCGGCTCACTGCAAGCTCCGCCTCCTGGGTTCACGCCATTCTCCTGCCTCAGCCTCCCCAGTAGCTGGGACTACTGGGACTACTAGGCCAAGTTTTACTGTGCAGAGGAAGCTCTCAGCAGACTTCAGAGACAGCAGGTTGTAAATCGTTTCTTATTGGACTTAAAAGGGTGCCTATCTCTTAATTGATTATTTCCTGGATCTGGGAAAGAAAGAAGGAAGGAAAACAAAGGAAAAAATATTTTCAGAGATTTATTCTGGGATTACAATCATGCTGGGATTACAAGCATGAGCCACCGCGCCCGGCTGAACTGTTGTTTTCATAGAGACTGAGTTTTTCAGCTCTGAAGAGAAAGGGTGTTTGCTCCTCCCAGCTGATAGGTGCCCCTGGGTGACTGGGGGCCTCGTGGGAGTGTCCAGGGGGTTGACCCCCAAGACGTACAGCGGCCCTAAAGGGAAATCCCCCAAAAACAATTAATTTAAAAAATGGCTCATCCAGGAAACGCATGTAAGGGCTGATCATCCAGCGTTTTGAGCCCTCTCAGAGGTCACAGACCTCTGGAGAGAGACACTTAAGAGGGCAGAAACAACTCAGTGGTGACACTGTGGAGTCCTGCCCGCAAGCAGCACGCATCGATCCACCACACAAGAACCCTAGGCTACAGCTCAGCTCCTCTAAGGAGAAAAAAAAAAAAAGGCGAGAAACAAATCTAAGAATAAGGAGAAAATCAGGAGAATGTCCCTTTTTCGGGTCCTCCATAGGTTTTATGGCACCTCTACTTACCAGAGTTGATATAAAATGGAAGTAATATGGTCTTTGTGCACATTTGCATTAAGAAAAAAGAGTCCGAGACAGGTCGGATCGCAAGGTCAAGAGTTCGAGTCCAGCCTGGCCAATATAGTGAAACCCCTTCTCTACTAAAAATACAAAATTAGCCAGGCATGGTGGCATGCACTGTAGTCCAGCTACTAAGACTGAAGCAGGAGTATCGCTTGAACCCAGGAGACGGAGGTTGTGGTGAGCCAAGATCATGCACTCCAGCCTGGGCAATAGAGCGAGACTCTGTCTCAAAAGAAAAAAAAAAAAAAAATATATATATGCGCATGCGGCGGGCACGGTGCCTCACGCCTGTAATCCCAGTATTTTGGGAGGCCGAGGCGGGTGGATCACCTGATGTCAGGAGTTCGAGTCCAGCCTGGCCAACATGGTGAAACCCCTTCTCTACTAAAAATACAAAAATTAGCCAGCCATGGTGGTGGGCGCCTGTAATCCCAGGTACTTGGGAGGCTGAGGCAGGAGAGTCGCTTGAACCCAGGAGGTGGAGGTTGCAGTGAGCCAAGATCACACCATTGCACTCCAGGCTGGGCAACAAGAGTGAAACTGTCTCAAAAAAAAAAAAACCAAAAAAAAACAAAAAAAAAGGTCAGGCATGGTGGCTCATGCCTGTAATCCCAGCACTTTGGGAGGCCGAGGTGGGCAGATCATCTGAGGTCAGGAGTTCGAGATCAGCCTGGCCAACATGGCAAAACTCCATCTCTACTAAAAATACAAAAATTAGCCAGGCATTGGTGGTGGGCACCTGTAATCCCAACTACTCGGGAGGCTGATGCAGGAGAATCGCTTGAATCCAGGAAGCGGAGGTTGCAGTGAGCTGAGATCGCACCATTGCACTCCAGCCTGAGCAACAAGAGGGAAACTGTGTCTCAAAACAAAAATAAAAACAAAAAAAACAAGAATCTTGTAGAGTGAATTTTTGCCCTCAAATAAAATAACTGGGTTGCTCGAGAGAGAGATATTTAGGGTAAAACAGCCTAACCATTGTGAATGATCTGTGTAAGTCATAATAAGGTTAGTAAGAAGGAATTTTTTTTTTTTTTTTTTGAGATGGAGTCTCGCTCTGTCACCCAGGCCGGAGTGCAGTGGCGCAATCTCGGCTCACTGCAAGCTCCGCCTCCCGGGTTCACGCCATTCTCCTGCCTCAGCCTCTCCGAGTAGCTGGGACTACAGGCGCCCGCCACCACGCCCGGCTAATTTTTTGTATTTTTTAGTAGAGACGGGGTTTCACCGTGGTCTCGATCTCCTGACCTCGTGATCCGCCCGCCTCGGCCTCCCAAAGTGCTGGGATTACAAGCATGAGCCACTGCGCCCGGCCAGTAAGAAGGAATTTTTAAAGGGGTTTTATAATTCAGTTAGCTATGATTAAAGGAAATCATATCTTTCTAGAGATTAGTCTTTAATATTTTAAAAAACGCACTAACACAAAAATTAGTTAAAACAAGATTTTATTACAAATATTGAGTTATTTTTAATTCAAGAAATTTTTAAATTCTGTAATGTGTTTCCTTTAACATTCGTCAGATTGATATCTTAAAAGTGCCACTCTTTCTGGGTTTTTTTGTTTTTTTTTTTTTTGAGATGGAGTTCCGCTCTGTCGCTCAGGCTGGAGTGGAGTGGTGCAGTTTCCACTCACTGCAACATCTGCCTCCCGGGTTCAAGTGATTCTCCTGCCTCAGCCTCCCGAGTAGCTGGGATTACAAGCACGTGCCACTGCGCCTGGCTAATTTTTGTATTTTTAGTAGAGACGGAGTTTTGCCATGTTGGCCAGGCTGGTCTTGAACTCCTGACATCAGGTGATCTGCCCGCCTCAGCCTCCCAAAGTGCTGGGATTACAAGGGTGAGCCACCGCACCCAGCCTTTTTTTTTTTTTTTGAGACCAAAAAAATCAAATCAATGTATTTGATGTCTCGTGCTTCCCTAAAATATATAAAACCAAGCTGTAGAGCACCTTGGGCACATATTCTCAGGACTTCCAGAGGGCTGTGTCACAGGCCTCTGAATAAATCTCTTAAAACATTTTACAGAGTTTGACTCTTTTCGTCAACACTGGCCACTGGACTTCACCCAAAAATAAGGCCTCCAAGTGGTGGAGACCAAGAAGCTCCCATTTGGTCACAAGTCAAGCTTCCAAGGACATAAAATGAGAAGGAAACCTCATCTGGTTTTTATTTTGGGGACCCACAGCACAATTTGTATGCCATTCTGATAAGAATTTTAAAACTCACCCACCAGTCTGGAGGGCCAGCTTGACCAATAGGCTTACAGGGGCTTTATTCTGATGTTGTACTTTATGGTATCCTACTCTATGACAAAATAACACAGGAAGATATAATAAGAGAAAAAGACTATTTTGGGGAGAAAAAGAATCAGACAATGTGAATATTCATACCAAAAACATATCAAAGTCGCTACACCTAAGACTAATCATACAAATGTTCTTCTCCCATTAATCTTAAATTTGGAAAGGAAAAGGAGACCAACAGTGGTTTTTCTCTCTGTTGTGTCTTTTTCTTTTTACTAGTGTTTCCATGTGCGTTGTTAATTTCTCCTGTCAATCTGCCTTTTGTCAGCTCATTTTCAGCAAACCTTTAGAAGGTGGAGGGGAGGCTACCTGTGTCCCTATAAGCAACATCTGTGCTCAGATGAAGGCGCATCATCCAGAATTTTTGTACTTTTTCCAGCCCCCAAAATGAGTCATTACCTTTATCAGAACCCACTCCCTTATTTTTTTCCTCCTTCCTTTTCCTGCTTCCTCTTTTTCCCAAACTGTATAATTAATTAGCTCAAATGTAGCCTTGCTATTTCAAAGGATCTTTCACTTGATATTTGATGCCACTTCAATGAAAATGGGACCCCAAAATATAAGTGCATAGTAATAAAGATTTTTAATAAGTATAGGAGACCTTTTATAAAGTTCATTTATCTGTATACTCTAATATGCAAAATGCTGGAAGTTTTTATATTTTATTCTTACTCTGATAGAATTTTAAAAAAATGCTTAGGGTTAATAGCCAATTTTTGTTTTTCTGGAAAATGCATGGTTCACCTATTTACCTTGCTGATTGGGACTAGGTTCTCAGAGCTTCTAGATAGCTAAACACAGGAAGGTTCCTGGAACATATCCTTTTGGGTTTTTGTGGAACTTCATTACATAGGTGTGACTAATTAAATCATTGGCCATTGGTGATCAGCTGAACTTTCAGCCTGGTGGTGAGGGGGTGGGGCTGAAAGTCCTAACCTGCTAATCATGTGGTGTCCTTAGGCCATATGGTCCTTGTGGGAGCATCATAAGAGTGTACTTACACAAATTTAGATGGCCTACTACACACCTAGGCTTTATGGCACAGCCTATTGCTCCCAGGCACAAACCTACACAACATGTTACTGTACTAGTAAGCAATTTAACACAATGGTATTTATCTAAATATATCTAAACACAGAAAAGGTACAATAAAAATATGGTATTATAATCTTATGGGACCACTGTTGTATATGTGGTCTATTGCTGACCAAAATGTCATGATATGGCACATGACTATATATTTCACAGCATAACAGTGTGTCAGTGATAACTGTGGTTGTGTTTTTTTTTTTTTTTTTTAAGTCCTCATGTGTAAGACACAGTGAGGAATTTTTTTTTTTTTTTTTTGAGATGGTGTTTCACTCTTGTCACCCAGGCTGGAGTGCAATAGCGCTTCCTCGGTTCACTGCAACCTCCGCCTCTCGAGTTCAAGCGATTCTCCTGCCTTAGCCTCCTAGTAACTGGAACTACAGGCGCCTGCCATCACGCCCGGCTGAATTTTTGTGTGTTTTTAGTAGAGACCGGTTTCACCCATGTAGGCCAGGCTGGTCTAGAATTCCTGACCTCAGGTGATCCACCCGCCTCGGCCTCCCAAAGTGCTGGGATTACAGGCGTGAGTCACCGCGCCCAGCCGATAGTGAGGAATTTACAGATGAAATGATATAGCTGGAATTTGCTTTAAGTTTCTCTAAGAAGAAAAAATGGGTAGCATATATGAATTGGAAATCACAGTGGCAAAATGTTGGTTACTGTTGAAGCTGGGTAATAGAGGTTCATACAGTTATCCTCTCTTCTGTATGCTTCAAATTATCCATAATAAAAAGTTTTAAAACAATTAAATAGAACAACCAAGAGCTCTGCATTATAGAGTCATCCTAGAACCCAAGGCTCATTCTGTCTTCAACCTGTGGCCTTGGGTCATCCCAGCATCATCCAGCCAGCAAATGAAGAAAAGCTGGAATGCAGGCGGGGTGCGGTGGCTCACGCCTGTAATCCCAGCACTTTGGGAGGCCGAAGCAGGCGGATCACAAGGTCGGGAGATCCAGACCATCCCGGCTAACACGGTGAAACCCGGCCTCTACTAAAAAATACAAAAAATTAGCCGGGCGTGGTGGCGGGTGCCTGTAGTCCCAGCTACTCGGGAAGCTGAGGCAGGAGAACGGCGTGAACCTAGGAGGCGGCGGAGGCAGTGAGCCGAGACCGCGCCACTGTACTCCAGCCTGGGCGACAGAGAGACTCCGTCTCAAAAAAAAAAAAAAAAAAAAAAAAAAAAAAAAAAAAAAAGGAATGCAAGGACACACCCTTTCTTAACTGCCTAAACCCAGAAGTGGTAAATCACTTTCATTCACATTCCATTCTCAAGTACTAGTCACACAGTTCTACCTGGATGCGAAGAGATAGGGAGAGAGTCTAGCTGCAGTATGCCTGGGAAGAACAGAAATGAAGTTTGCAGTAGCAATAGCTAATCCCTCCATAGACCATTTTCTGTCCTTAGAGAATTTCTTTTGGTCCTACCTTTGGTCTCCTGGTTAACTACAACTCTCTTTTAAAATTCATCTTTCAGCCAGGCACAGTGGCTCACGCCTATAATCTCAGCACGTTGGGAGGCCCGAGGCAGGTGGATCATATGAGGCCAGGAGTTCAAGACCAGCCTGGCCAACATGGTGAAACCCCATCTCTACTAAAAATACAAAAGTTCACCAGGCGTGGGGGCAGGTGCCTGTAATCCCAGCTACTAGGAGGCTGAGGCAGGAGAATTGCTTGAATCCAGGAGGCAAAGGTTGCAGTGAGCCGAGGTTGTGCCATTGCACTCCAGCCTGGGTGACAGAGCAAGACTCCTCTGTCTCAAAAAAAATAAAAAATAAAAAATAAAAATAAATAAAATTAATCTTTCCACAACTTTCATTCCCAATTCTAACCCACCTAGTTTCATTCATGAAAATCTTTCCTGGCAGGGCAGGGTGGCTCATGCCTGTAATCCCAGCACTTTGGGAGGCCAAGGCGGGCAGATCACAAGGCCAAGAGATCAAGACCATCCTGGCCAATGTGGTGAAACCCCATCTCTACAAAAATACAAAAGCCGGGCGTGGTGGTGGGCCTCTGTAGTCCCAGCTACTCGGGAGGCTGAGGCAGGAGAATCGCTTGAACCTGGGAGGCAGAGGTTGCAGTGAGCCGAGATCATGCCACTGCATTCCAGCCTGGGCAACAGAGCAAGACTCTGTCAAAAAAAAAACTTTCCTAATTTCTGCCTCAGGTATAATATTTACTAAAGTCTAGCATACTCCCTCACCCCTATTTTCCTTTTTTTTTTTTTTTGGAGACGGAGTTTCGCTCTGTTGCCCAGGCTGGAGTGCAGTGGCACGATCTCAGCTCACTGCAACCTCTGCCTCCCAGGTTCAAGCGATTCTCCTGCCTCAGCCTCCTGAGTAGCTTTGATTACAGGTGTATGCCACCGTGCTCGGCTAATTTTTTTGTATTTTTAGTAGAGATGGGGTTTTGCCACGTTGACCAGGCTGGTCTTGAACTTCTAATCTCTGGTGATCCACCCACCTCAGCCTCCCAAAGTGCTGGGATTACAGGCTTGAGCCACAGCACCTGGCCAGGAGAGCTTTATTTCTCATAAAAAGTTGCAGCCTGCAGGCTATCCTGTCAGGCAGGGAAGCATAGCCTCCGCTCAGAAGCTAAAAACAGACACTTGGAGTGAGGGGTAAAGGAAACAGGAATTTATGCTAAGCAGGGTGGCCAAATATACATATTTAATAAGCTATCGGCAGAGTCATGAATATTTATGAAAGGAGAAACACGTGCATGCTCAGTTGAGCTTCATATCTGTCCAAAAGACCCATGTTCAAAAGTGGTAATGTTATCATGATCTGAGGTGGAGTTTTCAGCCCTCTCAAGTCAAAAGGTGAAGCAGAGAACACAAACTCTGTCTGCATTCTCCTTAGCCTGGCCAGATCCACTGCATGGTCACTGGTCTCTTATCAGGAGGCAATGCTGGTTAGTTGTTTTGTCCTAACTGCAAAAGGGAGGGGCAGTGTCAGGCAGTTGGTTGATGTCAGGTGGAGCAAGTCTTTTCAGAGGGCTGGTTTCTGTTTAACTTTCTGTTAAAGAAAGCCTAACGTTGGTAAGTGACGGAAGGGATATAAAGAGGTGTGTCTGACCTCACACCCTGTCATGGCCGAGAACTCAGTTTTCAAGGTTTCTCTGGGGTCCCCTTAGCCAAGAGGGAGTCTGTTCAGTCACTTCAGGGCTTAGAATTTTATTACTTCTCAGTGTCTTTGTCATGTTTATTGTCTGTCTCACTTGCTCACTTGGTGGTTACATTCTAGAACAGGGGTATCTAATCTTTTGGCTTCCCTGGGCCACATTGGAAGAATTGTCTTGGGGCACACATAAAATACACTAACACCTAATGATAGCTGATGAGCAAAAAAAAAAAAAAAAAAATCAAAAATATAATGTTTTAAGAAAGTCTATGAATTTGTGTTGGACCCCATTCAAAGCCATCCTGGGCTGCATGTGAGCCACAGGTTGGACAAGAAGGTTGTTCTAGAAGGTGAGAAAACTGTAAGACAAGAGTATTGGCCGGCCTGCCTTCCTTCCTTCCTTCCTTCCTTCCTTTCTTCCTTCCTTTCTTTCTTTCTTTCTCTTTCTTTCCCTCTCTGGCTCAGGCTACAATCTACTCGGCTTGCTGCTGCCCGCGCCGCCGACTGCCTGGGACTGCCGGCGCGCGCCACCGCTGCCTGCCTTTTCTCCTTTGGATGCAGGCACGCATTCGCCATCTTGGCCACGCTGGTCGCCAGCTCCTGATGCCGAGTGCTCTGCCCCCCTCAGCCTCCCGAGGTACTGGGACTACAGACGGAGTCTCGCTCACCCAGTGCTCGGTGTTGCCCAGGCTGGAGTGCGGTGGTGTGGTCTGGCCTCGCGGCAGCCTCTACCCCCCGGCCGCCTGCCTTGGCCTGCCAGGGTGCTGGGATTGCAGCCCCTGCCCGGCCGCCTCCCCATCTGGAAGGTGGGGAGCGCCTCTGCCCGGCCGCCCCGTCTGGGAGGTGAGGAGCACCTCTGCCCGGCCACCCCGTCTGGGAAGTCAGGAGCGCCTCTGCCCGGCCGCCCCGTCTGGGAAGTGAGGAGCGCCTCTGCCCGGCCACCCACCGTCTGGGAAGTGAGGAGCGCCTCTGCCCGGCCACCCACCGTCTGGGAAGTGAGGAGCGCCTCTGCCCGGCCGCCCCGTCTGGGAAGTGAGGAGCGCCTCTGCCCGGCCACCCACCGTCTGGGAAGTGAGGAGCGCCTCTGCCCGGCCACCCACCGTCTGGGAGGTGAGGAGCGCCTCTGCCCGGCCACCCACCGTCTGGGAAGTGAGGAGCGCCTCTGCCCGGCCACCCACCGTCTGGGAAGTGAGGAGCGCCTCTGCCCGGCCGCCTCGTCTGGGAAGTGAGGAGCGCCTCTGCCCGGCCACCCATCGTCTGGGAAGTGAGGAGCGCCTCTGCCCGGCCACCCATCGTCTGGGAAGTGAGGAGCGCCTCTGCCCGGCCGCCCCGTCCGGGAAGAAATGAGGAGCGCCTCTGCCCGGGTGCCCCGTCCGGGAAGAAGTGAGGAGCGCCTCTGCCTGGCCGCCCCGTCCGGGAAGAAGTGAGGAGCGCCTCTGCCCGGCCACCCCGTCTGGGAAGTGAGGAGCGCCTCTGCCCGGCCGCCCCATCCGGGAAGAAGTGAGGAGTGCCTCTGCCCGGCCACCCATTGTCTGGGAAGTGAGGAGCGCCTCTGCCCGGCCACCCACCGTCTGGGAAGTGAGGAGCGCCTCTGCCCGGCCGCCCCGTTTAGGAGGTGAGGAGCGCCTCTGCCCGGCCACCCACCGTCTGGGAAGTGAGGAGCGCCTCTGCCCGGCCACCCACCGTCTGGGAAGTGAGGAGCGCCTCTGCCCGGCCGCCTCGTCTGGGAAGTGAGGAGCGCCTCTGCCCGGCCACCCCGTCCGGGAAGAAGTGAGGAGCGCCTCTGCCCTGCCGCCCCGTCCGGGAAGAATTGAGGAGCGCCTCTGCCCGGGTGCCCCGTCCGGGAAGAAGTGAGGAGCGCCTCTGCCTGGCCGCCCCGTCCGGGAAGAAGTGAGGAGCGCCTCTGCCCGGCCACCCCGTCTGGGAAGTGAGGAGCGCCTCTGCCCAGCCGCCCCATCCGGGAAGAAGTGAGGAGTGCCTCTGCCCGGCCACCCATTGTCTGGGAAGTGAGGAGCGCCTCTGCCCGGCCACCCACCGTCTGGGAAGTGAGGAGCGCCTCTGCCCGGCCGCCCCGTCTGGGAAGTGAGGAGCGCCTCTGCCCGGCCACCCACCGTCTGGGAAGTGAGGAGCGCCTCTGCCCGGCCACCCACCGTCTGGGAAGTGAGGAGCGCCTCTGCCCGGCCACCCACCGTCTGGGAAGTGAGGAGCGCCTCTGCCCGGCCGCCCCGTCTGGGAAGTGAGGAGCGCCTCTGCCCAGCCACCCATCGTCTGGGAAGTGAGGAGCGCCTCTGCCCGGCCACCCATCGTCTGGAAGTGAGGAGCGCCTCTGCCCGGCCACCCCGTCTGGGAAGTGAGGAGCGCCTCTGCCCGGCCGCCCCGTCTGGGAAGTGAGGAGCACCTCTGCCCGGCCACCCATCGTCTGGGAAGTGAGGAGCGCCTCTGCCCGGCCTCCCATCGTCTGGGAGGTGAGGAGCGCCTCTGCCCGGCCGCCCCGTCCGGGAGGAAGTGAGGAGCGCCTCTGCCCGGCCGCCCCGTCTGGGAGGAAGTGAGGAGCGCCTCTGCCCGGCCGCCCCGTCCGGGAGGAAGTGAGGAGCGCCTCTGCCCGGCCGCCCCGTCCGGGAGGAAGTGAGGCGCGTCTCTGCCCGGCCGCCCCGTCCGGGAGGAAGTGAGGAGCGCCTCTGCCCGGCCGCCCCGTCCGGGAAGAAGTGAGGAGCGCCTCTGCCCGGCCGCCCCGTCTGGGAAGTGAGGAGCGCCTCTGCCCGGCCACCCACCGTCTGGGAAGTGAGGAGCGCCTCTGCCCGGCCACCCACCGTCTGGGAGGTGAGGAGCGCCTCTGCCCGGCCACCCACCGTCTGGGAAGTGAGGAGCGCCTCTGCCCGGCCACCCACCGTCTGGGAAGTGAGGAGCGCCTCTGCCCGGCCGCCTCGTCTGGGAAGTGAGGAGCGCCTCTGCCCGGCCACCCATCGTCTGGGAAGTGAGGAGCGCCTCTGCCCGGCCACCCATCGTCTGGGAAGTGAGGAGCGCCTCTGCCCGGCCGCCCCGTCCGGGAAGAAATGAGGAGCGCCTCTGCCCGGGTGCCCCGTCCGGGAAGAAGTGAGGAGCGCCTCTGCCTGGCCGCCCCGTCCGGGAAGAAGTGAGGAGCGCCTCTGCCCGGCCACCCCGTCTGGGAAGTGAGGAGCGCCTCTGCCCGGCCGCCCCATCCGGGAAGAAGTGAGGAGTGCCTCTGCCCGGCCACCCATTGTCTGGGAAGTGAGGAGCGCCTCTGCCCGGCCACCCACCGTCTGGGAAGTGAGGAGCGCCTCTGCCCGGCCGCCCCGTTTAGGAGGTGAGGAGCGCCTCTGCCCGGCCACCCACCGTCTGGGAAGTGAGGAGCGCCTCTGCCCGGCCACCCACCGTCTGGGAAGTGAGGAGCGCCTCTGCCCGGCCGCCTCGTCTGGGAAGTGAGGAGCGCCTCTGCCCGGCCACCCCGTCCGGGAAGAAGTGAGGAGCGCCTCTGCCCGGCCGCCCCGTCCGGGAAGAATTGAGGAGCGCCTCTGCCCGGGTGCCCCGTCCGGGAAGAAGTGAGGAGCGCCTCTGCCTGGCCGCCCCGTCCGGGAAGAAGTGAGGAGCGCCTCTGCCCGGCCACCCCGTCTGGGAAGTGAGGAGCGCCTCTGCCCAGCCGCCCCATCCGGGAAGAAGTGAGGAGTGCCTCTGCCCGGCCACCCATTGTCTGGGAAGTGAGGAGCGCCTCTGCCCGGCCACCCACCGTCTGGGAAGTGAGGAGCGCCTCTGCCCGGCCGCCCCGTCTGGGAAGTGAGGAGCGCCTCTGCCCGGCCACCCACCGTCTGGGAAGTGAGGAGCGCCTCTGCCCGGCCACCCACCGTCTGGGAAGTGAGGAGCGCCTCTGCCCGGCCACCCACCGTCTGGGAAGTGAGGAGCGCCTCTGCCCGGCCACCCACCGTCTGGGAAGTGAGGAGCGCCTCTGCCCGGCCGCCCCGTCTGGGAAGTGAGGAGCGCCTCTGCCCAGCCACCCATCGTCTGGGAAGTGAGGAGCGCCTCTGCCCGGCCACCCATCGTCTGGAAGTGAGGAGCGCCTCTGCCCGGCCACCCCGTCTGGGAAGTGAGGAGCGCCTCTGCCCGGCCGCCCCGTCTGGGAAGTGAGGAGCGCCTCTGCCCGGCCACCCATCGTCTGGGAAGTGAGGAGCGCCTCTGCCCGGCCTCCCATCGTCTGGGAGGTGAGGAGCGCCTCTGCCCGGCCGCCCCGTCCGGGAGGAAGTGAGGAGCGCCTCTGCCCGGCCGCCCCGTCTGGGAGGAAGTGAGGAGCGCCTCTGCCCGGCCGCCCCGTCCGGGAGGAAGTGAGGAGCGCCTCTGCCCGGCCGCCCCGTCCGGGAGGAAGTGAGGCGCGTCTCTGCCCGGCCGCCCCGTCCGGGAGGAAGTGAGGAGCGCCTCTGCCCGGCCGCCCCGTCCGGGAAGAAGTGAGGAGCGCCTCTGCCCGGCCGCCCCGTCCGGGAAAAAGTGAGGAGCGCCTCTGCCCGGCCGCCCCGTCTGGGAAGTGAGGAGCACCTCTGCCCGGCCACCCACCGTCTGGGAAGTGAGGAGCGCCTCTGCCCGGCCACCCACCGTCTGGGAAGTGAGGAGCGCCTCTGCCCGGCCACCCACCGTCTGGGAAGTGAGGAGCGCCTCTGCCCGGCCACCCACCGTCTGGGAAGTGAGGAGCGCCTCTGCCCGGCCGCCCCGTCTGGGAAGTGAGGAGCGCCTCTTCCCGGCCACCCATCGTCTGGGAAGTGAGGAGCGCCTCTGCCCGGCCACCCATCGTCTGGAAGTGAGGAGCGCCTCTGCCCGGCCACCCCGTCTGGGAAGTGAGGAGCGCCTCTGCCCGGCCACCCCGTCTGGGAAGTGAGGAGCGCCTCTGCCCGGCCACCCCGTCTGGGAAATGAGGAGCGCCTCTGCCCGGCCACCCATCGTCTGGGAAGTGAGGAGCGCCTCTGCCCGGCCTCCCATCGTCTGGGAGGTGAGGAGCGCCTCTGCCCGGCCGCCCCGTCCGGGAGGAAGTGAGGCGCGCCTCTGCCCGGCCGCCCCGTCCGGGAGGAAGTGAGGCGCGCCTCTGCCCGGCCGCCCCGTCCGGGAAGAAGTGAGGAGCGCCTCTGCCCGGCCGCCCCGTCCGGGAGGAAGTGAGGCGCGCCTCTGCCCGGCCGCCCCGTCCGGGAAGAAGTGAGGAGCGCCTCTGCCCGGCCACCCCGTCCGGGAAGAAGTGAGGAGCGCCTCTGCCCAGCCGCCCCGTCCGGGAAGAAGTGAGGAGCGCCTCTGCCCGGCCGCCCCGTCTGGGAAGTGAGGAGCGCCTCTGCCAGGCCGCCTCGTCCGGGAAGAAATGAGGAGCGCCTCTGCCCGGGCGCCCCATCCGAGAAGAAGTGAGGAGCGCCTCTGCCCGGCCGCCCCATCCGGGAAGAAGTGAGGAGCGCCTCTGCCCGGCCACCCATCGTCTGGGAAGTGAGGAGCGCCTCTGCCCGGCCACCCACCGTCTGGGAAGTGAGGAGCGCCTCTGCCCGGCCGCCCCATCCGGGAAGAAGTGAGGAGCGCCTCTGCCCGGCCGCCCCATCCGGGAAGAAGTGAGGAGCGCCTCTGCCCGGCCGCCCCGTCCGGGAAGAAGTGAGGAGCGCCTCTGCCCGGCCGCCCCGTCCGGGAAGAAGTGAGGAGCGCCTCTGCCCGGCCGCCCCGTCCGGGAAGAAGTGAGGAGCGCCTCTGCCCGGCCGCCCCGTCGGGGAGAAGTGAGGAGCGCCTCTGCCCGGCCGCCCCGTCTGGGAAGAAGTGAGGAGCGCCTCTGCCCGGCCGCCCCGTCTGGGAGGTGAGGAGCGCCTCTGCCTGGCCACCCATCGTCTGGGAGGTGAGGAGCGCCTCTGCCCGGCCACCCATCCTCTGGGAGGTGAGGAGCGCCTCTGCCCGGCCGCCCATCGTCTGGGAAGTGAGGAGCGCCTCTGCCCGGCCACCTATCGTCTGGGAAGAAGTGAGGAGCATCTCTACCTGGCCGCCCCGTCTGGGAAGTGAGGAGCCCCTCTGCCCGGCCACCCCGTGTCTGGGTAGAAGTGAGGAGCTCCTCTGCCTGGCCGCTCCGTCTGGGAGGTCTACCACGGAGGCCAGAAGCAATGTGGGGGCTGGACGTGGTGGCTGACGCCTGTGGTCCCGGCACTCTGGGGGGCGAGGTGGGTTGATCACTTCGGGCTAGGAGTTCGAGACCAGTCTGGCCAACTTGGCGAAACATGAAGAATACAACAGACAAACCAACCAACCAACTCAATGACAACAAAACAGGTCTACCCTGGCGTCATACTCTAATTTTTCCTATTTTCCTCCCTTTCTGATCCTTTATCCCACTTTCTTTTTCTTCCTCTTCCTTCTCCCTCTTCTTTGTCAAATAGAGGATTGAGTTATTATCACTGATCCATATAAAGTCCCTCTCTCATTTATTTTAACTCCCACCCCCATTTCTATTCCCCGACTTCCCATGTGCAACCTTCCTAATATGTTTGATACGCATCTTTTTGTTTGTATGTATTTTTAGAAAATGTTTATTGTTTTTGTATGCACAAAAAAAAAAAAAAAAAAAAAAGTATTGAAAAGGGCTTTTGAGAGCTCTGAAAGCCCCTTTCAGCTCTCAAATTATATCAAAAGTACATGGATTATCACGATGATATTGGGTGGGGAGGAATGATTAAGTAATGGGGGCTGGGCTCGGTGGCACACACCTGCAATCCAGCACTTTAGGAGGCCGAGGCGGGCGGATCATCTGAGCTCAGGAGTTCCATACCAGCCTGGGCAACATAGGGAGACCCGGTCTCTACAAAAAATACAAAACTTAGCCAGGTGCAGTAGTGTGCGCCTGTAGTCCCAGCTACTTGGGAGGCTGAGTCAGGAGAAACACAAGCCCAGGTGGCAGAGGTTTCAGTGAGCCGAGATCACACCGTTGCACTCTAGCCTGGGCGATGGAGCAAGACTGTCTCAAAAAAAAAATTAAACATATAGAATAGCTAGATATTATATTAATGGGCTATTATCAAGAAAACTTACCTGGAAAAGTTTTATTCTACCAGTGTCACACTGAGTTGATTTTAATAATCTTACGATTTTATACAGTATCATGCTTTATACAACTCTTTTTAATCTATTATCTCATTTAATCCCCCAGTAACATTTTGAAATAGTGTTCAGTTGAGGAAACCAAAGCTAAGGGATTAAGTGCTTTGTTGAAAAGCACCGCAGGCCTGGCGCAGTGGCTCACGCCTGTAATCTCAGCACTTTGGGAGGCCGAGGCGGGTGGATCACCTGAGGTCAGGAGTTCGAGACCAGCCTGGCCAACATGGTGAAACCCTGTCCCTACTAAAAATACAAAAAATTAGCCGGGTGTGGTGGCGCGTGTCTGTAATCCCAGCTACTCGGGAGGCTGAGACAGGAGAAACACTTGAACCCGGGAGGCGGAGGTTGCAGTGAGCCGAGATCACGCCATTGCACTCTAGCCTGGGCAACAAGAGTGAAACTGCGTCTCAAAAAGAAAAAAGAAAAGCACCAGCAAGTTTGTGGCAGGAGTAGAACCTGAATCCAGGTCTTCTGACTGATGTTTATCCCCGTACACCTTACCTAACTGCAGTTCTTTATTGTTCCCATTCCCAGTTTGGATCGCTATTGGTTTTTATTACATATTTAGTTCCCTTTTCCACCTAAATTAGCTCTAGTCACTGCATTCCTGTTATAATACTTCGATTCTCTTCCAGAGAGAAGTGGAGATCCTGATGTTTCTAAGTGCCATTGTGATGATGAAGAACCGCAGATCCAGTAAGTTTAGCCCACTTCTCAGTCTCAAGGTTAGATCTAATGCCCTTTGGAGGTGCTTTCCTTCATTTTAAGAGAGTGGCAATCATTTGGTAAATTTGTCCTACGTTTAATTCCAAGGCTGAATTTGAACTTGGACTTCTATCCCCTCCCTGTCTCCTATCTCAAAGTGCCCCATGAAGAGGGACAAAGAATGGGATATAGGAGTGCACAGCCCAGCCTGACCTGTGACATCTCTGTGTTTCAGTCACTGTGGAGCAACATATAGGCAACATTTTCATGTTTAGTAAAGTGGCCAACGCAATTCTTTTCTTCCGCTTGGATATTCGCATGGGCCTACTTTACATCACACTCTGCATAGGTGAGGAAACTGCCTTTCTTTTTTTTTTTCTTTTTTTGTAAGACTGTGTTGATAGACTTGATTGTGGAAACCACAGTCCCAACAGTTGCAATCCCAAACATGTTTCTCCATACCCTTCTTCCATATCTCATACCTAATTAATTATATATGTAGCTCAGATGATAACAGTTTACAGAGACTGTATTTGTAGAGGTAGAATGTGTTGGCGGTCTACATATATCCACAAGTGTATATTCTTTGGGGGTATGTAGCTCAGATGATAACAGTTTACAGAGACTGTATTTGTAGAGGTAGAATGTGTTGGTGGTCTACATATATCCACAAGTGTATATTCTTTGGGGGCTGAAATGCTTGGGTTGGTTTGGAAGTAAATACCCTGTGTAAGGCTTTTTATGTTTCCTTCGACATCTTCTTTCTGTGTTCAGTGTTCCTGATGACGTGCAAACCCCCTCTATATATGGGCCCTGAGTATATCAAGTACTTCAGTGATAAAACCATTGATGTGAGTGCTCTTTCCCCTTTCTGTTTCTTGGGTCCCTTGTGGGTGATTTTGTAGTTGTGCTCTGCATTCACTAGGAGGAACAACAGTGCTTCAAAATGGATGTCAAGGGCACTGTGGTTCATTATGAGAGCCGGGGGAGAGGGAACGCCAGGATGAGGAATTAGATGCTAAAGTCTGAACCTTCCCAGGAGGCTATGTGGATCCAGCTCACTTTTCTTCCCTGTATTTGGCAGGAGGAACTAGAACGGGACAAGAGGGTCACTTGGATTGTGGAGTTCTTTGCCAATTGGTCTAATGACTGCCAATCATTTGCCCCTATCTATGCTGACCTCTCCCTTAAGTGAGTATTGCAAAGGGAGGGATGGTGGAAATGGAGATGCTGTGCCTTCCCTCTCACTGTTTTTGGCTTTTTTTTTCTTTCTTTTGGCCTTGATTTTCACACATGGCAACCAAAGGCATCTCCCTCTCCCCTCTTAAATATCTATACTTCCACTTTCCTTGATCCCTTTTTTTTTCAGTATATTAAATAATATATTCTTTTCAGGTACAACTGTACAGGGCTAAATTTTGGGAAGGTGGATGTTGGACGCTATACTGATGTTAGTACGCGGTATGTAAAGACCTGGGCAGAGGGTCTGCGCAGGGAATCACTTTGAGTGATACATACAGGAACATTTAGAGAACTCTCTGGGCCCTGCAGGTACAAAGTGAGCACATCACCCCTCACCAAGCAACTCCCTACCCTGATCCTGTTCCAAGGTGGCAAGGAGGTAATGCGGCGGCCACAGATTGACAAGAAAGGACGGGCTGTCTCATGGACCTTCTCTGAGGTACCTGAAAGGAAAGGCAGTTGCATGAAGGGCGTAGAAGAGTAGGTGGGCTTTCAAGCCCTACCCGGGTTTGATTCACAGCTCTGCCACTTGCCCATTAGCTTTGAGGGTGTGGACTAGTTACTAGACCTCATGTATTAATTCATTTAGCAAATATATATTATGTGCCAGACCTGCTAGTACTGGGGAACAATCATTAGTTAAGATTTGGTCTCAGGCCAGGCACAGTGGCTCACGCCTGTAATCCCAGCACTTTGGGAGGCCGAGGCTGGCAGATCACCTGAGGTCAGGAGTTCGAGACCAGCCTGACCAACATGGAGAAACCCCGTGTCTACTAAAAATACAAAATTAGCCGAGTGTGGTGGCGCATACCTATAATGCCAGTTACTTGGGAGGCTGAGGCAGGAGAATCGCTTGAACCCGGGAGGTGGAGGTTGCAGTGAGCCGAGATTGCATCATTGCGCTCCAGTCTGGGCAACAAGAGACTCCATCAGAAAAAAAAAAGATTCTGTCTCGAAGGCCGCTGCACATATTGTCTGTAGGTATTAGGTTCCCTGTCAGTTAATTGGAGGTAATAACCCCTGGCTTACAGGGTTGTTTTGCAGATTACATTAAATAATTTAGGTATAATTCTTGGCACGGTGATTGGCACATAATAGGTATTTAACTATTAGTTGACTTTTCTGGGTACCTAAAAAAGAGGAAGGTTAGGGAAGATTTTTGTCCTTTGCTTACTCCTTCCTTTCCCAGACTTTGTGTAAAATACCTCTTACTTCCCAGGCTCTTTACTCTCCCTTCCAACCCAGATCCTGATGTGTGCATCTCTTTTGTGCAGGAGAATGTGATCCGAGAATTTAACTTAAATGAGCTATACCAGCGGGCCAAGAAGCTATCAAAGGCTGGAGACAATATCCCTGAGGAGCAGCCTGTGGCTTCAACCCCCACCACAATGTCAGATGGGGAAAGCAAGAAGGATAAATAAGATCCTCACTTTGGCACTGCTTCCTCTCCTGTCAATTCCAGGCTCCTTCCATAACCACAAGCCTGAGGCTACAGCCTTTTATTTATGTTTTCCCTTTGGCTGTGACTGGGTGGGGCAGGGTGCAGCTTCTGATTTTAAAGAGGCATCTAGGGAATTGTCCGGCACCCTACAGAAAGGCCTGCCATGCTGTGGCCAACTGTTTCACTGGAGCAAGAAAGAGATCCTACGATGGAGGGGGAAATGGTTTCCCTCCGAGCTTGAGTCAGTGTGTTAACTGCTTATCAGCTATTCAGACATCTCCATGGCTTCTCCATGAAACTGTGGTTTCATTATTCCTTCTTAGTCGACCTGCACAGCCTGGTTAGACCTAGATTTAACCCTAAGGTAAGATGCTGGGGTATAGAACGCTAAGAATTTTCCCCCAAGGACTTTTGGTTCCTTAAGCCCTTCTGGCTTGGTTTATGGTCTTCATTAAAATTATAAGCCTAACTTTGTCACTAGTCCTAAGGAGAAACCTTTAACCACAAAGTTTTTATCATTGAAGACAATATTGAACAACCCCCTATTTTGTGGGGATTGAGAAGGGGTGAATAGAGGCTTGACTTTCCTTTGTGTGGTAGGACTTGGAGGAGAAATTCTCTGGACTTTCACTAACCCTCTGACCTACTCCCCACACCCAGTTGATGGCTTTCCATAATAAAAAGATTGGGATTTCCTTTTGATTGCGCCTTTGTGTGTTTCTGTATTAGAAATGCCTGGCAACTGCAGAGGAATTGCCCATCTTAACGGCAAAGGCCATCCTATTTGGTTTCACCAAATGCCGGGCATTGATCCCCAGGACTGGCAAGAGTTGGAGAAGGCTAGTTTCCCTAAGTCTGGAATAGGGGCCACATGTTGTTAGGTGGTGGGTTTAGTTTGGGATTGGCCCGCGGTTGCCAGGGAGTAGCGTTTGGCGGCGGATGGTGGCACACAACATTTAGCGCGACGCAAAGGTACAGAAAAGACTGCGCGAAGCGAGGCTAGCAGTCGAACCTAGTCTCCGCCCCTTCCTGCTGTGTTCACCATCCCAGCGTCCCCTGTCCCGTCGACCCGAAGTGATGGGTGGTTCCGTCAGGCGCTTCCCACACCTCCCCGCTCCCTGCTTGCAAAGTGGTTGTGCCCCAAGGTCCGCCTCTAGGCCACGTGGGTGCCGCGGGCCACGCTTTCTGTTGCTTGGAGAGAGGTTTCCGCTGTAGGAGCGGAGCTTCCGGGCTGCGCTCTTCGCTGCCCAGTTCCCGCTCAGTGGTCGCGTCTCCGCCCTCCACCCACCAGTCCCGCTGCATTCTCGGCCGGGCTCTAGGCGCCATGGCTCCGCGCGGGAGGAAGCGGAAGGCTGAGGCCGCGGTGGTCGCTGTAGCCGAGAAGCGAGAGAAGCTGGCGAACAGCGGGGAGGGAATGGAGGAGGCGACCGTTGTTATCGAGCATTGGTGAGGGGCCTGGAGAGTAACGGGGTAGAGGGAACAGTGGCGCCGCGGGGCCAGGGGCTCCGGTTTCTAACCTCTCCGTCTCTCCCTAGCACGAGCTGACGCGTCTATGGGCGCAACGCCGCGGCCCTGAGCCAGGCGCTGCGCCTGGAGGCCCCAGAGCTTCCAGTAAAGGTGAACCCGACGAAGCCCCGGAGGGGCAGCTTCGAGGTGACGCTGCTGCGCCCGGACGGCAGCAGTGAGTGGGGACCTGGGTGTGGGGGAAAGGGACGTGGGTTCCGAAGAGAGGAAGCACTATTCTTAGAAACCGCGGCAGTCTCGTGACTTCAGAGACGCGCTCGTGGGTTCCTAAGTATTGTAACTTCGCTTCATTCTGTCCTTTCAGGTGCGGAGCTCTGGACTGGGATTAAGAAGGGGCCCCCACGCAAACTCAAATTCCCTGAGCCTCAAGAGGTGGTGGAAGAGTTGAAGAAGTACCTGTCGTAGGGAGATTTGGGTAGAAGTCCTCATGCTGAGGTCTGAAATGGGAAGTGGGGGGGCGCGACCGCTGTTGAGGAAGAGAAGGCATTGATCTTGGTGTGGCTACAAGTACCCACCTGGCGTGGGTAGCTCACGCCTCCAATCCCAGCACTCTAGGAGGTCGAGGCAGGAGTGGATGACCAACATAGGGAGACCCCGTCTATTTGGAAAAAAAAAAAAAAAAAAAAAAAAAAAACGGGGAGGGGGGAGGGACAGTATTAGATATAACTAATGCTAAATGACGAGTTAATGGGTGCAGGAAATCAACATGGCACATGGATACATATGTAACAAACCTGCACATTGTGCACATGTACCCTAAAACCTAAAGTATAATAATAAAAAATAAATAAATAAAACTTTGACTACATATCGCTTATAGAAAGTATGTCAATTGAACAAAGAAGCATAATTATACAAATAAAATTTGGGTATCTCAAAAAAAAAAACAAAAAAAAAAAACCCAGTATTGTTTTCTGTCTAGTGTGCCCTAAGTGCAATTTATGTCCTTTGGAAGACTGTAGTTGACTGTTGCCCTGGGGGTATGGACAAGTTTTCCATTTAGAAGTTTATTTCATGTTACGTCATTTATGCTTATCCCTACACTCTTCTGTTTGGTTCTTGGGTGTTCTGTTACTGTCCCCTGTGTTAACACTACACTACAATACCGTCACATGTGGTTACAAGGATTTTGACCTTGTCTGTGTCCCTAGTGTTTCATACAGTGCTTTGGCATGTTCTGCACTTATTATGTTGAGTGAGATTTGGAGGAAGGATGCAATCCTTGAGCTTCAGGGTTTGTGAGTTCCAGGGTTGGGGAACATGTCTTCCTCAGTCCTTATGATTGCCTGGATCCTTTCTCTAACCTTATTTCCCTTCTCATTTTTGCAGCTTTGTGTCCCTGGTGATGTTGGAACATTAATGATGGAACATGCCCAAACTTCAGTCATGTGCCTGAAGCCATGGTTTCTTCCCCACCAGAAATGAAGGTTCAGTTATGAGGCAACCCTCTAGTAAGGCATTGTAAAAGTTACTGGATTTGGTTTAATAAAATTTGAAATAAAGTATTTGAGTAATAGAGTAAAACTTAATCTTAAGGGATGGACAAAGCCAGCCTTGTGGAGTTGGGAGTCCTTATTTTTCATAGCCCAAGATAGCCATGTGACCTGGAACTTTAACAAAAAAAATTTTTAAGAGCCAGAGTCTCACTTTGTCACCCACGCTGGAGTATAGTGGTGCTATCTCACTCACTGCAACCTTTGTCTCCCAGGTTCAAGCGATTCTCCTGCCTCAGTCTCCTGAGTAGCTGGGATCACAGGTGCACACCACCACGCCTGGCTAATTTATTTTTTATTTTTCGTAAAGGCGGGGTTTCACCATGTTGGCCAGGCTGGTCTCAAACTCCTGACCTCAAGTGATACGCCTGCCTTGACCTCCCAAAGTGCTGGCGTTACAGGCATGATGAGCCACCGCACCTGGCCTGACCTGGAACTTTTAGGGTCTCTGGTAAAACATGAGAAATATTTGTAAAAATTATGGGAGCAAAGTAAATAATTTATTTTTTAAAAAAGCAACTGTATCTTTTTCAACTTACTTTTTGGAAGTAATGATGGAAGTACATCTTCTTGGCCCCTGCAGAGGTTTTAGCTAGACTTCCTAATACTGGCAGTGAATAAGCCCCACTTTAGGTGCTGGACAGCATCCATCACTCCCACCCACTTAGTATTCCACCCAACACTGCTTCACACCTTCCTCTGGAACATTTTCTTAAACAATACCCCACCACAGAGGGTGTTCTTTCTCAGCTTTTCCTAAATTACCAGAGACTGGATACCTTATGACCTGAGAGACCTGGCCTTGGCTGTTACCTATGACCCACTAGAATTGGGGAGCACAGTTTGTTTCAGTTGTCACTAACTGGAAAATAGATTACAAAGATGTACAAGTTCATAATTTTCTATCTGTGGTACCCTTGGCTTCTGAGGCTTAGGGAAGGGAGGAAGGGACCTACAAAGAGCCAGAGTACACCTGCCTCTTGTGCCTAGGGCACGTGCCAGCTTCTCTGCCAGTAAGCCTTTTGTTAGCTAACACTTCCCATCCTCCCAGGGCCCCTAACCTGCCCTCCCCCCTCCACTATGTTAGTATATCTACCTCTGTTTCTGACTCTGAAGAAGGGTCAGGCCACACGGAGGGAACACTAGTGGGTACCAGCCTCCCCTCTGCTGTCCAGTCCACCACATCAATCTCTTCCTCTTCAGAGCTGGCAGGAATTGAGCCTAGTAGTTCAGAGTGACCAGATACCTCCTTGCCTGCCTTGGGAGAAGGGTATAATAACTCATCTGTAGTCAAGGAGACTTCCAGCCCAGTCTCCACCCAGTTTGAGCAGGGAGATGAAAGGTCCCCATAAGACCTCTGGGGAGTATCAAGGGAGCTGACATGGAGAAGTTTGTCTTCCTGACCATCCAGTGGCTGGGAGCTGGTAATTTCAAGGTCTGGTGTCCAACGGCCTCCTACTGAAAGCACTTCTCCACTCACCTCAGAGGGCATGACAAGGGGGCTAAGGAGCTCAGTTGGCTCTCTGTTCTCACCAGCAGGTTCCTTTTCCAATTCTGTGAGCTCCCTGGGCCAGAGTTCCATGTCTGGTAGACACCATTCTTCCCCTTCAATCCAGTTCTTTCCTGCTTCTGTCAGATGGTAGGTAGAGGTTCTGCAACCCTCAGCCCCTGGACTCTCCAGAGACCCTATAGGTGGTTCAATGTCTGAGCCACAGAGCATGAAGTCCAGGATCTCCTCCAGCTCACTGGTGGCAGCAGCACTTGTGATTCGGTACTCCTCAGCCTCACAGGGCTGCTCCAGCAGAGCTGTGTCAAATGCATAGGGTTCTCTGCAGTCAATAGCCAACATAGGTTCCTTCTCTACCAGTTCTGGACTGGACCCAAACTCTGACTTCACCACTAGGTGGTCTGGGGAGTGGCTAGCGGAGACCAAAATGTCTTGTAGCCTAGTGCACACGGGGGAGTCCTGACACAGTTCTATTCTCGTAGATGACATTTCCTGCTCATTAGCGGAGAATGGCTGAGTTCCTGAAGGCTCTTGGAAGTCTCCTCCGGGATCTGGGATCTGGGGGCTATCTTGAGAGTTTTTGAGGGGAGTCTCTTGTACCACTTCCCAGCAAGTCCCATTGACAACCTTCCTAAGTTTAACTCTCCCAACCTGCCCCTCCTCTGCAGAGTCTGAGTTAGGTGTCCTGAGGTCAGGGCTCCGCTTCTTGCTCCCACCTGTCTTTCCCAGACCAGATGGGCTTGGGGTGCTCTGTAGAGGACTAGCTCTTCCTGTTTTTGGCTTGTCCTCTGGTGCTTCTTTATTTACACTCCTCTGCCGCCAAAGACGCCGGCCAGGGATTGCAGGCACTGAGCTAGATCCACTTAAAATGCTGGAAGGCTTTGATGTACATATATCAGGAGATGGCTTTGAGCGACTGAGCCTGATCTTTCTGGGCAACAGGTGTTTGTCCACAGAGGGGTACAAGCTGGGTGGGGAGAGCACTGTAGGATCAAGGGCAGTGTCATTCTTGTTCTCTCTAGGCTCTTGGCTATGGCTTGATGGTGAAGAGCTTTTTTCTTGTGGAGTTGGGCAGGCTCTGGCCTTCCTCTTGAGCAGAAGAGTGCCAGACAAATTGTCTGCATTCTGTGGGTTGTTCTCCTGGGGCCCTTCTTCCTTCCCCAAGGACTTCAGTCTTATTGCCCCAAGAGGACAAGGAGTTTCAGTAGCAGGCAGTGGGGTGTGAGAGTGGTGGCTGGGTGTCACCACTCTGGCAGAGATTGGTGCAGCACTTGTTGGTTGTAAACACTCTCGGTTCAGTCTTCGGCCCTGTGGGGCCTTCACCAACTTTCCACCCTCAAGCTGAAGGGATTCCAGCTCAGACACACGGAGCTGACGGGCAGCAGATAGCACATCCTGGGCTTCTTCTTGAGATACTTCCATTTCTGAGGTATACAAGAAGTCCACCAGCTTCCTAAGTGTGCTGATCTTCAGGCCACCCAGCTCCAGCACCACCTTCCGACCCTGAGCTGGCCTCTCCTGCTCCAGGCGCTCTGTGAAGAAGGGGCTGCAAGCCGACAGGATGCAGCAGTGAGCTGGAACTGCCTCACCTGAAGGGAAACCCAAATACTTTTGTTATCTCAGGTAGACTGGCATGTTCATGGGCTAAGCATAGACATTACTACCCCAATGTACTGCCCCTTCTTTTATTTTCCTTCCATGGGACTTCAAGTAAAAGAAAAAAATTATTCTGCCTGCCCGGAACCTTCTGCCATTACCTTTTGCCTAGCTTTTTTTTTTTTTTTTTTTTTTTTTTTTTTGAGACAGTCTCGCTCAATTGCCCAGGCTGGAGTGCAGTGGTGCAATCTCAGCTCACTGTAACCTCCACCTCCCGGATTCAAGCAATTCTCCTGTCTTAGTCTCCCGAGTAGCTGGGATTACAGGCGCACGCCGCCACGCCCGGCTAATTTTTGTATTTTTAGTAGAGACAGGGTTTCACCTTGTTGGTCAGGCCAGTCTCCTGACCTCAGGTGATCCACCCGCCTCGGCCTCCCGGAGTGCCGAGATTACAGGCGTGAGCCACTGTGTCCAGCCCGCTAACTTGTTTCTTTACTCTCAAAATCTACCTTTATCATCACTTCCTTCAGAAAGCCTCCTAGGGCTGAGTGCAGTGCCACATGCTTGAAATCCTAACTGCTAGGTAGGCTGAGGCAGGAGGATTGCTTGAGTCCAGGACTTTGAGACTAGCCTGGGCAACACAGTTATACCTTGTCTCAAAAAAAAAAGCCTTCCTCCACCCCACCACAAGTCTGAGTTAGGTGTTCCTGGGCAGAGGTACTCTGTAGCCATCATGGCACTTAGCTATCTGTATTGTAATTATCCATCTCCTTCACTAGGCTGTAACTCTGTGAGGACAGGGACCACATCTGTCTTTCTCACTGAGATATATTCAGTGCCTGACACAAAATAGAGGATCATCATTCTTGCTGAATTTAATTTTATTGACTCACACAAGAGTTCAAAAACTTATAGAAGCAACTTGTGGTCTAACCAGAAAGAGCTACGGAGGCGGACGATCTGCTGTGCTCTAGCCACTGCCTACCAGGCAGTGGTCTGTTCTGAGCCACCTCATTTAATGGGTACTTCCCAGGCAATCTCACTCCGTTTCTTCCATGGCTTTAATTACAAAAGGCTTGATGATGATTCCCAGATCCATACCTCTGCCTAGATCTCTTTCCTGAGGGAATAAACATACCACAGCTGGCATGTCTACATATCTGCCTCACAAGCACCTTCAATGCAGCTTTTCCAGAAAATGAACTTATTCCCCACCCCAAAAAACCTCTCTGATTTTCTATTTCAAAGTAAGGCATCATATTCATCCAGTTGCCTGAGCTTGAAAACCAGAAGTCATTTTTAATTTTCCCTCCTTTACCCATCATATCTAATTAAGTATCACGGTTTTTTGTTTTTTTTTGAGGCGGAGTCTCGCTCTGTGGCCCAGGATGGAGTGCAATGGCGCGATCTTGGCTCACTGCAACCTCTGCCTCCTGGGTTCAAGCGATTCTCCTGCCTCAGCCTCCCATGTGCCTGCCACCGCGCCTGGCTAATTTTTGTATTTTTAGTAGAAACAGGGTTTCCCCATGTTGGCCAGGCTGGTCTTGAACTCCTGACCTCAGGTGATCCACCTGCCTCGGCCTCCAAAAGTGCTGGGATTACAGACGTGAGCCACCATGCCCAGCCAGGGTTGTTTTGTTTTTTTGAGACAGGGTCTTGCTCTGCCAACCAGGCTGGAGCACAGTGACACAATCATAGCTCACTGCAACCTCAACCTCCCAGGCTCCAGTGATTATCTTACCTCAGCCTCTTGAGTAGCTGGGACTACAGGCATATACCACCTCAGCCAGCTAATTGTATTTTTAATAGAAACAGGGTTTTACCATATTGCCTAGGTTAGTCTCAAACTCCTGGGCTAAAGCAATCTGTCTGCCTTGGCCTCCCAAAGTGCTGGGATTGCAACTGTGCCTGGCTATTTTTATTTTTTAGAGACAAGGTCTCAGTACATTGCCTAGGCTGGTCTTGAACTCCTTGCCTCAAGTGATCCTCCTTCCTTGGCCTCCCAAAGTGCTGAGATTATAGGCATGAGCAACTGTGCCCAGCCTCTAATTAAATATCAGGTTTTTTTAAAGCTAATATTGTTGAGTCATTATGTGCCATCAGGCATTGTTCTAAGTGTTATACCAATATTAATTTATTTAATCTTCACTGTAACCCTGTAAAGTAGCTACTGTTATTATAAATGAGTAAACTGAGGCATAGTTAAGTAACATGCTTACAACTGCAAAGTAGCAGGGACAAGAGTTGAATTCGAGGCCGGGCACAGTGGCTCACACCTGTAATCCTAGCACTTTGGGAGACTGAGGCGGGAGGATCACTTGAGCACAGGAGTTTGAGACTAAGCTGGGCAAAACAGTGAGATCTTGTCTCTAAAAAAAAAAAAAAAAAAAAGAAAAAAGAAAAAAAAAAAGAATTTGAGCCAGAAAGTCTGGCTACAGAGTCTATGCCCTTAACCACTTCCCCAACTTTTGTAAACTCTCTTTAATAGCTCATATTTTTATCTTGTCAATGCCTTAATTCAGGCCATCATCCCCTCTCTCCTGGATTATGAAACAGCTGCCTATCTAGGCTCAGTAACCAATAATGGCTGAATGTTGTTTCTGAACAACAGGCTGAATGTTGTTTCTAAAGCAGGTATCAGATTATAACCTCCTGCATAAAACTGTTCAGTATGTTTCCCAGTGTCCTGAAATACCTACTTCCTTTGCATGACACTTCAGACCTCACATGTTTACTAATTTCTCTTTTCCTCTCTGGTCAATACACCTTTTATAGTCTGCTCTAATAATAACGAACAAACCCGTGGTCACATCTCTGAACCTGTATACATGCTGCTGTCTGCCAGGAAAAATCTTTCCCTGCTTCCTCCCACTTGTTTGTCTTTCAGATCTCACCTAAGGGGTTATTCCAAGAAAAGTTTCCTAACCCTTGTCTCCCAGTCTCCTCAAGTCTGGGAAGGATGTTCCTTTTTTATCCTCCTAAGTCGGCCTATACTTACCCAATTATATTTTTAATATATTGTACAGTTACTTGAATGCACTGGATTTTTGAATGTCTTCCCCTTATAAGATTTCCTTAAGAAGAGGAACTTTTGTATGACCACTCTAGCAGTGTTTAGCATACAACAGGCAACTGATACTTTTTTTCTTTATTTGGAATTAAATAGTCAATCTCAACTCTGCACTTACTAAGAGAAGCAGCAGGCAAATCACTTAATGTAGTCCTCAACTCATTCATACATAGAATTGGAACCATGTAGCTAAGGCTTCTCTTACAAGACTGTTAGAATCAAATGAGACATGGCCGGGTGCTGTGGCTCACACCTGTAATCCCAGCACTTTGAGAGGCCGAGGCAGGTGGATCATTTGAGGTCAGGAGTTCAAGACCAGCCTGGCCAACATGGTGAAACCCGGTCTCTACTAAAAAATACAAAAATTAGCCGGGTATGGTGGCACATCCCTGTAATCCCAGCTACTCAGGAGATTGAGGCAGGAGAATCGCTTGAACCCAGAAGAAGGTGGAGACTGCAGTGAGCTGAGACCACACAACTGCACTCCAGCCTGGGCGACAGCGCAAGAGTCTCAAAAAAAAAAAAAAAATCAAATGAGACACTATACTATATATACTCCACAAACTGTAGAGTGGTATACAGTATTGGTTATCATAATTCTTTTTTATAAATGAAGAAATTGAGCCACAGAGAGATGAAGTTACCTGCCCATTTCTTGGGCCTTGTACATTATATATTAGGATCTACTTAGTAACTCTGACTCCTAATCTTGGGCCTTGTACATTATATATCAGGGTCTACTTTATGCTGAATTAACATTTCCAGTGTGAAGTGAAGGGGTGGAAATAATCTATACATTTTTAGTTCTAGCAACAAACAACAAAAGTCATCAATTTGAAGATTAAAGAAATTAAGCAGGCCAGGCGACGTGGCTCACGCCTGTAATCCCAGCACTTTGGGAGGCTGAGGCAGGCGAATCATGAGGTCAGGAGTTCGAGACCAGCCTGGCCAACATAGTGAAACCCCATCTCTACTAAAAATACAAAAAATTAGCTGGGTGTGGTGGCACGCACCTGTAGTCCCAGCTACTCGGGAGGCTGAGGCGGCAGAATCGCTTGAACACGGGAGGTGGAGGTTGCAGTGAGCCGAGACTGTGCCACTGCACTCCAGCCTGGGTGACAGAGTGAGACTCTGTCTCAAAAACAAACAAACAAAAAAAAAAAAAAGAAAATGGGAAAAGGGTCGGACGTGGTGGCTCATGCCTATAATCCCAGCACTTTGGCAAGCCAAGGCGGGTGGATCACTTGAGGCCAGGAGTTTGAGACCAGCCTTGGCCATCATGGCAAAACCTCATCTCTACTAAAAATACAAAAATTAGCTGGGCGTAGTGGCGCATGCCTGTAATCTCAGCTACTTGAGAAGGCTAAGGCATGAGAATCACATGAACCCAGGAGGTGGAGGTTGCAGGGAGCTGTGATTCTGCCACCACACTCCTGCCTGGGCAAGAGAGTGAGACTCTCAAAAAAAGGAAAACATAATAGTATCATCTAACACATATTGTGATTAGTATATTAAAAGCACTATTCTAAGTGTTTACCCACATTAAGTCTTAATCTTCACAACCATCCCATTGGAATATTATCCATGTTACACAGAATGTATCTGCTTATAAAACTTTACAATTAGATTCATTATTTAAGAGAAAGAAGCAAAGTCACAATTTCACTCTTGAAAACAATAGTAATTGTCCTAGAAACAAACAGCCCTTTACCAAATAGTTTACAGTGGTCATAGGCAATAACATTTTGCTGATTTTGTCCTTTACCCTCTGGCCCTGAACTCATTTTATCTTATTCTATGGTGAGTTTTCAGTTGAATTCCCACCACTCTCTTACCTTCTGCCTGCAGAAGGACATCACAGAACACATCACTCTGCTGCTGGTGATGAAGCTGCAGAAAAGCTAACCTGAGGAACCGGGGGTTCCTGTATAGGATTTTGGGACTGGCAGGAGAGCACATGTTGGCAAGAGTCTTAACAAACCTTCTAGGTTTTCACAGATCAGACTCCTGTAGGTGAGATAATACATTTCAGAGGCATGGTTATATCTAATTTGTTTTTTGTCTTTGAAATGGCAGGGGAATTTTGAAAGTGAGAGATAATAGTATGAGCTGAGGAAACATCAGCCCAGAAATTGTGCCAAGGATATCTCAAGAAAGAAAATTATCATAGTGGTTACATGTGGGAGCTCAGATACAAGCCTAGGTTTGGGTCTTGGCTCTATTTATTAGCCTGGCTGTATAATCTCACACAGCTGACCTAACTTCTGAGTCTCACTTTCCTATCCATGAAATGGAATAATAGTACTTACCTTGTAGGGTTGTTTTAAAGATTAAATGAGTCAGTGAAGGTAAAGTTGCTTAGCACAGTGAGTGCCTGGCACAAAATAACTACCATGCCCCAAATGGTAACTATTATTATCCTTCAACCTTCCTCATTTCCATTACCGCTGAGACTCAACTGCTACAATGCTGACTACTTATATTCTTTCTGAGCACCACATCCCAGCTCCATAGGTATAATCTTCAATTTAACACTTTTAAGGAAACATTACTGGGTACAGAATTATCTAGTAAATCGTATGCGCCTTCTTTTCTCTGAGCTCACTGTATCACACTAACCAGCAGAGGGTGCACAATAAAGAAGAGAAGCCTCTGACTCTGCGGGAAGGTCTCTCACAGAACCAAGGACGTTGCCACCCTTGGCTGGGTGTACTTGACCAAAGCGAGCCTGACTGACCCTGGTGGTAGGCAAAGAATTTGGCCTTTACGTTTGTATAGTTAATTACCAGGCTAACAATGGGGCAAGAAGAGTTAAGCATTTTACCCCTCCCAAAACAAACTGAGTATTCTGACTTCAGGCTTATGTACAGCTTTTTAGCTCCGAAACCCCCCCACTCACTGCACAGCTGTGTTCCTTTCCTGGAATGCAGTTTTCTATCAGGTAGCACTGAGGGTCCGAACAGTTCACGTCAAAACTATCAGGAAAGAAGAGTGAAAAGGTAAATTAAGAGAAGGCAGGCTTGGCCGGGCGGGGTGGCTCACGCCTGTAATCGCAGCATTTTGGGAGGCCGAGGCAGGTGGATCACCTGAGGTTAGGAGTTTGAGACCAACCTGGCCAACATGGTGACTCCCCGTCTCTACAAAAATACGAAAATTAGCCGGGCGTGGTGGCAGGCGCCTGTAATCTCAGCTACTCGGGAGGCTGAGGTGGGAGAATCGCTTGAACCTGGGAGGCAGAGGTTGCAGACAGAGCCACTGCACTCCAGCCTGGGCGACAGAGCGAGACTCCGTCTCAAAACAAAAACAAAAACAAAACAATTCCCATCCTAGTAAGAGAGATGTGGATGGAGGATGGCAGCTGTTGCAAGGGCCCTGGGGAAGCTTCTCAATCCACAAGCGCCTGGCCTTGCCCCCAGACCCAACCTGAAATAGCTTGTTGGTAGACTTTGCTCCTGTTGCCTTCTCTGTGCTTGTCCTCTGTCCAGCCTGCCTTGCTTCCTCTCAATGTCCAGCGTTGAGTCGGGAGGCTGAGCAAAGAAGCACAGGTGGGCCAAGGGCTGAGTGCTTCACCTCTCTGTCCAGAAGCAAGGGAATAGGTGTGGGCGGAGAAAGCAGGGCTTCAGGGAGAGCCCTGCAAAGCGGGGTGCCCCGCACGCTTGGGCGTCCTGGCCCAACTCCTTTGAAGAAAGACTTCTAGGCGCAAGGGTTTCTGGGAATGGAGCGTGGGGATCCGGCCGGCCCAAATTCAGGACTTCCCGTCACGGCCACCTCCGTCAGCACAGACTTTGCAGGCAGCCCCTGGCGCCCTTGTATCCCTGCGGGCCTCAGCACCCATATGCACTGGGTGGTAGTGATAGCGAGGGTTGTGAGGCCACGCGGCCAGTGCCACACACCTCGTGCCACCGTCCGAGAGCACTGCGCGTCGCAGAGCCCTACGCCCCTCCTCCTCCCGAGCCCTCGGGCCTACGTCCACCGGCATACGTCATCCCCATTGGCCGAAGGCTCCAGGAAGAACCAATCAGAGCAGGAGGAGCGCTTTGGGCGGGAGGCTAAGTCTCGAGGGACTTGAGGGCTAAGGGAAGATGGCTGGGCTGCAAGAGGCAGGGGATGGGCCTGCCAGGGAGGAATTCTTGTGAAACTTGTGAAAGCCGTCGTCTCCCTCAGCACTCGATGAAAACACACCGAAAAAGAGGGTAGGGATGCTGTAGTAGAGCAGGCGCCAAGGCGGTTAAGGGTCATGTCCGTCTTCCCCTTGAAGAGGCAGTAGATGCCCTTGGCTCTGCCTGGAGCGCTCCAGGCTTCGTGGAGGAAGTCTCTGGATGGCTCTGGTAACACCAGGTCCCCCATATCGCTAATTTAGAAATCTCCTAAGCCCGGAGATGTTCTGGAATAAGGTCCTTGGGCAGTTTCTGAATTCAGTTAATTCACTGATTCCACTCCAGACCCAAATCTTGGAGAACTAATGACCCAGGGGTTTTGCAGAAATTCCCCCCTCCCCGCCCCCGCGAACGGTCTCCATTATCCTCACAGAGACGATTTAAAAAAAAATGTTAATTAGGCCGGGCGCGGTGCTTCACGCCTGTAATCCCAGGACATTGGGAGGCTGCGGGGGGCGGATCACAAGGTCAGGAGTTAGAGACCAGCCTGGCCAACATGGTGAAACCCCGTCTCTACAAAAATACAAAAAATTAGCTGGGCCTGGTGGCGCGTGCCTGTTATCCCAGCTGCTCGGGAGGCTGAGGCAGGAGACTCGTTTGAACCCGGGAGGCAGAGGTTGCAGTGAGCCGAGATGACGCCACTGCACTCCAGCCTGGGTGACAGAGCAAGACTCAGTCTAAGAAAAAAAAAAAAAAAGGTAATTAATGTTGCCCAGGATGTGACGCGATCCCAGCTCACTGCAGCCTCGACCTCTGGAGCTCCAGCAATCCTTCCACCTCAGCCTCCCAAGTAGCTGGGGCTATAGGCGAGTGCCACCATGCCTGGCTGATTTGTTTTTCTTTTATTTATTTTATTTTATTTTATTTTTTTGGAAACAGAGTTCCGCTCTTTTTGTCCACGCTGGAGTGCAAGGCGTGATCTTGGCTCACTGCAACCTCAACCTCCAGGTTCAAGCAATTCTCCTGCCTCAGCCTCCTGAGTAGCTGGGATTACAGGCATGCGCCACCATGCCCAGCTAAGTTTTGTATTTTTAGTAGAGACAGGGTTGCACCATGTTGGCCAGGCTGGTCTCGAACCCCTGACCTCAGGTGATCCACCCACCTCGGCCTCCCAAAGTGCTGAGATTACAGGCATGAGCTACCGCACTTGGACTGATTTTCTTTTTCTTCTTCTTCTCTTTCTTTTTCCCCTTCCCTCTCTCTCTCCCTTCCTTCCTCCTTTCTTTCTCTTGTTCTCTTCTCTTTCTTTTCTTTTCCCTTCCCTCCTTCCCTCCCTCTCTTCCTCCTTCACTCCCTTCCTCCCTTCCTTCTTTCTCTTGTTTGCTTTCTTTTCTTTTCCCTCCCTCCCTTCCCCTTCCTTCCCCCTGCCTGCCTCCCTCCGTCCCTCCCTCCCTTCCTTCCTTCTTTCTTTCTCTTGTTCGTTTTCTTTCCTTTTTTCTTTTCCCTCCCTCCCCTCCCCTCCTCTGCCCTCTCCCTCCCTCCCTCCCTCCCTCCCTTCCTTCCTTCCTTCCTTCCTTCCTTCCTTCCTTCTTTTTTTCTTCTTTCTTTTGTGTGTTCTTCCTTTCATTCATTCTTTCTTTCATTCTTTCGCTGTTTTTGTTCTTTTTTTTCTTTTTTAAAATAGAGACAGGGTCGGCCGGGCGCGGTGGCTCATGCCTGTAATCCCAGCACTTTGGGAGGCCGAGGCGGGTGGATCACGAGGTCAGGGGTTTGAGACCAGCCTGGCCAACATGATGAAACCCTGTCTCAACTAAAAATAAAAAAATTAGCTGGGCATGGTGGCACACATTGGGGCGGCTACTGGGGCGGCTGAGCCAGGAGAATGGCTTGAACCCAGGAGGCAGAGGTTGGAATGAGCTGAGATCATGCCACTGCACTCCAGCCTGGGTGACAGAGCAAGACTCCGTCTCAAAAAAAAAAAAAAAAAAGAGACGGTCTCCCTACGTTGCCTGGGCTGGTCTCAAACTCCTGGGCTCACTCGATCCTCCCACCTTGGCCTCCCAAAGTGCTGGCATTACAGGCGTGAGCCACCGAGCCCAGACCAGAGACAATTTATTTAGCCTAGTTCCTTTTTTTTTTTTTTTTTTTTGAGACAGAGTCTCGCTCTGTGGCCCAGGCTGGAGTGCAGTGGTGCGATCTCGGCTCACTGCAAGCTCCGCCTCCCGGGTTCACGCCATTCGCCTGCCTCAGCCTCCGGAGTAGCTGGGACTACAGGCGCCCGCCACAGCGCCTGGCTAATTTTTTGTATTTTTAGTAGAGACGGGGTTTCACCGTGGTCTCGATCTCCTGACCTCGTGATCCACCCGCCTCGGCCTCCCAAAGTGCTGGGATTACAGGCGTGAGCCACCGCGCCCGGCCTATTTAGCCTAGTTCCTGACTGGAATCAGCTGTTTTCAGGGATGATACTAAAAATTAAATTATCTCAAGATTTTTTTTTTTTTTTTTTTTTGAGACAGAGTTTCCCTCTGTTGCCCAGGCTGGAGTGCAGTGGCACCATCTTGGCTCACTGCAACTTCTGCCTCCTGGGTTCAAGTGATTCTCCAGCCTCAGCCTCCCAAGTAGCTGGGATTACAGGCACTCATCACCATGCCCAGCTAATTTTTATATTTTTAGTAGAGATAGTGTTTCACCATGTTGGCCAGGCTGGTCTCAAACTCCTGACATCAGGTGATCCGTCCGCCTCGGCTTCCCAAAGTGCTGAGATTACAGGTGTGAGCTACCGTGCCTGGCCTAATTATCTCAAGATTAAATATTTACAGAGAATGCCAATCCATGGTATAATTCTGGACAGCAGTTCTTTCCCCTGTGTATGTTAGGACCTGGGCCGTGGCTTCAGTTATTGCCCCTCAGTAGATGCTCTGTGATGTCCAGCTCTGGGTGAGAATGGCTGAATCCAAAGCCGCCAGTGACAAACTGGGGTGAATTGAAATGAACCAGCTCCCACTGAGGCCAACTGGAGGTAGAAAGGAAGAAAAATGCCTAAGACAAGGGGAATGTGCAAAGGGACAAAACATAGAGGGGTGAGGGTACAGTGTGCCCAAATGTCTTTATTGATATCTAACACCTTTTCAAAAAGGATTTGAGGTTGTTGGTTGAAATGGTGGTGTGGGGAGTGCATTTCCAAGTTAGGTACTATTTCCCCGAGGCGGAGGCCTCTGATGTTGAGATGGAGAAATAAACAAAGAACAGAAAACATTTTTGGTTGCTGTCGTCTTACCTTGAAGAAGAAGCAATTAGTGAAAGACATAAAACTTAGCAGAAGGAGGACAGATTTTAGATGTTGTCAGTAGCAGCAACAACAGCACCACACACACACACACACGTAAACAAGCAAGGAAAACAAAAGAGAAGGCAGAACAACCCTTGTTTATGGCATCTGTTACTATAGAATCAGGACTTGATTGGGCAGGTAGAGTGCCAGTATAGATGATTCTGTGGAGGTGTAAGGAGATTATAAATGTATGTCTTCTCATTAATATATTGCCATGATGATTAAATTAATTTTCAAGAAGTGGAGAGGACTTCTTATTTTTTTAATCTAGCATCATTTTAGTTAAATCTTGTGTTGGTAGAATTTCTTAAGGCGGTCAAGGCGGCTCAGGCTGGTGATCCCAGCACTTTGGGAGGCTGAGGCAGGCAGATCACCTGAGGTCAGGAGTTTGAGACCAGCCTGGCCAACATGGCGAAACCCTGTTTCTACTAAAAATACAAAAATTAGCCAGACATATGGCCGGGCTCCATGGCTTATGCCTGTAATCCCAGCACTTTGGGAGGCCGAGGCGGGTGGATCACCAGGTCAGGAGATCGAGACCATCCTGGCTAACACGGTGAAACCTCGTCCTCTACTAAAAATACAAAAAAATTAGCCGGCCGTGGTGGCGGGTGCCTGTAGTCCCAGCTACTCGGGAGGCTGAGGCAGGAGAATGGCGTGAACCCGGGAGTTGGAGCTTGCAGTGAGCCGAGATCGCACCACTGCACTCCAGCCTGGGCGACAGAGCGAGACTCCGTCTCAAAAAAAAAAAAATTAGCCAGACATGGTCTTGCGCACCTATAATCCGAGCTACTTAGGAGGCTGAGGCAGGAGAATTGGCATGAGCCCAGTAGGCGGAGGTTGCAGTGAGCTGACGTTACACCACTGCACTCCAGCCTAGGTAACAGAGCAAAAAAAAAAAAGAAAGATAAAAAGAACTTCTAAAGGGATTTATAAATGGCCATCCTATCTAGGGCTTCAAAAATGACAAACTTCGACTGTAATGTGTAACCACCAGAGGGTAGAAAGGAGTAAAAATATTTTGTTTTTCTTTGTATGGATAACCAGTGGGGTTTTTGGAGTTGAATTTTTAAAATTTCTTCTTGGCATTTATAGTTTTAGCCTATTTTATTTTATTATTTATTATTTTATTTATTTTTGAGACAGAGTCTCACTCTGTCACCCAGGCTGGAGTGCAGGCACAATCTTGGCTCACTGCAACCTCCACCTCCTGGGTTCAAGCAATTCTCCTGTCTCAGCCTCCCGAGTAGCTGGGACTACAGGTGCATGACACCACGCCTGGCTAATTTTTGTTTTTTTAGTAGAGATGAGGTTTCAGCATGTTGGTCAGGCTGGTCGGGAACTCCTGACCTCTGGTGATCCACCTGCCTTGATCTCCCAAAGTGCTGGGATTAGAGGTGTGAGCCACTGCCCCCAACCTTATTTTATTTTTGAGACAGGGTCTCACTTTGTCACCTAGGCTGGAGTGCAGTGGCACAAACACAGCTCACTGCAGCCTTGAACTCCTGGGCTTAAGCAATCGTCCTACCTCAGCCTCCCAAATTAGCTGGGACCACAGGTATGTACCACCATGCCCCGCTAATTGTTTTTTTTAAAGTTTTTTTTGTAGAGATAAGGGTCTTGCAGTGTTTCCCAGGCTGGTCTTGAACTCCTGGGCTTAAACAATCCTCCTGCTGGCCGGGCGCGGTGGCTCACGCTTGTAATCCCAGCACTTTGGGAGGCCGAGGCGGGCGGATCATGAGGTCAGGAGATCGAGACCACGGTGAAACCCTGTCTCTACTAAAAAATACAAAAAATTAGCCGGGCGTGGTGGCGGGCGCCTGTAGTCCCAGCTACTCGGAGAGGCTGAGGCAGGAGAATGGCGTGAACCTGGGAGGCGGAGGTTGCAGTGAGCCGAGATTGCGCCACTGCACTCCAGCCTGGGTGACAGAGCGAGACTCCGTCTCAAAAAAAAAAAAAAAAAAAAAAACAATCCTCCTGCCTTGGCCTCCAAAATGCAGGGATTACAGGCATTAGCCACTGTACCTGGCTGTTTTAGTCTATTTTAGAACTAGAATAATCACAGCACAACACTCTGCCCTATATAATAATTTTAATATTTCTTTTTTAAACACACTTTTTTTTCCCTCTGTCGGCTTTTTCCTAATCTTTCACCATTTTATGGTATCTTGTTTTTCTGGTTTTGTATGTGGTAATGATTGTAGATGGGGACATTAAACTTTGAGGTTGTAAAACTGAGCACAGAGTATAATATTCCATGCATCAAAACAAAAGAAAAAAAGAAAGAAAAAAAAAACATAAAACAATCACGTATGTCTACAACGTATCTTCTGTCTATTGACTTCTCTCCATTTTTACTGTTGCCCTAATCCAAGTCCCTATCACTGCAGCTTGACCAGTACAATGGCCTTTATTTATTTATTTTTTACACTTTTCCCCATTTATTCTATTTTATTTTATCTATTTTTTCTTTTTTTATTATTATACTTTAGGTTTTAGGGTACATGTGCACAATATGCAGGTTTGTTACATATGTATCCATGTGCCATGTTGTTTTGCTGCACCCATTAACTCGTCATTTAGCATTAGGTATATCTCCTAATACTGTCCCTCCCCCCTCCCCCCACCCACAACAGTCCCCGGAGTCTGATGTTCCCCTTCCTGTGTCCATGAGTTCTCATTGTTCAATTCCCACCTATGAGTGAGAACATGCGGCGTTTGGTTTTTTGTCCTTGCAATAGTTTACTGAGAATGATGTTTTCCAGTTTCATCCATGTCCCTACAAAGGACATGAACTCATCATTTTTTTTTTTTTTTTTTTGAGACGGAGTCTCGCTCTGTCGCCCGGGCTGGAGTGCAGTGGCGCAATCTCGGCTCACTGCAAACTCCGCCTCCCGGGTTCATGCCATTCTCCTGCCTCAGCATCTCTGAGTAGCTGGGACTACAGGCGCCTGCCACCACGCCCAGCTAATTTTTTGTATTTTTAGTAGAGACGGGGTTTCACCGTGGTCTCGATCTCCTGACCTCATGATCCGCCCGCCTCGGCCTCCCAAAGTGCTGGGATTACAAGCGTGAGCCACTGCGCCTGGCCGAACTCATCATTTTTTATGGCTGCATAGTATTCCATGGTGTATATGTGCCACATTTTCTTAATCCAGTCTATCGTTGTTGGACATTTGGGTTGGTTCCAACTCTTTGCTATTGTGAATAGTGCCGCAATAAACATACGTGTGCATGTGTCTTTACAGCAGCATGATTTATAGTCCTTTGGGTATATACCCAGTAATGGGATGGCTGGGTCAAATGGTATTTCTAGTTCTAGATCCCTGAGGAATCGCCACATTGACTTCCACAATGGTTGAACTAGTTTACAGTCCCACCAACAGTGTAAAAGTGTTCCTATTTCTCCACATCCTTTCCAGCACCTGTTGTTTCCTGACTTTTTAATGATGGCCATTCTAACTGGTGTGAGATGGTATCTCACTGTGGTTTTGATTTGCATTTCTCTGATGGCCAGTGATGATGAGCATTTTTTCATGTGTTTTTTGGCTGCATACATGTCTTCTTTCGAGAAGTGTCTGTTCATGTCCTTTGCCCACTTTTTGATGGGGTTGTTTGTTTTTTTCTTGTAAATTTGTTTGAGTTCATTGTAGATTCTGGATATTAGCCCTTTGTCAGATGAGTAGGTTGCAAAAATTTTCTCCCATTCTGTAGGTTGCCTGTTCACTCTGATGGTAGTTTCTTTTGCTGTGCAGAAGCTCTTTAGTTTAATGAGATCCCATTTGTCAATTTTGGCTTTTGTTGACATTGCTTTTGGTGTTTTAGACATGAAGTCCTTGCCCACGCCTATGTCCTGAATGGTATTGCCTAGGTTTTCTTTGTTTTTTTTTTTTTTTTTTTTTTTTTTTGAGACAGAGTCTTGCTCTTTCGCCCAGGCTAGAGTGCAGTGGCGTGATCTCGGCTCACTGCAAGCTCCGCCTCCCGGGTTCACGCCATTCTCCTGCCTCAGCCTCCCTAGTAGCTGGGACTACAGGCGCCCGGCACCGCGCCTGGCTAATTTTTTGTATTTTTAGTAGAGACGGGGTTTCACTGTGTTAACCAGGATAGTCTCGATCTCCTGACCTCGTGATCCACCCACCTCGGCCTCCCAAAGTGCTGGGATTACAGGCGTGAGCCACCGCGTCCGGCCTACCTAGGTTTTCTTGTAGGATTTTAATGGTTTTAGGTCTAACATTTAAGTCTTTAATCCATCTTGAATTAATTTTTGTATAAGGTGTAAGGAAGGGATCCAGTTTCAGCTTTCTACATATAGCTAGCCAGTTTTCCCAGCACCATTTATTAAATAGGGAATCCTTTCCCCATTTCTTGTTTTTGTCAGGTTTGTCAAAGATCAGATAGTTACGCGGCATCATTTCTGAGGACTCTGTTCTGTTCCATTGATCTATGTCCCTGTTGTGGTACCAGTACCATGCTGTTTTGGTTACTGTAGCCTTGTAATATAGTTTGAAGTCAGGTAGCGTGATGCCTCCAGCTTTGTTCTTTTGGCTTAGGATTGACTTGGCGATGCGGGCTCTTTTTTGGTTCCATATGAACTTTCAAGTAGTTTTTTCCAATTCTGTGAAGAAAGTCATTGGTAGCTTGATGGGGATGGCATTGAATCTATAAATTACGTTGGGCAGTATGGCCATTTTCATGATATTGATTCTTCCTACCCATGAGCATGGAATGTTCTTCCATTTGTTTGTATCCTCTTTTATTTCATTGAGCAGTGGTTTGTAGTTCTCCTTGAAGAGGTCCTTCACATCCCTTGTAAGTTGGATTCCTAGGTATTTTATTCTCTTTGAAGCAATTGTGAATGGGAGTTCACTCATGATTTGGCTCTCTGTTTGTCTGTGATTGGTGTACAAGAATGCTTGTGATTTTTGTACATTGATTTTGTATCCTGAGACTTTGCTGAAGTTGCTAATCAGCTTAAGGAGATTTTGGGCTGAGACAATGGGGTTTTCTAGATATACAATCATGTCATCTGCAAACAGGGACAATTTGACTTCCTCTTTTCCTAATTGAATACCCTTCATTTCTTTCTCCTGCCTGATTGCTCTGGCCAGAACTTCCAGCACTATGTTGAATAGGAGTGGTGAGAGAGGGCATCCCTGTCTTGTGCCAGTTTTCAAAGGGAATGCTTCCAGTTTTTGCCCATTCAGTATGATATTGGCTGTGGGTTTGTCATAGATAGCTCTTATTATTTTGAGATACGTCCCATCAATACCTAATTTATTGAGAGTTTTTAGCATGAAGGTTGTTGAATTTTGTCAAAGGCCTTTTCTGCATCTATTGAGATAATCATGTGGTTTTTGTCTTTGGTTCTGTTTATATGCTGGATTACATTTATTGATTTGCGTATGTTGAATCAGCCTTGCATCCCAGGGATGACCCATTTGATCATGGTGTATAAGCTTTTTGATGTGCTGCTGGATTCAGTTTGCCAGTATTTTATTGAGGATTTTTGCATCAATGTTCATCAAGGATATTGGTCTGAAATTCTCTTTTTTGGTTATGTCTCTGCCAGGCTTTGGTATCAGGACGATGCTGGCTTCATAAAATGTGTTAGGGAGGATTCCCTCTTTTTCTATCGATTGGAATAGTTTCAGAAGGAATGGTACCAGTTCCTCCTTGTACCTCTGGTAGAATTCGGTTGTGAATCCATCAGGTCCTGGACTCTTTTTGGTTGGTAAGCTATTGATTATTGCCACAATTTCAGAGCCTGTTATTGGTCAATTCAGAGATTCAACTTCTTCCTGGTTTAGTCTTGGGAGGGTGTATTTGTCGAGGAATTTATCCATTTTTTCTAGATTTTCTAGTTTATTTGCATAGAGGTGTTTGTAGTATTCTCTGATGGTAGATTATATTTCTGTGGGATCAGTGGTGATATCCCCTTTTTCATATTTTATTGCATCTATTTGATTCTTCTCTCTTTTCTTCTTTATTAGTCTTGCTAGCGGTCTATCAATTTTGTTGATCTTTTCAAAAAACCAGCTCCTGGATTCATTAATTTTTTGAAGGGTTTTTTGTGTCTCTATTTCCTTCAGTTCTGCTCTGATTTTAGTTATTTCTAGCCTTCTGCTAGCTTTTGAATGTGTTTGCTCTTGCTTTTCTAGTTCTTTTAATTGTGATGTTAGGGTGTCAATTTTGGATCTTTCCTGCTTTCTCTTGTGGGCATTTAGTGCTATAAATTTCCCTCTGTACACTGCTTTGAATGTGTCCCAGAGATTCTGGTATGTTGTGTCTTTGTTCTCGTTGGTTTCAAAGAACATCTTTATTTCTGCCTTCATTACAATGGCCTTTAAACTCCTCTTGGGCCAGGCGTAGTAGCTCACATCTGTAATCATGGCACGTTGGGAGGCCAAGGCAAGCAGATCACTTGAGGTCAGGAGTTTGAGACTAGCCTGGCCAACATGGCAAAACCCGGTCTCTACTAAAAGTACAGAAATTAGCTGGGTGTGGTGGTTCATGCCTGTAATCCCAGCTACTGGGGAGGCTGAGGCAGAAGAATCGCTTGAACCGAGGAAGTGGAGGTTATAGTCAGCTGAGGTGGTACCACTGCATTCCAGCCTGGGCAACAGAGTGAGACTGTCTCAAAAAAATAAAAAATAAATAAAAAATAAATAAATTAACTTGTCTTGCTTTCACTCTTATGCCTCTTTAATCTATTTTTTGCATAAATCTATCAGATCATTTCTTTCTTTCTTTTTTTTTTTTTTTTTTGAGACATAGTCTCGCTGTGTCACCCAGGCTGGAGTGCAGTGGTGTGATCTCGGCTCACTGCAACCTCCAGCCCCCGGGTTCAAGCAATTTTCTGCCTCAGCATCTTGAGTAGCTGGGATTACAGGTTCCTGCTGCCACGCCCAGGTAACTTTTTTGTATTTTAGTAGAGATGGGGTTCACCATCTTGGCCAGGCTGGTCTTGAACTCCTGACCTCGTGATTCACTTGCCTCGGCCTCCCAAAGTGCTGGGATTACAGGCGTGAGCCATGGTGCCCGGCTGCCCAATTCTTTTTTTTTTTTTTTATTTTGGAGATAGGGTTGCACTCTGTCACCCAGGCTGGAGTGCAGTGGCCTGATCATGGCTCATTGCAGCCTGGAACTCCTGGGTTCAAGTGATCCTCCCGCCTCAGCCTTCCGAGGAGCTGGATCCACAGGCTCATGCCGCCACACCTGGCTAATTATTTTTATTTTTATTTTATTTTATAGAGATGAGGTCTTGCTATTTTATAGAGATGAGGTCTTGCTGTGATGCCCAGGCTGTCTTGAACTCCTGAACTCCCGCCTCAGCCTCTCAAAGTGGTTGAATTACTGGCATGAGCTATTGCACCCACCCAGAACTTTTAAAAATGTGATCATGTCATTCTTTTAAAACCCCCTGGCCAGGCGCAGTGGCTCACGCCTGTAATCCCAGCACTTTGGGAAGCCAAGGCAGGTGGATCACGAGGTCAGGAGTTCAAGACCAGCCTGGCCAAGATGGTGAAACCCCGTCTCTACTAAAAATACTAGAATTATCTGGGCGTGGTGGTGGGCACCTGTAATCCCAGCTACTCGGGAGGCTGAGGCAGGATAATTGCTTGAACCCAGGAGGCGGAGGTTGCAGTGAGCTGAGATCATGCCGCTGCACTCCAGCCTGGGTGACAAACGGAGACTCCGGCTCAAAAACAACAACAACAACAAAAAACAAACCCAAAAACCCCCATAGGTTTTCCTCTACTTAAGAATAAAAATACAAACTTTATTCTCTGAGCTATAGAAACCTTCACAGTCTGATTCTCATCTTTTCCTCCCTCCTCCTCATTTCCAATGCTCTGCTGGGTCCAGTATGTTTCAGCTCCATACCTCAGGGCTTATATCTTCTTACTTACTTGGCTGCTGCTTATTTAGATTTCAACATTTTCTTTTCCTTTCTTTTTTTTTTTTTTTTTTTTTTTGAGATGGAGTTTCGCTCTTGTTACCCAGGCTGGAGTGCAATGGCGCGGTCTCCACTCACTGCAACCTCTGCCTCCCTGGTTCAAGCAATTCTCGTGCCTCAACCTCCCAAGTAGCTGGGAATACAGGCATGCACCACAACGCCCAGCTAATTTTTTATTTGTAGTAGAGACGGGGTTTCTCCATGTTGGTCAGGCTGGTCTCGAACTCCTGATTTCATGTGATCTGCCCGCCTTGGCCTTCCATAGTGCTGTGATTACAGGCATGAGCCACCGTGCCTGGCAAATTTCAACATTTTCTTTCTTTTTTTCTGGAAACAAGGTCTCCCCTGTTGCCCAGCCTGGAGTGCAGTGGTGCAGTCATGGCTCATTGCAGCCCAAACTTCTCAGGGTCAAGTGATCCTCCCACCTCAGCCTCCTGAGTAGCTGGGACTACAGGCACACGCCACCACATGTGGCTAAAGATGTCAATTTAAATGTCACCTCTCCAGAGAGTTTGCACCTGACATCCAATCTGGGGCAAGCCACAAGTCATTCCCATCAATCTGTTTCAAATCTACATATTGATCCATCTGACTTTTATTAATCCTCTCATTCTTTCCTAGAGAAAGAATTCTTTCGTATTCTCTGTGAGAACAGGAAACCTGTCTAATCTTGTTATCTTTGACTTCTGGTGGAGTACCTGGCTCACAGTAGGTGCTCAACCCAAGGGGAACTAGTCTTTTTATTTTCTATTAATTGATTGTGAACAGTTTTTCCCTCAGTCAGTGTGTATTAATGCTTATTATACTTTATTTTGAGATAGCCATTTTGGATTATTTATTGATTTATTGAGGGAGACAGGGTCTTGCTCTGTCATCCAGGTTGGAATGCAATGGCATGATCACAGATCACCATAGCCTCAACCTCCCAGGCTCAAGTGATCCTCCCACTTCAGCCTCCCAAGTAGCTGGAACCACAGGCTTGCGCCACCACGCCTGGCTAATTTTTAATTTTTTGTAGAGACAGGTATCCTGTTTCAGATAAATTTAAATTTTTTTTTTTTTTTTTTTTGAGACGGAGTCTCGCTCTGTCGCCCAGGCTGGAGTGCAGTGGCGCGATCTCGGCTCACTGCAAGCTCCGCCTCCCGGGTTCACGCCATTCTCCTGCCTCAGCCTCTCCAAGTAGCTGGGACTACAGGCGCCCGCCACCACGCCCGGCTCATTTTTTGTATTTTTAGTAGAGACGGGGTTTCACCGTGGTCTCGATCTCCTGACCTCGTGATCCGCCCGCCTCGGCCTCCCAAAGTGCCGGGATTACAAGCGTGAGCCACCGCGCCCGGCCTTAAATTTAAATTTTAACATCTTTTTCACCACTAAGTTATCTTTTTTGATTTGTATATAATTCTATTTTATTTTATTATTTATTTTTTGAGATGGAGTCTCTGTCACCCAGACTGGAGTGCAGTGGTGCAATTTTGGCCCACTGCAACCTCTACCTCCTGGTTCAAGAGATTCTCCTGCCTCAGCCTCCCAAGTAGATGGGATTACAGGCGCGTGCCACCCCACTCGGCTAATTTTTGTGTTTTTAGTAGAGAAGGGGTTTCACCATGTTGGCCAGGTTGGTCTCGAACTCCTGACCTCAAGTGATCCACCTGCCTTGGCCTCCCAAAGTGCTGGGATTACAGGCATGAGCCATCACGCCTGGCCTATTTTAAATGTTCATTAATTTTAAATACCTTGACCAGGAATATATAACTAGCAAGCTAAGAGACTTTATTCACTCATTTAGTTGTTGCTAAATATGAGATACAAGGTTGAGCTCTGGGGATAGACCATGAACAAGAAAGACACTATTCATGGAGCTTATCTTTTTTTTTTTTTTTTTTTTTTTTGAGACAGAGTCTTACCCTGTCACCCAGACTGGAGTGCAATGGTGCAATCTTGGCCCACTGCAACCTCTACCTCTTGGGTTCAAGGGATTCTCCTGCCTCAGGCTCCTGAGTAGCTGGGATTACAGGTGGTGCACACCCAGCTAATTTTTTGTATCTTTAGTAGAGACAGGGTTTCACCATGTTGACCAGGCTGGTCTTGAACTTCTGAACTCGTGATCTGCCCACCTCAGCCTCCCAAAGTGCTGGGATTACAGGCGTGAGCCACTGCGCCCAGCCCGTGGAGCTTATCTTCTTTTTTTTCTTCTTTTTTTTTTTTTTTTTTTTTTTGAGATGGAGTCTCGCTCTGTTGCCCAGGCTGGAATGCAGTGGCGTGATCTCGGCTCACTGCAAGCACCGCCTCCCGGGTTCACACCATTCTCCTGCCTCAGCCTCCCAAGTAGCTGGGACTACAGGAACCCACCACCACGTCTGGCTAATTTTTTGTACTTTTTAGTAGAGACGGAGTTTCACTGTGTTACCCAGGATGGTCTCGATCTCCTGACCTCGTGATCTGCCCACCTCGGCCTCCCAAAGTGCTGGGATTACAGGCGTGAGCCACCGCGCCCGGCCTGGAGCTTATCTTCTGATGGGGGAGACAAAAGTATACATACACACAAATGAAAACAAAAGAAAAAAGAAGACAAAATACTTGCAAGTTGTGAGCAGTGATGTGAAGGAAACAAACAAGACCAATCTGTCTGTAGAAAATCATGTAACATTCTAGTATGTGGCTCTGATCTTGGAACCAATGAATCAACAAACATTTTTGGGCTGGTTGTTTTCCTTTGGTGATTATCTTTGGCTTTTGAACTTGCTATGGAGAACTAGGAATTGATGGGGAATAGAGGTAGAAAATGTGATAAAATAAAAGGAGAAGATTTTTAGGTAATGAGGCTTAAAGGCTGTTCATATCTTTGTTATAATGTATTCATTTTCAGCTGTAGTTTGTTTAAAGCCCATCAAACAAGTGCTGTAATACGTGTTTGGTTTTTCAACACTTCTGAGGAAAGTCCTTTTTGGCCACTATAGACCAAATATAGGTCCATGAGACTATAGACCATATATAAGGGAGTGGATAATGACTACATCAGCATGATTAAAAGCACATTCATGCTGAGGAGTTGAATTCCAGTTTAGCTAGGTAAAGAAAGGTCAGATTATGGTTGATAATGTGTTACTTTAATGTACTGAATGAATAAATGTGGTGCCTTCAAAGCAGATGATAGTCCCCTACCATCCCAGTCAACATACAGTAGTCCTGTTTCTAGGATTTCTCTTGACCTTTATCTTGACCATAGTGTAATGTAATAGAAAGAGCATGGGCTGTGGAGTGAGATTGGTGAGGGTTCATTTAGCCAGATGAGATCAGGCAAATTTCTTCACCTTGTTGGACCTTGATTTCCTCATCTGTAGAATGGTCGTAGTACTATTTCTGTGGTCATGTTTTAGAAGTTTGAAGTAATGAGCTCAAAATACCTCTTACATGGTAGACACTTCATCATTGGTTGCTATTATTGGGCAGTGGCTCACCACCGCAGGTTTTTGGGCAGAGTAGTTACTGAATAATAAAAATAATGATAATGCATTCTTAGTATAGTATATTCTTATACTATATGCCATACAGTAAGAACTTTTTTTTTGTTTTGAACCGGAGTCTCACTCTGTTGCCCAGGCTGTAGTGCAGTGACACGAGCTCAGCTCACTCCCTCCCGGGTTCAAGCGATTTTCCCACCTCAGCATCCTGGGTAGCTGGGACTACAGGTGTGCTCCACCACGCCTGGCTAATTTTTGTATTTTTAGTAGAGACGGGATTTTGCTCTGTTGGCTAGGCTGGTCTGGAACTCCGGAGCTCAGGTGATCCGCCTGCCTCAGCCTCCCAAAGTGCCGGGATTACAGGCTTAAACTACAGCGCCTGGCCCAAAGAACTTTTTGTGTATTTTAATTCTCACAACAGTCTTGTGAGAGAGATACAGTTATCTCCATTTTATAGTTAAGGAAACTGTGGTTCAGATTACTTAATTTGGGTCAAGGTCACATAATAGTACATATATTTGAGTAAGTGTACTTACTTGCAGAGGTGGAGTTTGAAGCTAGGCAGTTTGTGAAAACCTATACTCTTAAGGTTTCATATTTCTTTTTTTTTTTTTGAGACGGAGTCTTGCTTTGTCACCTACACTAGAGTGCAATGGCATGATCTCGGCTCACTGCAACCTCCACCTCTTGCGTTCAAGCAATTCTCCTGCCTCAGGCTCCCGAGTAGTTGGGATTACAGGTGCCCACCACCACACCTGGCTAATTTTTGTATTTTTCGTAGAGATGGGGTTTCGCCATGTTGGGTCAGGCTGGTCTCGAACTTTTGACCTAAGGTGATCCACCCACCTCGGCCTCCCAAAGCTCTGGGATTACAGGTGTGTGAGCCACTGTGCCCAGCCAAGTTTTCATATTTCTATTCTAGATCATGAAAACTTCATGAAGACTCACTTGGCAGCAGTCTATAGGATAAGTTTTAGATCAGTAAGAAAGAAGAAGGAAATCTTTGATTCATCATTGTCTTTGTTTTAGTAATCAGGAAATAACCATAAAATGCTAATCTTTGTCAAGCATGTTAAAAAAAAAATTCAGCCTCTGTCCATTATGGTCTAACAGTTTAAAAATATGTCCTAACTCAGAAAAATAATACCCCAATAATCCTTTATTTAGGTCAAATGTAAAAAGAGAATGTATGAACTAGATCATCTTAAGCTTGAAGTTCACAAAGAAATAAAATGTTCTTTTTTTTTTTTTTTTGAGACAGAGTTTCGCTCTTGTTGCCCAGGCTGTAGTGCAATGGCACAATCTCAGCTCACCACAACCTCCACCTCCTGGGTTCAAGCAATTCTCCTGCCCCAGCCTCCCGAGTAGCTGGGATTACAGGCATGTACCACCATGCCCAGCTAATTTTGTATTTTTAGTAGAGACGGGGTTTCTCCATGTTGGTCAGGCTGGTCTCGAACTCCCGACCTCAGGTGATCCATCCACCTCGGCCTCCCAAAATGCTGGGATTACAGGCATGAGCCACCGCGCCCGGCATAAAATGTTCTTGACATGAGATTTACTTTCTTTACCTATGCTGTTACTCCCTCTAAATATATTGCTTGTTTATTGGATTTCATTTCCTCTTCCCAACAAACCCACATTATTTTGTTAAAGAAGACAGTGATTTTCTTTAACAGCCTAGTGGATTCTGCTTCCTTCTAATTCAAAGCATAGAGACTAAAAACTGTTAACAAGTCTAGGCATTAAAAAAAAAAAAAAAAAAGAGCTCTAGATGGGGCGTGATGGCTCACGCCTGTAATCCCAGCACTTTGGGAGGCCGAGGCGGGTGGATCACCTGAGGTCAGGAGTTCGAGACCAGCCTGACCAACATAGAGAAACTAAAACATAGAGACTAAAGTCTCTACTAAAAATACAAAATTAGCCGGGCATGGTGGCACATGCCTGTAATCCCAGCTACTCGGGAGGCTGAGGCAGGAGAATCGCTTGAACTTGGGAGGCGGAGGTTGCGGTGAGCTGAGATCACGCCATTGTACTCCAGCCTGGGCTCGAAACTCCATCTCAAAAAAAAAAAAAAAAAATAGCTCTAATGCAATTAATCCAAAACAGTGAAACTGAGTTTACCTCAGATATCCCCTACCATCCCAGTCAACATATAGTAGTCCTGTTTCTAGGATTTCTCTCTCCTTTCTTTCTCGTCTTCCTTTAGGGAAATGCTTTGGGGTAGGAAGCAACAAACCAAACAGCAGCAGGCAAGTAAAATCAGCTCTCTTCTATTTCCCCACTTGGATAGTACGGAAGAGGGAGCAAGAACTCATCATCAAAGAGAACTGAGACTTAGGCGTGCCATTCTAAAAAGCCCTTGTTCCTTGTCTCCCTTGCCTCCCCCGCCCCCCTCAGCTCTGCAGTAATTCCTCAGCGATTGTACAGTCTCTCCACTTTAAATATAAATATATAAATATAAATATATATGTATAAACTTCCCCCTGTGTCTTTCTCTCCTCCTCTCTTTTTTTAATTTTCTATAATAAAGTTTCCTATTGGATAAGGTCAACTCCCTGATTTATGCCTGGCTCCTATTGGAAGCTCACAGGGGCTGACATCACTTAGGAAAGCGAAGGGGGTAGGGCTGCCAGATCAGTTTGTCACCACCCAGGCTCCCTTGCCTTTGGCTGGGTGCAACTTCCATTTTAGGTGTTGGATCTGAGGGGGGAAAAAAAAGAGAGAGGGAGAGAGAGAGAAAGAAGAGCAGGAAAGATCCTGAAAGGAGGAAGAGGTGGCGAAAAATCAACTGCCGTGCTGGATTTGTCTTTCTCAGCACCTTGGCGAAGCCTTGGGTTTCTTTCTTAAAGGACTGGTTTTTAGAACTCCACATTTGAGGTGTGTGGCTTTTGAAGAAAATATATGTACTGACGGGAAAAGGAGGATAAGCAAGTCGAATTTTTGTCTTACGGTAACCGGAGGGAATTAAAAAACGGGAGAGAGTCTGTTATGCTGATGAATAACTTTTAAGCAATTATTTTTCTTTCTACTTTCAGTACTTTGGCGGGGGAGATTTTGGTATTTTATTATATTTAAAAAGGTAAAATATACAAGACCTAGAAACAAACTTCTAGGTCTCTTTAATACAGGAAGCTGAATAGATCCAGAGGGGTAAGAGCAGGTTTGAAAATTTACATTTTGGTATGTTCTTTGATTTTATTTATTTTTCTGGACTAAGCTAACATATTTCTGTTTTCAGAGCCCAAATCAAAAGTTCGTTTTTTGGCATGTTGCATGTGGGTTGGGAAAGGAATTTGTCCGTGTCGGAACCCAGTTATACAGATGGTTCTTCATATGTTTCAAACTTTTTTTTTCTTTTTTCATTGGATTTGTGGAAGTGGAAAGTTGCAGGGAGCTTTGCAGTGTAAATGGCATTGTTTTTCCCCCAGAGAGTTTGAACGGCCCGTATCGGTTTCAGCCCTGCTGTTCCTGGGTGGATCCCTCTTACTTTTCCAGGTGCGGTGGGTGGGAGCCTCATTCTCCTGCTAGATGTAGTCTCCCTGCTTTGGCTTATAAAAGAAAACAAATGGAACCATGTTAACTGAATTGCCATCTCCTTCTTCCTTCTAAACTACCTTTGATAGCAAAGATTTGTGGAGGTGTTTGTTAAATCTACAAATACGATAACGTTTGGTTTATGTGTTTAAAGGGATAAGGAACTTCTAATCATGCTTTTTATTTCACCTGAGTAAAGTGGCAACACACCTGAAAATATTTTCAGCTTTTTTCACTCTGAAAGGGCCATGGGTGGAATAAAATTAGGTTTAGAAAAACCATTTATACAAAGTTTAGTGTTTAAAATACATTTCAGAAAACACAAGGGAGATTTTTATTTTTAAACCAAACTGAAAGTTGTTTTTTGGAGTTGAGTTTATTGTTTAGTTAATTTACCATGAAATCTGAAATCTCTTAGAGCTGAAGGCCCGTGACTGTGCTTTCATATCTTATATTTAATCTTAAGATTTGTTTTGTTTTTGCAAATACATTCTTGCAAAAGTACGGATTCTAGATAATTATATAGCCAACTCATCAGTAGCTGAAAAACTAGGGTATTCTTTTCTCTTTTTGAAAATGTGAATCCGCCTGAAAATTATAGATGCTGTCCTAATTGTAACAAGATGGGCTTTAGTGTGTAAGCTGCTCATTAGCTTTAAACTGGTATGCATCTTTAATAATCTGATTTCGTTCCCCCCCACCCCCCTGCCACAAATTTTAAGACTAGACTTCCTTGAATTTCTTTTCTAGAATGAGGGTATTTCTTGAAAGGTGATTTCATCCTTGTGAAGTTGTGGCTTCAGGAGGAAACAGAACTTTGCTCCTCCTTCAAATACAATCTAGGCAAAGGCTGCAGGAAATTTTTGATGTCTGGATCTCTTAATTATAACAAGTACAGTTAAAAAGAAAGAAAAAAATACAATGTGTATAGGCTGTTGGGCTGTAGTTCTTGTTTAATATTTTCCAAATTTTCTTTCAAATATTCTGTCTGCCTTGACTCCAGCCTGGGGAGGTTTCTTGGATCTTTAGAGTGTTGGTCATGTTGCTTTCAGATTGTCTGTTTCCCACTCAACCTTTAGGGGGAGGGATGAGGGAATCTGAAGGAGGAGTACAAAGGCAGTTTGAAAATAGGTTCTGGATGACTGAGTGGTGGTGATTTGGGTCTAGCTTTAAATAGTGGGCTTTGTGTAGCTGAAGTGAGCATCCTAGTTAACCTAGTGTCCAGGACTATTTCCACGAACTAAGGTGTTGTTTTGACTGGTGTGTAGTACAGAGCCTTTGGGGTGATAACATGGAAGATTTGTCTTTTACCTCACCTCCACTGGTTCTTTCAGGAATTATAAGGGATGCAGATGAGTAAATCTTCCATTTTTAAAATTTTCTTGTTTTGCTCCTTGTCTTGGTTTTGGGGTAAAAAATGATGACAGGTAAGTGTGAGCTGTTCAGATTTTTCTTTCCTTGTTTGCCTCCTATGTACGGTTGGTTTCTTTGTTATGTGAGTAAGGTAGTGGTCTGTGTTCCAGATTGAGGGGTGGGGGGCGGTTCTCTTTTAGGTGGTTGGAGTTCTAGTACCTTTCTCAGGGTTCCAGCATGTTCTCTGAGCTAGGGTAAAATTGAGACTATTGGAGATATTAACAAAAAGAAAAGCACTAAGTAATTACAATCCAGCCTTAGGTTTATGAAGTAGTTGCTCTCTAGGGATGAATGAGATAGGATGGATGCAAATAAATTAAGCATAGATCACTATCAATTGGAATAACAAAATGATTAGCTTTGTATAATTTATCTCCTTCTATTTTGGTACCCTGTTAGTAACTGCCAAGGCCCTCATTCCCCCCTACCTCCCCACACCTTGTTTTTAGTGTATTCTAAGCATTTTGCTTAAACTATTAATTTCCCACCACTGGTTTTTTTGTTTGTTTGTTTTGTGTTTTAAGGAATTTGACCCTCAGAGAAGCTGAGGTTTGGTGAAAATCTCACTGCCTGTAAATGGTTGAGGCCAGGATTAACCCTGGTCTGACTAACTACAAAGTCCATGGGCTTAACCACTAATATACTGCCATTCTCCAGAGAGAATGGAAACAACAGCTCGAACTAAAATGAGCCCTTGCTAGAGGCAGGAGTGTTTCATCTTGGCACAGGGGCAGTACTCACTTAAATTTCCAACCCCCTCCAACTCCCCACTACCCCTGTTGGGATAATGTATGCAAAAGATCTATTTTCCATAGAGCCCATGGGGAGCTGGATGTGCTAGAATGGATATTATTTTAATCTTTAGAACGAGAATCTTTCCATATCCATATGCCCACCAATGCTGTCCTAATTTCTTAAACTTCCTGGAATTGTGTCACACGTTGTTTGATTATCAGTAAAATTTCTTCTTCCAGAGAATTTTTAGGTATGCGGTTTGGAATGATAGGATATCATCAACTTGCAGGGACAGGCTTGTAGGAGGTAGTTCAGATATTCTTGTCTTTCCCTCTAGACTATGAGCAGCTTGGGTGTAGGTACTGTCTTTGTATCTTTTTAGCACCTGTCTTAGTATCTGGTACATACTGAGGTGCTCAGTAAGCCTTGGTTAAATAAGGCATTTGATGAGAATCAGTGAGGGACTGATTTGTGGGGAAGGCTTGAAAGGAAGCAAAACAACATAGATTAATCAAATTGCAATGTACTGTTGCAACTTTTACTGTAGTCTGTAGTTTTAACCTTTTATGCATCTCCTCCCTTAATTTTTTTTTTTTTTTTTTTGAGATGGGGTCTTGCTCTTGTCATCCAGGCTGGAGTGCAGTGGTGAAATCATGGCTCACTGCAGCCTCAAACTCCTGGGCTCAAGTGGTGCTCCCACCTCAGTCTTCTGAGTAGCTAGGACTATGGGTGCACAGCACTATGCTTGGCTAATTTTTGTATATTTTTGTGGAGATGGGGTCTCTCTATGTAGTCCAGGCTGGTCTCAAACACCTGGGCTCAAGCCATCCTCCTACCTCGGCCTCCCAAAGTGCTGGGATTATAGGTGTGCCCCACCACACCTGGCCCTCCCTTATATTTTTAAGCAAAGTTTCTAGAGATAATGGAGGATTTTAAATTTTAGCTTTTCTTTAATCCTGTTCCTTTCTTGGCAAGTGGTACAAAGAACAGTATAAAAAGTAAGGATCTGGCCTGGTGCGGTGGCTCACACCTGTGATCCCAGCAGTTTGGGAGGTCCAGGTGGGTGGATCGCTGGGCAACATGGTGAAGCCTCCTCTTTACAAAAAATACAAAAATTAGCTGGGCGTGGTGGCACGTGCCTGTAGTCCCAGCTACTGGGGAGGCTGAGGTGGGAGGACAGCTTGAGCCTTGGAGGTGGAGGTTGCAGCAAGCCGAGATCATGCCACTGCCCGCCAGACTGGGTTTGCAGAGCCAGATCCTATCTCAAAAAAAAAAAAAAATAAATAAATAATAAGCATCCTAGTCCATTCATTTCATAATGAACTTCAACACTGAAAACCTTAAATGTTGCCATTTTCTAGGGGAGAGTATATTAAGACATCAGCAGAAAAGTACTGCTTTCAGCCCTGGTTGGAGGTGAATGGTTTCTGTGCTTGTTAATAAAAACATTAAGAGCTTGGGATGATAGTTTTGAACATCCGTGTTTCAAAGAAAGTATGTTTGGATATCAGTGTATTTTTTAAATCACTGCTTTAGCCACAAAACTTTAGATTTTGTTCATGTATTGGGAAGCTTATGAGTTTAAGAACCGAAATTAGTTTTCTTGGGTAATTTAAAAGGTATTAACAAGGAACTTGCCTACAGGAGTGAACTGTAGGTAATAAGGATGTGAATAACTACAAATATTCTTTCATGTTCTCTTCCCTCAAAGAAGGGTTAAATGCCACACAAAGCTGAAGTGGAGATTGCTCTGCCTAAACTATGCAGCTGCCTCCAAGGTTTCCAATAGAGCATTGATGTGGCCTGGCAGGGAGATTGTAAGAAGGCAAGAACAACTGCTCTGGTTAGAACTAATGAGGAGAAAATTAGGATATGGATTGACTTGTATTTAATTGTTTAATGTATTTTTTGAAAGTAATTTTTTTCCCTAATTCTACTTGGAATTGCATGTTATTATTAAATATTAAGCATTGAGAATGGGGCCTAAATTTACCATTTTATTCAGGGATAGTGTTCCCTGTTTTTAGGGCCACTTCTTCTCCAGCGAGCCCTTCAATTTGATTGGTGTGGTGTGGGCAATTTAGATCAGGCATATAGTGGGGGGATTATAAAGAGGCAAAGAATTTTCTTATCTTTTTTTTTTTTTTTTTTTTTGAGATGGAGTCTTGCTGTGTTTCCAGGCTGGAGTGCAGTGGCATGATCTCGGCTCACTGCAACCTCCGCCTCCCAGATTCAAGCGATTCTCCTGCCTCAGCTTCCCAAGTAGCTGGGACTACAGGTGCGTGCCACCACGCCCCGCTAATTTTTTGTATTTTTAGTAGGGATGGGTTTCACCATTTTTGCCAGGTTGGTCTCCAACTCCTGACTTCATGATCCGCCCGCCTTGGCCTCCCAGAGTGCTGGGATTACAGTCTTGAGCCACTGCGCCTGGCCAGAATTTTATCTTAAAGTCTTCTTTGCTGGTCAGCAATAGGTAATTTGGTCATGACTTTCACAAAACATGTCCCAGGTTGGTTGATGTGATGTGATGACAAAAGCACTTCTCAACTTTTTATTTCAAACTTGCAGGAAAGTTGCTCTAGCACAGTAACTCCGGTATACCCTTCATTTGCCTAGGTATCATTTGTTAACATGTAGCCACAAATGCTTTATTCTATATTTTTTGGTCAATATGCTAACCAAAAAGGGAATTTCCAATCTGAGACTTCCACAATATGGTGAGGCAAGGCAGCATAATAAGAGTATGGATGGGGAGCTAGACTGCCACGGAGGAACCATGTAACCTAGGGCAAATTGCTTAATCTCTCTCTGCCTTGGCCTCCTTGTCTGTAAAATGGGGATAATATTAACCATCTTATAGGATTGTCGTGACACTTAAGTTATTTAATGTATGTGAACTTTACAGAGTAATGCACAGCTCCTAGTAATGTCTTGCGTTTGTTATTAAATGGATGCTTCAAAGAACTCAAATTTCGTTTGTTAAACTAATGCCCTTGAAGATCTTTTTTTTTTTTTTTTGAGACGGAGTCTTGCTCTGTCTCCCAGGCTGGAGTGTGGTGGTGCAATCTTTGCTTGCTGCAACCTCTGCCTCCCGGGTTCAAGCGATTCTCCTGCCTCAGCCTCCGGAGTAGCTGGGACTACAGGTGCCTGCCACCACGCCCGGCTGATTTTTGTATTTTTAGTAGAGGGGGGGTTTCACTGTATTGGCCAGGCTGGTCTCGAACTCCTGACCTCAAATGATCCACCCACCTCGGCCTCCCAAAGTGCTGGGATTACAGGCGTGAGCCACCATGCCTGTCCGAAGGTCTCTTAAAACCTGAGAATCTGTGGTAGATGTAGGTGCTTGCATTACAGAATATATGGGCTTCCTGAGTGGGTAAAGCTAACTTTTAAATTTTTTAAATGGGAAAAAATTATTTTTAGTAGTAGGTAATATTGGAGAGTTGTGTGGGTGAAGTTCAAAACAACAGTAGTATGAGAATGGATAACTTTAGTAAAGTGAAGTGTTAGTGGGAGGAAGATAAACAGAATGATTTGTGGACATCATTTTTTTTTTTTTTTTTTTTTTTTTTTTTTTGAGACAGCTCTGTCGCCCAGGCTGGAGTGCAGTGGTGCGATCTCGGCTCACTGCAAGCTCTGCCTCCTGGGTTCACGCCATTCTCCTGCCTCAGCCTCCCTAGTAGCTGGGACTACAGGCGCCCACCACCACGCCTAGCTAAGTTTTTGTATTTTTAATAGAGACGGGATTTCACTGTGTTAGCCAGGATAATCTTGATCTCCTGACCTCATGATCCGCCCACCTTGACCTCCCAAAGTGCTGGGATTACAGGCGTGAGCCACCGAGCCCAGCCAGACATCATTCTGTACTTGCAACCCTTATTTGTGGACATTTATAAAACTGACATGAGTTCATGAATGCTTCCTGTGAGAAGTGTGCTTCTAAGAAAGGAGTCAGCTTTTATATGTGGAAAAGCCAAGCTGTGGTCTGTGGGAAATACATATGTGTTAGATGCAACCTTGCCTAGAAACTTGCAGGTTTATTCCAGCCTAGGAATTTTCCTTCTCTTTTCTTCCCTTTTCTTCATACTTAGGAACCCATGAAACCAGTGTTCTAAATAGTACTTAAGCCAATTTCTTTGAATAATTTTTTTTTTTTTTTACATTTTTATTTTAAAAATGAGACAGAGGCTGGGCGCGGTGGCTCACACCTGTAATCCCAGCACTTTGGGAGGCTGAGGCAGGCGGATCACTTGAGGTCAGGAGTTCGAGACCAGCCTGGCCAACATGGTGAAAACCTGTCTCTACTAAAGATACAAAAAAAAAAAAAAATTATCTGGGCATGGTGGTGCATGCCTGTAATCCCAGCTACTCGGGAGGCTGAGGCAGGAGAATCACTTGAACCTGGGACCCGGGAGCCAGAGGTTGCAGTGAGCCGATATCATGTCATTGCACCCTAGCCTGGGCGACAGGGTGAGACTCCGTCTCAAAAAAAAAAAAAAAAAAGACAGATTCTTGGTATGCTGCCCTGTCGTCAACTCCTGGGCTCAAGTGATTCTCCTGCTTCAGCCCCTGGAGTAGCTGGGACTACAGGCACACACCACCTTGCCTGGCTATTTAAGCTAATTTCTTTTGGCACCCTGTAGCCTCCCACATTCAGTTCCTCACATTTATTTTACCTACAATTTCTTCTACCAATTCTCCTGTATTTTCTCCTTTTCTTTTGCTTTCCTGTTCTCTGTGGTGTCTTCCTTTGTCTCTCTTTGCCTCCTCTTGCCTCCCCTATCTTTTTTTTCTTTTACGTTGGGTTTCCTTTTTTTCCCCTTAGGTTTTCCCTTAGGTCTTCATGGGCATTGCTTTGCCTCGTTAACAGTTAATATAAAGAAGTATTTCTGGTTCTTGTACCCATGTGCTAAAGGTACAACTGTTAGGATACCACTTCATTTCAGTTAGATCTAGTTTAGGCATACAATTGTAATCCAAGAAGACTGATCTCTTCTAGTGATTCAGATTGGTTTTATCTTTGATTTTGAGATTTCATCCGCATTTCTTGATTAATTACTCATTTTGGTTTAGTTGACAGTTGAGCAAAAAAGTTACTTTCTCCAGAGTAAATCATGTTTTATTTGTGCTATGTTGTTCTATATTGTAGTGCAGTAGCATATTAGGAGGTATCTTTGTGGAGTGAAAAGATTTTTGTTACATGGTCGGGCGCGGTGGCTCACACCTGTAATCCTAGCACTTTGGGAGGCTGAGGCGGGCTGATCAGGAGGTCAAGAGATTGAGACCATCCTGGCCAACGTGGTGAAACCCTGTCTCTACTAAAATTTCAAAAATTAGCTGGGCGTGGTGGCACGTGCCTGTAGTCCCAGCTCCTCGGGAGGCTGAGGCAGGAGAATCACTTGAATGCAGGAGGCAGAGGTTGCAATGAGCTGAAATTGCACCACTGCACTCCAGCCTGGCAAGAGAGTGAGACTCCGTCTCAAAAAAAAAAAAAAAAAAAAGATTTGTGTTTTAGAAAGCTCCTATTTTAAGAAACTAAAATATATTCTCATGGTTGAGGACATAAGACATTGTTATAGAAACTAGGTCAACTTCTCAATACCTTTATCAAAGCACCTGCAGTTCCCATTTCATTGCAAGTGAAGTAAATCTCATTGAAATAAAGTAGCTGGTGTATATTCAGTACACTTTTAAAATAGCCTATTTTAAAAGAGAAATTGGTGCCAATCTGATTTCTTTCCTGCTTTGTTGGAATGGGGGAAGTTCTGTAACCTCATTGCTGTTCTGCTCTCCATTGACTACTTTGTTAAGTGGGGCACAGTTGGCCTCTTGGATGTCTACCCTGCTGAAGGTCAGCCAAATAGGCAGGTAAGGCTACCTAGGCCTCTTCATAGGCCTAACTAAGATCACAGTTGGAAAAAAAAAAGTATAGAAAAAGAAGACAAAGTTGGTTTATTTTTTCTAAAATTTAACTTTTTGTATTCATTGAAGAAGGAAGTAAAACATCTCCATTCAAAAGAAATTTGAGAGTCTGTTGTATGCCATACACTGAAGTACAACAATAAAAAAAATAGACCTACTGCTTGTTCTCAAAGAGCTTACATTCTAGTTGTGAGAGACAAATAATAAGCAAGTAAATATGTAGTATGTCAGAGTGTGATATTATTATTGAGAAAAAAGTAAAGTAGAATGAGTAGTATGGAGGAAAAGAAGTCCCAGGGTGGGAGTGAGGTTATTTTATATAGAGTAGTCAGGGAGGGTCTCATGTGTAAGGTATGTTTGAGAGAGACCGAGAGAAATGGAGGATGAAATCATGTAGATATGAGGAGTAGGAAGTGCAAAGGCCCTGAGGCTGGTTATTGCCAGTGAACAAAAGAGATTGAGGGGAGGGAAGGAGAAGTAAGAGACCTGTCCAGAGAGGTCCAATGGGAATATATTTTGGGGGAAGGGGAATGATGTAGGGTCTTGTTGTGTATTATATTGTACAAAGAAAAATTATCTCTAAACCCCAGAGACAACGGCTGTTACTGAATTTTTATGTCTTTCTTGTAACTTGAGGTAGCACCCGACCCAACCTCCGTATTTCTCCTATTGTGGACTCTCCATGAAAATATATTTAGCAGATAATTTGCATAGTAGCAGATTTTGCATAGGTTGATTACCCTTGTCTTAGAGAATGATAATAATAAGGCAGCTACTTAGGATAAGCTGATATGTTTTTGTGAAGTGGGATCAAAATTTTTCTTTGTCTTTTTTTTTTTTTTTTTTGATACAAGGTCTGTCTCTGTGCGGTGTTATAATCTCAGCTCAGTGCAGCCTCTGCCTCCCACGCTCAAGCCATCCTCCCACCTCAGCCTCCTGAGTAGCTGGGACTATAGGCGTGCACTACTACACCCAGCTAAGTTTTGTATTTATTTATTTTTTTTGTAAAGACAAGGTTTTGCCCTGTTGCCCAGGCTGGTCTCAAACTTTTGAGTTCAAGCGATCTGCCTGCCTCGGCCTCCCAAACTGCTGGGATTACAGGTGTGAGCTACTGTGCCCGGCCCCCAAATTTTTCTTTCCAAGAGAAATACTGTATGCTTCTCCATCTTCTTATCTACCTAGTCAGTTTTTTTTTTTTTTTTTTTTTGAGACGGAGTCTCGCTCTGTTGCCCAGGCTGGCGTGCAGTGCTGCGATCTCGGCTCACTGCCAGCTCTGCCTCCCAGGGTCACGCTATTCTCCTGCCTCAGCCTCCCGAGTAGCTGAGACTACAGGCGCCCGCTACCACACCCGGCTAATTTTTTGTATTTTTTGTAGAGACGGGGTTTCACCATGTTAGCCAGGATGGTCTCGATCTCCTGACCTCGTCATCCACCTGCCTCAGCCTCTCAAAATGTTGGGATTACAGGCGTGAGCCACCGCGCCCGGCCTACCTAGTCAGTTTTCTATGAGCAGGGGTGACAGCCTAGACCTGTACAGTTTCCTTTTGAGGACAAAATTTATTGGTTTGGTTTATGTGCTTTTGACCAAATAGGCTTGCCCCACTTGTCTGCTGCTTCTCCTTTTGCTCATTTGACCAAAAAGCTCCTGTTTCCCCATGCCCTGATTGTTGAGAATTCATGGCTTTGAGGACCCCTTTATAGGTCGCCATATCAGTATTTCTGTTTTGCACATCGGGAGAGATGATTATCCCTGAAACTAACTTTCCTTATGTTTGTTTAGGCATTAGAGGTTATTAAAGCACATCCTGAGCCACTTTACCTAGTTGACTTTGGAGTTGAGGAAGAAGCACCAACTATTTATTGATTTGATGTTCTGTGGCAACCCCATATACGAAAGTAAAAGGATATTTGATTGAGTACCTATGTCTTGAATCACCCACTGTTACTTTCCCTCTTAAGATTTCTGGTTTAGCTGGTCTGTCCCTCAGTGAGTCTCTGTCTCGTTCTCTCTCTCTCTCTCTCTCTGTCTCCGTCTCCTCTCTCTCTCCCTCACCCTCTTTCTTTCTCTTTCTCTCACCCCTCTCCTCCTCTCTCTTTGGAGTTTTTAGCCCTGGCTCTTAACCTGGTTACCCTCTGTTCTTTCCTTTAATTATGCTTACCTCATTGTCATCTGGTTACTTAATATTAGGGATGACCTCAACCAAGAAACTTTTTTTCTTCCCATCTCCTCCTTTGGTCAGGTAACTGTATCATCTTGCATGGGAAATAATCCAGGCAATCAGAGATTACCCAAAATTTTGAAATTGTTTTAAACAACTGGTTAATATGTATTACTTCATTATATATAGATGGTGTGAGATGTTTGTGGTTGTTTTGAGAGTTTTTTGAGATAGAGCTTTGCTCTGTCATCCAGGCTGGAGTGCAGTGGCATGATCATAATTTATTGCAGCCTTGACTTCCCAGGCTCAAATGATCCTCCCATCTCTGCCTCCATCACACCTGGCTAATTTTTGTATTTTTTGTAGAGACATGGTCTCTGTATGTTGTCCAGGCTGGTCTTGAACTCCTGGGCTCAAGTGATCCTCCTCCTTTGGCCTCCCAAAGTGCAGTAATTACAGGCATGAGTCACTGTGGCCAGCCTGAGAGTACCTGAGAGTATGTTTTTTTTTTTTTGAGATGGAGTTTAAGTTCATCTTGCCCAGGCTGGTGCAATGGCACGATCTCGGCTCACTGCAACCTCCACCTCCCAGGTTCAAGTGATTCTCCTCTCTCAGCCTCCCGAGTAGCTGGGATTACGGGTGCATGCCACCATGCCTGGGTATGTCTTTTTTTTTTTTTTTTTTAATTTTTTTTTGGCCAGGTGCAGCGGCTTACATCTGTAATCCCAGCACTTTGGGAAGCTGAGGTGGGCGGATCGCTTGAGGTCAGGAGTTAGAGACCAGCCTGGCCAACATAGCAAAACCTTGTCTCTACTAAAAAAAATATAAAAATTAGCCAGGCGTGGTGGTGCATACTTGTAATTCCATATACTCAGGAGGCCAAGGCAGGAGAATGGCTTGAACCCTGGAGGCAGAGGTTGCATTGAGATTGCACTATTGCATTCCAGCCTGGGCAACAGAGCGAGACTCCGTCTCAAAAAACAAAACAATTTTTTTTTGGTTTTGTTTTAAATGTACCTTTATTGTTTGACTTTGGGATCTAGGAGAGAGTATGTCTTTTAATGCCATTCTTCTTTACTGAGTCTTCAGTGACACATGTTTACATGTGGGAATATTTCACTTTTTAGTTCTTTTAAAGACCTTTTGCTACTCGCTTGCTTTTACTCAAACCAGAAGTTAAAGTGGCTTGCATAAGTGTCAGAGGTAACCACTTGGATCCAGAGTTTCTGGTTCTCTCTCTTTTGTCAAGGGGTTTAGAATTATCTAGGGTCTTTAATGGTAGATTTAAGACTTTGGAGTTCTTTTGGGATAGAATATGCAACCAGGTTTTGAAAATTTGGCATAGCTCTTTGTTCCTTGAAGGCCATCTAAGATGTTTTAAACATAATTGGGTTCTCCAATCTGCAGTGTACAGAGGGATATCCTACAACGTAGCAACTTGGGATTCCAGAGAAGATGGTGCTGGCAAGTGAGACAGTTCTTCCTTCTAGGTTCTAAGTCTACAGTACAGGAGTTAGGACTGTGCCATTCCAGCCATCCTTATATTTAGATTCATGCTTTCAAAGAGCCTCTAATCTAGACTGAATAATGATCTGAGCCGTCTGGTGAGCAGTAAAACTGGCCCAAATAATGTATTTTATAACCAGTGCCCTTTTAGCAAGAAAGTCAGTGGGTTGTTAGGGATAGGCCACTACAGTGGTTCACAACAGGCCATAAGAGTCTATGAGGGTTTTTTTTTTTTTTTCAGATGGAGTCTTACTCTGTTGCCTAGGCTGGAGTGCAGTGGTGCGATCTTGGCTCACTGCAACCTCCGCCTCCCAGGTTCAAGTGATTCTCGTGCCTCAGCCTCCTGAGTAGCTGGATTACAGGCGTGTGCCACCATACCTGGCTAATTTTTGTATTTTTAGTAGAGGTGGGGTTTTGCCATGTTGGCCAGGCTGGTCTCGAACTCCTGACCTCAGGTGATCTGCCTGCCTCAGCCTCCCAAAGTGCTGGGATTACAGGTGTGAGCCACCGTGCCCAGCCTATGTGGTTTTTTTTTTTTTTTTGGAAAAAGTAGTTAGCATTTAATGAAACTCCCTCCATGTGGCTTCAAGCCACCAGGACACAGGCCCCCCAAACACTCTTAATCTTCTCCTCAGCTCTTCTGCTGAAGAATTTGGCCTTCACGATGACAGGCTGCTTTGGGAGCTTTCCCTTTCCCAGAACTTTGTAGTAGCCCGATCACACCACATCAATGATGGGAGCAGCCCCAGTCTTGTTTTTAGCAGCATTCACCCGTGTCTGTTCACTGACCAAAGTCCACAATTTGTCAAGGTTGACAGTTGGACAGAAGCTCTGGTTCCTCTTTAAGTGGTAATGCTTCATACCAACTTTCCCAAAGTAGCCTGGGTGGTATTTGTCGAAGTTGATCCGGTGGTGATGCAGACCACTAGCATTACCGCGGCCTCCGGGATGCTTCTGGTGCTTGCCTATGCGGCCGTGGCCGTGGCTCACGTGGCCCCGAAGTTTCCGGGTCTTCCTCAGTCTGGATGGCATGTTGGCAGCCCAGACGAAAAAGCGGGTTTTTTTTTTTTTTTTTTAAAAACATGAATTCCCAGACTTCCCTGTAGAAACTGACGTAGAGGGGGGATTTAATTTTTTCAAAAAGCTCCCTAGGTGATTCTGATCATTCACGTTTGAGGATCACAAAACCTGAATATTTGAATTAAGCTACATGTATATGTTATTTCTCAGGTGGATGGTTATTTAGTTAAGGTGAGAAGTAGAGCCAGGCACGGTGGCCTGTGCCTTTGGTCCCAGCTACTTAGGAAGCTAAGGAGGGACTTGAGCCCAGGAATTTGACACCAGCTTGGGCAATATAGGGAGACCCCATCTCGAAAAAAAAAAAAAAGAGCACACACACACACAAAAACAAAAGTACAGAAGATGGTTTATTGTAGTAGACATGACGAGAAGGTCGTTAATTTTAAGTGAAGTGATTTACCTCTGTGTCCTGTATTGTTTTGGAATTAAAGATGTTACCTGTTGATTTAGGGGTTATGCCAACACTTAGCATGGTATGGAGGACTCGCCTGTTGGGAGGAAGGGAAACCTTTAGACTGTATCTGTGGTTTTAAATTGTGGAACAAATTCAGGAGAGGATGTTAGCATTGAAACTTAGCTGGACAATTTGTTTAAAACTGGACAGGAAGGGCCAATGTTACTTCCTGTCTGAAAAGGAAGTGCTGGCTTCCTTCCTTTCCTCCTTGGTTAACTCTGGCCAACTTGGAATATGGGTGGGGGAGGGGCTGGTTATGTTAGTAATCGTGTTACCACTAATATTCGTGTATAGCCGCTTAAGGTTTACTCTTTTCCTTACTTGAAACATGTAGATGGGTGCTGTGTGTGCTCCTGTCTCCTTGTTCTTATATGGGAGCCCTGTACTAGGTTTGGATTTAGTCTGGGAAGCCTAATCTCTCCGACGTTACTTTTACATTCAACCTTATATACACCTCCCTTGTATTTTCTGACATTTGAAAATACACCAAGGAGTTGGAGGGAAGAAACTGAAACTCATTTGACATGGAGTGGGGTAAGTTGTGGAAAGGAGAACATAATTGGGCAGAGGGGAGTGGATGACAGAGGTTTCTTATTTCTGAATTGAGCCAAGAAAGCATTCCTTCTAAGTGGGGCCAGTTGGCACTGTTACTGCTATTTTAGGCCAGGCTTCTCCTTCCTACTGACCAGTCAATTGTATTAAGTGTTTGATGTGAGTTTGAACTGAGGTTTCAGGAGGGGAGGGAGCGAGGGAGGGTGGTGGTGGAAACAGCTGGTGCCTTCATCAAGCTATCTCAATTACTCTTCTTTTCAGAGTGTTTGGGGGTGGGGGTTGGTGGCACAGGAATTAGATGTGTGTTAGCAGAGTCTCAGCAAGTCTTATGTAGTGGGTTTGAATTCTCAGGCACTCTTAATGCTATGTGGGATGTTGGCTAGTTGGAATGTAGCTAAACCTTTCCCAGTCACATTCTTTCTTCTGCCTCCCCTCCCTGTAATTCTTTCAGCGTTGGGCCTGCTTTGGAGAGAGAAGGGTGTGGGAAGTTAGACAGCAAAACAGATTCATCCTTCCTACCCATTGAGTATTCAGCTTAGGTCTTGGGCCCTCCAGAGGCTTTCTTCGTATCCATTCATTATTCCTTTAGTTGGGCTTTCTAAATATGTCTGCAAAGATACAATTAGAACTGGGACCTCTGGTGAAGTTAAGTTGAATTGTAATCAGTTGGCTATACTTGTCTTCTTCCCTCCCTCACACCCCAGGATTACTATATTTCTGAGTCAGCACTCCTTTTCTGTCTCACCTGCTCAATTTGATGCAGAGAACTTGCCAAGCATCCTTTTGGATTAGCAGCATTGATGTGGGTGTGTTCAGTTCTCTGCCTGGGGTGTGTCTTTTACAACTTTTTTTTTTTTTTGGTATCTCAGAAAACTCTCCCCTGCTCAAAGCTACTATTTTTATCTACTTTAATATATCTACTTCACACTGTGGTACTTAATTAACTCATTTATTTGGCCTGGGCTGTGCATGAGGAAGAATTGGATAAGAATACTAACAGTCATAACTAATTGTTCAGTATTCTTGAGAGATAAAGGGAGTTAGTCTGATTCCATGCCAAGTAAGAGACTGTTAACTTTTTTTGTGTATGCTTCAGTGATAGGGTTTGCAATGGCTGGGCTCTGCTGCTGAAGTTCCATAGTGTTGCTAAATATTCTTTTCTATCCAACCCTAGAATGGCTATTGTGTATATTACTGCCCTACCCTTGCCACCTGGTCATACCAGATCCAGATAAGGATTAAATCCTTCTTTTTTTGGTCACCCAGGCTGAAGTGCAGTGGCATGATCTCAGCTCACTGCAACCTCTGCCTCCCGGGCTCAAGTGATTGCCCTGCTTTAGCCACCTGGAGTAGCTGGGATTACAGGTGTGCACCACCATGCCCGGCAAATTTTTTTATTTTTAGTAGAGATGGGGTTTCACCATGTTGGCCAGCTGGTCTCGAACTCCTGACCTCCAGTGGTTTGCCTGCCTCGGCCTCCCAAAGTGCTGGGATTACAGGCTTGAGCCACTGTGCCACGCCAAGGACTAAATCCTTCTAAGTTGTCTGTTTTAGACTTAGTTCCTTTGTATCATGTGCTGCTTTAGACCAGGGTCGGTCCATACTACTTCTAGCAGATCTAAGAAGATGAGAGGAATCTAGGAAAAATAAAGGGAAAAGAAAAGACGAAAAGTGATAGCATATTACTGCTTTATTCCTGGTATGCCCCTCTGGTTGGAGGACTCCGCTGAGCATCTTGCTCATTTTATGCAAAGGGAATTGAGCCCTTTGGGCGGACGGTGTTGCTTCTTTGGATTTCAAGAATCTCTAGCTAATAGAGCTTAACCTCTGTCTGCATTTTTGCTTCTGTGATTTAGGGCTAATTTCCAATGGGTTGTACAAGATAATAGAAAAATGTATGATTTATCTCATTATTGCAGTTAGTGGAGGACCCTTATTAGGAGAGGAGGCTTTCTTTTCTGACTAGGCTCCAAATTTACAGCCCCTGACCCACTTCAGGGGGTTGTGAGCAGGAAAAGCTGATGTTGCTGTCTTGACCTCTTTGCCACCAGGATTTGGCTTCTGTGCAATTCCTAGTGGTTGTCCTCTCATTCTCTAGGGAAATGGGAAACTTTGCTCCCAGCACCTGATTAAACTGCCTCTTGGTAGGGTGGAGTCCGCTGCCTTTGTTTGTTCTCTGTGGAGCCTGTCTTAGTAATCAACTCTATGCTTGTAGGGAAAAAGTTTGAAAGGCTGAAAACAGAGGTGGATGATAGGGAAGGTGAAGTTCCTAAAGTAGTTCTCCAAATGGGAATATTCCATTGACTGAATCCAGGTTGGTAATCAAATTGCCATAATGGGATGTGTCACATGTAGCTGAGCTGAATTAACAACAGCAGTAGCTTTAAAATCCCTGATGCAGTGCCTCCAAAGTGAAGAAACTTGCCAAGTAGGAATCTTAAAAATTCCCTCACCCCCTCCAAACTCTTAGATCCACACGCAGTATCTTTCTGCTGATTCTTAAAGGCCTGAGCTTTGTCCTACGTAGTGTTGGCTTGGGGCAGAGAGGAGGGTTGTTTTCCCTGAACATGATAAGGAGCTGAGCAGGGCAAAGTGGGGGCTCTGGCCCGTGATTGGTAGACAGGATGCCCTGGAATGCAGTTGGCCTGCAGCCCAGAATCCAGCACTTTGTATTTGTTTGTTTCTGGGAGACTGTGGTCTGGTGCTACTGTGACAGGAAGTGAGAAAGCTGGGAGTGGGGGAACAGAGAGGGTCGATGTCTTTGTGGTTCTCCTGTGAAATCTCTTTGTCCCTGGAGAGCAGCTCTGCTACAGAGCTCTGCTGAGAAGAGAGCAGCCTTTGTGTGTCTAATGGGTCTCGGAGCATCTAGCTACTCTGAGGGATTAGAGAGTGTGAATTCTGACTGTGGCCTTTTGCGTTTTAGCACTTAAGTTATATAAATGGCCCCGATCTCTTAGCACTGGGAAGCTTACTGAGTTTTGTGTGTGCTACTATTCTTTGTGGATCTCTAGGATTTAATTAAGAAAGGAATTCTAGAAGGAAATAGATGTTAAGTAATGTTCATTTGCTGTATATGTTGCAGGTACCTTGTTGGGTTGAAAAGGGACAGAAAGAAACAGGTAATGCTGACGTCCTTTACATTTTAGATCTCATCCTTCCAATTGGCACCCTACTACATACAGATCAGGAGAAACCTACCCACGTAGTATTAAGAGTTACTAGCAATTCTCTAATGTTTGAACATAACTAGAGAATGGTTGGTAGTTTCCTGGGATTTTTCTTCCCTATGTCTAGACTGAAATAGCACCTGCAATACCCTCTCTCTTTTCTCCCCTGTTTTGTGTTTTCCCTGCCTTCCATTCCAGCTGTGAAACAGGCATCTTTTCTCACTTTGTGGATTGGGTGGCTGAGTCCTTAACTTTGAGCCAAGCTGGCTGGTTCCTGAGCACACACACAAACCCGCCTTTGATTGTCCAGGAGGACAGCTGCCCTAGAGGCAGATTGCTAACATACCACTAGAACAATCCTTCTTCTCTGTTCTTATGCTGGCTAGCACAATCTTTACTGCCTCTAGTTCCTTCTGTTTCCCACCCCATCTCTGATCTTTGCTTTTGGCTTAGTGAGATGTCACATTAAAAATGAGAGTAGGGATTGGATTTTTTTTCTTGTGGTAGGGTTGAGGGGATGATCAGAGAATGTGACATGTAGCCAGCTTTCTAGAGCAGGCTTGCCAGTGGTAAGGTAGGTGATTTTTACAGAGTAGTGCCTCTTTTGTTCTTAGCACCGTTCCTCCCGAGTACTAGGTTCTTATAAAAAGGAAGGTAAATCTAAGGTAGGCTGCAAGCTACTCTTCCCAAATTGAGTAAGATTTTGTTCTTTAAAGTGAAGGTAAGACCCAAAAGTCTAGCTGGCTCCATTCCACCTTCTCTTGCCTCCTTCCCCCCTCCGTAAAAAATGTCAACTTTGGCTTAACTTCTTAATTGGAACTAGAATGACTTTTTTTTTTTTTTTGGAGACAGGGTCTTACTCTGTCACCGAGGCTGGAGTACAGTGACACAATCTCGGCTGATTGCAGCCTGGAATCACCAGACTCAAGTGATCCTCCCACCTCAGCCTCCCAAGTAGCTGGAACTACAGCCACATGCCACCACACCCGGCTAATTTTTTATATTTTTTGTAGAGATGGTGTCTTGCCATTTTGCCCAGGCTGGTCTCGAACTCCTGAGCTCAAGCAGTCTGCCTGCCTCAGCCTCCCAAAGTGCTGGGATTACAGGCTTGAACCACCTCTCCTGGCCCGAAGAATGACTTTTAACCACAGGAAGCATAGAAAATTCATACTCTTTCCACTTTATCAAGAAGGAACATGGACTTGGAATAAAATAGGAGTTTCCACTACTTACTACTAGTTGATGAGCTTGGGCAAGATACTAAATACTTCTGGTATGTAGGTAGTATACTTATTTATAAAAAGAGGCCATTACTTCAGCAGGTGTTGAAAGGATTATATGATAACTTCAAGGGGAAGAGCAATAATACACAACTTTCTCCCCCTTCAAGGTGGGATTTTCTTCTTTCAGATAAGGAGAAACATTTCCTCCTGCTATCTGTCCTAAAGCTAAGAAAGGACCTTAACACTTCTGATTGATTTATTTATAGATTGACATGTTCTGGCTCCCTGTTGCTTATCTCAAAAGGAAGACATACTCCAAACTTGATGAAAAGAATGCCTTTTCTTGATGAAAAGAATGGTCTTTTCAGGGTTTTGAGAAATTGGGACTGTGTAAATATGGCTCAGTTACATGCTTCCACCTTTTCCAAGTTATTTTCAAATGATGGGCAAAGAGGTGGGGGAATGCCATAGATTGAAAGTTTGGTGAGAAGCTGCTATTTTCTTTCTTTTCTTTTTTTTTTTTTTTTTTTTTCCGAGATGGAGTTTCACTCTTGTTCCCAGGCTGGAGTGCAATGGTGCAATCTCTGCTCACTGCAACTTCTACCTCCTGGGTTCAAGCGATTCTCCTGCCTCAGCCTCCCGGGTAGCTAGGATTACAGGCACCTGCCACCACGCCAGGCTAATTTTTGTATTTTCAGCAGAGACAGGGTTTCACCGTGTTGACCAGGCTAGTCTCAAACTCCTGACCTGGTGATCCACCCGCCTCAGCCTCCCAAAGTGCTAGGATTACAGGCGTGAGCCACCGCGCCTGGCCGAGAAGCTGCTATTTTAAAAAAGGAATGTGAGCTCAAACAGTTGGGTGACCCCTAGTAAACTCTAAGGTTAAGCTTTTCCATGAATATTTTTTTTTTTTCAAGCCTAGGGTATGGAAGGGTATAAGGTGTCTCAGTTAATTTTAGGATTTCTCTTTTATGACATGAGACCTAAACAATACCTTTGCATTTCAATTAGGCTTTTTCTTATTTTTCGTGGTGTACCTGATCTCTCTCCTCTCGTAGGAAGGAGAAAGGCATTTGGCCTCTCCCCTTCCTTTAGTCTAACACCTCCCTCTGTTTTTTTGCCCCTCCCTCTTATCTTTGTTTCCTTATCAGCCTCTCCCTAAAGCCCTGCTTTCCCCTTTTAAGGTTAGGTGAGGTGCCTTTGGCAAGGTTGCACAGGGATGCAGGTAAGTAACTCAGTCTCTTCTCAGGATTAGAGAAAACTCAGTGTGAACTGTCCCAGTGGAGGGCCTTGGAGAGGCAGGTGCATAATGGGGGAGGAGAAGGAGGTGGCCTGGCCTGAGAGATCAGGACTTGTTAGACCAGTCCTGTGTGTGTGTCATGCATGCTCCATAGAGAAGCAGGTTTTGTTTCTTTCTGTACCCTTTCAGTCCTCGGCCCCCTCACTAGCTGGAAGCCACACCCTTCCTTGGCTTCAAAGCCAGCCTAGCACTAAGCCATTTTAGTATGTTATGGTTTGGGGTTGGTTCTCAGAATACTTAGGGGAAAAGAGAGAAAGAGAAGAATGTTTTATTTGGTCTCAGAATTTAGGAGGTCATGATGGTGGAGGTCAATTTTTTTTTCTTAAGTTACAGTAAAAACTTTAAATATTGACAGGTAGCTTTGGGTAAGGATAATAAGACTAAAGGGAGTTTAAGGTACCCTGTTGATGTATAGACGTTGCCAGCTCAAATTCCTTTTAACAAGGAGTATTAAAAAGTTTATATCTTTGTTTTTTAAAAAATTATTTTCTCTGACATTCCAATCAGAGAGAATGCATCACTCTTTCCTAAGAGGAGGGTGGTCTGCCCAGAGCCTTCCTTAATTCATCAGAGAGATTCCTGGTGGACACCTAGTTTTTCCTTATGAAAATAAGGCTTCTTTGGTCAGCCTTTTACCCTCTTTTAAAAGAAAATCCTTAACTAAATTAAATTTAACAGTGTTTAATTGAGCAAAGAACAATTCGCTAATTGGGGAGCCTTCTGAGCCAGAGTAGGCTCAGAGACTCCAGCGCAGGTATGTGGTAGAAGATTTATGGACAGAAAAAGGAAAGTGATGAACAAAAAATGGAAGTGAGGTACAGAAACAGCTGGATTGGTTATGGCTCAGCTGGCAGTTGCCTTATTTGATCATGGTTTGAACAGTTGGCCCCCTTTGAGTGGCCAAAACTCAGTGATTGGCACAAGAGTAGGTTACAGTCTATTTCTACCACCATTTAGGTTATAGTTCATTATGTACAGAGAAATCATCAGGCCAAACTTAAAAGATGTAAGGAGGCATAAACTTGCCTAGGCTAAACTTGATTTAACACTACTGAATGGAGAAGTTGGGCCTAGCAGGAAGCAGATCCATGAGGAAGCATAGAAAGAGTGAACACTAGGAGAAGGCCATATCCAGAATAATACAGGTTTTGTGACTTGAGTAGTGCTCAGTTGTGATTGTGAAGTGAGCAGTCCTTTTAATCTTAATGCAAATCAGCTTCAGGGACTTGGAATTAACAGAAGGTGAGTCTTCCCAGTGAAGTGAGAAATACTAGAACTGTTCTGACTGAGCATGAAGGTGGAACATGGTTGGGCATGGTGGCTCATGCTTGTAATCCCAGCACTTTGGGAGGCCGAGGCTGGCGGGTCACTTGAGGTCAGGAGTTTGAGACCAGCCTGGCCAATGTGGTGAAACCGTGTCTCTACTAAAAATACAAAAAATTAGCCAGATGTGTTGGCGGGCGCCTGTAGTCCCAGCTACTGGGGAGGCTGAGGCAGGAGAATGGCTTGAACCTGGGAGGTGGAGGTTGCAGTGAGCCGAGATGACGGCATTGCACCTGGGCGACAGAGGAAGACTCCATCTCAAAAAAAAAACAAAAAAAAACAAAAAAAAACGTGGAACATCAAGTGGAGGTAGGGTGGGGTACTTAGACTTTGGACTCTGGTACAAGCAGTGATAAGAAGCCACAGAAAGGCCGGGCGCGGTGGCTCACGCCTGTAATCCCAGCACTTTGGGAGACCGAGGCGGGTGGATCACGAGGTCAGGAGATCGAGACCATCCTGGCTAACCCGGTGAAACCCCGTCTCTACTAAAAATACAAAAAATTAGCCGGGCGTGTTGGCGGGCGCCTGTAGTCCCAGCTATTGGGGAGGCTGAGGCAGGAGAATGGCGTGAACCCGGGAGGCGGAGCTTGAGATCGCGCCACTTCATTCCATCCTGGGCGACAGAGCGAGACTCCATCTCAAAAAAAAAAAAAAAAAGGCCGGGCGCGGTGGCTCACGCTTGTAATCCCAGCACTTTGGGAGGCCGAGGCGGGCGGATCACGAGGTCAGGAGATCGAGACCACGGTGAAACCCCGTCTCTACTAAAAAAATACAAAAAATTAGCCGGGCGTGGTGGCGGGCGCCTGTAGTCCCAGCTACTCGGAGAGGCTGAGGCAGGAGAATGGCGTGAACCCGGGAGGCGGAGCTTGCAGTGAGCCGAGATTGCGCCACTGCACTCCAGCCTGGGCGACAGAGCGAGACTCCGTCTCAAAAAAAAAAAAAAAAAAGCCATAGAAAATGTTGACAAAATATATTTCTTTGATTTAGAAACAAAATGGCAAGTTTCTTTATGGTTGAACCGGAATATTTCTTCAAATTTGGGGTCAGGTGCCATTTAAGGCAAATAAATGCCTTTTAGGTATCTGGAGTGCCCCTTTCTGGCTTGAATGTTATGTAATACAGTGCTGTAGTGTTACAGGTGCTATATTTTGTTGATTAGTATTCTGCAGTAGGAGGCTTGTTATGCTATTTATTTATTTATTTATTTATTTATTTTTGAGACAGGGTCTTACTCTGTCGCCCAGGTGGCAGTGTAGTGATTGTGGCTCACTGCGGTCTGGACCTCCTAGACTCAAGCAATTCTCCCACCTCAGCCTCCTGAGTAGCTGGGACTATAGTGTGCACCACCACGCCCAGCTAATTTTTGTAATTTTTTTGTAGAGGCGGGGTTTTGCCATGTTGCCCAGGCTGATCTTTAAACTCCTATGCTCAAGTGATCTGCCCACCTTGGCTTCCCAAAGTGCTGGAATTACAGGTGTGAGCCACTTTGCCCAGCCCAGTATGCTGTTGAAAAAAGCCCTTTGCAATCCCTAGAATGGCTGGGCACAGTGGCTCATGCCAGTAATCCCTGCACTTTGGGAGGCCAAGGCAAGAGGATTGCTTGAGCCCACGAGGTCCATGCTGTAGTGGGCTGTGATCACACCACTGCACTCTAGCCAGGGCGACAAGAGCAAGACCCTGTCTCAAAAAAAAAAAAAAAAAATTCCCTAGAACGACATGGAAATGGAGTTTTGCCTGTCATTGTTTTTAGAGGGAGAGCATAAATCTGTGACACTCGTTTTGTTGTTGTTGTTGTTTTTGAGACAGAGTCTCGCTCTGTCATCCAGGCTGGAGTGCAGTGGCACAGTCTCGGCACACTGAAATTTCTGCCTCTTGGGTTCAAGCGATTCTCCTGCCTCAGCCTCCTGAGTAGCTGGGATTACAGGTGTGTGCCAACATGCCCGGCTAATTTTTTTGTATTTTAAGTTGAGATGGGGTTTCACCATGTTGACCAGGCTGGTTTCGAACTCCCGAACTCAAGTGATCTTCGCATCTCAGCCTCCTAAAGTGCTGTGATTACAGGCATGAGCCGTGGTGCCCGGCTGTGACATTGGTTTTGATTTTATAATGAATAAATAGGAAGAAAGGAGGAGAGTTGCCTTTGAGACTGGCTGCCGAAGACAAAATTATTTTTGCAAAAACCCAAAGATTGGTGAACTTCAGAGTTCACATAGGCTATGGTTTTATATATATTAGCTCGTTAAAACTAAACCATGAAGAGTAATAGAAATGGAAGCTTACAGGGGTTGTAACTTTTCCAAGGTCTCCTAGCTAGTTTTTGGAGGAGCCAGGACTTGGACCCCCAGTCTTTTGACCCCTAATCTGGAGTTTTATTTTGTTTTTCCCTCTAAAAGTGAATAATTCCTGTAGTTTTTAGGTCTGCTGCAAATGAAAGAGGGGGCCTGGGGAGGCTGGTTTACAAACTTCAAAAACTCTACCAACCACACCCAAGCTCTAGTCCCTGTAGTAGTAACAATATTACTGGCTTTCTGTGCGTCAAGACATTTTTCTAAGCACTTTACATGAAATGCCTCATTTAATCTTCACAACCATCCTATGTATTTTTATTCCTCCATTTTACAGAAAAGAAAGCTACAGTTTCGAGTGGTTGATACTTTGCCCAAAGTCATATAGCTAATAAGTGATAGATCTTATACTTAAACCCAGGCAGATAACAAAGCCTATACACTTAATCTCTTAAGAATCATAATTCCAAATTGTATTTCTTTAGCCAGTTTACAGTAGAATAAATCATTCCAGGGACTGTGCTATTGGTAGGCGATTTTTTTTTTTGTGGGGGGTACTGAGTCTAGCTCTGTCACCCACTCTGGAGTGCAGCGGCATGATCTCGGCTCACTGCAACCTCCGCCTCCTGGGTTCAAGTGATTCTCCTGCCTCAGCCTCCTAAGTAGCTGGGATTACAGGTGTGCACCACCAAGCCTGGCTAATTTTTGTATTTTTAGTAGAGATGGGGTTTCATCATGTTGGTCAAGCTGGTCTCAAACCCCCGACCTTGTGATCTGCTCACTTCGGCCTCCCAAAGTGCTGGGATTACAGGCGTGAGCCACCACGCCCGGCTGGTAAGTGATTTTTTTGTTTTTTGGACCTCCTATCTGGTTAGCACTGTCTAGTTGTTTGGTCCTTCTGGGTATTTGATTTAATTTAACTTCTTTTGGTTTGGAGTTCTTACAGAAGAGACTGAGTTTTTATCATTATCATTGCTTGGATGAAGGATTTTTAGTATGGACTATGGACTATGGACGCTGGGTAATAGCAGGAATATCTTTCTAGTGTTGGTGGGATCCAGTAATGTAGGACTTATGGCTTATTGAGAGTAAAACTAGGTATTCTCAGAAAATCTAGTCTTAAAGGGGAATAACAAGTTTCACTTTATGTCTCCTCAACCCCCTGACTTCAGGAATTCTTTGATTTTTTTTTTTTTTTGTAAGAGCAAATGTAATCTATTTAAAAATCTAAGTAAGTGGCAGCCGGCTGCGGTGGCTCACGCCTGTAATTCCAGCACTATGGGAGGCTGAGGCAGGTGGATCACGAGGTCAGGAGATTGAGACCATCCTGGCTGACATGGTGAAACCCCATCTCCACTAAAAATACAAAAAATTAGCCCGGCGTGGTGGCATGCGCGTGTAATCCCAGATATTTGGGAGGCTGAGGCAGGAGAATCGCCTGAACCTGGGAGGTGGAGGTTGCAGTGAGCTGAGATTGCACCACAGCACTCCAGCCTGGGCCACTATGCGAGACTCTGTCTCAAAAAAAAAAAAAAAAAATGTAAGTGGCAAACCTGGAAAGGTATCGGGCTGGACTTGTAATTATGACTCCTGACTGTCTGCCAAAGTTAGCTGAAGGTTTGTAGTGTGATCTTTTTGATGCATATGGCATGGAGAAGAATCTTTTTTCCTTAAGTTTCCAAGTGATGAGACCATTTACTGTAGCCTGCCTAACAGCTTCATTCTTTCCGCACTCATACATTCCTTTTCCTCCCATTTTTTTTCTGTTTTCTCACTTATATGTAGATATTATGGGTAACTCTTGAGCCTAAAAAAACAAAATAGAACCCTTTTCTTTCCCTGTTTTCCTGTGATAGTTGAGAAGAAAGCTCTCAAAGGTTGTAGAGGAGAGGCTCTGGACCATCCATCTGGTACTGACTGCACTTCTCTTTGGACTTGACACCATGGCATAGAAAGAGAACACAGGCTTTGGAATGGCATAGACCTGGGTTTAAATTCAAAATTTGCTATTAACTATGAGGCCTTGGGTAGGTTCTTCACCCATGAGTCTTATTTGCAATAAAACTTCCTTAGGGTTATTGTAAGGATTGCCAAGATAGTAAATGTAAAACATTCAGTAATCATTAGTTTGTTTCACATTCCCTTTCTCCAAGGTAATAAATTGTTAAGGCCTCAAATACAGAATCAAGAACTTATTATGACAGATGTGTAATGACGTGATGACTTCCAAGCACTAGAGAAGTGTCCTTTGTCCCAGAAACACTGGTATAGGTGGGACCTTCTAGTAAATAGGAGTAGGGAAACCAGCCCTTTCACGCCTTAGAACCTAGTTATGTTTTTGATCCAGTTGATTTCATCTACTAGTTCACAAAATAGTTTGAGGCTGAGACATTATGGTGAAGTAATGTAATTGGAAGTGTTAAACCAACTTTTGAAACAACTTAATACCTGACATTTGTATATAACATACATTGTCTCACCTAATCCTCACAACTCTGAGTTAGACTGGGCTGATTTCCTAACTCCTGGGAAGCAGCAATTTTTTTTCTTTTTCCCCAATTTGGTTCCTGGAAATGGGGTAAATGGATTTGGCATCTTACAAGTGAGAACATGACAGGGTTTACTGCCATTGTTGGGTAGTAGTAGAGCCAGAACTGGGACCAGTCTTCTGAGTTGTGTTCTATCCCATATGGCCTCTGCTTCTGTCCTCTTTCAGGCAGAATATCTCCCCATGCTTTTAGACCTAAGAATCTGATCTTTTTTTTAATTGTGCTGTCTTCTTTTCCAAATTAGAGCCAGGTGGTCAGCTTTAAAGCTGTGAAGATGGTGGAAGCTAATGTTTCTCCAGATACTGCTTTCTGACCTAGAGCCCTGAGTATTTTTCCTATCTCCCTTCCTAACCTTCTTCACTGAATTTAAGTTGCAGGGTCATTTATGACCATCTATACACTTTCTCTTTGCAGCAGGGAATGTCACTGTATCCCCCATGGTAGCAGTAATTTGGGCTTTTATTAGCAAAGAAGATTATAGGGTGGATGCTGCTGGAGTGGTAATTGCACTTCAGACCCTGTTGAAATTCAGTAACTGGAAGAATCTCTTTTTGAGCTCAGAGTCCTCTTGGTGTGGAAGGTTCATAGGTCATTGTACATAGTGGATAAGGGCAAGTACTTAAGAAATGGAGATGAAAGGGGAGCACCTTTTTTTTTTTTTTTTTTTTAAATAAGGGTGCTTATTCAAGAAAGACCTTTGAGTGGCCTATTGGAATGTAGGGTGGGAATATGAGAAAGTGGCAATGGGTTTTGGACTGAAAGGAAGAAGAGTTGATAAGCGATTATGGGAACTCCCGAGCTGGGGTAGGAGGAATTTAGGGAAGGGCGACCACGTTCTTTAAACTTAGGGACTGGATTGATTCAGTTTATTGGGCACTTATTTATCAGTTCCTTTGGGTACTCTTGCTTGCTGACTTCTGCATACACTCTAAGTCAAACAGGCCCGAGCATTTGTGCTTGCTAGGGCTCTGGGGAGCGTGGGAAAGGGAACTGAAGCAAAAGGCTCAGCCTAGGCTAGTCCCCACATGTCTTCCCCACACAACTTTTGCATTGGTTTCTCAATGTCTTTGTGGGCATGCTGGGACTGGGCTTTGAGGTTTCTGCCTTAGGGGTGGGAAGGGAGGGGGAAGGGCATTCCAACAGCAGTTTTTTTCTTTTTCCCCAATTTGGTTGCTGGAAACAGGGTAAATGGATTTTTATACATATTATAACCTGTTCCTCGTTATATATGGAAATACAAGTAGAGGAGCTCTCACTTGACAGTAGAATCCAGGTTTTAATGAAAACGACATCCAAGGCCTAGTTATCTGAACACAGCAAGGTCTAAAGGGCACTTGTCACATTAAGCAATTCCAAGTCATATTTTAAATTACTTCCTTTCATTCCTAACATTGCCCCTTGCTCTTCTTGTTTTTATGTATTGGGTATATTTTATTTTCCTCTCATTCCCATTTTTCCTTCAAATATTTCTGCAGCTCTCTCCTTCCTGCTTCCTCCTTGCTGTGGTGGCTGGGATGCTTCTTCCATGATTTTTTGAATCTAGACTGGGCTGTTATCTGTGTTAAACCAATCAGTTGCGACCTTCTCTTAACAGGTGTGTATGGAAATATGTTTATTAAGAATGAAATATCTTACTTTTTAAGAAATATATATTTTATTCCTTTCATGTCATAGCAGAAAAAAAATCTTTTTAAATACCTTTTTTCTTTATGGGTTGGTGAGAGGGTGGGAATTGGGGAGAATATTTATTTCAAAACCTGTCTTTCAACATTGTATATTTTGGACTGGCATAAAGTCTCTCGTAGCTATAAGAGAGAAAAAAACCCATTGAGTCCAACAGAGTATCAGTAATGCCTGTTAAACCTCCTGTTTATATAATGGTATGGAGAACTCTTCATTTCTATATAACTATCTTTTATTGTATAGATAGCACACATAGACCCTCTAGATACTTGGATATTTATCCTGAGTTGGAACAAATAAAAGAGTAAAAAGATAGTCTATTTAGAACAAGAGCATCCAATCTTTTGGCTTCCCTGGGCTACAGTGGAAGAAGAATTGTCTTGGGCCATACATAATGTACGCTAAGAATAGCCAGTGAGCTAAAAAAGAATTGCAAAAAACAAAATCTCATAATGTTTTAAGAAAGTTTACAAATTTGTGTTGGGCCGCATTCAAAGCTGTTCTAGGCTGCACGCGTCCCGCGGGCCGTGGGTTGGACAAGCTTGAGTTAGAGGTTTCTGCAGGATTACAGAGATGTAGGAACTTCCAGCCATTGATGTGTGGAGGTTAGGATATGAACTACTGTGAGGTGCACTTTCAGAGTTTGAGGCTAATACTCCTTTTCCTACTTCTCAAGGAGGTGAAGTTTCCTGAAGACAATGCTTTTTTACATGTAGAGTTTTTTGTGGTTCTGTTACTCTGTTGTCTCCATTAGTCAAGGAACACGTTTTGCCATCAATATATTTAACAAACTATAGTAGTATAGTTTTGGAAAGTAGAAACGTCCTTTTACGAATGTATTATTATATTTTTGGAGGCAGAGTCTCACTCTGTTGCCCAGCCTGGAGTGCAGCGGTACCATCTTGGCTCACTACACCCTCCGTCTCCTGGGTTCACGCAATTCTCATGCCTCAGCTGGGATTACAGGTGCCTACCACCATGCCTGGCTAATTTTTGTATTTTTAGTAGAGATAAGGTTTCCCCATGTTGGCCAGGCTGGTCTTGACCAAGTGAACCTGACCTCAAGTGATCCACACACCTCGGCCTTGTAAAGTGCTGGGATTACAGGTGTGAGCCACCTACTTTCATTACTTTCTTTTTTTTTTTTTTTTTTGAGATGGAGTCTTGCACTGTCGCCCCAGCTGGAGTGCAATGGCACAATCTTGGCTCACTGCAACCTCCGCCTCCCTGATTTGCGCTATTCTCCTGCCTCAGCCTCCCGAGTTGCTGGGATTATAGGAGTACACCACCACATCCGGCTAATTTTTTTTGTATTTTTTTTTTTTTTTTTTTTTTTTGAGATGGAGTCTTGCACTGTCGCCTAGGCTGGAGTGCAATAGCGTGATCTTGGCTCACTGTAAGCTCCACCTCCCAGGTTCATGCCATTCTCCTGTCTCAGCCTCCCGAGTAGCTGGAATTACAGGCTCCCGCCACCACACCCGGCCTTTTTTTGTATTTTTTTAATAGAGACGGGGTTTCACTATGTTGGCCAGACTGGTCTCGAACTTCTGACCTCGTGATCCGCCTGCTTCGGCCTCCCAAAGTGCTGGGATTACAGGCGTGAGCCACAGCGCCCAGCCTTTTCATTTCTTAATTGGCATTTAGTTTAGCATAGTAATTTTTTTTAAATTTGCTGCCACTTCAGCAGTTTTAGTGTTTAGATGTGGGAGAGGTTAAGATCTGTATTGCCCTATTATCTCTAAAAGTGGCTTGTCCCTGCAGGATAGTGAATGCTTGTCTGTACCATTGGAGTTACACATTTCATTGAGTTGATACCAGCAGATTTTTTTTCAGGGAAAAATAATCCAGTCTCATAACTACAGCACCTCACCACATTCTCCCTCTCCTAACAGTGTAGAGACTTAGATTTAATTGCATCTTTCCTTTCTTTCTTTTTTTTTTTTTTTTTTTTTTGAGATGGAGTCTCGCTCTGTCGCCCAGGCTGGAGTGCAGTGGCGCAATCTCGGCTCACTGCAAGCTCCGCCTCCCGGGTTCACGCCATTCTCCTGCCTCAGCCTCTCCGAGTAGCTGGGACTACAGGCGCCCGCCACCACGCCCGGCTAATTTTTTGTATTTTTAGTAGAGACAGGGTTTCACCGTGGTCTCGATCTCCTGACCTCGTGATCCGCCCACCTCGGCCTCCCAAAGTGCTGGGATTACAAGCGTGAGCCACCGCGCCCGGCCGCATCTTTCCTTTCAATAGTTATTTCTGGTGGGATGTTGAAGAAAGCGTAGTGGGCAAAGGATTCCGCTTGAACAGACACTGGTGATGGGCTCCTAGGCTTGGCGGTGGCTTGCTTTCTGCACTGCAGTAAAACCACGAGAGGGCATCTTTGGCTCTGGGATTAATAATTCATCTGTCTTCTCTGACCTGTGACCTTTTCTCTCCTTTCTCTTACCCTTTCCCGGTAGTGTGAAGTGAGGGGGTCTCTCTCCCTCCTTCTCCTTCCTCTGTGATTCACCTTCCTTTTTACCCTGCCCTGCGGCGGCTCCGCCCCTTACCTTCATGGACGACTCAGAGGTGGAGTCGACCGCCAGCATCTTGGCCTCTGTGAAGGAACAAGAGGCCCAGTTTGAGAAGCTGACCCGGGCGCTGGAGGAGGAACGGCGCCACGTCTCGGCGCAGCTGGAACGCGTCCGGGTCTCACCACAAGATGCCAACCCACTCATGGCCAACGGCACACTCACCCGCCGGCATCAGGTAACCCCTCTCTCCATCAGACGTGCAGGTAGGACTTTGGCATGGTCACAGAGAGGCTATGAACCTTTTTGGGAAGCTACTCTCCTTTTGGTGATGGGCTGTCCAGTGCTCGTTCTTCCAGGGATTTTTTTTCTAGGGGTGTTAAATGCTGATAAGAGACAAGGAATATTGCTGCTGGACTGAGTTGGGTGCAGTTACTATCTCTAGAAGCATCCATCTGACTTCCTGTTTTGCTGGAGTAGGTTTTTTGGGGTGGGCTACAATTCTAGTAATGGTAGATAGTTTAGTTTGCAGCTGTATTCAAGTTAGTTTTCTGATTTTTTTTTTCTTGGTATCACAAAATCAGGAAAGCAAATGCCCACTTAGTGGTTGGGCATCTTGTGCGCTCAGCTCTAGTTCAGTCTCCCTGAGGGAACAGTCTGTACCCAGGTGTGGCAGTATCCATAAATTGTGTACTCCTGCTCCATATTGTCCTTGTGTGCTCTTTTTGTTGGCTGTGTAAATCACGTGTTGGAGGAAGGGGTCATTGTTAATTCTGTTGGTTAGAGTTGGAGAGGGAGCATCATGCTGCTGTTTAACCCAAATAACCACAGGAGCCAGTGGTCTCTGGGTTGGCTGACTCTGTGATGTGACTTGGGAGAGTTGGTGTTAGAAATGAGAAGTATCTTGTGTTTCCTCTGGTTTTTCTAGTCTGACTTTGCTGTGATGTAATCTGTCTGAGGTTTTGTCTGTCTTCCTCTGTGTGTGTGTGTGTGTGTGTGCATGCGCGCGCACGCATGTGTGTGTGTGGTAGGCATTGCCTGATAGATTGCATCTTACAAGAGATCTCTGGGTGGGAACCAGAACAGTGCTCATGCCCTGATAGTCCTTTTCATTGAGTAATTTTAATTAATTTATTTATTTAAGACAGAGTCTCGCTCTGTCTCCAGGCTGGAGTGCAGTGGCGCAATCTTGGCTCACTGCAATGTTCGCCTCCCGCGTTCAAGCAATTCTCCTGCCTCAGCCTCCTGAGTAGCTGGGACTACAGGCGTGTGCCACCACACCCAGACAATTTTTGTAGTTTTAATAGAAATGGGGTTTCATCATGTTGACCAGGATGGTCTCGATCTCTTGACCTCGTGATCCACCCGCTTCGGCCTCCCAAAGTGCTGGAATTACAGGCGTGAGCTACCGCACCTGGCCAAGTAATTTTTTTTTTTTTTTAAGATAGAGAAAGGCCCTCATGCTGAGGAGCCTTGCAGTTGAGAGAGAACAGAATTCCAATTGTAGGATCAAGGAATTTGAGGGAGGCAGCATGCTTGCAGTGTTCCTAGGATTTTTACAGGAACTACAATAGAAAGTTAGGGATGAAATTATATTGAAAGGGGAAAGCAGGACTGCTCGGGTTTGGAGGTCATGGGGAATTCCAGGATTCAGTATGTGGTTGCTCTCTTATTTTTAACTTCTGCTTAGCAATAAAACCACACCCTTCCTTCTTCCTGAAAGTGATGTTTAACTTCCTCTCCCTGCAGCATTACACTTTATGTAATGGGAGTGGGGTGGAGGAAGAGTCTTCCAAGGTGGTTGGATCTCACTGTTCTACTGGAAGAGGAGCAGGCAAATATATTTTTATGCGGTATAATGTCATTAGATTATTTCCTGCTGCTTAAGACACAGCAACTTCTGGATGACATTTTGGAATGTATTCTGTGGCTCTAATAATTGTTGGTAAAGATATTGAGCCTTCTGTTTTCTTGAGGGGAGTTGGGGTGCTTGTTTTTGTACTTGGAAAGGGAGACTCATATCTCTTGCTTTTTTCTTTAATTAAATTTCTATTTTTTACATTAGGACATGATAGCCATCTTGCTTCTTTCTTTAAAAAGCTGCCGGGAATGGGAGTTTCCAGTGGTAGTACTGCATGAAGATTCATGAGACTTTAAAGCTCTTTGGAAACCCCCCAACTTAGCCCTTCCAACTTTCCTTACATTTTCATGGCTTTCCAAAAAGGTTGCATGTAAGGGAAATTATCTAGGTCTGTGCTATTTATTCAGCAAATAGTTTTTGAGCACCTGTTATGTGCCAGGCACTGTTCAAGTTACTAGGGAATATATCACTAAACTAAACTTATCCTAAAAAACCCTCTGCCCTCGTGGAGTTTACGTTCTTATGTTCCAGAGACCCTGTCTGCCAGAGTTCCAGGCCTGATTTTCAATTTTGAGGAAAGTGCTAAGACTAAAGAGTGAACGGTTCTTTTATGAGTACTGACACGAGGACTCCAGGCCACACATATCTTCTTGAAAGCCCTTTTTCTGTTTGAAAAAAAGATCATTTGTGTTTGATAGAGCAAAAGAAGGCCACAAAATGAATTGTCTTCTTGTGGGCTGTGTTTCAGAACGGCCGGTTTGTGGGCGATGCTGACCTTGAGAGACAGAAATTTTCAGATTTGAAACTCAACGGACCCCAGGTAATTCTTTGGCTCAAGACCTGGGTTGCTTCATTCATATTTTCTTATTTCCCCAGCCTATAAGAGCATATTTGTGTCTTGTAAGGTGCCTGGCACATTGTACACACTTGTCAATTAGTTTCTTTTATTTACGAAAACAAAGAAGTGGAGCTCCAAAGTATATATGCAGTTTTGTTTTGGAATGAACTTTAATGACCATTGATCTTTATGACTATTCCTCCTCCCCACTGCCACCCCATTTGATCCCTAAGTACTGCATTTCTTTTCTAGAGACAGTAGGCTTCTACTTTGCAGCAGAAAACCCTACCTAAAATCTGGCTGGTCTTGAGCCTTTTAGATAGTATCTGAAGAGTAACATAAAGTCAGTCAAAAGATGGCTCTTACTGGGATTCTCAGGTTTGTCTTAAAAGTTCTTTATTTTTGGCCAGGCACGGTGGCTCATGCCTGTAATCCTAGCACTTTGGGAGGCTGAGGTGGGCAGATCACCTCAGGTCAGGAGTTCGAGACCAGCCTGACCAACATGGAGAAACCCCGTCTCTACTGAAAATACAAAATTAGTCAGGCGTGGTGGCACATGCCTGTAATCCCAGCTACTCCGGAGGGTGAGGCAGGAGAATTGCTTGAACCCAGGTGGCAGAGATTGTGGTGAGCTGAGATCGTGCCATTGTACTCCAGCCTGGGCAACAAGAGCGAAACTCTCTCTCTCAAAAAAAAAAAAAAAGTTCTTTATTTTAGACTGGGTGCGGTGTCTCACGCCTGTAATCCAACACTTTGGATTCAAAGCAGAGCAAAACTCTGTCTCAAAAAAAAAAAAAAAAAAGTTCTTTATTTTGGCCAGGTGTGGTTTGCTCGTTCCTGTAATTCCAGCACTTTGGGAGGCTGAGGCTGGAGGTTTGCTTGAGCCCAGGAGTTCAAGACCAGCCTGGGCAATATAGTGAGACACTGTCTCTACAAAAAAAATAAAATTTGCCAGGCATGATGGCATGAGCCTGTTCTAGCTACTCAGGAGGCTGAAATGGCAAGATCGCTTGAGTGTGGGAGGTTGGGGCTCCAGTGAGCTATGATCATGCCACTGCACTCTAGCTTGGGTGACAGAGTGAGACCCTATCTCAAGTAAATAAATAAAAGTTATTTATTTATTGGGTGAGCTGCTCTTTTGAGGGGTCACTCAGATATAGATGAAACTGCAGTTAACACAGTTCATGTTCACTTAGATGACCACAGCTGGGAAGTTAAATCTACTGTCTGTCACTTGGATGTTGATGTGGCTATAGTTAGTTCATGTTTGTTAAATGACTACAACTGGGAAATTATGTCTACTGTCCTTTTGTACAAGTTCAAAAGATGACAGCCACCCATCTAAAAATCCTGAGGCCTGTAGAAGATGCATGAGGAGTCCCTGTTTCCAGGGTCACCACTTATGCTTATTAGGATGGCTTGTTAATACATAGCACTTAATAGTAGTTTCTTCTCTTTTCTCTTTTGCATATAGGATCACAGTCACCTTCTATATAGCACCATCCCCAGGATGCAGGAGCCGGGGCAGATCGTGGAGACCTACACAGAGGAGGATCCTGAGGGAGCCATGTCTGTAGTCTCTGTGGAGACCTCAGATGATGGGACCACTCGGCGCACAGAGACCACGGTAAACTAAGACATGTGTAAGATCTGGAAGTGATAAGAGGTCTTTTCTTCTCTATTAGGGGAGGGGTTAAGCACTTAATTAAGATGGAGGACTGATACGCCATTATAGATCTGATTGCATAAAGTGATCTCTGGCCAGATAGAAAGGATGAAGAGATGGGAAAATCTTACGGAATAGGGAAGACAGAAGGTATATCAAGGTCTATAGTAGCTTCCCTTATAAGCATAGTTACGGTCAGGGCAATTTTCCTGCTTGGGGACTTCCTATAGGATGGAAAGAAAGATAGATGGTAGGCCTTAAGGCTTTTCTAGGTAAAGAAAGGCCTTAAGGCATTTCTAGGTAAAGAAAGGCCTTAAGGCATTTCTAGGGATATAAAGGTTTGTTTCTTTTGGAGTGGTATAGAATTTAATTGTTCATGGCTGGGCGCAGTGGCTCACGCCTGTAATCCCAGCCCTGTGGGAGGCTGAGGTGGGTGGATCACGAGGTCAGGAGTTTGAGCCAGTCTGGCCAACATAGTGAAACCCCGTCTCTACTAAAAATACAAAAAATTAGCCAGGTGTGGTGATATGTGCCTGTAATACTGGCTACTCGGGAGGCTGAGGCAGGAGAATCACGTGAACCTGGGAGGCAGAGGTTGCAGGTGAGCCAAGATCATGCCATTGCACTCCAGCCAGGGCAACAGTGCAAGATTCCATCTCAAAAAAAAAAAAAGAATTTAATTGCTCACTTCTTTAGTTTTTCTTTTTCTTGTTTCCTACTTGCAGGTCAAGAAAGTAGTGAAGACTGTGACAACACGGACAGTACAGCCAGTCGCTATGGGACCAGATGGGTTGCCTGTGGATGCTTCGTCAGTTTCTAACAACTATATCCAGACTTTGGGTCGTGACTTCCGCAAGAATGGCAATGGGGGACCTGGTCCCTATGTGGGGCAAGCTGGCACTGCTACCCTTCCTAGGAACTTCCACTACCCTCCTGATGGTTATAGCCGCCACTATGAAGATGGTTATCCAGGTGGCAGTGATAACTATGGCAGTCTGTCCCGGGTGACCCGCATTGAGGAGCGGTATAGGCCCAGCATGGAAGGCTACCGGGCACCTAGTAGACAGGATGTGTATGGGCCCCAACCCCAGGTTCGGGTAGGTGGGAGCAGCGTGGATCTGCATCGCTTTCATCCAGAGCCTTATGGGCTAGAGGATGACCAGCGTAGTATGGGCTATGATGACCTGGATTATGGTATGATGTCTGATTATGGCACTGCCCGTCGGACTGGGACACCCTCTGACCCTCGTCGGCGCCTCAGGTAGGCAAGAATAGGGGAAGAGAAAAGGGTCTTTCCAAGACCAGGGAAAAGGGGTAGCTTTTCCTCCAACTTCTAAGAGCTTTTTGGGATCAGAGATACTTGTGGCCTCCTCCCCTCTGCTTTTTTTCGGGGTGAAAAGCTACCCTGTTTTTCCCTTTTCTGACTTGGCTTAGTATTGACTTGCTATATATATATATATATATAAAATATAAATATATATATATAATATAAATATAAATATATATATATAATTTTTTAAATGAAAATAATTTTATTTTTTATGTTTTTGAGACAGAGTCTTGCTCTTTCACCCATGCTGGAGTGCAGTGGTGCCATCTTGGCTCACTGCCACCTCCGCCTCCCGGCTTCAAGTGATTCTTGTGCCTCAGCCTCCCTAGTAGCTGTGACTACAGGCAAGCACCATCACGCCTGGCTAATTTTTATATTTTTAGTAGAGATGGGGTTTCACCATGTTGGCCAGGCTGGTCTCAAACTCCCGACCTCTGGTGATCCACCTGCCTTGGCCTCCAAAAGTGCTGGGATTACAGGTGTGAGCCACCACGCCTGGTCCACAAGTTGTTTTCTATAATTTGAATATATGGGCCAGGCGCGGTGGTTCATGCCTGTAATCCCAGCGCTTTTGGAGACCGAGGTGGGTGGATAACCTGAAGTCCGGAGTTCAAGACCAGCCTGACCAACATGGAGAAACCCCGTCTCTACTAAAAATACAAAATTAGCTGGGCGTGGTGGTGCACGCCTGTAATCTCAGCTACTCGGGAGGCTGAGGCAGGAGAATCACATGAACCCGGGAGGCAGAGGTTGTGGTGAGCCAAGATCGTGCCATTGCACTCCAGCCTGGGCAACAAGAGCGAAACTCCATCTCAAAAAAAAAAAAAAAAAAAAAAAAGAAAACAACTAGTGATTGTTGTTAGTCTATGTCCTGAAGAATGAACTTTGCTTCTGCTTCTGTGCTGAAGTTTTTGCTGTTTCTGGCTAAGATGTGACCCCCTTTTGGTGTTAGGCAGAGGATTCTGATGTCTGGGGCCGTGGAATTCTTGCTCACTTCTTCCTGGGAATTTCTTTAGCTTCTGGTTTGGTATTAAGAACAGAGTCGGTTGGGCACGGTGTCTCACGCTTGTAATCCCAGCACTTTGGGAGGCCGAGTTGGGCGGATCACGAGGTCAGGAGATCGAGATCATCCTGGCTAACATGGTGAAACCCTGTCTCTACTAAAAATACAAAAATTAGCCTGGTGTGGTGGCTCATGCCTACAGCCCCAGCTACTCAGGAGGCTGAGGCAGGAGAATCACTTGAACCCGGGTGGCAGAGGCTGTAGTGAGCTGAGATCCCGCCACTGCACTCCAGCCTGGGTGACATAGTGAGACTGTCTCAGAAAAAAAAAACAAAAAAACAAAAAAACAGAGTTGAGGGTTTTAGGAATTCAGGACCAAAAGAGACAGTTAAGGACATATATAAGAACTTTCTTGTGGTGTTTTTAATCCCAAAGTTAAAAACAAACTTTGACCTCACGAAGGCCTTGACATTCTGTGCTTAGGGTCTTATTATTTGATTGTAAAGTGAAATTGTGTTGGCATCCTTGGGTGGGGGTCGGGGGTACATTAGCAACACTCTGAAAGGTCACTAAGCAGCTGCCTACTCTGACTTTACTACTTGTCCCTGGAGATTCTTTGGTGATGTGAAAAAAAGAGTGATTGATGTTTGGACTGGTATATGGTTTGCCTTGTTGCCTTGAGAGAATGCTTTAGAATGGGGTCGACAGACCCCTGAAAAGGACCACGTAGAACTATTTTAGGCTTTGCAGGCCATGTATCATCTTTGTCATATGTTGTTCTTTTTTTCAAACAATCTTTTAAAAATAGCATTCTGGGGTGTACAAAAACAGATTTGGCCCATGGGCTGCCAATGCTGCTTCAGAATAAATTAGAAACAGTGTTTTCCAGGTAAAGAGAAATGATAAGAAACAAGGGATGATTTATGGCTGTCTTGATGGTAAGGATATCCTAGCAGCTGTTGCTGAATTTCTCTATATGGGGTAATGACCTTTTAAAGCAAATGCCTTGGTACTCATTTTCCGCATATATTAGGTAGCTTTGGTTAAGAGTGAACAGGGCTGGGCCCAGGGGTAGAGGCCCCATTATCTAAGACTGATTTACTCACCTTTCAGGTGTCTTGGATAGCTAATCCAACTCCCATGTGACTCATTTTTATTCCTACAGGAGCACCAGACCTCGGCTGGTGCAACCTAGAGCAGTGGTAGATAACAGCCTTCATTGAAGCAGTCTGTCCAGGGTGTTGGCTCTACTGCAAGTCTGCTTTTTCTGACTTCCTCATTAGTAAAGAGTGATTGGACCCAGATGGGTGTGGGTGGCCAGGTCATTCTCTGCCGTCTCTAGTTATGCTAGTTACATAGAGTTTTGGGCCTGGTTCTTGGGTTTGTTCCAGGGTAGCACTGGACTTGGAAACCTGCTTGACTAGCAAGAATATTTGCTGCTTCCTGTTCCAGGCTAGAAGAGTAATACAAGGTCAAACTTAAACAGTGAGGCAGTGATTAGTGGAAAAAGCACTGAACCCTGAGACCTTGGTTCTAGTTGTGCCTTTGCCACTAGCTATAAGTAGCCTCAAGCAAGTCATTTGGTCTTCCTGGGCACAGCTTTGTTACTTGTAAAACAGAGGAAAGAATGTCCAATCCACTGCCTTTGTATAGAAAAGGATATAAGATAGAGTTATCTGGAAATTTTGGTTATGGTAATTGTCCTTATAATTTTGTATATTAATAATAGAGGTTAAACATATTCAATACGGAGCCTGAAAAACCCAGAAAAGCATACCATCTATTGATAAAGAACCACTGTTAACATTTTGGTGAATATCCTTTGAGTTTTTTTTATTATACATGTAACTATATCCTATTTTCTCTCTACTAAAATGGAATCTTAACAGACTGCTCAATAGCCTACTTTTAAGCTATCTAAGCTATTCATTTTGTTTCCGTGTTTGTTTTTTTTTTTGAGATGGAGTCTTGCTCTGTCGCCCAGGCTGGAGTGCAGTGGTGCGATCTGGTATTGTACCCAGGAGGCTTTATTCCATGGTATTTTATAATGTTAGTAAATATTTTTCCTTAATTTTATAGTAAGCAGAAAATTTTTATGGTTGGGGTGGATGCAAAAGTGATGCGTAATAGTTTAGAAGGCAACCAATTTTGTTTTACCAGCTGTTTGGGCATTTTTAGTACCCCCTTCTTGATTTGGAGGGTTTAACCTTGACCTTTTTTTTTCTTCGAGATAGAGTCTCTGTCGCCTAGGCTGGAGTGCAGTGGCACAATCTCAGTTCACTGCAACCTCCACCTCCTGGGTTCAAGCGATTCTCTTGCCTCAGCCTCCCAGGTAGCTGGGATTACAGGTGCCCACCACCACGCCCAGCTAATTTTTGTATTTTTACTAGAGATGGGGTTTTTCCATGTTGGCCATGCTGATCTCGAACTTCTGACCTCAGGTAATCCACCCACCGCAGCCTCCCAAAGTCCTGGGATTACAGATGTGAGCCACCACGACTGGTCCTGTTTCTGTGGTATTTTAAGACCATCTTCGTCATGCTTTACTAAATGCTTTGTCCGTCTGAATCACTGTTGCATAGTTGATGTTGATACCTGTGAGGCAGGCCTTCTGCTTAGGTCAACCTGGAGTATTTGGTGACAGTGGGAGTGGTTTTGTAGAACAAACAACGGCTTATTTGGAGAGTTCCACACAATAGATTCTCCTCTCCTGTGGGAGCCAGAAAGAGATGAGCTCACAGATAATGGGTTTCTTCCTTCCTGGTAGTTATGAATAAATAATAGTGTGACAGACTCACCCTCTAGTGGTTGTTGGTAGTACTGAAACAGGAAGAATTGTCTCCTGGTTTGATTTTTCTTACTTTCAATTGCTTTCTCTGTTCCTAGTGGCTGGGCTTCCCAAATGTGATGTTGGTGAATAGGCTTCATTTTGAAAGAACTGGAGGTACTGTCTTTAGAAATTGGAGGATGGAATCTTACCTCTTAACACATTTGTTGAGTAGCAGACATGACCTTGGAATGACTGTGAAAATTACTTTTCAAGTTTATACCTCATCAGTACCAAAACCAGATCCTCCTATGATGTAGCAGGAAGCCCTTTATTAGTTTTGCTCTATCAATCCATCTTTTATAATTTCCAAAAGAGGATAAGGAGAAGCTTAAATATGAAATGTATTTAAAGGTGTTATCCGACCAGTTGTTTCCTGTGTGTAAATGCCTAATTTCCTGTTTGGTTAAGGAACTGTTTAGACTTCTGTGGCACTGAGTCAGTTGCTTTAGTTAATTCTGTTCTCTGAGGGTTTATCCTGATCTCCACCTAGAAAAGTTAATAACTGTCAGGTATCATTCAAATAAATGATAAGTAATAAGGATTTGGTTCTTTCTTTTTTTTTTCTTTTTTTCTTTTTTTGAGACGGAGTCTTGCTCTGTCGCCCAGGCTGGAGTGCAGTGGCGCAATCTCGGCTCACTGCAAGCTCCGCCTCCCGGGTTCGCGCCATTCTCCTGCCTCAGCCTCTCCGAGTAGCTGGGACTACAGGCGCCCGCCACCACGCCCGGCTAATTTTTTGTATTTTTAATAGAGACGGGGTTTCACCGTGGTCTCGATCTCCTGCCCTCGTGATCCGCCTGCCTCGGCCTCCCAAAGTGCTGGGATTACAAGCGTGAGCCACCGCGCCCGGCGGTTCTTTCTTTTTGATTAGCCTTTCCTGAATGCTTGTTACTTTCTAAGCCTGCAGACATCAAAGAAAAAAATGTAGTTTTAATTAAATTGCAGGTGTCTTTAAAATTATTACCTTTTATTTTTCCTAACCCATTGAGGAAAATTGATCAGTATATTATTCATGCAAAGGAGAGATAAGATGAGCACACTGAAACTCCAGTTAATCCTGCTTTGCAGATGAGGGTAATGGGAATGTCCAGGAAGCTAGCCATAATGACTTGATGTATTCTCTTGGTTCTTCCAAAACTTCTCAGGAGCTATGAAGACATGATTGGTGAGGAGGTGCCATCGGATCAATACTACTGGGCTCCTTTGGCCCAGCATGAGCGAGGAAGTTTAGCAAGCTTGGATAGCCTGCGCAAAGGAGGGCCCCCACCTCCTAATTGGAGACAGCCAGAGCTGCCAGAGGTGATCGCCATGCTTGGATTCCGCTTGGATGCTGTCAAGTCCAATGCAGCTGCATACCTGCAACACTTATGCTACCGCAATGACAAGGTGAAGACTGACGTGCGGAAGCTCAAGGGCATCCCAGTATTGGTGGGATTGTTAGACCATCCCAAAAAGGAAGTGCACCTTGGAGCCTGTGGAGCTCTCAAGAATATCTCTTTTGGACGTGACCAGGATAACAAGATTGCCATAAAAAACTGTGATGGTGTGCCTGCCCTTGTGCGATTGCTTCGAAAGGCTCGTGATATGGACCTTACTGAAGTTATTACTGGTGAGTTCTAGGCCTAAAGAAAATTGCTAAGTCACTGTTACTCTCTAGTAATGTTGAGAACTAGAGGGATTTCCAGACCTTTTACTTCTGATGAAAGGTTGTGAACTGGTGGCCATGGGTCAAATCCATCTCACAGATTTGTTTGGATCACACAGCATTTTTGAAATTTTAAAGAACTGGTTGCAGGCCGGGCGTGGTGGCTCACGCTTGTAATCCCAGCACTTTGGGAGGCCGAGGCGGGAGGATCACAAGGTCAGGAGATCGAGACCACGGTGAAACCCCGTCTCTACTAAAAATACAAAAAATTAGCCGGGCGTGGTGGCGGGCGCCTGTAGTCCCAGCTACTCGGAGAGGCTGAGGCAGGAGAATGGCGTGAACCCGGGAGGCGGAGCTTGCAGTGAGCCGAGATCGCGCCACTGCACTCCAGCCTGGGCGACAGAGCGAGACTCCGTCTCAAAAAAAAAAAAAAAAAAAAAAGAACTGGTTGCTGATGTTTAAAATTCAGAAGATTTCACTTAAAATTCCAGATTCTTGGCTTCTATTAAAAATGTGGAAGAGTTGTTAACAATGGATCTCTTTTCTTCCTTAGCAGTATTTGGTCTGAACTGATTGTAGCATGTGCTCTCTAATTTACACTAATCTCCAACACATTCTATTATCTGACCAACTACAGCCATTTAGGAAGTTGTTTCCCAAACATGGAGCTGTCAACTGCTATTTTTTCACATGCTTGTAATTTCTTTTAAATATCTTCCTCTCTTGACTCACCTGCTTGGCCCATATAGACATTTAAGCTTGTGGTCCTTGCTTTATTTAGAGCAGTAGTTTTTCAGATTGTGGGTTGTGATCTATTTATGTGATCCATTAGTGAATAAAACAAAATTCTGTGGAGCATAATCAGCATTCCAAGGGAAAGGAATGAAGAAAAAGTAGTATAGACCATTGCTTCTCAGTTGTGGGCCATTTTGCCTGCCCTGCCCTGAGGACATTTGGACATTTGCAGTGTTGGAGATATTTTTGGTTGTTATAACTTGGAACAGGGGAGAGGGAGTGCTACTGGCATCTAGTGAGTAAAGGCCAGGGTACTGGTAAACATCCAGCAGTAGACAACACAGCTCCTCATAACAAAGAATCATCTGGCCCAAAATGTCGGTGGTGCTGAGGTTGAAAAACTCTGGTATAGACAGATCGGAGAGCATTGCTTATAGTTTTTGTTTTTTTTTTTTTTTGAGACGGAGTCTTGCTCTGTTACCCAGGCTGGAGTGCAGTGGCACGATCTCAGCTGACTGCAAGCTCCGCCTCCTGGGTTCACGCCATTCTCCTGCCTCAGCCTCCCCAGTAGCTGGGACTACAGGCGCCTGCCACCACGCCCGGCTAATTTTTTGTATTTTTAGTAGAGACGGGGTTTCACCGTGTTAGCCAGGATGGTCTCGATCTCCTGACCTTGTGATCCGCCCACCTCAGCCTCCCAAAGTGCTGGGATTACAGGTGTGAGCCACAGTGCCCAGCCTGAGCATTGCTTATAGTTAAACATTGTTTTACAAAACTTTATTTCATGATCTGTATGTTTATTTTGAGCTATAAGGTAGAATATGTTTCTTGCTGAGGGTCGCAAACAAAGCTTGAATATTACTTTAAGGTATTTGGTCACTGGGGAAGACTGAGAAATGATACAATAGGGGATTCTCTTTGACGTTCTTCAGACATATTGTCTTGAATGCTCAAGAGCCATCTGATGAATTGTCTCTTCCAGGAACCCTGTGGAATCTTTCATCCCATGACTCAATCAAAATGGAGATTGTGGACCATGCACTGCATGCCTTGACAGATGAAGTGATCATTCCTCATTCTGGTTGGGAGCGAGAACCTAATGAAGACTGTAAGCCACGCCATATTGAGTGGGAATCGGTGCTCACCAACACTGCTGGCTGCCTTAGGTAACAGTAGCGGCTTTGAGAATATGAAGATGAATTTTTGAGGACTGACTTAAATTTCCTAAAAAAAAAATTAAAATTCTTTAGCCTATTCTTTAGCCTCCATTCCTATCTGTATTGCATACTGTAACTCCAACCTTTCTATCTTTGTTGCTATTCTCTCATGTATACCACATGTACCTATATCGGTTTTCTTGCTGTTCCCCACACATCCTCTTCACTTTTATGCCTCTTTGACTTTGTTCATCTGCTTTGGTAAGCTTTTGTTCAGCATCTACCACATGTAAGGTGGTCTAGTCCTGGACTTGTGTGCATCTATGTCCTTGCCCTAGTTATTTGTATTTCAAGTCAGGCTGTGATAAATTCAGCAAAAGGGGTACAGAGTACTAGGAGGTTAGGGCATGGGTGAGGAAGGTCTGTTCTTTCTGTGAATGCCTTTCTCTTCTTATTTATGTTTTTGTGGTTAAACTCAAGTGCCTTTATTTTATTAAAGTTTTCCTGAATTCTTTTTATATCCTATAAATGCTGCTATATAATCTTTCTCTCTTTGGAATACACCTCTGTGTGCTCTGTTCCATTCTACATATGTATTATACTTCCATACAAGAAGTGTATATTCCATCTTGAATTACTGCATCTCGTACGTATCATTAATACCCTGCCCCACAGTGATACAAACATTCAGAAGGCAGGGACTGTTAATCAACTTTCTCTCAACTGCAGTACCTTGCTTATAATAGGTGTTCACTATTATAGTGAGTAGAAAAAAATATTCAGGAATCTTGTAGGTGTTGAGGGATATTTAAGGGAGGATTTCTGGATTTGAATCATCTTGAAGCTTCTGGTTTCCCCTCAGGAATGTAAGCTCAGAGAGGAGTGAAGCTCGCCGGAAACTTCGGGAATGTGATGGTTTAGTTGATGCCCTCATTTTCATTGTTCAGGCTGAGATTGGGCAGAAGGATTCAGACAGCAAGGTAAGTGCTGTCTTACCTTTAATGGCTGAGTGAATTTCATTCACCACAACTATGAAGTATCTGTAGGTCAGAGACCTATCATCTCAGGCTTTCAAGTAACATTAAATATTTATACTGGCCCCCACCCCTTATTTTTGAGACAGAGTCTTGCTCTGTTGCCCAGCCTGGGGTGCAGTGATGTGATCTCAGCTCACTGCAACTTCTGCTTCCTGGGTTCGAGCAATTCTTGTGCCTCAGCCTCCCAAGTAGATGGAATTACAGGCATGCGCCACCACACCCAGCTAATTTTTGTATTTTCAGTGGAGACGGGGTTTCACCATGTTGGCCAGGCTGGTCTCAAACTCTTGACCTCACGTGATCTGCCTGCCTCAGCCTCCCAAAGCATTGGGATTACAGGCGTTAGCCACTGTGCCCAGCCAAGCCCGTACTCCTTAAAGTGGATATTCAACTTAAAAGAAAACATGTTTTTTGTTTGTTTGTTTGTTTGTTTGTTTTTTTGAGATGGAGTCTGGCTCTGTCCCAGGCTGGAGTATAGTGGCGTGATCTCAGCTCACTGCAACCTCTCCCTCCTGGGTGCAAGCAATTCTCCTGCCTCAGCTCCTGAGTAGCTGGGATTACAGGCATCTGCCACCATGCCCGGCTAATTTTTGTGTTTTAGTAGAGACAGGGTTTCACCAGGTTGGTCAGGCTGGTTTTGAACTCCCGACCTCAGGTGATCCGCCCACCTCGGCCTCTGAAAGTGCTGGGATTACAGGTGTGAGCCACCGTGCCTGGCTTTTTTTTCTTTCTTTTTTTTTTTTAAATCTGTCACCTATATATTTTAAAGCTGCTTAGCTGTCTTCCAAAGTTGTACATTGTCTAAGTAGTAAGAATGATGATCCAATTTCGGTCACACACTAAATAGTAGCAGAAGCCAATAAGTCCATAGTTGGGCCTTCCATTAGCCTGAGGCCACAGGGATTTCAAGAAGCCTGGAGCATTTAAGAGGCATCCTGAGAAGTTATGGATTGGGTTATGCATTTGAAGATCAACATTTTAATACCTGAGTCATGGAAACCTGTACTTGTGGAAAAATCACAATAGACATTCTTTTTTCTCATTGGCCCTTTTATGTCCCTAAGCTTGTAGAGAACTGTGTTTGCCTCCTTCGGAACTTATCATATCAAGTTCACCGGGAGATCCCACAGGCAGAGCGTTACCAAGAGGCAGCTCCCAATGTTGCCAACAATACTGGGCCACATGCTGCCAGTTGCTTTGGGGCCAAGAAGGGCAAAGGTGAGTCTTGGTTCCTGTTTCTTAGTCTTTAATGTGGGATAGGGAAAGGAAGGAACACTTTAGCTTAAGGTACATAATACTTGGCAAGCAGTATGGGAGTCTGCCTGGTTATGGATGTCTTTTTGGTTTGCTGCTTTCCCTGTGTTGTGTGCTTCATTCAAGGTGTGGTGATGGGATGGTGGTTGTGGTGTGTTGGTGGTGGTGGTGGTGTTATCAATGAGTGGGGCAGTGGAAAATGAGAACTCAACTAATCTGGGACCTTCTTCCCCATACGTCCTTTGCATTTTCTGTGTTTTTCTTTTCTTCTCTGTGCTTCCCTGCTTATTTGCCCATGATTCTGCTGACATCTTTCTCCTGCATTTTTCTTATTTCATTTCTCTTCTCTGCTTTCTACCTTGGGTGATGCACTGGAAGATGAGTGGTTCACCAGAGGTGAGTGGAGTCTTTTAAGGTGCTTATCTACTTCTAATTTGCATGTTTTGATTTTAGCTTCCCTAGTATGTCCTTGCCTAACCTTTCCCTGTCTGTGCATGTAGAAAAGTTCAGTTGAGGAAGACACTGAAACAGGTTTAGCTCTTTGGAGCTAATAGCTCATGGCATGCTGTTTCTGGGCAGCAGTCCCCATTATCAGAACTCAGGACAATAGCATCAACAGTGTTTCATCCTTATCTTACGTATCTGCTGCCTGTTTTCTATCCTTGTTTCTGAATAGTCCCCTGCTGGAACAAGTTGCCCCCACCCGCCCTTTGCCCCTCGTGGTGCATCTGTGATCAAAGGGTTCTGACTGAAGAATGAAAAATGTGCCAGGTGGAATCTTTTCTTTTTTAAACTGGCTTACCCCTTTTCCTGCCCTTTTTCATTTTTGTAGGGAAAAAACCCATAGAGGATCCAGCAAACGATACAGTGGATTTCCCTAAAAGAACGAGTCCAGCTCGAGGTAAGTTATCTTCTCAGTCTCCAAAGGTCTCATAAACATAGTACAAAGATAAGATATTTGGTAACCTAACAGCAGACTTTATGTAATACGTTTATTGTCCTCTCTTTTCCAACTTACAGATTTGAAATGATTGTGAAAGTATTGAGAAGCTGTATAGTATTATAGCAGTAACTTACAAAGGACTGCTTGTTAAGGTAGTTATTCAGGTTACTTGAGGATAGAATAAGGTTCTGATGGTAGTCTAGAGCAGAAATTTAGGAACCATAAATGGCCACTACAGTGCCTGAGACTTAAACCTCACTATTAAAAGAAGCTTCTTTACCAAGAAAGATACTTTTTAGGCCGGGCACAGTGGCTCATGCCTGTAATCCCAGCACTTTGGGAGGCCGAGGTGGGCAGATAACCTGAGATCAGGAGTTTGAGACCAGCCTGGCCAACATGGTGAAACCCTGTCTCTACTAAAAATGCAAAAATTAGCTGGGCATGATGGTGGGTGCTTGTAATCCCAGCTACTCTGGAGGCTGAGGCAGGAGAATTGCTTGAATCCGGGAGGCGGAGGTTGCAGTGAGCCAAGATCGCGCCACTGCACTCCAGCCTGGGTGACAGATAGAGACTCCGTCTCAAAAAAAGAAAAAAAGATACTTTTTGTACTTTACTAAAAGAAATTTGGATCTTTATATTCATCAATACAGTGAGTCCAAAGTTCACAGCTCTCCATGGATATAAAAATTGTAAAAGTTTAATCTATAATGGACCCTTGTAGTAATTGCAAAGGTGGGAAGAATGACTGGGTTAAGTTAGAAATAATTGATTTGAGATGAGGAATTTTTAACCTTGAGTGCTGTCAATGAGCTAAATGGAGCCCCTGAGCACTCATGGTAGAATCAAAGGCAAAGCTATGGGAGAGGAGGCAAGAAGGAAGGAAAGAGAGGAATTGAGTATAATGAGTTGATATTTGTTCTACTCTTACCATGAATTCATTATTCTTAAGACATGGAATTTGGCCTCTAAGTTTGCTGTAGAGAGTGTGAGAGAGTTTAGGGAACCTGATGGTATAGAAGCATAAATCCATCAACTGAGAGTACTAAGGCTGGACTCCAGCCAGCTAGAGCCTGGTTTATTGGTACTGGTTAGCACCCTCTGCCTTCTTTTTCTCTTTTGTGCAGGCTATGAGCTCTTATTTCAGCCAGAGGTGGTTCGGATATACATCTCACTTCTTAAGGAGAGCAAGACTCCTGCCATCCTAGAAGCCTCAGCTGGAGCTATCCAGAACTTGTGTGCTGGGCGCTGGACGGTACCTTTTAGAAAATGGGTTTGGAGATGGGAAAACTTAGATAACTAGTTTGCTGCCATTTGTAATTTGTTCCACCCCTTTCTATGTGCTATTCTAGTATGGTCGATACATCCGCTCTGCTCTGCGTCAAGAGAAGGCTCTTTCTGCCATAGCTGACCTCCTGACTAATGAACATGAACGGGTGGTGAAAGCTGCATCTGGAGCACTGAGAAACCTGGCTGTGGATGCTCGCAACAAAGAATTAATTGGTGAGGAGTTGAATGCTAACTATTACCTCAAAATTTAGTACAGTGTTTGTAGTCCAGCAGGTGCCTAATAATTTATTGAATTTATTGAAATGACTGAAGGGAAGGACCCTTCCCCCCTTCATAGTTTATGAATGCGAGAGTTGGTAAGGGTTTTAGTTTAATGGTTCTTGGAAAGAAAACAAGTGACAACTCTTCAAAAATAAAATAATAATTGCTATTATTTATTGAGCACTTACTTTGTTACTAAGTGTTGTTAAACACTTCTGTGTTTCCATTTAATCCTCACCACTTTACAAAGGTCCATTTTTTTTGATAGGATAAGGAAATTACTTAACTCATGGAAGTTAAATAAGTAAATTGCCCGGAGTTAATGTAGCTAATTAGTAGCAGAGCCCAGTTATTTATTTATATTTTAAATTCATAATAACTCTTCTATTAAATTATTATAATATTCAAGATATTTTCATTAGAGTATCTGAAAGGACTGTGTAGCTTATTTAATATACAGTATTTACACTTTCAATGTGGTTGAAGTAGAAAAGAAAGAAAGGAATAGGTAGGCCAGTAAATCCATGGCTATTTCAGGTCCTTAGCCCTTTTGATATGATAATCCTATAGGATAATGAAGTTGATTCATGTGGACAGCACCTACACTTGATATGATTAATGCAATTAAGTATAATGTAAGGCTCTTCATGACCTGACTTGATCTTTTCTCCCTGCATACATTCTTTCTTACTAGGTAAACATGCTATTCCTAACTTGGTAAAGAATCTGCCAGGAGGACAGCAGAACTCCTCTTGGAATTTCTCTGAGGACACTGTTGTCTCTATTTTGAACACTATCAATGAGGTTATTGCCGAGAACTTGGAGGCTGCCAAAAAGCTTCGAGAGACACAGGGCATTGAGAAGCTGGTGTTGATCAACAAATCAGGGTGAGCTTACCACATAAAATTATGGTCAGAAGAATTTGAGTGAGTGGAGAGTTGTTTTTCTCTTGTGGTTACTAAGAAAAAGGAAATTTCCCCTTATTTACATGTAACGTGTGAAGAGCTATTGCTCTATTATCTGTCTTAATGTTGATCCATAAATTGATAATAGACTCTTATGTCAAACTTTTCTTGTGTCGCTATTTGGGATAGAATACAGGATTTGGTAAAAATTTGATTTAACCCATTTTGGCATTTATATTCTTTTTTATTTGTTTGAGACAGAGTCTCTCTCTGTCACCCAGGCTGGAGTGCAGTGGCACAGTCTCTGCAACCTCCACCTCCCAGGTTCAAGCGATTCTCCTGGCTCAGCCTCCTGAGTAGCTGGGACTGCAGGTGCGTGCCACCATGCCCAGCTAATTTTTTGTATTTTTAGTGGAGATGGGGTTTCACCGTGTTAGCCAGGATGGTCTCCATCTCCTGACCTCAGGTGATCCACCTGCCTCGGCCTCCCAAAGTGCTGGGATTAAAGGCATGAGCCACTGTGCCCTGCCCCTGGCATTTATATTCTTATGTTATTAGAGGATATAGGGTCTAAGCTTTTTTCCTGGTTTTATATCCAAATTCCATATGGTGTTACTTTCCTCCAAAGGAACCGCTCAGAAAAAGAAGTTCGAGCAGCAGCACTTGTATTACAGACAATCTGGGGATATAAGGAACTGCGGAAGCCACTGGAAAAAGAAGGATGGAAGAAATCAGACTTTCAGGTATAGTAACTTTTGAGACCAAGACTTTTACTTTTTTTTTTTCTTGGTCCCAGGATAATGCCTCTGTTGTCTTTGGTTTCTTCCATTTCACCATCATGCTAAATCTTTTTTTTTTTTTTCTTTTTTGGAGACAGAGTCTCACTCTGTCGCCCAGGCTAGAGTGAAGTGGCACAATCTCGGCTCACTGCAACCTCCGCCTCCCGGGTTCAAGTGATTCTTGTGCCTCAGCCTCCCCAGTAGCTGGGACTACAGGCACACGCCACCATGCCCAGCTAATTTTTTATATTTTTAGTAGAGATGAGGTTTCACCATGTTGTCCAGGCTAATCTTGAACTCTGAGCTTAGATAACCTGCCTCGGCCTCCCGAAGTGCTAGGATTACAGGCATGAGCCATCGCACCCGGCCTCATGTTAAATCTATTTTTGACCCATATTTCTTAATTAGGAATTATTTGGCCAGGTGTGGTGGCTCACACCTGTAATTCCAACACTTTGGAAGGCTGAGGCAGGTGGATTGCTTGAGCCTAGGAGTGTGAGACCAGCCTGGGCAACATGGCGAAACCCATCTCTACCAAAAATAAAAATAAAAGTAGCCAGGTGTGGCGTCATTTGCCAGTAGTCCCAGCAACTCAGGAGGCTGAGGTGGGAGGATCGCTTGAGCCCAGGAGGTGGAGGTTGCAGTGAGTCAACATCACACTGCTGCACTCCAGCCTGGGCAACACAGCTAAACCCTGTCTCAAAAAAAAAAAAAAAACAAAGAGAAAAAAAAAATATTTGGTTTACTCCTCAAAAGGATAATGTGTCTACAATTCATTTGTTGCAGACACAGCTCAGGTATCCGTCTATGTCATAACATACTTTAGGTGCAGGTGATAATGAAGGATGATGGCCTTTTTGACTTTTGCCCAAATCTACCATAGCCCTTTGAGGGAATTTTTACTATTCTCTGAAACTGTATTTTCTTCTGATAGTGTCACATTTGGATCCTTTGTAATCTCCTGTTCTGGAACACAAATAGAAGCCATAATATCCTAGTTTGTCTCACTCTCTAGGGTATTTATTCAACTCTTATGAGTTGCTTTTTCATAATTCTATTTGGGAATAGGAACCTAGAGGTTTATGCCCATTAGAGCATAAGATATGAGTGAATTCAGTATTCTGTGACAGTATTGCATTTGTGTTTGCCTCTAGGTGAATCTAAACAATGCTTCCCGAAGCCAGAGCAGTCATTCATACGATGACAGTACTCTCCCTCTCATTGACCGGAACCAAAAATCAGGTGCAGTATCCAGAAGGCACACCCTCTCCTTTTAGCCACTCTTGCTGTTCTAGGTGGCTTACTAAGAAATAGGGTATATATTATTTCTGAATTAGCTAGTCTTTTGGGGGAGGGGAATAATTTTCCACTCCAGGATCCTAACGCAGAAATGGGTAGGTCTTAAGCATTAGAAATCAAAACAAAACAGGTAATTAGCCTGAATGTGATTCCTTTATCATTGCTTGTGAACTTAAAACACTGGAAAGTGAACTCTAGTCTGTTTTGTCTATTTTTTCTCCTTTTAAATTTCCATTTAATACCTAATATTGTAATAGATACTATTTTAAAATTACAAAATATAAACAATCAGAAAAATAACAAAAAATCACTTGTTTCTATTATCCAGAGAAAACCACTTGTATCTTTTAAAACATTTTTGTCATGTGAGTAAACACATTTTTCCTCTGAGATGAATTATATATTTTGTTTTGTAAATTTTTTCTTTTTCACATTAAGTGTATATTGTGACCATTATTATCTTAATCACACTTGGCTTTTTCCTTGATTATTGGTTCTTAAAGTGTGGTCTGAGAGTCCCAAGACTGTTACAATTTGTACTGATGGCACAGAAAGCAGTGATGCTTGTTGCTAGTGGCTTAGTACAAACCAGGGCAGTGACATAAAGCTGAATGAGTCATTGTAATCTTCATTGCCACTCATGTAGGTAAAAGCAGAGAGCCATTTTCACCGAACTGGAGAAGAAAAAACATCAGGCCAGGTGTGGTAGTGCATGCCTGTAATCCTAGCACTTTGGGAGGCTGAGGCGGGCGGATCACCTGAGGTCAGGAGTTCAAGATCAGCCTGGCCAACATGGTGAAACCCTGTCTCTACTAAAAATACAAAAATTAGCCGGGTGTGGTGGCGGACACCTGTATTCCCAGCTACTCAGGAGGCTGAGGCAGGAGAATCACTTGAACCCAGGAGGCGGAGGTTGCAGTGAGCCGAGATTGCACCATTGCACTCCAGCCAGGGCGACAGAGTTGAGACTCTGTCTCAAAAGAAAAAAAAAATCACTTTTATTATTTTTCTACCCTTGAGTATACATCTTTTTAATATTCTGTGCTGATGAAATAGCATAGTAAAGCATGATGGTTGTCTTAAGGAAATGTACTTGTGTTATTGTTTCAGTTACTAGTTAGACTAGCCAGTTTTCAATTGTTTATTTATTTATTTTGAGATGGGGTCTCCCTATGTTACCCAGGCTGGTCTTGAACTCCTGGGGTCATGCGATCCTCCTGCCTTGGCCAAGTGTTGGGATTACATCTGGCGCTCAGCCACACTAGCCACTTTGTTTGATGGAACACCGTTTTTACTTGGGAAAAAAATGTCTGGTAGACAAAGGGATTATTCAGATGTGCACATTTGGCAGACATTTTCTCAAAAGTGAATGCAATAAGCTTGTTGCTTTGAGGAAAATAACACAGTGTTTGCTGCCTGAGCTTTCAAGTGGAAATTGTAGTTTTGAAAAATTTTATTTGCCACTGTGAGCCTGGTAACTTCCCAATACTGAAAAGACTTCTCTAGGCTGAGTGCAGTGTCTCATGCTTATAATCTCAGTACTTTGGGAGACTGACACAGGAGGATCATTTGAGCCCAGGAGTTTGAGACCAGCCTGAGCAACATAATGAGACCATGTCTGTACAAAAAAATTAGCCAGGCATGGTGGCACATTCCTGTAGTCCCAATTACTTTGGGAGGCTGAGGCAGGGAGATCACTTGAGCCCAGGTGGTCAAGGCTGCAGTGAGCCATGATTGTGCCACTGCATTCCAGCCTGGGCAACAGAGCAAGACCCTGTTTCAAAAAATACATGAATAAAATAAAAAAGGACTTTTCTAATGAAATAAACAGTGATGTTAATGAATGTGATTTCAAAATATTGTGTAATGCTATGTGTTAGCATTTTGAACATCTGGATAACTTGAAGCAGTATTTTGCAAGTGACAAAGGCATATGTCAAAATCGTACATAGGTAATTGATCCGTTAAAAGTGCAAGATGGACCAATAGATTTTAACTAACCAGAATATGGAGAGATTGTTAATTATAGATTCCACATTACTGTCAACCTTTAAGAAACTACTACTAATTAGTATACCATTAAGAATAACCACAATTGTCTGAAAAGACTATTAAAATCATCCTCTTTTCCAACTTTTTATCTGTGTGAGGCTGGATTTTCTTGATATACGTTAACTACAATAACATATCACAAAAGATTGAATGCAGAAGCAGGTATGAGAATCTAAGCCAAATTTCAAAGAGATGTACAAAAATGAAAAGGATCTTATTAAAGATTGTTTATGATAACATGTAATAAGTTTACTGTTAAGTGAAATAGATACTTTAAACTTGTCAGTACGGTAACAATTAATACATATAACTCACACAAATGAAGTTTCTTTAGATCCTCATAATTCTTAAGACTGTAAAAGGGCCTTGAGACCAAATAATTTGAAAACTGCTAGTTTAGATGGAATTGTTTTTTGATTTAAGAGTCTGTAGGGGCCAGGTGTGATAGCTCACACCTGTAATCCCAGTACTTTGGGAGACTGAGTTGGGAGAATCACTTGAGCCCAGGAGTTTCAGACCAGCCTGAGCAACACAGTAAGACCTCATCTCTACAAAACACTTAAAAATTATCCAGGCATTGTGGTGCACATAGTTGGTGCTAAGTAGAAGTGTGAATGAAGGGAAGGAAGGAGGACCAGAGAGCAATTTTCATGATGTGTACAGATTTTGAAGAATTGTTTTTGACATGGATAACTTTCTGACTTCATACAGATAAGAAACCTGATCGGGAAGAAATTCAGATGAGCAATATGGGATCAAACACAAAATCGCTAGGTAGGTGATTAATTCCTGCCTAAGGATGTGGAGTAATATTTCACTGGGCTAAGGAGAGCTGTCTAGCTCTACAGTTTTTTTTCTAATACCCTTACCATTTACCATCCTGGGAGAGCGTTGGCTGATCATTTCCATTTTGAAGGATGTAAGGAAATTTAATAAAATCTGATCTGTCTACTTTTTCCACATTCCTACATGCTCAAAGGTTTTCAGAAATCTTTCTATGCCTCTCCCATTACTACACATTCAAGTTTGTAGCCCATTATATTCCTAACCCAGTCTCCTTCTCTGGAGTGAATGGATACATCTGTTTCTGCCCAACTATTCTGCTTGCTTTTCTATCTTTTCACTCTATAGTTTGATTCTGCTCATGTAATACCTCTTACTGATATGTCCTTCCCTTTTGTTTTTCTAAATTCTCTTTATCTCCAAAGGCTTAACTCAAGTCCTGTTCTCGTCAGGTCCTTCCTAACAATTGCAGCATATTTCACTCGCTCTTCTTTTAGTTCCAATAACCTTTTCAGACAAACCTCTTGTTTAGCTTTATTATGTCATATCTGGGTATTTTATACATATTGTCTTCCATCTTAGATTCAAGATTCAAGTTCTTTTTTTGAGACAGAGTCTCTTTCACCTGGGCTGGAGTGCAGTGGCGTGATTCTCATACCTCAGCCTCCCGAGTAGCTGGGACTACAGGTGTACACCATCATACCTGGCTAATTCTTATATTTTTAGTAGAGATGGGGTTTCGCCATGTTGGCTAGGCTGATCTTGAACACCTGGCCTTAAGTGATCTGCCCATCTCAGCCTCCGAAAGTGCTGGGATTACAGGCATGAGCCACCGCGGTCAGCCAGATTCAAGTTCTTTAAGTTGGGGACCATCAGACTTTAATGCCTTTGTGGAGCATTTGGCAAGCTCAGTTCCTAACGGTGATGCCTAATTACACCTACTGCTTGATATACATTTTACACTAGAGGGGAATGTCATATTTCTGTGTACACTTTTTTTTTTTTTAAACCAGATAACAACTATTCCACACCAAATGAGAGAGGAGACCACAATAGAACACTGGATCGATCAGGGGATCTAGGCGACATGGAGCCATTGAAGGGAACAACACCCTTGATGGTAAATTCTCTTTATATACTGCTGTCTGTCTAAGGCTACTTCTATTTTGAAGCCTATGTGTTTTGTGAAATACAAAAAAAAGTACAGAGAAAGATCGCATCCTTTTCTGGTAGGGGTTTTTAGGAAAAAGTAAGAGTTCTGACTCATGTTGGGATTTCTGGGGCCGTTATTCTGCAGTGGTCAAAATGGGGGAAGCATGTCTGTAAAAGTGTTACTGATATGACTAACACTAACTGATCTACTTTCAAACATTACCTTTTTCCTCTCCCTCCCTGTTTATGAATGTTTTGCCCTTCTCTTACTATTATATCTTGTTTTGTTTGAATTTACAAATTTTCAGAGTTTCCCTAGCTCTGGCACACACTCATGAGGTTCCTGTCTCTACTCATACTAACAAATTGCATGTGTTCACAGCAGGACGAGGGGCAGGAATCTCTGGAGGAAGAGTTGGATGTGTTGGTTTTGGATGATGAGGGGGGCCAAGTGTCTTACCCCTCCATGGTATGTCCTTCAGTCACCCCCAAGATTGTCCTTGAGGAAGGAGGCTCCTGAGTGCCAGCAACTTGTCAATCACGCTGATCTGATCAGGCCAGAGACTAACTAGTCTCAGCCACATGGGGCTTGAGGGGTTCTGCTTTTATGATTATTACCTCTTACGAGTCTGGGACATGCAGCTGGTGATCTGATTCTCCATTATGTGCTGCTCTCCTTTCTCCAGATTTGCTCAACTTTTTTTTTGGGGGTGGGGGGTCTCCTTAATCCCAACCCATTAACATTCTCTCTTTCTCTTTTTTCTCCACAGCAGAAGATTTAGCACCACTGTCTCCGTTCCATCTGGGCTTATATGTACTTTTATCTTTTGGTGGTGAAATTGACTGATGATTTTCCTTTTTCTTCGCTGGACTATTGTGCCAACTGCCAGGCTGCCTCCTGCCCTTACAGCCCTAAGTGGCTGCCTTCTTTCCATCAACTCCCAACTTCTTCCGGTGAAGTTTAATTGTCCCAACGCCTCCCCCTCCCCCATTTCCTCCATTTTTCTCCCAAGAAGCCTGAGTCAATTATTTGCATATTTTGAGAAACTGCTACAGATTAGTTCTTTTTGCCAGTTTTCCCTGGAACTCCTGGCCTTTTGTGGAGGGAGGGATGGAGAGAATAGGAATCTTCACTGGAAGCCGTGGGAAGAATTGGAAGTTACATGCTGTATATGCAATGTCCAGCAGTCTGATAAACTAATGATTCTTAATCAAGATTTTTTTCCTGGTGGGGAAGGGACTTTTATTTTCTTTTAGAGAGGGGAAAGTGTGAGCTCTTCCCTTATTCCTAATGGCTATTTTTGAAGCAAAGAAGGCTGGCAACATTGGCACATGCCACCTGGCAAAGGACCCTTGAGTAAGTGAAGGTCTCCTAGAAGTGGGATTAAGAAACCTTGCCCTCCTCATCTCCAAGGCAGGGACCATCAAGAACCTACAGACTCCATCTCTTCTGCAAGCCTCATGCCAACCCTGGGCTATTGCTGCTGCCCCTTAAACACAGGCTGTCCTTAACCCACCTCTCCTGCCCCGTGATATGTCTGCTGAGTTGGCCTGGCCATTTCCAAGAGGCTGTAGAAAGGGGAGGATGTCAAGGAAGACTTTTGGTTGAGAAGGAGCAGAAACATGTGTTTTTGGGAAGAAGAAGACCTCTAGGAGGAGCTAGTAGGAATGTACATGAAGCAATTAGTCTGAAACTGGCTTCCCCACTCCCCCGTTTCTCCTTTTCTTATCCTTATAGGCCTGTCCCTTGCCTCTGCCCTGGATTTGTTGGCAAACTAAAGGACTTGATGTACATAACTCCTGTCCCTTTTACCCTTACAAGGTGGGGATTGCCCCTGGCTTTGCCTCTTCTTTGTGCCTTTGGCCTGGGGTGCATCTCCTCCCGCCCTTCCATGTGCCTTTCTTTGCCTCTGCAGTCTCATTTCTCATAATTTTGCAAATTATATTTTGTTGCTTTCTTACCTACTATTAGCCCTAAATAGCAGAAAGAAGTGACCTAGAGAACCTCAGATTCTTCATTGAGGATTGGTATAGCCATGATTTCAGTCATAGCAAGCTTTTGCTCAGCAGCATATGGGTGGGATTTTGCAAAAATCCTATTCTGATGAATCTCAAAGTAAGGTTAGTAAGAGAAGTGAGTGGTGTGACTCTTACTCCTTAGGTGCCCAGAATTTACCATCATCTCTGAAGGAATTACAGGGAAGTGGTCTCCCCAATTCTCTCCTCCCTCCAGTATTGCCTCCTCTCACTTTAGCATATGTTAATTAGCAGGTTGGGCTAGAGAAATCAGCTGCTATGCGGGTTGATTATTATTATTTTTAATCCTTTTCCTTATTTGCCTTCTACTCCCCTTAATCTAATCTAAAAGCTCTGTTCCATGCAACTGGAGTTCTTTATCCCTCTCTTCCCCTTCCCTTATATATTGAGGCTATGGGGTAGGAGAAAAGTGCACAACCCACCACCCCCTTTACTCGTGCATTAAAATTTCTTATTTACCCTTTTCCCCCTTCCCATTTCTTCCCACTTTCATCTACCTTTCCTGGCAAAAAGGAGCCTTTTGTTCTCTCTGACCCTAAGAGCACACTGCACAGGGGAAATTGCCCCATCCAGACCTGGCTCCACTCTTGATTTCTCTTGTCTTCTTCTGCTCTTTTCCTGGTGCTCTTTTTTCTCGGTGGGGTGTGGGTAATAGAACAGCCATGGGCTTTTGGGGACCTTTAACTTTTTTTTTTCCTCTTTTGTTTATAAAAAACACTAAACATTCATTTCCAGAGAACCAAAAATCCCACCTTCCCACCGAACACTACTAAGGGGCTTGTGTTCTGCTCCATACCTTTTCTCCTTTCTTTCTGTCTTGTTAATGCTTTTAAAAACAAATGAGTTTTTTATATAAATAAAGTTTTTAAAGTGTGTATGTGGGGGGTCTGTGTCATTTCTTCACTTCAAGCTGTTATTTCTTCCCTGCTTTGCATCTTTGTTACTTCCTTATGTATCAGTGTCCTTTCCAGAGCAACCAGAAGGAGGTTATACCAGGATTTATTTTGAGCTCAGCCCCAACTCTTTATCAAGCAACATTCTTGTTAACTATATGTGAAACATTTTTTCTTCTGAAGATTCTTAAAAATTGAATGTGGCTGAAGTTGAACATGGGAGCTTATTGCTAACTTAGAGATAGGAAACTGAAGCATAAAGAATTAATGATTTTAATTACTGGAATTCTTCTGCAACATTTGACAAAACTAACATTGAATAAGGCCCACTGTAATACGTAGCCCTCTTAAATATAACATTTAGGACTAGAAGATTAGAAACTACCAATCCCAACTACCTAATAAATAGGAAAATGTAGGATCAAAAGGCCCATGTATATAAGTACTGACCACTGGGCCATAATGTTGCTTCTCAGGCTATATGCAGTCCTTTAGTCAGAAGTCAATAGACAGGCCTATTTATTAATATTTTACAGACCGTATTACCTGGATTACCAGGGACTGTCTTTGCTGCAGAGACCAAGGGTTAAGATCTATGGGAAGAGACTTATTTTTCTGAGGTCCTTATGTCCTGTCATATAATTAAAGACTCAAGAGAATTTATGTGAAATGCTTTCTGTATGCCCAAATCTTTAGATTAAAATTATATAGCTGCTCCTGGTGATGGTCCTGTCTTGTTTTATTGAACTAGGACTTGGGTATGAAAACTTTCATGGGCTAGTGAGACCAGGAAATCTGTCTACTACCTTTTGAAGCTTGATTTGTGTCTAACAATTGTAGTGTTAGATTAGAGGATGAAGTACAAAGCCAAAAAGCTATTAAGAGTTTACTTTCCAAAGAGTTTTGATAGCCCTGCTTGAGATGATTTTTATCTATATAGAAAAACCTGGCTACTTGGTCAGCAACACTTTATTTCCCTGTTATGTTGTTATTCTCTGGCATTGAGCTAGATACAAACCCTACTCTTCTCTCTTCCTTCTGAGTTGGTCCATTTGTTTTATCTCATTCAATAAATATTTGCCAAGCACCTCCTATATGCAAACGTTGTGTCGAGGTTAGGTTAGATTAGAGAGTGAAACAGATGGATCTTTTCTCATAGATTGCAATCCATGAGAATCCTCTATAGCTAACATCTATGATCAGACGAGATCGTGTGCGTTCAGGGTGATATGACCATAGACAAGATCTATGATCTTAAAAACACTTCTCTGTGCCATGTCTAAATACAATGAGATGTTACACAGAATGATGTGTAAAGGCCCTATCTCACAAGTTTCTTGACACTGATGTACTTTGTGACAGAGGCCAAAGCTGGGACCTCACTTGGCCACTTTTTTTTTTTTTTTTAAAAGACAGAGTCTTGCTCTGTCGCCCAGGGGCACAATCTCGGCTCACTGCAACCTCTGCCTCCTGGGTTCAAGCAATTCTCCTGCCTCAGCCTCCCGAGTAGCTGGGATTACAGGTGCGTACCACCACGCCTAGCTAATTTTGTATTTTTAGTAGAGACGGGATTTCACTATGTTGGCCAGGCTGGTCTCAAACTCCTGACCTCAAGTGATCCATCTGTCTTGGCCTCCGAAACTGCTGGCATTACAGGCGTGAGTCACTGCTCATTGCTGGCCACTTGTTTTTCTTGCTGAACTAATATTCTTTGCTACAAACTGGAAACACCTCACCCAGGAAGAACTAAGGACCAGTCTTTCCATATCATTTTTTTCTCATTTTGTCTTTTTATATCTGAAGCAAAGGTTCTTATTTTCATAGATGGAATTGACTAGACCTAGCCCTATAGATCTGAGCAAGTTACATAAGAATTCCCTGTATGCTTGTTGAAAATGTAGAGTCCCATGTTCCATTTCCAAAAACCGATTCAGTAGGTGGGACTGAGGAATCTAAAATCATGGTAAGTCATCCAGGTTATCCTCTTTTTTTTTTTTTTTTTGAGACGGAATTTCACTCTTGTCACCCGGGCTGGAGTGCAATGGCGCGATCTTAGCTCAGTGCAACCTCCGCCTTCCGGATTAAAGCGATTCTCCTGCCTCAGCCTCTTGATTAGCTGGGACTACAGGTACCTGCCACCACATCGAGCTAATATTTGTATTTTTAGTAGAGACGGGGTTTCACTATGTTGGCCATGCTGGTCTTGAATTCCTGACCTCAGGTGATCCACCCCACTAGGCCTCCCAAAGTGCTGGGATTACAGGCGTGAGCCACCATGCCTGGCCCATCCAGGTTATTCTGATGTATGTGGTCAGTCAACTGTGACTTAAGGGACTGATCTAGTGACTTGCTTAAGGTTACAGCCTCAAAGTGGAACCTAGGATTACTGGCTTCAACTCCACTGGCAGTAATACTAGTATGGTGAATGTAGACAATATGATGTGGTGATCACCATTTTAAGAGAGCATCCATAGAGGAAACTGTTTATCTCAAAGGAATGCATTGCTTTCAATGGAGTTTGAGATAATGGAAAGTGATAGGTTGGTGTGTGGTATCTGGGTAGGAGAAGCTTCTCATCCTGAAAATCATATGTAGGTAATGCTCAGCTTGCTGAGGCAGTAAGCTAGCCCTTAATATGGGGTCCTGTAGGTCACAGAGAATCCCCTGGTATTGCCGACTTTGACTTAAGTGTCACTTCTAGCTAGAAAGGGTATCTCAACTGGGGAGCAAGTGGCCCCATTGGTAGCTTCCAGAGAGAGCTACTTCAGGAAAGCTCAAAAAAGATAATTGCTAGGAACAATTTTTTTTCACACAGCTTTAAGACTGTTCTGTTGCCTGTGTCACTTAAAGCATTAGTTCTTCAACTGATCCATCCAGGATTTAGAGACAGACATGGATGAAGAGAAAGCTGGAGGAGGTAAGATTGATTGGTCTGCATCATTTTAACCTGACGTTTTTCTCCTTTTATGCAGTGTAAAATGACCATGGATAGCTATCCATGAATGGACTAAGAGCTTTACACTTGTTATAATTGTAGGAGCTATAAGCATGTGGCAACTAGCTTTTAAAATTTTTTTTACCTGAGAAAAAGTGCTATACTTATCTCCATATACTTCTCTATTGTTGAAAAAAGACAGGTTATTACACTTTTATTGAGGACACAAAAGAATTACTACCCTACTGTCTTTTCCCCCAGTATCTCTTGTGCTAATGGACAGTGCCATAAGACATTTATGCCTGAGGAAAAAGAAATATGGGATATTTGTGGTGATGTTCCAGTCAATTACCCAATTTTTGTCTTTACCTCAATTCTTTTTTTTTTTTTTTTTTGAGGTGAAGTTTCACTCTTGTTGCCCAGGCTGGAGTGCAATGGCATAATCTCGGCTCACTGCAACCTCCGCCTCCCAGGTTCAAGCGATTCTCCTGCCTCAGCCTCTGGAGTAGCTGGGATTAAAGGCATGTGCCACCATGCCCGGCTAAGTTTGTATTTGTAGTAGAGACGGGGTTTCTCCAGGTTGGTCAGGTTGGTCTCGAACTCCCAACCTCAGGTGATCTGCCTGCCTCGGCTTCCCAAAGTGTAGTGATTACAGGCATGAGCCACCACGCCCGGCTCACCTCAGTTCTTTTTTTCCTTCCACTTAAAGGCAGGCTTAGCGTTGGTCTTACAGTTCACGCTGTTGGCAGAATCAGGGCAGGGGGAGTGCGTTGGTGTGAGTATTTGAAACTAATTCAGGGCTCTGTTTTTGGCAGTATGCTGGATTAGATAATTCTGAAAAGTCCTTTCAGCAGAAGCAACCAAGATAATGGGTAATTATATTTATAAAAAATACTTTTAAACATATTGCTGAGCAGGCACGAAAGTAAGGATCCTACAGCTCTTCAAAATGAAGCAAAAGCTGGAATCCTAGGAAGTAACTGCCAAAGCCAACTTTTCCTCAGAATTTTTGCCAAATTCAGCAGACCATAACCTTCTATTTTAGTGATTACACAAAGTACGGGCAACAGGAAATGAGAAATCTAGTAGGTTCCCTCATAAAGCTGGACACCTTCAGTGTAAAGGTGTACAAGAAATAAATACTCCATAGAAGGGCGCAGCAAGGAACTCATTTTGTCTCAACCTTAGTGCCACATGGAAGCTATAGAATATTTTCACTGATAATTTGTAACCACAAATGGCCTTCTATGGGCTTTCAGTCCAAACTTAGGCTACTTGTGTGGTCCAAAAAGCTTAACTGGGGAATTTAAAGTGGTACTCATTTGTTTATGCTTCCAGGTGATTTCCAGAAGCAAATGCAATTCCTCTAAGGCCTCAGAACAATTCCCGTAGATATACTTTCAAGGTAAATGAGTGCTCTTGCCCAAAAATTAGAAACTGAACAAAGAAATAAGGCACAATGAGTGAAAAGACAGACACAGAAGCTGATCTTTTAAATACTTCAGATGTTGGCATTGTTGCACAGACTATAATGAAATAATGATTAATGAACTTTTTGAATTAGTTGAAAAGCCTTTTGAATTAGAAGTGAAAAATAAAATTTGAGGTAAGAAGTCAATGGATGGATTAAATAGATTAGACAAATTGAAGGAGGATTTGTGAATTGGAAGATAAGAAATTATACAGAATGCACTCCAGTTAAAGAGAAAATGGAAATAGGCAAGAGGTTGAGATGACAATGGAATAAGATCTAACATACATTATTTGGAACATCAGGAGATAGGAGGAGGCAATATTCAAAGAGAAATTTTTTAGTGTTGGATGAAAGGCACCAAACCTCAGACTTAGGGAGCCCAGTGAATCTCAAGCAAGATAAACCAACTTACCTAGTACATCAGGGTGAGATGCAGAAAACCAAAGAAAAGATTTTGGGCATCTAGAGAGAAAATACAGACTACCTGTAGAAAACCAGCCAGATGGTGACTTCTGTGTCAACAATGAAAGCCAGGAAACAGTGAAATTTATCTTCATCATGTTAAGAAAAAAAGGAACTTATTATGAAAGCTTACCCGAGGTGACACTTTTTAAAAAGCTAATAAAAACATTTTCCGACAAAAGCAGAGTTTCCGCTTACAAAAGGATGTCCTTGAGGTGGAAGGAAAATGATCTCAGATGGAGAATCAGATGCAAGAAGGAACACTGAACGAAATTGCTAAAGCCTTCACTGTAAGAGGAAATGTGTAATTTATGGGAGAGAAATACAGACTAGAATTAAAATGCTGGACAACAATAACATGTAAAGTTGAGGGAGCAATTACAACACTAATTTTCAGGTTCTTCAGGAGGAAAGTAAAGATACTGATAAGACTTGAAAAACTAAATATATTAGATTGGAACAGAAGTAATTGCATTGAAATGGCAAAAACTGCAATGACTTTTGCATCAACCTAATACATATTAGTTGGAATAACCACTAAAGAATGAATATAGGACATATAACTTACAAACAAGTAGAGAGGGAAGAAAGCAAAAGGAGTATGGACAAGGTTAGTACTGGTGCTGCATCTGATGGAACAAGCTGAGCCTGCAGGGCAGTGGTGGTAGGTAGTGGTGAAGCCCCCACCTTTATATCACAGCACTGGGTGTAGCATGTGGCAAGTGAAGTAGATGTGTGCAGCAAAGAGCAGAGTGAAGAACAAGAATAGGGACAAAGGGAATAGCTCCAAGACAATTTCTATAAAAGCAAAGTTAAAAATTGGCTGTTATGTCAGCTGGTCAGCCTGGCTTAAAGACACAGTCAGTACAAATGCTTTCATATCTTGCTGATGAAATTGCAGTCTTCTGTAATCCCAGCACTTTGGGAGGCCAAGATGGGCGGATCACCAGGTCAGGAGATCGAGACCATCCTGGCTAATGTGGTGAAACCCCGTCTCTACTAAAAATACAAAAAATTAGCTGGGCGTGGTGGTGGGCGCCTGTAGTCCCAGCTACTCGGGAGGCTGAGGCAGGAGAATGGCATGAACCCGGGAGGCGGAGCTTGCAGTGAGCCGAGATCGCGCCACTGCACTCCAGCCTGGGTGAGAGCGCGAGACTCCGTCTCCAAAAAAAAAAAAAAAAAAAAAAAAATTGCAAAGTCTTATTTGTCTGAGTATCCTCCCCATATCCTAAAAGGGTTTGAGCCAGAGTAGGGCTGGACTAAAGCTGGAGGCTACCCTTTGACATGAAGATGTATCATTTTTAGGTACTACTGGCTTTAGAGTAGGAGAGGTCACAGGGAAGCATTGGGCTATTCAAGCTCATCTCTGGGTCATCATTTCCTGGGCACTAAGAAGGGCTTACTCAGGGACATTGATTCAATTTTGAATTGGTAGTGCATTACAATGTCACACATTTGCAACAGACATTTCTCTGTCCCTTATGGTGCACTTAAAGCATGTCTATACTAGTGAAACAAGCTTAGATTTATATATGGGATCAAGATGTGCTATCTACTGTCTTATTCAAGTGCCTTTTGCTTTAATCTTTTATTTCTTTATTATTTTTTATTTTCGTTTTTTGAGACGGAGTCTTGCTCTGTCACCCAGGCTGGAGTGCAGTGGTGCAATCTCTGCTCACTGCCACCTCTACCTCCTGGGTTCAAGCGATTCTCCTGCCTCAGCCTCCCGAGTAGCTGGGATTACAGGTGCCTGCCACCATGCCTCACTAAATACAAAAATTTTAGTGGAGATGGGGTTTTATCATGTTGGGCAGGCTGGTCTCGAACTCCTGACCTCAGGTGATCTGCCCACCTTGGCCTCCCAAAGTGCTAGGATTACAGGTGTGAGCTACCGTGCCCGGCTTTTTGTTTCTTTTTATTGAGGTTAGTGACTGAAATCTAGCTCAGATTTTTGAGATGATTTAGAATGATCATTTATATTAAACTACTCAGCACAAAATTCAGGCTCTGGAACCAAATTGTCTGAGTTCAAGTCCTTGCTGTGCTACTTAGCTGTGTGACCTTGAGCAAATTTCTAAAGCATTTGGTACCCTTCATCATGGGAAGAAGAATATCTACATATTATGAAGATGTAATGAGATAATGAATGTAATTGGACTTAAAACAGTACCTGGCACATAGTGTATTGTTACTATTTATCACCAGGTACTTTTACATATATATGCGTATAATTAGCTATGTGATTGCTGAGTTATTATGTCCAACTACTTCAGGGATGATTTCAAGGGGAACTCAAAATGACAAGCAAGTGGTATACATGTCCACACCCTAGATTAGGAAAAGATAGCCTTAGTCTTTTGGTGGGTACTTAGACCTCTTTTGTCCAGGCTCTGTTGTAGGTGCTTAAGTGTTAGGACTTTTAGGAATGATTCTTGCAAAAATGAATATTAAAGGCTTAGAGATTACTATGGCATGCCCACATGGAAGCATCTGTTTATTCTGGTAGTGCTTGTGACAACACATAGACTTCTCAGAACTAAGATGAGAAAAGACTTCCTCACAAGATATCAAGGTTTTTCTGTGTGTCTGAAACCTCAAGAGATAAAGGAGTAATCTTTGGGTATGAGAACCCATGAGATATGAAGGGATTTAATTGAATGAAAGAATGAATAAAACCTACATACATTTATTAAGTACTTTGTTGTATATTAGGCCCTATACTGGTGATAGACATGTAGTGAGCACATGTCCTCAAGGAACATTTGGTAAATTACTCTGCAAGGGCAAAGGGTTTTAAGCAGTGAAGTCATTAGATCACTAGCTATAGAGAAGACTATGGAGAGGAAAAGACTGGATGATCAGAGGAAGCTGCAAGATTCTAGGCAAGGGATAATAGTGGCTTAGACTAGGTCATATAATATAGAAAGAAAAGAATATTTCCAGTTCAGTAATGTTAACAGCTAATATTTAGTGCTGTGTGAAACTTTCTAAATACTTTGAATATATATTGACATTTAATCTCATGAACCCTATACACAGGGGAATGACATGAACATATATAATAGTAGCAAATATTTGGGGGCTAACCTTCGTGCTAGGCTTCACATGCATTCTTTTTTTTGTTTTTTGTTTTTTTTTGAAATGGAGTCTTGCTCTGTCACCCAGGCTGCAGTGCAGAGACTGTGATCTTGGCTCACTGCAACCTCCACCTCCCAGATTCAAACAGTTCCTGCCTTAGCCTCCCAAGTAGCTAGGATTACAGGCATGTACCAACACATCTGCTTAATTTTTCTATTTTTAGTAGAAAAGGGGTTTCACCATGTTGGCCAGGCTGGTCTTGAACTCCTGACCTCAGGTGATCTGCCTGCCTCGGCCTCCCAAAGTGCTGGAATTACAGGCGTTAGCCACCACGCTCAGCCATATATGCATTATTCTTGTTTAATATTTACCACAACTCTGTGATTCTCCTCATCTTACAGCAGTTAAGTAACTTGCCTTAGGTTACACTCAGTGACAAAGGTTAAACATTTTTTTGTTTTTTGATCAGATTTGTTTGATTAGAAATGCTGTGGGTTTTTCTGTTACTACTAACATAAATTGCTTTAGAAGGTAGAATTGGTAGAACATAGGGTGAGGAGAAGAGTTGAGAATGAGTTCCTCCAGCCTGGGCAACATGGTGAAACCCTCTCTCTACTAAAAATACAAAAAATTAGCTGAGTGTGGTGGCATGGGGCTTCTGGTCCCAGCTACTTGGGAGGCTGAGGTGGGAGGATGGCTTAAGCCTGGGAGGCAGAGATTACAGTGAGCCAAGATCATGCCACTACACTCCAGCCTGGGTGACAGAGTGAGACCCCATCTAAAAAAAATAAAACAAAAAAAACAATGATTTTCTGATATCTGGGTGATATCAGCCACTGATTGAGACAGGAAACAGTGGCAAGTAAAAGGATATGTTGGAAGAGAAAAGTTTAGTTCGAAGTAAAGTTCGAAGTGATTGAGGAACACTGAAGTGGAAGTATCCAATAGGCAGCTGGATATGTGACACTAGGGCTCAAAAGAGGCCTGGATTCTGAATACAGATTTGACAGTCTAAGCAATGTACTTTAAGCTATAAGAGTATATGAGATGGCCCAGGGAGTGTAAGTATGAGAAGAGTGGAGAGTTTAGATTTGAACCCTGTTGGTACATAAATATTTAAGAAGGGAAAGGAGACCCTGAAAAACTAGGGAACTAGTCTGATTTAGGAGAATATTTTTGTTTGTTTTTAAATTTTCTTTTTTTTCTTTTTTTTTTTAATTTTTGAGACAGTCTCACTCTGTTGCCCAGGCTGGAGTGCAGTGGCGTGATCTCGACTCACTGCAAACTCCTCCTGGGTTCAAACAATTCTCTTGCCTTGGCCTCCCAAGTAGCTGGGATTACAAGTGCGTGCCACCAAACCTGGCTAATTTTTGTATTTTTAGTAGAGACAGGGTTTTGCCATGTTGGCCAGGCTGGTCTCGAATTCCTGGCCTCAGGTGATCCACCCACCATGGCCTCCCAAAGCGAGGCTTGAACCACCATACCTGGCCTGTTTGTTTTTTTTTAAGAAGCCAGTGCTGCTTCCCATTGCAAAGTAACTAGCAAAAAAGTAGGGTTTGCTTTGATCTGTTTCATCGTTGGAGGATATTTAATTTTGCTTCCAATCTTCCTATGATATTTGGATCTTTGAGATCTGGAACCCTAAAGAGCATGGATTCAATCTTCCATTTAATTCTCCTTCCCTCTGGTATAAAACTAGGGTTCAGAATCCAGAAAGACCACCTTACCAATTGGGCAAAATGGGCAATAGTTCCAGTTCTTCCCACCGTCAGGCCTGTGTCTGACCTGCCTCATCCTGTTCTCCCTACTCCTCTCTTGCTTGTCCCTTGATCCCTCTCTTTCTTTGCTTTCCTCTTCATTTATTTCCACTAGTTCTCTAGTTGCTTCCACTCCAGACCTCTACGACCAGGCAGCCTATCAAGAATTACAAATCTGGTTTTATTTCTCCTGCTCAAAATTTGTCCCTCAGAGAGTGGTTAGCGTAGCCAATAGGGCACAGCTATATTCCACCCTGTGACTTATAGGAGGAAGCCACTTCATGTGAGGTGGTCCCCCTCAGTGAGTCCTTCCTGCAGAGCAGAGATTGCCAGCTTACTTAGGATAGTCCTGAGTCCTGCAGGACTGACAGAACTGACTAAGAACCCATATATTCCTTTACTCTGTCTGCTTTTGTCCCTTACTCTGATTCCAATAGACTCATTGCCACATAAACCCAGGCTTTCAGGGGTCAGATGGGACCAGTGCGGGCTGGGGACTTGTCCTTATTGAGCAGCTCTCTACCTATAAGGCCAGTAAAATACCAAGAACAGAGCATAGTAGGTGCTGAACATAAGGCGTACATAGTAACCACTAGCGATAGATGAGATAATGAATGAGTGTCCTTTGCTGGAAGAGCCCATCACCAGCCAGGAGTCTCCACCTCCAGCAACAGTGGAGTGGACCTTCAGCACACACCCCAACCCCACCTTGCCTGACCCTGACCCCATTCTGCCTCATAGATCGATTATTTTTAATAACTTGGTTTAAATTAAAAGACCCTATATGACTTTTTAAAATAACATGATTTAACACAGCAGATTACAGAATTAAAATTCTTGCCTCTCTTTTATGTCACTCCCTAGGAATAACTACTCTTAACCATTTGTTACATATCCTTTCAGATATCTTTCTCCAAGTGCTTATGCAACAAAGACTTCTTTTTTATTTTTTATTTTGAGACAGAGTCTTGCTCTGTCGCCCAGGCTGATCTCCGCTCACTGCAACTTCTGCCTCCCAGGTTCAAGCGATTTTCCTGCCTCAGCCTCCCAAGTAGCTGGGATTGCAGGTGTGGGCCACCATGCCCGGCTAATGTTTGTTTTTAGTAGAGATGGGGTTTCTCCATGTTGGCCAGATTGGGCTCGAACTCCTGACCTCAAGTGATCCGCCTGCCTCAGCCTCCCAAAGTGTTGGGATTACAGGTGTGAGCCACCACGCCCGGCCACAAAGATTTATTTCTAATGGAATGTATGATGTACATATTCGGCAATTTTGTTTTTTTCCCATAAAGCATGTCATGGACATCTTTCTACCATAGTGCATATTAGTCTTCCTTGTTTTCCTCATGATTGCCTATTTTGCCTTTGTAAGTCTGTGCCATTTTAGACCTGGTATCTTCCTGCTTCTGAGCCATCTTTTTGTGGCCAACATGGAAGTCTATAGCCCACTTAGGAGACATTTTTCTCAGTATAGAACCTCAGTCCAGAGCCCATGATCCTGTGGTTAGGATGAGCAGACAGTATGGCTGCTTTGCCCCCTCTCTGGACAATTCAGCCTTATCAGCCTCCACCTCACTTCCCCAGAGGATTTGGAAATATGCTTCAGGGTCAGAGATGCTAAGTATCCTGTCCTCCCCTTCCTTTGGAACATAACACAGAGGATTTTTGGCTTTTTAAACCTACATCTTATCTGAAGGTAGGGATTGCTCTGCCTGCCATCCCAAAGCCTACAGTCCTGATACTGTGAAATGAGCGCAGAGGAAAGAGGTGGAATGTAGTTGGCTTTGAGTCCTAGCCAGCCGTTTGAAGGCTACAGACTGCTTCTAACTTGTTTCTGATGGAATTCCCAGGAAGGACCCTGGCTCAACATGATTGTCATCATGTCTTCTCTGTACTTTGGAGAAATCAGGTCCCAAACTCTCCTTTCTGGGCCTCTCTAATGTCTGACTGTGGACATTTGGTATCTCAGCTCTGACTTTGCCTTTACTTCCTGTAGAGTGTCTTGAATTCTGGTAACTCATATTCTAGTGATGGTATCTCATTGCCAGTTGCTTTGTAACCTGCATTCCATAGTGTTGCTTACACGAAACTGACTTAAGAAGTGAAACCCTGACCCCATCAGTACTGTCACTCATCACTTAATGGCAAGGATATGTTCTAAGAAATGCATCGTTAGGCGATTTCATTGTTGTGGGAACATCACAGAGTGTCCTTATGCAAATCTAGATGGTACCATTTACTACACTCCTGGGCTATGTGGTATAGCCCATTACTCCTAGGCTACAAACCTGTACAGCATGTGTGTACCATTATTATAGTAATAATACTGTAGGCAATTGTAGTATGGTAAGTATTTGCATGTCTAAACATAGAACGTTTACCTGCATAGGGTACTTACGTGAATGAAGCTTGAGGACTGAAAGTTGCTCTGGGTGAGTCAGTGAGTGAGTGGTGAGTGGAAGTGAAGGCTTAGGACATTACTGTACACTTAGGCTACATTAAATTTATAAACTATTTTTCTTCAGTAATAAATTAGCCTTAGCTTACTATAGCTTTTCTTCATAAACTTTAAAAATTTAAAAAAAACTTTTGACTCTTTTGTAATAATAGCTTAAGATAAACACATTGTACAGCTGTACAAAAATATTTTCTTTTTCCATATCCTTGTTCTATAGCTATTTTCTATTTAAATTTTGTTATTTTACTTTAAACTTTTTTTTTTTTTTTTTTTTAGTTAAAAACTAAGACATAAGTCCAGCACTTTGGGAGGCCAAGGTGGCAGGATAGCTTGAGACCAGGAGTTCAAGACAAGCTTGGGAAACATGGCAAACCCTGTCTCTACAAAAAGATGAAAAAATTAGCGGGGAGCAATGATGCACTCCTGTAGTCCTAGCTTCTTGGGAGGCTGAGGCAGGAGGGTCCCTTGAGCCCAGGAGTTCCAGGTTACAGTGAGCCACTGCACTCCAGCCTGGATGACAGAATAAGACCCTGTCTCTCAAAATGAATCAATCACACAAAAAAGCCAAAAACTAAGACGCACACACGTGTTAGCTTAGGCTTACATGGGGTCAGGATCATCACTGTCTTTCACCTCCATATTGTGTCTTACTAGGTCTTCGGGGGCAGTAACGTGCATGGAGCTGTCATCTATGGTAATAATGCTTTCTTCTGGAAGATCTGCTGAAGAGACCTGCCTGGGACTATTTTACAGTTGACCTTTTTTTATTTTTGAAACAGTGTCTTGCTGTCTCACCCAGGCTGGAGTGCAATGGCACGATTTTGGCTCACCGCAGTCTTGAACTCCCCAGGCACAGGCGATCCTCCCACCTCAGCCTCCTAAGTAGCTGGACTACAGGTGTATGCCACCATGCCTGGCTACGTTTTGTATTTTTTTTGGAGAGACGGGGTCTCACCATGTTGCCCAGGCTCAGGCTGGTCTTGAACTCCTGGCCTCAAGCAATCCTCCTGCCTTGGCCTCCCAAAATGCTGGCATTTCAAGCATGAGCCACCCTGCCTGGCATAGTTAACTTTTTTAATAGGTAGGAGGAATATACTCTAAAATAATAAAATATAGTAAATACATAAACCAATAACATAATCCTTTATTATTATCAAGTATTATGTACTGTACATAATTGTATGTGCTATACTTTTATATGGCTGATAGTGTCATAGGTTTGTTTACACCAGTATCACCACAAATACATGAGTAATGCATTGTTTTGTGATACTACAGCCGTTATGATGCCACTAGTGATGGGAAACTACTACATATAGATGCTAGGGCCTAAGGCTATTCCTGTCTTTGAGGAGCTCTGATCCCAGGGATGAAGGCAGTAAATTCATTAACGAGGTAAGCATTATTATAATGATTTCTTTTTAACATTTAGAAGATGGTTGACTTCTGCCAGGAAGGAGGGCAAGGCTTCACTGAGGTGACATTTTGGTTGGTTTGAAAGGATAATTAGGATTCCATCAGTTGGAGAAGGTGTGAAGTCATTCAAGTCAGATAGAATAATGTGCAAAAGTACAGAGGTATAAAAAGAATGTGGTTCATTAGGTGTCCACATAGGCAAGGGGAAGTTTCTCTTTATAGAAACATTTCATCTCATAATTGAAGGTGTGATTGAAATACAATATTATCATTTTGCAATCCCTAATAAAGGGATCTTAGGCATTGGGCATCAACAGCTGCTAACATCACAAAAAGAGATCAGTATCACCTATGAAGTAGTTTAAAAAAATATTAAGCCTGAGTCTGATCAAACTTGTAGATCCAAATACTATTTTATAGGAAACACAGAAGATGGGGGCAATGTTAAACTATACCATGAGGATGTAACTAGCAACATGGGAGGAATTACAAATGACCTAATTTCTTTAATAAATTAATTGCAAGAAGAAAAAAATGGAGACAGACCTATAAATTAAAAAAATCAGCCTCAATGCATGGGTCTTATTTGGATTCTAACATAAGAGGACATTTTATGAGACAATTGGAAATTCGAATACTGTATATTTGATGTTACTCGGATTATTATTTTTAGATACGACAGTGGTATCATGGGTTATGATTAATTCATTGTAAATTCGAGCAATGTACTGAAATTTTAATGGATAAAATGTTATGATGAGGAAATTTGCTTCTAAGTAGTATGGGAGAAGAGTAGATGAGGCTATAAGTGACACAATTGGCTATGGGTAATTCAAGCTGGGGTATGGGTACACCAAGGTTCATTATAGTATTCTATTTGATTTTTCTGTATATTATTTAAAATTTAAAATTAGAATTCCCTGTAATAAGTTTTTTAAAAATGGTATATTTGGGATCTAGTAGCTCCATGTGGCTGAGGCACAGGGACATACAGGGCAGCAGGATATGGGGCTATGAAGGGAGTGGGGGTCGCAGGGGTGGTGCTTGGGCTATAAAGTTCTTTTCATGCAGGCAAATGAGTTTCACACCACCCTGGAGACCTAGCGTTCTGAGGTGGAGCCTCTGGAGCAAGGATGGGGGACAGGAGCTGAACAGAGGGGATACTAGGATATTTTAACAAGAACAGATTTGCTTCTAACTTTTATTAAATTGAGCTTCCAGGTAATATTTTATTTAAAAACGGGATTCTGAGGCTTCAAAAAATTTCTCTGTAGCCATTGAGAGAACAGTTGAATATTTTAAAGACTGTCACTTAAGCCATAGTGCAGAAGATTGGAGGTAGGGAAATCAGCTGGGAGGCTATTTTAATATAGCTGGGAGGCAAATGAATAAAGCATTTGTTTTGAGAGGAATTTAGCCAATGAAGATTTGGTCCCAGGAGGTAAACCTTTTAAGACAATATTTGTAATTATTGTTTCCCAGGCCATACTCGTAGGGAAGACAACAAAGAGGGTGTGGAAATATGCTTACTCCTTGTAACAAGAAAGCCAGTCCTTCTTGGCACCCACTGGGGAATAGGCTCCCTGCTCCTTTCTCTTCTATCTGGCTCTTGACAGAGCACATGGAGAACTCATGTCTCCCTTACAACTGTCTCAGCATCTTCTTTGATCAGAGTCTCCAGTCTGTCCTCCTGTGTACCATAACTGATAATTTGGTGAGGTAGGGAGTGATACCAGCTGTTTGGGTTCACAGTGACCACTTCTATTGTTGTTGCTCCTGTCTCAACTGTAGCTGCTTTTAGTATGCACCACCACATCTACTTGACAGTACTCTACCTTCTTATAGCAGCTTAAACTCCAGACTGTAAGACCCCAACAATTAGCCATCTCTTCTTCCCTTTTCTGTGAAATCTTAGAGTCTGTCTGACTAGGCAAATCCACTGACTTTCCCTCCTAGTAATCTCCCTCAAATGTAATGTCTCACTGAGCCCTGTGCCTTTAAAACTCATGGACACATACTCATGCATCAAGCTGCTTACAGCTAAAAAAAACTAACTATTAACATTCCAGACTTTGCTAGGTGCCTGTAATCCTAACACTTTGGGAAGCTGAGGTGGGAGGATCACTTGAGCCCAGGAGTTTGAGACCAGCCTGGACAACATAGTGAGGCCCCATCTCTACAAAAAACCCAAAAATTAGCTGGCGTGGGATCACGTGCCTGTAGTCCCAGCTACTCGGGAGGCTGAGGGAGGAGGATCATTTGAACATGGAAGGTTGAAGCTGCAGTGAGCTATGATCATGCCACTGCACTCCAGCCTGGGTGACAAAGTGAGACCTTGTCTAAAAATAAAAATAACATTTAGATCTTGTCTAAAAATAAAAAACATTCCAGACTTGGTGAAAATCATTTAGGTACATCTTTATGTGTCTCTATCCCTCTGGCTTTCAGTCTACAATGTCCTGGTGGGCGGGACACATGTTTCTTAACCTTGCCTTTGCCCCTCTGACTCGATGCTTGAGTGAAGCCTCTTTAATTCGTACTTTTCGTGCTCATTAAGATCTTAGCCTTCTTGAATTACAGAACTCCTTGCGAATCCGATGATTGTTATGCACCTGCTCCAGAGAAATGCACACACATAGTATTTTGCCTACAATTTGAGAGTCTCTAGAATTTTAAAGCCGTTGCAATTTAAATGCATCAGGAAGACTTGACGGCAGAGAGTTTCTTGATAAAAATGCAGTATTCCTTTATTGCTGCTTGTTTGGTTAGTTTAAAAATATACGATACTTCTTGTCCTACCCTAGAATTTCTGGTGCCAGTGTCACCAATTTAAACAATCTCTCTGGTAATTCTAAAGTTCACTAAGATTTGAGAAGTTCTGCCCTAAAGACTCAGCTTATCTTCATAGTCTATCTCATCTTCCGCTCCCAGCCACTTAACTCCTGCTACAGGGGTTCAAACTCTGGAGTCCTGGTTGTTATCTAAAGAGAACAACTGCGTTCCTCTAGGGCTAAAGTGAAGCCCCTTCTTGGAGAAGCACTAGAGTCTGACAGTGGGCCCAGGTCTCCTTCATTTTCAGGTACAGTTCTGAATTCAGAAAGCCAAGTCATGTCCCAGAGAGCTGCACTTCCCTGTTTCTTTCTGTCCATCTCTAATCAATTATTTCTGTACTCATCTTCCCCCAGTTCAGACTGGAACTTTCCCTCTTCTGGAGTTGTGGCTTTCCACCATACAAGATGTCTCGTGCTTCTGCATGTTTGCATCCAGGTGTGTTATTATTCCTGTGTGGTAGCCAGCGGTCCAGACTTAGAGTGCCTTGTAAGTGCCTCTAATTAGGATATAGTAAAAAGCTTTGCAGAGTTAAGCTTACATCCCAGCAGGTCCAGGTACTTCTTTGAGGTACAAAACTGATGACAGGGCTGGGCGCAGTGGCTCACGCCTACAATTCTAGCACTTTGGGAGGCCGAGGTGAGCAGATTACTTGAAGTTAGGAGTTTGAGACCAGCCTGGCCAACATGGTGAAATCCTGTCTCTCCTAAAAATACAAAAAATTAGCTGGGTGTGGTGGTGCATTCTTGTATTCCCAGCTACTTGGGAGGCTGAGGCAGAAGAATGGCTCAGGAGGTGGAGGTTGCAGTGAGCCAAGATTGTATCACTGCACTCCAACTTGAGTGACAGAGTGAGTGAGACTCTGTCTCAAAAACAAACAAACAAACAACCAACAAACTGATGACAGAGCAGAGAAGGTCATATTGAGTAACTTATTATTTTTACTAGCTATAAACAATTTAAAAAATGTAATAATTGAAAATAATTTAGAGAGTTCAGAAAGAGCCAAGCACAGTGGGTCATATCTGTTACCTCAGCACTTCGGGAGGCCGAGGTGGGAGGATTACTTGAGCCTAGGAGTTCAAGACCAGCCTGGGCAACATAGTGAGACCCCTGTCTCTACAAAAAAATAAATTAGTCAGGTGTGGTGGCATGTACCTTTACTCCCAGCTACTTGGCAGACTGAGGCAGGAGGATCCCTTGAACCCAGAAGGTTGAACCTGCTGTGAGCCATGATCACACCACTGCACAGCCAGGGTGACAGAGTGAGACCCCATCTTTAAATAAATAAATAAGAAAGTACAGCAAGTGTTTTTTTTTTTTTTTTTTTTTTTTTTTTTTAAGTAGAGGCTAAGTTAATTATAATCCTAGTTCCTGCCATCCAGAGGCAACCATTGTTAACATTCTGGCATCCTTCCATCTAGTGTTTTTCTATTTTTTAAAAAATAGAAATTATACAATATATACAACACAGTTACCTGCTTTTCTTTGCCTAACCTTGTTTTATAACATTTCCCAATTTTTCAAAATCGTATTTTCTTTTCATGGCTGCATGATATTTAATTAAATGAATATACTATTATGTAACTTTTGCTCAATTGTTGGATACTTAAGTGTAATACCTATGTATAGTATTATAAATATGCTGTAATAAACATCTTTGTACCTAAACTTCTTCTTCTGGATTTTTTCCTTAGAAGAGGAATTGCTGGGTTAGAAATTATGAACATTTTTAAGACTCTTGATATACAGTACTAAATTATTTTCCAGAAAGATTAGAGTATGTAGTCTTTTCAGATTGGGTTCTTTTACTTAGAAATAGCATTTAAGGCTCTTTCCTGTCATGTTATGGTTTGATAGCTCATTTCTTCTTATTGCTCAATAATATTCCATTGTATGGCTGTACCACAGTTTATCCATTTACCTAGATAAACAAAACCAAAAACATCTTGGGTGCTTCTAAATTTTAGCAATTATGAATAAAACTGCTGTAAACATTCATGTGCAGGTTTTTGTGAGGATGTAAGTTTTCAATTAATTTGAGTAAATACCAAGGAGCATGATATGGTATGGATTTGTGTCCCACCCAAATCTCATCTCGAATTGTAATCCCCAGTGTTGGAGGAGGGGCTTGGTGGAAGGTGATTGGATCATGGGGGTAGATTTCCCTCTTGCTGTTCTCATGAAAATGAGTGAGTTCTCATGAGATCTCGTTGTTTAAAAATGTGTAGCACCACTTCCTTCACTGTCTTCCTTCTGCTCCAGCCATGTAAGATGTGCCAGCTTCCCCTTTGCCTTCTGCCATGATTCTAAGTTGCCCGAGGCCTCCCAGAAGCAGAAACCTGTACAGCCTGCAGAACCATGAGACAATTAAACCTCTTTTCTTTATAAACTACCCAGTTTCAGGTATTTCTTTATAGCAGTGTGAGAACAGACTAGTACAGAGCACAATTCCTGAGTCATATGGTAAGCCTGTGCTTAGCTTTGTAAACTGAAATTGCCTTTTCCTCCAGCAGTGAGGGAGAGTTCCTGCTGTTCCCCATCCTCTCTAGCACTTGGTGTAAATATTTGTGTTTTGGATTTCAGTCGTTCTAATAGATGTGTAGTGGTATCTCGTTCCTGTTGTTTTCTCTCTCATCATTGCCTTGATTTGCAGTCTCCTAATTATGTATGGTGCTGAGCATCTTTTCATCTGCATATCTATCATCTTTATATCTTCTTTAGTAAAGTTTTCAGACCTTTTGCCCTTTTTAAATTTTTTTATTAAGTTTTAAAAGTTCATATATTTTGGATACCAATCCTTTATCAGATAAGTGGATTTTCTTTTTTTTTTAAATGGAGTCTCGCTCTGTCGCCCAGGCTGGAGTGCAGTGGTGTGATCTCGGCTCACTGCAACCTCCGCCTCCCAGGTTCAAGCGATTCTCATGCCTCAGCCTCCTGAATAGCTGGGATTACAGGCATGTGCCACCATGACTGGCTAACTTGTATTTGTAGTAGAGATGGGATTTCACCATGTTGTCCAGGCTGGTCTCAAACTCCTGACCTCAGGTGATTTGCCTGCCTCGGCCTCCCAAAGTGCTGGGATTACAGGCGTGAGCCACTGAGGCTGGCTGTTTTCCAGACAGGGTCTCACTCTGTCAACCAGTCTGGAGTGCAGCCTTGACCTCCCGGGCTTAAGGGATCCTCTCGTCTCAGCCTCCTGAGTAGCTGGGACTATAGTCTCACTATATTGCCCAGGCTGGTCTTGAATTCCTGGGCTTGAGTGATCGTCCTGCCTCAGCTTCTCAAAGTGCTAGGATTCCTTGTCTTTGCTATTGTGAATAGTGCTGAGATGAACTTACATGTGCATGTGTCTTTATGATAGAATGATTTTTATTCCTTTGGGTATGTACCCAGTAACGGGATTGCTGGATTGAATGATAGTTCTTTTCATCTTATTTTATTTTATTTTATTTTTATTATACTTTAAGTTTTAGGGTACATGTGCACAACGTGCAGGTTTGTTACATATGTATACATGTGCCATGTTGGTGTGCTGCACCCATTAACTCGTCATTTAGTATTAGGTATATCTCCTAATGCTGTCCCTCCCCCCTCCCCCCACCCCACAACAGTCCCTGGTGTGTGATGTTCCCCTTCCTGTGTCCATGTGTTCTCATTGTTCAATTCCCACCTATGAGTGCGAACATGCAATGTTTGGTTTTTTGTCCTTGCGATAGTTTGCTGAGAATGATGGTTCCCAGCTTCATCCATGTCCCTACGAAGGACATGAACTCATCATTTTTTATGGCTGCATAGTATTCCATGGTGTATATGTGCCACATTTTCTTAATCTAGTCTATCATTGTTGGACATTTGGGTTGGTTCCAAGTCTTTGCTATTGTGAATAGTGCCGCAATCAATCTAGATGCCCATCAACAGCAGACTTGAAAAAGAAAATGTGGTACATATACACTGTGGAATACTACACAGCCATAAAAAAGAACAAAATCATGTCTTTTGCGACAACATGGCTGGAGCTGGAGGCCATTATCCTGAGAAAATTAATGCAGGAACAGAAAACCAAATACTGCATGTCCTTACTTACAAGTGGAAGCTAAACACTGAGTACACGTGGACACAAAGAAGGGAACAATAGACACCAGAGCCTACTTAAGGGTGGAGGGTGAGAGGAGGGTGAGGACTGAAAAACACCTATTGGGTACTATGCTGATTAAATGGGTGACAAGATTATTTATATACCAAACCCCCGCAACACACAATTTACCCATGTCACAAACCTGCACATGTATCCCCTAAACCTAAAATAAAAGTTGGAAAGGGAAAAATGTCAATAAATAAATAAACTCAATGTTCATTTAGAAAAAAAAAACAAAAAAAACCAAAAAACAAAAAAAAACACAAAGTGCCAGGATTATGGGCATGAGCTACAGCACCTGGCCTATCAGATAAGTGTTCTGCAAATATTTCTTTCAGTCTGTGGCTTGTATTTCCATTTTTGTAACTTACAAACTTCTAAATAATTGAGTAAATCAAGAAGGAAAAGATAGAGTGCACAGGCATTAAAAGTTACCTACATAAACAAAATGAGATATTCAAAAAATGGCAAAATATTTTCAGCAGATATGACAAATCATTAAATGTGTTCATTATATGAAAAGCTGATATATACATATACATGTCATATATATACCTATATAGCCAGAAGACTTGAACAGATAATTAATAAAAGTGGTTATACAACAAATAAATATATGGAAAATTGTTTACTCTTGCTAGTAATAAGTGCAAATAAAACAATAACGTATTTCCACTTTTTGGGCTTACCAAGTTAGCCAAAAAATTTTCAATGCTATTGTCTAATAATATGTTGGAAAAGCTACTGATACATGGCTGAGAGGAGTCTAAATTGGTAAAACAATTCGCTGATATAGGAGGTCTTTTAAATTATTTTTATTTATTTTTTAAATTTTTTGAGAAAGGGTCTCGCTGTGTCACCCAGGCTGGAGAGCAGTGGTGCAATCGTGTCTCACTGCCGCCTCAACCTCATGGGCCCAAGCAATCTTTCTGCTTCAGTCTTCTGAGTATCTGAGACCACAGGTGGGAGCCAACATGCCCAGCTAATTTTTTTTAATTTTTATATTTGTAGAAACAGGTCTCACTATGTTGCCCAGGCTGGTCTTGAACTCCTCAGCTCAAGTGAACCTTCCACCTCTGCCTCCCAAAGTTCTGGGATCACAGGCATGAACCACTGTGCCCAGCCAAGGTCTTTACAAATGTCAATGAATGAAGCATAGTTGTTAAGAATGCAAACTTTGGAGTCATGAAAACTTTATTATAGGCCAGGCACAGTGGCTTACACCTATAATCCCAACACTTTGGGAGGCCAAGGAGGGCAGATCACTTGAGGTCAGGAGTTCGAACCAGCCTGGCCAACATGGTGAAACCTCGTCTCTACTAAAAATACAAAAATTAGCTGGGCATGGTGGCACATACCTATAATCCCAGCTACTGGGGAGGCTGAGGCATGAGAATCACTTGAACCTGGGTGGCAGAGGTTGCAGTGAGCCAAGATCACACCAGTACACTCCAGCCTGGGCGACACAGTGAAACTTTGTCTCAAAAAAAAAAAAAAAAAAAAAGAAAAGAAAACTTGATTATAAATTCTGACTCTATTTTTATCGATAATATAGGCATAATAATGCTGCCTATCTCATAAGGTTATTGTCTGGTTTAAATGAGAGAAAGCCTGTAAAGCACTTGTAAGAGTAATGGACACATGGTGAGAACTCAATAAATATTAGATTTTGTTATTATTAGTAGTAGTATTTGTTGTAGTGCCAATGGTAGGAGGAGGTGTTCCCAGTGCTCCTCAAATCCCAATATGCAATCTTACTCAGAAGAGAAGGGAATATTTACTAAGATTTACTGAGTACCAACTGTATGCCAGAGACTGATAGAAGCCTTCTCATACCTTATCTCATTTAATGACACAACTTTCTAGGAGGTTGATGGCAATCTCTACTGTAGCGACAATGAAACAGGTGGAGAGGACAGAGTTGTACAGGGTCACCCAGTAAGTGGCAGAGCTGAATTTCCAACAGTTTTTCCTGATATCAGTGCTTTTTCTTTGCTATTTAGTCTTTTTTTAATGAATAGGAAATTCAAACAACATAGAAGTAAATAAAGCATCAAAGCCTTCCCTTTCCCTCTGCATCTCCACTTCCATTTTCACTTTTCACAGAAAAATATTTGCTGTTAAGAGTTTTATTCTGGCCGGGCGCGGTGGCTCACGCTTGTAATCCCAGCACTTTGGGAGGCCGAGGCGGGCGGATCATGAGGTCAGGAGATCGAGACCACGGTGAAACCCCGTCTCTACTAAAAATACAAAAAAAATTAGCCGGGCATGGTGGCGGGCGCCTGTAGTCCCAGCTACTCAGAGAGGCTGAGGCAGGAGAATGGCATGAACCCGGGAGGCGGAGCTTGCAGTGAGCCGAGATTGCGCCACTGCACTCCAGCCTGGGCGACAGAGCGAGGCTCCGTCTCAAAAAAAAAAAAAAAAAGAGTTTTATTCAAAACCCCTCCTATATATTTATAGGCATAAAAATAGTTACTTTTACATGCACAGTTCCCTTCTTCCCTTTCTCTCTTCTTTCCTCATTCCCTCCCTTTCTTCCTTCCTCCCTGCCTCCATCCCTTCCTCCCTCCTTTCGTTCTTTCTTTAAATAAATAATGATGATTCTGTGTGCACTGTTCTGCAACTCAATAGTATGATTTGAACATCTGCCCATATCAGTCCCTATGCAGAGCATTCTGTTATATGGCCGCACTAAATTTATTTGATCTTTCCCCTATTGATGGATGTTTTTGTTGTTTCCGATTTCTGCTCCATCAAATAATGTTTCATTGAAAAGCATTTTGCCTATATTTTGCATATATGTGGGAGAAGCACAGTAGCATTTTTTTTAGTTGTGATGAGTTATATGGGGTAATGCTTCCATTTTTATTCTCTGTGGCTACCTAGGATTATTAGTATTTATTGAAGAATGCAGAGCTCACTTAGGGGGTCTAGACTGTTGTCTTTGAGCAGGATTATGCCATGTACATTGGTAAGTCTGAGATACTTGCTGTATTTTCATTTACTTGACACTGTTGTGCTGCTGAGCCAACCACTAACATGAGTTGAACTGCATGTCTATGCCTCTGATAGCTGATAGTGTGCTGAGAAGAGAGGTAAGAGACCCACAGAAAAGTTTTAGAGATAATAATAGCAGACATGTAAAATTCTAGAGACTTTAAAATCACGGCCAGGCACAGTGGCTCATGCCTCTAATCTCAGCACTTTGGGAGGCCAAGGCAGACAGATCACTTGAGGTCAGGAGTTCTAGACTACCCTGGCCAACATGGTGAAATCCTGTCTCTACTAAAAAAAATACAAAAAATTAACCAGGCATGGTGGTGCATTGTGACAATGTCCTGGGACATAAATTGCTCCCAGCTACTTGGGAGTCTGAGGCAAGAGAATTGCTTGAACCTGGGAGGCAGATGTTGCAGTGAGCTGAGATTGTTTCACTGCACTCCAGCCTGGACAACAGAGTGAGACTCCATCTCAAAAAAAAAAAAAAACCCAAAAACAAAACTCGCAGGGAAAACTTTTGTGAGAGATGGGCTCAGGATGGGGATTTGGAATGAATGTAATACATTATGTAATGCCCTAGAAGTATACTAGTAATACAATGTGATAAGTAACACATTTGACAATTTCTAAATTTTTAATTCCATGATTTACAAACTTAGAAACTATATATGACAGTGTTCAAAAAATTGTTTTGTGGGGTTTCACTTCTGTGTGAGGAATATTAATGTGAGGAGTGTTAAATGGAGCAGGACACTAGAGGTAGTAAGGACAGATTGTATTCAGTACTATTGCAATAGGGGAAAGAGACTTCAGTGTAGAATTGAGCTCAATTCTGAATACAACAAGGACAAATGGGGACTTATAGTCAAGGAGCAGAGTGAGGGGAAGTCAGAGGATGGAAAAATTAGTTTGCCTAAAGCAGAGCTGTTACCTAGAGAGAAGCACACCAGTCATTTCTATCCCCACCCCTCAGCTCTGGAACTGTGGCTCTGGTATTTTTCCTAGGGGGAGAGGTGGGCTCTAAACAAATAAATCTAAAGTCTTCCCATAAGGAACGGAGTTTGATACAGGATGTAGGGAAGTTCAAGTCTAAGGGTTCTCTCAAACAATGGCAGTTTCATTAGAAAGCAATTAAGAAGCAGCTGGTGGCTTTATGATAGATAGAAGCTAACCCATTGACCAACTAGTTTACCAGAGAGAATCAGGGAAAAGGATTGCTAAGAAGAGCCCTCCTGGGGACAGAGCAAACCTTAAACATGCATCTCAAAAATGAACCCTGCAAGGGAGTCCTAATTTAATTGGATTAGCTGTGGAGCAATTTATGTCCCAGGACATTGTCACAAACAATAGAGCAATCAGCTGACAATTAGTGAAGCGTAAGAGCTGGGAGTGATCAAGGGAAGAGGCAGTAGAAGAGAGCCCTGCTAAAATAACATTACTGACATCCTCGGGTGGCCGTGCATATGCCCAATGTTGCACTCTCTGAGGAACAACATCAGAGGCTTTACAGTGTGAAGGAAATAGACTTCACTAAAATAATCCACCCAGACAATATACAAACAGGCATACAACAATAACAAGGCTTGGCATCAGAGGGAGGGGACTGATATCCAGAACTTCTACAATATATCATCTGAAGCATTTGTTTTCAACAGAAATTATGCTAACGTCAAGGAAACAGGAAAGTGTGACCTATACACAGGATAAAAATCAGTCAACAGAAACTACTTGTGAGAGGGACAGATGTCAGACTTAACAAAGACTTCAAAGTAGCCATTATGAAAGTAAGGAAACCATGCTTAAGGAAGTAAAAGAAGATAGGATGACAATATTTTATTATGTAGAGGATATCAATAAAGTGGTAGAAACTATAAAAAAGAATCAAGTAGATGTTGTGGAGTTAAAAAGTTCAGTAACTGAAATAAAATCACTAGAGAGGCTCAACAGTAGATTTGAACTGGCAGAAGAGAGAATTGAACTTGAAGATAGATCAGCAGAGATTATGAAATCCAAAGACAGAAGAATGAAGAAAAATGAACAGAGCCTCAGAGGTATCTGAAGTGGCTATAACAATGTCAGACAAAATAAAATTTAAAATAAAAATGTTACTAGAGATAAAGAAGGATATTTTATAATAATAAAGAGGCCAATCTATCAGGAAGACATAACAATTATAAACATATATGCACCTATTAACAGCATCCCAAAATACATGAAACAAAAACTGACAGAAATGAAAGGAGAGATGACAATTTGATAATAGTCCTTGGAGACTTCAATACCTTCAGCAATAGATAGAACAAATATGCAGAAGATTGGTAGGAAACAGAAGGCTTGACCATTATAAACAAACTAATCCTAACAGATACTCCAGGAGTAGCAGGATATAAATTCTTCTCAAGTGCATATGAAACATTCTTCAGGATAGACAATATGCTAGACCATAAAATAAACCTCAATACATTTAAAAGGATTGAAATGCTTCAAAGTGTGTTCTTCAACTACATGGAATGAAATGAGAAATCAACAACTGAATAAGAGAAATTCACAAATGCATGGAAATTAACACACTGAAAACCAATGGGTTAAAGAAGAGTATCAAGAGAAGCTGAGTGCAGTGTGTGCCTGTAGTCCCAGCTACTCGGGGGGCTGAGTTGAGAGAATCACTGGAGCTGAGGAGTTTGAGGTCAGCCAGGGTAACATAATGAGATCCTGTCTTAAAAACAAACAAAAAACAAACAACAACAAAAAAACACACAGAAGAGAAACTTCACTGAGATGAATAAAAACTAAGAAAAAATAGCCAGGTGTGGTGGCTCATGCCTGTAATCCCAGCACTTTGGGAAGCCAAGGTGGGAGAATTGCTTGAGTTCAGGAGTTTAAGACCAGCCTAGGCAACATAGCAAGACCTTATTTCTACCAAAAATAAAAAAAAAATTTAGCTGGGCAGTGGCGGGGCATGCCTGTAGTCCCAGCTACTCAGGGGGCTGAGGTGGGAGAATTGCTTGAGCCCAGGAGATTGAGGCTGCAGCTATGATTGTGCCCCTGCACTCCAGCCTGGGCAACAGAGGAAGACCCTGTCTGAAAAAAGAAAGAATAAAAAAAAACATAACTTATGGGATACAACTAAAGCTGTACTTAAAGGAAATTTTTAGCTATAAACATCTATATTATAAAAGAAGAATAATCTCAAATCAATAAACTAAACTTCCACCCTAAGACACTTAAGGAAAAAGAAGAGCAAACCAAACCTCAGGCAAGTAGAATAAAGGAAGTAATAAAGGCTAGAGTAAAAATTAATGAAATAGATAATTAAAAAAATAGAGAAAAAAAATCAAACCCAAAAGCCAATTCCTTGAAAAGATCAACAAAATCAAGAAACATTTTAGCTAGACTGAACAAGAGAAAAAGAGAAGACTCAAATTGCTAAAATCAGAAATAAAAAAGGGACATCACTACTGACCTAATATAAATAAAAAGGATTATAAAATAATACTATGAAAAATAGTATGCCAATAAATTAGATGATTTAGATAAAGTGAATAAATCCCTGGAAAGAGACAAATTACCAAAGGTGACGCAAGAAGATATAGAAAGTTTGAATAGATCTTTATGAAGTAAAAATATTGGACAAGTAATATAAAATTGCCAACAACAACAACAACAACAAAAATTCAGGCCTAGATTTCTTCTCTGGCAAATTGTAGCAAACATTTAAAGAAGAATTAATAGAAATATTTACAAACTTACCCCCCCCAAAAAAAGAAGGATGAATACTTTTCAGTTTATTCTATGAGGTCAGTATTATCCTGATACCAAAACCAGACAAAGACATAAAAATAAAACTGCAGACCAATGTCTTTATGAATATAGACCCTGGCTGGGTATGGTGGCTCACACCTATAATCCCAGCCCTTTTAGAAGTTGAGAGAACGGCTTTGAGCCTAGGAATTCAAGGCCAGCCCGCACAACATAGTGAGACCCGATCTCTACAAAAAAAATTAAAAATTAGCTGGGTGTGGTGGTGCATGCCAGTAGTCCCAGCTACTTGGGAGGCTGAAGTGGGAAGATCTTTTGAGCCTGGGAGGTAGGGGCTGCAGTGAGTTGTTATCACACCACTGCACTCCAGCCTGGGTGACAGAGCAAGACCCTGTCTTAAGACCCTCTCCAAGACAGAAAAACAAGAAAACCCAAATGAGAAGACAGACTCCCAAATCCTCAAAAAAATACTAGCAAACAGGGTATATCAACATATAAAAATGCTTGTACATCATGAGCATGTTAAATGTATCCCAGTGATTTATTTATTTGGAGACAAAGCCTCGCTCTATCCCCAAGTCTGGAGGTCAGTGGCGCGATCTTGGCTTGCTGCAACCTTCGCCTCTTGAGTTCAAGCTATTCTCATGCCTCAGCCTCCCGAGTAGCTGGGATTACAGGCGCCCAGCTAAGTTTTGTATTTTTAGTAGAGACCAGGTTTTGCCATGTTTGCCAGGCTGGTCTCAAACTCCTGACCTCAGGTCATCTGCCTGCCTCGGCCTCCCAAAGTGCTGGGATTACAGGCATGAGCCACCACACCTGGCCCTAGCGATCTATTATAAGATTGGTTTAACACCCAAAAATCAACCAATAGGACAAAAAATAATAGGTGTGTTTCCATAGATGCAGGAAAAAAAATTTGCAGAAATCTAACATGCTTTCATGATAAAAACACTCAACAAACTAGAAAGAGAAGATAATTTTCTTAACCTGATAAAAGACATCTACAAAAAAAGCCACAGCTAACATCATACATCATCTCGGCTCACTGTAACCTCCGCTCCCAGTTTCAAGAGATTCTACTGCCTCAGCCTCCCAAGTAGCTGGGATTACAGGCACATGCCACCACGCTGTGGTGCCTGGCTAATTTTCTGTATTTTAGTAGCAACAGGGTTTCACTGTGTTGCCCAGGCTGGTCTTGAACTCCTGAGCTCAGGCAATCCGCCTGCCTTGGCCTCCCAAAGTGCTGGGATTACAGGTGTGAGCCACCATGCCCGGCTTAATATTTTTAAGATGGCAATACTCCCCAAACTGATCTTCAAATCAACACAGTCCCTGTCAAAATTCAAGCTGGCTTCTTAGCAGAAATGGAGAAGCTTATCCTAAAATCTTATGGGAATTCAAAGGATCTAGAGTAACCACAACATTCTTGAAAAAGAAAAACAAAGTTGGAGGACTTATGCTTCCCAATTTCAGAACTTACTACAAAGCTACAGTAATTAGGACAATTTGGAAGTGGCATAAGAATAGATATATAGAATGGAATAAAATTAAGAGTCAAAAAATAAGCCCATATATTTACAGCCAATTGATTTTTTTTCTTTTCTTTTCTTCACTTTTTTTTTTTGAGATGGAGTCTTGTTCTGTCTCCCAGGCTGGAGTGCAGTGGCATGACCTCAGCTCACTGCAATCTCCACCTCCCAGGTTCAAGTGATTCTCCTGCTTCAGCCTTCCAAGTAGTTGGGATTACAGGCACGTTCCACGACACCTAGCTAATTTTTGCATTTTTTGTAGAGACAGGGTTTCACCATATTGGCCAGGCTGGTCTCAGACTCCTGCCCTCAAGTGATCCACCTGCCTCAGCCTCCCAAAGTGCTGGGGTTACAGGTGGGAGCCACCACACTGGGCCCCAAATGATTTTTGATATGAAGAGAGAAGAATCTCTTCCACAAACTGTGTTGAGACACCTGGATATCCACATGCAAAATAATGAAATTTGATTCCTACCTCACACTGTATATAAACATTAACTCAAAATGGATCAAAGACTTAAATGTAAGACCTGAAACCATACAACTGTTAGAAGAAAATATAGGGGGTAAATCTTTATGACCTTAGATTTGGCAATGGATTTTTGGATATGACATCAAAAGCATTAGAAACAAAAGAAAAAAACAGATGTCTTCGTGTGAGCTGCTATGACAAAATACCATAGGCTGGGTGGCCTAAATAACAGAAATGTATTGGCTTCTAGTTCTGGAGGCTAGAAATCTGAGATCAGGTGCCAGCATGATTGTGTTCTTGTGAAGGCTTTCTTCTTGGCTTGCAAACAGCTACGTTCTCACTGTGTCCTCACACAGTGAAGAGAGTGAGAGTGAGCTAGCAAGTTCTCTGGTGTCTCTTCTTATAAAGGCACTAATTCCATCATGAGGGCTCCACCCTCATGACCTCATCTAAATCTAATTATCTCCCAAGGCCCCATCCCCAAATACCATTACATTGGGGATTAGGGTTTCAACATATGCATTTTGGAGGCAGGGGACACAATTCAGTCCATGGCAGTAGATAAATTGCAATGATTTTTATAGATAAAAATTAAAGGACATTGCAGCATTCCAATATGGCCGAGTAGGAACAGCTCCGGTCTGTAGCTCCTAGTGTGATTGATGCAGAAGATGGATGATTGCGGCATTTCCAACTGAGGTACCTGGTTCATCTAAGTGGGACTGGTTGGACAGTGGGTGCAGCCCATGGAGAGCAAGCTGAAACAGGGTGGGGCATTGCCTCACTGGGGAAGCTCAAGGGGTCGGGGGATTTCCCTTTCCTAGCCAAGGGAAGCTGTGATAGACTGTACCAGGAAAATCGGGACACTCCCGCCCAAATACTGCACTTTTCCAATTGTCTTAGCAAATGGCACACCAAGAGATTACATCCTGCACCTGGCTCAGTGGGTCCCATCCCCACGGAACCTTGCTCACTGCTAATGCAGCAGTCCAAGATCGAACTGAGAGATGGCAAGCCTGGCTGGGGGAGGGGCGTCCACCACTGCTGAGGCTGGAGTAGGTAAACAAAGTGGCCAGGAAGCTTGAACTGGGTGGATCCCATCCCAGCTCAATGAGGACCCCTGCCTCTGTAGACTCCACCTCTGGGGGCAGGGCATAGCTGAACAAAAGGCAGCAGAAACTTCTGCAGACTTAAATGTCCCTGTCTGACAGCTCTGAAGAGAGCAGTGGTTCTCCCAGCATGGTGTTTGAGCTCTGAGAACGGACAGACTGCCTCCTCAAGTGGGTCCCTGACCCCCGTGTAGACTAACTTGGAGACACCTCCCAGTAGGGGCTGACTGACACCTCATACATACAGGTGCCCCTCTGAGATGAAGCTTCCAGAGGAAGGATCAGGCAGCAGTATTTGCTGTTCTGCAGCTTCCACTGGTGATACCCAGGCAAACAGGGTCTGGAGTGGACCTCCAGCAAACTCCAACAGACCTGCAGCTGAGGGACCTGACTGTTAGAAGAAAAACTAACAAACAGAAAGGAATAGCATCAACATCAACTAAAAGGACATCCACACCAAAACCCCATCTGTAGATCACCATCATCAAAGACCAAAGGTAGATAAAACCACAAAGATGGGGAGAAACCAGACCAGAAAAGCTGAAAATTCTAAAAACCAGAGAGCCTATTCTCCTCCAAAGGATTGCAGTTCCTCGCCAGCAATAGAACAAAGCTGGATGGAGAATGCCTTTGACGAGCTAACAGAAGTAGGCTTCAGAAGGTCAGTAATAACAAACTACTCCGAGCCGAAGGAGGATGTTCGAACCCATCACAAGGAAGCTAAAAACATTGAAAAAAGATTAGATGAATAGCTAACTAGAATAAACAGCATAGAGAAGACCTTAAATGACCCAGTGGAGCTGAAAACCATGGCACAAGAAATACGTGATGCATGCACAAGCTTCAGTAGCTGATTCAATCAAGTGGCAGAAAGGGTATCAGAGATTGAAGATCAAATTAATGAAATAAAGTGAGAAGAGAAGTTTAGAGAAAAAAGAAAAAAAACAAACAAAGCCTCCAAGAAATATGGGACTATGTGAAAAGACCAAATCTACATTTGATTGGTGTACCTGAAAGTGATGGAGAGAATGGAACCAAGCTGGAAAACACTCTTCAGGATATTATCCAGGAGAACTTCCCTAACTTAGCAAAGTAGGCCAACATTCAAATTCAGGAAATACAGAGAACACCACAAAGATACTCCTCAAGAAGAGCAATCCCAAGACACATAACTGTCAGATTCACCAAGGTTGAAATGAAGGAAAAAATGTTAAGGGCAGCCAGAGAGAAAGGTCAGGTTACCCACATAGGGAAGCCCATCAGACTAACAGCGGATCTCTTGGAATAAACTCTGCAAGCCAGAAGAGAGTGGGGGCCAATATTCAACATTCTTAAGGAAAAGAATTTTCAACCCCGAATTTCATATCCAGCCAAACTAAGCTTCATAAGTGAAGGAGACATAAAATCCTTCACAGACAAGCAAATGCTGACAGATTTTGTCACCACCAGGCCTGCCCTAAAAGAGCTTCTGAAGGAAGCACTAAACTTGGAAAGGAAAAACTGGTACCAGCCACTGCAAAAACATGCCAAATTGTAAAGACCATTGAGGCTAGGAAGAAACTGCATCAACTAACGGGCAAAATAACCAGCTAACATCATAATGACAGGATCAAATTCACACATACAATATTAACCTTAAATGTAAATGGGCTAAATGCCCCAATTAAAAGACACAGACTGGCAAGTTTGATAAAGAGTCAAGACCCATCAGTGTGCTGTATTCAGCAGACCCATCTCACGTGCAGAGACACACATAGACTCAAAATAAAGGGATGGAGGAAGATCTACCAAGCAAATGGAAAGCAAAAAAAAAGCAGGGGTTGCAATCCTAGTCTCTGATAAAACAGACTTTAAACCAACAAAATCAAAAGAGACAAAGAAGGCCATTATATGATGGTAAAGGGATCAATTCAACAAGAAGAGCCAACTATCCTAAATATATATACACCCAATACAGGAGCACCCAGATTCATAAAGCAAGTCCTTAGAGACCTACAAACAGACTTAGACTCCCGCACAATAATAATGGGAGACTTTAACATCCCACTGGCAATATTAGACAGATCAATGAGAAAGAAGGTTAACAAGGATATCCAGGAATTGAACTCAGCTCTGCACCAAGCAGACCTAAGAGACATCTACAGGACTCAACCCCCAAATCAACAGAATATACATTCTTCTCAGCACCACATTGCACTTATTCCAAAATTGACCACATAATTGGAAGTAAGGCACTCCTCAGCAAATGTGAAAGAACAGAAATCACAACAAACTGTCTCTCAGACCACAGTGCAATCAAATTAGAACTCAAGATTAAGAAACTCACTCAAAACCACTCAACTACATGGAAACTGAACAACCTGCTCCTGAATGACTACTGGGTAAATAATGAAATGAAGGCAGAAATAAAGATGTTCTTTGAAGCCAATGACAACAAAGACACAACATACCAGAATCTCTGGGACACATTTAAAGCAGTCTGTAGAGGGAAATTTATAGCACTAAATGCCCACAAGAGAAAGCAGGAAAGACCTAAAATAGACACTCTAACATCACAATTAAAAGAATTAGAGAAGCAAGAGCAAACAAATTCAAAAGCTATCAGAAGGCAAGAAATAACTAAGATCAGAGCAGAACTGAAGGTAATAGAGACACAAAAAACCCTTCAAAAAATCAACGAATCCAGGAGCTGGTTTTCTGAAAAGATCAACAAAATTGATAGACCGCTAGCAAGACTAATAAAGAAGAAAAGAGAGAAGAATCAAACAGATGCAATAAAAAATGATACAGGGGATATCACCACTGATCCCACAGAAATACAAAGTATCATAAGAATCCTGTGAACACCTCTATGCAAATAAACTAGAAAATCTAGAAGAAATGGATAATTCCTGGACACATACACCCTCCCAAGACTAAACCAGGAAGAAGTCAAATCCCTGAATAGACCAGTAACAAGTTCTGAAATTGAGGCAATACTTAATAGCCTACCAATCAAAAAAAATCCTGGGCCAGATGGATTCACAGCCGAATTCTACTGGAGGTACAAAGAGGAGATGGTACCATTCCTTCTGAAACTATTCCAATCAATAGAAAAAGAGGGAATCCTCCCTAACTCATTTTATGAGGCCAGCATCATCCTGATACCAAAGGCTGGCAGAGACACAGCAAAAAAAGAGAATTTTAGACTCATATCCCTGATGAACATCGATGCGAAAATCCTCAGTAAAATACTGGCAAACCGAATCCAGTAGCACATCAAAAAGCTTATCCACCAAGATCAAATTGGCTTCATCCCTGGGATGCAAGGCTGGTTCAACATATGCAAATCAATAAATGTAATCCATCACATAAACAAAACCAAAGAGAAAAACCACATGATTATCTCAATAGATGCTGAAGAGGCCTTTGACAAAATTCAACAGCCCTTCATGCTAAAAACTCTCAATAAACTAGGTATTGATGGAACGTACCTCGAAATAATAAGAGCTATTTATGACAAACCCACAGCCAGTATCATACCAAATGGGAAAATACTGGAAGCATTCCCTTTGAAAACTGGCACAAGACAGGGATGCCCTCTCTCACCACTCCTGTTCAACATAATGTTGGAAGTTTTGGCCAGGGCAATCAAGCAAGAGAAAGAAATAAAGGGCATTCAATTAGGAAAAGAGGAAGTAAAATTGTCCCTGTTTGCAGATGACATGATTGTATATTTAGAAGACCCCATCATCTCAGCCCCAAATCTCCTTAAGCTGATAAGCAACTTCAGCAAAGTCTCAGGATACAAAATCAATGTGCAAAAATCACAAGCATTCTTATACACCAATAACAGACAAACAGAGAGCCAAATCATGAGTGAACTCCCATTCACAATAGCTACAAAGGGAATAAAATACCTAGGAATCCAACTTACAAGGGATGCGAAGGACCTCTTCAAGGAGAACTACAAACCACTGCTCAACGAAATAAAAGAGGACACAAACAAATGGAAGAACATTCCATACTCATGGACAGGAAAAATCAATATCATGAAAATGGCCATACTGCCCAAGGTAATTTATAGATTCAATGCCATCTCCATCAAGCTACCAAAGACTTTCTTCACAGAATTGGAAAAAACTACTTGAAAGTTCATATGGAACCAAAAAAGAGCCCGCATTGCCAAGACAATCCTTAGCAAAAAGAACAAAGCTGGAGGCATCACGCTACCTGACTTCAAATATACTAAAGGCTACAGTAATCAAAACAGCATGGTAGGCCGGGCGCGGTGGCTCACGCTTGTAATCCCAGCACTTTGGGAGGCCGAGGCGGGCGGATCACGAGGTCAGGAGATCGAGACCACGGTGAAACCCCGTCTCTACTAAAAATACAAAAAATTAGCCGGGCGTGGTGGCGGGCGCCTGTAGTCCCAGCTACTCGGAGAGGCTGAGGCAGGAGAATGGCGTGAACCTGGGAGGCGGAGCTTGCAGTGAGCCGAGATCGCGCCACTGCACTCCAGCCTGGGTGACAGAGCGAGACTCCGTCTCAAAAAAAAAAAAACAAAAAAAACAGCATGGTACTGGTACCAAAAACAGAGACGTAGACCAACGGAACATAACAGAGGCCTCAGAAATAACACCACACATCTACAACCATCTGATTTTTGACAAACTTGACAAAAACAAGCAATGGGGAAAGGATTCCCTATTTAATAATTGGTGCTGGGAAAACTGGCTAGCCATTTGTAGAAAGCTGAAACTGGATCCCTTCCTTACACCTTATACAAAAACTAATTCAAGATGGATTAAAGACTTAAACATTAGACCTAAAACCATAAAAACCCTAGAAGAAAACCTAGGCAATACCATTCAGGACACAGGCATGGGCAAGGACTTCATGACTAAAACACCAAAAGCAATGGCAACAAAAGCCAAAATTGACAAATGGGGTCTAATTAAACTAAAGAGCTTCTGCACAGCAAAAGAAACTACCATCAGAGTGAACAGGCAACCTACAGAATGGGAGAAAAATTTTGCAATCTACTCATCTGACAAAGGACTAATATCCAGAATCTACAAAGAACTTAAACAAATATACAAGAAAAAATCAAACAACCCCATCAAAAAGTGGGCAAAGGATATGAACAGACACTTCTCAAAAGAAGTCATTTATGCAGCCAAAAGACACATGAAAAAATGCTCATCATCACTGGTCATCAGAGAAATGCAAATCAAAACCACAATGAGATACCATCTCACACCAGTTAGAATGGTGATCATTAAAAAGTCAGGAAACAGGTGCTGGAGAGGATGTGGAGAAATAGGAATGCTGTTACACTCTTGGTGGGAGTGTAAACTAGTTCAACCATTGTGGAAGACAGTGTGGCTATTCCTCAAGGATCTAGAACTAGAAATACCATTTGATCCAGTGATCCCATTACTGGGTATATACCCAAAGGATTATAAATCATGCTACTATAAAGGCACATGCACATGTATGTTTATTGCAGCAATATTCACAATAGCAAAGACTTGGAACCAACCCAAATGTCCATCAATGATAGACTGGATTAAGAAAATGTGGCATATATACACCATGGAATACTATGCAGCCATTAAAAGGGATGAGTTCATGTCCTTTGTAGGGACATGGATGAAGGTGGAAACCATAATTCTGAGCAAACTATCGCAAGGACAGAAAACCAAACACTGCATGTTCTCACTCGTAGGTGGGAATTGAACAATGAGAACACTTGGACATGGGGCAGAGAACATTACACACCGGGGTCTGTTGTGGGGTCGGGGGATGGGGGAGGGATAGCATTAGGAGAAATACCTAATGTAAATGATGAGTTAATGGGTGCAGCAAACCAACACGACACATGTATACATATGTAACAAACCTGCAGGTTGTGCACATGTACCCTATAACTTAAAGTATAATAATAATAATAAAAAAATCTAGAAAAACATAAAAAAATTAAAGGACATTACAAGAGAATGAAAAGAAAAGCTTTTCAATGGGAGAAATATTTGAAAATCACTTGTTTGTTAAAGGATTTTTATCTAGATTGTATAAGAACTCTTACAAGTCAATAATAAAAAGACAAATAACCCAACTAATAATGAGCACAGGATCTGAATAGACAGTTGTTTCCAAAGAAGATATCAAAATGGCCAATAAGCACATGAAAAGGTGCTCAAGATTTTAGTTATCAGGAACATGCAAATCAAAACCACAATGAGCTACTGCTTCATATTCATTAGGATGGCTATAATAATAAAAGACAAATAATAAGAGTTGGTGAGGATGTGGGGAAATTGAAACCTTCATGCACTGTTGGTGAAAATGTAAAACGATGCAGCCACTTTGGAAAAGTCTGACAATTCCTCAAAAGGTTAAACATAGAGTTTCCCTATAGCCTAGCAATTCCTCTCCTAGATACATAACCAAGAGAATTGAAAATATATGTTTTTGCAAAAATTGTACATGAATGTTAATAGCAGTATTGTTCACAATCGCTGAAAGGTAGAAATGATCCAAATATCTATTAACTGATAAATAAATAAATAAAGAGTAGTCTAACCATATATCCATACAATGGAATATTATTCAGCCATAAAAAGGAATGAAGTACTGATACAAGGTACTTCATGGATAAACTTAGAAACATTTTGTTAAGTGAAAGAAACCCATCTCTAACACATTTTTTTGTGATTCCATTTATATAAAATGTCAAAATAGGCAAATTATTGTGGCAGAAAGTAGACTAGTGATTGCAAAGAACTGCAGGGTATAGAGGGATTGGCAGATGGTGGCTAAATAGTACAGGGCTTCTTTTTGGGATAATGAAAATTTTCTAAAATTGATTGTGGTGATGGTTGTACAGTTCTGTAAATACACTAAAATTCATTGAATTGTATGCTTTAGTTTTATTTTATTTTATTTTTTGAGACAGAGTTTCACTCTTGTTGCCCAGGCTGCAGTGCAATGGCATGATCTCGGCTCATGGCAACCTCCACCTCCCGGGTTCAAGTGATTCTCATGGCTCAGCCTCCTGAGTAGCTGGGATTACAGGCACCTGCCTACACGCCAAGCTAATTTTTGTGTTTTTAGTAGAGATGAGGTTTCACCATGTTGGCTAGGCTGGTCTCGACCTCCTGACCTCAAGTGATCCACCTACCTCGGCCTCTGAATTATATACTTTAAATGGGTGAATTGTATGGTATGTGAATTGTATCTAAATAAAACTGTTACAAATAATTTTTTAAAATAATTGTTTATATTTAAGAGATATGGAGCTAGGTGAAGATGAACAAAAATTAATGAATCAAAATTCAGGTAATCATTAGCTTTTACATGACTATCATTTCCGTATATTACACATAAACACTTCTAAACTTTTCTATACCAGATTTTGACTTTCTTATTTTAGTAGATAAATAACTATTTCAAGTTACATTATGTTACTGTTGTCTGCCAGCCAATAGTTTCATTTTAGCAGTGTTGCCATCTAAATATGGCAATGTCTGCGCAGTGACTTGAACATTTTGTTGCATATTTGCCCTTATTTATAAAAGTATAGTGGAACTGGAAAAATAAAGTGCTGATGTTAATGATTTTCCAATTGTGTCAAAGGAAGCTATCATCTAGTATGCCAAAAACAGTAAATTTTGATGCTTATCGAATTTAAGCAGATCTGACAACTGTGTTCAATTATAAAAGAAAACAATCAAACTTAAAGCACGTGTACAAAATGTTATAAGTACGTTGGCAAAGCTTGTGGCTAAAAATAAGGTGCAGTCACGGAACAAATGTGTGGATCTTTACAACTACGTGTACAGAATATTATTTTGATATATCAGGTTTTTTTTCAGATAATATATATATTTTTTAACCTGGGGGTCCTTCCCAGTTCAAACTTGACCTCTTGGCAGCCATGCCTCGGGATAGGGTTGTTGCAGCATAGTGCAGATACCAAAGAAGTCAATCCTTGGCCTTTGAGGTTTAAAATATGTTTTGGAAACTCAAGGTAGAGATAAAACCTTTGTGATTAAAAAGCTTTTGAACTTCAAAAGCTAGAACCACCCTGAGAATAAATTCAGAGAATAACCCAGAGAATAAACTCAGGCCTTAACCACAGGCACATAAGAGTATGTGATCAGTCAGAGCTGGTTTTTCCAGTGCCTTCTTTTCTCTTAAAGACTAGAAAAAAATTCCTGAGACTTGTAAAGTGAAGACAGTCAGAGGAGAAGTGAGCTCTAAGTCTGCTGAATCTTTAAGGAGGAATCTATCCAGCAGCCCAGCTTGCTAGAGCTTCTGCACCTTTTTTCGTTTTTCTTTTTTTTTTGAGATGGAGTCTCGCTCTGTCACCCAGGCTCGAGTGCAGTGGTGCGATCTCGGCTCACTGCAACCTCTGCCTCCCGGGTTCAAGTGATTCTCCTGCCTCAGCCTCCCCAGTAGCTGAGACTACAGGCGTGCACCACCATGCCCAGCTAATTTTTTTGTATTTTTAGTAGAGATGGGGTTTCACCATGTTGGCCAGGATGGTCTCGATCTCTTGACCTTGTGATCTGCCCGCCTAGGCCTTCCAAACTGTTGGGATTACAGGCGTGAGCCACCACATTCGGCCGCTTGTGCACCTTTTGAAGTGTAGACATTGAGAAGAAATGTTTGTGTGGCAGGGCCAGGCAGAGAGGGTCTGAGACAATGTTCCTATGAACCCAGAGTGGCATGGGAGAGTGGATGGATGTGTCCACTGCCCTCTGAGAGGGAAAAAGGAGTAGCTGAGAGCCTGGAGAGGCTTTCCTTTTGGGACATGGAGTCATAAATATGATCAACATGGTTTGGTAGTTGGAAACCAAATGGGAATAAAGATGTTATGGTAAATGCCAATATGCAGGTATCCCTCTCTGTCCCATTCTAATTCCTTGGTACTTTATGAACCCTGAGACAAGGAATATGCCAAATATCATTTCAAGTAAACTGAATGAACAAGGATTTTGAGTTGCAAGGATACACCAGAAAATTAAATTTTATTGCCAATATTTAAAATATAATCTGTTTTTGCTGGGTGTGGTGGCTCACGCCTGTAATCCCAACACTTTGGGAGGCCGAGGTGAGCAGATCACAAGGTCAAGAGATGGAGACCATCCTGCCCAACTAACACGGTGAAACTCCGTCTCTACTAAAAATACAAAAATTAGTTGGGCGTAGTGGCACACACCTGTAGTCCCAGCTACTCAGGAGGCTGAGGCAGGAGAATCGCTTGAACCCGGGAGGCGGAGGTTGCAGTGAGCCAAGATTGCACCACTACATTCCAGCCTGGGTAACAGAGCGAGACCCAGTCTCAATAAATAAATAAATAAATAATAAATAAATACATTAAATAAAATTTAATCTGTTTTTAATAGTTTAAATATCTGCATACGGTGTATAACATTCAGATGTAAAATCAAGTTAAGCATTTATATCATGTTTGAGAGTTCATAATTTTTTTCTCTAGCTCTATGGGTTGAATTCCTTCCTTTCCTCCCTTCCTCCTCCTTCCCCCACCAAATAAAACATTTAAGTATAAAGTTCAGATTTCAGGCATTCTACTTTCCAAAACATTTTCCAGGAAAGCATATGTATTATTAAAGGCAGGGACTGTCTGAATGGGAAAATAGCTTTCCTACCCACCCCCCATTCCAGAATATTGCAATGAAAATGATCAAACCACTGAAGCTTCTAGTAGTTTATCGATTTTTGTCATGGGCTTTTGTCCATCCAGTTGCAGCATGACCATTAGAAATAGATAAATTCAGCCGGGCGCCCGGTGGCTTACACCTGTAATCCTAGCACTTTGGGAGGCTGAGGTGGGCAGATCACCTGACGTCAGGAGTTCAAAACTAGCCTGGCCAACTTGGTGAAACCCCACCTCTACTAAAAAAATACAAAAATTAGCCGGACGTGGTGGCAGGCACCTGTAGTCTCAGCTACTCTGGAGGCTGAGACAGGAGAATTGCTTGAACCTGGGAGGTGGAGGTTGTAAGGAGCCAAGATCGTGCCATTGCACTCCAGCTTGGGTGACAAGAGTGCAACTCCATCTCAAAAAAGAAAAGAAAAGAAATGGATAAATTCATTGGAGTCAGTTCATTTACTGTCTTGGGGCAAATACTCAGATAGTGGGCCTTATTCATTGCTACTGAGGAGAAAGATGGAGCCTGGGTCTCAAGCCCACCTTTGCTGTACCTTTGCCACATGGTACTGTATGCTTGCTGGCTAGAAGGAGGGTGAGGGATTTTTTTACAGCCTGGAAATGAGTGTGAGTGAGGTGGTATCCACATTCTTACATTCTTTTTTTGTTTTGTTTTGTTTTCGAGACAGAGTCTTGCTCTGTTGCCCAGGCTGGAGTGCAGTGGTGCGATATCCACTCACCACACCCTCCACCTCGCAGGTTCAAGCAATTCTCCTGCCTCAGCCTCCTGAGTAGCTGGGATTACAGGTGCCTGCCACCACCCCCGGCTAGTTTTTGTATTTTTAGTAGAGACGGGGTTTCACCATTTTGGCCAGGCTGGTCTCGATCTCCTGACCTCAGGTGATCCACCTGCCTCGGCCTCCCAAAGTGCTGGGATTACAGGCATGAGCCACCACCGTGCCCCGTCTGAACCACCACCGTGCCCGGCCATTCTTAACTCCAAGTCATTATAGTTTCTTTTTCCCAGAAAACAAGGAGTTAGATGTTGCATTTCATAAAACTAACCAAAGTTCTGTTTACTGATGCAGCACAAGAGCTGTAAAAAAAAAAAGAAGATAGTGGGCCTTATTATATCATTATAGTGAGAATAGCCCTGCATTTTGAGTTTAAATATCTGGGTTTGGTTTCAGTTCTTTGTCATCTTTGTGGTCTTCATTTTTCTTTCTGTCTTTATATATATTTTAAAATAAAACATCATTAAAACTATATATTTCAAAAATATTATTTTTCTTTCAAAAAAATTTATAATAGAGATGGGGTTTCACCATGTTGCCCAGGCTGGTCTTGAACTCCTGGGCTCAAGCGATCCATTTGCCTTGGTCTCCCAAAGTGTTGGGATTACAGGCATGAGCCACTGTGCCTGGCCTCAAAATATTATTAAATTATAAAATATATGATACATACAAAAGTGTATTAAAATCTCTGGCATTTAAAGAATATTGCTAAAATAAACACCCATTTTTGTACCATCCACCTTAGAAATAGAACTTTACAAATATCTTTAATAGCTTATGAATCACCTGGGGATCCTTTTAAAGTGTGGATTCTGATTCAGTAGGTGTGTGAAAGAGTCTGAGATTCTGTATTTCTAACAGGATACCAGGTGACCCAGATACCAGTGGGCCAAGGATCACGCGTGGAGTAGCATGATCTGAGATGGCTCCTGTGTGCTTCTCCTAATTCTATCCCTTTTCTTTCCATAAGAGGTAGACACTTTCTTAAATTTTGCATCAACTATTCCTTGTTTTATTTTAAATAGTTTATCTGTAATACATTTTTAAACATTATAACTGTTTAGTTTTGCCTATTTTAAAATTTTATACAAATGAAATAATAAGTGTACATTCTCTGTGACTTGCTTATTTTATTCAATCTTGTGTTTTACAGCCACATTCATGTTGATGCAGAGGCCTGTAGTTCATTAATTTTTGCCACTTGTTAGTTTCTGATGTATGAATAGCCTCTTTTTTTTTTTTTTTTTTTTTGAGACTGAGTCTCACGCTATTGCCCAGGCTGGAGTGCAGTGGCGTGATCTTGGCTCACTGCAACCTCTGCCTCCCAGGTTCGAGCAATTCTCCTGTCTCAGCACCCCACAAGTAGCTGAGATTACAGGCACCCGCCACCACGCCTGGCTAATTTTTGTATTTTTAGTAGAGATGGGGTTTCGCCATGTTGGCCAGGCTGGTCTCGAACTCCTGACCTCAGGTGATCCACCCGCCTTGGCCTCCCAAAGTGCTGAGATTACAGGCATGAGCCACTGCACCCAGCCATGAATAAGCCCTATCTTATGCATGAATTTCTATTGTTGATGGACATTTGGTTACTTTCACTTTTTTGCTATGACAAACAAATTTCTGGTACATGTTTTACAGTGCAAATGTGCCAGAATTTCTCTAGATTATATGCCTACTAATGACTGCAGGATCCTAGCGTATATATATCTTCAATGTTTATTTTGATGCTAAATTGTTGTTGAAAGTGGTCAATCCAATTCACACCCCACCCCCCATTCCACATCTACTAACACTGGGCTGGTCAGATTTTTTTGGAGATTAGGTGGCTGTAAAGTGTATCTTGGTATGGAATCAACCTGGGTGTTCTACAACAGGTGAATGGATAAAGAAAATTGGTATGTATACACAATGGAATATTATTCAGCCATAAAAAAAGAATGAAACCCTGTTATTCCTGGCAACATGGATGGAACTGGAGGACATTATGTTAAGTGAAATAAGCCAGGCACAGAGAGTTAAACACCATATGTTCTCACTCATATGTAGAAGCTAAAAAAAGTTGATCTCATAAGAGTAGAAAGTAGAACAGAGGGTACTAGAGGCTGGGATGGGTAGGGGAAAGGGAGGAATAGGGAGAGATTAAAGGCTACAAAATTACAGCTAGGAGGAATAAATTCTAGTATCCTATACCACTATAGGATGACTATAGTTAACAATAATATATAGTTTCAAATAGCTAGAGGGAGGATATTGAATATTCTCAACACAAAGAATTGATAAATGTTTGAGGTGATGGATAAGCTAATTACCCTGATCTGATCACTGTACATTATGTGTATCAAAACATCACTATGTGCCCCCATTAATATGTACAATTGTTATTCGTCAATTAAAAAATTAAACAAAAACAAACCACATTGCTTACCAAAAGCCAAGAAAGTGTACCTTGAGATTTTTAATTGTTACTTCAAAAAATGAGATTTTCATGTTTATTAGCTAACCAGGTCCTTCATATCTTTACTAGCTGTGAGAACTCATATGAACTGCTTAACTTTTTTGCCATTATCAAAATTACTTAGTTTACTTTTAGATATCACTTTGGCCAGTTTTGCTGGGGATAGGTCATTATGGGATAGGTCATCCCACTTCCCATATTAGGTAACATGATGACTTTGTTAATGCTGATTCTCCTCCTAATGCTCATTTTAATGTAGATCACATGCAATGGTGAAAGAGGATCAGGGAAGAGGACACATTGTTCTTTTCTCACTTCTTGGTCTTTGCTATGCTTTTCCCTCTGCTAAGAACACTCTCCCAGCCTAAACTGTGAGCTCTGGAAGGAGAGAATTGCGTACTTTGTTCACAAATTCAGGGCTAGATTGAGTCATATGTTTCAGTGATTCTCAAAGTTTCACATGCATGCGAATTATATGGGGATCATGTTAAAATGCAAATTCTTTTTTTCTTTTTCTTTTTCTGAGGCAGAGTCTCACTCTGTTGTCCAGACCGGAGTGCAGTGGTGACATCTTGGCTCACTGCAACCTCCGCCTCCCGGGTTCAAGCTATTCTCCTTCTTCAGACTTCTGAGTAGCTGAGATTACAGGCACCTGCCACCATGCCTGGATTTTTTTTTTTTTTTTTTTTTGTATTTTTAGTAGAGACGGGCTTTCATCATGTTGGACAGGCTGAACTCTTGACCTCTGGTGATCCGCCCGCCACGGCCTCCCAAAGTGCTGGGATAACAGGCGTGAGCCACTGTGCCCAGCCGAAATGCAGATTCTTATTTAGCAGGTCAGGAATGGGGCCCCAGATTCTACATCTGAAAGTTCCCAGGTGATGACAGTGCTGCTAGTCCAAGGAAAACAAGCATGTGGATACCCATTCACTCATTTATTGAACAGATGTTTATCGAGTGCCTGCCATGTGCCAGGTATTATTCTAGACATAGAAGATATAACAGTGGATGGGGCAGGATAATAGTTTATCACTCTCAGATTGAAAGCCTATAAGTACTCATTCAATATTTATATAGTTGAGGTGGATAGCAACTTATAGTCTACTAGTTAAAATTGTACAGTTGAGCCACACGATATGCACATTCAACTTTTGTATTTTTATCTGACTTTCATGCTTTCCAACGCGTTTTTGTTTTGTAGTTTCTTCTTTCTTCATGAGAGTATGTGTTTGTGTGTGTGCCACTTCTTGGGTGATAGATTATGGGGTTAAACTTAGATAAAATCACTCTTAGTAGATACCACTATGTTGTACATTATTTAGTTTTAGAATTCAAGGAGGTAACTGTGGCCTGAAGCTTCAGGCAGCCATCAAATGACTGGTCTCATCATTAGTTTTACTGCTTGTAGTGGCACCATACAACTTAGGCATGTGATTCAAAAAATGCTGAACAGAGATAGGTCAGTCCAGGCAAGGAGTGTTTTAAAATGTCCACCCAAAGAAACAGTCTACCTCAATTATGTAGAAACATGAGTTAACCAGTACCTTATTTCTGATTTATTCCAGTGATGTTTTACTGCTTCTTACAGATGATGGTCTAATCAAATGTCCAATTGGCCAGTGACACACAAAGCTATGTGTTTACTAAATCTCATTTCTTTTTCCTCCTCTGGGTGAAAAAAGGACTGCATTTCCCAGCCTCCTTTGCCATATATTAGCCGTAAGACTGGTTTTAGGCCATTGATACATGGGTCAAAGTGATGTGAGCCAACTTCAGGCCAGGTGCTTAAAAATGCTGTGTGACCTTGACCATTTCCCCCACCATTAAGATCTTGGAGGGCAAAGGGTGAGATGGCAGGATTGCAAGATGAGAGGGGTTCAGATATGGAGACACTGGATGGATAAATTTCCCCGAGAGTCACCTGATGTGTCTCAAATTTAGCATAGGTGGAAAGCTTTGTGGTATGAAGTCACTGACATTTGGGGTTTGTTTGTTACTATGGCATAAGCGATCTGCCTAATGGATGTTCTGACTGTCAAGCTAGGGCCTACCACATTGTGTTACACCTAATTGCCACATAAATATTTTCGAGATGAATGAATTAGATTAATTTTTACTAAATCTCTTTACCATAAGATTCTAGTCCTGATTTCAACTGAATACTAAAAATTTAGTTTATAAGTTAAAAGTAGGTGGAGCATAGGAGGAATTTAGTAAAGATTTGCTGAATGAAAGAAGACAAAAATGAGAAATTTTCACACTCAGCTTCCTGGAAGGGATTTTTAAATTGTTCATTTTTAGAATGTAGGTAGTAGGTAGGTAGGTAGTTAGGCAGACATGATCAGGGCAAGACAGGTTCCCCGCTCCAGGAATGTCAGGCAACCATCAAGTGATGGTCAGGGAGTTGTTAAACTGTCTCTCTAAAGTAATAACTGGTTGCAGCCAATGCCAGGGAGAGACAGTCTTCCAATAGAAAACACGTGGGCCCAGCACCGTGGTTCACACCTATAGTCCCAACATTGTGGGAGGCCGAGGTGGGTTGATCATTTGAGGTCAGGAGTCTGAGAGCAGCCTGGCCAACATGGCGAAACACCTTCTCTACTAAAAATACAAAAATTAGCTAGGTGTGGTGGTGTGCACTTGTAATCTCAGCCACTCAGGACGCTGAGGCAAAAGAATCGCCTGAATCCAGGAGGTGGAGGTTGCAGTGAGCCGAGATTGTGCCACTGCACTCCAGCCTGGGTGACAGAGTGAGTCTCCATCTCAAAACAAAACAAAATAACCTAAACTCCTGCCCCCCCACAAAACACCTGAAGCTGATGATCAGCGGCTTCCCCATAAGATTTCAGGACTTGGGTGAAGTTGGGTGAGTGGGCTCATGCATGCATGCTAAGAGGTAAAATGGTGAAGTTTAATTGCTGTGTGGTCTTCTGTTTTTCTTTTTTTTTTGAGACAGAGTCTCGCTCTTTGGCCCAGGTGGGACTGCAGTGGTGTTATCTCGGCTCACTGCAAGCTCCGCCTCCCAGGTTCACACCATTCTCCTGCCTCAGCCCCTGGAGTAGCTGGGACTACAGGCCCCCGCCACCGCACCTGGCTAATTTTTTTGCATTTTTAGTAGAGACGGGGTTTCACCGTGTTAGCCAGGATGGTCTCGATCTCCTGACCTCGTGATCTGCCTGCCTTGGCCTCCTAAAGTGCTGGGATTACAGGCGTGAGCCACTGTGCCAGGCTTGTGTGGTCTTCTTCTAGGAACACTAAACTGGCAAGGGAAAAATGCCTCAAATGAGCATGCCTACAACTTCAGTAAACACACTGCGCATGTGGCCCCTCCCAAGTGCTGGCAACCCATTGAGCATGTGCACGACCCACCCCAAGGGAAGAATCAAAGGAGGAGAAAAGAAGGCCCAGAACCATGCCAATGTATAAAACCCCAAGTCAAGAGTTGATCAAGGCACCTGGATCTCTCAAGTTGCCCACTTGGCCCTCTTCGAAGTTTACTTCCTTTCACTCCTGCTCTAAAAGTTTTTCATAAACTTTCACTCCTGCTCTAAAACTTGCCTCAGTCTCTCCCTCTTCCTTAAACCTACATCTGCCCCTCAGCTGAATTTTCTCTCCAAGGAGGCATGGACCAAATTTGCCACAGACCTGTATGGATTCACACTAGTAACAAGAACAAAGTATCAAAATTAAACATGCTTATTAGGCTGGGTGCCATGGCTCATGCCTGTAATCCCAGCACTTTGGGAGGCCGAGGTGGGTGGATAATCTGAGGTCAGGAGTTCAAGACCAGCCTGGCCAACATGGTGAAACCCTGTCTCTACTAAAAATACAAAATTAGCCAGGTGTGGTGGCGTGCACCTGTAATCTCAGCTACTTGGAAGGCTGATGCAGGTGAATCACTTGAACCTAGGAGGCGGAGGCTGCAGTGAACTGAGATCACACTTCAGTCTGGGCAAAAAGAGCAAAACTCTGTCACAAACAAACAAACAAACAAAAAACTCATTAAAAAAGTTTTGGAAAATAAGAAAAATAGAAAAACATTTTTCCTCTTCTAAAACTATAATGTACATTTTTTGTATTTTTAGGCTTCTTGTTTCTGTTAGATTATTGCGATTGCACTCTAGATGTTCTGGCCTGCTGTTTTCTATGTTATTACATAGTCTTCACAAGCATAATTTGTAATGGTTGATGTTATAATACATCTAGGGAATAAGGCATTTAATCCTTTTCTCTTTTGAACATTTAGGTCATTACCAATTTTTGATTTTCACGTAAGCTGCTATGATAGACCTATTTGTATAGTAAGATTTTCTCTATTTAGAATAATTGTCTTGAGGTATATCTGAAAAAAAAAAAGCTTTTTAGTAATCCAAAAATCTCAGGCTGAAACCAATTCCATTCAGATTAGGACTTTGCATTGGTTTAAGAGTATGCTTTCTAATCCAGTGCTCAACCCTGAATTAGGTCTTCAAGTTCAGCTTCATCATTTGTGTGATTCTATAAAACACATATGCACACCATATGACATGTACACTTAAAGATAGGCCAAATATAAACATTTAAAACATCAGTTTCCCAAAGCACAGTATCTAATATAATGATGTAACTGCCTAATCATCATACATGTCCCCCTGCCACCAAACCCTTGAGAATTATGAGACACACACACACACATTTGGCTAAGATACAGACGTACAAGAAAAGATCTGTCTGGATCCGGAGGTTATCATGGAACAGTTCAGCAAAATGTGGTTGCAATAAGAAATAAGGACATCTCTATCCTGGTTATCTCTCCTTTCAGAGCAGGAAAAAAGAACTAAGTCACTTGTTGCCCATTCCCAGTTCTCTAAATCAGTGGCAAGACAGAAATGACTGTGTTGCATCTTGTCTGATGTTTCTTGGAAGTTACAATAAGCTGCCAATAAAGACTCAACTTGTGGTCGTGGTGTAATTGAACTATCTCTGGTCGTGATGTGAAATCCCTGATTTTAGATACTCACCCTCTCACTCATGGCATGACTTTAGGTAATTATTTTTTCTGAGTCATGTATCTTTCAGGGCTGCTCTTGGTTGGTTAGGTTAATTCATAATGTGCTTTGGAAGATGTTACACCTTCCTCATTCCACCAAGTCACCTTGCAGGGCTCAGCCAGGAAAGATGTTGACCTGAAGCTTCCTCTGCAGGCCGCCCTTCACCTCCTTGTTACGGAGGCTATAGATGAAGGCATTGAGCATGGGAATTATGATGGTGTAGAAGACGGACACTACTTGGCCATTGGTATTGTTAGTAGATCCATGGGGCTGAACGTAGGTGAAAACCACGGTGCCATAGAAAATGGCAATGGCCAGAAAGTGGGAGGCACAAGTGGAGAGGGCCTTCTCCCTCCCTGCTACTGAGTGCATCCTCCCAATGGCCACCAAGACCAAGCAGTAGGAGGTGAGAATGATTGCAGCAGGCAGAAGGGTGACCAGAGCAGAAAAGACATAGAGGACCACTCTTGCTGTGGCTGTGTTGGCACAAGCCAGGTGGAGAAGGGGTGGTATGTCACAGTAGTAGTGTGTTAGCTGGTTGGGCCCACAGAAAGGCAGGGCAAAGACATTTCCAGTCTGGATAGCAGAGTTGGCTCCACCGAATGCATAGGACGCAGCTACCAGCTGGAGACAGGTCCCCCTGGTCATGATAGAACCATAATGGAGGGGTTGACAGATGGCTAGGAAGCAGTCATAGGCCATGGAGGCCAGCAGGAAGCTCTCAGCTGTCACAGGCACTACAAAGAAGGCGAGCTGGACCACACAGCCCTCGAAAGAGATGGACTTGTCAGAGACCAGGAAGTTGACCAAGAGCTTAGGTGTGACCACAGAAGAGTAACAAATATCAAGAAAAGAGAGGACATTGAGGAAGAAATACATTGGGCTTTGGAGATGGGAGTCTGTGAAGATGAGTGCCATCATTCCCAAGTTGCCCACCACTGTTATGGCATAGATGAGCAGGATGGCTCTGAAGAGAAGCTCCTGGAGGTCTGGATAATTGGAGAATCCCTGCAAGATGAACTTGGTGACTGGGGTGTGGTTGCCACTGGCAAGGGCTAGTTCTCCAGGTGTCATCTGCAGAGGTTACAATTGGCAATCACTCAAACAGTATTACTTGAGCATGTCTACGTCTGTGCAAGGTACAATGAGGAAGAATTTTAATCTGTTTTGTGTTGCCATTAAGGAATATCTGAAACTGGGTAATTTATAAAGAAAAGAGATTTATTTGGCTCTTGGTTCTGCAGGCTGTGCAAGCATGGCACCAGCATCTGTTCTGGTCAGGAACTCAGCAGGCTTTTACTCATGGTGGAAGGCGAACAGGGAGCAGGCATGTCACATGGTGAGAAAGGGAGCACAAGAGAGGGCAGGAGGTGCCAGCCTCCTTTAAACAACCAGCTATTGCATGAACTACAGAGCAAGAACTCACTCATTACCATGGAGAGGGCAGTAAGACATTCACAAGGGATCTTCCCCCATGACCCAAACACCTCCCACCAGGCCCTACCTCCAACACTGGGAAGATTTGGAGGGGACAAACATCTAAACTATAGCATTCTTCCCCTGGCCCCCCAAATCTCATGTTCTTTTCCCCTTGCAAAACACAATCATGCCTTCCTAATAGACCCCCAAAGTCTTAACTTGTACCAGCATCAGCTGAAAAGTCCAAAGTCCAAAGTCTCATCTGAGACTCCAGGCAAGTTCCTTCCACCTATGAACCTGTAAAATAAAAAGCCATGTTACTTACTTCTAAGATATATTAGTGGTACAGGCATTGGGTAAACATTTCATTCCACAGGGGAGAAATTGTTCAAAAGAAAGGGGCAACGGGCCTCACACAAGTCCAAAGCCCAGCAAGGCAAACATTAAGTCTTAAAGCTCCACAATCATCCTCGACTCCATGTCCTGCATCCTGGGCACACTGGTGAAAGGGGTGGCCTCCCAAGGCCTTGGGAAGTTCTACCCCTGTGGCTTTGCTGGGTGTGGCCCACATGGCTGTTCTCATGGGTTAAAGTGGCTTTTCCATGCTGAGTTTGCAAGCTGCTAGTGGCTCATCCTGGGATCTGGAGGGCAGTGGCTCTGTTCCTGCAGCTCCACTGGGCAGTGCCCTGGTGGAGACTTTGTATGGGGACTCCAACACCATCTTTCCCCTCAGCACTGCCCTAGTAAAAAATCTCTGTGGGGGCACTTCCCCTGCAGGGGGCATCTGCCTCGTCACCTAGGCTTTTCCATACATCCTTTGAAATCTAGATAGAAGCTTCCAAGCCTCCTTCACTCTTGCATTCTGCACACCTGCAGGCTTAACACCACATGGAAACCACCAAGGCTTATGGCTTGTGCCCTCTAGAATGGTGGTCTGAGCTGAACCTGGGGCCCTCTGAAACACAGCTGTAGCTGTAGCATCTGGGATTAGGGAGCAGTGTCCTTAGGCTGAGCAGGGCAGCATGGACTGGGGCCTTGCTCCTGAAACCATTCCCCCCACCCCTCCAGGCCTCTGGGCCTGTGATAGAAGAGGCTGCCTCAAAGATTTCTGAAATGGCTTCAAAGCCTTTTCCCCATTGTCTTGGATATTAGCACCTGCCTCCCTTGTACTCATGCAAATCTCTCTAGCAAGTGGTTGCTCCACAGCCCTCTTGGATTCTCCTGAAAATGCTTTTTTCTTCTCTGCCACATGGCCAGGTTGTGATTTTCCAAATTTTTACACTGCACTAACATTTTAGTAAGTTTCAGATTTAAGTCATTCCTTTGCCCCCATATGTGATCATAGGTTGTTAGAAGCAGCCACTCCACATCTTGAATGCTTCGCTACTTAGAAATTTTTTCTACCTGATACCCTAAGTCATCATCATTTTTTTTTTTTTGAGACAGGGTCTCACTCTGTTACTCAGGCTGGAGTGCAGTGGCACCGATCATGGCTCACTGCAGCCTCGACCTCCTAGGCTCAAGAGATCCTCCCACCTCAGCCTCCTAAGTTGTTGGGACTACAGGCATGTGCCACCATGCCTGGCTAATTTTTAAATTTTTTCTAGAGACAGGGTCTCACTAGGTTGCCCAGGCTATTCTCAAACTCTTGGACTCAAGCAAACCTCCTGCCTTGGCCTCCCAAAGTGCTGGGATTACAGATGTGAGCCACTGCACCCAGCTCTCTAGGTCATCATTCTTAAGTTCAACCTTCCACAAATCTCTAGGGCATGAACACAAGGCAGCCAAGCTCTTTGCAAAGGCATAACAAGGGTGACCTTTACTCCAGTTTCCAATAAATTTCTCATTTCCCTCTGAGACCTCGTCAGTCTGGCCTTTACTGTCCATATTTCTATTAGCATTTTGATCACAACCATTAACCACTCTCTAAGAAGTTCCAAACTCTCCCTCATCTTCCTGTCTTCTTCTGAGCCCTGCCAACTCTTCTAGCCTCTGCTCATTACCCAGTTCCACAGCCACTTCCACATTTTCAGGTATCTTTATAGCAGCACCCCACTTCTCAGTACCAATTTTCTGCAAGTCTATTTTGCGTTGCTATAAAGGAATATCTGAGACTAGGTAACTTATAAACAAAAGTGGTTTATTTGGCTCATGATTCTGCAGGTTGAAAAGCATAGCCCCAGCATCTGTTCTGGTCAGGAATTCAGGAAGCTTTCACGGGATCAGCCCCTAGGACCCAAACACCTCCCACCAGCCTCCACCTCCAACACTGGGGACCACATTTCAACATGAGATTTGGTGGGGATAAACATCCAAACTATATCAAACACCGAGTTAAGTATAAGACTCCTTCTACAAGAAGCCAAAAAAAGGGATTTTATAGGCATTCTAAAGTTAGTTGCTTTTTCTTTTCTTTTTTTCACGTTTCATTTATTTATTCATCAGTGTAATGTCCAATGAAGTACACCAGCATGATTTCATGTTTGTGGAGGAGAAATATTTCCTGATCAAGTGGAAAGGTGTGTGGATGGCGTCTAGAAGATCCTAATTCAAAGCAGATTTACAGTGAAGCATTTCATTTAGAAATCTGGGCCTTCTTTCTTCAGTTTGCTGTAATCCACATTCACTGAGTAGGACTTGTATTGATCATTGGGAATCAGTTTGTTCCAGGGTTCTGGGTTATTGTTTCTGGCCCAACTAACATCTGGACTGAAAAATGCCGGACACAAGACATATCGTGCTGCTCCAGTACTCCCAGCTCCAATAAATATGAAGCAGGATATCAAACTCGGATTCTTCTTTGTCTCACTAAGGGTCTGGTGGGGCATGTCTGCAGCAGAAACCTCTGATTCGAAAGGAGAGAATAAGCCTAGCTAACAGGCTCTAGACTAAGCAGTATCTCTATTTACTTTTTCAATACTTAGTTATCAAATTATATCTTCGTGTGGTATTCTGGAAATTTGCATATGCTGGTGAGATGCCTTCTCATAAGATTCAGCATGGGTTAGAAGCATATATTTCTCGGCTGGGTGTGGTGGCTCATGCCTGTAATCCCAGTACTTTGAGAGGCCAAGGAGGGTGGATGACTTGAGGTCAGGAGTTGGAGACCAGCCTGGCCAACATAGTGAAACCCTGTTTCTACTAAAAATACAAAAATTAGCTGGGCGTGGTGGTGTGTGCCTATAATCCTAGCTACTCAAGAGACTGAGGCAGGAGAATTGCTTGAACCCGGGAGGTGAAGGTTGCAGTGAGCTGAGAGCAAGCCACTGCTCTCCAGCCTGGGGGACAGAGCAAGACTCCATCTCAAAAAAAAAAAAAAAAAAAAGCATGCATTTCTTTTCAAAAGTGGGAGAAAGGCAATCGTGAAGGGGGAGATGAGAGAGAGTCCAGCATTCTCATCACAGAGGTGTTCTCAAGCATGTCAGTTTTAGGAAAACATAGATATGGACATTGAGGTTCTGGAAACCGGTGCCCTTAGAAGGTCTTGCCTGTGAACCTTTTGAAGAGTCTTCACTTACCCTCAGGGCTACCAACCCTCATTTGAAGACTGTGGCCTTAGAAGAACTAGCCACCTACTGAAACCTCCAAGACCCTGCCTCCGCCCTTGCTGCCTCTCCTCCCTCCCTCCCAGAGATGGGCTTGTGATTATGTGACTGTAGGAGAATTCAAGAAACGTTCCATGCTCTTTACAGAATGACCGTCTATTTACTGGAAAGGTCAGAATATGCGATCTCAAAAGTCAGGGTCCTGGTGGTGTGGCAGAATCCTGTCTGTGATTCAGCCTTGACGTTCAACCTAGCACAGTCAGCCTCCTGGCCTGTGCCCCAGTTTCTCCACCCAGACGCCCCATATATCATTTACGCTTATTTTTTTCTACCTTTCTTAGGGGTTTCCTTCTGTTCAAATCTAAATGTCCACGAGTCTCTGATCTACAATGAGTATTATTGCTTTCATTTTTCTCTGATAGGATGACAGACCAGTCCCTTAGGCACACACATTTACAAAGTCATACTCAGCATTATTATTATTGAAAAAAAAATTTTTTTTTTCAGACAGTCTCGCTGTGTCACCCAGACTGGAGTGCAGTGGCATGATCTCGGCTCACTGCAACTTTTGCCTCCCGGGTTCAAGCAATTCTCCTGCCTCAGCCTCCTGAGTAGCTGGAATTACAGGCACTCGCCACTATGCCCGGCTAATTTTTGTACTTTTAGTAGAGACAGTGTTTCACCATGTTGGTCAGTCTGGTCTTGAACTCCTGACCTCAGGTGGTCTGCCCACCTTGGCCTCCCAAAGTGTTGGGATAACAGGCATGAGCCACCATGCCAGGCCATATTTTTAGGCTGAGTTCCTGGAATACAGCAAATAATGTTTCTTGTTTACCTTCCCAATCCCTCTCTTCCACCATCTTCTCATGGCCCAGTACTGCATTCCCTCCTAATCCTCCACTGCTCCTATCTCAACTTCCACATGGCCATTTGATTCCTTCAGAGACACACCTGTTAATAATTCTCAATTGTTGTGACCTCGGCAACAGCCTTCCAGGTGTACTTTGAGGTTCTCAAGTGCAGAGTATTTCCAGGTTTCCTCTATCATCCCTCCAGGTCTCCTCTATTATCCCTCCAGGTCTCCTCTATCATCCCTTTCGGCTTCCTCTATAATCCTGCAATGCCATCCCTCCGTCCCTCTAGTAAGACTTCCCGTTCCCCAGTGAATCCTTGTTTTGTGTGCTGTTGTCATCTGGCAGTTGATTTTTACTCACACACGTATTTAGAATTGTGTAACAGGGTCTGTCAATGTTTCTAAGTCTGTCTTCCCTCCTGCATGGTGTTGTTTTTCTTCCCTATGACATAACTTCTGAGAGCAAAGACTGTTTTAAGCTATATAACAAGCTGTCAGTGACTATTTGAACAACTACTATAATCTGAAAATATTTGAACAATTGCAGTTGTTCAAAAGAGTTTAAACAATTATGGTTGTTCAAAGTATTTAAACCATCATAGTTGTTCAAGGTATTTAAACAATAGCATAAGACACGGCTGTGGCCATTGAAGATCTTAAGATTTTGTTAAGAGACACACTTGCTTCCATGAAAACGAGTGAAGTTGGGTGGAGCCCACTGCCAGCAGGAACCCATTGAGGGAAGGGTGATTGCTGCTTGGGGTGCTCTGGGGAGGCTTCAGGACCAGGAGGCACGGGGCTGAGCCTTGAGGAATGAGAAAGGTGTTGTTAGGTGGAGGAGATGGGGAAGTGCGATGACCTGGAGCTAGGAATTAACCTCAGTAAACATTTACCGGGCAAAAGTGTGCATTGGAAGGGGTCAGGAAACTTGGCAGAGTTACTTAACCTCTCTGAGCCTCAGTTTCTGTGAGGATTGAAAGACAATGCGTGTCAATGTTGTACTCAGCACACTTCTGGAAACAAGGTAGGTACTTGATATACATTAACTTCCACCAAGTGAGATTATGCGTACCTGATGAATGGGGAGCTGGAAAACATTGCTCAAGACTGTTGAATACCATGGGATCTCAGGAAATGCTTACAGGCTGACAGAGTAAGGGATGGGGTGGGTGTGGATTTTGAAGGGAAGGGGAAGAGAACAGGCAACCTCAGCCTTCTGAATCAGCTCTGGCGGAACTCAGTAAGATTTGCAATAGAAAAATACCAACCTTAGCAGATGGTGCTCCCCAGCCCGACATACCTCAAGATGCGGAGGACTCAAGATCCTCTCAGGCCAACCACGTGGGGGTAGTTCTGGGACTCCCTTCCACTCCAGCCTGTATCTTCAGTTTCTCCTCTCTAAAGCTGTTCCTGGGGTAGCCACACATTCAGACTTGGTAAGACACACAGCTCAGGCAAATAGGATGTGGCATTCAGGACTGAAGCTACAGATGCATCTTGGTCCTGCCCAGAGCTTATAAAGCTGGCTTCATCTCCTCTTGATCCCTGGTGGCTCTGGAGGCTTAGAGCTCTGGGAGGTCCTTGAAACACACCACCTCCCTACTTGGGAGGTTCAGGCCTCAGGGAAGAAGAGATTATCCCTCCCTCTAGATTTTGGGCATTTGTTTTGGTCTTGAGGCACAGGGGGGCTGGGGGGTTAGGATCTCCTTGAGGAGATGGAGTTTGTCATTCTAGTTTAAGGCAGGATTTCCCTATGTTGCCCCCCAGGCTGGTTTCGAACTCCTGGGCTCAAGCTATTCCCCTGCCTCATTCTCCCAAAGTGCTGGGATTACAGGCTTGAGCCATGATGCCTGGCCATTGTCATTCCATTCTTGGCAGTAGAAAGGCTTAGCACCAGCAGGTAGGAGACTTCCTGCCTCCTCTTTGGATTCTGAAACCTGAACGAGGAAAAGTCATCTTGTCCCTTGGGAGCTTACAGGAACCTGGGGGACAGTTTATGCGGTTTTTGACTAAATGACCCAAGGGGCCTTCTTTGCTGAACATTGAGGGTCTGTTGTGGGCCTCAATACTGATCAAACAAATTGGGGACACTGAGTTCAGAGGTTGGTGAGGAGCTGAGCGTGGTCTAGGGTTAGGGCCAGGGCTAGAGGTAAGTCCCTTTTCACGTCATAAACTTTCATCACTGTTGCCCAAGGCTGGGTCCCAGCAGTGACAGAGCATTGAGGGTAGCTGGGAGCACACTAGGGCAGGGACTCTGGGGCCCTTCCAGGAAGCTCTCTAGGCTTCACCCACTGACTCATTGGAGGAGGCACTAGGGGCTTTGTTAATGGAATGGGTAGTTTATATTAGCAATGAAAAAATATGATATTTAAAAAAAATGCTGCTGGGTGCAGTGGCTCACTTCTGTGGTCCCAGCACTTTGAAATGCCAAGGCGGGCAGATCATCTGAGGTCGGGAGTTCAAGACCAGCCTGACCAACATAGAGAAACCCCGTCTCTACTGAAAATACAAAATTAGCTGGGCGTGGTGGTGCATGCCTGTAATCCCAGCTACTTGGGAGGCTGAGGCAGGAGACTCATTTGCACCCAGGAGGTAGAGGTTGCGGTGAGCCGAGATTGCTCCGTTGCACTCCAGCCTGGGCAACAAGAGCGAAACTCCATCTCAAAAAAAAGGCAATCCAAGGGAAAAACAAGACAAAAAAAAAAAAGATATTTCCAGAAATGAAGCTAACTTCTAAGCACAGGAAATGCTGATGGGCATAAGGAGGAGCCAAGGGATTTGTTACCAGGAGCGAACACATAGACTGATTATCTCCCAGTTGTTGCTTCTCTCCTCCTTTCCTCCCTCTCTGACTGCGCTTTGTGGTGGGAGGGTGGGTTCCTCCCTACCCCTGTGTCAGCTGACTCTGCTGTCCTGAGACTGCATCTTGAGGAGCTCAGCTGAGGCTACTGGAGTGCTGGTGATTGTGGTTCTGTGAATAATGGATTGTTCCAGCTAAAGAGAATTACAGAGTATCCAGTCGGGTGGGCTCTCAGCTGAGATGTGACGGCAGGATTGGAGTCCCGAACATGGGAAGACCAAGAACATGCTTGGGGCACCAGCAAAGTAGAGGAATCAAAAAAAAAAAAAAAGAAGAAAAAAAGACTCATTTGGACATTTTTTAAAAAAGCACCAGGAAATGATAGAACGTTGGAATTTGCTTTAAAATAATCTGGCTGGGAAGAGTGGAAAGATAAAGCAAGAACTGATTATAAAATGATAAATGTTGAGGCTGAGTTGATAGGTCAGTTTATTATACTGTCTGCTTTGGTATATATTTGAACCTTTTAATGGTAATTTTTAAAAACATTGAAGCATCATAGAAAAATTAAAACTTTGTTGCAATTCCTTATACTTAAGTTTTTTTTCAGTTTGGAACTGGGTTAAAGACAATTCGTAAGTGAGGCTGGGCTCACTGGCTCATGCCTGTAATCCCAGTGCTTTGGGAGGCCAAGGCGGGTGGATCACTGGAGGCCAGAAGTTCGAGACCAGCCTAGCCAACATGGCAAAACACCATCTCTACTAAAAATACAAAAAAATTAATCTGGCTTGGTGGTGTGCACCTGTAGACCCAGCTACTTGGGAGTCTGAGGTGAGAGAATCTCTTGAACCCAGGAGGTGGAGGTTGCAGTGAGCTGAGATTGTGCCACTGCACTCTAGTCTGGGCGACACAGATAGACCCTGACTAAAAAAAAAAAAAAAATTCATAAGTGGAGTGGTATGCATATAATTTTTCATTGCTGCTGGAATTATAGACGTGAGCCACCATGCCCAGCTCAGCACTCATCTTAACAGGAAATGAAACTGGTGTTCAAAGAGAAGTGACTTACCCAGGGTCATGCAAATAATTAGTCCTAGACTCAAAATTGTAGCCCGTGTCTCCTGGATTCCAGTCTACTAATCTTTACATGGTCCCATCATCCTCTTGAAGAGGGCCTGGTCAATAATTTGGCATAAATGAATGCACAGAGCTTTCTGTCTTGCCCTAACAAGAGGCTTCAGTACTTTGCTACTTTGATTTTTTGGGTAATTTTTTTAAAATTGAAAACACAAAGATTTAAATGTGTCTACCACTCGACTTAACATGAATATTTTTGTTATCCATGTTTCAAATATGTTTATTTTTTATTTGTATTAAAAAATGTTTTCAGAGATGGGGTCTCATTATGTTGCCCAGACTGGCCCCAAACTCCTGGGCTCAAGTGATCCTCCTGCCTCCTCAGCCTCTTGAATAGCTGGGACTTCAGGCACATGCCACCATGCCTGGCCTACATACATATTTATTTATTTGAGACAGAGTCTCGCTTTATCGCCCAAGCGGAGTGTAGTGGGGCGATCTTGGCCCACTGCAAGCTCCGCCTCCCAGGTTCAAGCAATTCTCCTGCCTCAGCCTCCTGAGTAGCTGGGATCACAGGTGCCCACTACCATGCCTGGCTAATATTTGTATTTTTAGTAGAGAGAGAGTTTCACCATATTGGCTAGGCTGGTCTCAAACTCCTGACCTCAGGTGATCCATCCACCTCAGTCTCCCAAAGTGCTGGGATTATAGGCATGAGCCACTGTGCCCAGTTTACAAGATTTTTTCTGTTTTTTTTTGAGATGGAGTCACACTATGTTGCCCAGGCTGGAGTGCAGTGGTGTGATCTTGGCTCACTGCAATCTTCACTTCCCAGGTTCAAGTGATTCTCATGCCTCAACCTCCCGAGTAGCTGGGATTACAGGCATGTGCCACTATGCCCAGCTAATTTTTGTATTTTTAGTAGAGACGGGGTTTCACCATGTTGTCTAGGCTGGTCTCAAACTCCTGACCTCAAGTGATCCTCCTGCCTCAGCCTCTCAAAGTGCTGGGATTACAGGCACGAGCCACCGTGCCCGGCCCTACATAAATATTTAATCAGATAGATAACCCATTACAGGTCACTGAAATCCCTATGTATTCTACCCGAGTCCTATGCCTCTCCCTTGCTAGAGAGACAACCATTATCATAAATTTGGCTTGTATCCTTCAGTGCAGGAAAGCAGAATTTTCAAAAAAAATTAAAACAGTAAGATGTTGGTTTGGATATTCAAGTGGTTCTTGTCCTATATGGCAATAAACTGTAAACTTCAGGGCTATCTTTTCTATAAGACAGAAATTATTTGCATCTCTACTGAACAAAAATGTATAAGTTAACATGTAATTTCACTAAATTTGAGACTTTTAATCAATAGGAAGCAGTGAATCAAATCAAGTATATTCTCCTGAATTACCCTTGGTGGACCTATTAAATCATGTCCCCATATGATATTGAAAGGACATCCCACACCTTTTCCCATTATTTCCACATTTAGAATAATTTTTCTTAGCAAGTCTATCTTTCCATATTTTACTACCTATGTGAATCTTTAAGTAATAATACTGAAGAGCATTTATTTGTGCCAGCACTCTTTTAAGGCCTTTACACATATTAAGTCCATTTAGTCCCTTGACATCAATGTTGGGTTCAATTATTATTCTCATTTTACAGATGGAAAACAGGAAACGCAGAGAAGTAAATTCCAGTTATATACAGTTAGAAAGTGGAAGAACTATGATTTAATCCCGGAGTTTACATATTAGTTTGCCATTTGCTGTTTTGCTCTCAACATAATATTTTGAAGAACTTTTCAGGATGTTAATATAGTTATTAAAAAAATAGAGATGGGGTGTCTCTTTGTTGCCTAGGATGGTCTTAAACTCCTGGCCTCAAGCAATCCTCTCACCTTGGCCTCCCAAAGTGCTGGGATTACTGGCATGAGCCACCATGCCCAGCCAATGCTAACCTAGTTATAGTTCATCATTCATTTTAACTATAATTTTACTGTAGAGTGTTCCACTGTATATAGTATGTATCTGGTTACATACAACATGGGTGAACCATCACTTTATGCTAAATGAAGTAAACCAGACTCAAAAGGACAACTGTTGCATGATCTCACTTATACAATGATATGGTTTGGATTTGTGTCCCACTCAAATCTCATGTCCAATTGTAATCCCCAGTGTTGGAGGAGGGGCCTAGTGGGAGGTGATTTGATCATGGGGGCGGACTTCCCCTTTGCTGTTCTTGTGATAGTGAGTGAGTTCTCATGGGATCTGGTTGTTTAAAAGTGTGTGGCATCTGGCTGGGCACAGTGGCTCACACCTGTAATCCCAGCACTTTGGGAGGCTGAGGCAGGTGGATCACCTGAGGTCAGGAGTTCGAGGCCAGCCTGGCCAGCATGGTGAAACCCTGTCTCTACTAAAAATACAAACATTAGCAGGGTGTGGTGGTGCCTGCCTATAATCCCAGCTACTCGGGAATCTTAAGCATGAGAATCGCTTGCACCCAGGAGGCAGATGTTGCAGTGAGCTGAGATAGTGCCACTGCACTCTGGGTGACAGAGACTCCATTTCTTTTTTTTTTTTTTTTTTTGAGACTGAGTCTTGCTCTGTCGCCCAGGCTGGAGTGCGGTGGCGCAATCTCGGCTCACTGCAAGCTCCGCCTCCCGGGTTCACGCCATTCTCCTGCCTCAGCCTCTCCGAGTAGCTGGGACTACAGGCGCCCGCCACCACGCCCGGCTAATTTTTTTTTTTTTTTGTATTTTTAGTAGAGACGGGGTTTCACCGTGGTCTCGATCTTCTGACCTCGTGATCTGCCCCCCTTGGGCTCCCAAAGTGCTGGGATTACAAGCGTGAGCCACTGCGCCCGGCCTAGAGACTCCATTTCAAAAAAAAAAAAAGTGCGTGGCGCCTCTCTTCTTCCTGCTCCAGCTATGTAAGACATCCCTGCTTCCCCTTCACCTTCTGCCGTGATTGAAAGTTTCCTGAGGCCTTCTCAGCCATGCTATCTGTACAGCCTTCAGAACTGTAAGCAAATGAAACCTCTTTTCTTTATAAATTACCCAGTCTCATGTATTTCTTCATAGCAGTGCAAGAACAGACAAATACATGCAAGATACCTAGAAGAGGCAAATTCATAGATACAGAAAGTAGACTAGAGGCTGGGGGAAGAAGGGAGGGAATGGGAAGTTGTTAATAGTACAGAGTTTCTGTTTGAAATGATGAAAGATTCTGAAAAGGGACAGTGTTGATGCTTGCACAGTATTGTGAATGCACTTAAATTGTATTATTTACAATCTATATTGTATGCAATATACTTAAATTGTAAATTGTATATTTGAATGGTTAAAGTGATAAACTTTATGTTCAAAGAGAGAGAGGATGTAATGGTTCCTGACTTCCAGGCTTGCTGTAAGAGTTAAATGATAGACTACTTGCGAGAGAACAGGAACACATTGCAGATATTCAGTAAATTGTAGCTGCTGCTAGTTTCTTCCTCTTCTTCCTCATTTCCTTAGAAAAAGTCAAAAGAGCATGGCTTTTCTTTTGATCTGTATTAATTTCTGAGTTCAGAGTCTGAACATATAATTGTGTAGCCAACTTCCCACTGTCTATATGGGGCCTACTACCCCACCTACTGTCATTTCTGTTTTTTTATTTTATTGTATATTATTTTATTTTATTTTTTTTTGAGACAGTCTCCCTCTGTTGCCCAGGCTGGAGTGCAGTGGCGTGATCTCGGCTTGCTGCAACCTCCTCCTCCTGGATTCAAGCGATTCTCCTGGCTCAGCCTCCCAAGTAGCTGGGATTACAGGTATGCTCCACCATGCCTGGCTAATTTTTGGATTTTTAGTAGAGATGGGGTTTCGCCATGTTGGCCAGGCTGGCTTGAACTCCTGACCTCAGGTGATCCTCCCACCTTGGCCTCCCAAAGTGCTAGGATTACAAGTGTGAGCCACTGTGCCCAGCCCCCACTTGCTGTCATTTCTAACCCTATCAGGTGGCTGCCTTTCTCAGCCTGGGCTTTTTTACTTTGCCATCGTTGGATGAGTATTTAGAAAGCTCCAGTTTTTCTTAGTGTTAGCCTTCACAAGCACTTAGAAGGAAAATCTGCTATCAAAACAAATTACCTTGTGGGTTTCTGAGACTGAGTTATGTTTGGGGTGTCTGTGCAACTGCTGTCTTCCCATGGATGCTGATAACCAAGTGCTGACTGTGAAGGACAAATACAGACATAGAAATGGAGGTGAATATGTGGATTTTGTTATTGTTTAAACCAATTTATATGGCAGTGAGAGTAGGTGGGAGAGAGCCCAAGGAGGTTGAAAGAACATGGCTTTTGCAATTAAACAGGTAAAGACAATCTGGCTTCATCACGTTTACCTCAGTTACAATTAGCCTAAGTTTTCCCTTTGCAAAATGAGCGTAAAATACCACAAAGTGTGGTTGTAAAGATTCACCTGAGAGGTATGTCAGTTTATAAAGCACAGATTAACTCTAATTGCCTTCCTTCTCTATTTTGGAATAGAATGAATTAATTAAGCAGGTGTTTTCTTATGGACCCACAAAATGTAAAATAGAGGAGAGGAAGGACCAATATTTCCCAATAGCTAAAGAGAGAAAAAAGAATAGAGTGTGTGGGAGGATGGCAAACCCTGTGTAAGGTGAGAAGAGAATAGGGCTTAGGTTTTAGTAGGAGCTTAAAAGAAAAACTTGCTGAATTAATGGAATATTTGTTAGATGGGTCTATTACATTTGTCCAGCTACGAGTGACAGAAAACTCAAGCAAGATGACTTAAGCTGTAAGAATATTTATTCTTTGTTTACAAGAAGTTTTGCAGTGGGCTTGTCAGGAAATGTCTTCTGCAGAAGCCAAGAACCAGCTGGCTGATTTCTCCTAAAGCTCATTGGCCACATGTAGATCATATGATCACTTCTAGCCACAAAGGGCCTGGGAAAGAGCAACTGGCTTATCAAGCCCCTATAGTTTGATGCAGTCGAGGGAAAGGGTAGACATTTTTGTTGAGTCTGTAACAGTGGGCTTAGATTGGTGAGAGAGACAAGCATGGTTACTTAATCCACTGATACCTGGTGAGGTTCAAAAAAAGGTGCCCTGTATGAATTTGGTGTCTATATGTAAACTGCTGTCACTATGAAGGAAAAACATAAACTTCCTCTTATCTGGCTGGGCGTGGTGACTCACACCTGTAATCCCAGCACTTTGGGAGGCCGAGGCAGGTGGATCACTTGAGACCAGGAGTTCGAGACCTACCTGGCCAACGTGGAGAAACCCTGTCTTTACTAAAAATACAAAAATTAGCCGGGGGTGGTGGTGCATGCCTGTAATCCCTGCTACTCAGGAGGCTGAAGCATGAGAATTGCTTGAACCCAGGAGGCGGAAGCTGCAGTGAGCTGAGATCGCACCACTGCCCTCCATACTCCAGCGTGGGCAACAGTGAGACTCCACCTCCAGAAATAATAAATAAATAAACTTTCTCTTACCTTACTTTGAATATCCTCTCTCTAGCACGTGTTCAAATCCTACCTACATGTACCTACTGTTTGTTTATTCATGCTTATGTGCAGGTATTTTATGCATTAATTAATGTGATAGATACTAATTAAATGCCTACCATGCGCAAGGAGCTGCCCTAGGTCCTTTGACTATCATGGTTTTTATTATCAAGGAGGTTACAGTCTGGTAGAAGAGATATTACATGTACTTCAATGATTATATAATGAACAGCAGAAAGGTTTAAGTGCCCTAAAAGAAGTGCTTAGAGTGCTATGAAAGGTGGGAGAATGCAGAAATTACTTCAGGCTGGTTTAATCAGGAAAGATTTTTTGGTAGGGTTTACATTGATGCAGGTTAAAGAGAGGTGGAGAGGAAAGGTGGTCACTGCCAGATGAAACAGTAAGAACAGGCTGACAGGGGGAAGTGCTGGGCTTGGGAAGCAATTCTGATCTCTGGTTCCTCCCTTTAGTGACTTCCTGTCTTACCTTTTGGTGGGGCCACACTTATGTCAATAATTACATACTTTTCCTTTATGTGTGTATATATCCTTTTCCCTCCTAACCAGACTGTAGCATCCACAGAGCTGCCCATAACAGGTTCTGAATAAATATCTGATGAGTTCCTTGTTAATATTAATTACTATTCTTTAAGATTTATATAGTGACCATTTCCAAGAAGACTTGATATCTTTTGCAAATAAAAGCCCATAGTGAATGTGAGTTGGGATGCCTGCCTGTCCATAGCCCCTTTCTCTGGGAACTGCTCTTTCATTTCAGTTTGAGATATAGTCTAGGCTGCCACTTAGATATAGTCTAGGGTACCATGTCATGGCTCCCTCTCTGGGCATGGCTTATTGAACCAGGAATAGACATCTCCAAACTGGTCTTTCCCAGGAATCTGGGGAACAAATGTGCTTGTGGTGGCTAACCTCAGAAGCCCATTTCAATCAGGCTAGGGGCTGGCACCATGGCAACCAGAACCATGTGTAAGCTGCATTAGTGGGGAGCAGAAACCATGGCTAAGCAGAGAAGGCCACACTGCAGTGAAGCGATGGGGAAAGGCACACAAGAAGAAGCAGAGATACAACATCATTCATCTCCAGTAAGAGGGAGATGCATGGAGGCTCCATCCCTGACAGCCTCCCAGATACAAGCCAGATCCAAGTCCCAGGAAGCCTGATGTGCTTAGCATCTGAAAGATAGCGCTGTCTTTGCAGTACACCTCCTCTTTATTTGAGCTTAACTTGAATAGTTTTCTGTTTCTTACATACAAAAAATCCTTGGATAGAGCAAAGTGCAGCACAAAATAGGACATTAACAGATAACAAACCTGGAATCATTTACAAGAGTGGCCCTCTCCTTTCACCTCAAAGCAGTATATTCTGTAAACTTCATATACTGAAATACTGTGGCCGCCTCTGAAAACACACTTATCAATGTAACGCAGCTCTCATTTTTTGTTGTTGTTGAGACAGGGTCTCGCTTTGTTGTCCAGGCTGTAGTGCAGTGATGCAATCACAACTCACTGCCGCCTCTAACTCCCAGCTTCAAGCGATCTTCCCACCTCAGCCTCCCCAGTAGCTAAGACTATAGGCATGCATCGCCATGCCTAGCTAACTTTAAAAAATTTTTTGTAGAGATGAGGTCTCATCATGTTGCCCAGGCTGGTCTCGAACTCTTGGTCTCAAGTGATCCTCCTGTCTTGGCCTCCCAAAGTGCTGGGATTACAGGCATGAGCCACTTTACCTGAGCAGCTCTCATTTTTATAAATTAAAGACTACCAACCAAGCTTTGAATAAAAATTAAAAAATTAGAATTACTAGGCTGGCCGTGGTGGCTCACACCTGTAATCCCAGCACTTTGGGAGGCTGAGGCAGGTGGATCACAAGGTCAGGAGATCGAGACCATCCTGGCTAACACAGTGAAACCCCGTCTCTACTAAAAATACAAAAATTAGCTGAGCATGGATGGTGGCAGGTGCCTGTAGTCCTAGCTACTCAGGAGGCTGAGGCAGGAGAATAGCGTGAACCCGGGAGGTGGAGCTTGCAGTGAGCCAAGATCGCCCCACTGCACTCCAGCCTGGGCAACAGAGTGAGACTCCATCTCTAAAAAAGAAAAAGAAAAAAACTAGAATTACTGCATAGAGATTATGCTATTCCAACTATAAACAGCAACACTTGATGTTTTAATTAGCCTGTGTTGCTTTACTGAAGTGTTACTTTCATCAGCTTTTGGAGATATTAAGAGTAGATCTAAGATACCTCTCTTATTATCTTTATGGATCTCCAGAAGTTCCAAAATTCCAGGTTGGGAAGACATCAATATAGACGAAGTAGGAATAGGTACTTGGTGAGAGCTGATTACAAGGGACTCTAAGAACTCACCGAATTAACCTTGAGGATTTTTCAGGAAGAAAACTTGCAATTTTGCTGAGCTATGAATTTGAACCACCTGCACTGCCCCACTGGCGTTTGCAATGAGTCACTTTCCTAGTGAGTCCATTTAGCTGAAGCCCTGGCATTTGCATATCAGTGTGCCTTTGTGGCATTTGCAAGATTGGGGATTGGGTAAATTCTCAGAAATATCACTCAATAATATGCAAAGTCTAGCCTAGTACAGTGTTTTCCAAAAGTCATATTTTTTGCTAAATTTTCATGCTAGTTGTTATATTAACTTAATATTTAAAAAATCCAACTCATTTAAAAATTAAGTCTAGACCTGCCAATTTCTTTTTTTTTTTTTTTTTAACAGGAGGATTATTTATTTTAGATACGCACCAGCTCTGTGGACTCACTTCCAAAAAACTGAGCATTAAACAAAGACTGAGCAGGGTTTTTATAAGCAGCCTTACAGAAGCAAAACAAAAGCAGTTAATCATACAGTGACAGGTCACATAATCTATAGCATAACATAACTTGTGACCTTGCGTAGCTAGTGACCTTGTAGCTGCGTTGAAAGAAAAACAAGAACTCGCTAAATACAGACATTTGTAAAACATAATCATGCTTAAGAAGCCTGGGAAAGGAGTAACAGTAAAAGCATCTTTCTCTTTTTTTCCTTCAATCTTGCTCTGGAAGGGGGCGCTGTCTGGAGCCCATTCCTTTGGCCTTGGCTATTCGGACAGCGTTATAACTGTCCTTGAAGTGAGCTTGCTAGGCACAGGAAAACTTGCTCTTTTTTTTTTTCTTTTTAACCCTTGCCTTGCCACATTCTGGGCCTTAGCTTTTAATTTTCTTGGAGTGAATAAATGCAGTACTTATTATTATTATTTTTAAATTTCTGCCTCATCCCAAGTAGCTGGGATTAGAGGTGTGCGCCACCATGCCTGGCTAATTTTTGTATTTTTAGTAGAGACGGGGTTTCACCATGTTGGTCAAGCTGGTCTCAAACTCCTGACCTCATGATCCACCCACCTCAGCCTCCCAAAGTGCTGGGATTAAAGGCGTGAGCCACTGCGCCCAGCCTACAGTTCTTTTAGAAAGAATGTATGAGAGATAAGTGAGCAATAGTTTTTCAACTCCTTCCCTGCTCTCTCATGTTTTTTAAAAATGGTTTTACTTATTATTTATGTTTTTATTTTTTGAGATTGAGTCTCATTCTGTCACCCAGGCTAGAGTGCCGTGACATGATCTTGACTCACCACAACCTCTGTCTCTGGGGCTCAAGCAATCCTCCCACCTCAGCCTCCTGAGTAGCTGGGACCACAGGCACGTACCACCATGCCCGGTTAATTTTCTGTATTTTTAGTAGAGACAGGGTTTCACCATGTTTCCCAGACTGGTCTCAAACTCCTGAGCTCAAGCGACCTACCAGCCTTGGTCTCCCAGGGTGCAGGGATTGCAGGCGTGAGCCACTGTGCCCGGCCTTCATCACCATTATTATTATTATTATTATTTAAAAAAAAAATTTTTTTTTTTGCACACAAAACAATAAACATTTTCTAAAAGTACATACAAACAAAAAGATGCATATCAAACATATTAGGAAGCTTGCACATGGGAAGATGGGGAATAGAAATGGGGGTGGGAATTAAAGAAAATAAATGAGAGAGGGACTTTGTATGGATCAATGATAATAACTCAATCCTCTATTTGACAAAGAAGAAGGAGAAGGAAGAGGAAGAAAAAGAAAGTGGGATAAAGGATCAGAAAGGGAGGAAAATAGAAAAAATTAGAGTATGACTCCAGGGTAGACCTGTTTTGTTGTCGCTTGGTTGGTTGGTTGGTTTGTCAGTTGCATTTTTCATATGTTTCACCATGTCGGCCCGGCTGGTCTCGAACTCCCAGCCTCAAGTGATCAACCCGCCTCGGCCTCCCAGAGTACTGGGACTACAGGCGTGAGCCACCACGTCCAGCCGCCACATTGCTTCTGGCCTCTGTGGTAGACCTCCCAGATGGGGCGGCCGGGCAGAGGCGCTCCCCACATCACAGACGGGGCGGCCAGGCAGAGGTGCTCCTCACTTCCCAGACGGGGCGGCCGGGCAGAGACGCTCCTCACTTCCTAGACAGGGTGGCGGCCGGTCAGAGGCGCTCTTCACTTCCCAGATGGGGCGGCCAGGCAGAGTCGCTCCTCACATCCCAGACGATGGGCGGCCAGGCAGAGGCGCTCCTCACATCTCAGACGATGGGCGGCCAGGCAGAGAAGTTCCTCACTTCCTAGACTGGGTGGCGGCTGGGCAGAGGCGCTCCTCACCTCCCAGATGGGGCGGCTGGGCAGAGGAGCTCCTCATAACCCAGACGTTGGGCGGCCAGGCAGAGATGCTCCCCACCTCCCAGACGGGGCAGCGGCCGGGCAGAGGCTGCAATCCCAGCACCCTGGGAGGCCAAGGCAGGCAGCTGGGAGGCGGAGGCTGCAGCGAGCCAAGACCACGCAACCGCACTCCAGCCCAGGCAACACCGAGCACCTAGTGAGCGAGACTCGTCTGCAGTCCCAGCACCTCGGGAGGCCGAGGCAGGCAGACCACTCGAGGTGAGTAGCTGGAGACCAGCCCGGGCGACCTGGCGAAACCGCGCCTCTAGCCAAAGGAGAAAAACCAGGGAGGGGTGGCGGCGCGCGCCGGCAATCCCAGACAGCCCACAGGCCAGGGCAGGAGAACCATGGGAGCCGGATGCAGGGAGTCTGCAGCGAGCCGAGTGTAAGACAGCCTGGGCCACAGAGGGAAGAAAAGAAAGAAGAAAGCAAGAAGGAAGGAAGGGAGGGAGGGAGGGAGGGAGGCAGGCTAGACCTGCCAATTTCTTTAAAATCCATGGATGCAATGCAACAATTGTATCTTTAATGCATACTAAAATAAATGTATAACTGATATGGTTTGGCTATGTCCCCACCCAAAATCTCATCTTGAATTGTAATCCCCATAATCCCCAATAGAGAGGCGAGGTGGAGGTAATTGAACCATAAGGGCGATTTCCCCCATGGTGAGTGAGTGAGTTCTCATGAGATCCTTTTTTTTTAAGACAGAACCTTGCTCTGTTGCCCAGGCTGGAGTGCAGTGGCATGAGTTCGGCTCACTAAAACCCGGGTTCAAGCGATTCTCCTGTCTCAGCCTCCCGAGTAGCTGGGACTAAAGGCACACACCAGCCTGTCTAATCTTTGTGGTTTTAGTAGACAGGGGGTTTCACCAGGTTGGCCATGCTGGTCTTGAACTCCTGACCTCAAGTGATCCACCTGCCTCGGCCCCCCAAAGTACTGGGATTACAGGAATAAGCCGCTGCACCTGGCCAAGATCCAATGGTTTTATAAGTGTTTGGTAGTTTCTCCTGCATTTGTTGTCATTCCTGCTGCCTCGTGAGGAAGGCGCCTTGCTTCCCCTTTGCCTTCTGCCATGATTGTAAGTTTCCTGAGGCCTCCCCAGTCATGCTGAGCTATGAGTCAATTAAAACCTCTTTCCTTTATAAATTACCCAGTCTCAGGCACTTCTTTATAGCAGTGTGAAAACGGACTAATACAATAACTATTGAAATAAATTTGTTAACTTGTGTTTCACCTAAAATCCTGTCGTCCACACTTTGGCCTTGGAAATCACTTAAACCAGGTATAAATCCTGGTTCTGATATTTATTGGTGGTATAGTTATTGGATAAGCTACATAATATCTGTGATTGCCAGGTTCCTCATCTATGTAAAGAGGAGTTGAAAATTCCTACCTCACAAGGAATGTTGTGAGAACCAAACAAGAAATAGCATGCACAGTATGTAAATCAGCATAGTGCCTGGCACCTAGTAAGCTCCCAGTGAATGATAGCTTATACTGATTATGGGTTGCAATTTAGACTCACTAAAATTGCCAAATGTAGTTTTGTCTTCCAGGAAACAAAGACAAAAAAATCAACCTATTTGATTGCATCCTAGTAGAATAGATTTTCCTTGGGTTGCTAAATGCAGGCATTTTCAAGGAGATGACAGTAATTCATTCAGGCAGCCTGCTGAGGATGGTAAAGGGCAGAGGAGATGGCCATTGGAAAGAATACGGAAAAGGTGAATCAGAACTAGAATTGGAAGAAGATATCACGTAACAGACTCAGAGTGGCCAAGGGGGAAAAGTGCTGTCCAGTCACAAGGGTGCTGAAATAGCACAGTGCTGCAGACGGAAGTTGCAAGTAATTTTATCTCAACATGTCTGTGCTTCCTAACGATATCTCAGGTACATCTCCTCTTCTCCACCCTTCTCACAGTCTGTCACCTCAACCTTCCACCTACATCTACCCTCTCACTCAAGCCTCCACGTCCCACCCCATCTTCCCTTCCAGCTGGCTGATTGCTGACCTTTCTGCAAATGATGCTCGCTGCTGCCAACACATGCTTCATTCCTGGGAAGGTTCTGCGTGTAGGAAGTAGCTGGAATGAGGCTTTCAGGGTTGATGACTTCACATTTCCTACTTCAGTCGTAAATAGCCCCTAGTGTTAATGTGGCTGGGTCACAGCCTCCAGGACTGTAATGCTGAGGATGACAGCTTTCAGAAACATGGTTATAGCTGCCTCCTACTCTGTATAAAAAATATCAGTCTTATCTCCCATGTCTGCCAGCGTAGATTTCCCCTGTGCTCCATCCAGTCAGACCCTTGCATGTAACACACTGCTCTAATTCCTGTCTTCTTCTTGTTCCTCTCAGTCAAGATTTATCTTTCCCATATTTAGATGTCTAATTTAAACTTCCTTTTCTCCAGACCACCCTAACTGAAAGTAGTATTTCTTTCTTCCGAAATCCTACAGCATTTCCACACTGGGTATGCCACTTAGCTCTTGGTAATAAACTGCCTTAAGCTCATTTTGAAAATTACTAAACATGTGGCAGTTTAGCCTCTATGGAGGGCAGGGACCAAAGTGTTTGCATCTTCTTTTTTTTTTTTTGAGAGTCTCACTCCATCACCCAGGCTGGAGTGCAGTGGCATGATCTCGGATCATTGCAGCCTCCACCTCCTGGATTCAAGCGATTCTCCTGCCTCAGCCATCCAAGTAGCTGGGATTACAGGTGTGTACCACCACACCTGGCTAATTTTTGTATTTTTAGTAGAGATGGGGTTTTTCCATGTTGGCCAAGTTGGTCTCGAACTCCTGACCTCAAGTGATGTGCCTGCCTTGGCCTCCCAAAGTGCTGGGATTACAGGTGTAAGTCACTGTGCCCCGCCTGTTTGCATGTTCAGTATTCTAGATAGCTCCAAACACGTAACAGGATACACAGTGGTGCTCAATAAATTTTTATTGGTTGAATAAATATGTGGCTGAAGTAATAACCAATAAATAACTGGCTGAAAGAAATGATTTTGGGAGAAATGAAAGGAACCAACAAGTGAATTGGAAGTTGGCTGATGGTGTCTCAGGAAGAGTACAGGATAAGAGAATCTGATAGGGGCCGGGCGCGGTGGCTCACGCTTGTAATCCCAGCACTTTGGGAGGCCGAGGCGGGCGGGTCACGAGGTCGGGAGATCGAGACCACGGTGAAACCCCGTCTCTACTAAAAATACAAAAAAAAAAAAAAAAAATTAGCTGGGCGTGGTGGCGGGCGCCTGTAGTCCCAGCTACTCGGAGAGGCTGAGGCAGGAGAATGGCGTGAACCCGGGAGGCGGAGCTTGCCATGAGCCGAGATTGTGCCACTGCACTCCAGCCTGGGCGACAGAGCGAGACTCTATCTCAAAAAAAAAAAAAAAAAAAAAAAGAGAATCTGATAGGTTGTTATTTTTTTCCCAGATTAGGCTCCAAATGAAAGATTGGGGATTGGAGATGGGAGGGATAACCAAACATTGATTGGTGCTGGTGCAAGAGAAGGCTACAAGAGGACTTAGACTTAGGTCTCAGGGCCAGGCTCTTTGGCTTATGCCTGTAATCCCAGCACTTTGGGAGGCCAAGGTGGGCAGATCACCTGAGGTCAGAAGTTCGAGACCAGCCTGGCCAACATGGTGAAACCCCATCTCTACTACAAATACAAAATTATCTAGGTGTGGTGGCACATGCCTGTAATCCTAGCTACTTGGGAGGCTGAGGCGGGAAAATCACTTGAACCTGGGAGGCGGAGGTTGCAGTGAACAGAGATCATGCCATTGCATGCCAGCCTGGGCAACAAGAGCAAAACTCCATCTTAAAAAAAAATTTAGACTTAGGGGCAGCTAGGCCTAAAATTTGAGAGTTCGAGGGGATTCAATTCAATCTAATCTGATTAAACTTTATAGAAATGTAGAATCACAGGGCTTCAAGTGACATTGGGGACCACTCTAAAAGGCATTGACTAATGTATGATTCACCTTTTTCAACATCCTCCATAGGTGGGCATCAAGTCTCTGCTCAGACACCTTTAATACTAGAGAATTTACTAGCTACAAAGAAAATAAATTCTATGAAATTTTCTCAGTTCAAATATTAAACAAATTTTATAACCTAATATGTAAGGAGCATTGTGTTAGGTGCACCTGCCAAGAAGACACAGATAACCTATGGTTTCTGTATCTCTGTGGATCCTAAAAAATCATGGGGAGTTTCTCACAACTTTGTGTTGGGCACAGCCCTACCTTTTCTTTTCTTTTTTTTTCTTTTTTTTTTGAGACATAGTCTTGCTCTGTTGCCCAGGCTGGAGTGCAGTGGCCTGATTTTGGCTCACTGCAACTTCCACCTCCTGGGTTGAAGTGATTCTCCTGCCTCAGCCTCCTGAGTAGCTGGGATTATGGGCATGTGCCACCACACCCAGCTAATTTTTTTTTAATATATATATTTTCAGTAGAGACGGGGTTTCACTATGTTGGCCAGGCTGGTCTTGAACACCTGACTTCAAGTGATCTGCCTGTCTTGGCCTTCCAAAGTGCTGGGATTACAGGCATGAGCCACTGCACCTGGCCAGCCCCATCTTTTCCAGTCTCTCCTATTCTGACCTGTATAGTTAATTCTTTCCCAAAACATTCTTTTCCTGTTTCCTCCATCCCCCACCCCACCCTCCGCTGCCCCCTCCCCCACCAAATCTTCACCATGATTAGGCCTTGTAGGAATGTTCAACTTCTGGGGCTGATTTCTTGAAAATACTGATGGCAAAGGAAATTATTACTCTCTAAGTACCTATGTAAAAGCTGGATGAAAACTTAAAGACTATGTATCCATCTCTGTCATGTGAGAGGAGGTACAAAGGGCCAGAATGGGGAAACATTTCAGCCAAGATCAAATACATAGTGAGGATGCAAGAGGTTAGCAGTCAATAACTTGGCACAGTAGACTCCAGGAGAATATTTCCAATGTCCCACATCCAAGTATTTAAAATAAAAAGGCCCTAAAATTTTGAGCTGGCGTGGATGTCACATTTACATCTCATTTGCATACACCCCCAGCAACCCCCAGCAATGTCTTCTCAGTTACTTCTCAAGTGAGAATGTATCATTGCTTCCCTTGTTTGTCATTTTTAGTTTTTCATTTCTCTCTTCCTCTTCACCACTCACAGTCCTTGGCCCAGATCCCCTGCAGCATGAAAGGGAAAAAAAGTATTCACAGAACATTAAAATTAAACTTCAGGCAACTGTGTTTCTCTCACCATCTGGTTCCTGTTAAAACAGCCACTCCTCAAAGGCAGGAGCTCTTGGCCGCAATGTGCCATCCAGTGCCCAGAAAATGGAAATGCTGGGCAAGTAAGGCCCAGGTTGCAGAGGTCGATATAGGCAGAGCCACCGGAGATTTTTTTTTTTTTTTTTTTTTTATACTTTAGGGTTTTAGGGTACATGTGCACAATGTGCAGATTTGTTACATATGTATCCATGTGTCATGTTGATTTCCTGCACCCATTAACTCGTCATTTAGCATTAGGTGTATCTCCTAATGCTGTCCCTCCCCCCTCCCCCCACCCCACAACAGTCCCCGGAGTGTGATGTTCCGCTTCCTGTGTCCATGAGTTCTCATTGTTCAATTCCCACCTATGAGTGAGAACATGCGGTGTTTGGTTTTTTGTCCTTGCGATAGTTTACTGAGAATGATGTTTTCCAGTTTCATCCATGTCCCTACAAAGGACACGAACTCATCATTTTTTATGGCTGCATAGTATTCCATGGTGTATATGTGCCACATTTTCTTAATCCAGTCTATCATTGTTGGACATTTGGGTTGGTTCCAACTCTTTGCTATTGTGAATAGTGCCGCAATAAACATACTTGTGCATGTGTCTTTATAGCAGCATGATTTATAGTCCTTTGGGTATATACCCAGTAATGGGATGGCTGGGTCAAATGGTATTTCTAGTTTAAGATCCCTGAGGAATCGCCACACTGACTTCCACAATGGTTGAACTAGTTTACAGTCCCACCAACAGTGTAAAAGTGTTCCTATTTCTCCACATCCTCTCCAGCACCTGTTGTTTCCAGATTTTTTAATGATGGCCATTCTAACTGGTGTGAGATGGTATCTCACTGTGGTTTTGATTTGCATTTCTCTGATGGCCAGTGATGAGGAGCATTTCTTCATGTGTTTTTTGGCTGCATAAATGTCTTCTTTTGAGAAGTGTCTGTTCATGTCCTCTGCCCACTTTTTGATGGGGTTGTTTGTTTTTTTCTTGTAAATTTGTTTGAGTTCATTGTAGATTCTGGATATTAGCCCTTTGTCAGATGAGTAGGTTGCAAAAATTTTCTCCCATTCTGTAGGTTGTCTGTTCACTCTGATGATAGTTTCTTTTGCTGTGCAGAAGCTCTTTAGTTTAATGAGATCCCATTTGTCGATTTTGGCTTTTGTTGCCATTGCTTTTGGTGTTTTAGACATGAAGTCCTTGCCCACGCCTATGTCCTGAATGGTATTGCCTAGGTTTTCTTGTAGGATTTTAATGGTTTTAGGTCTAACATATAAGTCTTTAATCCATCTTGAATTAATTTTTGTATAAGGTGTAAGGAAGGGATCCAGTTTCAGCTTTCTACATATGGCTAGCCAGTTTTCCCAGCACCATTTATTAAATAGGGAATCCTTTCCCCATTTCTTGTTTTTGTCAGGTTTGTCAAAGATCAGATAGTTGTAGCTATGCGGCATCATTTCTGAGGGCTCTGTTCTGTTCCATTGATCTATGTCTCTGTTGTGGTACCAGTACCATGCTGTTTTGGCTACTGTAGCCTTGTAGTATAGTTTAAAGTCAGGTAGCGTGATGCCTCCAGCTTTGTTCTTTTGGCTTAGGATTGACTTGGCGATGCGGGCTCTTTTTTGGTTCCATATGAACTTTCAAGTAGTTTTTTCCAATTCTGTGAAGAAAGTCACTGGTAGCTTGATGGGGATGGCATTGAATCTATAAATTACCTTGGGCAGTATGGCCATTTTCACGATATTGATTCTTCCAACCCATGAGCATGGAATGTTCTTCCATTTGTTTGTATCCTCTTTTATTTCATTGAGCAGTGGTTTGTAGTTCTCCTTGAAGAGGTCCTTCACATCCCTTGTAAGTTGGATTCCTAGGTATTTTATTCTCTTTGAAGCAATTGTGAATGGGAGTTCACTCATGATTTGGCTCTCTGTTTGTCTGTTATTGGTGTACAAGAATGCTTGTGATTTTTGTACATTAATTTTGTATCCTGAGACTTTGCTGAAGTTGCTAATCAGCTTAAGGAGATTTTGGGCTGAGACAATGGGGTTTTCTAGATATACAATCATATCATCTGCAAACAGGGACAATTTGACTTCCTCTTTTCCTAATTGAATACCCTTTATTTCCTTCTCCTGCCTGATTGCTCTGGCCAGAACTTCCAGCACTATGTTGAATAGGAGAGGTGAGAGAGGGCATCCCTGCCTTGTGCCAGTTTTCAGAGGGAATGCTTCCAGTTTTTGCCCATTCAGTATGATATTGGCTGTGGGTTTGTCGTAGATAGCTCTTATTATTTTGAGATACGTCCCATCAATACCTAATTTATTGAGAGTTTTTAGCATGAAGGGTTGTTGAATTTTGTCAAAGGCCTTTTCTGCATCTATTGAGATAATCATGTGGTTTTTGTCTTTGGTTCTGTTTATATGCTGGATTACATTTATTGATTTGCATATGTTGAACCAGCCTTGCATCCCAGGGATGAAGCCCACTTGATCATGGTGGATAAGCTTTTTGATGTGCTGCTGGATTCGGTTTGCCAGTGTTTTATTGAGGATTTTTGCATCAATGTTCATCAAGGATATTGGTCTGAAATTCTCTTTTTTGGTTGTCTCTGCCAGGTTTTGGTATCAGGACGATGCTGGCTTCGTAAAATGTGTTAGGGAGGATTCCCTCTTTTTCTATCGATTGGAATAGTTTCAGAAGGAATGGTACCAGTTCCTCCTTGTACCTCTGGTAGAATTCAGCTGTGAATCCATCAGGTCCTGGACTCTTTTTGGTTGGTAAGCTATTGATTATTGCCACAATTTCAGAACCTGTTATTGGTCTATTCAGAGATTCAACTTCTTCCTGGTTTAGTCTTGGGAGGGTGTATTTGTCGAGGAATTTATCCATTTCTTCTAGATTTTCTAGTTTATTTGCATAGAGGTGTTTGTAGTATTCTCTGATGGTAGATTGTATTTCTGTGGGATCAGTGGTGATATCCCCTTTTTCGTTTTTTATTGCATCTATTTGATTCTTCTCTCTTTTCTTCTTTATTAGTCTTGCTAGCGGTCCATCAATTTTGTTGATCTTTTCAAAAAACCAGCTCCTGGATTCATTAATTTTTTGAAGGGTTTTTTGTGTCTCTATCTCCTTCAGTTCTGCTCTGATTTTAGTTATTTCTAGCCTTCTGCTAGCTTCTGAATGTGTTTGCTCTTGCTTTTCTAGTTCTTTTAATTGTGATGTTAGGGTGTCAATTTTGGATCTTTCCTGCTTTCTCTTGTGGGCATTTAGTGCTATAAATTTCCCTCTACACACTGCTTTGAACGTGTCCCAGAGATTCTGGTATGTTGTGTCTTTGTTCTCATTGGTTTCAAAGAACATCTTTATTTCTGCCTTCATTTCATTATGAACCCAATAGTCATTCAGGAGCAGGTTGTTCAGTTTCCATGTAGTTGAGCGGTTTTGAGTGAGTTTCTTAATCCTGAGTTCTAGTTTGATTGCACTGTGGTCTGAGAGACAGTTTGTTATAATTTCTGTTCTTTTACATTTGCTGAGGAGAGCTTTACTTCCAACTATGTGGTCAATTTTGGAATAGGTGTGGTGTGGTGCTGAAAAAAATGTATATTCTGTTGACTTGGGGTGGAGAGTTCTGTAGATGTCTATTAGGTCCACTTTATGTAGAGCTGAGTTCAATTCCTGGATATCCTTGTTAACTTTCTGTCTCGTTGATCTGTCTAATGCTGACAGTGGGGTGTTAAAATCTCCCATTATTATTGTATGGGAGTTTAAGTCCCTTTGTAGGTCACTGAGGACTTGCTTTATGAATCTGGGTGCTCCTGTGTTGGGTGCATATATATTTAGGACAGTTAGCTCTTCTTGTTGGATTGATCCCTTTACCATTATGTAATGGCCTTCTTTGTCTCTTTTGATCTTTGTTGGTTTTAAATCTATTTTATCAGAGAGTAGGATTGCAACCCCTGCCTTTTTTTGTTTTCCAGTTGCTTGATAGATCTTCCTCCATCCCTTTATTTTGAGTCTATGTGTGTCTCTGCACGTGAGATGGGTTTCCTGAATACAGCACACTGATGGGTCCTGACTCCTTATCCAGTTTGCCAGTCTGTGTCTTTTGATTGGAGCATTTAGCCCATTTACATTTAACGTTAATATTGTTATGTGTGAATCTGATCCTGTCATTATGATGTTAGTTGGTTATTTTGCTCATTAGATGCTATAGTTTCTTCCTAGCCTTGATGGTCTTTACAGTTTGGTATGTTTTTGCAGTGGCTGGTACCGGTTGTTCCTTTCCATGTTTAGTGCTTCCTTCAGGAGCTCTTTTAGGGCAGGCCTGGTGGTGACAAAATCACTCAGCGTTTGCTTGTCTGTAAAGTATTTTATTTCTCCTTCACTTATGAAGCTTAGTTTGGCGGGATAGGAAATTCTGGGTTGAAAATTCTTTTCTTTAAGAATGTTGAATATTGGCCCCCACTCTCTTCTGGCTTGTAGAGTTTCTGCTGAGAGATCAGCTGTTAGTCTGATGGGCTTCCCTTTGTGGGTAACCCGACCTTTCTCTCTGGCTGCCCTTAACATTTTTTCCTTCATTTCAACTTTGGTGAATCTGACAATTATGTGTCTTGGAGTTGCCCTTCTCGAGGAGTATCTTTGTGGCGTTCTCTGTATTTCCTGAATCTGAATGCTGGCCTGCCTTGCTAGATTGGGGAAGTTCTCCTGGATAATATCTTGCAGAGTGTTTTCCAACTTGGTTCCATTCTCCCCATCATTTTCAGGTACACCAATCAGACGTAGGTTTGGTCTTTTCACATAGTCCCAAATTTCTTGGAGGCTTTGTTCATTTCTTTTTATTCTTTTTTCTCTAAACTTCCCTTCTCTCTTCATTTCATTCATTTCATCTTCCATCAGCGATACCCTTTCTTCCAGTTGATCGCATCTGCTACTGAGGCTTCTGCAATCTTCGCGTAGTTCTCGAAACTTGGCTTTCAGCTCCATCAGCTCCTTGAAGCCCTTCTCTCCATTGGTTATTCTAGTTATCCATTCTTCTAATTTTTTTTCAAAGTTTTTAACTTCTTTGCTATTGTTTTGAATTTCCTCTCGTAGCTCAGAGTAGTTTGATCGTCTGAAGCCTTCTTCTCTCAACTCATCAAAGTCATCCTCCATCCAGCTTTGTTCCGTTGCTGGTGAGGAACTGCGTTCCTTTGGAGGAGGAGAGGTGCTCTGTTTTTTAGAGTTTCCAGTTTTTTTGGTCTGTTTTTTCCCCATCTTTGTGGTTTATCTACTTTTTGTCTTTGATGATGGTGATGTACAGATGGATATTTGGTGTGGATGTCCTTTCTGTTTGTTAGTTTTCCTTCTACCAGACAGGACCCTCAGCTGCAGGTCTGTTGGAGTTTACTAGAGGTCCACTCCAGACCCTGTTTGGCTGGGTGTCAGCAGCGGTGGCTGCAGAACAGCGGATTTTCGTGAGACCACAAATTCAGCTGTCTGATAGTTCCTCTGAAAGTTTTGTCTCAGAGGAGTACCCGGTTGAATGAGGTGTCAGTCTGTCCCTACTGGGGGGATGCCTCCCAGTTAGGCTGCTCAGGGGTGAGGGAGCCACTTTAGGAGGCAGTCTGTCCGTTCTCAGATCTCCAGCTGCGTGCTGGGAGAACCACTACTCTCTTCAAAGCTGTCAGTCAAACAGGGACATTTAAGTCTGTGGAGGTTCTTGCTGGGTTTTTGTTTGTCTGTGTCCTGCCCCCAGAGGTGGAGCCTACAGAGGCAGGCAGGCCTCCTTGAGCTGTGGTGGGCTCCACCCAGTTCAAGCTTCCTGGCTGCTTTGTTTACCTAAGCAAGCCTGAGCAATGGCGGGCGCCCCTCCCCCAGCCTCGCTGCCGCCTTGCAGCTTGATCTCAGACTGCTGTGCTAGCAATCAGCGAGACTCTGTGGGCTTAGGACCCTCCGAGCCAGGTGTGGGACACAATCTCCTAGTGTGCCGTTTTCCAGGCCCGTTGGAAAAGCGCAGTATTAGGATGGGACTGACCCGATATTCCAGGTGCCGTCTGTTTCCCCTTTCTTTGACTAGGAAAGGGAACTCCCTGACCCCTTGCGCTTCCCGAGTGAGGCAATGCCTCGCCCTGCTTCGGCTCGCGCACAGTGCGCTTCACCGACTGTCCTGCACCCACTGTTAGGCACTCCCTAGTGAGATGAAACCGGTACCTCAAGCAGAAATGCAGAAATCACCCGTCTTCTGTGTCGCTGGGGCTGGGAGCTGGAGACCGGAGCTGTTCCTAATCCGCCATCTTGGCTCCACCCCCGGAGATGTTTTTTGAATGCCAACTTGGGACACATGGTCTGACAGAATTTTAATGCAAGACTAGATGTTACCTGAGGGCAGAGACTTTCTTAATTATCACACTATATCTCCTGCACTTAGTCCAGCAGACATAGTGGGCCCTCCATACATACTTGTTGGAAGCATGAATGTATGAAGTTGTGCGAAAACTTATACCTTTATGTAAGGGTACAAAAGTCAAATACCTACTGGGAAAGCACTACATGATGTCTAAAAAGAGATAGCAGAGGCCGGGTGTGGTGGCTCACTCCTACAATCCCAGCACTTTGGGAGGCCAAGGCAGGCAGATCATGAGGTCAGGAGTTCGAGACCAGCCTGGCCAACATGGTGAAACCTTGTCTCTACTAAAAATACAAAAATTAGCTGGGTGTGGTGGTGCTCACTTGTAATCCCAGGTACTCAGTAGACTGAGGCAGGAGAATTGCTTGAACCCAGGAGGCGGAGGTTGCAGTGAACTGAGATCGTGCCACTGCACTCCAGCCTGGGCGACAGAGCGAGACTCCAATAATAAAAAAAAGATATACCAATGGAATATGTTATTTATTGACATAATTAATGGATGAGTTCATGTTTACAACAAACGTTACCAGCCCTGGGTTAGATTCCAGATAATCTGGAGTATCCTCCAGAACCTATTAGAGAAGAGTGACACATAAATTCTTTTTTTTTTTTTATTATTATACTTTAGGTTTTAAGGTACATGTGCACAATGTGCAGGTTTGTTACATATGTATCCATGTGCCATGTTGTTTTGCTGCACCCATTAACTCGTCATTTAGCATTAGGTATATCTCCTAATGCTGTCCCTCCCCTCTCCCCCTACCCCACAACAGTCCCTGAAGTGTGATGTTCCCCTTCCTGGAGTGACACATAAATTCTTAAAAATTTTTTTAGCTGGGCACAGTGGTTCACACCTGTAATCCCAGCACTTTGGGAGGCAGAGGCGGGCAGACTGCTTGAGCCCAGAAGTTCGAGACCAGCCTGGGCAACAAGGTGAAACCTCGTCTCTACAAACCAATGAACAAACAAAAACAAAAACAAAAGTTATCTGGGTGTGGTGATGTGCATCTGTAGTCCCAGCTACTCGGGAGGCTGAGGTGGGAGGATCACCTGGGCCCAGGAGGCAGGGATTGCAATGAGCCATGATTGTGCAACTGCACTCCAGCCTGGGCAACAGAGTGAGACCCTGTCTCAATTAAAAAAAATTAAAACATAATAATTGCACATATTTATGGTGCACAATGCAATGTTTTGATACATGTATACATTGTATAATTATCAAATCAAAGTAATTAGGACATATATCATCTTAAACATTTATTATTTCTTTATGGTGAGAGCATTCAAACTGTTCTAGCTATTTTGAAATATATAATACATTATTGCTAATGGTAATTACTCTGTGTGTAATAGAGTATCAAATTGTGACTCTTATCAAATTGTTACTGTTGACCAACCTTTCCCTATTCCTCCCCTTCTGTTACCCTTTCCAGTCTCTGATAACCACTGTTCTACTCTCTGCTTCTATGAGAACAACTTTTCAAAATTCCTCATGTGAGAACATGCTGTATTTTTCTTTCTGTGTCAGGTTTATTTCACTTAACATAATGTCCTCTCAATGTTGTCACAAATGACAGGACTTTTTAATAGATTCCATTGTGTGTGTGTGTGTGTATATATATGTACATATATATATATCACATTCATCCATTCATCTGTTATATTATCCATTCATCTATTGTTGGACACTTAGGTTGACTTCATATCTTGGCTATTGTGAATAATGCTGCAGTAGACATGGGAGTGCAGCTATCTCTTAGACATACTGATTTCATTTCCTTTGGCTATACACCCAGTAGTGGAATTGCTGGATTGTATGGTAGTTCTATTTTTAGTTCTTTGAAGAACCTCCATACTGTTTTCCATAATGGTTGTACTAATTTACATTCCCTCCAACAGCGTGTAATTGTTCCCCTTTTCTCCACATTCTTGTCAACACTTGTTATCTTTTATCTTTTTGATAATAGTAGCCTTCTGACTGGAGTGGAGTGATATCTATTTGTGATTTCCATCTGCATTTTCCTGATGATTAGTGACGTTGAGCATTTTTTCAAATACTTGTTAGCCATTTGTACGTTTTCTTTTGATAAATGTTTGTTAAGATCTTTTACCCATTTTAAAATTGTATTTATTTATTTATTTTTTGCTGTTGAGTGGTTTGAGTTCCTTAGATATTCTAGATATTACCTTTTTGTCAGATGAGTAGTTTGCAAATATTTTCTCTCATTTTACAGGTTGTCTCTTCACTCTGTTGATTGTTTCCTTTGTGATGTAGAAGTGTTTTAGTTTGACCTAATCCTATTTGACTATTTTTTGCTTTTGTTGCCTGTACTTTTGAGGTCTTACTAAAAAAAATGCTTGCCCAGTCCAATGTCATGAAGTGTTTCCCCTATGTTTTCTTCTAGTAATTTCATAGTCTTGCATCTTATGTTTAAATCTTTAATCCATTTTGAGTTGATTTTTGTATATGGTGAGAGAAAGTGGTCTAGTTTCATTCTTCTGCATATGGATGCCCAGTTTTCCTAGCACCATTTATTCAAAAGACTGTCCTTTCCCAATGTGTGTTGTTGACACCTTTGCCAAACGTAGTTGGCTGTTAAGTGTGTGAATTTATTTCTGGGCTCTGTTCTGTTCTTTGGTCTATGTGTCTGTTTTTATGTCAACACCATGCTGTTTTGGTTATTAGTGCATTTTTAAGTCAGGTACTGTGATGCCTCCAGCTTTGTCTATTTGTCATTTTTAATAGTTCCATACACATTTTGGGATTTTGTTTTTCTATTTCTGGGAAGAATGTTATTGGTATTTCAAAAAGAATTGCATTGAATCGGGCTGGGCATGGTGGCTCACACTTGTAATCCCAGCACTTTGAGAGGCCAAGGTGGGCAGATCACCTGAGGTCAGGGGCTCAGATCACCTGAGGTCAGCCTGGCCAACATGGTGAAACCCCTTCTCTACTAAAAATACAAAATTTAGCTGGGCATGGTGGCACATGCCTGTAATCCCAGCTACTCAGGAGGCTGAGGCATGAGAATCACTTGAACCTGGGAGGCAGTAGTTGCAGTGAATCAAGATTATGCCATTGTACTCCAGTACTTCAGTCTGGGCAACAGAGTGAGTCTCTGCTCTGCTTTCCTCCTCCAATGCACACCTGCCCCACCAAAAAAAAAAAAAAAAAAAAAAAAAAAAAGAATTGCATTGAATTTGTAAATTGTTTTGGGTAGATGAACATTTTAACAATAGTAATTCTTCCAGTTCATTAATGCAGGATACCTTTCCATTTATTTGTGTGCTCTTCAATTTTTTCATCAATGTCTTATAATTTTCAGTGTAGAGATCTCTCACCTCTTTGGTTAAGTTTATTCCTAGGTACCTTATTATTTGTGTGGCTATTAAAAATGGGATTGTTTTCTTGGCTTATTTTTCAGATAGTTTACTATCAGCATAAGAAACACTACTGATTTTTATATGTTTGTATCCTGCAACTATACTGAATTCATTTGTTAGTTCTAACAGTTCTTTGGTAAAGTCTTTAGGGTTTTATATACATGAGATAATGTCATCTGCAAACAAGGGCAATTTGACTTTCTTCTTTCCAATTTGGATGCCTTTTATTTCTTTCTTTTGTCCAGTTGCTCTGGCTAGGAGTTCTAGTACTATGTTGAATAGAAGTGGTATCCTTGTTTAGTTCCAGATCTTAGAGAAAAAGCTGTCAACTTTTCCCCATTCAATTTGATGTTAACTGTGGGTTTGTCATATGTGGCCTTTATTGTTTTGAGGTATGTTTCTTCTATACTCAGTTTGCTGAGATTTTTATCATGAAGGGATGCTGAATTTTGTCAAATGCTTTTTCTGCATCTATTGAAATGATCATATGGTTTTTGTCCTTCTTTCTGCTAATGCGATGTATCACATTTATTGATTTGCATATATTGAACAAGCCTTGCACCCCTGGGATGAATCCCACGTACATAGTGAATGACCTTTTAAGTGTGCTGTTAAATTCAGTTTGCTAGTATTATGTTGAGGATTTTTGCATCTAAGTTAATCAGGAATAGTGGCCTATAGTTTTTTGTTGTTGTTGTTTTGTTTTGTTTTTTGTTTTTTCCTTGTCTGGTTTTGGTGTCAGGGCAATGCTGGCTTCATAGAATGAGTTTGAAAATATTCCTTTCTTTCCAATTTTCTGGAACAGTTTGAGAATAATTGGTATTAGTTCTCTATATGTTTGGTAGATGTTAGTAGTACAGCTATCAGGTTCTGAGTTTTTCTTTGATAGGAGACTTTTTATTACTGATTCAATTTTCTCACTTGTTATTGGTCTGTTCAGATTTTCTATTTCTTTATAATTCAATTTTGGTAGATTGTGTGTGTCCAGGAATTTATTCACGTTTTATCCAATTTGTTAGCATATAATTGTTTATAATAGTTGATATAGTTTGACCATGTCCCCACTCAAATCTCACCTTGATTTCCTATGTGTTGTGGGAGGGACCTGGTGGGAAGTAACTGAATCATGGGGCAAGTCTTTCCCATGCTGTTCTCGTGATAGTGAATAAGTCTCATGAGATATGATGGTTTTAAAAAAGGGAGTTCCCCTGCACCAGTTCTTTCTCTTTGCCTGCTGCTACCATGTAATATATGACTTGCTCCTCCTCGCCTTCCACCATGACTGTGAGGCTTCCCCAGACACATGGAACTGTAAGTTCAATTAAACCTCTTTCTTTTGTAAATTGCCCAGTCTTAGGTGTGTATTTATCAGCATCGTGAAACGGACTAATACAATAGTCTCATATGATTCTTTGTATTTCTGTGGTATCAGTTGTGATGTTTTCTTTTTTGTCTTTGATTTTATTTGAGTCTTCTTTCTTTTTTACTTAGTCTAGCTGAGAGTTTGTTGATTTTGTTTATATTTTCAAAAAAACCTACTCTCTGTCTCATGGATCTTTTGTATTGTTTCTCTAGCCTCAGTTTTATTTATTTCTGTTCTGATTTTTATTATTTCTTTTTCTTCTATCAATTTTGAGTTTAGTTTGTTCTTTTTTTCCTAGTTACTTGAGGTGCAATATTGGGTTGTTTACTTGAGATCTTTCTTCTTTTTTGATGTAAGCATCTATTCCTATAAACATTCCTCTCAGAACTGCTTTTGCTGTATTCCATAGGTTTTAGTATGTTTCCATTTTTGATTGCCTCAACAAATTTTAAAACTTCTCTTTCAATTTTTTCATTGACCCATTGATTATTCAGGACTATGTTGTTTAATTTACATGTATTTGTAAAATTTCTGAAGTTCCTCCTGTAACTGAGTTTTTTTTTTTTAATAACATTGTGCTCAGAAAGGACACTTGATGTGACCTCTCTTCTTAAATTTCTTTTTTGCTTTGAGACAGCGTTTCACTTTGTTGCCTAGGCTGGAGTGCAGTGGCTCAAACATAGTTCACTGCAGCCTCAACCCTTCAGGCTCAAGTGATCCTCCTGCCTCAGCCTCCCAAGTAGCTGGGTATATTTGTCCATTTTACACTGCTATAAAGAACTATTTGAGACTGGGTAATTTATGAAGAAAAGTGGTTTAGTTGACTCACAGTTCTGCAGGCTTCGCAGGAAGCATGACTGGGAGGCCTTGGGAAACTTACAATCATGGCAGAAAGCAAAGGCAAAGCAAGCACATCTTACCATGGCACAGTGGGAGAAGGGGAAGTGCCACATACTTTTAAACCATCAGATCTCATGAGAACACACTCACTATCATGAGAACAGCAGGGGGGAAACTGCCCCCATGATCTAATCACCTCCCACCAGGTACCTCCTCTAAAATGTGGTGATTACAACTTTACATGAGGTTCGGATGGGGACACAGAGCCAAACTATATCATTGAGAGTACAGATGTGCACCGCCATGCCTGGCTAATTTTTGTATTTTTTGTAGAGATAAATTCTCACCAAGTTGCCCCAGCTAGTCTTGAACTCACGAACTCAAGTGATCCACCTGCCATGGCGTCCCAAAGTGTTGGGATTACAGGTGTGAGCCACCACGCCTGGCCTCAAATTTCTTAAGACTTGTTTTGTGGCCTAACTACGATCTCTTCTGAAGAATGTTTCATGTGCAGTTGAGAAGAATGTGTATTATGCAGCTGTTTGATGTAATGTTTTGTAAATGTATGTTAGGTCCCTTTGGTCTAGAATGCATTTTAAATACAATGTTTCCTTGTTGATTTTCTGACTGGATGATCTGTCCTTTGCTGAAAGTGGGGGCATTGAAGTCCCTCATTATTGTTGTATTATAATCTCTCCCTTTGAATCTAACAATATTTACTTTATATATTTTGGTCCTCCATTGTTGGGTGCATATATGTTTATAATTGTTATATCCTCTTGCTGAATTGATCCCTTTATCATTATATAATGATGCTTTTTCTCTTTTTAGAGTTTTTGACTTAAAGTTCATTCTATCTGATATAAGTGGAGCTACTCTATCTTGCTTTTTGGTTTCCATTTGCATGGAATATATGTTTCTGTGCCTTCATTTTTAGTCTATGATAAATTCTTTGTTTTGTTTTGTTTTTTCTTTTTGAGACAGGGTCTCACTCTGTCACCCAGATCACCCAGGCTGGAGTGCAGTGGTGCAATCTCAGCTCACTGCAACCTGCACCTACCAGACTCAGGTGATCCTTTTATCTTAGCCTCTCGAATTGTTGGTTCTACAGTTATGCACCAACACGCCTGGCTAATTTTTGTATTTTTAGTAGAGAGGGGGTTTTGCCATGTTGGCCAGACTGGTCTCTAACTCCTGGCCTCAAGTGATCTACTCACTTCTGCCTCCCAAAGTGCTGGGATTACAGGCATGAGCCACTACGCCTGACCAATAAAAATAAAATCTTTTTTTTTTTTTTTTTTTTTTTTTGAGAAGGAGTCTCACTCTGTAGCCTAGGCTGGAGTGCAGTTGTGCAATCTCGGCTCATTGCCACTGCCGCCTCCTGGGTTCAAGCAATTCTTCTGCCTCAGCCTCCCAAGTAGGTGGGATTACAGGCACCTGCCACAATACCTGGCTAATGTTTGTATTTTTAGGAGGCAAGGGGTTTCACCATGTTGGCCAGGTTGGTCTCAAACTCCTGACCTCATGTGATCTCCCCACCTCAGCCTCCCAAAGTGCTGGGATTACAGGCATGAGCCACAGTGCTTGGCCCCAATAAATTCTTAATAAAGACTTTTCAAAAAACAAAACAAAAAAAAAAAAAACAAGGCTTTTAAATGCAGAACTACTGCATCCAATCGGAGTTAGCTTAAACAGAAGAGTTGATCATAAGGTTTCAAATGTATCTTATGGACTTATTCGTGGTTTTAAAATACGCCCACAAATTTTCTAAAGGAGATGGAGTGTAATTCCCCTCCCCTTGAGTATGGACTGAACTTAGTGGCTCACTTGTAACAAATAGAACATGGAAGTAGTGATGATGTGTGACTTCTGAGACTCGGTCATTGTATTAGTTTGCTAGGGCTGCTGTAACAAGGTACCGTAGACTGGGTGGCTTAAGCAACAAATTTATTGTCTCCATTCCTGAGGTTAGAAATCCAAGACCAAGGTGTTGGCAGGCTTGGTTCCTTCCAAAGGCTGTGAGGGAGAATCTATTCTGTTCCTCTTTCCTAGCTTCTTGTGGTTTGCTGGCCGTTTTGGGTGTTTCTTGGCTTATAGAAGCATCACCTAGATCTCTGCCTTCATCTTAACATGATCTTGTCCCTGTATGCATGTTCATGTCTGTCTTTGTGTTCAAACTTCCCCTTTTTTATAAGGACACTGGTAATATCGGATTAGTGCCCACCATAATGACCTAATTTTAACTTGATTACCTCTTTGAAGACCTTATCTCCAAATAAGGTCACATTCTGAGGTACTGGGGGTTAGAACTTTAATATATAGATTTTTGAGAATACACAGTCCAACCCATTATGGTCATAAATGTCCTTTTGGCTTCTTCCTTAGTCTCTTTCTTAGACCACCTTCTTTGAGGGAATCCAGCTGCCATGTTGCAAGAACACTCAAGCTGACCTGTGGCAAAGTCCACTTGGCAGGGAACTGATGTATCCTGCTAACAAGCACGTGAACGAGCTACATTGAAGGTTGCTCCTCCAGCCCCAGTGGAGTCTTAGGCTGACTACAGTTGTGGTTGATAACTTGTCTGCAACCTCCTGAGAGACCCTGAGCAGAACCACTCACCTCAGCTGCTCGCAGATTCCTGACTTGCAGAATACTGTGAGGTAATGAGTGTTTGTTGTTATAAGCCACACTAAGTTTTGGGATAGTTTTTTATTCAGCAATAGATAGCTAAAACAGGCCCCTTGGGAAGAAGGAAGGCAGGAACCGGAGTCTGGGAAGTAGACAGAACTCCCTTCCTCTGGCTACTCTGCCTCGCAGCTTTCTCTAGTATTTCACCCACAGGCAGAAACATGGTCACCTTGTGGCTTTAAAGTTTACATGTTACAATTCTAGCCACACAGAAACTCCAGTTTCTGAGTGGAATCTAAATTTCAGTGTGAAAGAATATGGGCTCCAACCTGGGTCAGCTGTAACAAGGGGATAGGATCAGGGACAAGTGCAATTTTTGTGGGGCTTGAATGTTATACCATTTGGAAATCCTTCTTTAAGAAAACAAGATTACTCACAAAAAATCATTTCTTGGAATGAATGAGAAGATATAAATCACAACAAATTAAAAATGTTCTAAAGCTGACAAATATCAAAGACATTACAACATTTTAAAAAGGATATAACATTTGTATTAGTTAACTCTGATAGTTGGAGGAGGTTTCCATAGACGATATTCAAACTGCATTTCAGACCTTGTTTTCCCTCCACCACCGATATGCATGTAGGTGCGACAGACAACATGAGTATGGTGATCTGAACTCTGGCTTTGTACTTCTAACAAGATGCCAGGTACAGTGGGTGATACCAGTGCCCCTGGAAGCCATTCTACACTGAGATGACTACCAATAATTTAACTAAATATGAAAGTGTCTACAAACCATATAAATACAAAAAAAGGAGTGTAGCTACACTTTTTTTTTTTTTTTTGAGAATGGTCTCACTCTGTCGCCTAGGCTAGAGTGCAGTGGCGTGATCTCAGTGCACTGCCACTGCCGCGTCTCGGGTTCAAACAATTCTCCTGTCTCAGCCTCCCAAGTAGGTGGGATTACAGGCACCCACCACCACACCTGGCTAATTTTTGAATTTTTAGGAGAGACAGGGTTTTGCCATGTTGGCCAGGTTGGTCTCGAACTCCTGACCTCAGGTTATCTGCCCAAAAGTAGTGTATCTACACCTCAACTCCCCCTTAGCTGGACCTCCTATTGCCTCTAGCCACTCTAAAGCTTCAGGAGGGGAAATCAAGATAGAAAGACACAGTGGTTTATTTTAACCAATTGTGGTTAAGATAGCTTCTTTTACAAATTTTTACCAAAAAAAAAAAATAGCCTTGTAAACACATAGCTGTTGCCTTCCTTGGGCCTGGATTCTGGGCAAGTGAGGAGCCTTGAAGCCTTTGGTTTGTCAGCTTCATGGAAAATTTGCCTCTGGATAGAGTCTTGTAGAACAAAATGGTTGCTGGAAACTTCACCTGGTGGATGAGGTGGGTGTTTCCTGAGAAAACAAAACAAAACAAAATTCTACAGCGAAAGACAATTATAATACTGTATACTGTGTGATATGGTTTGGCTCTGTGTCCCTACCCAAATCTCATCTCGAATTGTAATCCTCATATATCAAGAGAGGGACCTGGTGGGAGGTGATTGGATCATGGGGGTGGATTTTCCCCATGCTGTTCTCATGATAGTGAGTGAGTGCTCACAAGATCTGATGGCTTAAAAGTATGGCACTGCCCCTTCACTCTCTCACTCTCCTGCTGCCTTGTGAAGAAGGTGCCTACTTTCCCTTCACCTTCTGCCATTATTGTAAGTTTCTGGAGGCCTCCCCAGCCATGTGGAACTGTGAGTCAATTAAACTTCTTGTTTATAAATTACCCAGTCTCCGGATCTTTATAGCAGTGTGAAAATGAACTAACACACTGTGGGAGGAGATTTGAGCAGACTAAAAGAACACAAAAGTGGAAGCGGGGGATTAATTTAGGCTTGCAGGGTAGATGTCAGGGATGCTGGTTGTGGAGAATGACATCTCCAGTAAATTATAAAGGTTGAGTAGTGAGGAGAAGGAAGAAAGTTCCAGGCAGATAGGCAGTATATTTAAATGCCAGAAGGTGTGAGAGACCATGGCTAATTTGGGGGCACAGCAAATATTTTAGTGACATTGGAGTAAAGGGTGTGAGTGTGGGATTGCCCAAGAAACAACTCAGGAAACCAATCTGGGGCAGATCCTGAAGGACTTTGCGTGTTAGGTTTTGCCCTTGGAACTCTACCCTGAGGAAATGGGGAATCATTTAAGGGTATTTAGATGATCAGATTTACATTAGTACGTCAGCTTGGCACTTTCAGTCAGTATGGGAGCCTTAGCAGAAACAGAAACTCCTTCCCCATTTTACACAGAAATACAGAAAAATAATAACAAAATAATTCAAAAGATAGACTGATCTTAAAACTTAAGATAAGTCCCCAAGATCCAGAACTGAAGAGGCTCTTAAAAGCCAGAAAAGTAAGTGAAACTTGAAGCAGTGGTCCCAAGGAGAAGGGGACTGGATAAGTTTTTGCAGCTGGGGCTTGTAGCTTTGATATCCACAAAGGGAGGGGATTCTAGACTGTCAGCTTGGTGCAGGCAGAATGCTGGAACTGACTTCAGTCATAAACCTGGCTGTCTGCCCACACCTCTGTGGATAAAGGGTAGGGCACTGGAAAACTGTGCAGATGAAGAATCCTTCCTTCCTGAGCTTCAAACATGGAGATCTCTCAGAGATCTCCCTACCAACCCAAGGTATCAGCTGTATTTGCCATCTGCAGCAAATTCATACACATATTTATTGAGATCCTGCTATAGGCCCAGCATCATGTACTAGGGGTATCAAGAATTTTTTTTTTTAAAGCTGCTGAATGATTATCTGAAAACATAACAAGTGGAAAAATTTTGGAAGGTTTTGGAATTTCTTCCCTTTAGGCAGGGTGAGTTGATTTCAAGATAATCATCCTAGCAGAACAAGAAAAGAAGGTGGGCCAGGCATGGTGGCTCACACCTGTAATCCCAGCATTTTGGGATGCTGAGGTGGGTGGATCACTTGAGCTTAGGAGTCTGAGACCAGCTTGGGCAACATGGCGAAACCCCGTCTCTACTCAAAATACAAAAAAAAAAAAAAAAAAATTAGCCAGGGTTGGTGGTGTGCACCTGTAGTCCCAGCTACTGAAAGGCTGAGGTGGGAGGATCGCCTGAGCCCAGGAGGTTGAGGCTGCATTGAGCCATAATTGAGCCAGTGCACTCCATCCTGGGAAACCGAGCAAGACCCTGTTTAAAAAAAAAAAAAAAAAAAAAAAAAAAAAAAGAAGAAGAAGATGATTGACAAAAAAGTAATTATTGGAAAGCAAAGAATCCCACTCATAACCAGAGGCTATAAATCTCCATCAAGAGTCTCAATCCCAGGTCTGGTGCCTTCACTAAAGAATTTGTCAGCAAGGCTTAGGGATTTATCAATTTATGAGAGGTGCTCAGCTCAATCGAGGACATTATCTGTCTACTAGGAAGTAGATATGAGTAAACGGTTAGGGAATTGTTAATGGTATACAGGGCAGGATCCACAGAAGTGGTGAGCAAACTCAGCTCCAGGGGAAATACTGGGTGTGTACAGGGTGGTTGGAGGTACTTGACTCCTAGGCAACAGTCTGTGTATAGGGTGGAGTTAGGCTAATTTACAACCTAGGGATTTATAACTTGCTTCCTGACAAGAGGTGTGAAGTGGAACAATGGTTGAGGTCCAAGTCTCTGAAAAGGACCAGAGAGACAACCTGCAGGCTGCTTCATCTGCCCAGGAGGGGACATGGTGTTTGAGGAAGCGGGCACTTGAAATGGGTATTTTGTTCTCTGAGTTACAAATACTGTATCAACTTGGAGACTAGATTGCCCCACCGTGTAGTTAAGGTCTTGGCCTTTGGAAGCCCCTTGATGCTAGGAGAAGTGTGGGGGTGATCTTCACCTTCTGTAAGGAAACCCCAGTCCTGTGCTGCCCAATATAGTAGCCACTAGCTGCATGTGTCTTTTGAACACTAGAAAAGTGGCTGGTCCAAATTGAGGTAAGTTGTAAATGGAAGATGCACTTTGGATGTTGAAGACTTAGTATGGAAAAAAAAGAATGTAAATACTTTATTACTCATTTAAAAATATTGGTTACATGTTGACAATATTTTGGATATATTGGGTTAAATACATTATCAAAAATAATTTCACTTGTTTCTTTTTTTTGAATGCAGCTACTCAAACATTTAAAATGAACACATGTGGCCCATATTTGTGGCCTGCATGATGTTTCTGTTGGACAGTGCTGCCTCAGTCCATCTTGACTTTCAGTTTCCATAAGATGGGGACTCCTGTCTCCCTTCCTGGCTCTTCTTTCCCTCTCTAAGTTCTGGAAATTTTTACTTCTATGTGATCATTACTTCTCGCTGACTGCCCTGGAAGAAGCAGCAGCAAAGGCCTTTTGTGATAAGGGCCTGACAGATCATCTTCAGGGATTTTTCAGAAGAGGCAGCTAGAGGAGAGGAGAGAAGGCTGAGACCCCACCACACATTCTGAATAAGGAAGGGAAGAAGAATGAGTCAGCTGATTTCTCCCAATCTCCAGGGGACATTTGGCAGAGCCTGGGGACTTCTTTGGTTGCCACAGCTGGTGGGAGGGTGCTCCTGACATCTTGGGTAGAGGCCGTGTATGCTGCTAAACATTCTACAGTGCATGGGACAGTGCCCTATACAATAATTATCCAGCCCCATATGTCAGTACTGTCAAGGTTGAGAGACCCTGACCAAGGTCTAGAAAGGGCCTTGGGCCTTTGGTTGCCTCTGAACAGGAGTCAGGAGGGAGGCTGGAGATGCTGACACAACAGGGGAGACCTGTTCCGTCCTGTCCCATTCCCCCATTCTTTCTTGATTGTCAGTGACTCATGGCCCTTCCCCTGTGCTCCTGAACCTGCCTAAACTCATGCTGGTGGAGAGAAACGGAGCATTTCTTCCCAGGTGTGAATCATATGCCCCATGCCCCTGGCGGAGACCTCTCCCTGCTGGAGATAGCTCTTTGGAGATTTGCCCAGAGGGGACGGGCCTCCCTATTCTCTTACCTTGCCCATCTACTTTTATTCTTGCTCCCTCCTCCCTCTGCAGCTGTCCTGGAGCTCACCAGAAGCTCCTGGCCGGAACCAGGATTGTTGAGCAGATGTTGAGCACCTGAGGGAGGAAGCCGGTGGGAACCGCTAGGGTTTTCTCAGAGGGAATAAAAACTTGCCTCTGAATTTCTTGCAGAAACCCAGGTCTCTGGGGAGCAGCACTGTTGGTGTTTAGACAGGTCCATTCTATAATTCCTTGACCAGATTCCATTGAGCCCTGATTATAAACCCCAGCTCTGTAAGGCACACTGTCTGCCCTCATAGCATTTATAGTCTAGCTGGGGGTGCAAAACCCAAACACTTACAACAGATAAAAATGGGCCTTAAAGAGGACTCAGTGGCAGTGAGGCTTCAAAGGAACAGAGAGCTAGGGCTCAGAGTGATGAGTGGGGTTGCCCAGAGCTGGAGAAAGAGTCTGTATTCTGGATCCCACCGGCTCTGGCTACATCCTGATGTTACAATTTCCTATCTGTGCAACCTCCTCTGGGAAACAAAGGCAACAATAAAACCTAGGATTAGATGAGACTGTGAACTGCTGCCTGCTCCCACTGCCCTTACACAGTTAGGTACAGCTTGTCCTACAGAAAATTGCTGGGTGCAAGGCAGTGGGTACTCCCAGATTGCTGTCTCTATGGGAAAAAGGCTATGAGGGCAGCTTGCTGATTAGGAGGTGTGGGGTATCAGCTCCTTGCTGGAAAGATGCGGCCCTGGCACACTTTGTAGCAGTTGTATCAGTTATATTGGGCTTTATCAAGAGGCATCCGTCCCTGTTCTTGGGAGAAACATTCCTGCCCACTCTTCAGCCTTATGTGTCCCTAGGATGAGAGCTGTAATTTGCTGAGCAGCTCTTATGTGCTAGACACATTATGCTAGACCCTTCGCTGCACCATCTCATTTTAGTCAAGCAACAATTAAGACATCAATTAATACATGTGACATATACATTGGTTGGGTCCAGAAAGGCAGAACAACTTGAAGTGGGGTTGGGGGAAGGTGGGAGTTGGGGAGCTTACAGGTCATAGGTGGATTTAAAGATTTTTTTTACTGGCAGTTGATGGAAAGAGTTATTATCTAAAGACCTGGAATCAACAGAGAGGAGTGTCTGGATTAAGATAAGGGGTTGTGGGAATCAAGGTTCTTATTATCCAGAGAAAGTCTTTAGGTGGCTAGCCTTAGTGACAATTGATGGCAAATGTTTCCTATTTAGACCTTTAAAAGGTGCTAGACTCTCAGTTAATCTCTTCAGGATGGGAAGGGCCTGGAAGGGAATAGATCTAGTTATGTTAACAGAGATTCTTTACAGATGCAAATTTTTCCCCACAAAAGATAGCTGTGTAGGGTCATTTCTCAAAATATGGTAAAAAACATATTCTGGGGTAAAATACTGTGATTTCCTTTCTTATCTGTCATGTGATTTATACTAGAGTCGGGTTGGAATTTGGTATCTTATTGCCACAGAGAGCCTGTTTTGTCAGTCTGAGGATCTCTGTTTTAATATTAATGCTGGTCAGTTGCGCCCGAACTCCAAAGGGAGAAGAGGATACAGCATGTCTGACTCCACCTTCCCATCGTGGCCTGAACTAGTTTTTCAGGTTTCTTTGGGTCCCCAGGCTAAGAAGGGGACGTCTATTCAGTCAATCGGAGGGCTTAGAATTTTATTTTTGGTTTACACTTTCTGTTTCCAACAGTGGGCCAGGGGCTGGGTGACTGGAGACATAAGATTGACAAACAAAGAAACGTTCCAGTCACTCATGTCTACTGGGAGAGAACACAAAACTGGCATTTGTAGTGCAGCGTGGTGAGTGCTAGCATGGAGGTGGCATGAGTCATCAACCTGTCTGGTCTCCTAGGCTGCTGTTGCGGCACACTGCACACGGCTAACTGGGTGACTCCACCCTGGTTCAGGCACTGCACGTACTCAGCTGAGGCTGCCGGATGCCACAACCCTGGGCCAACCACCTCATGTGTCCACAGAAGACCACCTGCAACAGAGCCAGATCTAGTCTAATTAAAAACCCAAGTGTTGGCAGCCAGTCAGTAACACCCAGAGACTTTGGTCTGCTAACATGGGAAGGAGACAATTTATGGTCTTCTAGCTTTAGAAAACTGCCTTGTTTCTCCTCCTGCGTCCTCAGATCTGTGGCTTTCCTAGACTCTGTGCCGAATCAGTCTTCCTACATGAAAGTAAAAAAAAAAATTTGTTTTCATTCAGCATTCAATCTTTGGTTTCTGATAACTTTTTGTTTTTTCTTTAACAAACGCAAACCAGAGCACAAATGAACTCTATCTATAAGAGATGAAGAAGTTTTCCCAGAAAAGGTTACCTTTAGGCTGGAACTAGATTAATAAAGAGATTTGGGCTGGGTGTGGTGGCTCACACTTGTGATCCCAGCACTCTGGGAGGCTGAGGCGGGTGGATCACTCGAGGCCAGGCATTCTTGGCCTGGGCAGCATGATGAAACCCTGTCTCTACAAAAAATATAAAAATTAGTTGGGCATGGTAGTGCACCTCTGCAGTTTCAGATACTCAGCAGGCTGGGTGGTAGGATCACTTGAGCCTGGGAGGTGGAGGCTTCAGTGAGCTGTGATTACACCACTGCACTCCAGCCTGGGCAACAGAGTGAGACGGTCTCAAAAAAAAAAAAAAAAAAACCACACACAACAACAACAAAACAGAGATTTTTCAGGCTAACAAAGTAAGTGTTATAGGAAAGGGGTCCCGATCCAGACCCCAAGAGAGAGTTCTTGGATCTCATACCAAGAAAGAATTCAGGGTGAGTCTACAGTACAAAGTGAAAGCAAGTTTATTAAGAAAGTAAAGGAATTAAAGAATGGCTACTCCATAGATGAGCAGCCCCGAGGGCTGCTGATTGCTCATTTTAATGGTTATTTTTTGATGATAAGCTAAACAAGAGGTGGATTATTCATGCCTCCCCTTTTCAGACCATATATTATGGTATTATTATTATTATTGTGTTAATGTATTATTAATGTTAAATGCAATTTTTAATAAAACCTTAGACATATTTATGCAATTTCAATATTTAACCATAACGTAAGATTCTTATAAACCTTCATAACCCTTTCCTTTTTTTTTTTGTGAAAGAGCAGATTAGTACTCTAAGAAAAACCTGTTGTGCTTTTATTCCGATGTTTAATTTACAGAATAACTGAATAATACCCCTTTAACTTTAGCCAATGTGTTCACGCACAGAATCTCTTACAATTAATTTTTATAAACCTTCCACAACTTGTTTAAATCTTTAGCTTTATTCTATCTAACTTAAAACAATTCTTTAACTCTTTAGGCAAAAAAATCCACATTCCTATGCCTTCTTATAATTTTTTTACCAAATATACATTCTACTTTCCTTACACACCTTACATGTAAAATTGTTTCTTCAATAGTCTCAATTACATGTGACAATGTTAAACTTTTAACAACTTACTTTGGTGAAAACCCTGGTTAGTAACTAATTTTAATTGTGTACTAGGTGTGGAGCCTTACCCAGGACCTACCAGGCAGAAGGGCAGATATGGGCTGACTCTCCAGCATAGCTAGGGGGTGTGGCTAACTCCACATGTCCTCAGGCCTTACCTTACTTAAGCAACCAAGTTGTACAGTAAGAGTCATAGTGGCATTTTATGAAGAATTTAGGAGGCCTAACAACCTTTGAATTGTACAATGTTTCTTGCATAAATTCCCTTTCACAAATCCTTTCACAACTTACACAGACCATCTGAGACATTCTTTGACTTTCTGACTTGCCCTAAACAACCCTTCTTTTAAATAACCAGTTATTTTACTTTAAGACAAGAATTTACCATACAAGATCCTTTCTTATATAAAATCTCTTTCTTTATAATCTTCTTTGTATAGCCAGGGGGCATGGCTAATTCCACGTTTCCAGGCCTTATCTAGAATCTAATGGCTTCAAGGTAGGTAAATTGAACAATTTTTAAAAGTTAAAGAAGTAGTTTATGACCTTAAAGCATTTAGCAAACTTATCTGACCTGCCTAATTAGACTGAATGTTTTTATTTTGTCAATAATTTTCAAAGCTGTTATTGTTTCTCAAAGATTACTGAAGTTACATGAACTAAAAGGCATTAGTTTTTATTTTGCTTTCAAAATATTTAAGTGCATATTTTTGTTTAAGCCAATTAATTAGAGTTCTTTTATATAAACATTACACACAACACATATATAGCTACATAGAAAGACAGAAGAAGATGACTACAGTAGTTGTAAGGTTTTTCATTTGCCAGTTTTTAAGTTTCTTAATTGGACTACTGGGTTAAGTTGGAGCCCTTGGAAGAACAAGGCCAGGAAAGGGGTCTTTGGTACCTCCTGTTTTTTCCTCCAAGGAGTCCAGGCTATTAGAGCTTGAATATCCACTTTTAATTAAACTTATTCTAACCATAGCACTCTTTAATAAAATTCTTTTAGAATTTCTTAGGCCAAGTGGCCGATATTTTTGGCTTTTGAACTTTACCAAAGGTAATCTCCCAGGTGCTTAGAGAAAGGAAAATTTGAGACAGTCCATGGAGGAGAAGAGAAGGTCACACAGATATTAAACCAGAAACGACTTACTTCCTAGGTGGGGAATCAAACCCTGACCATCACTGCGAAAGTGCCAAATCTTTGCTACTGAGCTACAGCACAGAGCAGTCACAATTTCCCTTCCCAGAAGGAGTCTAGAGTAGCCTGTGCTTGCAAAGGCTTTTAACTATTTCATATGATTTTTAGAGCTAACTATGACACGAACCCTAAAATTCCTGTTTCCTGAAGATGGAGACCAAAACAAAGTACTGCCATGTAGTTAAAAGGTCAAACTCCCAGCGGGGCATGGTGGCTCATGACTGTAATCCCAGCACTTTGGAAGGCTGAGGCAGGTGTTTCACCTGACATCAGGAGTTCAAGACCAGCTTGACCAACATGGTGAAACTCTGTCTCTACTAAAAATACAAAATTAGTTGGGCGTGGTGGTACACACCTGTAATTCCAGCTACTTGGAGGCTGAGACAGGAGAATTGCTTGAACCTGGGAGGTGGAGGTTGCACTGAGCTGAGATCATGCCATTGCACTCCAGGCTGGGCAACAGAGGGAGACTCCCTCTCAAAAAAAAAAAAAAAAAAAAAAAAAAAGTCAAGCTCCTAAGGATGTAAAACAAGGTGGAGACTTCATCCAGTTTTTTGTTTGTTTCAGGGACTTGCAGCCAAGTTTGTTACTAACCAGTTTGCTGGCTCATCTTGAAAAGCAGACTTACAGGTATTCTAAGCCTGTGTTTTATCTTAAAGTACCCCTCGACACAGAAAAACGATCCATAGCACAGAATACACCAGCTTAAGACCAGCCTTAGAATTCTTTTTCACATTAATCAAAACTTTACAGAGAAGATAAACACTGATTTTTTTTAACCATTATTCAACCATTTGCACAGAGAGAGTGGAGCCAGAGATCTGACTGGTAAGAAATTCTTACCCTTTTGCTGGCATGCCAGACTTCTGTGTTCCCTTTCCCTGGGAGGCCTTAGTGATCTGGCTTGTGGCACCATTGCCCTGGGGGCCAAGCTGCATCATAAAGAAAAATTATTTTTTTCATTCTGGGCAGAGAAAAATACTTGTGAGAAAACGTAGACATTAGCCACTCTGCTTAGCACCCATTATCAAACTGGCAAGGCTTAAATTTGTACCCATATGGGCCCTGTCATCTTTAATCCAACCTCCGACTTGGAGTTTCAGCATATGGTCTCTGGCAAGATGGCTGCCCTGAGTAATAGAAAAGATAAGAAAGAGAAAGGAGAGAGAGAAAAGCATTGCCTGTGGCAGGGTGGGGAAGGCAAAATAATCAGGGAGGCCAGAGGAAGACCCAACCATTGCAGTGACACTGAAAAGTTCAGGCGGCTGCTTCTCTGTAGCAAAGGGATCTTTTCCAGCCATCCCATCAGCTCTCAAGTTTCCCCTTTTATGGAGGAAAAAGCTTCCCATGTCCCACGATCCTGTGCATGCCTAACCCAGTCATCCACAGCCATCAGCAAAGAGCACAAGGCAGATTAATCCAAAGAGAATAGCAGTTAATATCCCATAATGCCAAACCTATTCTTAGCCATGAAATACTTCACTGAGAGAGGCCTCTAACTCCCAAAATCTTAGTAGGGACTCTAACCCTCCTAAGTTGGGCCTGTAACCCAAGTTTGGTCAAATGTCCTTGAATTTTTTTTATTTTTTATTATACTTTAAGATCTGGGGTACTTGTGCAGAATGTGCAGGTTTGTTACATAGGTATACACATGCCATGGTGGTTTGCTGCACCCATCAACTCATCGTCTACATTAGCTATTTCTCCTAATGCTATCCCTCCTCTAGCGCCCCACCCACTGACAGGCCCTGGGGTGTGATGTTCCCTTCCCTGTGTCCACGTGTTCTCATTGTTCAACTCCCACTTATAAGTGAGAACATGCGATGTTTGGTTTTCTGTTCTTGTGTTAGTTTGCTGAGAATGATGGTTTCCAGCTTCACCCATGTCCCTGCAAAGGATATGAATGCATCCCTTTTCATGGCTGCATAGTATTCCATGGTGTATATGTGCCACATTTTGTTTATCCAGTGTATCATTGATGGGCATTTGGGTTGGTTCCAAGTCCTTGTTATTGTGAACAGTGCTGCAATAAACATACATGTGCATGTGTCTTTATAGTAGAATGATTTATAATCCTTTGGGTATATACCCAGTAATGGGATTGCTGGGTCAAATGGTATTTCTGGTTTTAGATCCTTAAGGAATCGCCACACTGTCTTCCTCAATGGATGAACTAATTCACACTCCTACCAACAGTGTAAAAGCATTCCTATTTCTCCACATCCTTTCCAGCATCTGCCATTGCTTGACTTTTTAATGATTGCCATTCTAACTGGCATGAGATGGTATTTCATTGTGGTTTTGATTTGCATTTCTCTAATGACCAGTGATGATGGGCTTTTTTCATATGTTTGTTGGCCACATAAATGTCTTCTTTTGAGAAGTGTCTGTTCATATCCTTTGCCCACTTTTTGATGGGGTTGTTTTTTTCTTGTAAATTTGTTTAAGATCTTTGTAAATTCTGGATATTAGCCATTTGTCATATGGGTAGATTGCAAAAATTTTCTTCCATTCTGTAGGTTGCCTGTTCACTCTGATAGTTTCTTCTGCTGTGCAGAAGCTCTTCAGTTTAATTAGATTCCCATTTGTCAATTTTGGCTTTTGTTGCCGTTGTTTTTGGTGTTTTAGTCATGAAGTCTTTGCCCATTTCTATGTCCTGAATGGTATTGGCTAAGTTTTCTTCTAGGGTTTTTTTGGTTTTAGGTCTTATGTTTAAGTCTTTATTCCATCTTGAGTTAATTTTTGTATAAGATGTAAGGAAGGGGTTCAGTTTAATTTTCTGCATATGGCTAGCCAGTTTTCCCAGCACCATTTATTAAATAGGGAATCCTTTCTCTATTGTTTGTTTTTGTCAGGTTTGTCAAAGATCAGATGGTTGTAGATGTGTGGTGATATTTCTGAGGCCTCTGTTCTGTTCCATTGGTCTATATATCTGTTTTGGTACCAGTATCATGTTGTTTTGGTTAATGTAGCCTTGTAGTATCGTTTGGAGTCAGGTAGCATGATGCCTCCAACTTTGTTCTTTTTGGTTAGGATTGTTTTGGCTATACAGGCTCTTTTTTGATTCCATATGAAATTTAAAGTAGTTTTATCTAATACTGTGAAGAAAGTCAATGGTAGCTTGATGAGGATAGCATTAAATCTATAAATTACTTTGGGTACTATGGCCATTTTCATGATATTGATTCTTCCTATTCATGAGCATGGAATGTTCTTCCATTTGTTTGTGTCCTCTCTTATTCCTTTGAGCAGTGGTTTGTAGTTCTCCTTGAAGAGGTCCTTCCCATCCCTTGTAAGTTGTATTCCTAGGTATTTTATTCTCTTTGTAGCAATTGTGAATAGGAGTTCACTCATGATTTGGCTCTCTGTTTGTCTATTATTGGTGTATAGGAATGCTTACGATTTTTGCACATTGATTTTGTATCCTGAGACTTTGCTGAAGTTGCTTATCAGCCTAGGGAGATTTTGGGCTGAGACAATGGGGTTTTCTAAATATACAATCACGTCATCTGCAAACGGAGAGAATTTGACTTCCTCTCTTCCTATTTGAATACCCTTTATTTCTTTCTCTTGCCTGATTGCCCTAGTGTCCCAGGTCGACTTCAGACTGCTGTGCTGGCAGCAAGAATCTGAAGCCAGTGGATCTTAGGTTGCTGGGCTCCACAGGGGTGGGATCCGCTCAGGGAGACAACTTGGCTACCTGGCTTCAGCCCCCTTTCCAGAGGAGTGAATGGTTCTGTCTTGCTGGCACTCCAGGTACTACTGGGGTATGAAAAAAAACTCCTGCAGCTAGCTTGGTGTCTGCCCAAACGACCGCCCAGCTTTGTCCTTGAAACCCAGGGCCCTGGTGGCAGAGGCACCCAAGGGAATCTCCTGGTCTGTGGGTTGTGAAGGCCATGGGAAAAGCGTAGTATCTGCGCTGGAATTCACCATTCCTCACGGCACAGTCCCTCACGGCTTCCCTTGGCTAGGGAAGGGAATTCCCCAACCCCTTGTGCTTCCTGGGTGAGATGACACCCCACCCTGTTTCGGCTCACCCTGTGTGGGCTGCACCCACTGTCTAACCAGTCCCAATGAGATGAGCTGGGTACCTCAGTTGGAAATGCAGAAATCACCCACCTTCTGCATTGATCTCACTGGGAGCTGCAGATCAGAGCTGTTCCTATTCAACCATCTTGCCAGCCTCCCCCCTTGACTTTCATTAAGAGTGGCCTCTAACCCACTCTATCTTAGGAGAGACTCTAACTCCGCTAAGCTGGGCCTCTAACCCAATCCCATTCTTTACCTGGGTACCCCACCACTTACCCAAAGTTGTCCAATCAGGGCTGCAGTCTATTTCCTTTGGGTCAGGGGCCTCCTCAGTATTGTCCTTTTTGTGGTTCACAAGAAAGATGTTACCAGGCCCCACCACTTACCCAAAGTTAGCCTTTAGGTCAGGGTTGCTGCACTATAGTCCCTGCTGTGGTCACCAGAAATATGTCATGGGAAACGGGTCCTGATCCAGACCCCAATAGAGGGTTCTTGGATCTCACACAAGGAAGAATTCAGGGCGAGTCCGCGGTGCAAAGTGAAGGCGAGTTTATTAAGAAAGTAAAGGAATAAAAGAATGCCTACTCCCTTAGGCAGAGCAGACCCTAGGGCTGCTGGTTACCCATTTTTATGGTTATTTTTTGTTAATTTGCTAAACAAGGGGTGGATTATTCATGCCTCCTTTTCTTAGACCACATAGGGTAACTTCCTGATGTTGCCAGGGCATTTGTAAACTGTCACGGCACTGGCGGGAGTGCAATGGTGAGGATAACCAGAGGTTACTCTCGTCACCATTTTGGTTTTGGTGGGTTTTGGCTGGCTCCTTTACTGCAACCAGTTTTTATCAGCAAGGTCTTTATGACCTGTATCTTGTGCTGACCTCCTATCTTATCCTGTGACTTAGAATGCCTTAACTCTCTGGGAATGCAGCCCAGTAGGTTTCAGCCTTATTTTACCCAGCTCCTATTCAAGATGGAGTTGCTGTGGTTCACACACCTCTGACAGAAGGAATGGGGAGCAGCACTTTCCAGGCACTGGGGAAGATGCTAGCGAAAAAAGAAGTATGTTAACTGCATGACCTGCTCAGGCCACGACAGGTTGTCTACTGTAAGAAAAAACTTGGTGTGATAAAAAAGCAACAGACACCTTTAATAATGAGTGGTGGGGAAAACCGGGTTGAGAGAGAACTGGAAAGTCTGCCTGTCTAAAATAATAGCTGCAATTCAGCACCAGATGATTATGGCTGAGAATAAGAATAGTGAACTCTTTCATTTTTCCTTCCCAAAGAAACTGGGAGTATTAAATTTTAAAATGTGATTTTGCTAAGGTCTAAATGTTAGTGTCCCCACCGGCCAAGTTCATATGTTAAAATCCTAACTCCATAAGGTGATGTTATTAGGAGGTGGGGCCTTTGGGAAGTGATTAGTTCATGAGGGTGGAGTCTTCATGAATGGTATTAGTGCCCTCATAAAAACAAAAAACAAACCCAGAGTTCCCTTGCCCCTTCCACCACGTAAGGACACAGTGAGAAGGTGCCACCAATGAACCAGGATGTGAGTCCTCACCAGACACTGAAGCTTCCAGGCAGCAAGAATGACCATGCCAAATGCAGGCCCTTCCGCCCTGGACTTCCCAGCTTCCAGAACCATGAGAATAAATTTCTGTGGGCATGGTGCCTCACACCTGTAATCCCAGCACTTTGGGATGCGAGGCAAGAGAATCACCTGTGGTCAGGAGTTCGAGACCAGCCTGGCCAACACTGTGAAACCCCATCTCTACTAAAAATACAAAAATTAGCCAGGTGTGGTGGTGGGTACCTCCATCTCAAAGAAAAAAAAAAAAAAAGAACGAAATTTCTGTTTATAAGCCATTCTGTTTATGGTATTTTTGCAGCCCAAATGTCTAAGACATTATCTCATCAAATTTTTTATGTTGGCTAGAAAATTTAAACTGCCCAATGGGTTCACTTTGCCCACTGTCTAGACAGAGACGATTTATCAAGATAGAGGAAATGCAGTAGAAAAACAGTAATTCATGCAGAGCCGGCTGTGCAGGAGACCTGAGTTTTATTATTACTCAGATCAGTCTCCCCCGAGTATTGGGGGAGCAGAGTTTTTAAGGAAAACTTGGTGGGTGGAGGGAAGCCAGTGAACCAGGAGCGCTGATTGGTCAGGGATGAAATAATAGGGAATCGAAGCTGTCTTCTTGTGCTGAGTCAGTTCCTGGGTGCGGGGGTGGGGGGGCACAAGATCCATTGAGCCAGGTAATCAATCTGAGTGGTGCCAGCTGATCCATCAAGTGCAGGGTCTGCAAACTATCTCAAGCACTGATCTTAGGAGCAGTTTAGGGAGGGTCAGTATCTTGTAGCCTCCAGCTGCATGGCTCCTAAACCATAATTTCTAATTTCATGGCTAATTTTAGTCCTACAAAGGCAATTTAGTCCCCAGGCAAGAAGGAAGTCTGCTTTGGGAAAGGGCTGTTATCATCTTTGTTTTAAACTATAAACTATAGGTTGGATGTGGTGGCTCATGCCTGTAAGCCCAGCACATTGGGAGGCTGAGGCAGGCAGATCACTTCAGGTCAGAAAGTTCAAGACCAGCCTGGCCAACATGGTGAAACCCTGTCTCTACTAAAAAGACAAAATTAGCCGGGTATGGTGGCAGGCCCCTGTAATCCCAGCTACTCCAGAGGCTGAGGCAGAAGAATCCCTTTAACCTGGGAGATGGAGGTTGCAGTGAGCTGAGATCATGCCACTGCACAACTGCCTGGGTGACAAAGCGAGACTGTCTAAAAAAAAAAAAAACCCAAAAAACTATAAACTATAAACTAAGTTTCTCCCAAAATTAGTTCAGCCTATGCCCAGGAATGAACAAGGACCGCTTGGAGGTTAGAAGCAAGATGGAATCGATTAAGTTAGATGTCTTTCACTGTCTCAGTCGTAATTTTGCAAAGGCGGTTTCATTCTGTCCACACACAATCTATTGTCAGGAAGTACAGGGTTGTGGGTGTGTCCTCAGTTCTCTGCCATCCTCTGCTCTGGGCAGTAGACATAAGGGAGGAATGGTCAAGACTATGAGATGCCTATCCAGTATTCATTCTCTACCTCTTTCTATAAGCCGAATCCCCAAATACTCAAGACGGCAATGTCCCCAGCTAATAACTATATTTCCCAGCCTCCCTTGCAAACATGTGACTCCTTTGTGACTAAGTTCTGGCTAATGAGAGGCTGTTACTGGAAAGGCTCCTGTCTTAGTCTGTTTTGTGCTGATAACAGAATACCACATACACGGTAATTTATAAGGAAAAGAAATTTATTTCTTCATTTCTGGAAGCTAGGAAGTCCAAGGCTGAAGGTCCTCCAGCTGATGTGGTGTTTCTTACTGAGGCATCCCTTGGTGGAAGGGGAAAGGGCAAAACAGGGCATGCAAAAGCAAGAGAGAGCAAGAGGTGGTGGTCAAACTTGCTTTTCTCATGAATTCACTCACTCAATAATGGCATTAATCTATTCATAAAGGCAGAACTCTCATGGCCTAATTACCTTTTCTCAGTCCCACCCCTTGATAAGATCACAATGACAATTAAATTTCAACATGAGTTTTTTTGGGGAGAAGGGGCGGGGTGGACATTCACACCATAGCAGCTACCAAAGGGTACAGGCAGCTGACATTTTTTTCTCATTCCTCCACCTTTTTTCTTCAAACATTGAACTGATGGCTAGAGCTTCAGCAGCCATATTAGGCCAAGAGGCAGCCTTGAGTATGGAAGCTGCATTAGTCAGCTCAGGCTATAATGACAAAATACCACAGACTGGGTGGCTCAAACCACAGGAATCTATTTTCTTACAGTCCTGGAGGCTGGAGGTGGATACAAGAGCAAGGTGCTGGCAGGACTGGTTTTTTCTGCAGCCTCTGTCCTTGGCTTGCAGCTGCCCCCCTCTCACTGCATCCTCACATGGTCTTTCTGCTGTGTGCACCCCTGGCATCTCTTGTGTCCAAATTTCCCCCTTCTTATAAGAACACCAGTCAGATTGGACTAGGGCCTACTCTAAAGGCCTCATTTTAACTTAATCACCCATTTAAAGGCACTATCTCCAAATGCCATCACATTCTGAGGGATGGTGGTGGGGGTTAGGGTTTTAGCATGAATTTAGGGGAGACACAATTCAGTCCATAATATGAGAAGATCAAGAACTTTTATTTATTTTTTTTTCTGAAAGGAAGTTGAGAACTGTGTGCAGGGGGTTCCATCACAATTCAGGAGCCCTGGGTTCTCTGTTCTAAGCTATTGTATGGCCTTCCAGTGAGACTTAGAGATAATCAAGTAAACCTCTCAGATTTATTTATTTTTGTTTATCTGTAAAATGGAAGTAATAACACCTGGCTTACTTATCTTACAGCATTTGGTGAAGATCAAATAAAATAATGAATGTGAAAATGTTTTGAAAAACATGAATTACCTATATAAATGTTCCTAAAGTCATTTGTTTACCTCCTTTGCCCTGTGCATCACATATATTGTGATTTTTCTGAAACCTGGGTTGTCTTAAACAGTTGTTTATTTAAAATCTTTTATATTAGAATCATAAATAAAAGTGCAACATAAAAATAAATAGAAAGGAAAGCAACATAATATTATTAAATATTATCTAATTATTGTTAAGTGCTAAAACTTGTGCTGTCTGTTAAAAAGGAGGCACAATTAGGGAAGGTTTAAAGTCAAACTAGTATCAAACAGAGACTTCAACTTTGAAAATATCAGAAGAGCTAAAAAAAGAGGATTGGAAAAGAACAGAACTTTCTCATGATTCAGTGAAATATTATTTATTTATTTATTCTGAGACAGAGTCTTGCTCTGTTGCCCAGGCTAGAGTGCAGTGGCACGATCTTGGCTCACTGCAACCTCTGCCTCCTGCGTTCAAGTGACTCTGATGCCTCAGCCTCCCAGGTACCTGGGATTACAGACGTGCACCACAACGCCCAGCTCATTTTTTGTATTTTTAGTAGAGATGGGGTTTCACTATGTTGGCTAGGCTGGTCTCAAACTCCTGACCTCAGGTGATCTGCCCACCTCAGCCTCCCAAAGTGCTGGGATTACAGAGGCGAGCCACCTCGCCCAGCCAAAATGTTATTTAATGTCATAGCTCCCATAATCTCCATGTGTCGTGGAAGGGACCCAGTGGGAGGTAATTGAATTATGAGGGTGGGTTTTCCCATACTGTTCTTATGGTAGTGAATAAGTCTCTACAAGATCTGACGGTTTTATAAAGGGCAGTTCCCCTACTTATGCTCTCTTGCCTGCCATCACGTAAGACGTGCCTTTGCTCCTCCTTCACCTTTCGCCATGATTGTGAGGCTTCCCTAGCCATGTGGAACAGTGAATCCATGAAATCTCTTTTTCTTTATAAATTACCCAGTTTTGGGTATTTCTTCATAGCAGTATGAAAATGGACTAATACGCTATGTAATATGGTCTCACCCTCAAAAAACATTGATGTGTAAGAATATGTCATCCTGTGGAGTGGTTTCCCCAGGAAAGCAAGGAAACCAACAGTTTATGAACAGTTGTTTGTGCCAGACTCTGTGGGAGCCCCTATCCTCCCTCATGGAGGCCTAATCATAACCAGTTGAGATGGGTGTTACTGTCTAGTTTTCACTTGGGAAAATGGGGGCTCAGGGTCTAGGTGACTGACTTAACATCTAACAGAGGCCAAGAGAAGGAGTCACTCAGAGGCAAGGTGAACTGAGGTGTGGGTGCAGAGGCTCCAAACTCCATGGTCCCTGATGTTGGGATTCGATCAGGCTGGTGGGAAAAATATTAGTTATGATAGCCACAAAACCCTTTTGGAAGGCCTGAGGGTTTTCATATGACCTCGGTAACAGACCGAGCTCAAGGCGGCCTGCTCCCATTACCTTTAGTTAAATAAATTAGAGTAGTAAACAATGGGATGTGGGGAAGTTATCTAGTTAACTTGTTTACTCATGTGGTCTTAAGCCTTAAGCCTCTGATACATGCTTTTTACTCTGGAAGTCCACAATGTCAATTACCCTCTAATAGTGTTGACTCAAGCTTTTGTTAACTAATCTTAATGAATAAATGCAAGCCTCCCGAGCTGATCGAGGCAACCTTCCATACAGTAACAAACCTCCCATACCACTTTATAATGCTGTGATCCAGGTTCTCCTTATGATATCTGGAATTTAAGGAATGCTGCCATTGTTGTTTTTTGAGATGTAGTCATCAGAAAAAGTCTGTACCGTGCATTGGTTGAGAATATAGTCTCTGGAACCGGACTGCCTCTTATCAGCTGTGTGATTTTGGGCAAGTTACTCAGCTTCTCTGTGCCCCAGATTCCTAAGGGATAATAATAGTGCCCATTTCATACATTTGTTGTGAAGATAAAATGGGTTGATAATGGATCAAGTGTTTAAACTAGTGCTGGCACATACTTTGTTCTATCTAAGGGTTAATATTATCCATACTTTATACTGTGGCTACCATATTACAGCTTGGGATAGGATGCTCAATGCTCCACACTTGATTATGAAGACAGCTCGCACAGGCATCTCCTCTTCAAAGCGTATTTTACATCTTTATTCCTCAGGCTGTAGATCAGAGGGTTCAGCATGGGGATGACCACAGTGTAGGAGACAGACATGACCTTGTTGTGTTCCATGGAATTGTGAGAGCTTGGCTGAGCATACATGAAGGTGATGGTGCTATAGAAGAGGCAGATGATGGTGAGGTGGGAGGCGCAGGTGGGGAGAGCTTTGCTCTGGGCTTCCAGGGAGCGCATCCTGCAAATGGTCACGAGGATGTAGGCGTAGGAGACTGGGATAATGGTGATGGTAAAGAGGATGAGCAAGGCACATGATGAGAAGATAATGGTCTCAACCTCAGTAGTATCTGCACAGGCAAGATGGAGCACAGGGGGGATGTCACGGAAATAGTGGTTAATGACATTGGGGCCACAGTAGGGCAGCTTAAATGTGCACCCAGTCAGCAAAGCTGAATTGGCAATAGAAACAGTATAGCAGGTCACCACCAGCAGGACACACAGACATTGGGACATAATAGTGTGATAGAGGAGAGGGTGGCAGATGGCGGTGAATTGGTCATAGGCCATGATGGCCAGGAGCAGACATTCAGCAGTACCATGGAGGGTCATGAGGGCCATCTGGACCATACAGCCTGCAAAAGAGATGGATTGGCTTGAGATGAGGAAGCTCTCCAGCAGCCTGGGGGTGTCCACTGTGGAAAACGAGGAGTCTATGAAGGAGAGGACGCTCAGGAAGAAATACATGGGGGTGTGGAGCTGTGGGTCTGCATGGGTCAGAGTGATCATTCCCAGGTTGCCCATGACAGTGACTGAATGTATGAGCAGGAAGAGCACAAAAAGGATGCCTTCGAGCTCCTCCTGCTCTGTAAGTCCTAGCAGGCGGAACCAGGTGACTTGGGTGTGGTTCTCCACCATGGTGTGCATGTCACTGCAGAGAGACCAAATAAGACACGTGTGTACTCTAGAGTTAGGGTCAGCGCCCAGAGCTTTTTAAATATCCCCAGGATACGCAGTGTTAGGGAAAGAGGGAGAGGAACTAGTAAGAATTGAACACCTGCTATGAGCCACGTGCTAACTCATTTTTAAAGCAGCTATTGAAACTTCATACATACCTTCTGTTTAAATATTATGTCCACTTATATTTAATGAGATGATCAACTTACCTAAGGTCACAAAGCTAGTACATAAGGAAAGTAGAATTAGAACTCAGTCTGGCCAGGTGTGGTGGCTCACACCTGTAATCGCAGCACTTTGGGAGGACAAGGTGGGTGGATCATCTGAGATCAGGAGTTCAACACCAGGCTGGCCAACATGGTGAAGCCTCATCTCTAGTAAAAATACAAAAAATTAGCCAGGCGTGGTGGCACATGCCTGTAGTCCCAGCTACTCAGGAGGCTGAGGCAGGAGAATCACTTGAACCCAAGAGATGGGGGTTGCAGTGAGCCCAGACTGTGCCACTGCATTCCAGCCTGGGTGACACAGCAAGACTCCATCAAAAAAACAAAAAACAAAAAAACAAAAAAACCTCAGCCTGTTCTAGTAATTGTATCCTTATTATGTAGTTAGAATCATTTTCTGTTCCCGAATTTCCTGTTCTACAGGGAACCAGCAACTGCAGTGGGTATTGGAGGCCTGGTCTCTTGCCCCAGAGAGAGAATAATTAAAAGGATCAGTGTGGGTCATGTTTGGAAGCAAAGACTCCAATAGTGCTAGTCCCCTAGGCCTGGTACACAGGAAATCAGATGCCTCCAGTCATTAGAACGTGCCCAAAGATTGGCCCTCCTGGACCCACTGACATTGGAACCAGTATACACTGTCCTGCGGCCCAAGGACAGACATGCTCAGCCCACTGCTGCCACCACTGGGGCCTAAACTCTGACCCACCTTGTGTCCCAGTCACATGCTGTCATGCAGCCCAAGGACAGACATACGCAGCACACTGCTACGACTGGAACTCAAACTCTGATCTTGACTGTCCCACTCTCCACCACAGCCTCCACTAATACCTGTACCCTATGCCACCAAGGAAATCACAGATACTACTGATGCTGTTTATAGCCAGAGAAATAAAATAGAGACTATATAAGGATGGTTCAACATATGCAAATCAATAAATGTGATACATCATATCAGCAGAATGAAGGACAAAAATCATCGGATCATTTCAATTGATGCTGAAAAGGATTTAATAAAATTCAACATCCCTTCATAATAAAAACTAAAGAAACTGGATATAGAAGAAACATACCTCAACATAATAAAAGCCATACAAGACAGACACATAGCTAGCGTCATATTGAATATGGAAAAACTGAAAGCCTTTCTCCTAAGATCCGGAACATCACAAGGATGCCCACTTTCACCACTGTTATTCAACATAGTATTGGAAGTCTTAGCTAGAGCAATCAGAGAAGAGAAAGAAATAAAGGGCATCCAAATTGGAAAGGAAGAAGTCAAATTATCCCTGTAAGCAGATGATATGATCTTACATTTGGAAAAACCTAAAGACTCCACCAAAAACCTATTATAATGGATAATCAAATTCAGTAGAGTTTCAGGATACAAATCAACATGTAAAAATCAGTAGCATTTCTATATTCCAAGAGCAAACAATCTGAAAAAGAAATCAAGAAAGTAATCCCATTTATAGTAGCTACAAATGAAATTAAATATCTAGGAATTAACTTAATCAAATAAGTGAAATATCTCTACAATAAAAACTATAAAACACTGGAGAAAGAAATTGAAGAGGACACAAAAAAATAGAGATTTCATGTTCATGCATTAGAATAACCAATATTGTTAAAGTGTCCATACTACCCAAAGCAATCTAAAGATTCAATGCAATCCCTATCAAAATACCAATGATATTCTTCACAGAAATAGAAAAAACAATTCTAAAATTTTTGTGGAAGCACAAAAGACCCAGAATAGCCAAAGCTATCCTGAGCAAAAAGAACAAAACTGGAGAAATCACATTACTCAACTTCAAATTATGCTATAGAGTTATAGTGACCAAAACAGCATAGTACTGGCATAAAACCAGACACATAGACCGATGGAACAGAATAGAGAACTCAGAAATAAATCCATACGTCTAGAGTGAACTGGTTTTTAACAAAAGTGCCAAGAAGATAAACTGGGGAAAGAATAGTCTCTTCAATAAATGCTGCTGGGAAAACTGAATACTCACATGCAGAAGAATGAAACTAAGGGAGAAGTTTATAGTAATAAACACCTGCATCAAAAAAGTAAAACAATTTCAAATAGACAATCTAATGATACATCTTAGGAACTAGAAAAGCAAGAAAAAAATCCAAGCCCCAAATTAGCAGAAGGAAGTGAATAATAAAGATTAGAGCAGAACTAAACAAAATAGAGACTAAAACAAAAAGCAAAAAACAAAAAAAACACCAACAACAAAATTCAAAACAAATGATCAATGAAACAAAAAGTTGGTACTTACCCTTGGACACAGGAAGGGGAACATCACACACTGGGGCCTGTTGTGGGGTGGGGGGAGGGGGGAGGGACAGCATTAGGAGATATACCTAATGTAAATGACGAGTTAATGGGTGCAGCACACCAACGTGGCACATGGATACATATGTAACAAACCTGCATGTTGTGAATATGTACCCTAGAACTTAAAGTATAATAAAAAAAGTTGGTACTTGGAGAAGATAAACAAAATTGATAATCTACTAGCTAGATTAACTAAGAAAAGAAGAGGGAGGACCTACATAAACAAAATCAGAAATGAAAAAGGAAACATTACAACTGATACCACAGAAATACAAAACATCACCAGAGACTATTATGAGTAACTATACTCTAACCAAATAGGAAAACCTGGAGAAAATGGAAAATCCCTGGCAACATTCAATCTATCAATATTGAATCAGGAAGAAATATAAAACCTGAACACCAATAACAAGTAATGAGGTTGAAACAGTAATGAAGAAATTTCCTGGCCAAGTGCAGTGGCTCATGCCTGTAATCCCAGCATTTTAGAAGGCTGAGACAGGAGGATCATCTGAGACCAGGAGTATGAGACCAGCCTGGGAAACATAGTGAAACTTTGTCTCCACAAAAAAAATAAAAAAAATTAGCCAAGCATGGTGATATGCACCTGTATTCCCTGCTACTTGGGAGGCTGAGGTGGGAAGATTGCTTGAGCTCAGGAGGTTGAGGTTGCAGTTGCAGTTAGCCATGATGGCACGACTGAACTCCAGCCTGGGCAACAGAGGGAGACCCTGTCTCAAAAACAAACAAACAAGCAAACAAACGAACAAACAAACAGAAGTTTCCCAACAAAGAAAAGCTGAGGCTGGATGAAAGATAATATGCCATTTACAAGTAGGATTTATACCAGGGAAACAATGATGTGGTTTAACCTATGCAAATCAATAAATGTGATATATCACACGAACAGAATGAAGGACAAAAATCATATGATCATCTCAATAGATACAGAAAAAGCATTAATTTTTTTTTTTTTTTTTTTTTCGGAGACGGAGTCTTGGTCTGTCGCCCAGGCGGGAGTGCAGTGGCTCAATCTTGGCTTACTGCAACCTCTGCTTCCCGGATTCAAGCTATTCTCTTGCCTCAGCCTCCCGAGTAGCTGGGACTACAGGCGCATGCCACCACACCCAGCTAATTTTTGTATTTTTAGTAGAGACGGGGTTTCACCATATTGGTCAGATTGGTCTTGAACTCCTGACCTTGTGATCTGCCTGCCTCAACCTCCCTGAGTGCTGGGATTACAGATGTGAGCCACCACACCCAGCTGAAAAAGCATTAATTTTAAAAAAATTTTTATTATAAAAATTAAAAAAAAAAGAGATGGGGGTCTTTCTATGTTGCCCAGGCTGGCCTTGAACTCCTAGCCTCAAGCCGTCCTCTTGCCTCAGCCTCTCAAAGGCCTGGGATTATAGGCATGAGCCACCGTGACTGGCCAGAACAAACATTTGATAAAGTTCAATGTCCCTTCAAGATAAAAACTTTCAACAAACTAGGCCTAGAGGAAAATAATAAAGGCTATATATGACAAACCCACAGCTAACATCATACAGAATGGGGAAAAGTTGAAAGCCATTCCTCTAAGAACTAACAAGAAAGGATGCTCACATTCACCACTCTATTCAACATAGGACTAGAAGTCCTATTCAGAGCAATCAGGTACAAGCAAACAAACAAACAAATCCAAATTGGAAAGGAGGAAGTCAAACTGTCCCTCTTTGCAGATTACATTTCTTATATTTAGAAAAAGCAAAACACTCCACCACAAAACTCCTAGAGGTGATAAGCACATTTAGTAAAATTGCAGGATACAAAGTCAACATACAAAAATCAGTAGTGTTTCTATACTCCAACAATGAAATAGCTGAAAAGGAAATCAAGAAGGCAGTCCAATAATAGTACAAAAGATGAAATAAGCCAGATGTGGTGGCTCATGACTGTAATCCTAGTACTTTGGGAGGTTGAGGCAGGAGGATTGCTTGAAGTTGGGAGTTCGAGACCGGCCTTGGCAAGAGCAAGAGCCCATCTTTACAAAAAATAAAAAAAGTTAGCCGGGTGTGGTGGTGTGCACCTATAGTCTCTGCTACTCGGGAGGCTGAGGTGGGAGGATTGCTTGAGCCCAGTAGTTTGAGATTGCGGTGAACTATGATTGTGCCACTGCATTGCAGCCAAAATACCTAGGAATCAGTTTAACCAAGGAGGTAAAGGATCTCTACAAGAAAAATTACAAAACACTGGGGCAAGAAACTGAAGAGGATGCAAGCAAATGGAAAGTCATCCATGCTCATGGACTGGAAGAATTAATGTAGTTAAAATGAATATATTGACCAAAGCAATATACAAATGTAATGTAATCTCTATAAAAATACCAATGTTGTTTTTCACAGAAATAGAAAATACAATCCTAAAATTGATACAGAACTAAAAAGGAGCCAAAATAGCCAAAGCAATTCTTAGCACAAAGTACAAAGCTAGAGGCATCACACTACTTGATTCAAATTATATATAAAAGACTTTTTATCCCTCACCCCCCTTCCACCTGTTACCCTGAATCCCCAAAGTCCATTGTATCATTCTCATGCCTTTGAGTCCTCATAGCTCCCACTTGTGAGTGAGAACCCAGGAGTTTGATCATATGATGTTTGGTTTTTCATTCCTAAGTTACCTCACTTAGAATAATGGTCTGCAATTCCATCCAGGTTGCTGCAAATGCCACTGTTTCGTTCTTTTTTATGGCTGTGTAGTATTCCATGGTGTGTGTGTGTGTGTGTGTGTGTGTGTGTGTGTGTATACTACATTTCCTTTATCTACTCATTGATTGATGGGCATTTGGGCCAATTCCATATTTTTGCAACTGCAAATTGTGCTGCTGTAAACATGAGTGTGCAAGTATCTTTTTCTTCTAATGACTTTTTCTCTGGGTAAATACCCAGGAGTGAGATTGCTGGATCAGATGGTAGATCTACTTTTAGTTCTTTAAGTAATCTCCACACTGTTTTCCATAGTGGTTGTACTAGTTTCCCACCAACAGTGTAAAAGTGTTCCCTTTCCACCACATCCATGCCAACATCTATTATTTTTAGTTTTTTGTTTATGGCCATTCATGCAGGAGTAAGGTGGTATCACATTGTGGTTTTGATTTGCATTTCCCTGATAATTAGTGATCAACGTCACTATTCATCATGGAAATGCAAATCAAAACCACAGTAAGATATCATTTTACCCCATTTAGAATGGCTATTACTATTATTATTTTGAGACAGAGTCTCACTGTGTTGCCCAGGCTGGAGTGCAGTGGTGCAATCTCTGCTCACTGTAACCTCCACCTCCCGGGCTCAAGCAATTCTCATGCCTCAGCCTCCTGAGTAGCTGGGATTACAGACATGTGCCACCACGCCCCACTAATTTTTGTATTTTTAGTAGAGATGGGGTTTCATCATGTTGGCCAGGCTGGTCTTGAACTCCTGGCCTCAAGCAGTCACTAGAATTATAGGCATAAGCCACTGCACCCAGCCAAGAATAGCTATTATTAAAAAGACAAAAAATAACAGATGCTGGTGAGGATATAGACAGAAGGGAACTCATATTCTGTTGGTTGGAATACTGAAGATTTCTCAAAAATCTAAAAATAGAAGTACCATATGATCCAGCAATCCCACCACTGTGTATCTATCCAAAAGAAGAGAAATCAGAATAATTAAAGGCATACCTCCACTCATATGTTTATTACAGCACTGTTCACAATAGCACAGATATGGAATGAACATGAGTATCCCTTGATGGACAAATGGATAAAGAAAATGTGGTATATGCATGTAATGGAATGCTATTTGGCCATAAAAATAAAATTATATCACCTGCAGAAACATGGATGAAACTGGAGGTCATCATGTTAAGTGAAACAATGCAGGCACAGAAAAACAAATACCACATGTTCACTCAGATGTGGGAGCTAAGAAACTTGATGTGATGAAGATAGAGAATAGACTGATGGTTACCCCAGGCAGGGAAGAATGTGAGTGTGGGAAAGAGAAATGAAGACAGGTTGATGGATGCGTATATATTTACAGGTGGATAGAAGAAATGAGTTCTAATGTTTGATAGCAGAGTAATGTGACTATGGTTAGCAACAACATATTGTATATTTCAAAATAGCTAGAAGAGAGGACTTGAAATGTTACCAACACATAGATAAATACTCAAGGTGATAGATAACTCGAATACTTTAACTTGATCAATACACATTCTATGTATGTAAAAGACACTCACATGTACCCCATAAATATGTAAAACGTTATATATCAATTAAAAAAAAGAAAACAAAGTCTGTGTTTTTGTTCATTACTAAGAAAAATATCTGACTGTGAGAACAGGTAGCTACAGCAAATGTGGAATTCCAGCTGGACAAAACCATGTCAAAGGACCAAGCGCTTTTGTTTTAGCCAAGAAGAACTGAAGGCAGTAGAACATGCCAGACTTGTGGCTTTGGCATCCAGTGAAGGACAGTTCTTTTTTTTTTCTCTTGACTTTTATTTCAGAGGGTACATGTGCAGGTTTGTTACATGGGTAAATTGCATGTCACTGAGGTTTGGTGTACAAATGATCCCGTCACCCAGGTAGTGAGCATAGTATCCAATAGGTAGTTTTGCAATTCATGTCCCCCTCCCAACCTCCTCCATCAAGTAGTCCCCAGTGTCTGTTGTTCCTATCTTTGTGACCAAATGTATTCAGTGTTTAGCTCCCCCTTGTAAGTGAGAACACACAGTGTTAAGTTTTCTGTTCCTGCTTAGGGTTATGGCTTCCAGCTGTAATCATGTTGCCGCAAAGGACATGATTTTATTCCTTTTTATGGCTGTGTAGTATTTCTTGGTGTATATATAATGGCATTTTGTTTATCCAGTCCACCGCTGATGGGCATAAGCTGGTTATCTATCTTTGCTACTGTGAATAGTGGTAAGATGAACATACGAGTGTATGAAGGACACAGTTCTTATGGCAGAATGGGTGATGGAGATCTCTAGGCAGGGAGCAAAGGTCAAAGGGCATGTGCTCTTAAGCTCCATGCCAGTGAAACTTCTCTCCAGTGTTCTCATGCTCCCACAAATTTGCTTGTTGGGATCCTCATCATCTAGGTTTTCAAATAATCATGGGTAAGGTCCTGTAGAGCATAATGGTAAGCGTCTGCTCTGATTGCCTGGGTGTCTGTTCTGATTATTTGGTGCCCATGGTATATTGGTTGTCAAATGGCTGGGAATAAAGAAGGAATAAGGCAGGGCCTCATTTAGAGCAAGCTGGGGTAGCTAGAAATAGGTGGCCTCTAATCAAAGCCTGTAACGTGGTTTTGTGCTATCAGCATCTTATTGACAACTTCAGGCCTTTTGAAATGTAAACAATCTGAACAGATTTTAGCTGTGGAGAGCGCCAGAGAGGATGCTTCTTTATTCGTGATGTTTCCCTCCATATGGAAGGAGAGCTATTGTATAATATTCTTACCCCCCTCTCCTGGAGGGCGAGTGCCTCATGTGATCAGTGAGTTCATATAAGAGATTGGGTTTGTATAGTTCTGCTCTGCCTTCTTCTTTGCTGCTTGGAAGCATAGGTTCTGCTCTGTTCTGCTCCTCTGTAATGTAGATCTTAAAATTGGTCATTAAATTTGTCTAATTCTGGAGTTCAGTTTTAAGACCACTCACCTACAGGTATGAATCATGTTTTGCAATAAAAAGTTTTGTCAGTGATGCAGGTAATATTTTGTCCCCTAACTGCCTTGCTTCTACACCTTATCTCTTAATTTGTTCAGAATTTGCATAGGAAAGAGAGATGCTGTTTATTGTGGTCCTTAAAGACCTCAGCAGAGAGAAAACATGAAGAAAACATGGCAGGGACAATTTGCCTAGCTTATCTCTTCAATGGGTCCATGAGCTGGGCTCACACATCTCTAGCAAACTGATATCGTTAAGGAATGAGTTGGCTGTAGCACTGGGGTGTGATATGTGATAAAGCCTTGGAGGAACTCTGGATTCACAGTAATAATTCCTGATTGAAAGAGCAGGAGAATAGCTTCCTCCAGTTCTCCTGCTGAGACTTTGAGGAGGGGCTGCCATGACAATGAGAATACACTTGGGCTGAATGTTGAAGTGTTCTGACATGACAGGAGAGAGGAGGCTTATCAAGGTCAGAAAAGGGGAGGTTTATGAAAGTGGAGGCCGTCTGAAGATGGGAGAATCTCTGAGAATTTCTGAAGATCTCCTGTCCCCACGGATCTATTACAGAACCAGGGATGGGTTCCAGTTCTATCTCTGATAGCTCTGCTCTTTTCTTGAGGACACTAAGGAACTCACTGATTTGGGTTATAACTTGTATTCCTTGATATTTGTCTGTAAAGCACAGTGCTTAGTAGTTTGTAGTCTCAGCTGTTTTAATAAATCATTTTCCTTTTGATAGGAAGAGCTTTAGGGAATGGGAGAAGAAACTGATGTTTTTGGACCACCAGAGTAGTCTGGGCACTATTTATTCCTTCCTTTTTAAAAATAAACATTTGTTCACCAGTCCTGGTCATTGTTGACCATGAGAAAATACTGTCTTGCCTCTGGAGGACTGGCTTTGAAGGCAGAGTCCCATAAGTGGGGAGCAGCTAAAAGGTTTTAAGCAGGATGGTGACATGGTCAGACTCAGATGTAAAAATGAATTAGAGAGAAGCCAGGGAGATACATTAGGCAAAGAATCATACTGGCCTTAGCTAGGGTAGTGTTATTTTATTTATTCAGAAATAGTTAAGTCCTATCATAGTACTGGAGACACAATGGTAATTAAGGTAGACAAGATCTTTGCCCTCAGAGATTAAGAATAGAAAGATTAAGGAAGTATTTAGAAGATGGGTTTATTAGTACTTGCTCATTGATTGGATGTGTGGCCCACAAGAGGGTCAGAGATGATTTCCTGATTCCTAATTTAGGTAAATGGGTGAATAGTAGCGTCATTTACTCTAACAGGTAACAGGTTTGAGGAAGGATGCGGTGCGTCTGGGACAGTCTAATACACAAGTTCAGGAGACTGGTGCGTGTACTGTTCTGAAGCTTAGGAGGGAGTTTCCTATAGGAGATGGAGATGTGAGGGCATGTATTCAGTCATTCAAAATATGTTTATTGTGCATCTACTGTGTGCTGGGCACTGTGTAGGAGGTGAGGATACAATCACAAGGAAAAAACATGGTGCCCACTTTTGCAGAGTTTATAGTTTAGGTGGGGAGATAAACGTGAATGAAACAATCACATACATTATTGAAAATCTGCAACTGGGACAGTAGCTCTGAAGTAGAGGTGCCCAATGTTATCAGCCTAAAACTAGGGGATTTGGCTCCAGGAAGTCAAGAAGGGTTTCCCTAAGAAGATATTTCCAGAGGAAGGAAGAGTGGGAACAGCGTACACAAAGACCTTGAGGTCTGAGCGTTGCTGGTGAGGAAGAGGAGCTGAATAAAGACCAGTGTAGATAGAGGACAAAGACAGAGTCGGTGTGGTGTGGCTGAGCCTCGCAAGCCGGCGGCAGTGTTTTGTAACATTTATTGAGTGCTTATTGTGTGTCAGGCATTGTTTCCAAATACCTTTAACTTCATTTAATCCTTTTTCTTTTGAGACGGAGTCTTGCTCTGTTGCCCAGGCTGGAGTGCAGTCGTGCGATCTCAGCTCACTGCAGCCTCTGCCTCCCCGGTTCAAACGATTCTCCTGCCTCAGCCTCCTGAGTAGCTGAGACTACTGGTGTGTGCCACCATGCTCGGCTAGTTTTTGTATTTTTGGTAGAGACAGGGTTTTGCCATGTTGGCCAGGCTGGTCTCGAACTCCTGGCCTCCAGTGATCGGCCCACCTAGGACTCCCAAAGTGCTGGGATTACAGGCATGAGCCACCGCACCTAGCCAGGAATCTTATCAATTTTATGTCACTATATCCCCAGTGCCTAGAACACAGCATGGCTCATAGTGAGTCTGAGCCACTGCGCCCAGGCCATTTAATCCTCTCAACCACCTTATGGGAGGTACTATTGATGTCTCCATGTTGCATAGAGGAAATCAAGGCACAAGGAAGCCAAGTAACTTATCCACAGTCACAGCTAATAAGAGGCAGAGCTGCGGATTGAATTAAGGTGGTCAGGTTCTAGAGCCTAAACTGTTATCCAGTCCCCTACACCATGTTAAAGAATTAGTTTTTTTTGGGTTGGCACAGTGGCTCACACCTGTAATCCCAGCATTTGGGGAGGCCGAGGCGGGTGGATCACCTGAGGTAAGGAGTTCGAGACCAACCTGGCCAACATGGTGAAACCCCATCTCTACTAAAAATAAAAAATTAGCCAGGTGTGGTGGAGGGTGCTGTAATCCCAGCTACTCAGGAGGCTGAGGCAGGATAATTGCTTGAACCCAGGAGGCAGAGGTTGCAGTGAGCTGAGATTGCACCACTGCACTCCAGCCTGGGCAACAGAGCGAGACTCTGTCTCAAAAAAATTTTTTTAAAATGGGATACCATTATATAATTTTCACCAGGAAGATGACATGGTCATATTTGCTTTTTGACAAGATCACTCTGAATGCAGTTGTAGAGAAATGATTGGAGGAGGGTCAATGGATGGGCAAGATTGTCGAGAGGATATTGAAGTCATCCAGGTGGGAGTTAACAGCTTAAACTAGAGTGTGGGATATAGCTAGGGATAAATGAATCTGAGAGATGTTTGGATTTGGTGATGGACTGAAGATGTCAGTGTGAGGAGGAGAGCAGAATCAGGCTGGATTCCGAGGTCTCTGATATATACAGTAGAACTGGCAGTTGAAGCTAAGAGAGATTAGGATGTGCCAGGGGGAGTGTGAGCTGTGAAATACAAGAGGCCCCAGGACAGATTCCCAAGGAAATTAATTTCGTATTTACTTCACGCTGCTTCTAGGTTCTAAGCTCTGATTTTTTTTTCCCATTTGCCTGGGAGTTTTGAGGAACTTTGGACCTGACTTGTGAGGAAGGAGGATAAAGGAGTCTGAGCTCTTATTGGTGATAGGATCCCAGCCCCCAGCCCACTTACCTGTGGTTGAACAGAGACCATCCACCCATGAGCTTTGTGTTGGAGACCTCTTGGCAGGGATGGTGGCTGTGGGATGTTTCTCTCCTTTTTTCATCTGTTGCTTCTGGCCAGCTTTCTCAGGAGCACTTCTCAGCCAGTTGTAAGTAACAAAGCTTTGAGAGTACTTTTTGCTGGGAAGACTCCTGTCTTAAGATTCAACTGGCTTTAATCCTGACCCTCAGAGTTGAGGAATGTGCCTGTGGGAATGTGCCAGTGGGAGTTTTTGATGAGGTCTCTCAGAGGCAGACCCAGCACTTAAAGTTTTCTCCAAGGAATGGCAGAGAGATCTGCTTGGTGAGGGTATCTGGGAACCCCTGAGGAGCAGGGATTCTCCACCAAATATGAGGCTAGATGTTCTTCACTTAAAGCGTCCATCCCTTGTGGGCTTCTATTTTCAGTTTAATGAACCTCGAAAGGCTCTGCAGACCAAGTGGTACACAGGGACACATGTCAACTTAATCTCCAGGTCTCACAGAAAGTGATTGAAAATGCTGGTGATGTCAATCATCAATACTTGTGTGTATTTGAACGCATAGGTGTGGAGCTCTCAAATGTTATTTTCTTTGCTCATCTGACTGTCCCTGGGAAACATGCTTGGTAGTATTTTTTTGGAGATATCTGTGTGTATACACACACACACACACACACGCACACATATATATGATTATACCATATTTGCTTCATTCACTTAACAATATTGAAAACGCATCTCTCCATCTCAAAAAAATTATTTCCCATCTTCTCCAAATAGCTCTATTCTTTGTAAAAGTAACACATGCTAGTTGTAAAAAAAGAATTAAAGAAGATGGAAGAGAACCAAAAAGGAAGTAAAATGTCACCTGAAATCCCACCAGCACAGATAATGGGAGTTGATTATTGTTACTTTAGACATAAATCTCTCAGTGTGTTCATGACTGTAATTTTCCATACACAGATTCATACTATACAAGCTATTCTGCCATTTACCTTCTCACTCAACAAGATGTCATGGACATTTTCCCGTATCAATAAATAGTAGCCTACATCATCATATTTAACTTATGCATATTATTTTGTTGTTGTATGTGTATCATTATTTACTTAAATGGTCCCCATCGATCAACAATAACGTATTTCCAACTTTTCACTGTTATGGATAACTCTCTGATAGACACCTCCTGAGATGAGGTGTGGGGCCCAGAGTGCCAAGTCCAGTGAGAACATGATGTAGAGAGACTGCTTTTCCCAGGTAGGAAGGAAGAGACTGTTCTCTCCTTGGGACCCTGGCACTTTGGGTTTTCACAGCCCTAGGGAAAATCACCAGGCAAAGCAAAGGGTCTTGTTAGGCAAATAACTTGTTTGTGTAATAGAAATTCAGTCCTTACACTGCAGATCTGGGAGGAAGTCTCAACAGAAGAGGGACTGGATCGCCCATGTTTCCTGCAGGTAAGAGGTATTCACTTGGGAAAGACCTGCGGAATCTCACCTGGAGAGGTAAAGCAGTGCTGTGTCCTCTGACCTTCCCCACTGCATTCCAACCTGTACAAGTTGTCTGGTTCCTAAAAAAATTGGCCCCTTCATTGTGTCAATTGTCTTCTCATGAACATGCAACAACCTTTCAGCCTTTTTGTGGTAGAGTTTGTGATAATGCCTAAGAGTCAATGTTCCCCCCTGCAGCTCTTGGATAAGAAGGGTTATACAGTCTCTTTCTTCATTTAAATTCAGCTTGGCCACATGATTGGGTTTGGCTCAGGGAGTATGAATGGAAGTAATTTGTGCCACTTCTGAGTTTTGAAGCCTTAGGAGCCAACCTCTGGTTCCCCACTTCCCTTCTTTCCCGTCTGCTTTGACACCAATGAAGTCTAAGGCATAGGGCTTCTCTTACATTCTTTTGAGTCTTGGAGTGAAAAGCAGAAAGTTCATCACTGACTTATGGATGGACATTAACATGAGCAAGAAATAAACTTTTTTTTGCTACTGCAAGGCAATGAGATTTGGGTGTTGTTTGTTAATACAGCAGCCTCCGTTACCTGAAGTTTTCGTCAAAGACAAACTTCTTTTTTTAGTTATGACACCAGTTCTATCTTGACTATCAGATTGTCTATGCCTATCAGTTAGAGTCCTTCCTGTCTCCCCTGTGGAACAGCTTCCTTGCACTTACTGAGCCTGCATCTAGCTAATTGACCTACGGCAGTCATTTTGTTTTTAAATATGAGAAGGTTCTAGTTGTTAGTGGCAGGTCCTATATGAACCATTCTTGCAAACCCGATTGATAGTTGTTATGTTGCCATGAAAGCCTTGGATCACAATCTTCCCAGCTTACAAGTTCTTCCAAACAAACTTAACTGTTAGTAAGCAAGCATATGCAGTCAACACACCTGTCTGTAATTGGGGGGTAGTTATTTTCTTTGCCCTTGGATATACTGGCCAGCAAATCTTTCATGAAAAGCTCACTTGGAAGTGAAATGTTGATGTTTTACCATCAACATTTTACTGGCAGGATCCTCTAGGAAATAGAAAGATGCAGAACCAAAGGGCAGTGCGTTCTTTTTTTTTTTTTTTTTTTTTTTTTTTTTGAGACAGAGTCTCGCTCTGTCACCCAGGCTGGAGTGCAGTGGCACAATCTCGGCTCACTGCAAGCTCCGCCTCCTGGGTTCACGCCATTCTCCTGCCTCAGCCTCTCCGAGTAGCTGGGACTACAGGCGCCCGCCACCACGCCCGGCTAATTTTTTTGTATTTTTAGTAGAGACGGGGTTTCACCGTGGTCTCGATCTCCTGACCTCGTGATCCGCCCGCCTCGGCCTCCCAAAGTGCTGGGATTACAAGCGTGAGCCACCGCGCCCGGCCGGGCAGTGCGTTCTTATTACTTTGTGGTAGATGGGAAAGAAAATAATCTGCTATGAGCTTTTAGAGCTTGCCTGTATATGGCATTGTGATCATTCTATTCTGAGTAGTGTGGGTCCATGATCTTATGATAGGCTCTTGAAGGAAAAAGGAAAACCCATGTAAAGTCTATATCAGCAGCCAAATGGATGTCCTTTATTGTCTTTGCACTTTTTTTTTTTTTTGAGACAGAGTCTCACTCTGTCACCCAGGCTGGAGTGCAGTGGCATGATCTTGGCTCACTGCAACCTCCGCCTCCTGGGTTCAAGTGATTTTCCTGTCTCAGCCTCCTGAGTAGCTGGGACTACAGGTGCATGCCACCACACCCAGCTAATTTTTGTGTTTTTAGTAGAGATGGGGTTTCACCATATTGGTCAGGCTGGTCTCTAACTCCTGACCTCAGGTAATCCACCTGCCTCAGTCTCCCAAAATACTGGGATTACAGGCATGAGCCTCTGTACCTGGCATCTTTGCATCTTTTTTGATAAGGGCTAGATTTACGTTGGTGGGGCAAAGTCAAATAATCCAGAAAGCTGGAGTCAGAATAACTCTTGAGGAACATCTAGCTCAAAATGTCTGGGAGTGGGAAGAGGCCCAGAGAGGGGAAGGTGCTTGTCAAAAGTTATATATAGCCAGTGAAATCTGGGGCTGGAGACCTGATCTTGACTCAATCAAAAACATCCTATAATTTCTTGACATTACCATAGTAGTTTATTACTGTTCTCAGTTCTGCTGGATGTTTTGGATCATTTTTGGGGGATACTGACTGTCTTAGTCCATTTTGCATTGTTAAACAGAATATCAACCTTGGGACATTTATAAAGGAAAGAAATTTATTTTTCACATATCTGGAGGTTGGGAAGTCCAAGGTCCAGGGGACCACATCAAGTGAGGACCTTCTTGCTGAGTCATGACATGTGGTGAGAGAGAGTGGGAGGGAGAGCAAGAGATAAAACTCATGGCCTCTAACCCTTTTATAACTGGCATTAATTCATTCATAAGGGTAGAACATAAACACCTCCCGTTAGTCCCCTCCTCCCAACATTGTTGCATTGTGGATTCAATTTCCAACACATGCTTTTTGGGGGACACATTCAGACCATAGCACTGATTATTCCTGAACCATTTGGGGCACGGATAGGTTCTCTATGGCAGTGAACTCTTCTCCAGCTGAAATGATTTCCCTGTTGCTCACTCTGTGGGACAGAGTGGTAGAAATATTCAGGATTATAACCAGGCAGAGTGTCACTGGTGAGAGGAAGAGAAGTTTATTTCCATAGGAACAGTATAGTGGTTTTTAGAAATGATAAAATGAACTTGAGAATTGAGGTCATCTATGTCCACATACCTTAACTATTGGGACTGAGAACTGAGACTTACTGTGGCAATATGACTTAACTAATTGTTACAGGAAATTAAGGCCTAGGAAGATATGGCTGTAAACCAGTAAATAACTTCACTGTTTGCTTTTATCTGAACAATTTATCCGAACAAACAGTTTACTCCCTGGGCCAACAGCTCTCCTATCAGGACAATAGATTACTCATCTGGACAAATAATTTGCTCAACAAACAATGGTTTTTTATTAATATTTGCTTCCAGGCGCTTCCCTTCCTGTGCCTGTCAGTCCTAAACTATAATGTCACAAACTTTGTCTAATCCTGTTTCCTACCTTGAAAGAGTGACCTTATATCACTTGAGTCAAGACCCCCAAGTCCTATAAATACAGGGCTTCTGCCTTTTGAGACACTACTGGGATTTCATCCAGGTGATATTTTTTCTTTCTACAGTAGGTCTAATCAATGTAGCTTTTGCTAGTCAATAGGTTTTCTGGTGGTGTTTTGAAGAGCTACCAGCTATCAGTCTACTCTTTCCCCAGGGTTACTTGAGGGCATTTTATATCCCTTTTTTTTTTCCTGAGGGCATTTTGTTTCCTTTTTGGGCCATCTTTATTTCTCTAATGGTGATGATTAGAGTTGCCTTTATGAATGTAGTTTAGCTCATCAGTATATAGGGTCACTGATACTCCTAAGAGGGTTCATTATAGTATGTCAATGTCAGTCTGAAAAGGCATTCTACGTAGATCAGCTTTTCTAACTTCCTCATTTTGCACAAGGAAAAATTGAGGTTCTGGAACAATAAATCCCTTTCTGATTTTGGCGACAATGTTCAAGTTGGATACTTCAAGCAATATCATTTCTTCTCCGAGCCCCTATTTTTTTTTTTTTTTTTTTTTGAGACAGGATCTTGCTCTGTTACCCAAGCTGGAGGGCAGTGGCCTAAACTCGGCTCACTGCAGACTCCATCTCCCCAGGCTCAAGTGATCCTCCCACTTCTTCTTCTTCTTATTCTTCTTCTTTTTTTTTTTTTTTGAGACAGGGTCTCATGTTGTCGCCCTGGGTGGAGTGCAATGGCGCAATCTCTGCTCACTGCAACCTCCACCTCCTGGGTTCAAGCAATTCTCCAACCTCAGCCTCCCAAGTAGTTGGAACTACAGGGACCTGACACCACCCCAAGCTAATTTTTGTATTGTTTGGTAGAGGCCGGGTTTCACCATGTTGACCAGGCTGGTCTCGAACTCCTGACCTCAAGGGATCTTCCTGCCTTGGCCTCCCAAAGTGCTGCTATTACAGGCATGAGCCACTGTGCCCAGCACGATCCTACCACTTCTACCTCCAGAATAGCTGGCACCACAAGTGTGCGCCAGTGTGCCTGGCTAATTTTTTTTTTTGTGTTGTTTTGTAGAGATAGGGTTTTGCTATGTTGCCCAGGCTGGTCTCGAATTCTCCGCCTGGAGCTATTCATTCACTTCTGCCTCCAAAGTACTGAAATTACAAGCAGGAGCCACAGCTCCCAGTCCTAGTCCCGAATTTTTAATTCAATCAATATATCACTGATTGCCCACTCTCGAAACCCTGTTTAAAGAAGTGGCCTCATTTTTCGTTGTGACTCACAAAGAAAACTCCTTGCTGGCATTAAGATAGGACTCAGGAAGGAGCTGAGAAGGAGGTAAGTGGTTTAGGGAATTGAGGCTCTACAGTGGCCAGAGTGGTAGGGCCAAGGCAGTAGCACTGGGTGCCCTCTTTTCATTTTCTAATTTTTTTGTTTCTTCTAGCCCATTTCTTTTGTTCCTGTTCCAAGTTGCTCTTCAGGTGTTGTGTAGAAAGTGAAAACTACTTGTGGGAGTCAGGACGCTCTGGGATTAATAGAAAGCTGGGCCCCAGTGGAAAATATGGGAGCAGCACTTTGGGTTTTTTTGAAGACAGTAGAAATGTAGATTTGTTATAGAATTTTCTGCAAAACCTCAAGAGGTTTTAGGCACTAAAGTATGGACTTTGAAATCAGCCGGACCTGGCTACCAGTTATGAACTGTGTATCATAGTCCAGTTAATTTATTGGACTCTTGGTTTCCTTATATGTGAAATAGATGTAACCTAGTCATAGAATTATTGTGAGAGTTAAATGAAATGGTATGTACGATGTGCTTCACAGAATTCCTGGCATATAACACATGCTCATTAAATGTTAGCTATTCATTATCATTATTGAGAAAGCAAATTTTTCAGGAAGGAATAGTGTTTGATTGAGGCCCTGAGCCTTATAGAATACAAACAACTGCTATCCTTTTAATCATCTGTTGCCTGGAAGCCTAAAATTCAAAAAGGAAGAAGTGAAATATGTATGTACACACACACACACACACACAAACACACACACACACACACACATTCCTTACCCTCTGATTAAGTATAGTACTGAGCACAGTGCTTGTCTCAGGGGCAGATACAATGAAGGATGTGGTTTGATTCCTGCCACAGGGAGTCTGCAGTTTAGCCGGGGAGGTGAGATACACAGCCAGATAACAGTGGTGAGCAGAGTTTTGTAGGAATGTAACTCTGCAGGAATAATTCAGCACTGTCCCAGTGACAAATGGGCTTCTGTCTGTGTGTTGTTCCTGGGAGTGGAGAGCTCATAAAAAAACAGGGACAGGTGAGGGAGCAGGTATTGGAATAATAGTAGGTTTCATTTTAGCTTCAGAAGTGCTGCCTTTGGCCACTGCCTCTACTGATGCACAGGACAGGTCAGTGTAGTCACCAGGATATGAGAGGAATCTTCAAAAGATGCTTAACTCTAAGTAAATTTTGTGCAAAAGCAGGAGCCTTGAGGGATCTGGAAATACCTGTTTATCCTCGGTCTGGCTCCTCATGACCTCCAATGGCCTCCAGGGCAAGGAATCGTCAAAGCACTATCTCTTGTCCTGACTTCATGTCTGACCCTGAGTTCACTCGTGATACTGCTTTTCTTGTCTTGACTTGGATTTTTAAGTCTTACCCCTCCTCCCCTGATATTTGGCTCTTGGCTTATCCTTGGTTTAGAGTCACCACTCTGCTCTCTGAAATCTGATCAATTGTCCTGGTGCTGCCCTGCTGCAGGACTAGAGTTTAACCCATCATCTTGAGACTATGAGAACTTTGCTGAGCATATATGATGTACATGGTGTCATAGAAGAGGGAGATGATGGTAAGACGAAAGGCATAGGTGGAGAGAGCTTTGCTTTTGGCTTTCCTGGAATGCATCAGAAGATGACCAGGGTGACAGTGATGGTAAAGAAGGTAAGCAGAACAAAGCGAGAGAATGACCTCAGCCTTGGTAATTTTAGCATGGGCCACTAGGAGCATGGGGAGGAGGAAGGAGGTCACAGGAGCAGTGATTCTTGATGCTGGGGCCACAGAAGGGCGAAATGAAGATGTCATTCTGTGTGACCACATCACTGATGCCAGCAGCCAATGGTCTTTTAATGGCCTAGAATGAATAATGCTAGGGGAAGTGAGGAAACTGATATCAAATAAGCATCAGCTAAGAACCATGGTATATGCTAGGCTTTTTACAATACAAGTGTTTAATCTTCATACAACTTTCTTGTTTACAAATTATGCCAGGTTTAGACATTAGTCTAAAACCAGATTTAGATGTCAGTACTGTCTGATCACATAACCCATGTAATTTCTGTTTCTATATCTACATTTTTCTGTCCCATCATTTCTGGTTTCACGGTGAAGGAGAAATAAGGAATGTTGGGTGCATGGCTGAGTAGCCTGGGTAGCTAGTAGACCGTGTTATGCTTGTTGTCACCAGGTGTGACATTCTCCACTTGATAGAAATAATACGGGAGATAAAATAATATAATAACACAGGTTAGAGAAATTATTCAGTGTAAGGATGATTATTAACAGCTAGTACGTGCTGGGCACTAATTAAAGGCCTGAGATTGTTCTCAGCACTTAATAGATGTTAAATCTCATTTAATTCTCACAAACTCTCTTATGAGATAATTAATATTAACATACTCATTTTCCTGGACAAAGAGACGAAGGTCATACAGCTTTAGGTAACAGAGCTAGAATCCAGTTCTAGCTCTGGCTATCTCCAAATTCTGTGTTCTGAACCTCAAGGATATACTGTCTCCCTAAGGAGGAAAAAACAGTGAGACTGGACAAGGCTGCCCAGACACAAACACCAAGCTCCATGGAGCCATCACAGGGACCCTATAAGGCTTTGGGTCTAAATTCAAGATGATCCATTAGGAGTTATTTCAATTGTCTCTTGTTATGTAAAAAACCACCCTAAAACATAATGTCTTTTTTATTTATATAAATTTATGGGGGTACAAATGCAATTGGTTGCACGCCTAGGTTGTGTAGTGAAGTCAGGACTTTTAGGATATCCATCACCTGAATAACATACATTGTACCCAATTAGTGATTTCATAGTGTTTTAAAACTACAAGAGTGGGGTGGGGGGAGGGGGGAGGGACAGCATTAGGAGATATACCTAATGCTAAATGACGAGTTAATGGGTGCAGCAAAACAACATGGCACATGGATGCATATGTAACAAACCTGCACATTGTGCACATGTACCCTAAAACCTAAAGTATAATAATAAAAAAATAAAATAAAATAAAATCATTGAACATAAAAAAAAAAAAACTACAAGAGTTGTTATTTCTCATAATTCTGAGGGTTAGACATTTGATCAGGGTTCGGATTGGTGGTTCTTCTGTTCCACATAGTATAGATAGGGTCACCCACTCATCTGTGTGTAGCTGGTGGCTGGGCTTTCCTGGAAGGCCAATGAGGTCTTACTCAATGACTGACCTTTGTGCTTCTCCATGTGGCCTTTCCATGTGGCTAGTTGGGCTTCCTCCCAGTATGGTGGTCTCAGGGTAGACTTTCATGATGGAAGAAGTGGAAGCTGATGGTTGTCTTTAAGGCTAGACCTTGGAACTAGCACATTGTCATTTCTGCTATATTCTCTTGGTGAAAGCAAGTCACAAGTGGAGTTGCCAGATAAAATACACGAGGCCTAGTTAAATCTCAATTTCAGATAAACAATGAATAATTTTTGGCATGCATATCCTATGCAATATTTGGAACATACACCAAAAAATTGTTTATTGATTATCTAAAATTCAAATATAACTGGACCTTCTGTAAATTCATTTACTAAATCTAACCACCATAGTCATATGACTAGTCCATATTCAAGGGGAGGAAAACAGATTCCCCCACTTGATGGGAGGAGCAGCATGTGCATTCAGAGAGGGAGAGACTTAATGGCAGCCATCCTTGGAGACTGTACTTTAGGGGGTCTATGAAAGAATTCCTAAATCTTGGAGACAATATAGCACAGCAGTTAAGCCTGGGCACTCCAGAGTCTGGCTTTCCATCCTGGCTCTGCCACTTGATAATTATATCATCTCAGGCAAGTTATGTCATGCTTCTGTGACTTAGTTTCTTCATCTTAAAAGTGGAGATGTGAATGGTTTATGCCTCATGGAGAGGGTCTGGCTAATGTTCCAGTCCTATCTAGTCAGAGAGCAAAGGACTAAAGGGCCCTGTGCTTCCAACTTTTGGCATTGCTCAGAGGATCACACCTAAGATGAGCACCATTTCTAATCACGTCCTTGTATTGGCAGAGTTGTACCTTGGCACTTTCCTCAGTGTTACCATGGAAACAAGCTAACACACACGTTTGACATGCCTACATTGGGAAATCCACCCAAGTAACAGAATTATAACTCAGCTATATTACTCTCCCAAGGTTTTAATCATGCTGGGACCTGTGATCTGAGATTAATGTAGCACAGAGGACAGGGCCTCAGGAAGAAACAGAGGAAAAATGCAGAGTTTGCATGAAGACAATACTGGGTTGAAGAAGCTGAGGCTGTGAAATCTGGGCTTTTAGGAAAAGTGCTAGCATGATCCTTCTAGCCTGTGCTTGTTGTAAAATTAAGATCTCTTCAGATTCCTGGAATTATGGGAACAATTTGAACAGAGATTTCTGCTCTGGTGAGAGCATGAAGAAACAGCTAACATCATCCCTTTTGCCTTTTTCACATTCATGAGTAGCTCTCAGCCCTGTGGCTAAGAAGTGATCTGTGAGCTGGCATATACCAGAGATCACTGATGTCTGCTAAATTGAGAGTGTTTAGTAATGTGTGAATTAGATTTAACCATGGGATGTGATGAGCACACTGAGTGAAAATGTCTGCTTGATGGAAAGAGATGTTGGGAGCTTGAGAATGGCTTCTCCAAGGAGCTCTGCTGTGAAGACTGGCTATGGGGCTGTCAGGGTGAGGCTGCACATTTGGACAGAATATCTGAGCACAACTCTGGTGAACTGGAGACATCAGAAGAGGAAGAGTCATGAAGGCAGAGATGCCAGAGTGAGAACCCCTGAGAAAATGTGGAAGGATCTCCATCTGCCCATAGATCTTAGTCTTTCTCTCGTCTTCTTCTTGCTTTAGTTTTTCTAGGGCACCATTTGAGAGCCCCCAGCCTTGCTCACAGCATTTGTTTGCTGATAGTTTTTGTGTACATAGAGTAATTAGAGTCATTTTTACAAAGCATTGTAGTTCCAAGCTTAAAAGCACAAATGAGTAGAATAGCAAACTATGCTGTTTGAAACAAAAATAACACTGTAGGGAAGCCGCACAGTTCAGATGCGGAGGTCGGATCTCAGATGTATCGTTCATCTGGCAGCACATCACAGATCTGCAGGCATAGAGCTTTCTCTTAATAACAGCTCTGGAGCACTGGTGTTGAGACCTTGGCCTCTTAGAATGACAGCAAACAAAATACTCTATAAGCACCTGGGAGTAGAAAAATGGTGCTCTGAGCATGACTGGTGCCGCCTCCCTGGAGCAAATCCATCTTTATGGAGCGTATCCACACACTGCCTGTGGGTTGGGCTTGCTGTTCATCTCTCCCAGCCTCTTGGGGCTGGTGGCTAGTTTCTCCGAGGTCCTGGAGAGGGTGGGGATGAACTGGATTATGACACTCTAGGGAGGGGGACCAAAGTTCAGTACTCTGACCTGTGGAGGAGGCAGGGTGACCACTTCCTGGCAGTGTCCAGGAATCTTCTAGAAGATGTCATTCCCTCCCTGTGATACTAGTGGCCTCGGACCAGCTTCAACTGGAGATGTGTTCAGGCTGCCTTGGGATGCTTTCTCCAAGGAAAGGCCCCTAGCTCACCTACATTCAGCTCCTTCCATCCTGTACTGCTTAGTTCCCATGAGTCAGTGGGGGTTGGCATATGTGTGATTACTCCAGGGACAGCACTGGGAGTTGATGACTGGTGGCCCTGAGTTGTCTCTGGAGGTGATGCCTGAAGAGACATCCCACTTGGTGAGTGACAGCCGTCAGCCACTGGAGCGCTTGAGTTCTCCACTAAAGATCCCAATGCCAGGGCTGACCGCTCTCACCCCAAAGGCCTCTAGGATTGGTTTAAACGAATTTGAGACCCTTAAGAACAAGATTAATATCCAGGGATCCAAAGCAATGTACTCCCCTTTCTATCCAGAAACAAGTGATTTTAGAGATCATGTCTCTATCCCACATACAGAAGACCTGAGATCTGGGATGATTAACTAATTGTTCTCAGTTGATAGAGCCAGCAGTCATCGGTAACAATAAGCATGCATTTGATACTGACCGTTTGTCAGCATTGTGGTCTGTTGTAGCCCAGTGCTTTGGTGGTCAGTCCAGGACCACAAACTTGTCTCTCATCTGCAGCTCAATCTGCCCCTGCTCCCTCCCTGCAGCCCCCCTTTCACCCGATGGAAATTTCCCAATCTTCAGGTACTGGGTGGGCTCTAGGCGATCTAAGATATAGTGTACATACAAATTTAATTCAAATGCTCTTGAGAGCAGTAACGCTGGACTTAATATCCCATCTGCTGACTTTTATTAGGTTCTGTGGAAGATGATTTTAGGTGAAGGGAGACAGGTAGAAAGGACTGGCCCCATTTGGAGATGGGGTGTGTGTGGGGCCAAAGGAGTTGGACATCTTGTCTGTCTGGGCAAACTTAAGTGCTCCTGCACTCATCCCTCTGCCTTGCCTATCCTCCATTCTTTTTAGGCCACTCACTAGTCTATTTCTGGGAATTTTGTTGACTCCTTAGTCTATGACTGGGTTGCCTAGGGCCATGGGGTGGTGTGTGCATAGGAATGGGTGAGGTTAGGAAGCAAAGCCTGCATTTATCAGGGTGATGAAGGAGGGGTTTGCACCTTCTTCTCTGTTCCTTGGTCCTTTGTGTCTCTTTGGCCCTAAGGGAATTTATTATTCAAAGGGAAAATGTCTGCTAAGCAAATGGCTTATTTTCATGACGAGATTTCAATCTGTCAACTCCTGAGTCTGGGACAGAGTGTTAGAGTGGTGATGGTGATGACAGGGGACTGCTTGGAGCCCACTATATATTTAGTATGTTAAGAAAAACTACCTCAAATCTGTAAATAAGGCCAGGAGGTAATTCTAGTTTCATTCTGAAGCACTGATCAACAGATTCACCCGTGGATTACTTAATTTTCTAAGAAAATGTTTCATTTTGACATCTACGAGCAATGAAGCAGTACGACTCTGTAAAGTTACACGTGAAGGAGGAGGTTTTGCCCCATAAAGATGCGATGGCTTCTTTGTCTTCTTCATGGAGCTCAAGCCTAGCTGTGCTGGTTCAACCCAACCTGCCGAAACCTCCCTTTTTTCCTCCCCTCCAGGACCCTTGACAGTAAAAATTTTATTTCCCACTTCCCCTTTATACCATTCACATTCCTAGCCCCGTGCTTTCTCTTCTCACCAGGTGGTTCATAAACGAAAGTAATTCAGCGAATTCAGGAACTCAGAGTTAGAGGGAACCAGGTAAAACACAAGCCATCTACATCCTACCCGCTGCTCCTTCAGACTCCAGACAGGGTGTCAGGGATGTGGGGATTCTGCTACACACAAAATGGAATTCAAACTCATTTTATTTGAGTCTCAAAAAGATATTGAACCTTGGTTGACATTTGGGTTTCATAATAAATCCCACCTCCTTCCCTTTAAATTAGTAAGATTGATTTCTGTTATAATAGAAGAGGGTTTTGTTTAAAGACATAAAGGTAATTTGATTTTGATTAAACAGAGGTTTGCAGCCTTTCAGCTTTTTATTTTGTATAAATTGGCCATTTATGTGAAAATTATAGCTCATTATTGCTGTAGGTAAGTGATGAAAAGCTGCTCCTTGGGGTGGGGGGTTGGGGGCTTCATTCCTTCTCACAACATTAAATGACTACGGTCTCCTTCCTGTGGTCAAACACTATACCACATGGACTGTTTCTCCAACGTTCTGTATTCAGAAGGGTAATATTCCCTATAGAACCTTTTAGGGGAGTTTGCTCTGGTTGAAATATGTCATTTTCACTGTTTGGCATTCGATGATTATTTCTGTATTTGGAGCTCTCAAGACAGGAGGAAGATAGAGTCTAGCTCGCTCTTCTGAGTAGGAGGAGGTCTGATTTCCACCTCACAGGGCTCTGTAAGCTGGAAGTATGGATCTAGGGTATCAGTGGATGTAGAATAACTGTGCTGCCAGACAGGTAGATGCTTCTGCCTAGGACTTGAACTTGAGGGAAAGATGAAAAGGTTCAGATTAGTTAGAGGTGATGTGTGGTTGGATGCGACAGAGGGTGCAGTGGAGGCTAGGGTAGGTAGCTTTGTCCAGTGATGTATCTTCTGAGGCAGCAGTGTGAGCTGCAGCAGTGGAGGAGGTCCGAAGGTGATGTTCCCAGTGGTGGCAGCCTACACAGACCACTTTTGTTGTAGGCTCTTGGCTGTGCCTTGCCTTTCATGGTTCCTGTACCGTCTAGATTCTCTAGGCATCTATTCTATTTTATAAGCTACCAGATACCTTTGTAACTATTCTTTTTCACCTTAGGTTAAGAACTCTAACTTATACAGCGGGCTTGACATCTTTTTTTTTTTTTTTTTTTTTTTTTAAGTTGAGTTAGGGTCTCACTATGTTGCCCAGACTGGTCTCAAACTCCTGTGCTCAAGTGATTTTCCCACCTCGCCCTCCCAAAGTGCTGGTGTTACAGGCAAGAGCCACAGCACCCAGCCGACCTTGACATCTTTATTTCTCAGGCCTTAGACCAGGAGGTTCAGCATGGGGATCACAATGGTGAAGAGGATTTTGTTATAGGCTGAGGCACTTTCAGGGTTGGGTAGAATGTATACAAGGAACACAAACCCATAAAACAGGCAGAGAGCAGTGAAGTGGGAGGCATGAGTGGAGAAAGCTTTGCACTGGGCATCCAGGGACCTCATCCCACTGATTAACCAGGATGTAAGTGTAAGAGACCAAGACGACTGAGATAGTAGGGGCAGTGATCAAGGCAGAAGAGACAAACAGGATCATGTTGGCCACAGTGGTATCTGAGCAGGCCAGTTGGAGCATGGGAGTGGGGAATGTCACAGAACATAGTAATGATCAATGATATTAGGCCACAGTAGGGTGAGATGAATGCATCCTGTCTATAGCTGAAATGAGCACCCCCACAGCAGAGGTGACCACCACCAGCTGGGCATACAGTCCCCTTGGACATGATGATATGCTAGGGGAAAGCGTGGCAAATGGCCACAACTTGGTCATAGGCCACGATGGCCAGCAGCAGACATTGCCCTGTGCCACAGAAGGTTAAGAGGGCCATCTGGATTATACTACCTGCAAAGGAGATGGATGGTTAGTGGTGAGAAAGTGGGTCAGCAGCCTGGGGGTACACATGGAGGAACTGCAGATGTCTAGGAAGAAGAATATGCTCAGGAGGAAGCACATGGGGGTGTGGAGGGCAGAGCTGGTGCAGATCAGATCTGTCATGCCCAGGTTGCCAACCAGAGTCACAGAGTAGGTCAGCAGGAAGACAGCAAAGAGGAGTGAGGAGTGTTTTTTTTTGTTTTTTTTTTTGAGACAAGGTTTCTCTCTCATTGCCCAGGCTGGCGTGCAGTGGCACGCTCTCGCTTCACTACAACCTTTGCCTACCAGGCTCAAGCCATCCTCCTGCCTCAGCCTCCTGAGTATCTGGGATTATAGGTGCACACCACCATACCCAGCTAATTTTTGTATTGTTTTAGTAGAGACGAGGTTTTGCCATGTTGGCCAGGCTGGTCTTGAACTCCTGGCCTCAAATTAACTGCCCACCTTGGCCTCCCAAAGTGCTGGGATTACAGGCGTGAGCCACCACACCCAGACGAGAAGTGATTTTTAATCTGCGTAGTCTGAGGCCCAGCAGCATGAATCTCATCACTGTGGTGTGATTCTGCACCAAGGCCAAACCTCTGGTGTGTTTTTTATGTTACAATGAATAAGAGGAAGTGAAACAAGAATACTAACATCCTTATCAAAAAGGTAACCTTTAATGTCTTCTACAACTGAAAAGCTGCATTTATGCGCAACTGTTGAACGCTTGCCAAACCCTGCATGAATCCCATCATGTCACGCTCAAGCTTATGTGTTAAGGGTGCTCTGCCTTCCTTAGGATAATATCTACATTAGTATTGTTTCCCACAAAATCTAATAAATGCCTCAAACTCCTGGGCTCAAGTGATCCTTTTGACTCAGCCTTGCAAGAAGCTGAGACTACTGGTACATGCCCCTGTGCTCAGTTCACCATTGTAACACTTTTTTTTTTTTTTTTTTTTTGAGATAGAGACTTGCTTTGTCACCCAGGCTGGAGTGCAATGGTGTGATCTCAACTCACTGCAACCACCGCCTCCCAGGTTCAAGCGATTCTCCTGCCTCAGCCTCCCAAGTAGCTGGGATTACAGGCGCCTGCCACCATGCCTGGCTAATTTTTTGTATTTTTAGTAGAGATGGGGTTTCACCATGTTGGTCAGGCTGGTTTCGGACTCCTGACATCAGGTATTCCTCCTGCCTTGGCCTCCCAAAGTGCTGGGATTACAGGCGTGAAGTTGCTTATCAGCTTAAGGAGATTTTGGGCTGAGACAGTGGGGTTTTCTAGGTATAGAATCATGTCATCTGCAAACAGGGACAATTTGACTTCCTCTTTTCCTAATTGAATACCCTTTATTTCCTTCTCCTGACTAATTTCCCTGGCCAGAACTTCCAACACTATGTTGAATAGGAGTGGTGAGAGATGGCATCCCTGTCTTGTGCCAGTTTTCAAAGGGAATGCTTCCAGTTTTTGCCCATTCAGTATGATATTGGCTGTGGTTTTGTCATAGATAGCTCTTATTATTTTGAGATACGTCCCATCAATACCTAATTTATTGAGAGTTTTTTTTAGCAGGAAGGGTTGTTGAATTTTGTCAAAGGCTCTTTCTGCATCTATTGAGATAATCATGTGGTTTTTGTCTTTGGTTCTGTTTATATGCTGGATTACATTTGTTGATTTGCATATGTTGAACCAGCCTTGCATCCCAGGGATGAAGCCCACTTGATCATGGTGTATAAGCTTTTTGATGTGCTGCTGGATTCGGTTTGCCAGTATTTTATTGAGGATTTTTGCATCAATGTTCATCAAGGATATTGGTCTGAAATTCTCTTTTTTGGTTGT